>NC_084852.1:12990170-14330484 GCF_951802175.1 Populus nigra
AATATTTTTCTAGCTACATGTAGAAAATATATATATCTACTAATTAGGAAAACTGGAGTTTCCAATTTATGTTTTTCCTATTTTAAATAGGAAAATAGGGTTATTAGCAGTCAAAGTCTGATTGTGACTGCGAATATTTCATACATATAAATATGGATATAACCTATGCTTGAAATATTTCAGAATATCAATAGAATGAATAGTTTATTTCCTGCATTTGACTGATATAAACAAAGTGCGAATATTTCTCTGTTGGAAGTAATTCTTTGACTTAACTGGAGTGATGATAGTAGCTCTTTCTAATTGTTGATTGCTTTTATATTTTTCAGATCAGAAATTCAATTACTGGATCCCAAAACAACCTGACCTCTAACACAAATCTAATCACTTAGTATTCTGTAATGCATCAAATTGTATAAGAGCTTAGAAATATTATAGGAACATAGTAACTGATTTATAAGTAGGGCTTGTGAGAGATGGTATGGTGAGTTGATGTTCTAGCAACTCATGGAAAAAAATTATGTTTCCAAATGGAAAACCAATCACCAAAAGAGTCAAAAGAGCAGACTTCAACCCTAAAACAGTCAGCCAAAAAGCATCAAGAGGTTGCACATTCTATAGATTAGCCAAACTCAGGTTGAAAAGCTAAACGAGCAACTGGAGTTGTCAATACAACACACATGGCAGTTTGCACTGCATGCTGAAAAATGAGAACATAGAGCTGAAAACAAAAGGCAGAAAAAGGAAAAGTCAAAATAGAGGCCTCAACAAGAAGCAAATTACCAAGTTCTGCTTGCAGAAAATTAAAGCAGCTAGTATATAAGCTATACAATGAGAACTGTGAAATGAAGTTCCTAAAGAGCTAGCAAAAAACCTAGAGCAAAAACCAAAAAGGCAAAACTAGTGCGATGGTTTATAGCACCACAACCAAAATTATAACTGCAAGTATTGCTCCATGGTCCAGACTTATCTAAATTTTCTTTGTGATTGATTCCTAGCAACAAAGAGGACAAAGCACTATCAAGTTTAAACTTCAGTTCAATGATCAAACCATAATTCAAGTTTAAGGAGTCCATTCTACTTCAACACTCCAAGACTTGAGCTCAAGTTTTGATTTTTCACATGGATTAGGGTGTATGCATACAAGATCTCTCATGTCCTGATCACAGGTGTTTACCTTCCTCTCCCTATATTTGACTTTCTGATATATGGAGCTCCAACAAGAACACAAGTACAACATGAAAGAATACTCTTAAACTAGGCATTACAGGATAAGAATATTTTGCAAATGAGTCAGTCAAATATTTGAGCTATGGCTTGTACTCGTCCATGAGTATTTTGTATCATTTATTCAGTAATATAAAACACACCCTTTATCTATATTAACTTTTCAGGTAGTAGCATGCACTAGCAGTCGAGTTCCATCTGCGTAAAAGAAGTTTGCCATATGCTTGAGTTGGTATCCCAAAAGCTCATTCCTCGTGTATGCTTATTTGTAACCATTTGATTTATATATTTTCATTTAGGCTTGCAAATCGGTTTAAGTAGAGCTCCATGCCTGTGTCAAGTTCTGAGTTTGTTTTGAATATTCTGTAATGACCACTTATTAAAGTTAGTATGTAAAGTTGATACTGAACAATAAGTTTTACACTATTATTGGTATACATTTTGTTAGGTTGAAGGCTTGCGTGGACAAGGTGGACCTTGGGATCATCCTATTTGCATTCCAGTCAAATGCTCGCTTATCAGGCCATGACAAGTACCACTACTAACACTAAATGGTTCATCCATCTATCCATGTCTAGAAAAATCTAAGGACAACTACAGTGGAAAATAACAGGAAACACATGAAAGATGTGATGGCTGAAACCAAAACAAACAGAAAGACAAATCAAATTAAAAAAAAAAAAAGCCTATAAAGAAAAAGAAAAAGAAAACAATCTCAGAGATAAGTGTTTGTCCCAACAAACTAAGATATAATATAGAATAACATTATCCTGTATAAGGTTTAACAAAGAATGGAAAGTTTAAAAATCTATTGAGTTATCATTGTTCAGAGTAAACTTTCAATCAAAACTAGACCAAATTGTATTAGGGCAGTTCAGTTAGGTCTACTCCTTAAGAGAGATGGTTTTGTTTGTAAGCCAAATTATATATTTTAATTATGATCTGATATGATTCTTTAAAAGAAAATGAAGAAAAGAAAGTAACTGGAAACCATGCAATCCTTATTTACACAAACATTAATTTATTATACAAATTTGTAAACAAAAATACAAAACTGTATAATAAACTTGATGCAGTATAGGAACAAGAAACTTAACTTGTGTGTTTGTGATTTTATATGTTTAAGATTTTATTATTATGCAGGTAGAATTTTACGATTTTGTTTTGATTATTATTATTAAAAAATAATATTTTATGAGGATTCTTATTTCCTATTTAGTTTAGGATAGTAGGGTTTTTTAGTGTCTATATAAACACCATTTTTATTTTTTTTTACAGAAGAGGGAGATAACATTGATGATTAATTAAAATTTCAGAGCTATGTTTCTTCTGTATATTTGAACCCCTACAGGGTTTTCTTGCAATCCTTCAGCCCACTTCTATACAGATCTACCCTCTTCTATATGGTTTCTTTCTTCTCTCTATTTTTCCCTCTCCTGTAGGGAATTCTACTTCTTTCTACTCTCTCTACTATCATGTCCGACATCGACCTTTCCAAACATTTTATACGTATTTTCTCTTTTTCTTTAAAAAGCTCCTGATCATTCACAATCTATTCTAAAACTATGACCTCATTAGTTGTGATTTGAACTCAATATGTTGATCTAAATAAACTCCTGTTTTAAATTTGTTAAAGTTCAATAAAAGTTCTTGTTTTTAGTAGTCTCCTCAGGAATCTACAAGGGTTACAATAGAAGCTTCTGATTGGCCTCAATAAGTTGATATTAGAAGCTGAGTGTTTTTATGTTGACACCTTGCTTTTTATGTGCAGCAGTGCAAGCTGCTTGTGGTGAAAATAGTTTACTTGTCTACAATCTACCCACATTTTCAATACGGATTTGATTTCAGGGTTTTAAATTATGGTTTGGTTGTAGCTATCACTGTCATGAATCAATTAGAAACACTGAGCAAATTTTTAGTAATGCCTTTTTTTCCTAATAATTTACAATATAAACACAAAACAGCATGTCATAGCTAAAGTAGAAATTATCATTAACTTCATGTTAAAAATTGAGAAAAATAACATTATCTTCATTTTGAGGTGTGTGTTCTAATTCAAGAGGGCTCTTATTTTTTCTTTGAAAATAATGTTAATTTGTTCAATGAACCAAATAGAAACACTGCACAAAATGTTATTTTCAAAAATAATGCTAGTTTGCCAATTAAAAAAAAAGTTTGTTTTTTATTTTGAGCAAGTTCTTATAAATCAAAAGAACAAAACACGATAAGAAAAAAAATTAAATAAGGCCCTTCCTTCTCAAATATATAAATATATGAAAACCCTGCAAGCATTTTAATTTCCATGACTTTAGTTTTTATTTGTTGGATAGAAATTAAAGACTGAGAAGACAGCAAGTTCATAGAAAATTTGAGGGGTGAGAAAAAGATCATGTGATATTATTACAAATATCGCATCATTCAGCAATGAAGCATGGAAAAGAATATTTAATGATGGAAAAAGGAAAATGATTAGCAGAAAAGATAATATAGCAAGTCCAGCTCTCTGTTAATTACCTCAAGTTGTTCCGTCTTCTCTTTTGCCAGAATTTTTTCAAGCTCCTTCCTAGATATGATTTTTCCATGCTGATCAAAGTTAGGAAAACAAAGTCAGCATTTGACAAACTGCCGTAATAATCACAGGTATCACCTAAAACACAGAATAATTCCACTTGCTTTATGGAAATTAAATTTTAAATACATCATAAAGAAATATTAAACATCTTGGGCAAACTTGAGAATAAAAAGCCAAGATCATCGTGAGAGGGACTCCATCCAGTGCCATAATAATCACAGGTATCACCTATATGCACAATGCAACCTTGTTTTGTTCCACTTGTAGACACCACCTTGATTTAAATTGGAAATCTTGATAGAATTAAAATGAAAGCAAACAACAAAGCCTAATCTAAACTCGTAATTCATATCTGTAAGTGTCTTTCCATTCATTTTTATTGTTGCTTAGCAGGCTTCAAAATATCTCGTGTAGAACCATAAACCTCAAATGATTCGAGGTCAAGTTCATCTGTTAGGTTGGCAAACCCAACTCCAAAACTCTGTAATTTATAAACAAGCATTCACGGGTTAAAAAAATTGAGTAAGATGCCCAAATAAGTGATGCAGGAGTAGGAATACAAAAAATTAGATGAGTCTATTAGCTGCAGTGTTCATGAAAGAAAAGGAACAGAGAGACTAAAATTAGAGAGGAATGACAAACAATTTTGATGGTATCAACTTAATTCAATTATCCATTGGATGATATCATCCAATCATCTCACAGCTAAACTAACCATAAACTTTGTACTGTGGCCTCTAAAAGTAAAAACTGACTCAACACCACTTATAAACCAATTTTGAGTTCACAACATACACTAAAGCCATTGAAATCATCGACAAATGCTTGACTACAAACATATTTATAACGTGATTAAATAATTTAATTTGGTTAGAATACTAACTTCTTTCAGGTAATCCAGCATATTGGGTGTTGGTTCATGAAAATCTGGACCCCTGTAATCAATAATTTCATTTGGATCTTGAATGTAGTTGATGGTTGGGTAAACAGGATCTCCACCCCAAACTGCAAAGGCCAATAGAATTATCAACTGCTACAGCGCAGCAAAGAAAGATTGATAGCCTAACAAAGGAGTAATTCACCTTTCTTCCATCAAATTGCTTTATTAACATACAATAAAACCTGATAATTTAGGTAGGAAAAGAAGATAAGAAGCAGCCTTGCTTTATAAGGTCATGATAAATGCAGGAATGCAAAAGTTCTTTTCCAAAAACAAAAAAAAACAAAAAGCAGAAATAGTCAATGAACGACTCTGTGGAGTGGGCAGTGGGTGTTCCCAGTTCAAGCAATACTATCAATTTAGGTAACAGAACATGCAAAGTATTACGAATAATAGAACAGCACATACGTGAATGTGTAGGTCCATTATGCAGCCAATCTGAAGGACATAGAAGCTGATTTCAAATAGAAAGAATCCATCAATATTAAGGATGGACATTTCTTCAACCTTTTGCTTAGATAGAAAAATTAAAATTAAAATCATAAAAGGAAAAGGTCACTTGATGGGAGAGAAAAAAAAGTGCTGAATAACCAATTTATAGAAATTTTGTTTTTATTATTGTTCAAGTACCAGCTTCGAATTTATTTTTATGTTAGTTTTTTTAGTTTTATTTCCTATTTTAGCATTGATTTTTGGGGTTTCACTATGCCTGTATAAGTACAATTTTTTATGGTTTGAGAAAGACATTTCTTGGATTAAAGTTGAGTAACTTGCATATTCCTTATCCTTGTGGATCTCAAGAATCCTAATTTCCATGTTGATTCGGTTCAAGAAAGCCTCCTGTGGATCTCAAGGATTACTTGGTGGATTTCTAGGTTTTCTATGCATTTCTTTTGCTTTCCTCCCTCACTGTACATCATAGAGAAATGTGCACACACAAACAAACAATTTTCACATCTAGATCAAGAAGATAAATTACTGTGATAAAAATTAAAAGATAGATAAAGCACAAACTTATCAGCTTTAGATTAGATACTTTGCTTTATTAGATCCTCTCGCATTCGCATTGCTAAAGGATCTCTACGAATACGAACATCAGTCCCCATCATTATGCGAAATTCTCTATCTGTTTGATGGCAAAACATTGCAATTAGTTGAGCGTTTTCATCTTCACCGGTCTCTTCAAAATGCTTCTGAATAGCTTCTTGTGAAGTGTCTCTCTTCCATGCTTTCACCCATTCCGAGTAGTATGCCATTGGACCTATCCTTTCCAGTCTCTTTTGTTCAGCTTCAAGTCTACACAAATTGCAAGTGACATAAGCCAACAAATTTTTTTTAAAAAAATACATTTTCCTCAATAAGATACAGAATTACATAGAGAAACACAAAATGACAGGTTCAAAATAGAGATCAATATTCTACCGTTCTTCCTTGTAAAGATGTTTTCTAGCTCTGTAAAGAGAAACCTCCGTTAATGTTGGTTCCTTACCATAAAGCTTCACCTGCCCAGTTTCAGCCATTGCTTTGAGAAAAACCTGCACCATGTTTGAGGCGGTCAATGGAAAGATACTTAAAAACAAGGAGTGGGTTTCTGAATTAATACATCACATAGTTTATTATTTCATTGATGCAGGACAGATTTGGGATTTTTGTCCTAGGAATGGTTTGTGGTAAGCTAAGTGATGTATAACCACTGACAATCTTGAAGAAAACTGGCTCATTTTATTCAATCAATAATTCAATGATCCTATACTGAATTCATGAGTGCTTATTTATAAGCATCAAACCAAGTAAAATAACAAAACCTAACAGGTCTTGAACTCCCAGAGGAAACTAGAATCCTAATTTAACTACTACATAATAAATATTACTCCTAAATAAGACTAAAAATCTAGAATAATCATACCTTATTAAAATTCCTAACTAAACAAATATTTATTCCCATTGTTGTCCTTCTTCATTCCCATCATTCTCTGTAGTTGGAAAAAATTCAACCTTGAGTTCTGAAAGTGTCAAAGTAGCAAAAACTCCATGAACTTGCACGCACTCCATAGCCTAAAGAAAATTTTTTGTCCATCTTGTGTCTTCACAATCTCAATTTCCTTTGACAAGTTTTCTTCAATGTCATTCATCAACTTGTTCTACAATTACCCATTCTTTTAGTTTTTCCTCTTGCGATGCTACAATATCTAAAGTTATCTCTAGCATCATAAAACACCCAATGTCTATTATTAACCTGTCAAGCTTAGCATTGATTTCATCTAGTTTTTTTTTTTAAGTTCAGAATAAATGGTTTGTGAAATTTGGACTTTGGTTTCCAATATTTCACCAACTCTAGAGGACTTCGTGTTCCTAGCCAATGGAACTTGATTAGCTGCACGTTGTGATAATCTGAATTTTTGTTTTGGAGGATAGATAGTATCAATAAGGCTCACATTATCATAGTACACTCGTAACTTACACATGTATGCGAATCAAATATCCATCTTAAAGCAATTTTTAATAAGCACGGGTACTTTTAAGTGCAAATAAGCTGGAATAGAATGCCTCACATATTGAAATTGAACGAAAGCTAACTCCAGTCCAAATTTACACTCTAAATATCTCCAGTCATTAAATATTTCATGGTGTAACACATCCTCTTCGATAGGTCAAACAACATGCGAGAATCTTACAAATAATATAACCAAAGCACTCGATCTTGAAGAAACCAAAACAAGAAAGACACACTCGGCAGCAATTGAATTTGCTCAATCTGAAGTCTGAGCAAGCAACAACAAGAAAGGCAGTGTGGTTTGAACTGTAATGGATGAGTTGACAGTGATGTTGCTTGTCTAAAGTATAATTATGGTGCAAACTAAATGATGCCGCTTGTGTAAAGACTAAGATAAAAACTTCCTAAATATGACTAGGCCTTAAATAATTCTGAAAATTAGTAGAATAACCCTGTTTCACAGGAACATGCTGAACTCTCAATTTTTCCATGCTTACAAAATACCCCATGACTATTCACTTTAGATCCCAAACAGTAAAACCTACCAAGGACACATTTTTTTACCAAAAAGACTTTTTACTTATTGAGGAACCAAGGAGGAGAGTGTTTCTCTAAGCATACCTACTCCACCATATAAGCTCCTGCAACACAATTAAACATGCAGAACAGAGTTCCAAGACCCAAGAACGAACAGGGGCCAGAAAGGCTAGCTAAAAAAACCAATGTCACTGAATATGTTTTGATATGCTACTTCAAGACTTCTCACATTTTAGTCAAATAATATCGAATTGCATGCTTCAAAACTAATACTTTCTGGCATCAACACCATTTTTACATTAAAATGAATAGAAGGGTGGAGGACAACATGTCAAGTTTGTCCAGATCCATTGGGAACAAAGGTACAGCAACTGCTTTGTTAGCATAACAAAATGCAATCATCATAAAAAAAAGTTCAGTTAAAGTCACTCGTGACTTTTTCTATAATTGGCATACTAACCGTTTCAACATCAGGCTTCCTCCTTTGCCATCTGGACCATTGTTCATTCTCTGGCTTTCGCCAGTTCCACCATAATTCTTCCTGTGGAAGAATTCCCTCGATTGGCTTCTTCACTTTTGGATCAATAAAGGGATGGGGACGCCCCAGTTTCTTGTCTAACTCATATCCGGTTTCTTCTTCCTCAGGTTCTGTATCATATATTACATAGTCAGATGAGTCATCTTTAGGTTCCTCTTTCATTTCCTCATAACTTTCAAGTGCCTCTGAATCACTGAATTCTATGCTTGCTTCAGAAGATTCAGGAGCAGCCACTGAAGCTTTATACTTTTTCCTCCTGCTTCCAGGCTTTTTGCCATATGATGGAGATCCTGCAGACAATCCTGTTGGTTCAGGAGCCCTGGCAGCCCTAACTCGATCAGCAGTGCCTTCTGGCCAGTACTCCTGGTCCGGAATACTAGCACGAGCACCAGATGCCGGTTCAAGCTGCCCAGATGTTGAGTCCATATAGCTATGGTAGGGAGGAAGCTCAACATATACATGCTCAACGTTCTCATCCTTCTTCTCACACTTTATACAAGACAGTGACGGAGCCTTACGAACTTCCAAAGTTCCAGCTGGAAAAGAGCCTATAAATGGCGTCTGCATGGCAATTGTTAATCGAAATTATTCCATGTACCATCAGTAAATGGCAGATGAGATTGAATGAAGCATCTCTAAACTATGAAGATTTGGACTCTAACATTAGACAAATCCTCCTAAACATATTACAGTTAGTCTATTCATCGAATAAAGACTAGCGCTATTTGCATTATATTTGCTACAACTCTCAGGTGTAGGCATTTCCTTGGAAAACTCGCTCAACGCTTCAATATTTGCTACAAGATTAGCAAACTTAGACTCTTCGCTGAACTTTGAAGCAAAAAGGTATCCAGCAGCAACAGCACATTTATTATTGGCCCTTCTTTAAATCAGAAATAAAGAAGGTTCCTGCGCTTTCAGTGGACTAATTTTCAAGCTTGAGATGACAGCCCATGTCATCAACATTCCTTCTATTGTTAATCAAACCCAGAAACTCAAAATGTAGAGTTCAAACAGTTAACAATACATTTGCATTAACAAGCAAAAGAAAAGAAAGAAAAGCTAAACCTGGAAAAAATGATTGAAACGTGGCTTCCCATTAACAAAGCTATCAGCAGAAATACTGCCCCTTAATCCTCTATCTGCTATACGCAAGAACCCAAGAAAACAAAAAATTATTCTCAAAGTTCTACATATATTGAAGAAGAACACAATATGTTTGACTGAATTTGAATAATAATGAAGCAGAAACCCACCATGATAAAGCCAAATTGCTGATAGAGAAGCCATCACCGTGACTGTGACTGTGACTGTGACTGTGACTGTTCCTTCTCTAGTAGGCAGCACATAAATGAAATAAATTCTATCAGTTGATAAAGTTCAACGGAGGATTTTCATTTTCATGGGATTGTGAGTGACACTTTCAAGAATTCTAGAGTTTTAGTTTGAGGGGTTTAGCGCCGGTTGGTTACGCGTCCGCAAGTGCGGAGGGTTGCTCCAGTGGTCGGGGCTTTAGGAAAGGGATAAGGCAACACGGGCTTTTCTTTTTTAACAAGGCGGAGACCTATTTTATACTGTACATGGAACTAAACAATTTTTTTGTTTTAAAATGGAGTGAGGAGGCCTTCATTAACAAAAATAACTCAGTTTTTCACTCTATGGTAACACATATTTCATTCTAGGTTACATAATAAATACCATTTTATTCTCTCAAGAAAAATCAATTGGGGTTTTTTCTTGATGCTTCATCAGTTATTTTCGGATGGAATTAATCACAACATTGGTCTTTTCATATTTTTTAAGTAAAGTACAATAATTAAATTATTTTTAAAAATAAAATAATTATCTAACTTGCATCCCCGAGTTATTTCATATTTTTTATTATTATTTTAGTTATAATCGAGTTGACTAAATAAAATTTAATATTTTACTAAATATGATTTGAACAACAAAAATGATTGGCGTGTGCATCGTACATGCTAGCGGGTGGGATATGCTTGTGCTCTTCGAGCAACACTTAAGGTGTTTTTCGATAGCCAAGCACTATCTTCTGTAACGGCATTAAAAGAGTCACAACATGGTCTTCCCTGTGGTCAAGCATGTGTGCACGACAACATGACGGTTGAGCTCCAATAGACTTTTTTCTTCTTCTTGTCGAAATATAAAGGTTTTTTGTCTTTTTTTTTAACTAATTTGGTTCTCATTCTTTTTATTGCTATTTATTTTGTATTTTATCTTTTTTGATTCATTTTTTCTTTAATTTTGTCCCTCATCATTTGGTTTCATTTAATTTTTATATCAAATTTGATCCTCATTCTTTTTGTTATTTCTTATTTTTTTTATATGTTTTCTAATTGATTTTTTTCTATTTCAACCCTTAATATTTTACTTTCATTTATTTTTATATCAAGTTTGGTTCCCAATCTTTTTATTGTTATTTGTTTTGTTTTGAATCCTTTTTTATTGTATTTGTTTTTCAATTTAATCCATTAGCATTTTGTTGATTGAGAATTTAATCCATTAGCATTTTTATCAACTTCATCCTTCAACATTTGATTTATTAGAAATTGGTGTTTGTGTTTTTTTTTCACTTTTCTTTCTATAGGGTTACCTTAATTTTATACTCATAGTAACAGGTTAACCCGAGTTAACTATGATCATTTTTTTTCATTGCTTTTTTATGAATTAGTTTTTTTTTTAAGTTTCGCTATTCAAATTTGAGTTGTTTGATAATTAAGTTTTATGATTTTATTTAATTTGCTTTTGACAAGGTTACCCTAGTATCATGACCAGGTCCTAGATTTTGCATGTTGACCCAAGTGGGCTTGTGTCAGGTTTTTTTTACCTCTGTTTAATTAAAAAATTTCTTTAATTTTGTCCTTCAACATTTCTTTTTCTAGAAATTAAGCTTTGAATTTTTTTTCATTTTTCTTTTTATGAGGTTATCACATTCTTATTTAATTTTTATTTCATTGTCAAATAAGATCTTTCAACATTTGATTTTTTTTAGAATTAGTTTTTTTTTAATTTCATCCTTCAACATTTTATTGATTAAAAATTGGTCTTCGTCCTTTTTTTTTACTTTCTTTTCTATGGGGTCATCTCAATCCTAAGCACATGGTCGCCACATTAGCAGTTTAACCCGGATTGACTATGATCCTTTTTTTTCTTTAAGAAATTAAATTTTTTTCAGTCTCGTCCTTTAACATTAAATTGTTTGATAATTGAGCTTCATAATGTTACTCAAATTTGCTTGTAACAAGGTTACCCTGGTATCACGACCATGTTCATCTTTAGGTCAAATATTCATTTTTATATATATTTTGATGATGATAATAAAATGAAAAGTGGACTACTAACATGCCTTGTTGAGAATAAGTTTTAAAAGGTTTATTCAAAGAACATATCAACAAACATAATGAATTTCGTGATCAAGAAATCCAAGAAGGAAACAAAATGAAGATTTAGATTAAGTATTCTTTTAAAGTGCTCAATGTCAATTTTTATGTCCTACATAATAGCACGATTAAAATGAATTCACATTCTTCACTATGCATGCATTAAAGGATTGATATATAATATGATAAAATCTAAGATAGATAGTTATAAGAATTTACCAAGGTTAATCTATTAAAATTGGAATTTTGTATGAACTAGTCAACTATTTGGTATGACCAAATGAATCAGTCGGCCATTTATTCATCAGTGATGAACACTTGGGAATTCTGCAAGAACCGGTCAACTGATAACTTGATTAATTTGAACCATTCGACCGTTTTAGTTGTGAGTGGGATTATAACGGTTATAAACAACTAGTTTTTTCTTATAAAAATATATATTACTTATCTAATTGCAAAATTAATGAGGGATTCCAGACATATATTATATACAAGCTAATATAAGTGCAAAAATATTATAAAACATCAATCCTTAATTATACTTTAATTGGTGTTATTAAACCTTTATAATCTAACACAAAAGTATTCAATCTTATTCTTAATACACTTAGGCCTCGTTTGTTTGCTGAAAAGTAGTTTCCTTTTGAAAAGTGAATTTCGGGGAAAGTGAATTCCGGAAAAGTATTTTTCGATGTTTAGTAGTGTAATGGAAAATAAGTTGAAAAACACTTTCCAATGTTTGGTTATGTTATGAAAAATGAGCTGGAAAATAACTTATTAATGTTTTATTTTTTTCAAGTTTATTAAAATAATGAGGAACAAATCTTACAAATTAAAAAGTTGAATGGGAATGAAATTGAAAAAAAATATAATTTCATAAATTTTCTCAGATAAAATAAATAATAATCAAAATAATAGAGATCAAATAAAAAATTAAAAAATTAAAAGATGAAGAAATTAAAATAATTATAATTAACATTTCATAAATTATTTCAAATAAAATAAGTAACAATCAAAAGAATGAGGACCAAATTTGATAGATAAAAAATTTCAATAAAAAAATGATAAGAAAAAAGCAAATAATAATTATAAAAATAAGGACTATAGTTAATATAAAAATTAAATTTTAAGAGATGAAATTAAAAAATAAATATTCAAAATAAAATATATATAACAATCAAAAGTTTGAGAATTAAATTTTATATAATCAGCAAATAATGACATTTCTAAATTTTTCACAACTTCCAGAAAATATTTTCCAGGAAAACATTTTCCTGAAAACCAAGTCAAATTTTTCTTTGACTGGAAAGTATTTTCAGTTGACCAACTTTTCTAATGGCAAACAAACACATGAAAGTTTGGAAAGTATTTTCCCAGAAATCACTTTCCGGAAAACAAACACAGCTAAAAGGGAAAACATTTTCCTGGAAACCAAGTCAAATTTTTCTTTAATTGAAAAGTTTTTTCCGTTGACCACCTTTTCTAATGGCAAACAAACACGGGAAAGTTTGGAAAATGGTTTCCCGGAAACTACTTTCCGGGAAACAAACATAACACTTTCAAATCTTATAAGTGTTATCTTGTGAGATATAGAGATATTAGATTTTTCAATTGTATTATCTACTCTATCGATAGAGTTAATTATGATAACAAAATTACTCCTGAACTTAAGCTCACAGTTGCAAGATTAACGAGTTAACCTGAATTGACTACGATCTTTTTTATAAAAAAATAATTTTTATTTTCAGTCTCATCCTTTAACATTGTATTGTTTAATAATTGAATTTTATAATTTTACTCAATTTGTTTTTGACAAGGTTACCTCGTTATCACGACCATGTTGACCTTTAGGTCAAATATTCATGTTTTTATATATTTTTATGATAACAATAAAATAGAAATGGACTAGTAATATGCCTTATTGAGAATAAGTTTTAAACATGTTTATTCAAAGAACATGTCAACAAGCATAATGGATTTCATGATCAAGAAGTCCAACGAGGAAACAAAGTGAAGACTTAGATTAAATATTCATTTAAAGTGCTCAATGCCAATTTTTATATCCTACTTAATAGTATAATTAAAATGAATCCACACTCTTCACTATGCATGCATTAAAGGATTGGTATATAATCTGATATAATCTAAGATAGATGGTTCTAAGAATTCACTAAGGTTAAATTGTTAAAATTGAAATTTTATATAAACTAGTCAACCTTCTGATATGACCATATGAATTAGTCGACCATTTATTCATCAATAATGAACAACTGAAAATTCTACAGAAACTGGAAACTAATTGGCTTGACTAATTTGAATCAGTCAACCATTTTAGTTGTCAGTAGGATTATAACAGCTATGAATTACTAGTTTTTCTTATAAACATATATATTGCTTGTCCAATTGCAAAATTAGTGAGGGATTCCAAACATATATCATATACAAGCTAATTTAAGTGCAAAAACACTATAAAACATCAATCATTAATTATACTCTAATTGGTGTTATTAAATCTTTATAATCTAGCACAAAAGTATTCAATCTTATTCTCATTACATTTAAACATTTTCGAATTATATAATTGTTCTCTTGTAAGATATAAAGATACTAGATCTTTCAATTGTATTATCTACTCTATTGAGAGAGTTAATTATGATAAAAAAAATTACTCTTGTAAACATTTTATAGTTTGGTAAAACTCTTGGTATTGGTCAGGTGATTTCACTAGGAAAACATCTTGAAGATGGTATCTCTTCATGTGAGGAAAATCTTGGCGTGGATTCATCAAATAACTATTATACTCATGTTGATTTATCAAATGACTATTATACTCTTGAACTTGGACTAGTGAAGAATATAATATTTAAGTGCAGTTTGGTACTTAAGGTACGGATGTAAGCTTGCCGAACCATGTTAAAAACGAGTTTGTAAATTCTCTTTTTTATTTCTTTACTTTAAGCATTTTAATTATATTGTTGATTATTGTTTTTATTTGAATTAATTTGCATTATTTTGTTAATATTAGTGATATACTTAATTCATCCCCTCTTAGGTGTTATAATTGCCTTAACACTTAAACAATAGACTAGGTTATAGATTTTGCATGCTAACTCGAGTGGGATTGGATCCAGTTTTATTGACATGTTTTAATTAAAAAAAAAATTCTTCAATTTTATCCTTCAATATTTTATTTGCTAAAAATTAAGATTCATTTTTTTCTTCATTTTATTTTTTATGGAGTTATCACATTTTCATTTAATTTTTACTTCATTATCAAATAAGATCCTTTAATATTTGATTTTTTATATAATTGATTTTTTTCTCAATCTTATCTTCCAGCATTTGACTAATTGAGAGTTGATCTTTGTGTTTTTTTTACTTTCTTTTTTATAGGATTATCTTAATCTTATGTTCAAGTTTGCGAGGTAACCGAGTTAACTTGGTTTGAATCGAGTTTTTTTTTTTTAAATTAATGTTTTTTTCAGTTTTGTCCTTTAGCATTGGGTTGTTTAGTAATTGAGCATCATAGTTTTATTAAGTTCTCTTTTAACGAGGTTACCTTGATATAATATAACACAACCAATCATCTAGTCAATGTACTATATTGATATATTTATAACATTTTTATGTCAAAATTCAAGATTATATGCATTGCACGTGACAGATTAATTATGAATTAACTTAAATAACATTCCAAAAATATGTAAAAATAATCATAAGTCTTAAGCATTGTATGTTAGGGTTATTAAGAACAAGTAAATGATTGATCAGTTGTCCAATTAAAGTATAAGAGCTGGTGTCATGACTTATAAAAGTAGTGGCACATTGACTAAGTAAAACAAGTACAATTAGTAAGAGGTATGGTATAAATAACTAGTAATGCTAGGAATGAGTATATCAAATAGGTAAGCATTGGTAAAAGTCTAAATAGATTGAGTTTTAGATGTGTTGATCACTCAAATATTTATCTTATCAATAGTTAATAACTGATAGTTTATATCTTCTAAGGAGAAGAAACTACACAATATGAACTTAATCCCGAGAGAATATAGGTAGAAATGTTGTAAAATCAAGCAAAGCATAGGGATCTAAAACCTCAAACCTTGAATAAAAGGTTATTTGCTCTATAACAACATCACATAAGGAAAAGGAAAGGTTTACACAGAAGAAGAGATAGAAACGACAAAAAATAAAGTACAAGAAAATAAAAGAAAGCTGTAAAAATACATTAAAAACCATCTAGGAAAAAATATAAATATAAAAATACATTATCAATCATCTTTTCTAGTAACTAATATGGTCTATTTATATTGTTATAGTGAAAGAATTTCATGTAAATACTTAAATTTAATTTTAAGCAAACTCATTCATATACATGATAAGTCCTCATACAAAAACAAACTCTATCACATTTCCTTACTAATAACCATGTGAATCCTCAATAAGTTAGAACATTAATTAGTTCAATATATTGAGAACTCTCATTTTGAATAGAATTAAACATTCTATTCAATTAAGTGAACTATTGCTACTATGATCGATCATTTCCTTTTGTTGACTTGACTCTTGATCCTCTAGTCAATTGCTTTTTTGTTTTCTTGATTAATTGGGATTTTTTAAGCCTAGTCAATTCCATTGTTCACGATCAATTTTATTTTTATTTATTTAAATAATACCTATAGTATTTCTTTAGTTTTAAACAAATGAAAGCATATTTCCCCATCATAATCATACTGAAAGAGATTAAAAAAAAAGTTATACTCAGCAATAGCTTAATTATCAATCACAAAGTATAAACAATACAAATATGAAGCAGCTTCATGCTTATGATTTCCATATTGATATCTTAGTTTCCTTAAAAATCCTATCTTTCATTGCATCCCCTGTATAAGAATCAATTTAATCTTATCCTTGTTGTTTTATATGTTTTCAACCATAGAATATATACTATATTATGCATAATTACATCCTTATTGGATATCAGCAATAATTGATTAATCGATAATTTTTACAAGGATGATACCATGATTATCAAAGGTCATTTTATATCTTAACCTTAATTAGTCACGTCATTGGCTTCTTTATTGTTTCCTATCTTGTAAAAGAATGAAAAACTTTTGATAAGGTTTATGGCCACTAAATAATTGATATTTGGCCTACTAAAATATTTAATTAATACATTTACTTCTTTAGGCCATGGTTAGTTATCTTGTTTCTAAGTTTAGGAGATGTTGGTGATCCCCAACCAACTTGTCATTCTCATTATTGAGTTTTAATTTAATAATTTATATTGTAGCTAATGTTTTATGTCATTCCTTGTTAGAATGTTTTTTAGGCCTAAAGAACTTGGAAGCTCACTATGTTCTAATTTATTCAATTCCATCTTAAGTCCTCTCCTTTAGATAGAATTGTATTACAAGTATGACACTTGTATACTTTATAAAGAAGCCTAACATTATTGTTTTTTATGTCAAAACTTTGGCATTATATTGATTCTCCAATATATTGGTTATTGAGAAATCCTATTTTTCAGGATTCATAAATTTCAATATATTGATCATTAATTTTTTTAAAAATTTATTGGCATATATAATTCTCAATTTATTTTATCATATGTATGTATAAACTTTTTTATTTGCACTTAAAAATATTAGCAACAAAAATTTGTCAAAAAACCTGCATATACAAATTTGTTTTATAGGAGATAAAAATATCTTGCCTGTGATGAAGCACAAGTCACATAACCAATATAAATTAAAAGAGGTGGTGATTTTATTGTTCACCACCTCACAAAACACTATTCATTTTAATAATTTTTTTCTTCTTCTAAATCTATATTTCTTTCCCTAATTTTATAATTTAATATTTAGTTTATTTGAGATAAGGCTTCATGATTTACTGTGATTTGCTTTATACGTGGTTAGTTTGGTCTCATAACTTGTGTCATGAGTTTGACTCGAGTTTTTTTTTTAATTGACAAGTTTTTTTTTCATCTTTCAACATTGGGTTGATTGAAAATTAGGTTTTATGATTTTTTTGGTTTATTTTTTATGAGGTTATCTCGGTCTTATAACTTAATAACAACAGTGAGTTAACTTAGTTGAATCGAGTTTTTATCTTTTTTTAAATGGTTTTTTTTTAATTTTATCATTTATCATTGAGTTTATTATAAATTATGCTTCATTATTTATTTTACTTTGCTTTTTACAAGATTATTACGGTTTTATGATTCGGATCACATGTTTTGCAGGTTAACTCGGATAGACTCATATTGTTTTATTATGTTATGTTTTTAAATTGAATTTTTTTTTCATTTTCAACATTTAACAATGAGTTTATTGAGAATTGAGTTTCACAATTTATTTTAATTTATTTTTTATAAGATTATCATAATCTCATGAACTTTGTCGCGGATTTGACAAGTTAACCTAAGTTGACTCAAGTTATTTTTTTGTTTATTGTTTATAAGATTATCCCCATCTCATGATCCGAATTAAAAATTTAGCAAGTTAGTTAAGGTAAAAAACTATTTTTTTTAATTTCATTCTTCAACATTGGGTTAATTGAGAATTTTGTTTCATAATTTGTTTTGATTTATTTTATAAAAGGTTACTATGGTCTCATGATCTAGGTTGTAGATTTGACAGGTTAATTCAGGTTGGCCTGGATTGATAAAATATGTTGTCATTTCAATATTATTTTTTAAAAATTATGATATCTTGAATTTTTGTAAATCAAATTATATTTTTACTAGTTATTTTTAGACTCATTAATTCGAATAAGTAATATCAGATCAACCTTCACATTTTTACAATCTTTTAACTATAAAAATATTAGAATTTTTTTATATTAAAAAAAATTAATATGACCTGCGATATTATCCAAGTCAAGAATCTCAATATAAATCAATTTCTAACTAGAGAAAATATTAACTTATGAAAAACATTGCTGTCCAAATCAGACACGGGAATAAATAATCTGAACGAAACAGGATATTGAATCTTTTATAAGGACTCCAGCATGATTTTTGGGTGTTTTTCTAAACTAACATTGGTGTAAGAAAGTTTTGAGGAATTAGCGCCAGCAGGAAAATCTTGTTTTTCCGCATCCATTAACATCGCATATTACAATAATAATTCATAATATTTATTTATTTATTTCCTTTTTGTCTTTTTCTTTTTCTTTTTCTTTTTAGTTATTGATTTTTTAAAATTTCATCATTATATAATATGTTTATGGAGATATAGAATAGATAATTTATTTTAATTTGTTTTTATATAATTATTACAATATCAAAACAATATTTCGGCATCAGATTGATATTAGAAAAATATCATAGCATTCTGATATGGTTTATTTTTTAAAAAAAATTAGTTAAAAAAAATATAATGTAAAAAAATAATTATTAAATTTTATGGAGTCAATAACCAAATTAGCAAGTTTGAAGAGAGAACCTTGGTTGCCCATGTTTGCAGGTTTAGCAGAGTACCTTTTATTTTTATTTTTTTCTAATTAAATTTAATATGTGGTCTTGTATTTTTTTTTTAATCACATGGTTAAAAAAATAGTTTTGGAAAAAATATATTATTAAATTTTAGAAAGTTTAAGGGCTCATTGACGTGTATGGCGAGTTTAACTTCTTCTTTATAAATTTATTTTTTTTAATTTCATCATTTGATATTAGGCTGGGAATTGAGTTTTATAATTTGTTTTATTTTGTTTTCTATTAGGTTATCATAGTCT
This sequence comes from Populus nigra, assembly GCF_951802175.1. Classification (NCBI taxonomy): domain Eukaryota; kingdom Viridiplantae; phylum Streptophyta; class Magnoliopsida; order Malpighiales; family Salicaceae; genus Populus; species Populus nigra. The sequence goes on from NC_084852.1 coordinate 13,009,620, forward strand.
TTAAAAAAGTCTCAGTATTGGTTTGATACTCGATTTTTCAATCATATATTTTTTGTCATATAGTTAAATAAACAGTAATTTAAAAAGAAAAAAAAACAAATTATTAATCCCAATCAAGTCCATTACCTAGTTTGCGGATTTGACATATTGAATCGGGTTACCCAATTCACGAGTTTCATGGGTTTACCCATCAAACCTAAAATGTTTTTTTTTTAGTTTTTATCTTTTAATTTTTCTAATTTTTTATTTTTAAATGACTCTTATTCAATATTGGATTAGTTGAGAAATGAAATTCATGTTTTATTTTATTCTACTTTCTATAGAGTTATCATAATTTTAAATAAATATTTTTTAGAGTTGATGCTTATTTTTTAAAGCATCTAATATTATTGTAAAATTAAATAAAAATAATTTACAAAAATAATAAAGTTATTAAACCTATTAAAGTTTACAGACGAGGTCGCAAGGTGACTGAGGTTGATCCAATCTAGTATCGTCTCAGTATATAAAAAAATTATTATTTTAAAATTTTTTAAAAGTTGTTTCATTTTTTTACAGGTCATCCATGTTGTCTTTGCACTTATTAAATTAAATAATTCACTTTGGATCAGGTTCTATGCGATTGAATTTGAAACTAGAGCTAATTAAAGAACTAGGTTGGTAAATTTTAAAATCAAATGATTTGATTAAATTTAATGATATGGTAAAAAAAATATCTTCATACTTAATATTTTTTAAAATTAAAAAAAATAATCTAGCACAAGTAAACACAGCCAAATATACTAGTTAACACTAAAATATGGTTGAGTTATTTTAAAAAACTACAGGATAGTCGCCCTTCGTCGACAAGTTGCCAAGTTGTTTTAAGAAAATTATTTCATTTTTTACTTATAATTATAGTTTATACTCTATAATTTATAAACTTATAATCCTTTATATACGTGTAAAAAAATCAATAAGAAATTTAGATTATTTACAGAATTTTCATAATATTTCAATTAATAACTAAAAAACACTTCCAGTATTAAAATTATAAAATTACAAAAAATCTATAAAGTAAAAAAAAAAAAAAAAAAAAACCAGCATTTGAAACCTCTCTTCGACCTAACCGCACCTCTTTTCTCCTTTTCTTTCGATAAATCATATGAGCTTGAATAACATTGGCTAGCTTCAAATTTCTTTAATTAATCTTTGACCAAAATCAAAACATTTTTCCTTCTCAATCTTCCATGCCTGGCAGAAAATATAAAATGCCGGTGCCTACGAATTTTCACCGCCACATTCTTCGGTTAGCTCCGTTCCCGGCCCCGGGGACCTTTACCCCACCTTTAAGATACGTACAACACCACCATTATGCATCACATAAAAACTATAATTTTATATAAAAAAAATTAAATATATTTTATTAGTAAAAATATATATCTTTATTAAACTAATAATCTCAAAAACAGATTCTAATTAAAATTTTAAAAAATTATTGTTCATACAGTATTTTTCATGTATAATTTTGAACATTTAGGTATAGATCTGTCATAATTAGATAGATAATTGCCGTAGACAGTTACGTGGATGGTTTAGGGAACGTCTGGGAACGCGGCTGCGGCGGCATTCCTAAAAAAATTGATTTTTTTTTGCTAAAATTTAATATAGTTTGTATGTTTTGAATTGTTTTGATGTGCTGATATCAAAAATGATTTTTAAAAAATGAAAAAATATTATTAGCATGTATTTTGGCACGAAAAGTTATTTGAAAAGCATCCGCAACCACACTGTCAAACATGCTCTTACTAGATATATTTATGGATCAATTAGATAATTTTATTTTCAGGTAAATATCTTGTCGCGCTATACTAAAATAATAACTTAAAATGATTATAATTTTTTATTTAACCGTTACATCTTGTTCAAATTTGTATAAGAATTTACATGGGTTATTTTCCGTTAAATAGCATAAAATCATTACTCTAATAGGTAATTATTCCAGAATTTAACAAATATCATTGTTGTTAACCTGATATGAATCAAATTTTTATCAAGTTCACAATTGCGACTTCTGAAAACATATTATTTGGTAAAATCTTTTCGCTTATTCCATTCCACTCTTTATTTGCATTTTACGTGCAGATTACTCAATTTATCCTTTGGTTTCTTGGTAGCATCCCACCAGCAACCCTTTTTCTTATCTTGTAAGGCTCTGTTTGGTATTATATTTGTAATTGTATTTCATCAAAATTTGAATTTTTTTTTTGTTAAAATTGAGTGCGGTTTATATTTTTTGGATCGTTTTGATGTGCTGATATTAAAAGTAATTTTTAAAAAATAAAAAAATTATTAACATATATCTCAGCATGAAAAATTATTTGAAAAGCACTCATAATTACATTCAACCACGCTGCTAAACACGCTCTAAGTCGTATGCACCAACTGGGAAAATAAGCGGCAGCAGCAGCTTTGATTATACCCTGTCGTCACCCACGTAGCCCCCCAATGATCAGCCCTTCTCAATCCCCCGCTAATACCGACAAAGTATCACTGCAATGGGTCCCATCCATCAGTTCCGACATCTACGCGGCACAGTACCAGATACATCGTCGGCAGCCTGCTGTCTTGCCGCGTGTCTCATCTTCTAAAGGAAGTTTTAGCTTTGTCTGCAACTTGTGATTTTAATTTAAAAAGACCGGCAGGAAATGCTCAGCCTCGATTGAGCGCGTGCTAGTGACGTTGCTGGCTTGAGCCGTAGTGTGACGGCACCGTTTTGTGATGTTTTGAATTTGAACTAGCGGTGGGGTTAATAGAGAGTGGGTGTGGGGGGTTGGGATAGATTGACTGATATGTGAGGACACGTAGAGAAGTTAACTCCTCTAGTTTGGATAAGTCTCTCTTTATTCATCGCCATCTGATACAACTAACCTGTCCTTTATCAGTACCCACAGATTTTAGATTTAACTCCTTTCGGCGTAGCGTCTTTTTCGTGGATTAGATGGTTTTTAAAGTATTTTTTTATTTATATCAAGAGATCATCTATATGATTAATATTTTATTATGGTAATATTTCTTTGTGCTGTATTAAGTTATAAATTTGATCAAAATCATATATTTTCAGATACAATTGTATAGTCATTCAAATTAAATGTGTGAAGTTTTAATATTATATGTATATATATCTGTTTACTATGAATTATAATAATGAATTGATAATCTTACCTTAAAAAAAACTCTTATTCAAATGTTTTTTAAAGATAAAATAGTTTTTTCTTTTGGTTCATTTGTTATTTGTGAATTATCAAGTGGCGTCTTAATCTTTGATAAATTTATTTTTTAAAATATTTTTTATTTAATTATAAATAACAAAAATAAACGATTACAAATCAAGTACAAGCTAAACATTAAAATATTTGTTTTAAAACTGTGTCAAGATACTTGTAAAATCAAGCATATATAAAAAATTAGGAAGTATATTTGAGATTGCAATAACTTAATAGAAAATAAATTAAAAAACTGATTAAAAACAATTAAAAATTCAAATTAAAAAAGAAATCAATAAAAAAAACTCAATATAAATCCAATATTAAAAAATACAAAAAATACAAAAAAAACATGCATGCTTTTTTCAAGTTGGAGCAAGTGGTCAAAACCTCAATTTTTTAAAAAAATATATATATATATTTTTCAATTGCAACTTGGTCTATTTATAGTCCAAGAAAAATAGTTTTGTAGTTTTAGAAACTATATATTTTATATTTTAAAATTCATTTACAGTTCAATACTACTAATTGTCCATTCTATATTCTTTTAAGATTTCTCTTCTTATTATGTTTTAGTAAATAAAAAATAAAAAAATTATATATAAGATGGAGTGATTGATAAGAATTTTTTTTATTAAATTAAACATGATGAATTAAGTAGCCATTTGATAATGTTAGATACCGTATAGATTAATTACTATAATTAAATCTAAATTAATTCTAAACCCTTGTAGTTTTTTTTCCCCTCCCTTGTTATTGGTAGGAGAGATTCTAATCAAATTATAATTATTAAGTAATACTCTAAAAGGCATGGACAAACTACTGTAGCTTTTCCGCGCCTTTTACTTTCTCATCTTTAATATATTATATTATTATAATTATTATATTATAATAATAATAATAATTATATTATATTATAATATATACTAAAAATTAAATTAAGTAATACTCTAAAAGGCGTGGAAAAACTACTGTAGCTTCCCCACTCCTTTTACTTTCTCATCTTTAATATATTATATTATTATAATTATTATATTATAATAATAATTATTATTATATTATATTATATTATATACTAAAAATTAAATTAAGTAATACTCTAAAAGGCGTGGAAAAACTACTTTAGCTGCCTTTTACTTTCTCATCTTTAATATATTATATTATTATAATTATTATTATTATATATTACAATATATACTAAAAATTAAATGAAACATTAAATTGTTTTTTTTATAATTTTTATTTTTTTAATGAATTTTTTTGTTTGATCCCGGATTTGATGGGTTAGTCTGGTTTAACGAGTTAACCCAGATTTTTTTTCTTTTTAATTATTTTTTTTTCATTTAGTTTAGTTTGTTAATGTTAAATTTCTTTATATTTAATTTTTAGTATATATTACAATATATACTAAAAATTAAATGAAACATTAAATTGTTTTTTTATAATTTTTATTTTTTTTAATGAATTTTTTTGTTTGATCCCGGGTTTGATGGGTTAGTCTGGTTTAACGAGTTAACCCAGATTTTTTTTCTTTTTAATTATTTTTTTTTCATTTAGTTTAGTTTGTTAATGTTAAATTTCTTTATATTTAATTATCAGACTTTCATGACACGTATCCCTGACTTGACGGGTTAACTTTGTTTGACGGGTTAACTCTGTTAATTTTAGGTAAACCCGTCAATTGTTTTTTTCTATTTAGTTATCAAACTTTCATGACGCGAATCTCAGGTTTGACGGGTTAACCTGGTTTGAAGGGTTAACTCAGTTAATTCAGATCCTTTTCTTTTTCTTTATTAGTTTTTTTCTTCCTATTGATTTTTTTTCCTTTGTTTTTTTTCTTTTTAATTTATCTATTTAATTATCACACTTTTATGACACGATCTTATAGTCAGACCCACATCCAATGCTCTAGGGTTCAGTGTTGCAGCCAGACTCACTTAAACTTAAGTCCTGTAAGTTTAATTTTATTATTAATATTATAAATAGTATTCTTGGGTCAAGCGTTACAGCTAGACTCAAGGCTTTTGGGTATATCTTTACAGAAAGACCTAACACTCTTAAATCTTAGTATTTTTTGATATTTTTTATGCAAGAAAAAAAAAATCACCCGTGGCATATGCCTTTGTTTTTTTTTTTTTCCTTTTTCCTTTCCTTTTTAAGCCTTTTCTTTTTCTTCATTAGTTTTTCCCTTCCTGCTGGTATTTTTCTCTTTGCTTTTTTTTTAATTAATCTTTTTTTTTAAAAAAAATTAGTTCATTAATATTAAATCTTTTTTCTATTTAGTTATCATACTTTCATGACACGAATCTCAGGTTTGACAGGTTAACCTGATTTGGCGAGTTAACCCAATTGATTCAGATTTTTTTTCTTTTTTCTCATTAGTTTTTTTTTCTTTATGCTGGTTTTTTTTCTTTGTTTTTTTTCTTTTTAATTAATCTATTTAATTATCATACTTTTATGACACGACCTTGCAGTCAGACCTACATCCAATGCTATTGAGTATGGTATTATAGCCAAATTCACTTAAACTTGGGTCATGCAAGTTTAATGTTATTATTAATATTATAAATATTACTCTTAGGTCAGACGTTGCAACCAAACCCAGGACTCTTGGGTGTAGCTTTGTAGAAAGACCTAATACTTTTAAATCTTAATTTTTTTTTAATATTTTTATGTAAAATAAATTGACCCGCGGCATCGCGGAGGTCATGTAACTAGTAAATAACTACAACACGAGAGACAGATAAACGAGAGAGAAACACAAGAGAAGAAATTATAAAATAATAATTTTAAGGATAACAAAGATATTTTTATCACTTTTTTTAATGACTATGAACGTGATTTTCACTTCTTTTTTTTATCTCTTTTTTTATATCATAAGTATTGGTAATTCTACCTCGAGCAATATAGAATTTCTTAGATTTTTTTGTGTTTTTATCTGGATATTCTCGTACCCTTTTAAAGGATGAGATTAATCCCATTTAGAATTTGTGACTACCCCTCTCAATAAATATGTTTTTTAAAAATTGAATTTGTGTTTTTATCCTTACAGAAATATAACAATATCTTAACTACCATATCAATATTTTTGAGATTGATAATTTATATGCATGATTAACATTTAACATGGTAATTATATTTAATTTTTTTATAAATTTGACAAGAACCATAACTTGCGAGAGATAATTGCATGTTAAAAATATTCGATGTCTTGGTATCTCAAACTATCTTTATTTTAAAAAGGCTACGCGGTTTCCGTACTTTATAAGAGGATAAATGAAGGAATAACTCCTAGCTACGTAACTGACGCTACAATAAAAGTAATTGATTGGTGAATTAAAGCTCAGAATAAATATAAATCATTTAAGTAAAACATGGTTCTATTCCTGCGACATGTTCACTACATGCTGTCAAAGTTGTTCCTCTTACCCGTTTTTCTATTTGTTTTTTTTATAAATTAAAAAAATAGTTTTAATATCTTATTTAAATGATTGTTTTTGATATTATAATACGTGATATTTTTTTAAATTTCTTCTTATTTTAAAATAAATTAAAATAATTAGTTTTTTAGATTTTTTAATTTTAATTTTAATATATTAAAATCATAAAAAAATATTAATACAAATTAAAACATACTTTTAAAACATGTAATCTTAGAGCTACTGGAGATTTACATAATCGTTAATTTTAAAGTTCATAAAAATAATCGAGGTACGCGCAAGTTAATTCAGACTTCTATATTAATAAAATAAAATAAAAACTATTATATTCCTAATCCAACTCAAATTGGTGTAATAGTTAAAAGTTTTGTTTTATTTTTTAGATAACGTTTAATATTTTGTTATTGATATTTTTTTAAATATTTTTTATTTAAAAATATATTAAAATAATATTTTTTTTATTTTTTAAAATTTATTTTTAATCCTATCACGTTAAAATAATCGAGACACATAAAAAAAAATAGTCTGAACACACGTCAAAATAGTTAAAAGTTATGAACCTGAGAGGTAGGATGCAGAAAACATTATCTGAAAAGATCACGTCGACGTGGACAGCGCATTTTTAAAAATGCTTAAATAAAAATTGAATCGTGCCAAATTAAAAATAAAATAAGATAAAATAAAGACAGGTGGCATAAAGCAAGCGGTTAAGAGCTGAAACCCAATTTAGTACTTTCAAGTTATGTCTCACTACTAGGAGCTCGAAGCGCGCTCCGTGCCTTGAATGCCATCCACGCTTTCTGTTCACACACAGACACTCATTTTATTTACGAGGACCGTGAAAATGAAAGCACTGCGACGATGATGATGAAAAAAAAATTAACAAAAGCGCGAAACCCCACAGAACCAAACAGCTCGCAAGCCTTCGTCTTTATGGCAGATATTTTGTATTCTCTCATCTTTTGCTTTCGAACCACCCACCAATCAATGCTCTAGCATAAATACATTCAACATTTCCTCCCTCAACGGTTACTTGCTTTCATTGCCCTCATCTTAACTGCTACTTTTCCTTTCCTTCCCCCCTTATAATTCCCATTTCACAATAATTCTGTTCTGAGCGAGTGATGGATTTCTCATCTTTCTTGACGTCTTTAGGGACGTCGTTTTTGATTTTCGTAGTGTTAATGCTTCTGTTTACATGGCTGTCGAGGAAGCCTGGAAACTCCTTCGTGTATTACCCCAACCGGATCTTGAAAGGTCTGGATCCCTGGGATGGCGGGTCAAGATCCCGCAACCCGTTTGCTTGGATCCGGGAAGCCTTCTCTTCCAGCGAGCAGGACGTTATAAACATGTCCGGTGTAGACGCTGCTGTCTACTTTGTCTTCTTGAGCACTGGTATTTGATTAATTAAACTCTCTTTCTCCGAGTCTCTCTCTCTTGTAAAAAAGTAATACAGAGAATCGCTTCGATTGTAATGTTGTGACTAATTTATCAAGTTGTTGAAATCATACCATTTACGGGTTTCTTTCTTTCTTTGAGTCTTTTAATTGTGTCCCTTTTTGGTGGTAGTTCTGTTCTTTACGAGCGTGTATGTGGTCGCTTTCTGTTCTTTCTTCCCCTTAAACTAATTTCTGGCAAAGGGATGGTTGCCTTCCAAAACTTGATACTGTAACCTTTTCATTTTTCTCTGTTTTCCGATTTCCTTTTTTATTTACTTTAGTTTGCTCAGAACAAAGTTTTGTTTACATGGTTGCCTTGCAACTAAAAAAAGTACAAATCTAAAATAATTGGGTTTGACAATGACTGCTCTTATTGGTCGTGCTTGAATTACTGACAAGCACCATACATCATAGGATTAAGCAAATCCATCTGTGTACATTTCTTCATGATTTCGGACAACTCTCACTTCCATTCCATGTATTATTTCTCAGACAACTGCTCTCCTCACGTTGTTTATTTTTTACTTTTTTTTTTGTTCTATATGACAGCGCTGGCAATATTGGTTTTGTCTGGCCTTGTTCTGCTGCCGGTACTTCTGCCTGTTGCTGCCACCGACGACAATGTGAAAACACAAAAAGCTAAAGGCAATCAGACTTTTAGTGACATTGACAAGTTATTAATGGGAAATGTTAAGGTACCTCAACCACTCCTCTTTCTTTGGGTTTTTTGCTTGAACTGACTTGCTCCATGGAAAAATATGTCTGCAGGGGGGGAGTCCAAGACTGTGGGCATTCTTGATTGCTACCTATTGGGTTTCTCTTGTTACCTATTTCTTGTTATGGAAGGCGTACGTGCATGTTTCTGGGCTGAGAGCAAATGCTCTAATGTCTCCTGAACTGACACCAGAGCAATTCGCTGTTCTTGTCAGAGACATACCTCCTGTCCCTGAGGGCCAAACTAGAAAGGAACAGGTTGATTCATATTTTAAATCCATCTATCCTGAGACATTTTATAGATCATTGGTGGTGACAAACAACAAAGAGGTATTTTTTTATATTTTAAATTAGTTTCTTCCTTTCCATGCTCTTGCCACTTACCCTGATGTTTTGGATTCCACATCCTAAATCGCTTCTGTAATTTGAGCCAACCCACGTTTTTTAGTTTCCAATTCCTTTGAGCTTTCAGAATTTATTATAAAGAAAAGGGAAAAAAGGACTTTAGTGCTAGTAAAATATTGATTCCATATCAAGTATATTTGAGGTTATCGTATATATTATTCCATATCAAGGAATTTATGATCCTTGACCAATGTCAATTGTGAGTTTTCTTTTACTGTGCTGTGCTGCATACTGTATGAGCTCTGCTGATTTTGAGCCGCCTCTTTTTTCTAAAACTCTTCTAGGTTAACAAGATTTATAAAGAGTTGGAAGGATACAAGAAGAAGCTTGCACATGCAGAAGCTGTATACGATGAATCCAAAAAAACAGGCAAACCAGAAGGATTGAGACCAGCCATCAGAATTGGGCCCCTTGGTATTGTTGGTAGAAAGGTAGATAGCATAGAGCACTACAATGAGAAGATTAAAGAGCTAATCCCAAAGTTGGAAGCTGAACAGAAAGTCACTCTCCGGGAGAATCAACAAGCTTGTGCTTTTGCCTTCTTCACCAATAGGGTGACTGCAGCTTCTGCCGCCCAGAGTCTACACGCCCAAATGGTTGACACCTGGACTGTCATGGAAGCCCCTGAACCACGTCAAATAATATGGTCTAATCTTAAAATTAAGTACTTTCAAAGGATAATTCGGCAGTATGTTGTTTGTTTTATTGTGGCTCTGACCATATTGTTTTATATGATACCAATCGGGTTCATATCCGCATTAACAACCCTGGATAATCTGAAGAAACTTCTCCCATTTTTAAAGCCAATTGTGAATATTGTCGCAGTTAAGACGGTGCTGGAAGCGTACCTTCCTCAGATTGCACTCATTGTGTTTTTGGCACTGTTGCCCAAGTTACTTTTCGCTCTCTCCAAGGCTGAGGGAATTCCTTCAGTGGGCCATGCAGTAAGGGCCACTTCTGGAAAATATTTCTATTTTACCGTCCTGAACGTTTTTATTGGAGTGACACTGGGCGGCACCTTATTCAGCACGTTCAAGAGCATTGAGAAGAAACCAAACTCCATTGTTAGTTTGCTTGCGAGTAGCCTCCCGGGGAATGCAACTTTCTTCCTGACTTTTGTGGCTCTGAAGTAAGCTTACTATATTACCTTATAATTCTTTTCCTTTTAGAAAGCTATGGTTTTAGTCGTCTACCCCTCCAGAACATGTTGCGCGACAGCCAGAGCTGTTTTTTTCGTTCTTCTGTCAAAGAACTCCCCTTGCCACAAGATCTTCTTGTGCTCTGCTAAACCACTTGAACATAAAAAAGAGTTTCTTATGCTAATGTGTTTGCCTTTTCTGTTTCTATTTATTTTGATCTAGATACTTGGTCTGTTTATCATTATTCTTTTTGGAATGCATTTTTTGACTTTTAAGTATTCTGTGGCTCTCAGGTTTTTCGTTGGCTATGGACTCGAGCTGTCTCGTATAGTTCCTCTAATCATTTTTCATCTAAAGAAGAAGTATCTTTGCAAGACCGAAGCTGAGTTAAAAGAAGCTTGGTTTCCTGGAGATTTAGGGTATGCAACCAGGATTCCTGGTGACATGCTTGTTATCACCATTGTTCTTTGCTACTCTGTCATAGCCCCTCTGATTATTCCATTTGGAGTGGTGTACTTTGGCCTGGGATGGCTTGTCCTTAGGAACCAGGTAAGGATGCCGTTCATAAAAACTTCAGAATGTTTTATTTGGATTTTGGAATGGTTAGTCTGCTTGACTAGCAGTGTTTTTTTTTTTTTTTCAGAATTCATTATGTGCTTACTTGATATGTCTTTCTATGTTCATATTCCTTGAACTCTTACAAATTCTGGCCAATAGAAATCAAAATTTCCTCAAACCTGTGCTGGCATGAGATGGGATGCATTCATTCTGATGGGTTAACACTTCAAATTTTGTAGCTAGCTAAAAACAACATGTATTGTGTATTGATATGACAAACATGTGCTGAATTTCGGATCGATCTGTTTGACTGCGAAGCGTGTGTTCACTTGATATTTTCATTTCATTTTGAAGTGCTGCAAGTTTTGGCAAATAGAAGTTAGTATTTTCACAAAACATGCGATTTAACTCTTCCAGTTTTGCAGCTAAACATGTACTCTACTCATCATGGTGCTAATCAATATTAATTGCAAATGTGGTTACATTTAACAGGCACTCAAAGTATATGCTCCATCCTATGAGACCTATGGCAGGATGTGGCCCCACATCCACACAAGAGTCATAGCTGCTCTGATACTATACCAGGTTACAATGTTCGGTTATTTTGGGGTGAAGAAATTCTCCTTCAGTACTCTCTTACTAATTCCACTGCCGATAGTTTCCTTGCTGTTCGCCTATGTCTGTCAGAAGAAATTCTATCGATCTTTCTCTGACACAGCCCTTGAAGTTGCTTGCCGTGAATTGAAGGAAATTCCTAACATGGAACGCATCTACAGATCTTTTATCCCACCAAGCTTGAGCTCTGAAAAGGCCGATGATGACCACTTCGAAGATGCACTGTCACAAGTTTCAAGAGTCGGATCGTTTGCATGATATTACTGTGTTGGTAGCTAGCTAATTGCTCGATGAAGTCTTGTAGTACCTTTAGCTTCTAAAACTTGGACCATTTGTCGATTTGTGGATCACGTCATGGAATTACTTGTAAACATAGTGTGTATTTCATGGATTTTACTCGAGAGTTGAAGCTCTTGAGGTTGCAGATTGCTTTCAAAAACATCAAGATGAACCGAAACCTGCGTTCGTTCAAAAGCAGTCGTTGTATTTCAACAAGTATTTGATTGTGTGCAGATGCATTATTAACAAAGTTTCAGTTTGTAACGTGGTTTCAAATTTCTTTAAATTTTATTTTTTTATTATTGTTGAATTGTTTTGATGACTTGATATTAAAAATATATTTTTTAAAAAAATTATTTTAATATTTTTTAAAATAAATAATATTTTAAAAATAATCACATTATAAAAGGAATGTTACAAAAATTATAAAAAATCTTAATTAAATATTTTTTATAGGTACATAGAATAATAACAATACAAGTGACAGCATAGGGTTATGATAATGTAATCAAATTATTAAATAATTAATTTTTCATAGACAATGTTGATGTTGGTCATTTTCATGGTTTAGTTATTTTATTTTTATTCCTCATATCTGAAGTATTTACTATAATCACGGGCACTTTTTTTATTCATTTTTTATATCTAAGTGGTATGACTCTATTGTCTCTCTCTTTTCTTTTCTTTTTTTTTTCTTTTTAATTTAATCATTCTACAATCTAATTATATAAAATTAGGCTTGGAATTATATAAAAAAATACTAAATTAAAAGATAAAAGACTAAAAAGTAAAACGCGAAGAAAATAAATTGCTCCCTTCATATTCATGATATTTCTTATTTTGATCTAAAAATTTATTTTATTTATTTTTCAGTCCTTGATTTGAAAGAGAAAAGAGAATTTCGCCATAAAACAATGGTAAAGAGAAAATGTTATTGGTTGTCATGATTGCCGCAACCAAAATAGTCAAACTTGGTGTTAAATGGTTCCCTTCATTGAGTTCGGAGACGGTGGTTTTTTACCTTAATCTTGCTAGAAAACATAGATCGACCTCAATAAAGATTTTTTTCAATTTAGTTTTGTTTTTTTGGATCGTTTTTAGGGTTTTTGGCTTGATAAATTGGTTCTAGGTGGTTTTAATGTTGTTTATTAGAAGTTTTTAGATGAAAATGAGCTAAAATAAATTTTTAGGTAAAATAAAACCTCTTGTTTCTTTGGCCACTACGGTGGGGCTGAATTATATGAAGTAGACAAGCATGACACAATACACGATATGTTAGCTGTTTTTTTAGATTTAACTCCTTTTGATGTAGTGTCTTTTTAGTTGATTAGATGATTTTTAAAATATTTTTTATTTAAAAATTATATTAAAAAATATATGTGTGTGAGACATTATTGTGAACATCAAACTCAAATTATGATTATAAAAAAAAAACAAAGAGAGAGAGATTACGAAAAAAACTTTTTAAAATTTAAATATATTTTTATTGCTTTTTATGACTATGAATGCGATTTTCTATCACTTCCTTTATCTCTCTTATATATTGGAAGTATTGGTGATCCAACCTCGAGCAAAATATAATTTTTTAGATCAAGAGATCATTTATATAATTAACATTTTATTATGGCAATATTTCTTTGTGTTGTATTAAGTTATAAATTTGATAAAAATCATATATTTTACCTTTAAAAAACTCTTATTCAAGTGTTTTTTAAAGGCAAAACAGTTTTTTCTTTTAGCTCATTTGTTATTTGTGAATTATTAAGGGGTGTTTTAATCTTTGATAACTTTATTTTTAAAAATGCTTTTTATTTAATTATAAATATCAAAAATAAATGATTATAAAATCAAATTCAAGATACACATTAGAATATTTGTTTTGAAACTATGCTAGGATACTAGTAAAATCAAGCATATGTAAAGAGTTGGGAAGTATATTTGAGATTGCGATAACTTAATAGAAAACAAATTAAAAAACCGATTAAAAACCAACTAAAAAATTAAATTGAACTAAAAATTAATAAAAAAAACTCAATATAGTTTCAATGTTAAAAGATAAAATTAAAAAAAATAAAATTACAAGAAAATTAAAAGAAAAAAAGAACTTGTTTTTTTTTAGGTTGAAGCAGCTGGTCAAAACCTCAACTTTTTAAAATATATATATATATATATATATATATATATATATATATATATATATATATTTCAATTGCAACTTGGTCTATTTATAGTTTAGAAAAAATAGCTTTGTGGTTTTAGAAACTATATATTTTATATTTTAAAATTTATTTACAGTTCAATAAGGATTTCTTACTCTTAGGCATGAGAGGAAGTAAGCATTTCGTGAAAGGAAGGAAAAAAGAGTTAACAGGAGTAGTAGGTAGGTTACTCCAATTTATTTAATTTCTTCATTGGATGTGTAGTAAGAATGGCTTGTGCAATAATAATAAAGATTCGAAATTAGCTCTAGATTCAGTTTCTGGTATGAGATGAGTGTATGGTGAAACAAATTTCCTATATCCTGAAAGAAGTTGTTGAAAAGCAGTCGAAGAAGGAGGAGGGAAGCTGTAGGGGATAGACAGGAGCGGTAGAAGACTACTTGTCCATTCTATATTAACAATAAACTAAAACTGTTCAGTGTTTCATTGTGTAAGTTCACAGTGAAACGTTGAGCAATCCCCATCTTCTTCTTTTTCTTCTTCTTCTTCTTTTTTTGTTTTTTTTGTTTTTGTTTTTTTTGTTTTTTATGCCTTTATGGGTTTTTTTTCCTTTTTTCTTTGTGTTTTTTTAATGAATTTTTTTGTTAATGTTAATTTTTTATTTAATTATTAGATTTTCATGACACGGATCCCGGGTTTGACGAGTTAACCTAAATTTTTTTTTGTTTTTTTTTTAATTAATAACATATACTAAAACTATTTAGTGTTTCACTGTGCAGTCCACAGTGAAACGCTAAGCTGTTTTTTTTTATTTTTAATATTTGTTTTCTGTTTTTTTTGCTTTGTATGCCTTTATGGGTTTTTTTTTTGCTTTTTTCTTTGTGTTTTTTTTCTTTTAATGAATTTTTTTGTTTAATTTAGTTTGTTAATGTTAATTTTATTTTTTTTTAGTTATCAGACTTTCAGGACACGGATCCCGGGGTTGAAGGTTAACTGGGTTTGACAAGTTAACCCAGAATTTTTTCTTTTCTTTTTTTAAAGTTTGATGAGTTAACCCGAAATTTGTTTTTTGCTTTTTTTCTTTTTAATCAATTTTTTTTCGTTTAGTTTAGTTTTTTAATGTTAAATTTCTTTCTATTTAACTATTAGACTTTCATGACACGTATCCCAGACTTGTTGGGTTAACTCGTTAATTTGTTTTCTATTTAGTTATCAAACTTTCATAACGTGAATCCCAGGTTTAACGGGTTAGCTTGGTTTGAAGGGTTAGCTCAGTTAATTCAGATTCTTTTCTTTTTCTTCATTAGTTTTTTTCTTCATGTTGATTTTTTTTCTTTATTTTTTTTAATTAATCTATTTAATTATCACACTTTTATGACACGACCTTATAGTCAAACCCACAATCAAGGCTCTTGGGTCCGATATTGCAGCCAAACTTAAACTTGAGTCATGTAAGTTTAATATTATTATTAATATTATAAATATTACTCTTGGATCAAGCGTTACAGCTAAACCAAAGGCTTTTGGGCATATCTTTGCAAAAAAACCTAATACTCTTAGATCTTACCCTTTTTTGATATTTTTTATGCAAGAAAAAAAATTTAACCTGTGGCGTGTGCCTTTGTTTTTTTTTTCTTTTTAAGCCTTTTACTGTGAATTGCACACTACAGTCCACAATGAAAAAGCTGATGCCTTTATTTTTTTTATCCTTTTTTAATTAATTTTTTTAATTTAGTTTTTTAATATTAATTTTTTTTATTTAATTATCAGACTTTCATGACATGGATCTCAGGTTTGACGGGTTAACTCAGTTTATTCAGATTTTTTTTCTTTTTCTTCATTAGTTTTTTTCTTCCTGTAGGTTTTTTTTTCTTTTTGCTTTTTCCTTTTTAATTAATATTTTTTTAATTTTTTTTTTGCTTTTTTTATGCCTTTCATTGTGGACTACACAGTGCAGTCTACAGTGAAAAGACTGATGCCTTCTTCTTTTTTCTTTTTAATTAATTTTTTTATTTAGTTTGTTGATATTAAATTTTTTTCTATTTAGTTATCAGACTTTCATGACACGGATCTCAGATTTGACGGGTTAAGTCGGTTAAATTAGATTTTTTTTTCTTTTTCTTTATTAGTTTTTTTCTTCTTATAAGTTTTTTTCTTTTATTGTTTCTTTTTATTTATTTATTTTTATTTAATTTAGTTCATCAATATTAAATTTTTTTTATTTAGTTATCGAATGATGCCTTTAGTTTTTCTTTTTGCTTTTTTGCTGTTTTTATGCCTTTAACTATGGACTACGCACTGTAGTCCACAGTGAAAAGGTTGATGTCTTTTTGTTTATTTTTTTCTTTTTAATTAATGTTTTTTGTTTAATTTAGTTTGTTAATGTTCAAACGGGTTAACCTGGTGTGACGGGTTAGCCTAGTTAATTTTTTGTTAACCTGTCAATTTTTTTTTTCTATTTAGTTATCAAACTTTCACGACACGAATCCAAAGTTTGACGGGTTTACCTGGTTTGAAGGGTTAACCCAGTTAATTCAGATTTTTTTCGTTTTCTTCATTAATTTTTTTCATCCTTTTGGTTTTTTTTCTTTGTTTTTTTCTTTTTAATTATCACACTTTTATGACACGACCTTATAGTCAGACCCACATCCAAGACTATTGGATCTGGTATTGCAGCCAGACCCATTTAAATTTGGGTCATGCAAGTTTAATGTTATTATTAATATTATAAATATTACTCTTGGATCAGGCGTTGCAGCCACACCCAAGACTCTTGGGTATAGCTTTGTAAAAAGACATAATATTTTTAGATCTTAATTTTTTTATATATTTTTATGCAAAAATTATTGACCCGCGGCATCACGCGAGTAATGTAACTAGTTCTTTTAAGATTTCTCATGTTGTTTTGTTTTAATAAATAAAAAATTATATATAGGATGGAGAGATTGATAAGAATTTTTTTTTATTAAATTAAACATGATAAATTAAGTAGCCATTTGATAATGTTTGATACCGTATAGATTAATTACTATAATTAAGTCTAAATAAATTCTAAACCCTCCTAGTTTTTTTTCCCCTTCCTTGTTATTGGTAGGAGAGATTCTAATCAAATTGTAATTATAAATAAGTACAACATGAGAGACAAATGAACAAGAGAGAAACACAAGAGAAAAAATTAAAAAATAATAATTTTAAGGATAACAAAAATATTTTTATCACTTTTTTTTTATGAATGTGAACGTGATTTTCTTTTTTATTTATCTCCTTTTTTATATTGTAAGTATTGGTAATTCTACCTCCAGTAATATATAATTTCTTAGATGTTTTTTTGTTTTTATTCGAAAATTCTCATATTTTTTTAAAGATTTGTGTGATCGGATCAGTCATATCCTTCAGAATTTTAAGATTTGATTGGTCACCATTTAATGATCCAAAAACAAAAGTATAAAACTCTTGACTCTTTTTTTTAAAAAAAAATCATTAGTAAAGGAGGTTGTAAGACAGATTTTCCCCTTTAGAATTATTTGACTTTAAAAAACAAAACAAATATATATATATAAACTAATACTCTAAAAGGTGTGGAGAAAGTAATGTAATTTTTCTTATGTTTTTTTTTTTATTTTGTTTTGTTTATATATATATATATTTTATTTGTTTTACATGTTTTTTTTTTCTTTTTTTTTCTTATGATTGTCTTCTTTTCTGTTATTTTATTTTATTTTTCCCCATTTTTTTTCATTGTTTTTGTGTTTTACATGATTTTTTTTCTTTTTTTTTTCTTTTTTCCCCAAGATTGTCTTTTTTTTTTTTTTATTCTTGTTTTTGTATTTTTTTTCAAAATTATTTTTATCGATTTTTTTTAATATTGAATTGGTTGAGGATTTAGTTCAATAATTTTTTTCTTTAAAATATTATGGATTGGTATAATGTTTCATCACATGATTTTTTTCTTTCTTTTTATGAATTTCTTCTTCTTCTTCTTCTTTTTCCAAAATGGCTTTTGTTGATTTTTTTTATATTGAGCTGATTGAGAATTTTACTTTGTAGTTTTTTTTAAAACACTGTAGATTGATATAATGTTTTCCCACGTGATTTTTGTTTTGCTATAGTGTGTCCCACATGTTTTTTTTCAAAATAACCTTTGTTTGATTTTTTTTAATATTGAGCTAGTTGAAAATTGAGCTTTAACTTTCCCTACATGTTTTTTTATTCATTTGTTTTTCATTTTTTTTTGCCCTTTGTTTTCCAAAATTGTCTTCTTTTTTTTGTACTTTTTTTTTATTTTTATCAATTTTATTTTTTTAATATTGAGTTAGTTGAGAATTTAGTTTTGTAGTTTTTTCTTTAAAACACCGTGGATTGTTACAACATTTCCACACATGGTTTTTTTTCTTTTTTATGATTTTTTTTCCAAAATTATCTTTGTAGATTTATTTTTTTCATATAGAGCTGGTTGAGAATTTAGCATCGTAGTTTTTTTTAAACACTGTAGATTGCTACAGTATTCCTCCACATGATTTTTTTTGTTATGATTTTTTTAAAATTATCTTTATCGATTTTATTATTTTTAATATTGAGCTAGATGAGAAGTACAACTGTAGATTTCCTCATGAAACATTACAGATTGCTACAGTGTTTCCCAGCATTGTTTTTTTTCCTTTCGTTTTTTTTTGTTATGATTTTTTTCAAAATTATCTTTGTCGTTTTTATTTTTTTAATATTAAGTTGGTTGAGAATTTAGGTTTGTAGTTTTTTCCTTGAAAACATTGTGGATTGCAACAGTTTTTCTCCATATAATTTTTTTATGATTTTTTCCACAAACCCATGACAACGCACAAGCATGCCACAAGCCCGCAACATTGCGCGGGCATGACATCTAGTATATATATAGACTATGTTGATGTTGGCCATTTTCATGGTTTAGTTATTGTATTTCCCCCCTCATATCTAAAGTATTTATTATTTTGTTCATGGCTCGGTTTTTTTTTGTTCGGTTCGGTTTTGATTTTATAAGTCTGAAATCGAAAAAACCGAACTTAACCAAAAAAACCCGGAAAAAACCGAGCCAAACCAGTTTAAATTGGTTTTTGTCCAAAAAAACCGAACCAAAACCGATCTATTTGAACCGGTTTCGATTTAAAAAAAAAAAACTTCAGTTTGGTTATTTTTTTTATAAAAACCAAACCGAATAAAAAATCATCACCTCTCATTTAAGTTTAATATTATATTAATGATTATTTTTAAAAATATTTTTTTATTAAAAATATTTTAAAATAATATTTTTTTCTTTTTAAAATTTATTTTTATTTCTATCACATCAAACATTAAAAAAAAGTGGAGACAAACACACGTCAACATGGTTAAAAGTTATGAACCTAAGAGCTAGTATGCAGAAAACATTATCTAAAAAGATCATGTTGACGTGGACAGTGCTTTTTTAAAAATGCTTTAATTTCCTAACTCTCTCTCTCTTTAAACCCTACTTTTCTCTCACTTGATTCCTCTCGTGTTTATACGTGTATAATCTCTCATAATCCCTTCCTCTCGTGTTTACAAGTGTTTAAGCTCTTATAATCCCCTGTATCAAACCCTAAAGCCTTGTTTTTCATAAACAATGAGAAAAAAAAATATAATTTTTTTTATATTAAATGTAGAATCTTTTTCTTAACCCACATCTCTTTGATAATTCAAAGTAATTCTTCTAGTTTTCAATGTAATTTAATATTGAAATTGTTCGAATTCATTGACTAACCATTAGGTAACATCATATTACTAATATACATGATTTGTTTACTTTTATAACTAAAAATTCATAATTAAATATTTTATCTTTAACTTTTATAGTCCATAACTATTTTTCATAATCAACTACACATTTCAATATCTTTTAAAACTTTTTAAAAGTGCTTAAATAAAAATTAAATCGTGCCATAATTTTGCATAAAACAAGCGGTTAAGAGCTGAAACCCAATTTAGTACTTTAAAGTTATGTCTCATTACTAGGAACTCGAAGCGCGCTCTGTGCCTTGATGCCATCCCCGCTTTCTTTTCACACACAGACACACTCATTTTACTTGCGAGGACTGTGAAAATGAAAGCACTGCGACGATGATGGCGAAAAAACATAAACAAAACGCGAAACCCCACAGAACCAAACAGCTCGAAAGCCTTCATCTTTATGGCAGACATTTTGTATTCTCTCATCTTTTGCTTTCGAACCACCCATTAATCAATGCTCTAGCATAAATACATTCAACATTTCCTCCCTCAACGGTTACTTGCTTTCATTGCTCTCATCTTCCCTGCTACTTTTCCTTTCCTTCCCCTTATAATTCCCATTTCACAATAATTCTGTTCTGAGCGAGTGATGGATTTCTCATCTTTCTTGACGTCTTTCGGGACGTCGTTTTTTATTTTCGTAGTGTTAATGCTTCTGTTTACATGGCTGTCGAGGAAGCCTGGAAACTCCTTCGTGTATTACCCCAACCGGATCTTGAAAGGTCTGGATCCCTGGGATGGCGGGTCAAGATCCCGCAACCCGTTTGCTTGGATCCGGGAAGCCTTCTCTTCCAGCGAGCAGGACGTTATAAACATGTCCGGTGTAGACGCTGCTGTCTACTTTGTCTTCTT
The DNA here is from genome assembly GCF_951802175.1 of Populus nigra. NCBI lineage: Eukaryota > Viridiplantae > Streptophyta > Magnoliopsida > Malpighiales > Salicaceae > Populus > Populus nigra. The sequence continues at coordinate 13,030,243 of NC_084852.1, forward strand.
GAGCACTGGTATTTGATTAATTAAACTCTCTTTCTCCGAGTCTCTCTCTCTTGTAAAAAAGTAATACACAGAATCGCTTCGATTGTAATGTTGTGACTAATTTATCAAGTTGTTGGAATCATACCATTTACGGGTTTCTTTCTTTCTTTGAGTCTTTTTAATTGTGTCCCTTTTTGGTGGTAGTTCTGTTCTTTACGAGCGTGTATGGGGTCGCTTTCTGTTCTTTCTTCCCCTTAAATTAATTTCTCGAGGCAAAGGGATGGTTGCCTTCCAAAACTTGATACTGTAACCTTTTCATTTTTCTCTGTTTTCCGATTTCCTTTTTTATTTACTTTAGTTTGCTCAGAACAAAGTTTTGTTTACATGGTGGTTTGCAACTAAAAAAAAGTACAAATCTAAAATAATTGGGTTTCACAGTGACTACTCTTATTGGTCGTGCTTGAATTACTGACAAGCACCATACATCATAGGATTAAGCAAATCCATCTGTGTAGATTTCTTCATTATTTCGGACAACTCTCACTTCCATTCCATGTATTATTTCTCAGACAACTGCTCTCCTCACGTTGTTTATTTTTGCTCTATTTTTTTGTTCTATATGACAGCGCTGGCAATACTGGTTTTGTCTGGCCTTGTTCTGCTGCCGGTACTTCTGCCTGTTGCTGCCACCGACGACAATGTGAAAATACAAAAAGCTAAAGGCAATCAGACTTTTAGTGACATTGACAAGTTATTAATGGGAAATGTTAAGGTACCTCCACAACTCCTCTTTCTTTGTTTTTTTTGCTTGAACTGACTTGCTCCATGGAAAATATGTCTGCAGGGGGGAAGTCCAAGACTGTGGGCATTCTTGATTGCTACCTATTGGGTTTCTCTTGTTACCTATTTCTTGTTATGGAAGGCGTACGTGCATGTTTCTGGGCTGAGAGCAAATGCTCTAATGTCTCCTGAACTGACACCAGAGCAATTCGCTGTTCTTGTCAGAGACATACCTCCTGTCCCTGAGGGCCAAACTAGAAAGGAACAGGTTGATTCATATTTTAAATCCATCTATCCTGAGACATTTTATAGATCATTGGTGGTGACAAACAACAAAGAGGTATTTTTTTATATTTTAAATTAGTTTCTTCCTTTCCATGCTCTTGCCACTTACCCTGATGTTTTGGATTCCACATCCTAAATCGCTTCTGTAATTTGAGCCAACCCACGTTTTTTAGTTTCCAATTCCTTTGAGCTTTCAGAATTTATTATAAAGAAAAGGGAAAAAAGGACTTTAGTGCTAGTAAAATATTGATTCCATATCAAGTATATTTGAGGTTATCGTATATATTATTCCATATCAAGGAATTTATGATCCTTGACCAATGCCAATTGTGAGTTTTCTTTTTCTGTGCTGTGCTGCATACTGTATGAGCTCTGCTGATTTTGAGCCTCCTCTTTTTTCTAAAACTCTTCTAGGTTAACAAGATTTATAAAGAGTTGGAAGGATACAAGAAGAAGCTTGCACATGCAGAAGCTGTATACGATGAATCCAAAAAAACAGGCAAACCAGAAGGATTGAGACCAGCCATCAGAACTGGGCCCCTTGGTATTGTTGGTAGAAAGGTAGATAGCATAGAGCACTACAATGAGAAGATTAAAGAGCTAATCCCAAAGTTGGAAGCTGAACAGAAAGTCACTCTCCGGGAGAATCAACAAGCTTGTGCTTTTGCCTTCTTCACCAATAGGGTGACTGCAGCTTCTGCCGCCCAGAGTCTACACGCCCAAATGGTTGACACCTGGACAGTCATGGAAGCCCCTGAACCACGTCAAATAATATGGTCTAATCTTAAAATTAAGCTCTTTCAAAGGATAATCCGGCAGTACGTTGTTTGTTTTATTGTGGCTCTGACCATATTGTTTTTTATGATACCAATCGGGTTCATATCCGCATTAACAACCCTGGATAATCTGAAGAAACTTCTCCCATTTTTAAAGCCAATTGTGAAAATTGTCTCAGTTAAGACGGTGCTGGAAGCGTACCTTCCTCAGATTGCACTCATCGTGTTTTTGGCACTGTTGCCCATGGTACTTTTGGCTCTCTCCAAGGCTGAGGGAATTCCTTCAGTGGGCCATGCAGTAAGGGCCACTTCTGGAAAATATTTCTATTTTACCATGCTGAACGTTTTTATTGGAGTGACACTGGGTGGCACCTTGTTCGACACGCTCAAGAGCATTGAGAAGGAACCAAACTCCATTGTTAGTTTGCTTGCGAGTAGCCTCCCGGGGAATGCAACTTTCTTCCTGACTTTTGTGGCTCTGAAGTAAGCTCACTATATTAGCTTATAATTCTTTTCCTTTTAGAAAGCTAATTCTTTTCCTTTTTGAAAGCTATGGTTAAGTGTTTTTGTTTTTTTAAATAGTTTTTATTGTGGTTGTGATTTTAAAAAATTAAATTTAAAAAAAATATAATTTATGATTTTAGATACGTGTTTGGTAAACATTATGGTTGAGTTTTATGTACAGCAAAAAACATGTATAAAATATTTGGTTATAGATGCTTTTTAAAAGTATTTTTACTTATTTTATAAAAATTATTTTGGATATCAGTGTATCAAAATAAATTGAAAATACAAAAAAAATTAATTTGACATAAAAGAAATTCAAATTAAAAAAAAAATACTTTTAAAATACAAAAACAAATAGAGTTTTACAAAACTCAGTTTAAAAGATATGTAAAAACTGTTTTATAAAAATTATTTTTCAAATTTAATTTTTTAATTAGCTCCATGATATAAAACATAATTTGATTTATTATCAAATAGCTAACTGTGTTTTTTGCAATGCAAACATAAAAACAGTTGCGAAACAAACGCACACTCGTCTCCCCCTCCAGAAGATGTTGCGCGACAGCCAGAGCTGTTTTATTTCGTTCTTCTGTCAAAGAACTCCCCTTGCCACAAGATCTTCTTGTGCTCTGCTAAACCACTTGAACATAAAAAAGAGTTTCTTATGCTAATGTGTTTGCCTTTTCTGTTTCTATATACTTTGGAATGCAATTTTTGATTTTTAAGTATTCTGTGGCTCTCAGGTTTTTCGTTGGCTATGGACTCGAGCTGTCTCGTATAGTTCCTCTAATCATTTTTCATCTAAAGAAGAAGTATCTTTGCAAGACCGAAGCTGAGTTAAAAGAAGCTTGGTTTCCTGGAGATTTAGGGTATGCAACCAGGATTCCTGGTGACATGCTTGTTTTCACCATTGTTCTTTGCTACTCTGTCATAGCCCCTCTGATTATTCCATTTGGAGTGGTGTACTTTGGCCTGGGATGGCTTGTCCTTAGGAACCAGGTAAGGATGCCGTTCATAAAAACTTCAGAATGTTTTATTTGGATTTTGGAATGGTTAGTCTGCTTGACCAGCAGTGTTTTTTTTTTTTTTTTTCAGAATTCATTATGTGCTTACTTGATATGTCTTTCTATGTTCATATTCCTTGAACCCTTACAAATTCTGGCAAATAGAAATCAAAATTTCCACAAAACCTGTGCTGGCATGAGATGGGTTGCATTCATTCTGATGGGTTAACACTTCAAATTTTGTAGCTAGCTAAAAACAACATGTATTGTGTATTGATATGACAAACATGTGCTGAATTTCGGATCGATCTGTTTGACTGCGAAGCGTGTGTTCACTTGATATTTTCATTTCATTTTGAAGTGCTGCAAGTTTTGGCAAATAGAAGTTAGTATTTTCACAAAACATGCGATTTAACTCTTCCAGTTTTGCAGCTAAACATGTACTCTACTCATCATGGTGCTAATCAATATTAATTATTGCAAATGTGGTTAAATTTAACAGGCACTCAAAGTATATGCTCCATCCTTTGAGACCTATGGCAGGATGTGGCCCCACATCCACACAAGAGTCATAGCTGCTCTGATACTATACCAGGTTACAATGTTCGGTTATTTTGGGGTGAAGAAATTCTCCTTCAGTACTCTCTTACTAATTCCACTGCCGATAGTTTCCTTGCTGTTCGCCTATGTCTGTCAGAAGAAATTCTATCGATCTTTCTCTGACACAGCCCTTGAAGTTGCTTGCCGTGAATTGAAGGAAATTCCTAACATGGAACGCATCTACAGATCTTTTATCCCACCAAGCTTGAGCTCTGAAAAGGCCGATGATGACCACTTCGAAGATGCACTGTCACAAGTTTCAAGAGTCGGATCGTTTGCATGATATTACGGTGTTGGTAGCTAGCTAATTGCTCGATGAAGTCTTGTAGTACCTTTAGCTTCTAAAACTTGGACCATTTGTCGATTTGTGGATCACGTCATGGAATTACTTGTAAACATAGTGTGTATTTCGTGGATTTTACTCGAGAGTTGAAGCTCTTTAGGTTGCAGATTGCTTTCAAAAACATCAAGATGAACCGAAACCTGCGTTCGTTCAAGCAGTCGTTGTATTTCAACAAGTATTTGATTGTGTGCAGATGCATTATTAACAAAGTTTCAGTTTGTAACGTAGTTTTAAATTTCTTTAAATTTTTTTTATTATTATTTTGAATTGTTTTGATGACTTGATATTAAAAATATTTTAAAAAAATATTATTGTTATAAAAATAATCACATTTTTTTAATGTAATCAAATTACTAAATAATTAATTTTATATGAAAAATTAAAATTGTATACTTCACTACGCGAAGATATGTGTCTAGTTTTACCATAATTGTCTGATTTTGAAATGAGATCTAACCTAGCAAGCTTTGGATTACTAAGTCACAATTACTATTTAAAAAAATTATGATTGATTGAATTTTAAAAGAAATAAATGACATGCCCGCGCGCTGCTGCGGGCTTATAAAATAAATGTATTTGATAGTGTTATAATTGTGAACCAGTGCTAGATAAGTAATAGAAATTAAAGGCATGATGGAACAAATATTTCATGATGAAAAAAAAAGTTGTGTTGGTGATCCAAAACTTAGAGACCAAACAAAATGATTTGTAGTAATTTACAGTGTTTTGTGAGGAAAAATACAGTGTTTTCACCACATGATTTAGCTTTTCAGTTAATAAAAAGAAAAAAAATTACAAAGCTAAATTCTCTACCAACTTAATATTAAAAAAAAACCAACAAAGATAATTTTAGAAGGAAAAAAACCCATGAGAAAAAACATTGTAGCAATTGACAATGTTTTGTGAGGAAAACTATAACGCTTTTCCCAATAAAATAAAAGAAAAAAACATTTAGAGAAATATTGTAGCAATCCACAGTGTTTTGTGAGAAAAACTACAACTCTTTCCTCATATGATTTAGTTTTATTATAATTATAATTCTTAACCAACTCAATATTAAAAAAAAAATCGACAAAGATAATTTTGAAAAAAATCATAAAAAAATCACATAGAAAAACACTGCAACAATTCATAGTGTTTTAAAGAAAAAAATTATAAAGCTAAATTCTTAATCAGCTCAATATTAAAAAAAAAATCGACAGAGACAATTTAAGAAAAAAAATAACAAAAAAAACACCAAAAAAAGGAAAAAAATCATGTTGAAAACACTGTAGCAATTCACAGTGTTTTGTGATGAAAGCTACAGTGCTTCCCCACATGATTTAGCCTTATTTGTAATGACTTGTAATTGTAATTCACAAACAACTTGATATTAAAAAAATAAAATTGAAAAGGATAATTTGAAAAAAAATATCAAAAAAAACCATGTGGGAAAAAACATTGTAGCAATGAACAGTAATTTTCAAAAAAAGTTACAGTGTTTTTCTCACATATTGTAACTGTAATTTTTAACCAGCTCAATATTAAAAAATAAAATAAAAAAAAGATAATTTTGGAGAAAAAAAATCATGTGGAGAAACACTGTAGCAATCAACAATGTTTTAAAGAAAAAAAATTACAAAACCAAATTCTCAATCAGTTCAATATTAAAAAAAATCGACAAATATAATTTTAAAAAATAAAGAAATAAAATAAAAAAACTAAGTGGAAAAACATCACAGCAATCCATAGTATTTTAAAGAAAAAAAATTACAAAGCAAAAATTTTAACCAGGTCAATATTTAAAAAGTAAAATCAACAAAAATAATTTTGAAAAAAAATAAATGAAAAAAAAAGAAAGTTGAACAAAAAAATTTGAAAAAAAAACAAAAAAAAAAGGAAAGGAAAAAGTAATAAAAAAAAGGGAGAAGAATCACTGTGGATTACCGTTGTAATCGACAGTGTTTTGTGTGTGGGGGAACAGTAAATCCCCCACACGGTTTAGTTATAAATAAAGAAATAAAATAGAAAAACTAAGTGGAAAAACATTACAGCAATCCACTGTATTTTAAAGAAAAAAATTACAAAGCAAAAATTTTAACCAGGTCAATATTTAAAAGGTAAAATCAACAAAAATAATTTAAAAAAAATAAATGAAAAAAAAAAAGAAAAAATAAGAAAGTTGAACAAAAAAATTTGAAAAAAAAACAAAAAAAAAGAGAGAAAAATCACTGTGAATTACTGTTGTAATCCACAGTGTTTTGTGTGTGGGGGAACAGTAAATCCCCCACACGGTTTATATATATATAGTAGGTGGTTTTAATGTTGTTTATTATAAGATTTTAGATGAAAACGGATTGAAATAAATTTTTAGATAAAATAAAACCCCTAGTTTTATTTATCATCACGATGGGGTTGAATTCATTGAAATAGATAAACGTGCTATAATATGTTATGTGTCAGCTATTTATTTTTTTAAAAAAAAATACAAGGGTCAAATAACAAGTTGTTAACCCCCTAAAAACTTTGGACCGATACTTGAATTTTGCAAAAACTAATTCATATTTCTCATTTTACAAAGGACTAAAATTCAAGGGGATATAATTGATCTGGAGAGAAAAATGCAACCCTATTGTTTGAAAGAGAAGAAACAATCATGAAAATCAGGAGAAGAGAAAAAAAAAAAAAAAAAAAAAGAAATATACCAGTAAAGCCACACTGATGCTCCGCCATCACCACATGCTACCTTAGAAGAAAGTCAATGACGAGACAATTCCAATGAAAACACTTCGTTATTTATTTTCATTCAATTTAATCTTTGATTCTCTAATAACTCTTATATTTAATTCTGGATTTTATCTTGTCTGAGTTTAATAAAGACCTAACTGAGGAGATAATAAGGGAATAGAAAAAAAAAACAACAATTAACCAAGTAAGTAAGGACATTCCGGTTGTGTCCGTGATCCAAATCACAAATTTGATCGTTAATAACATTATATTTATGACCTGAATTACAAATTCGATCTAATAAATTACACACAGCTTAATTTGAAGTTTGGGTTAAATAATGATTTGAGTTATGAGGTTTTAATGTTGATTCATCAGGTAAACTTAACGATATTATCAAAAAAAACTCTTTATGTTAAAAAAAAAAAGGCTCGTGCAACATTGTTACTATAATTCTTTTAGTTTGGACGGATTCTAACCTAATGAACTTAGTATATTATAAGTTTATGCTTTTTTATTTTATTTTTATTTTTAAAAAAGTTCACAATAATAACGTTATTGGTCCCTCGTAATCATATCAATACCCATAATGGAGCTGTAGCTAAAAAATAACAATATTTTAAATAAGATTTGTAGCATTTCATCTCCTCACCAACCAAAGCAAGAAATCCAACGGCCATTCTAATTCCAAGTCCCATCCAACTCAAATGAAAAATAATAATAATAATAATAATAATAATAATAATAATGAAGAAAGAAGAAAGAAAGCCTTAGTTTAATAATAACAACAAAACGGGAATTAACGAAGGATGTAACCTACCGCAAATGCGACGTTCGAGCGAAGCCCAAAACATCTCCATCTCCACCCAATCTTATCGTGACTGTCGATAACAGGTCACCCAGATGCCACTCAATATTAATCTCTCTCCTTTTTTCTTTTTTTATTTAAAAAAAAACCTTTATATTATTAATTTATTGGACTGCCTTTGCTTAGACTGTCGGCAACCATCTACTACTTAGCTGTCATCCATGCAAACTGTCACCCCTCCGACACGTGATATCGTTCTCATTGGTCCAATCACTCTCTTGTCTTTTTCTCCTTCTCTTGTCTTTAAGCAAAACAGATTATTTCTTGAATTACAATAAACATTTCAACCCGCCCTTTTGTCTTTTATTTATTTTTTTAATTTAGAGGATGTTTTTTATAGTGTATTTTATTTAAAAATATATTAAAATAATATATATTTTTATTTTTTAAATATTAATAATTTTAAAATATAAAAAAAATTGTTATATTTTAACCAATCTTTATTTATATGGCAATTCCAAAATAGCCCTTAAGGTGTCTTTTTCGTTGAATAACATGTTCTTTTACAGAGAAATTAGCAAAAATGGATGAGAGAAACTAGTTGAGAGACTTCTAAAACATCTGGGATCTGATTGATAGATGCTTTTGCTTTTGAACTCAATTAAGAATTGAATAATATATTAGGGTTTAATTTGAGGTTTTCCTCGAGGAAAGAAAAATCCAAAAAAAAAAACGCTTTTAAAAACCCCACACTGCCACCGCCACAGCCCCCCGACCCCGGCATTCCACCCTGTATAAACTGAAGGTGTCGGTAAATAAAAACCAGCAGTACTGCCCCATTTCTTCCATCTCTTAAAAGACGAAGGAGACAAGTCCTTTCATGCTTTCTCGGTAAAAGCTTGAAAGATATGAGGTGATGAGATCAGCGGGATGATATATATATATGGTGAAGGCAAGATCGCATCTGTGTGCTAAAATGAGCTCGAGCTCGACGGCGACTGCAATGTCAACGTCGTGTAGAGATCATGAGGATGAGATTGAGTGGGAGATGAGACCAGGAGGCATGCTGGTGCAGAAAAGAAATGACAAGGATGATGGTGTTCCTCCTCTTTTAAATGTTCGCCTTCGAATTCTATATGGTGTTCTTCGGTACGAGATCTCCGTCAACTCTCAGGCGACGTTCGGTAAGTGCGCGCGCGCGCTCGGTGTGTTGCAGCTACATATAAAGATAGATATAATTTTAATTTTTTTAAAAAATGTAAAAATAAATGAGTTTTTAAATGCTAATGGATTAAATATTATTTTCTTCTCAAGTCATGTTTGATGTGTTTTTTTTTAAAGGTGGGGAGAAAAATTCAAGGGAGGATTGGACCGTTTGGCTAAGCTTTTTGGAAAAACGTGCGAATGTGTTATTTTATTTATTTATTAACTATTTCAGGAATTTGACTCCTTTTTCTCTTTTCTTCTTAAACCAATCAACAGTATATATTATTTATTAACTTTATTTAATTTTATTTTTAATTTAAAGTTTATTGGACTCTAACCTTGCATGTAATTTTTATACATCAACCAAACATATCTAATATTTCATATTATCCTCCAATGTTTTTAATAAAACACAATCTAAGATCATGCATTTTTTCTCTATAATAATGGTATTCTCGAGTCAATTTGTACATCAATTATACTAAGTCATTTCTTGAATATTTTTAAAGAAATATTTAATCACTTAAATATATTAACCTATACATGTATTTTTTTCCATACACTTTCTGATTTTTAACATCTATTAAATTCTTAATAAAACCTAATTTTAATTCTTTCTAGGTTTCAAAACTAAATTCTTTTTAATAAAACTAATTTTAACACCATGATTGATAATGTACTTAAGTGTACTATATATATATATATATATATATATATATTCAAATATTTATTGATATAATATATATTTTAATTCATTGATTAATTAATCTAGTAAATCTAAAGTAACAAGAACATGACAAAAATCTCAAAACATGAACATTATAAAAAAATAAATCTAAACATACTATTTTCTAAATAAATAATTAATAAATCATATGGTTTTATTAAAATTTTGATTTAACCAAAAGTTTAAATTTTAGTTTTTAACATTGATTCTAATTTATAATACCTCATTTTATATGTAAAAAAGCTATTTTAGATAATTTTGCAAAATATACTTCTATTTAACTATTTTTATAATAGCTTATTTATAAAATAAAACACTTATGAATAATGGTTTAAAATTAAAAATTATTTTTATTGTCATGTCAAACTAAACCTTAATGAACATATCATATCATGGTTGTGTTTGGTTAATATATTGAGATAGAAAAAACATATACAAAAAAAACATAAACATGTTTGGTTGAAAAAATAAAAATAAAAATATAAAATAAAGTTATCTCTAAAATAATTTTAGAGTAAATTTCTATACTTAGAAAAACCATAAAACATATCCCTATTATTTTTATTTTTTATGTCTTGAAACAGTAATCAAATCTTACCTCGTTAATGTTTTACCATAATAAAGCATGCATAACTAATGAAAGTGGTAGTAAAGAGAGTAAAATTAATTGTCAACTTAACTTTGGATAATGGATGCAGGAGAGGTAAAGAAGGTTCTGACGGGTAAGACAGGGTTACAAATAGGTGATCAAAAGATTACTTACAAGGGAAAGGAGAGGGGAAATGGCGAGTACTTAGATAGATATGGTGTCAAAGATCGATCAAAACTCATATTAATGGAGGATCCATCAAGTATTGAGAGGAGATACATTGAGATGCGTAAAAATGCTCGTATCCAAACTGCATATCGGGCCATTTCTGACGTGTCTATGGAGGTTAATAAACTTGCAGAGCAGGTAAGCGTTTAAGCTTAAATTTTACCCATTTGATTAATCCTTTTTTCTTATACTTATATAATCCATTTTAAAGTCAATAAGTTGTTATCATACATTATAAAATTTTCTTTTAGTACTCTCTAAACAAAATTTAACATATAAATGGTATCAGAGTCTAATTAAGAAGTTTGTAGTGAAAAAAGTTTATCATAATATACTTTGTAGTACTGGTATACGATGTTTTCCGGAGTTAGGTATTTTGGTGTTCTCGGACAATATCCTTGCTAAACTTCATCATTATTTGCCTTTTCTGGTATTTGTTATCAGTTTATCTTTGGATTTTATTTTTCTATCAGCGTGTTTTAGTTTTGTTCTTCCTTATAATCCTTTCATTTATGTCTATATAATTTAGATTATCTTCTAGATCAAGATCTTTAAATAGTAGTTTTTCAATGCATCTAGATTTGTTTGGTCAAGATAGTATCTAAGATTTCAACAAGAAAGAATATCAAATTTTCTCAATTGAACAACACTTCAAAATTGAAACATACCTAAAAAGTTAGAGAAAAACATATATCAAATAGGAACCTTTTATAGATGGATGAATTATTCTATAGAAACTTTTGAACAAGCTTTACCTATTAATCTTTAAGTTCAAATTGTTGATCAAATACAACCTGGTCAAATAAATAAATTTAACGTAAGATATAATTTTTTTCACATTGGTGTAGTTTAAACTGTAGTTTAAAGTAAGATATAATTTTTTTCCACATAGGTGTAGTTTAAATTGTTGTCATATGACTTCATCGTCTTGGATTAGAGTCTCTCATACTCGTGTATTTAAGAGCACTAGATTTACAACTTTTTTGAATTCATTACTTGTAGTCTTTCAGTCAAATCTTATCAATGGTCTAATATACTTGAATTGTTATCCTAGTTTCACTATTTCATTATTCAGTCTAAATATAATAAAACTCTTAAATTTAAATATCAAAACTTCAACATATATGCTTCTAGATTCTAGAAATATAGATATAATCTATTCATTATATTATAAAGTTATAGTTATCAACATCTTTCAAAGCTATTAAAAATTCACCCAAAAATAAAACTCTCATTTTCGAAACTAACCCTTAAAATTCAAATATTCGGGTTCCTAAACTCTTATAATGGAATCAAATCATGTGTCTTGATAATTAGAGATTACCTCATGTCAGTATTTCAAGATCATTACCATCTAGAAATAATTTGGTACAAATTATAGAAAATTGATTAGGAAATGTTAAAATTATTTTTCAATCAGCTAAACATGATCCATTTAAGATTACAAATTGAAGTCCTAGAAAACTAATAAGTGATATTCCTTCTAGTTCAAAAACTTCAAACTTTCAAAGAGTGGATCTTAGTAGGACTATTCATAAACCATATTATCAAACTAGTGAAACTAGTCTTTCTTATACTATTGAAATTCAAGAGAAATTGGATTGTCCAACTATGTCACCAACACATAATGAATGCAATACATAAATCAATTAAGTGTCATTCAAGAAGAATTTCAAATTAATAAATAAAAATTAAGAAATGATTTCTATTTGATTTAAAATATTGAATTAAGAAATCAATTCTTGAAAACTTATAATCAAGAACGAAGAAATCAAATTGAAATATAATGTCATAAAAATCTCAATGAGATGCATACTTGTATCCACTTAAAATTTACATTGTTAAAAACATATAAATATCAACAAAAACAAATAAATGTTGAAGCCATTTTGAAACAAATCTGGCATGTAACCACTAATAATCAAACTAATCCTGTTCATCCTTCTCTTAAAGAAATCAAGATAAACTTTCATTAAAATGAAATTGTAGCAACCCTTTTCAAACCAATCACTACATATGTCAATACTTCTATTTCATAAAAAGTTCTAAAGTCCATTCGATCACAAAACAACTATACCAATTGAATTCTACATACCATAGACAAAAAATAGTAGTATATAGAGATGAATGTCTTTGTAGTCTCTTATTCCTTACAGGGAGGAGTTACCTAACTATCATCTTCCACCATTTCAAAGCTACTTTCCATGCCTAATCAAATACTAAAATATCAAATTGTTAAACTATCTCTATTGGATGATCTCATTGAAATGATCGCTCAAAAACTCGAAGCATTAAATATAAAAACCCCTTCAAAATTAGAAATAAAAACTCATTAAAATAAATATTCATCATAAACCAAGATGAAAACACTCAAAGTGATATTGAAGATCTTGCTGAGAAGTTCCAATTAGATTTAGTAATTAATAAGAATAGAAATCTTAAGCAAAATCAATATGAAAACCCAAGGTCAAATATTACTATAACATATCAACATTTTTTAATGTCTAAATTAAATATCTGCCCTATCAAACTCAAGCTCATTATGATGGTAAAAACACATGTGAATGGAACATAGATGGATACAATGAACATAATATCATAAATAAACTTTTAAAAATGACCATGACTGTCACAACATTCAAATTTAAAAATCAAATAGACAAAAAATAGATCAAACATTAGTCTCTAGATTTACTAGCCAACTCAAAGGAAGGTGGGATCATTATCTCACCTAAAATTATAGAAAACTTATATTGAGTGATGTCAAAGTAAGAAATAAAAATATATTAACACCTGTTGTTGTAGAAAATGCAGTATCAATCTTAATATTTGCCATTACCAAACATTTATTGGTAACCCGTAATAATTTCAAGAAAGCTCATCTGAAATCCTTTCGAATTTAAATATCCTAAACTTCAAGATTTTAGATGGTATAAGGAGATGTTTCTTTCAAATATTTCTATTATAAAAGATTGACAACATCTATTTTGGAAAGAAAAATTTTAATATGGAGTTCTAAATTTGTACTTCATGAAAATATAAAAGAGTTAGGATCATTTTGTGCTTAATATGGTTATGAAACCCTTGTTTCTCCCTCAAGAAATATAAAATAGATTAGGAAGCAAAAATTAAAAGTAATGCACTGTAAAATACCTTTAAACAAGAAAAGATGGTCACCGAAGCCATATAAAAATTAAAAAACCACAACTTCAAAACAACCAAGTTTAAGAATTAGAAATAAAATAAAAAATCAACTCCTCAACTTTTTTAACTTTGAAACACAAACTGATATAAAAGAATACTACAATGATAAATTTATAATCATCTAAAATAATGAAACCAACTGAATCTAATAGTGAATAAGAAAATATTGAAGCAATTAACTATAGCCTAACAGTGTACACATGCTCCTATAAACAAGTTAATGTAATAACTCAAGAAAAATACTTAATATTAGATATCATTGATAAAATTCAAGACTCTAAAATCAAGAGAGTTTCTTCTTAAATTAAGGAATCAAGTTTCAAATGAAAAAATACCACACAATCTTCAATAAATCCTGAAATAATTTCCCAAACAACAAAGTCCAACTACTATTCAAATTTGCAATAAGATATGAGAGAAATTAAAAAGGAATTAAGACAACTTTGACATGGTTGTAACAAAATTAAAGCTATTGTTAGTACAAAACAAAATCATTTTTCATATCAAGAGGATTATATAAATCAAGAATTACCTTGAATATCTCAAGAGAATGAAATTATAGAAACCCACGTCAAGAATTATAAATACGATAACAAAAATAGTACATGGAAATAACCTTAGTTATGAACAATGAATATTATATCAAAACAATTGCTTTTATAAATTCTAGAGCAGATCAAAATTCCATTAAAAAAGAATTAGTGCTAACAAAATACTATGAAAAAACTACATTTACATAAAGTGGCGCTAATGGTGAAAAAATTCAAATTAATTACAAATTATCAAAAATACATGTGTAATTAAGAAATTTGTTTCAAAAATAGTTTTATATTTGTTAGAGACATTACCCAACAAATCATTTTGGAAACTCCCTTCCTAACCTAAATATATACTCTTAAAGTACATAGTCAAGGAATCAAAAGCAAAATAATTGGTCAAGAAATAATTTTTAGATTCATATTATCTCCCATACACATTAAAATAAATAATTTTCAAAGCAATTAAATTTACAAATCAATTTTTATAATTTAAAAAAGTGCACATTAAATACTTAATATTAGATATCATTGATAAAATTCAAGACTCTAAAATCAAGAGAGTTTCTTCTTAAATTAAGGAATCAAGTTTCAAATGAAAAAATACCACACAATCTTCAATAAATCCTGAAATAATTTCCCAAACAACAAAGTCCAACTACTATTCAAATTTGCAATAAGATATGAGAGAAATTAAAAAGGAATTAAGACAACTTTGACATGGTTGTAACAAAATTAAAGCTATTGTTAGTACAAAACAAAATCATTTTTCATATCAAGAGGATTATATAAATCAAGAATTACCTTGAATATCTCAAGAGAATGAAATTATAGAAACCCACGTCAAGAATTATAAATACGATAACAAAAATAGTACATGGAAATAACCTTAGTTATGAACAATGAATATTATATCAAAACAATTGCTTTTATAAATTCTAGAGCAGATCAAAATTCCATTAAAAAAGAATTAGTGCTAACAAAATACTATGAAAAAACTACATTTACATAAAGTGGCGCTAATGGTGAAAAAATTCAAATTAATTACAAATTATCAAAAATACATGTGTAATTAAGAAATTTGTTTCAAAAATAGTTTTATATTTGTTAGAGACATTACCCAACAAATCATTTTGGAAACTCCCTTCCTAACCTAAATATATACTCTTAAAGTACATAGTCAAGGAATCAAAAGCAAAATAATTGGTCAAGAAATAATTTTTAGATTCATATTATCTCCCATACACATTAAAATAAATAATTTTCAAAGCAATTAAATTTACAAATCAATTTTTATAATTTAAAAAAGTGCACATTAAATCATGAGGTATATTATAAAAAATAAAAGATACTAGAATCCCTAAAAATCAAGAAAAATAAAACAATTTCAATAAGTATTTAAAAAGGAAGTTTGTTTTAACTTACTTAACATTTTTTAGAACTAAAAAAGTCATATTTTTCTATTCAAATGAATCAAAAATTACTTAAATATTGTAAAACATAAATCAACGAACTTCTCAATGAAGGTCTTATAAGACCGAGCAAATCATCTTGGTATAGTGTTGCCCTTTATGTTTAAAATGAAGCATAAATTGAACGAGAAGCATAAAGACTTGTCATAAACCATAAACCAATGTCATTTGGACTAAAAAATACTCATTGTAGAAATACTCTTAAAATTCATGTCAAGAGTCTTTATTGTTTAGGAATTCCTAATTCAGATGCTTCTCTCATTATTGAAATCGACACCTTTGATATTGGTTATGATGTTATTATCAAATAAAAGCTTTAAGGTTAAGAAATATCATTATGGTATTTAGTCGGTCCTTAAAAGAATTATTTAATTATAAAATATAAAATTTTATCAATTGCCTCATACATCTCATTTTTTTAAGATAATTTATTCTCAAAAGACTTCTTTTATGAATAAAATGTCAATCTATTAAATAAATCACTAAAAAAAATGTTCAAAATATTATTTCAAAGTAAATTTTTGCTAGATAACAAGCTATTTTTTCTAATTTTAATTTTGAAATTGAATTCATAGAAGGAGAAGCAAACTCTATTCCAGATTTTTTATTCAAAGATTTTTTTAAGACTCAAAATAAGCATCACATTTAAAAAGTCAAAATAACCTCTTACTCCCCAAGACCAATTCATTCTAAAACAAGCAATTAAAAAATATTAAGTAAGGTAAGATCTTATGTGGTGAGGCCAATATTTGCCTTAAATAATCATTTTTTTTAATATTTTTGGTATCATATAGTACAAACACTTAACCTATAAATTTTTCTTAAGCTTTTCAAACACCTTCGCCCATTTAGCATCAAAGAGCACCTTCAACACCTTCATCATTACTTTATATATCATATCAAAAAAATCACATTGACCTTTACAAATCGAGAAATTATCATCTTTACATTTGTCCAGTTAAAAAAGAACTTTAAAATGAAAACCCAAGCAAGATCATTCCTTATATCTTTCCCTTTTAATTTTAGTTTTTTCTAGAAAGTTTACAAAAAACAAGACAATTCTATGAATTTATCCTAGTTGAAACAAATTCTATTGAATTAACCCACAATCAAGATTTAAATAATTAATTATAAATCACTTTTTAAAACTTATAAATTTTAAAGGTTTTAACCTTTCAAGATCGGAATCAAGGTTTTTATACCTTTAAAAGATTTTATCAAAACTATTAACCCTGAGGACTTAATTACTTTGATTATTAACAAGCTTGGTTCAATACTTTGTTTTCTTCTAAAAACTATGATATTATTGGTTTATCTATTTTAATATAAATTGTTCAAACAAAATTTTAGTTTGGTTTTCAAATCATTGGTGTCAATATTTTCTCTTATAAATGAAGTTTTTTCCTTAAAAAATTACAGAAGGTTTGAAATTATTCATAGCAAAAAAAAACCTTCAAATTGAATTTCTGCCTCTTTGCATTTCATTTTAACCATTGGTTTCTCATGAATTTATATTGGGTTTTCATAATAATGCATGATGTAGATGAAGTTATTGATTATTCTCCATATCTTATAAGAATATTAAAGTCAAATGGTAGCCTCAGTTCAAATAGACCTACATAACTTTCATAGGTTGTTTTGATCGCAAATGGCCAAATAAAGGTATTCCTGTAGCATTTGGGGTTATGGATGCTGACTTTATAGTGGGTAGTGTGGGATCCGTAGTCAGGGAGAAAATCACTCGTTTGATTGAGTACGCCAACAATCCATTTTGACCTCTTATTCTAGCTTCCGGGGGGGCACGCATGCAAGAAGGAAGTTTGAGCTTGATACAAATGGCAAAATCCTTCGCTGCCGCAATTGACCGCGTCTCTCTGCCTGTTTTCCTTTCTCAGGACCACACTTCATCACCAACCTCAAACTCCTGCGCTCTCCAGCGTGGCTTTACATTTCTATCATTGCTTTACTTCCCCTCACGCACCTCTGCGTGCAGTCGACCCTAGCAAAGTCATTGATATCCAAGCAGTTTTCCTCTTATCTTATTCCGGGCGGAGCCAACTCTTTCATTCCTCTGGTTTTCCAGGCGATCTCTCAGTGCTTTTATTCACCAAGTTTGGAAAAGCAAACTCAGTTGTTGGCACTTTCCTTTTATTCTGACCAAGTGGATTTTGTAAAGCATATTGCTAGTCTTCCTTCTAAGACAGGATCAAACTCGTCTTTTGAGCATGATCACGCCCTGTAATGGTAGAACCTAGTGAACCAGACGTACGACTAAGCATGTTTTTTTATTGGCTACAATTTCATCAAGCTCCACAACAAAACTTATCTCCATTAACTTCATATATATAAAAAAACAATTTACATTTCTCATGTTCAAAAGTAGAATTCAAGCCAACTTCACATCATCAAGTTCAAAATAAAAATACAAAAAGAAGCTTTGAGAAGTCTTTTATCAAATATCAAGTTTTGATGCATAAGAATTCGCGCGCGCGCGCGCGCGCGCACACACACACACACACACATATATATATATATATATATATATATATATATATATATATATAATGCTTTTCTTCTACTACTCTATAAACCTGATACATTCATGGTCTAGATGAAAACTTGAAGTTAATAACATCAAAGATAGATGAAGACATAAAAAATTAACCTTATAAAGCATAAACTTTTATTTATGAAAAATATTACAATATGAGCGATGTGGGCATAACAAAGATAATACTCGGTTGTAGGGGTGTTCACGGTTCGGTTCGGTTCGGTTTAGACTAAAAAAACCAACCAAATCGAATTACAGTAATTTTGTAAAATATTAACCGAATCAGATCGAAAACTGGTTCAAACCGCACCAGTCCGGTTCGGTTAAATCCGGTTTTTTTGGAAAAAAACCGGAAAACCTAATCCCATCATATATGGGTTTTTTTTTGAATTTTTTTAAATTGACTTACATTAAATTGAGCTTTAAAATTTACAGCTTTGAATTCACGGTTTGTTGCCATAACCTGATGTAATGAAGAAGCCCATGTATGATGAAAAAAATGCCTTGCCAACTTAGGAATTACAAAACTATTACATACTAGCAATACAGTTGTAGGTTTCAAGAATATCATTAGAAGCACTTAACAGGGAGTCTTGCTCAGATTAGTAGATGGACATTTTTTTCAAACCTGGGTATAGGATCCATCCCAACTGCCGTCAAGTTAAGCATTACATCGTGCATAAATTACCAGCCACTGAAGAATACCCCACCAAAAATAGAATCTCGAACAAGTCCTGATCTGATCCCTCTCTAGTTCCACAATGCACCCCATCCTTCCAAAGAAATGATGCTTGATGGCTTCCGGACATCACTGACTGATGGCGCCTTTCCAGACCCAGTCATCATCCATGGGTACTCTAGTAAGGCACCATCTAGATTTGGATGCTTACTGGTTAGGGTGGATAAAAGGGTAACAAAATAGTTGTGTTGCTAGTCTAATAAAGAAGCCATTTCCTTCTGCTGCAACTTGCTAGAATAGAGGTGTATGCAGGAGTGAAGAGAGAAGAAAGATGGAGACAAATGCTGAAACACAGATGGTTAAGCAAGGCAATAGTTTTGATGTACAGTTGAAAATTGAAAGGAAACTGGGAAACGAAGATTGTGAATTAATTGAGGAAGATTGAGAATTTTTCTAGGAAGGAGGCGGCTATTGGTGAGAGGCACAGGAAGGTTATGTATTGTTAGGGTTTAACTATTTATATCATAAATTTTTGTTAATGGTTTAGTGGGTCTGATTCTGTTTGGTCTGGTTTTTGGTTCAAAATTGAAACCAAACCGGGCCTGTTAAAATTTATAGTTTTAAAAATTAGTTTAATGGGTTTTTCGTTTCGGTTTGGTTTTTTGGTTAATTTCTCTTCGGTTTTATCGGTTTTCTCGGTTAATCGGTTATTTTGAACACCCCTACTCGGTTGGGATTCGTTATACTTTGGCATGACAAGATACATTTATTTGTAATAAAATCTTGAAGTAAATAACTTTAAGGATGTCGCAAAAGATACCTTGTTAAGACATTACTCTTGATATGTTGATAGAGATGCATTTTAGTGGATAATGATGTCAATGGTGATGTTTTGAGATTGATGATGTCAAATATGACATTGTTGGTTTCCTAAGCTGGTAATTAGATGAAGATGCGCGCGCGCGCGCGCACACACACACACACACATATATATATATATATATCATAAAGTCGACTCATAATATCTGGGCTATAATATGGATCTTCATTAACGAATTCTTGTTTATTAGGACTTGATATTTGGGAAATGAATTCTTAGAGCTTCTTTTTTTTATTATGATTTCGAACTTGATAATGCTAGGTCGGCTTGAATTCTACTTTTGAAAGTGAAAATGTAAATTTTCCTTCTTGAGATGGAGTTGATGGAGATGAGTGTTGCTATGAAGCTTGATAAGATTGTAGCAAAAAAAACATGCTTGAGTCTCAATATCAGAGGCATTGATTTCAATAATGAGAGAAGCTCCTATATCAAGAATTCCTAAACAAAGAAGATTTTTGACATGATTTTTTAGAGTTTTGACAATTTCAATCATTTAAAAATTCCAAGCAAGGACTTCTTTTAAGTCTTTTGTATAGGTTGACATATAGTTCTAAGAATTGGGAAAGAATCTGAAACATAATTAAGGCTTCCCAAAAAGTTTTCAAGCTGAGTTTTATCTTTGATTTTGTTAGGGAATTTATCGGCAAATTCTATTGCTTTGCTAATTGTAGTTATTGATCTTTGGTAAATGTTTTATCTTAAAAATCTTATCTTTATTTGTAGTTATTGATTCTTAGGTTGAGACAACAAGTCCATTTTATTTGATAATATTGTGAAACTTTTGTGGATGGTTAAAATCTTTGGTGATTGATTTTGAAAATAGAAGGGCATCATTTATGTGTACAATTGTGAATTTTGAATATGTATTGAATATATCATTCATGATTTTTTTTTTTAAATTTTAAAAAGGTGTATTTTAGTCCAAATGATATTATGTTTCATTCATGATGTCCAAGGGAGACTATAAAAGCTATTTTTTAATGATTTTTCTCATCAATTTGAATTTGCCAAAAACCTGATTTCATGTCAAAATTTGAAAATACGATGTAGTCTTTTAATAAGATATCTTTTATTGGGTATAAGATAATTTATCCATTTAAGGACCTTTTTGAGTGGTTTATTATAGAAATTGCTCCTTGTTCAATTTCTACTTTATTTTAAACATAAAAGGCAAGATAAGACCAGGGTGATTTGCTCAGTTTTATAAGACACTTATTAAGAAGTTTTTTTTATTGATGTCTTGCAATGTATAAGTAATTCCTAATTATAAGTTTCTTATATGTAGGTTTTTGCGATTGAAAAATCTATATTAAATGGAGTTAAGGTACCAGAAATTCAAATCACGACATTAATTGAGATGCTAATGAGACAAGCGATTAAGCTCGATAACATTTCTGCAGAAGGAGATGTTTATGCTCAAAAACATTTACAGGTATCTTTCATGCTCTTGGTTTTTACATTATGAAAGGGTCAGTGTTAATTTCTTTACTTTATCTTTCTAATTTAATTATTGTAGTCAATATGCTTCCAGTTCAAGTGATTGTGGCATTTTAACATGTTGTTTGGAGTCAATTTTGTACTATAATTGAATTCAATTATAGTGTTTAGTTTGAATTCAATTAATAAATAAGTTTAATTTATATATTTGAAAGAGATTTTCTATAACTAAATTCAATTCATTTTGATTTTTTATATTACTCTTATCACCTTCACTTTATTCAAATTCTCCTTCACTACCATTGTCATAAATAACCCAAAAAAATTAAATTCAAATACTTTTTTTAAAGGTCTTTTTTTCTCAATGCTACACAAACCACAAAAATTGAGGATAAATATTATGACTTATGATGGGATGAGAAGACAAGAAAATAGTGTTTTGGCAATGATGTAGTTGAGGTTTTAATGGCAGTGAATATATACTCTTGACAAAAGGGAAGAGAGTGATAAAAAAAAGATGGGTAGATCAGTATTTTGAAGAAGCTAGTTTTAACAATAATTTTTCCTTTTTAGTGTAGTAAATTAGATAGGTTGACATCTTATTTACTTTTGTATAATTTTTAAAGCTTGAATTCCATTTGAAATTCAATTCTCGATACACAAAATAATTTCAAACATGAGATTTTATTAAAACCTTTTGAATTTTTATTTTCAATAAATAAACACATTTTTGAATTTTTTTATTAGAAAAGGAAAACTTAAAATGAAAGGGGAAAGGAGTTTTCTATCATGAAAAAGAAAGAAAGAAAGAATCTTATACTCTTGACAATAATGTGTTCAATTTATGCAGAGTAAGAGGGTGCAACGATGTGTTGAAACACTAGATGTGCTGAAGATATCAAATCCATTGATAAAACCTGTTGTTGCCCCAACCAAATGGGAGACATTTGATCCTCCTCCCACCATGTCCCGATGGGAATATTTTAATTGATTTTTTCATGACCGATCTTGTTTTGCTTGTGTTGTATCTATCGTGCACTTGACTGACCCAATATTGTATGGTCATTGTCATTCTTGTATTTACAAATATTAAAACACTGTAATTACATGGCTACTTTATTTAAATAAAAGATTTAAACTTCAACTTAATAGAGATCGAATTATATAAGCTACTCTTTTTTTTAGCACAATTAACACACTAGTTTTGTTTTTTTTTTTTTGCAATAAGTAATATATTAATTAATTTTTATTGTAAAAAATCTACGGAATAAATAATAAATAACTTTTATATAGTGGTTTTGTAGATTTTAGAACAATATTGGATACACATTTGGGTGTTGTCTGAAGATAAAAAGCGATGAGATAAAACAATATTGAGATGGTGAAATATTGAAAAAATTATTTAACAAAAAATAATTGTATAATTACAAGATGATAACAAAAACATAAACAAAAGATAAGTACATATATGTTTAGATTATTTACTTGTATGATTTTAGAACAAGAGCAACATAGAAAAGAAAGTTGTTGTCTATGAATATAACATTTATCACTGAGGCTAAATTTATGGTCAACAAATACAAATGATTTCGGTGCAACTTGTCTTCAAAAATTTCAACAATAGTACCTTAAAATGATGCGCTTCCAATCAAAACCTACGAGCTATAAGACTTACTTATATTTTCTCTTTATATAACAACAAAACCTAAAACAAGTGGAATGAGAGCACAAGGGCATAGAGGGAAAAAAAACATACATTTTATATATTTTTCATTTTTAATCTCTTTTATTACTACTAAGAAAGACTTCCCTCTATCCTCATTTATACAAGAGGCTAGGAATGTAGAGATGGTTTAAGATTAATTATAATTAATTCTTAATAATTCATTGTATTTGTATAATCAATGAATCTGATAAGATACAAAGAAATTGATCGATCAATTTCACATTCACCCTTAATGGTTTTAAATGGTTTTTGTATAAATATTGGGTCAAAAATATTTTTTCAACCTTCCCTATATGAATGAAAATTGACTGACCAATATATAAAGACACAAGGAATTACAAAGATAAAATTAATTAGAAAATCATTATATTAGGATAGGTAACTTTAAATATTTTCTAGGGAAATACAATTGAATTTACATAGTGAAATAGTGAATGCGATGTTTTAAACATTCAATCTTTTGTATACCAAGATAATAGTATTCAAATAGTTCTCTTCCTATAGTTTTATTTAGTTTTCACTATTGTATTTATTTTGACATTAAACAACACTTGGTTTCATGAGTGTTTTAAATAATTAAGCCCTTCAAAACTGTCATAACATGTCTAATAAATATACAATCCATACTTTTATGTCATATTTTAACCATTTTGAAATCAAATATCACCACTTTTGTAGGACCCCCCCACCTCTTTCATAAACACATACTGAAGTATTTTCATTAAGTACTTTGTTAGGTATATAATTGATAGTTAAAATTAACTTCCTCCATAAGTTTTGAGGTGTTTCTAGGTTTATCATAATGGTATTATTTATTTTAGAATTCAGTTTTTGCATTCAATAATATCATTTTATTAAGGTAAATAAGAAGCAATAATTCAATGGATAATACTATTTCAGAAAAAAATTCACCAAAAAATGCCCCTATGTCATCCACTTTTATAACTTTTTATTACCTTTATTCTTTCATTGAGTTTATTTTTAACTTCATTAATGTAATGTTAAAACAATTCAAGAGTCGTATGTTTGTTTTTTAACAACTAGATATAACAATACCACATGTAATTATCCATAAAAGTAATATAGTACCTTTTCTATCTCTAGTTTATACAAATTTGAAAATCGTTGATATCAAAGTGAATTAAATATAAAGGTTTGCCATTTCTTTTAATTGTTTGATAAAAATATTTTTTGTGAATTTTGATTTTATACAAACTTCACACTTGTAATTTTTTTAGAAAAAAATAATTGGTGGTAAGAATCCAAGATTCATTAATATTTATATAGAATTATAATTCACATGTTTCAACTTGTCATGTCATATATCATAAAACTCAAGCAAGTAAGAAAAAGAAGCATTGTTATTATTATTTTTTTATATTAAATTACAATGGTCATTATATTTATTTCGGTGGATTTCTCTTTATAACAAACATATGCTATTTTTTAGAAAATTTATTACTCTAAAAAACGATTTTGAACCTATTTTTTCCCTCAATGATAAGTCAAACACCAAGTTCTTTCTAATGTCAACAATCTGAAACACATTGTTAAGGTAAAAAGCTTTCATGAAGTCATATTTAGAACAATCTTTTTAGTTCCTGATACTTTTGAGGTTGACTAGTTTTCGTGTATAAATATTCACCATCTACTTATTTATGAGTGAGAATCATCATCTTCTTATGTATAAATATATTTTGTATCATTATTACCAACATACCACTTCTCATAGTTGTTGATCAAGTTGATGTTCAAGACAATTGTATTTAAACTCATCTTTTATACTTTATTCTAAAGTTTTTCAACCTTAATGACATGGGCTTGAGCAACCCTCCTTTCTTAGGATTGCTTTGTTGGGCTTATTTTTGCAATATCTGGCTTGTTGTTCATGTTGTTGAAAAAAAATATTTGCCATTAAATTTCTTAACAATAAACTTTTTTTTTGTGGTTTTTATAGTGGAACTTTGCTACTTGTTCAATCACATTTGACCCAGAGGCCATTGAGGAAGAGTTAGATTTTCTTTTGGACAAGTTATCATCATTTTCTACCTCAAGCTCAGAATAAAATTTTTAACCCCCATCTTCCTCTACTTGTGCTTAAGGTAATTTTTGAAGTATTTCCAATACAATATAAATTTTTTAATAATAGCAGTCACTGAAAATATTCACTTAGAACATCATTTCAACATGAATATCATGAAAGAGAAGTTGAAACTCTTGAACTTTACTCATTATAGTTTTGGAATTAAGCATCTTGGAGTCGTGAAATTTATTGATTATGAGTTTTTTCATACCTTTTTTTTAATCTTGTACTTCTGATTCAAAGCTTCCCATTATACCTTTTCACCATTGATGAAATGATATATACCATGGAGTGTGTTGTCTAGTCCATTCAAGATGTAACTTTTGCACACAAAATCAACATGTATTAATGCATCAACAATTGCTACAACAATGAGATCGAATTCTTTATGGAATAACTTTGGTGCAATTTCAGTTAAAATTTTTGTCAATCTCAAGATAATTGGATAAAATATCTTTTGTTACCAACTTTTAAAGTTTAAAAATTATTAAACTTTTCAGTTATCTCACCATAAACTATAAAAAAAGTGATAATGTTAAAGCATTTTTTGTTGTGGCAGTATTTGCCAAAGCAATAACAACATTTTTTTAAGTAGAGTTCGTATTTTTTTTTGTCATGAAAATAAAGATTTGATTATTTTAAGCAATAAAATTATTCAGTTATATATATATATATATAAGGAAAGTAAAATAAACAATTAAGATAAAAAGATTTTAGTCTTGAGATTGTTGGGGAAATTATTAGTATAAATCAAATATATATTTGTATGATAATAAAAAAAATGAACAAAATATTAAAAAAAAAGATAAGTTAATATATAAAGTACTTACATGTAGAATTTCATAACAAAAAATTAAAAAAAAAAAACAGGAAAGAAAGTTGTTTCCGAATATCATATATATCTTATATCCTCAAGGTTGATAAGTATAAACGAAGATCTCAGTGTAGCTTTGCTCCTATGATTTCAACAACAATTCCTTGAAAGGATGCATTTCCAATTAGAACACATGAATTAGAAAATTCATGTAATTTCTCTCTGCAATAAGACAGCGTAAAACTAGAAGAAGACGAGCACAAGTAAAGAAGAGACTTGTCCTTGTTGGCATTAATATTGATTTTTCATTTTGAAAATTTATGCAATTAAATGAATTATGCTTATGGTGCAAATACCTTGATGATTCTCACTTGTTGACACATAGAGAGCTCCATAAGCATATATTGAGTTAGATCTTCAATAACTAGAAATAAGAGATTTATATGAGAAAACATGCATGAGCAAACAAGCTTCTGTTGGAGTCTCCAATGACAAAGATACATAAATAACCATTTGATCCCCATTAAAATTTGCATTAAATTCTCTGCGAACTGAACAAGTACACGTATAGTTTTAAAACTCGATTCGGGATTGAAACCGAGTCAGGTTGAAGAAAAAACAAGAGAAGGAAAAACCTGACTGACCCAGTTGTAACCTGTTGGTTTTTGTTTTTTAACTAAAACAACGTCGTTTTTTTTTTTTTTTAAAGAATTAACTTAGATGACTCGATCAAAACCCGGAATCCGAATCTTAGCTAAGCCAAATCTAAAAACTATGAATAGATTAATGTAAATAACACGTGCTTCGATTAAATTGGATTAGAATTTATGCATGCCTAATCTATATAGAGTAAGTGCTCTATTCGATAATAAAAGATGGCTTCGCATGACTTGAAGTATTCCCCCGAGGTTAGAAGAACATAAATTTTTGATTTTTTTCCTCTTTTTTATTTTATCTTCCTACTACTAAGAAAGAAGTCCTCCCTGTTTATATTGGAGGCTAGAGATGCATAATTAGTTTTAGAAACAATTAATTTGAGAAAATAATGGTATTGAATTAATTCAAGATTACTTGAAATTAATTTAAGAAAAATCATTGAATTTGCATAATCAATTAACATGGAAAGTTACAAAGAAATTTATCAATTGGTTTTACATTCACCCTTATAGTTTTTGTTTTAGACAATATATTAAATATCATGTCAATTCCATTTTTCCCCAAATAAAAACAGAGACAACTTTATATTTAAGAGTAGAGGTGAGCAAAAAACCAAAAAACTGATTAAATCGAGAAAACTGGAAAAAAATAATTAAAAAAACCGAATCGTGAAAAAAACCAGATTAAACCGATAAGAATTTTGAAAAAACCGACCGATTTGGTTTCAGTTTTACAAGCCTGAAACCAAAAAAACCGAACTAAACCTAAAAAAATCCGAGTCAGACCAAAAAAACCGAGCCAAACCAAAAAACAACCGATCCAAAAAAACTGAAACTGGTCGGTTTGAACTGTTTTTTTTTTTTAAAACTGAAACTGGTCGGTTTGAATCAGTTTTAGTTTTTTTTTAAATCAGTTTGATTATTTTTTTTTATAAAAACCCAACTGAATAAAAAATGATCATTCCTATTTAATAAATAACTATGCTTGACAAAAGTAATTATTTATGTATTATATTTGGCTAATGGTATATAAAACATTATAAAATAAAAGTTCTCTTCTATTTTTGTACTGTATTGTCCTTAAATGTTTTTACATAAGATTTTTTCCATTTTACTATTTCATGTATGGTTTATTATTTGAAAATTTCCAGTACCAATATTTTTCCTTCATAAAATGAAAAACAATATTTATTAATAAATTATCAGTTACTTATATTTTCTATGGATGCAAATTATTAAAAAAGATATAAAATAACCCATTTTTTGTCACTTAATTATATTGTTATATTCATAATAGTATTGCCACGTAAAATAATACTTTATTGATTTTCAATCCATGCTGGCAGTCGTTTAGAATTGTCGCGTTTGAAAATTTTAAAAACAAAATCAGCGGCAAAAAAAAGTAAAAAAAAAAGGCGCGTGAGCTTAAAGCGTATTGGCGGGGTGCAGGGAATTTCCGGAAGAGAAAGAATGATAAGGAGCGCCGTCAGTGAGTGTTCTTCTCAGTATCAAATTTCAATCCAGAGAGAAAGGCGAGCGAGTTACAAAATGGGAGATCCAACTCACCTCGAGAAAATGGGCAGAGAGCTCAAGTGCCCCATCTGGTACACCAACTCACAAATTACTCAATTTGTTTTTATATTTTTATTTTATTTTTTCAATCTAATTTTTTTGTTGTTGCAGCTTAAGTCTTCTTGACACTGCAGTATCGCTTACATGCAATCATGTTTTCTGCAAGTAAATTCCATTTTACTGATTTTTTGTTGGTTTTGAATTTCAATCCCTCTACTCTACTCTAATTTATTCATGTTCCCTTTCAGTTCATGTATTGTGAAATCAATGAAATCAGGTTCCGATTGTCCAGTCTGTAAAGTGCCATACCGGCGTAGAGGTATGATGCTTCTTGCCTTTTATTTTCGATTTGAGTCATTATCATTTTTTTCTTATTTAAAGTCTTGGAGTAAAGAGGAGGGTGTTTTCTGTATTTATTTTATTTTTTCGCTTCAGAGGTTCGCGCTGCTCCTCATATGGATAACTTGGTCAGCATTTACAAAAGCATGGAAATCGCTTCAGGATTCAATATATTCGTCACTCAGAATCCACCACCATCAACTAAATTATCAGGTGATGCAAAAAAAAATAAAAAATCAAGGGAAGTTATTGGTTCTGTGCACTTACTTTGTATCCTTGTTCAACTTCAAACATGAGTCTCTTGCATTAATCATGAGCACTTGCGATGAATATTCTGTTTGCGCTCCCTTAGATGAAGTTCTAGCAATCTATATCTTCGCTTTTTTTTTTTGGGTTGAGAGGGTAATATTGGGTATTTGTCTTTATGATTTCTTGCTGTTCTTGTTACAGATGTACAAAAGCAAGTAGGAGACGATACGGACTGTGGCAGAGAAGATATTGGTTGGATTTGTCACGATATGTTAGAGGAGCAACTTAATAAATCCAGACAAAAAGATTCAAGGAAACTTGATGAATCCAACATGGAATTATGTGGTCCCATTACTTCGAAACCTTCGTTTCCAACCAAGAAAAGAGTTCAGGTGCCACAATGCCCTCTTTCAGGCACATCGGCACAACCTGAGAAGCTACAAACTGGATCAAGAGAAATAAAAAAGGATGACTTTAAAAATGATTCATCAGTCTCAAAGAAGAACCCTGTTGTCGATGAAAAGGGAGAGCGCATGCTATCGCCTTTCTTCTGGTTGAGAGATGAAGATGGAGAGAAGTCAAGTCAGCACACTGATGTGGATCAGCTTCTGGATATCACACCACCAAATGTTCCTACTTTCAGTGATATCAAAGACTCAGATGACGAAAACCCCCATGAATCATCCTCGAAAGTGAGTCCCAGTTCAGTTCATTGTCCGATTCAAATTTATCCTAATATCTCTTGTGACTTGCTACTTCTCTGGTATACCTGTGTCTCGTGAGCTGTCAATTACTCATATTTTTGGTTCATAGCTCCTGTAATTGATTTGGCTTATCTGGTTCTTCTCTTCTTCTTGAATTCAATCAACACTTTTTCATTGAGCTTTCTTGAACAGATGTATAGTCATTCGATGGTATTTCATTTCCTTTCAGAATAAGCATACATATAAAGAATGGATATTGAAAAATGAAAACAAAAATAAAAATCATGAAGTTGTAAAGTTTATGTCAATCTATTGGAAACACAACTCTAATATTCGTTGTATCCATAGCTTATGCTCTCCTCAAACAAAGCTAGTTAACCCAAGCAAAATATATATCTTGTATAGAGTTCCTAAAATTACCCTAACATTTAGTCCGACCACATCAATTTGCTTACTCGTGTTTTTCTAACATGATGTAGGGGGCAGTGTGTGGCAACGAATCACATGTTGCCGATTTTTTTGACAGTGAGATGTTTGAATGGACGCAACGAGCTTGCTCTCCTGAGATTTTTTCAAGCCCAGCAAAGATGCAGGTATTCATCCCACCCAAGTAATTTTGTCTAATTTTAGTATTTTATAGTGCTAAAGTCATCTGGCTTTCGCTGAAATTTTAAGTGAAATTTAGGCTGAAAAAACAACGGAAATGGATGGAATTCGAGAAAGTAAGTCAGAAACACCCCCACTGGATGCAAATAAAAATGAAGAACGTAGTGATGAAAGCAAAAACTGTACTGATACCAAACCGCGAATGGGTATTTGTGAAGACATACTGGCCAATCTATCCTCTCCAATAGTTAAAAGTGCAAATTACCAAATCGGGCGTAATACTTCCAATAAGAGAGGCAGGAATGCCAAGGACACAACATTAAGGAATTGTGCTCGGAAGAATGCAGATAAGGGTGGTAGGTTGAAAGGAGAGAATGTTTCTTCTGTTTCAGTTAGAGAAAATTTGGACCAGGCTGATGAAAACACGGTTACTGATCAGCTGCCTATTTCATTTGATAAGAAACAAGGTCGCAGTAATCTTAAAAGGAAGAAGAATGGAAAAGTGAGTAGAAAGATCAATCTCCGGTGCAAGGGACGAAAGCTGGATTCTGTTGAGATAAACATGATTAAAGAAGTCCATTCAATACACAACCAAATGGACAAAGATGAACATGCCCATGATTACTTTTTACCTGTCCCTCTGGTTGAAGATAAAAAACCCTCAGAAATCAAGGGGAAACCTGGCAAACAAGGGGAAGAAGTCAAGTCTGCATTGTGTCCAGAACATAATCAAGACTTAAAATGTAAGAAAAAAATGGAAGTTTCATTAGATGGTATCATAGAAGATGGATTAGTCGGTGACCATCAAGAAGGTGCTGACAATGTCTTTGCAGAGGAAGCTCAGTCCACTGAAAATATTACTGGAAACTCTGCAAGGGCAACTGAATCTGCTGAGAAGGTTCAAGCCAGTCTTAATACTCGAATTCTTGATGATTTGGCAACATTAAGGGATCATTGCCAAGAAAATGGAGCGGCCATGCTTAACTGCAAGCTTAATTATAATATTCAATGTGCTTTCTGTCTTTCTTCAGAAGTCTCAGAGGTATCTGCTTGTTTTCCTTGTTTTTGTGAGTCCTACTTTGCTTTTTTCCTGCATCTCACGACTTTTGAATCCATTTCATTTCTGAATCTTCTACCAAAATTACAGGCTTCAGGAGAGATGATCCACTACAACAATGGCATACCTGTGGCGGCAGATTATAATGGTAGATCCAGGGTCATACACTCTCATAAAAACTGTGCTGAGTGGTAAGAGAATTCTTCAAAGGAGCTCATAAAGGCAATTCATTGAGTTTTTAGTTTTTTTAATTAATTTAAGTCATGGGCCTGTATAGGAGTGCTAAAAAAATGGTTACTTTATCTGGAAAGTTCTTAGCTTACACATGTCGTCATGTTGTTGTGGTAGACATCGTATAATTATAAAAAATCATACCTGCAGGGCACCTAATGTCTACTTCGAGGGTGATAATGCAATTAACCTTGAAGCTGAATTAGCTAGAAGTCGGAGAATTAAGTGTTGCTGCTGTGGACTCAAAGGTGCTGCTCTTGGATGTTACGAGAAGAGTTGTCGCAAGAGTTTCCATGTTCCTTGCGCAAAGTTGACCCACCAATGTCGATGGGATACTGTAAGTGTCATAAATTCAATGCTTTGTAGTTCAAACATCATTTTGATTTTTTCTCAAATCTCTTGCAACAGGAAAACTTTGTTATCTTATGCCCTCTTCATGCTTCTTGTAAGTTGCCTAATGAAAGCAAACAATCTCAAGAGAGGAGAAAAAACTGCATTTCAAAAGGGTATTCTAAATTCCGTGGACAAATTTATCTCTTAAGTAGCTGACTCTAGCTGCTACTTGGAAATCATACTAAATGCCTCTTACTCATTCTCCTTCCTCTACCAGACAAACACCAAGGCAATACAATCAAGTTACTTTCAAACATGACATCAATATGCATAAAAGTCGGAAATCATGTTTAACACATGACAAGTTGGTTCTTTGCTGTTCGGCTCTCACAGTTGGAGAAAAGGTAACAGAAAATCTACAAGTGACTTTCGGTTTTGTAACATTTCTCTTTCCTAAATGAAAATGTTGATTACTGCAGGAAATTGTTTCTGAGTTTGAGAGTTTATCTGGAGTTACAGTCTTGAAGAATTGGGATTCAAGTGTCACTCATGTCATTGCATCAACAGATGAAAATGGAACATGCAGAAGAACCCTTAAAGTTTTGATGGGTATCTTGAAGGGGAAGTGGATAGTGAACATTGAATGTTAGTATAATTGTTTCCATGAAATGAATTATCCGCTCAAGTTATAGAATGCTGTGATATCTCAATGTTCAAGAACCTAATTTGTGTGTGCATTAAAGAATCATGGGTGCATGTATGTGTAATGATTCTGCATGTGTATTGGCATTTAAAAGTTAGGAGTAGGTGCCACCTGTGGCATTGATTGAACTTATGTAAATGAAACATGCAGAACCCTATTATTTTTATCAGTATATTCGAGAGGAGGTGGATACTGAATATTGAGCATTGGTGATTGACTCTGCATGTGAATCTAGCGGTTCTGCTTGTACTCAACCCTTTGTTTGTTCCTTCTGTAGGGGTCAAGGCTTGTATCAACGCCATGAAACTTG
The DNA here is from genome assembly GCF_951802175.1 of Populus nigra. Lineage (NCBI taxonomy): Eukaryota > Viridiplantae > Streptophyta > Magnoliopsida > Malpighiales > Salicaceae > Populus > Populus nigra. The sequence continues at coordinate 13,062,923 of NC_084852.1, forward strand.
TTGAAGAGATGCGATATGAAATTACTGCTGATGTTCACGGAATCAGGGATGGTCCACGAAATGGAAGACTAAGAGTCCTGAACAAGGTTTGCTCCTGCTTCTGCAGTTGTCATCTTAAACATTTTGGGAATCGTCCTTTTTTTTTTTGTTTCCATGGATTCATCTATAATTGAAAGGCAGATCATTCCCTTTCCATGCTGGCATCAGACCTGTAGTTTAGTTCATCTCTAATCTGCATGCTCCATAAACTTTTGTATTATTTTCATCTTACTTTATATCCTTGTCAAGATTCTTCTGCGATCATAGAACTCATGAACTCTGGTTTTGAAATCTGCTCGCATTGGGTTTTTAATCTGCATCTTTTCTCAGAGCTAGAAGACTTTTTATCCTCCTGTATTAGGCTTTGTGCTTTTATCTGTGACCGTAATTTAGTTTATGAAGAAAAAAATTGGCCCTAGTTCTCTGGATGCAAGCTAAATCACCTGTTAAGCATAGTTCTAACAACAATGTGTGCATGCATGCATGTAGTTCTCTTTAGGTGCACTTTGGATGCATGTTCTTAATACATCCAGCTGTTTTTATTGACAAGTTCTATTATGTGCAGCAACCAAACATTTTTGAGGGATTTAAGTTCTATTTCATGGGAGATTTTATCCCTTCTTACAAGGGATATATACAAGATCTTTTAGTTACTGGTGGAGGAACAATTCTGCACAGAAAACCCATTTCGGGAGCCCAGGGAACCTTGTTACCAGACTCTAAACCTCCAACTTTCATAATATACAGCCTCGAGATGCCTGATAAATGTGATCCTAGCAAGAAGAATATGATATTAAACCGAAGGCAGTCTGATGCAGAAGCTCTAGCTAGTTCAACTGGAGCGAAAGCGGTAAGCAATAAATGGGTTTTAAACTCTATTGCAGCCTGCAAATTACAAAGTTTGGCTCAATAATGCTGGATTTATATTTCAAAATTGGGAGCTCTGTACATGTTTCATCAAGACTTAGGTATGAGCATTGCCTCTTTCATACATCAATTCATGAGCAGGTTTTACTCAAGCACTCTTGTTCTCCCTTCCTAACTAATTCTATATAGTTCTTTCTGTGGTGTCCTTGCCATGTTCAATAATCAAATCCTGGGGATCTTTTGTTTCACAATATAACCTCGTTTAGCTGCTGACTGCTCTCAATGAAAGTACTTGAATCATTAATAATTGAACATTTGTATACCCTGATTGCGAAAGATCAAAACAAATCTGGAGAACACGGGTCTGCGGAATCCATCACAACAAGAAGCATCAGAAACCTTAAGAGCTTAGATCCTGTGACTAAGAATATAGAAAACAAAACAAAATTTTAGAGAGTACACTGGAAAACTGAACTAGGCAATTGCACATGAACAGTGTTCACATCACTAATCATGTCTACTTCGACGAGACAACCGCTTTCCTCTTTATAAATAATTGAAGATAAGCAAGAGTATTGTCTTCCATGGGTAAAAAAAAAAAACTTAATATTATGCAGCAGGAGGCTTGCTAGTATTGATCTCAGCTTCTAGTTTAGCACATCCAATATTCTTATATTGAAACGCTCGTTGAAATCTCATCTTCAATATCTTTGCCTGTGGCCAGTCGGTTCCCAAAGCTCCTTACACTATCAAGCACTGCAGCTGCATCCATTCCAATTACATCCATTGTAGTGCAAATTCCTCTTTTGCAACTTTATAGTTTCTTTTTAAAGAGCGACAACCATCAGGGGAGCAGAGGACTTGCTCTGAAAGTGCCCTATTACTCTCTTGAAGCGCTTAATTCCCTTGTGCTTCTCTGCTATTACTACTTTTCTTCTCTGCGAAACAAGCTTGAAGTTTGCCATCAATGTCTCATTTTGGGATTCGAGGTCATAGACAAGCTCCTCTGTTTCATTCAATTCGTGAACCTTTCTTGCAAGCTCGGCTGCCATAATTTCCCTTTTCCTTTCCCAAGCTTGAGCACATAATTTCTAGGCTCGTTCGTATTACCAAGCCTGCACTTAGCTGTTCCTTAACCGCTCCTTCCCATCACTTGCGGATTCGTCCGGTTTCTGGTCTGCCGGAGCTAGACTAGGTCTAAGATCTGTGTTACACCGCCTAAGCTGAGCTACCTTTTTCTTGCCAGATAGAGATTTTTGAATTCGAACTTTAACATCATCCAGAATGGTCATCATTCCAGCATTTTGTGGGAAAATAAGTGCATGCATGCCGCTATTTGCCACAAGGAAGGCTCATATGGAACATTGGTTTATCAGTTTTGAACAAATACCTTAATCATCACATTAAAGGCAAAGAATGATCAAAAGCAGCAGGATATTTCTGCAAATAATGTCATGGATCTGTTTAAGTCTGTTGAGCAGCAATTTTTTTTTTTGGGTACAAAAGAAAGAGAGCACAAAAGCAGCTACGCAAAAAAGAGACTCCTTATCTTAACAGCATCAAGCAAAACACGAATGCCCGGAGGAGGATGATTCCATATCTGAAACATTAAATCTCGTAAGGGCCCAAGAGGTAAGGTCTGGATTCTCAAGTTGCTAAAGGTCTATAGAAGTCTAATTTGAAGAATTCTGAGCAAATGCAAGGATGGGGAAGAGAAAACGAAAATACAAACACCTTTTAAGCTACAGTTGAACTTGTTGGAGGGGTATCAATTCAGGAGATGAAAATGCCCGCGGCTGGCATTTTCCATGCGAATTTTTTTAACGAGAAATAATTTAGGCAGGTATTAAGGTATTTGATACATCAACCATCATCAAAGGGAAGAAAAGGGTACGTTAGATATGAATCATTAATTCTTTTTTTTGTATTTGGGTGTTTTTTTGGGGGTGAAAATGGAGGGTTTTAGGTCTGAAAACTTGTGTTTTGATTTTTCGATTATATTTTGATGGTCGGAATTTTAATAAATAGACAATACATTACTTATTTATTTATTTTTAATAAAATGGATAAATTATGTGTTGTCTATTTTTAAAAAAAATAAAAACAAGCTACACGAGCATAACCTTGCAAGCTTTTAATGCATTAAGCCTTTGTTTTGTTGAGCCAGATATATGAACCTAATTTGTTAGTTTATAAATTCTATAATCATTCAGTTAGTTATACGTGATATTATTTTTGTTCATATAAGAACATATTATTATTAATAAAAGATATTCTTTATTTTTAATATTTATTGAAGTTTGATTAATGAGTCTAGAGTACAAATAAAGTCTTTGAAAAAAAATGTTTTGCAAAGAAAATTATAAAGTGGTTATAATTATGAGAATTTCTATTGTATTAAAGAATTATTTCTAAATCTTTATGGTCAACGCTTTATTAAGACTGGATATTAATTGGAGTTGTTGAGACCACTATATATCATGTTCATTATGAAATGAAATAGATATTTTCATAAGCTGAGGTATGATTTGGAACTAATATGAAGGTGTTTGTCAGATAATATATACACTAAATTGATCTGTTTGAGGATTCTATATGGTGAGAAACTTGTGTGACAGTTATGTAAATGATCATTGGACTTGAGATGATTGGGTTATATTATACAAGGAATGTTATGTTTTGATTTTAACTAATATTTCCTTAATCAAAAGTAACAAGTGAATAAATATTAGGTGTAATATGAATTATATGAAGGTGTTTGAGTGGTCAAGAAATAATTCATCATCCTATATGAATTAGAGAAAATATTTTATATGATCTCAAAAGGTATTAATTGTGAAACTATTGTGGAATATGGAATGAGATTTGAAAAGGGGTTTCAAGTTTTAATTAAAAAAATCAATGATTATGGTTCTGAGAATAAATACAATTTGGCAAAGCAAATACTCTTCACGCTCAAACATCTAAATCAAAATATTATCGATGAAGAAATAATAATTACACTTATAACTCATAAACTATAAATCAAACCATATATGATTTTTATAATATATAGGAGATCATGACACAATGCTAGGTTGTACATTTAATTTTCAAATATAAATCAATTAATATTTGAATTTGATACTAAGTTATTTTTTTTAAATTTATTTAATCTGATTTTAATTAGTATTATGATTTATATTTGGATCAACATATTTAGAATCTAATGAGTTATACACATTAAAAACCATTATTAAGAAATTAAGCTCAAATGATTAATCAAGTGAGACTTGATTGTAAATAAGTTTTAGAAATTAACTATTATAATGCAATTTATACAGTGATTACAATTCTAGACCTAGAAAAATCACTACATAAATTTCCAAAACTATCTTAAAATAATACATGTGATATTTTCAAGGGATAAAGTGATATGTTATCATTAATAAAGTTATCAAATTTTAAATATAAATATGTCGCCATGTCTTATATTTTTTGGATGATGGTGTGATGATATAAGATCAAATAAAGACTTTGTACATCAGGTGCTACCTGTATGGTGTTGTAAATAATGAAGATTATTTCAAAATATTTTTATCTAGTGTTTATATAGTGAACTTTGATATGAGTCTAATGACCTTGATAGACACAAGACCGTTGGGTATGTCAATCATGCCAGACCTAAGAAAATATAGGTTTGGCGAACACGCAAGATCTAAAATACTTGGATTTGACGATCAACCTAACCCAAGGCAAACATGTGTCTAGAATTGGTGTCAGACCCAAAACACTTGAATTCAAATATTATGGTGTTTTTGGTTGTGTCAGACCTAAGATAATCTCTTAAATTAAAAGTATTGGAGGCATGGTAATACATCATACTTCTTCTTTGAATTAATTTTCTAACAGTGACAAAATTATAACACGTCTTTTCTTTTAAAACTTTTTTAACAGCTTCAACTTTTTAATTTTGTAGCATCTTTTTTATTTTTTTAGCTGTTGTAACAACTCTTTAATTTTCTAATTTATTTTCTGCTTAGCTGTTACACGTTAGCAGCCTATAAATATCATGCATTTTTATAGTAAAAAGGAATTGAAAAAAAATAGTATTATTTTTTTGTGTTTGTAAAACTTGCTGATATTTCATTTTTATCTTGGTCGCTGTTTCTTAACCCTTGTTTTTAGAAGACAAATTTATTGGATCCTAAATAATAGTCTTGTGTTGACGAAATATACTTAAAAACAATATCTATACATGCCTCATGTTATATTTTGTTTCTGTTCATTGTATTTTATTTACAACATATAAATAGATAGCATAGGAAAAAGAAAGAGGTAACATTTAAAATACACTAGAAGGTTTCTCCTCACGTGGTATACTGTTATAAATTGTGATAACCCAACTTATTTTGAAGAGATAAAATTCGATATCCTGATGTTGCTAGAGGTCTATGGAAGTCTAGTATGAAGAATCCCGAGCAAATGCAAGAACGAGGAAGAGAGAACGAAAATGCAATCACTTTTTAAGCTACAGTTGAACTTGTTGGGAGGAGGGGTAGCAATTTAGGAGATGAAAATGCTCGATGGCATTCTCAATGAAAATATCTTTAACGAGAAATAACCATAAATAAAAGTCAGAAATCATTTTTTTTAATTAACGTGGGTGTCCAGGCTAACTTGTGCGCACCTCAATTAATCCCACGGACCCTGAAGTTAACAACCTTGTAAGCCTTTAGTGACCATCATATTAGCAACCACAAGGCTCAAACTTGAAACCACATGGAAAGCAAACCTCTTGGTCTCAAACTCTTACCACTAGCCACCAACTAGATGGTTAAATGAATACTGCAAGAAATTGTTTATGAGTTTGAGAGTTTATATAGAGTTATAGTCTTCAAGAATTTATGATTTATAACTTTTATACTAGTTAAAAACTATTTTGAGGATGATAATGAGTTTATTAGTTATTATGGTTTCCAATATATCTTTTACAACAAGTTGAAATTTAGGTGTCTAAGATCCAAAAAAATCATTTTTTTAATAACAAATACATGTTTTGTCAAAATAGGAAAGAATGTATAAATAAGAAATTATAGTTTTGATTAAATAAATATATTTTTTTTTCTAAAATTTTAATCCTTCAAACCCTTTTTAATTTTATTACTTTTAATTTTAATCTTTTTAATTTTTTTAATCAATAACGTTTATAATTATTTTTATGATTTGTCAAATTATAAATTTATTATATTAAATGCAAGTATCATATTTTCATTTTAATTATCAAATTTTATAACATCAAAATCATATTTATAATATTAACACCATCTTTTTAAAAATTAATTTTGAATTATTTCTACTGAAAATTTATATGATCTTAATTTTAAGGTCCGTAAAATTAATTTAGATATATATAAGCTGACTCAAATATTAACATTAATTAAAAAAAAAATTGAATCATTCCCGCAGCATAAAGCGGACACAGTAATTTATTATTGTACGCATCTTCAATAAATGGTTGGTTCTTGGCTGTAATATCAGTCTACATTTGAAAGTTATCAAGATTTGTTTTTTTAGATATAAGCTCAATAACATAATTTAAAAAATTATTGATGAAATAATATAGTTTATACATATTATATTATGATCAGAAAATATAATATCCAAGCTTATTACTATTTAAAATAATGATGACTTAATAAAATAAATTATGACTTTGATTAGAATACCCTTAATCCTATTTTCAAGAAAATTAAAGTTAAAAAACTGAAAGTATCCTTGAACTTAGAAAAAAAAAGTTGATCTTAAAAACGGTACAGTAATTATATTATATAAAAATTCAAAAACACCCCTCTATTTATCCTTTATCTATCTACATTTCATGAATTATATTCTTTCTAGATGATTGACCTTAATTACTACGCAGGTAAAGTTAAATTTTTCTTTAATGTAAAAAAGTTATTTAAATGCTGGTAATGTTTTTTTTTCTAGCAAAAAAATAAAATTATATAAGGGTTTACCCGATAGAACCCGATTGACTTTACAGATAAAAAAACAGCACGTACAACTCGTAAAACAATATTTGACTAAACAAATTTTTAAGATGATATCTTTTCTTAATATTAAAATAACAATATATTGGATTAACCTGGTTCAATCCGGGTTAACGTGTCAAATTTATGACTCGGGTTATGAGACTATGATAACTCTATAGACAAAAAATTAAAATAAATTATGAAGTTTAATTCTCAATCAACCTAATGTTGAATGATGAAATTGAAAAAAAAAATCAATTGAAAAAGACATGAGTTAACATGTCAAACTTGTAATCCGAGTCATAAAACCAAGATAACCCCATGAAAAGCAAATCGAAACAAATTATAAATTTCAATCTCTAACCAGCCTAATATTGAATGATAAGATCAATAAAAAAATTAAAAAAAAACATAAAAAATAACTTGAGTCAATCTATCAAACTCATTATTGAGTTATCAGACCGAGATAACCTTATAAAAGAATAAAAAAAACAACTTGATTTTACTCGAGTTAATATGTCAAATCCGTGGTTTTAGTCTCAAGACTGAAATAACCCCATAAAGAGAAAGTAAAAATAAATTATAAAACTCAATTCTCAATCATCCTTATTGAACTTGATGTTGAGCGATAAAATTTGTAAAAATTTTAATTGAAAAAATGACATAGAAAATAAGTCAAGTCAACTCGAGTTAACCATTAAATACTATTCTCGGGTCATGAGACCATAATAACCTAATAAAAAACAAATTAAAACAAATTATAAAGTCTAATTCCCAATCAAACACAATATTAATTGACAAAAAAGTCAATTAAGAGAGAGGGGGGGAGAGAGAATGAGTTAATTGGGTTAACCTGTCAAACTTACAACCCGGATCATGAGACGAGGATAACTCGATAAAAAGCAAGTTGAATATTGAAGGACATGTGACTCAAGTTATGAGATTGATATAACCTCTTAGAAAGAAAATAAAAAAAAATGACCTAAATTTATAAGGATTAAAATGCTAAAACCCGTGACCTTGATCGTGAGATAAAAATATTTTTATAAAAAGCAAATCAAAACAGATTATGAATCTCAATTCCCAACCGACCCAATGTTAAATGATAAAATTGAAAAACAATCATATAGAGAAAAACTATTGCAATTTACAATGTTTTCAAGGAAAAATCTACAAAACTAAATTCTCAACCAGTTTAATATTAAAAAAACTAAAATCGATAAAGATAATTTTGGAAAAAATCATAAAAAAAAATGAAAGGAAAAAAAACCATACAAAGAAACACTATAGCAATCTATAGTGTTTCATGAGGAAATGTACAATTGTAATTCTCATCCAGCTCAATATTAAAAATAATAAAATCGATAAAGATAATTTTTAAAAAAATCATAACAAAAAAAAATCATGTGGGGAAATACTGTGGTAATCAACAATGTTTTAAAGAAAATAACAACAAAACTAAATTCTCAACCAGTTTAATATGAAAAAAATAAAATCAAAAAAGAAAATTTTGGAAAAAAAACAAAAAAAACCATATGGAAAAACACTGTAGTAATCAACAATGTTTTAAAGAAAAAAACTATAATGCTAAATTCTCAACCAACTCAATATTAAAAAAATAAAATCGATAAAAACAATTATGAAAAAAAACACAAAAAAATAATAAAAAAAGAAGACAATTTTGAAAAAAAACAAAAAGAAAAAGAAAGAAAATAGGAAAATAAAACATGTGAGGAAAGTTAAAACTAAATTTTTAACCAACTCAATATTAAAAAAAAATTCAATAAACATAATTTAAAAAAAAACCATGTGAGGAAACACTGTAGCAAAACAAAAACAATGTGGAGAAACATTGTAGCACTCCACAGTGTTTTTTTTTTAAAAAATTACGAAGCAAAATTCTCAACCAGCTCAATATAAAAAAAAATAAAATCGAGAAAGATTATTTTGAAAAAAAAATAAAAAAAATTCATAAAAAAAGAAAAAAATCATATAGGGAAATATTGTAACAATCCATATTATTTTTTTAAAAAAACTACAAAACTAAATTTTTAACCAGTTTAATATGAAAAAAAATAAAAAAAAATAATTATATATATATATAAACAAATATTAGAAAAAAAAAGAAAAAAAACATGTAAAACCTAAAAAAAAACAAAAAAAAAACAAAAAAACCTACAATACTTTCTTTATGCCCCAGCGTTTTTAGAGTATTACTTTATTTTCTCATGAACCGTGATCTTCTCAAATGTCAGATATGAGAGAAGAACGCAATGTGTTCCCATTCAGTGCATGTAAAAACATGTACGCGAATCATCTAGGTGGCGGCTCAGTAGTAAGATCTTGGGACCAAGAAATTTGTTTTTTCTGTGGTCTCAGGTTCGAGCTCTATGGTTGCTCATATGATGGCTACTAGAAGCTTACATGACCGTTAATTTCAGGGCCCGTGAAATTAGTCGAGGTGCGTATAAATTGATCCGGACACCCACGTTAAACTAAAAAAAAAACATGTATGTGGTCAAGTTACAAGACCTATAAATGAAAAGCAAAAACCGGACATTTTCGTATCTAATAATTACTTGAGGAAACTAGACAGTTATCCATGCTTGTCTCCGTTATTCGTTTGTATAATTGCCTGATTGAATTTTTACAATATTAAAAGAATTCATTATTATTTTTTTCTACTTCAAAAAAATCAAGAATAGATAAACATCATGAATGAATAGATAACAGTAGTTCAAGGACTTAATTAGAAAGTTATGTATAGATGAGGGTCTGACTTGGAGTTTACTAACCAGCGAGTATATTAGAAAAGAGTGAAAAAGGCCAGAAACGGAGACGGAGCAGCAAACACACTAGAGAGAGCAGGAGCCGCTAGGGCTCTTTCATTTCCTTCGAGCAAAACACAGACGCGCAGAGAAAGAGAGGGGGAGATCTGAAAGTGAAGATGAGTGTATGGAACTATGTGGTCACTGCTCACAAGCCCACCAATGTGACGCACTCTTGTGTCGGCAATTTCACCAGTTCTCAAGAGCTCAATCTCATCATTGCGTAATAAATCCATCTCTTTTTTGTTGGATTCAATTGATTGTTTTGTATATTTATCTACCGTCTTTGTTTTTCTTCTTCACTAGGGCTTGGTTTCCTTAATATCAATTTCATTTTACTTGCTCCAGGAAATGTACCCGTATCGAAATCAATCTGCTTACTCCTCAGGGATTACAGGTAACCAACCACATGTTTTCCCGTTGGATATGTCCCAAATCACAAGTTTTAGGAAGGATGGATGCTTTATGAGAAATTACAAGTTATTAGAACTATCTATCTAATCAGACATTAAAAAAGCATGAGATATGACTCCAATTTTTTCCTTGCAGCCTATGTTAGATGTTCCAATATATGGACGAATTGCAACTCTCGAACTTTTCCGGCCTCATGTTAGTATCTCTATTTATTTCACCTTCCGGCTGTGCGTTTTTGTTGTTCTTAAATCTCAACTCAATTCTTTAATGTTTTTTATCAGGGTGAAGCTCAGGACTTTTTATTTATTGCAACAGAAAGATACAAATTCTGTGTGCTTCAGTGGGACGCAGATACGTCTGAGCTAATTACCAGGTTTAAGCTGAAAATGTCAAATGATATTCATCTCTTAGAGCTTTTTGTGACTAAAATCTTCGAAGTCCAACTGTTGAATACGTTACCTTAACCTTGTATCAAAGATGAACCGTGCATCTAGTGACTTATGAGCTGGTGTTATACTGGGAAATTCTAAACATGTTTAGTGAGAGTGTGGTTTGCTTTCTGTGATCTTGCCCACCAGATTTTCTTCTACTTTTTTTTATTTTGACATTTTTCCAAAGCCTGAACCTTGAGTCTTATCGATGCCTCCTTACTTATTAGATTGTCTAATTTGCTTTGCAGTTCCACTAGCATGAAACTTAGCTGGCACAATTACAGTGCAACTAATCAAGTATTAGTGGAAGATATTGGGTTCAATTTAGGGTTTCTTCACTCATAATTTTATTTTGTATGTTCTATGCCTGTTGACTTGTTTATGAATTGGTTAGAATTTCTGCCGTATCCGCTTCTCCCATATAACTTTCTTCTTTATGCTCCTGTAAAATTTAGAAGAAATTCTCTTCAGGTTTAAGGATTTCTAGATGGAGAATAAATCAAAATAGAAAACTAACACACATGAATTAGATGAAATCCATATCAGCTTTAAGTATTTCAGATAATGGATAATCAATAAAGACTAAAACACATGGAAGAGCGGTGTTTGTTTGATTGAAAATAATTGTTTATAGCTATTTCTGTCTCTTTCCATGATGTGATACATGGGTCAAATCAGGAGCTGTGCTTTTATTCCTTCATCTTGGTCGGTTTGTTAAAATGTTCATCAGACATTTAAACGGATTGAAATATAATTATCAAAATAATGGGAAATAATATGGGAACTACAGTTTTCCTTATTTGAGACAGTTGGAGTCCATAAGCAACCTGTTGTAAGTTGTAACTTAGTTGCCGGTATTGGGAAAAGGAAAGATGGGAAGTTGTATATAGAGGAGTAACAAAGTTGGTTGGGTGGGTGATATTAACAGCCTCTAGTTTTCTTGTGTCTAGATATTAGATGCCTTGATGAATCTCTGAAATTTTTATAATATGTGGATGGCATTTTCTATACTATTCTTGCATTAACTCTTTCTTTTCCTTCTCATATAGAGCAATGGGGGATGTATCAGACCGTATAGGTCGCCCAACAGACAATGGTCAGGTAATTATTACAGTTCTAGGTTCATATTGAGTCTCTCCATCTTTTCTCCTAAGCTTTTCGCTCATGTTTTAAGAGTAGTTTTCCTTTATCTTCCTCAGTCTGGACAAGTGTGCCTTAACTTCTTATTGGGGTTAGTAATGAACTTCTTCCTGACTAGTTCATATCTTATCTTTCCTTTCTTACTGCAGATTGGCATAATTGATCCTGATTGTAGATTAATTGGACTCCATTTGTATGATGGGTTGTTTAAGGTTCACGATCAAACTATATTCCAACTTGAATTTTCAACATGGCAGTGTGAATTTTACTGGTTGACATAAGAGCATCTTATTATTCTCTGAATTGTGATGGAAAGAATGATCAATTGATAGTTTTACTGGTTGTTTTCTCAGGTCATTCCTTTTGATAATAGAGGACAGCTCAAAGAGGCTTTTAACATAAGGTATGAATCTTCTATCCAATTACTCAACATCAGTTCTATGGATAAACCTGCCAATGACCTATCTAAAGAATATATGAATCTGCTTATGAAGACCTTGGCTGTGAAGTTGATGTCCAGTGTATTGGATCTGGATTCCTATATTTCAATTGCACATACATGCAGCGCATGTGTGTGTATGCAATAACCAGGCGTGATTTCTCTTAGGAAGCTGCTTTCTAGTAAATTCATGGATATATATTAGTGAGGCAATTGTAACAAAGGCTATCTGAATTGCTATGGAGAAATAGTAGAATGATGGAAGTTAATTTTGAGACATTGCTCTTTCTGGGAAAGGAGGGTCTCCTCATGCCCATGCCCTAGAATTCTATGATGTCTGCACATGGGTTTGTGAAGAGGCCGGATTTATCATTGAGTTTTATTGTTTCTTCATTATATGCTTAAACAATAATTTGTTTATCGTGTCTTCTTTACAGGCTTGAGGAACTTCAAGTTTTGGATATCAAATTTCTTCATGGTTGTTCAAAACCAACAATTGTTGTTCTTTACCAGGTCCGCTGTTTTCCTTTTGCATCCCCACTTTCAGGATGTAGTTCTTTCAAATGTACTTTTTTATGCACGAATCTTTTGAACATTTATATATATTTTATTAAATTGAAGTGATGATCAATCTAAAAAAAAGCTACTTTCTCTTCTCATATCAAATGGACTTCATAAGTTTTCAAATTATTCAAGGAGATATCCTGCAGCATAAGCTCTGAAAATTGTCTTTCTAGTAAAAAATGTGTTACATTTTTACATGAAACTGGCTATGTTATCAATCAAAATAACTAAGGGTGAGTTGAGAAAGTCTTATGTGCTTGTGGATTCTGTGTATGTTTAATGAGTAAAGTAGGTTATATAAACCATGCATGTTAATGACTAAAGTAGGGCATATAAACCATCAGCTGTCTTGCCTAAGTCCATGTTTTTTTTTCTGAAATTAATAAAGAAACTGGGGCCCAAAAATTTCTCCATATCGACTGTGTTCTAGCTAAGTTTCATTGGATTCTGCATTAGAAAATTAAAATCAGAAGCACGAGTGGTCTGAAGCATGCAGATATATTCCAAAGAAGCGACCATGTCCACCCTGCAATATAATTTGTCTGCAAGTTTCTGCTCTACATCCACTGCAATGGTCGGACAGTATCCACACATTTTCTCACTCTTAGTCACTACCTTGACTGATTTTTGGGGTTCTTGGGCACCTTAGATCTTAGAATGTAGCTTTTTTTATTATTTATTTTTGTGTTTCTTTTTGGTTCTTTTGGTGCTTGCATGCTCTTAGTGTGCTTTGGACTGTGCCTTCCTTTTCACCCTTCTTTAGTAATTTATTATTCATGTGGAAAATGCTTAACAAAAACTCTTATGTTGAAATGATCGCTTTATTTGATAGTTGCAGCTTGACGCTGGTTATCTAGAATATACATGTCCTGCATGTGAATTTTTATCAACTATACGCATATTATGGGAAGAAAACTTTAGATGCCCATTTTATTCTGTTCTTATCATTGCAGGATAACAAGGATGCCCGTCATGTTAAAACATATGAGGTTGCTTTGAAAGATAAAGACTTTATTGAGGGTCCTTGGTCGCAGAACAATCTTGACAATGGTGCTGATTTGCTAATACCAGTTCCCCCACCTTTCTGTGGTGTTCTTATTATTGGGGAAGAAACAATTGTATATTGCAGCGCCAATGTTTTTAGAGCGATCCCAATCAGACCTGTAGGTCACTGGTGGATTGTTGTTGATATTATGCTAGGTTCTCTTAGTAAATTTCCAGGATGCAAGTACTGACTTTTCTATGTGTTCATGACCTTTTTTCCTTGATTTTCACTGCTAGTCTATCACGAAAGCATATGGAAGAGTTGATGCAGATGGTTCTAGGTATTTACTTGGCGATCATGCTGGGCTTCTTCACCTTCTAGTCATAACCCATGAGAAAGAAAAGTGAGTTTTTCCTTGCTGATGATGATGATCTGCATGCATTCATTTTTTTTTCATTGGAAAAGCAAACTGATCGCTTCTCACTATTATTAGAATTTTCTCAAGCTTGTGCACATTTGTGCTACAGGGTCACTGGCCTCAAAATTGAGCTATTGGGAGAAACTTCTATTGCATCTACCATATCATATCTCGACAATGCTTTTGTCTTTATTGGTTCAAGCTACGGAGATTCACAGGTATGGTGAATATTAGAAAATTCCATTTTATTGTTGAATGATAAATTCTAAATTGAGATCTTTTTATTTATATAGTGTTGTCCTGATGTTAGTGAATCTGTACTGGGATTTTGCAATTTTGTATGAATACGGAGAAAATGTGTTTTACTTGGTTTAAAAACATCTATTTAATTGATTGATGTTCTGGTGGATGCATTGCATGATACAAGTGACTAAACTATATTTCATAGAGTTTGATTGCAGAAGAGGAGGACAAGAATGGGTCTATCTAAGAATTCTTCCTTGTCTTCTTAGTAGTTGACATTTTTTTATAGATTTCATTTGTTGAAAATTCTAATTTTCTACATCCGAATGGTTTTCATTTCAGTTTTTTTTGGTAGTGTAAGGAAATCCTTGGTCGTGGACCTGCTCTGTTTTATTCTCTTGTAAGAAAAAGTAATATCGACATGCAGGGAAAAATTGACCTTGTCTATAATTTTAATTCATGTGCATTATTAGTGCATTGACAATCTTGTTGATCCCAAGTGCAGCTTGTAAAGTTAAATCTGCAACCTGATGCAAAAGGTACATATGTAGAAGTTCTGGACAGGTATGTCAATTTGGGACCAATTGTTGACTTCTGTGTGGTGGACCTGGAGCGGCAAGGCCAAGGTCAGGTTGTCACTTGCTCTGGAGCCTATAAGGATGGTTCTCTTCGGATAGTTCGTAATGGAATAGGAATCAATGAACAGGTTTGCTTATTTTTTACTGGTTCATTGTAAATTGATTGTGTGCATTTTTATTTGTTTATTTATTTATAGAACTCATTGTAGGCATCTGTAGAGCTTCAAGGCATCAAAGGAATGTGGTCATTAAGATCTTTGACTGATGATCCATTTGACACCTTTCTGGTTGTAAGTTTTATTAGCGAGACAAGAATTTTGGCAATGAACATTGAGGATGAGTTGGAGGAAACTGAAATAGAGGGTTTCTGTTCACAAGTGCAGACATTGTTCTGCCATTGTGCTGTGTTCAACCAGCTTGTACAAGTAAGTTTACGTGTTTCCGGTGAAATAAAAAAGAAATTTTTTGTTTGTTCCATTGCATCTTGATTAACCAGATCAATTTGACTGATTAATTTAGTTCAACAAATCCCAGGTGTTTATTTTATATTTGTTATGGTTTGATGCGAGCAACATTTTTTCTTATGCTTCTATTATGTCCTCTTACTCCAAAAATGCTGTGCACCACAAGGCTGAACTTGTGCTTGTGCTATGGAATTTCTCTTACATTTTCTGTTAACAAGGCTTTTACCATCCATTGCTAACCATTGGGTTTGGGATCAGTCACATGATCTTGCGTTGATATGCTGAAATCCATTCCTTTTCAAATGTGAATTCATGTGCACTGTCTATTGTCAGGTACATTTTAATTATTGAGAATTAACTTGTGGCAAGTGTTAATTTTTTAATGGAAACTAATTTACCTGCTCCCTCTCCTCCAGTTTACCAAAAGGAAATTTACTTTTGCATTCATCATATCCTAGAAGCTCTCACAATGATTGTTTTTTTCAAGTTTTATTATCATTCCTCTCTTTGCCATTTTGAATTTACAATTTTGTGAAATTAGGTTATGTGATAAGGATTTCTCTGCATCCAATTTTTTCTGCTAGGAGATACTGTTTATCCACTATTATATGTCGTAACATGGGAGGATTGACCTGGCAGGTTACATCAAGCTCTGTAAGACTGGTCAGTTCTACAACTAGAGAACTCAGACAGGAATGGAATGCTCCATCAGGTTATTCAATAAATGTCGCCACTGCTAATGCCACCCAGGTTTGTTTCATGCAATTCCCCATCTATTGGTATTGACATTTGTGTTTCCCAGTTTTCGACAATAAATTTGTGGCAGGTTTTGCTGGCAATGAGTGTGAAACTGTTCTGTTTTGTTATCATATGCAATAATACTGAGCAATTCAGAATCTTGTTTCACCTTATTTCTTCTAAACAAGCCCTATTTAACCCTAATTCCGAATGAACAAACCCTAGATCTCCACAAGTCCTTAATTGGACATAAATCCAAAGTTTTATTGTATGTGTGTTTGTGGGATAGACCCTATTAGCAATGATTCCAGCAGGATCCATACTGTCAGTAGCAGAAATAGAGGGAAAGAACAGAGAAGGAAAGAGGAGAGAGAAACAGAGGGAGGGTGGTCCTTAATGGGACATAAATCCAATGTTTTCTTGTATGTGTGTTTGTGGAATAGACCATATTAGCAATAATTCCAGCAGTATCCATGCTGTCAGTAGCATAAATAGAGGGAAAGAACAGAGAAGGAAAGGGGAGGGAGAGTGTGGGAATCAATTACATTCATCCCATAACAAATCTGGCTCTGATACTCCTCTCATACAGCAACAGAATTCAGCTTAACAAAAGCAGTCGTGGACATGTGTCCTCACAATACTCTTCTCTGATAATAAAAGACAACTACATGAATGACGAGTCATAACTAAACAAGGCACATGCATAATTGGAACGATGATGTTACAACTGGGAATAAAATTCCCAATTCTAATTTGAATTCCTAGCCTCAACCTTATAACTGTCATTTCCCAATTCCTCCTTTCACAGTCTTCTCCCACCTTAGTCTTATATCATTTTCCTACATCAGAATTTCTCTAGAGCAGGGCTGGATTGGCTATATGCTTGGCATTGGGGCAAATATTTTGTTTGCATCATCTTGAAGGCATCAGGTCTATGACTATACCTGTAACACATGTAGGTCAAGTGCCAGTTTGTCAAGCTTGTGAGAACTGCATTCATAATTTGCTCAGTTTTTAATTCTAAAAAGCAGTTGATGTTTTTCCCTGGGGAGAAAAGAAGTAATATTACTCATTTCTACTCCAGCACATCATCCTGAAGGCACCAGGTCTTTACCTGTGGCACATTTGTAGATCACATGCCAATCTGCTATAAACTTGTGAGAACTGTATTCATAATATGCAGCCTTTTATACAGTTGATATTTATCCTTGGTCACGGGGGAAGCTATATTGCTCGATTCTTCTTCTGTGCATGAAAGTGATTCTGCCAACATGTTACTTCTATGCTTAGGATTTGACTTCAGCAGTTGTTGGCATTTAATTGTATGGTTTCTGTTTGATCAATGCTTAACTTCGATGAGTTCGCTATGAACAATGGTTGCTGGTGGCGTAGGTTTTTCCATGTGCTAGGTTATCCGTATAGAATGAGAAATTATTTCAATTATTGCACCACCTATTTGACAGGTTTTATTGGCAACTGGTGGTGGCCACCTCGTCTATCTGGAAATCGGTGATGGGACACTGACACAGGCAAAACATGCACAGTTAGAGTGTGAGATATCATGCCTGGACATTAACCCCATTGGAGAGAATCCCAACTATAGTCAACTAGCTGCGGTTGGAATGTGGACAGACATAAGTGTCAGGATATTTTCATTGCCTGATCTAAATCTCATAACAAAGGAGCCATTGGGAGGAGAGATAATACCCCGTTCTGTTCTTCTATGTTCCTTTGAAGGGGTATGCTTATCACTTTCAGTCTTAAGTGGTTTTTTTTCTTCTTCTGGATGTGCTCGAGTTTCTTTGTGGCTTCAACTCCATGTCATACATTGGGTCACATGTGCAAAGAACAGATTTCTTGATTCAAAACCAAAGATAAATTTGACTTGCAAAAAATATTTCTCAGAAAGTTTAGTTTAAACAAACAAGCCAAGGAATTTTTATCATACTATTGCATTCATTTGAACCTCCAGGAAGATGTTTGTTGGGTTCTAACCCCTGCTTTGGTGGGACCATAATCAGATAATGAACTTTTTATTATGAATAGTGAATATGGAAATCTCACCAATATGTTTTTGGGTGCTCACATTTGTTTGGTTTTTTCTCCCATGGAGAGGTAATTTTGAGTGCTAATAATTTATCTCTTTCTTCAGATATCATATTTATTATGTGCCCTTGGAGACGGACACCTCTTGAACTTCCTACTGAACTTGAGTACTGGCGAGTTGAAAGATAGGAAAAAGGTGTCTTTGGGGACCCAACCTATAACACTCCGTACTTTCTCATCGAAGAATACCACACATGTATTTGCTGCATCAGATAGGCCAACTGTCATTTACAGCAGCAACAAGAAACTACTTTACAGCAATGTAAACTTGAAAGAAGTCAGTCATATGTGTCCTTTTAACTCTGCTGCATTTCCAGACAGGTAATCTTGTGTCCCTAATTTTTATGTTGGCTTGCACCACGACACTGTAGCAGGTAATAGGGAAACACCTTCGATTTTATCGAATGCAATTTGATTTTGCTGGTTTGATCAAACACATTTCGTACGGAAACACTTTTGTGATGTGATTTTCCTACTACTTTTTACTGCAAAATATTGAAACCAGCAGCAAGGCAAATTCTATGTACATGTAATCTATTTTTTTACTGATTATAGGTAGCTCTGGTGCAATTATCTTTGATTGGAGGTTCTTTGTTTCTTTCCTATATTTTTCTTGTTAGGAAACTATATTCACCATTCCACTTCTTTGAGCAAATAGCGTCTCTATTATAATGCTATGCAATCAGTTGTCTTCTAGAACTTATGAAGGTCATGATTGCCATTGCTATTTAAATTTCTCTCATACATCTTAATTTTGTTTTCTAAAAGCCAAACAATCTCTGAAGAACTATGAAGTCATTGATTCTGAACTAGTTAGATATGGGCTATCTATCATTTGACTCTGCCTAATTGAGGCTCTTGTCTTTTGTTGCTGTACTATGATTCATACTGATAGGACTTAGCTTCTCTGTTTCCAGAACAGAGCGGGGTGATAATTTTACGAGGCCTGGTTTTGGCATGGCATGAAAAGGAATATTGTAGATAGATAGGATCGGGATTGTTTGAAATGAGAACATGGAAAAATAGTATTAGAAACCGGCTTCTGTATTAACCGTCCTATGGTTTATCATTACTGTACTGCAGTTTTTTCCTAAAGGGAAAGAAAAATACTTTCTAAAAGATAAATTCACAGTTCATTGACTTGTGGTATATTGTCAACAGCCTTGCTATTGCAAAAGAAGGGGAACTTAGCATTGGCACCATCGATGATATCCAAAAGCTTCACATCCGCTCTATTCCATTGGGTGAGCATGCACGGCGTATATGTCACCAGGAGCAGTCTCGGACTTTCTCCATTTGTAGTATGAAAAACCAATCCAATGCAGAAGAATCTGAAATGCATTTTATTCGATTGTTAGATGATCAAACCTTTGAGTTCATATCAACATACCCACTTGACACATTTGAGTATGGCTGCTCCATACTTAGCTGCTCCTTTTCTGATGATAGCAACGTGTACTATTGTGTTGGAACTGCATATGTTTTGCCAGAAGAAAACGAGCCAACCAAGGTAAAGGTCAACCTGATTGTTATGGTTTTTCTTTGTTCAGAAATATGAAGTTAAAACAAAACCAATTGAAAAATTGAGCAGTGAGCACTTCCTATATCTCATATTCCACCCATATGTCTTCCTCTCATGAACAATGTAGGGCCGAATACTGGTTTTCATAGTGGAAGATGGGAAGTTGCAGCTTATTGCTGAGAAGGAAACAAAGGGGGCAGTATACTCTTTGAATGCTTTCAATGGAAAACTGCTGGCTGCTATTAATCAAAAGATCCAGTTATACAAGTGGATGCTCCGAGATGATGGAACACGTGAGCTGCAGTCTGAGTGTGGGCATCATGGGCACATACTTGCCCTCTATGTACAAACTCGTGGAGATTTCATTGTTGTTGGTGATCTGATGAAGTCAATCTCCTTGCTAATCTATAAGGTGAGTATTTCATGTATCATGAAACAAATACTTGCTCAATAATTCAGTTTGTGTTTGTTTTCATCATTCCATCATCAACTTGTTCCAATTATTTGCTGCTCGACTGCATATCTTTTACATGTATTACATCAAAATTGAAGAGCCCCTAGCATTAATGTTGTTTCTGATGATGCCTAGCTGACACGACTGCTAAATTGTTTTCAGCATGAGGAAGGTGCTATTGAGGAGCGAGCCCGTGATTATAATGCAAATTGGATGTCGGCAGTTGAGATTCTTGATGATGACATTTACCTTGGTGCTGAAAATAACTTTAACCTATTCACGGTTCGGAAAAATAGTGAAGGTGCCACTGATGAGGAACGAGGCCGTCTTGAGGTGGTCGGTGAGTATCACCTTGGAGAATTTGTAAATCGATTCCGACATGGTTCCCTTGTCATGCGCTTGCCAGATTCCGATGTTGGCCAGATCCCAACTGTCATTTTTGGGACTGTTAATGGTGTAATCGGGGTCATTGCTTCACTTCCTCACGAGCAATACCTCTTTTTGGAGAAGCTGCAGTCAAACTTAAGAAAGGTGATAAAGGGTGTTGGAGGATTGAGCCATGAGCAATGGAGATCATTCAACAATGAGAAGAAAACTGTAGATGCCAAGAATTTCTTGGATGGAGATCTTATCGAGTCATTCCTTGATCTCAGCCGTAGTCGGATGGATGAGATATCCAATGCAATGGAGATCTCCGTGGAGGAGCTTTGCAAGAGAGTGGAGGAGCTGACAAGGCTGCATTGATTCAGTCTCGATCATGTCTACTCGTTTGTTCAATTTTTTTTTTTGGTTGCTTTGTTGCACATGGACGAATCATGTCTTGTCGGTTTGGAGGGATATCCAAGGACGAACCGTTTCTTGTAAGGAATCCAGAGGTGTATGTACAACATTTTTTAAAAAATCATGTTCATATGTTATTTAGAGACCTGCATGTGGAGTTAGCCTATACAGCTGCCTATGGTTTCTTTCTAAGTGGCACTTGTATAATTATTAAGAGCTGAGAATCTAGATCTGGTTTTTAGGATCATGTCAGGATTGAGAGTCCATCAACCTTTTGCTGCAGCACAGATAGGAGAATCTTGCCCTGGAAGCAGACCTCAAACCGTAAGATCCTTCAAAGTTGAAAGGTTCTCGTACAAGCTCCAAGTAATGCGCAACTGGGAAGTTTGGTCGATATCAGAAATTGTGGAGTAGACATCAATCTGATTCTTGTCTGGTTGTCCGAAGCCTCCCAGGTGAGATTCAAAACCCAAGAAAACAAGTTGCGGGAAGAGACTTTGTGCATCCAAAGTTTCTTGTATTTCCTTCTCTAATAGTGTGATAGATCCTTTGATTGGGTTTCTGCCTCATACACAGCAAATGTCTAATGGGAGAGAATTTGAGGAACACAATCACTCTCTAATGTCATTGCATATCAAAAACACAATTAAGGTATAAATAACTCGAGCATTGACCTCATCAGATTCAATATAAACTTGTTTTTTTAGCACTTCAATGTTTTCGCGGATTTTCTAGTTCAATTATCAAAACAGCTACCCGAGAAAGAGGGTTTTCATCTTCTTTTTTATTAAGAGTTAAAATAAAATTTGTAAGTTATCTAGCTGTTTGACATAAAGACTTTGTTAACCTAGAACCAGTTCTAATAGGTCTTGTTAGCAGATATAATAGTTAGTGTTGATTTAAGATCAATCATAAGAAATAAAGTGTATGTGTTCATCATTTGGTTTATGAACAAGAATCGTGTTTTGTAAAATGTTTCTTGAACTGATGTTCTATGATTTCAAACGTATTATTGTATAAAACTTGTGTTTGGTTTCTGTATAGTGTGTTGGTTAGTTTAACTCCTATTTTCATCCCCTTTAAGCATATTAGAGACTTTCAAGGTTGAAGATTATCTTGCCCTTCGAAGTTGGTAGCTGATTCGAAGATTTTGTCTATTCATCACGTAGAAACATTATATATTTTAATTTATGATTTATTTGTTATTGTTCAGGACCTGTGATGAATTTTAGTCCTCTTTTTTTTATATGATTTCTTTAAACTTTGGAGTTTAGTAATTGAATATTGTTAAGCAGATTACATATAAAATGTGGATTTTAAGATGTTTTAATTAATATTCGAGAAATTAATGAATTTTATGGAGACAACCTTCTTATTATCTAGGATTCACTAACAAATAATATGGACAAATCACTGTCTGGTTTTAAGATCATTGACGGTTTTAATTATAGTTTTAAAACCCGAACCGGGATCAGTTCAAGATAAGACATGAGTTAAGGGTAAGGAGAGGTAACTCGGTAGTTGGTCCAATTTCTTCTTTTATTTAAAAAAACAAAACAATCGCATTTTGAACAGAAAGTTTTTTGTTATGGCAAGGAAAAATTGAGTAAGAAAAGGA
This sequence comes from Populus nigra, assembly GCF_951802175.1. NCBI lineage: Eukaryota > Viridiplantae > Streptophyta > Magnoliopsida > Malpighiales > Salicaceae > Populus > Populus nigra. The sequence goes on from NC_084852.1 coordinate 13,085,565, forward strand.
TAAAAAAATTGACTCGAGTCAACTTGAGTTAGCATGATAAACTTGTAATCTGGGTAATAAAGGACAAGCTAACCCAGGTTAACCTGTCAAGCCCGTGACTTAGGTCATTGAATTTGGATAACCTGATAGAAAAGAAAACGAAAAAAACCACAAAAGCTATTTCCTTTTTTTATATAAAAAATACAACCCACGTTAACGTTTTAAACATGTGACCCAAGTCATTAAACTAAAAGCACTATATTTGAAAAATCCACAATGCTCAATCCCCAACCAATCAAATGTTAAGGTGAGAAATTGAAGAAAACTTCAATTATACAAAAGTATCCAGAACAAAAAAAATAATAATTAGAAGAATGAGGATCAAAATTGAAATAAAACATAAATTAAAGGACAACTATAATTTTTTTATTAAAGAGTAATTTGTCAACCTGCGTTTAGAAGAACGAGGACTAAAAAGAAAAGAATAATTTAACTAAAGGACCCAAAAAAATCAAAATAATGAGAACTTAATTGAAAAAAAATATATATCACAAATTAGGATTGAAAGATGAAATTGAAAATAAGTTAAAATTTTATGAAGAGATAAAAAAAAATTAGAAATTAAAAGAATAAAAACCAAAGTTGAAATATTAATAATTAAAAGGTTAACTCTGAAATCTTGAATGACTAGCATGAATTTCGAGGGAAAGAGAGAGAAAAGAAGGAAAAACAAGTCTTTTTAGCAACAAATCATTGTATTGCCCTGCTAAGAAGAAGATGCCGCAATGATTTTAATGACACTATAAAAATGAATTTTTTGTTGTTGAGAGGTGCTGCACAAGCCATCGATAGGTCATTGGGTTCTCCAAGCTACTTTTCTATTTAAATAATATTTTATATTTATTAAAATATCAGCATGATAATTAAGTTATTTTACTATAATTAAAAAAATTAAAAAGACAATTTTATCTTTGATTGATGTAGTAATGACCAAACCAATAAGCCTTTCAAAAAGACCAGAATATTCCTAATACCAAAGCTATTTATTTTCTTACGAAGAGAAAAATGATATTATACTATTATAGTGGATGATAAAATATGTGTAGATGTAAAGTGAAAATGCTCCATGTTTGAAATTTTTTGTTATACTGTGTTGTTTCATTAATTCAAAACACCAAATCAATCAATTTTTAATTAACAATTAAAATTAATAAAATTACAAAGAAAAAACTAATGACTTTACCACCCACCTGCGTCACCATGTGATGAAAGTAATGCCCATGCACCACCAGCTCCAAGCGCCTCGTAGCCAGTTACTCTAAAATCAAAGTTCTAGTTTCATTTACAAATTTGATTTAAAAATTTGAAGCATTTCTATAATAAATCATTGTTAAATATAATAAGATTGATGAGAATAGCAAACCTTGAAATTAAAAAAAAACCATTATATGTACATAACATATGTTTATTTAGGATAGTTTTAGAAATTTATACATTGAAGTTTTTACTTAATTTTTATAGGTTAAGAATTGTAACTTCTATATTAATTATATTCTTTTTTTTTAATTTATAAAATTTATTTACAATTAAATCACATTTAATCAGTCATCCAAGTTTAACTTCTTACCAATAGTTTTTAATGTGTATCACTCATTAGATTCCTAATATATTGACCAAAATATAAATCACAATTCTAAATAAAATAAGATTAAATAAATAAATAATTTAACTTATTATTAATTTAAAAAATTGATTGATTTATATTTAAAAATTAAATACAATGTCTAGCAACATGTTATTATCTTTCAAATATTATAAAAGTCATAAGTAGTTTGATTTAACTTTTCAATAACCAGTTTCTTAGTATAACTATTATCTATTTATCAAGAATTTTCTAATTATTTTCTTTATGTGTTATTTTAAAATAATATTTTTAATATTTAGAAATATTAAATCAAACTCAATTTAATAATTTATCAAACTTTATAAATTTTGTTTAATTTTTTTTTTGAAAAACCATTTTTCAATATTTATTAAGAAAATTAATCAATTCTTATTCAAAGTAAAAAACTAAAATATATGGAGAAAACATTGTGGTGATTGGGAGTTGGACTTGAAAATTTGTTTTGATTTACTTTCTATCGAGTTATCACGTTCTCAAAAAAATCCCAACATTAGGATGATACTCAATTTTGCAAAAAAGAATTGATTTTATGGTTTATTGAATGTCACACGTGGGCAGTGTTGCGACAATCGTCCTCTTCAAGCAAGATTAGTGTGAAAGGGTGTGGGTGGAAAGAATAAGAAATTCTTACCCTTTATCAATGAAACTAAAAGAATGAGAGTCGCCGCCTAGTCTACAATCACTAGAAAACCTATTGGTCTGTGAGAGTTTGAGTAATGAAATAATTTGTGAATAGGGAGGACATATCACCCCTAAAACACCTTACCTAGGGTAATCTGCATTGCTATTTGTCTGAAATAAACTAAGGTCTTGTTGTGTTTTCTAACAGTTGATCTATCTAAGTTTTAAGAAAAATCCTTCTTAATAAGGAGGTCTTTATTTTATCATGTTAAAACCTAGTCATCTTAGAGTCAATAAATGAAAAAGGGAAAAAAATTTGTCTTTTTATTTAATACTGGAAATGCATCTTACATATAAGTTCATAATCCCAGATATTAAATATGATAAAAATTTTGGTAAAATTTCGAACATATGAAATGGATGATAAAAAAACTCTTTTATTTAAAATAAGGAATGCATCTTACGTATTGAAAGAAACAAAATAAATTTTTTGGTGTTTTTGAAATATAGGCCAAATTCTTAAGATTTTAATAAATTAGTTATTAAATCCAAAATTTAAATGCATAGTAAAAAATATTTCTTATGATTTTTTTATATAAGAAAAAATGTAGATATAATTTATTTTTGAGAGACTTGGCCCTATACAATAAAAACAAATTGACAATTTTTATCCTAAAGCCTAATTAATCACAAATCATGAATAAACACTCTTAAAACTATACGCACAATTAATAATTTGTCCCTAAAACTAACAATAAATAAATGATTTGGAGTTAGAAATCGACCTTCCAAGGTTGTTGTGGTTGTCTAGAGACTGTTGGAAACCTTCCAAAGCTGCTAGGTAATCCCAATAACGCGTGAAACCACGTAGCACCGCTACTGTTGATGCGTGAAATCACATGTTGTCTCTACTAGAGGAGGAGCACCTAGTGAATCTGAAATTCCTATATCTCCTCTTTGATTTCTCATTAACGATGCAACAAATTGACATCTGTGGAGGGAGCTCTGCGCTGTTGAAGTTTCAGTTTTCTTCCTGTTTTTCTCTTCTCCTTACTGCTGCGTTTTAATGCTGATATTGGTGGGAGAAAATTATACATGATCTGAAAATAATACATTCCCTCTTAGATTTTCCAATAGCAGAGCCATAAACAAATCTCTGTAGAGGGAGCTCTGCTACGTTGAAGTTTGATGTCTGCTCTTGTTTTTCAGACCAGGTCTGTTTCTTCTCCCTACTACTGCGTTTTAGTGATGCTACTGGTGAGAGAAAGTTTTATAACGTATGAAACTACTACATCTCCTCTTAGATTAACCACTACCAGAGTCACAAACAGATCTTTATAGAGAGAGCTCTGCAACGTTGAAGTTCAATGTCTACTTTTGTTTTTTAGACCAGGTTTGTCTCTTCTCCCTACTACTGTGTTTTAGTGCTGCTAGTGGGAGAAAGTCTTACAGCGTGTGGAAACTACTAAATCCGCTCTTGGATTTTCCACTAGTAGTGTCACAAACGGATCTCTATAAAGGGAGCTATGCTACATTGAAATTCAATGTCTGCTCTTGTTTTTTTTTTTTCATAGTTAGTTGTTACTGGCTGTTTTATGATGATTTGAGAGATGTCTTAGGATGACTTGGAAATGGAATTTTCTGGTATGAAAAATGGTTGTTTGGATGGTGTTTTTGTGGTTGAAGTTTTGTATGGTTTGTGTTCATCTCCCTCCCTCTCCATCACCCCTCCTTTTTTTTTAGAATGTTTAAAACATGCTTAGACTTTTTCTATTATGTTCTTCCTCAAGAACTCTGCTACACCGGCTTTGGAAAAGCAATCACTTATGTTTCTGAATGTTGAGCTGGAGGAAGAGTTTCTGGAGTAAGCTGCGACTGGCTCTGCTGCCGTCAAGTGCGGTGGTTGCCGTTGCTGGAACTTTGAGTTTTTTGTGCTGGAAGTAGCTGCTGCACGCTGCTGCTGCTGGAGCTAATGTCATCCACGACTATTGCTGCTGGATGCTCACGATGCAGCTGTAGACCCGTAAGGATCTGAGATGCTTGCAACGTAAAGATTAATCACTGCTGTTGCTGGAAGTGTAACTTGCCGTGGGGCTGGAGCTGGAAGAGTGCACAGCTGGATTGGAATGGAGATCATGTTGGTGCCATGCCGTTGCTGGTGTGATGCTGAGGAGAAGAGTTAATTATTTTGCCTTGTGTGTGGGCTGGCAACCGCTGAGATAGAGCTACGCTGAAGCTGCTGTCAGTTTGGAGAACTGTTGGGTTGAAAAGATGCTGATGGAAGAAGTCAGTGCTGTTGTGGTTTTGTTGCCATGATAAAGAGATAATGGCGTGGAGGAGAGGTTGCTGGAGTTTACAATGTTGGCAGGCTGGTTCAAGGTGGAATGAAGGCGTAGAAGAAGAGAACTTGGTTGCCGCTACTATGCTCGCTTTCAGCTCGAAGCAAAGTTGTTGATTCCTAAGGATGGACTCTTGCTGCTGGTGGCGTGATTCAAGCTCACGATTGACAGAGGCTGTTGGAAAATCCTCCAGCAATGCTCTTGGTTGAAAATAGCAAAAGGAAGGCTACTGGTGCTGTTAGCATGTGGTAGTGGTTTTTGTTTCAACTAATTCTCCCCTTTTTTGTGGCTAATAATCTCCTATCATTCCTCCCCCTTGTTCAGCTGCTATGGAGGTGCTGCCATGAGTATTTCAGCTGGTACTTTGGATGATTGGTGATGGGTCTTTGAAGGGGAAGTGTAACGGGTTCTTGTTTTTAGGAGAGAGGACACTTTTTTTTCTTTTTCTGGGAGAGAGAGGGTCCGGTTTTGGTGATTTTTGTATTCCCTCCTCAAATTCGCTCCTCTCATTCTCCCCCTTATTCGTCCCCAGAAACTCTCCTCCTTTTTTTATGCGTGTAACTATCTCTGTGTAAGTAAAAAGAGTTTGTTATTTTTAATTGTTTGGTTTCCAATGGAACTTGGTGACCAAACAATCCAAAAATAATTTAGTCCCTTAACTTGTTTCTTTTCATATTTGATCCCTTTATAAATTTTGATTTTCTTATTTTTTTGTACTTTGATTTTTTTTGAAAAAGAGCAACATTAACATCAACTTAAAAAGGCGCGTTAACAACTGAATGGATAGAAAAAGACGCTACAAGTGATACAAAGACGTCAATAACATATTTTTTTGGGTTTTTGCTATTTTTTCTGAAAATTTTCAAAAATAAGGTAAAAAATTAGGTAACAATAGATGCCTCATCTTTATAATACTTGCGGTTTGGAGTCTTCTCTTAAAAAGGCTTTAGAAAGTAAGTTTGTAAAAAAAAAAAAGAAGAATTTTCCGGGTTCGAAGAAGGAAACAATGGGAAGCCATTAAAAAAATCAGAAGGTGTTCAAATATGGGTGACCTGCTTGGGGTGTGAAAACAAAGTTTAGTCTATGTTCAGGTGACCTGCCTGTGTTTGTGAAAAAAGAAATAATTTTTACAAATGGTTTTTGTTTGGGCGACCAACCCGTGGCTTGTAATCGTATAACCTGCTCGTGGTCTTTGATCGGGTGACCTGCTTATGGATTGTGTTCAGGTGACCTGCTTGTGATATGAAAAATATCTAGGATCTCTCACAAATGGTCTCTGTTCGGGTGACCATCTTGTGGTTCGTGATCAAGTAACCTATTTGTGGTCTCTGATTAGGTGACTTATGTTCGGGTAGCCTTTTCGTGTTTGTGAAAAAGAAAGAATTTTTTCAAATGGTCTCTATTTGGGCGACCAATCCGTGGTTCCTGATTGAGTAACATGCCCGCGGTCTCTGATTGAGTGACCTGCTCGTGGCTTATGTTCGGGTAGCTTGCCCATGCTGTGAAAAAGAACGATTTTTTTTTAAATTGTCTTTGTTCGGGCGATTAGCCCGTGGTTCGTGATCGGGTAACCTGCCCGTGGTCTCTGATCAGGTGACCTGCTCATGGCTTGTGTTCGGGTAGCCTACATATGGTGTGAAAAATATCTAAGATCTCTCACAAATGGTCTCTGTTTGGGCGACTAGCTCGTGGTTCGTGATTGGGTAACCTGCTCGTGGCTTGTGTTCGAGTAGCTTGCCCTTAAGGTGGAAAAGAATTTTTTTTTTTACAAATGGTCTATGTTTGGGCGACCACTTTGTGATTCGTGATCGAGTAACCTACCTATGGTTTCTGATTAGGTAACATGTTCGTGATTTGTGTTCGGGTAGCTTGCTTATACTGTGAAAAATATCCATTCAAAAACAAAAAAGACAAATGAAAGAACTCTCTCTCACACACCTAATAAAAGCTTACCCTCCCTTTTCCTAAAAAAAAAGCAACTTGGCTGCCTTTCCCCACACCAAGAAAAACAAAAACAATCACTCCTTCTTTTTCAAAGCCAAAAACACTTGCGCTGAAAAAGGAGAGACCTTATCTTTACTAGATTAGGACAATTTTAGAAATGGGTGCACTTAAGTAAGGTTCTAAGTCTATAATTGTAATTCTCTATATTAATTACATTCTAGTCCTTAAATTCTAAAATTTATTTACGATTTAATTTCTCACCAATAATTTTAATGTGTGTCAAACATTGGTTTTCTATTATATTAACTCGAATATAAATCATAATCTTAAATAAAATATAATTAAATAAATTAAATAATTTAACTTATTATCAATTCAATAAGTTGATTAATTTATATTTGAAAGTTAAGTGCCACGTTGAATAATATATTATGATTTTCCTAAATATTAGGAAAGTCATATGTGGCGACTTAAACTTTTAGTAACCAGTTTCTTAGTGTAATTATTATCCCTTCATCAAGAATGTTTTGACTTAGACATTTAAGCATGGAGTATGTTTGCTATGACAAATCATATTTGTTATAAACACCATAGTCATTGATTATTTGAATAAGATTCGAGACCATTTTTAAATCATAAATCACTTTGTACAATGAATTTAAAATCAATATTATTTAAGAACTTGCAAAACACCTTTTCTAATTTATCTAGGTGATGCGAACCTGAAAGGTAAGAATCTTAAAACCCACACGCAAGAACAAAAAAACTAAGAAAGCTAAAATGATATTTGGTTGATAAAAGCTTGATACATAAATTACCTAAAACAAGGTACCATATCTATTGGAATGAAACCCTCACCCAATGATTATAAAAAATTATGAACGAGAAATATAAGGAAGATGCCAAAAAGGCAGTTAATCTATGATAAGTTACTACAGTTCAATGAAGAACCAAAAGTAGAAGAATCCTCTCAACACAAACACACAATATGCAACAATAATAATCAATACCAATATGAATAGTAAATCTTACAAAAGAGTATTCATAGTGTTGACAAAGACCTAATCTTAATGAACTAATGAGTTAACATCAAACCCAAATTTAAAATAACCCAAAGTATGCAAAATAAAGTCTAAAGTATAAAAATAAAAAAAAAACCCAAATCTGAACTTAAAACACCAAAGTCACGTATATTAGTCTACAAGAACACAAAACTAAATGTTTCCCTTGCTCCCAACATAAAGATTATGCTCTCTTGCCCTTTTTTAAGTGATGCCTCAACTTTGAAAGATATATTTGAAATATGAAAAACATGTCAGTAGCAAGAATAATATGCCCTCACAAACACTTTTACATGTTTATACTCTAATAGATGTCACTCTTATTGTGTTTTACTTAAATATGACTTTTTAAAATTATATGTTCATTGTTTTGCCTTTTACCTCTTGTACTGACCATTTCAACCTTCTAAGGAACTAATCTTAAACAACCAAAAAGAAACAACTTAGTAATAAAAACATTAATATTTTAGACTTAAGAAGCAAGAAAATACCAAAAAACAACAAAGAAAACGAATTACATGTTGTTCTAGGATTAAGACAATAATAACATCTGGAAGGTGAATTAGGTGTTCCATTAATAATGTCAAATAATGCAAATAGTCACACTAAGCACATATAACATAATAACCAACAATATAATTAAAGTGCTTAAAGTAAAGAGATAAGGAAAGAGAGATTGCAACTCAGTTTTTAATGTGGTTCGGTAAGCCTACATCCACACCTCAAGTACCAACAGTACTTGACTCTTGTACTCTTTTACTAATTCAAGTGAAAGACACAATGTCTTTGATGAATCCATACCAAGCAATTTCACCACTTGAAGATGTCCTCTCTTCAAGAATTTTTTCTTGGTGACAATACCTCACCAATTGCCAAAAGTTTATTCAAACTCTTAAGTGTTTACAATTATAATTTGTTTACAACAAGATGCACTCTCTTAAAGAGTAGATTATACAATTAAAAACTATAATATCTATATCTCACTTAATAGCACTAAGGATGATTGAAGGTGTGCAAGTGTAATGAGGGTGAGATTTTATACTCTTGTGCTAAAATACAAAGATTTAATTTAACACCACTTATAGTATGTTATGATTGATGACTTCTAGTAGGTTTTTCTTTTAGAATAACTTCTTTATCATGTATGTTCATAATTTACCTTTTATTTTGCATAAAAGAGAGCTATATATATATATATATATATATATATATATATATATATATATATGTTTCCAAAAGAAACTAGTCGTAGGAATGTCTCTAACGGTTAAAGCGATTTACCAGTTCAAATGACCATATCATTCGGTTGATCAGTTTCTTTAAAATTCCCAAGTGTTCATCACGGATGAACAACGGTCGACCAGTTTACTTGGTATGCTCAAGCGGTCGATCGATTTAGCTTAAAAACTAGTTATGACCATTTCAAACCTGGTGAAACTTGAACAGATTAAAATGTATATCAATCATATTTATGCATGCAATGTGAAGTGTGTGAGTTCATTTTAGTTTTCTATTGTGTAAGATATAAAGATTTAACAATAAGCTATAAAATGAATCCTTATTAGCTAAGACTTCACTTGCTTTACATCTTGAACTTGTTGATGTATTTTTTTCATTTAATTCCATGTGCTTGTTGATGTGATTTTTATATAAAACCTGTTTAAACTTAATCTCATCCAAGCATATCATTACTTCATTTTCCATTTAATTGTTATCTTCAAAGTACAAGATATTATAAATATTAGTATGTGACTCATAGGCCAACAATTTCCCCTTTTTTATGATGCCAAGTAATGTATACTTATAGATATAAAGATATATATCTCCCTTTATATCTTGCAATATAGTCCCTTAGAGACTTAAACAATAATATTCAATCAATAAATATATCTCTCCCTCTTAATTATGTAAACATGTATTTATATCTATAAACATGTATTTATAGATATAGAGATATGTATCTCCCTTTATATCTATTTTTAGATTTAATGTATATCTATTTTATATTTTCTCATTTTCTCTTCTCGTTTGTCATCAACAAAAAGTAAATAGGAAAAATGAAAAAGATTCAAGAAATGAGACATAAAAACATAACATAATGTTCAAAATACAACATTCATTACACAAAAGGAAATAAAGTAAAATGAAAAGCATGGAAAACAAGAGAAGTTGATGGTACAATCGTCTAGGATGGTAGATAACAAGAGAGTAAACTAGTCATCATATCCTTGATATCTCGTAGTTCGCCAGCTATATGCTTTTGATTAGAAAGGATGTACGCTTATAATTCTTAAAGATAACTCACATCAATCTTAATATGAGCTAGGCGATCATCCATCCTAGATCTATATAAGCTAGTACCAACATCTTCATGAGAGGAAGTTAGAGGTGGTGTCTCAAACACATCAGCAAGCTTAACATCACCACTGATATTCTGCTATTCTTTCTCGTCATACTTTTCTTTAACTTGAGCACCAATCTGGTCTTTAAACATCCAAGTACCATCATTGGTCATGACATACCCTATCTTATTAAGTGTTCCAATATTTATTTCCATTCCATTTAAGTATGGATTCTTGTTCGTATCGGTGAGCAAGATATCAAAATACTAAAAAATAATAGATAAGCATTGACCATATGGTAGAGATTTTTGTTTTTAATCATGATCAATAATGATATTCTTCATCATAATATAGAGGAGACTGATGTGACATTCTTTAATCATACAGTCTATCAAATACATATCCATAAAAGTGACCTTATTATAATGCTCTTTTTGGGTAGAATATTATGTGCTATTATGCGATGAAGAATCATGTAAAAGCAATTCTTGGATTTTAATCTTAACACCTGGTGCGCAATCCAATTGACCATTATGCTATGCTACGACTTTATCATATACAAAATCTCCAATGGTTGGTATGCTTTTAACTTCATAAACCCTAGGACCTTCATTGCTTATTTGCAAAATATTTTCTAGAGCATCACAATCAAATTCAATTCGTTTATTTTGCAAATGACTGACTATTCTAGGCTTCATATTGATTCACATATTTGCAAAAAACTATTCTAATAAACTTAGGATATGTGGGATTTTTCAAATGAAAAAGATTTTGCTAACCCATATAATCAAATATTGTATCTATCCTAAAATCACTTAGCATGCTTCCTAAACCTCTTTTGAAAGCTATGGATCGATTAGTAAAAGAATTCATAACTTCTCTACATTATCACTTAAAGGGATATTAGGATCATTTACCTTTTTTCTCCTTGATTCCACATTTTTAGTACATGTCTTAGGCGTCATGTAGCTTTAATCTCCAAGAAAATAACTCCAATTGAGCTTAACATGGTAGAATTTGAGTGATTTAAAAGATGGGTTTCAATTTATGGTCAGGATTCTTTAATTTAGGGATTTTAAGAGCTATTGGAAAGTGACAATAGTATTTCTATTGTCAAGCAATCAATCAGCCAATTGCCTTAATTTGTTACACTGGTCAACTAGTTTAACCTAAACCTTGAATTTTTCTATATTTTTTTTTTATCCTTCTTATATGGTTAAAATATATTCTTTTGATGTAAAAAAATTGTCTAAAACACAAAGAAATAAGAGAATTAAACATGTAAAATCTGGGCAGTAATAAAGGTTTTGTCCTCTATTTCAATCGGCCAGCTGGGTGTCCCGAATGTATGAACTAGTCGACTGGTTTACACGAAAGATATATATTTCAAGTTTTGATAAAAACAAATGTCTTTAAGACTAAAAGAATCTTTTTTGTCCAACTTGTAGTCTCAAAAACCAAACTCATATGAATCTTTAAAAAACTATTGTTCATCTAGTAGCTAACTCTTTGTTTCTTTGTTTCAACCGGTAGACCAATTTAATTTGTATAACAAACCGGTCGACTAGTTTGTCCCAAATTTGCATCTAAAAGAGTTTTGTACTAGAACAATTTTTTCATGAAAAGAGGGTATACATTTCATCATTTAAACATTCAACTTATCTCTAATAATATATACACAAAAAAAAAATTTCATTAAATATCCTTAACATGAATAAAGCCTAAATTTCTTCTTATTTTGTAAAAGCAATCTTGACCTAATGGATTTGTAAATGTTTTTGCAAGTTAATGTTATGTGCTAACAAACGCGAGTATAATGTCACCTTTCAACATGTGATCTCTTAGTAAGTGATTTCTCACTTCAATATGCTTTGCACGTGAGTGTTGTATAGGATTTTTAGATAGACTTATAACACTTGTGGTATCACACATAATAGACACATGCTCAAAATTCAGTCTAAATTCTTTTAAGGTTTGTTTCATCCATAAGATTTGAGCACAATAACTACCCGCCATAATATATTTCGCTTCAATTATTGATAGGGCTAACGAGTTTTGTTTTTTGCTAGTCCAAGACATTAGAGACGATCTTAGAAAGTGACATGTTCCACTAATATTTTTTCTATCAACTTTATATCCTGCAAAATCTATATCCAAATAGCTAATTAAATTCAACTTGTATCCTTTCGGATACCACAACCCTAAGTTGATTGTACCATACAAATATTGAAAAATATGTTTTACAACACTCACATGAGATTCTTTTGGATATGCTTGAAAACATGTACATAAACAAACACCAAACATAATATCAGGTATGCTTACAATACAAAGAGAACCAATCATACCTCAATATTTTATTATGTCGATATTCTTACCATTTTCATCCATATCAAGCTTTGTTGATGTTGTTATAGGTGTGTCAGCTTCCTTGACTTGTTCCATCCCAAATCTTTTTAGTAGATCCTTGATGTACTTGCCTTGGTCGATGAAGATGCCATTTCTTATTTGCTTGATTTGCAATCCAAGGAAGAAATTTAATTCCCCCATCATGCTCATTTCAAATTCGTCTTGCATGTATTTTGCAAAATCCTTACAAAGAGATTCATCAATAGCACCAAATATAATATCATCAACATATATTTGTACAATTAATATATCTTCACCTTTTTTCTTTGTGAAGATGATGGTGTCAATTTTGCCAATAATAAAACCATTTTCAATGAGAAAAGACTTTAATATATCATACCAAGCTCTAGTAAATTATTTTAAACCATATAAAGCCCTTTTAAGTTTGAAAACTTAATCGAGAAAATAAAAGTCTTCAAAACCTTGAGGTCCAAGCTCTAGTAAATTGTTTTAAACCGTATAAAGCCTTTTTGAGTTTGAAAACATAATCGAGAAAATAAAAGTCTTCAAAACCTTGAGGTTGTTTAACATGTACCTTTTCCATGATAAAGCCATTTAAGAAAGTGCTTTTGACATCCATTTGAAAAAGTGTAATGTTAGCATGATATGTAAAAAGCTAAAAACATTCTAATGGATTCTAGTCTAGCCACGAGTGCAGAGGTTTCTTCATAATCAATACCTTCTTCTTAATTATAACCTTTAGCGATTAGTCTAGCTTTGTTTTTTTTTTTTTAATTATGGTCCCATGGTTATCTATTTTGTTCCTAAAAATCCATTTTATTCCTATAATGGATTGGTTTTTAGGTATAGGGACTAGTTCCCAAACATTATTTCTTTTAAATTGGTTTAGCTCATTTTGCATGGCTAAGATCCAATTTGCACCCTTTTCGACTTCTGGAAAGGATTTGGGCTCTATATGCGAAACAAATGCACAATGCTCATTGATATTTCTAAGAGATGCTCTAGTCTTAGTTCCTTCAAATGGATTACCAATAACTAACTTGGGAGGATGAGATCTTACATACCTTAGTTCTTTTAGTGACACAAAAGAGTTATTTGCTATATCATGTTAATGACTTGTGTTTGGTTGATTCTTGATCATCTCTTTATTGTTGTCCTTTATAGGTGTCTTATCATTAAGACTCAAATGTTGAATACTTTCATTTATGTCATCTAGAATCTCATCAATTTTGTTTTTTTTGAGGTTCCTCAAGGGCAACATGTATGGGTTCTTCAAGATAAAGTGTTATATTATTATAAACTATACAAGTTTTGTTAGAGGAGGAATATCTAAGTAAAATACCAACATTGGATTTTGAATCAAACTTTTCCAAATTATCTTTGGTGTTGAGAATAAAAGATTTTCAACAAAAAACTTTAAAATACGAGATGTTGGGTTTCCTACCTCTCCAAAGCTTATAGGGAGTCTTTTTCAACTCTGGTCTTAAGGTAACACGGTTTAAAACATAGCAAGAAGTGTTTACTACTTCTGCCAAAAAACATTTAGAACTATTAAATTCATTTAATATTATTCTTACCATTTCTTGAAAAGACTGATTTTTCATTTCCACAACCCTATTTTATTAGAGAGTTCTAGGTGTTGAAAAGTTATGGTGATATCTTTTTTCTTCACAAAACATTGCAAACCAATCACATATCAATTCACCACTATAATTGCTCCTTATGTTTATGATAGAAAAACCTTTTTCATTTTCAATTTGCTTTCAAAAATAGTTTCATCTTTTGATTTCAAAAACAAAACCCATGTGTATCTTGTAAAGTCATCTACAATCGCAAACATATATCTATTGCTATTTATGCTTCTTGCTCTGGTTGGTCCAAAGAGATCTATGTGTAGCAATTTTAAAGGTTTTTCAGTAGAAATGTGATTCTTGCTCTTAAAAGATGTTTTCACTTGTTTACCTATTTTGTAAGTATCATATAACTTCTTTTTTAATGCAATATGAAGGAGTCCTGCAACAAACTTATTTTTGATAGGTTTAAAAAGAATATTCATACTTATATGACCTAATCTTCTATGTCAAAGAAAACTATCATTAATGCTAGCAACAAGGCAACTTTTTATCCTCATGCATACATCAATTTTAATCTTATAAATATTTCCTTTTATATTACCAACAAGTAAAACTTTGTCATTTTCAAGGAGTAAGCAACATACAATGTCAAACATGATCTTTTAGCCTTTATCATATAATTGACTAATACTTAGCAAATTATGTTTTAGATTATTTACGAGAAATATTTTTTCTATTAAGGGAGAAGTTTACCTCTAATATTACCAACTCTAATGATATTTTCTTTTGAGTTGTCTCCAAATATGACTTTTCCATCATTGATCTTGGTTATACTTGAAAACAATGAATTATTTCCGGTCATGTATCCTGAGCAAGCACTATCCAAGAACCATTCCTGATATTCCCTTGATTCCTATACACACAAAATCAAGATGAAGTTTTTAATAACCATACATTCTTAAGTCTTTTTTGATTAGTGATGGTTCTTTTTGGAACCTAAGTTATGTTACCAACATTTTCCTTCTTCATAGTACATATGTAAATCAAATGACCAATGCTTCTATAATAATGACATGTTTGGTTTGGATCATATGATTGTTTGGCTTTAACAAAGTAGTTCTTCAAAGTTTTTGGGTTGATACCCTAGAGCTTTTTTGTTGAAGACACATCTTTAACTAGCAAGCATGACTTCTAAAATCTTAGAACCTTAAGTGAACTTTGCTAGCGTGGTATTCAACTTGTTCATTTTTTCTTTTATATTCTTATTTCCTTCTTCAAGTTGGTTAACCTTGTCACTATTAATAACAATACATATTTTCTTTTCTAATGCATCTTATTCAACAAGTAAACATGTATGACTCTTTTTCAATAAACTATATTTATGACCTAGCGTTTTAAACTCGTCATACAATGATTCAAAGGAATCATATAGTTCATCATAAGAGAGGTCAGATTCATCATTCGAAGAAGATACCTCATTATCGTTTTCTATTTTCATGATACACATGTTTGCAACATGTTTTTCATCATCATTTAAGCTAGAGTCCGAGTCATCACTCTATGTTGCTTTCATTGCTTGCTTGTGGTGATAAATCTTCTTCTTGTTTTGAAGGAGAGGGCAATTAACCTTAATATATCTCGTCTTGTTGCACTTGTAGCTAGGAGTGAGCAAAAAAACCGAACAACCGATTAAACTGAGAAAATAAACAAAAAATAACCAAAAAAACCGAACTGAAAAAAAAATTAAATTTACCAATTAAAAAATTACAAAAAAATTCCGGTTCGGTTCGGTTCAGTTTCTAAAGTCTAAAACTGATTAAACCGAACCGGTTCAACCAAGCCAGCACTTAAAAAAAGAAATGGGTATAAATAACATGTTTTCCTAACCCTAAACCTAAATTAGCTTTCCTCTAAAAACAAACCTAGCCACCCCCTCCATTGCTCTCTGCATCTCTCATTTCCATTTGCTCCCTGCATCTTTACTTTTTGATTCTCCTTCATGCTCCTTTATTTGTTAAGATCTGCTCCAAGCTCCTCCTATTTGAAAGGCACGCCACCCTCTTCACTTTTGCAATTTTACTTTTAATTGTTTTATTCCTCCTATAGGAGACATATCCCTCTTTATTTTTCCTTTTAATTTTTTTTGTCCTTCTTCTTTCTATTTCTCATATAATCCTATAATTATTGTATAATTTTTCATACATATGTAACCAAAGAAGATTATCATGTTGAACTAGTAAAAGACTTTTCTATGCTCTCCTTGATGTTGGTATTGTGAGAACAAAAATTCAAAATCAAGTTTGGCACTCGATGGATGATGAGTAGATGAGGATCTATGTAAACTATCTTTTGATCTTCCCTTTGTTTTTTTTTTCTAGTCAAATGACCTCTGCTCTTTCCTTTTGTTTGTCATACATGCCCAATCATTTTAAGAAAAAGCCATGTTGAGAAAGCCAAGATTTCTTAGAAAATAAGCACAGATCTATCAAAATAAGCATAGATCTGTGAAATTAAGAACAAGACGAAGATAGAATTCCTAAAAAAATATGTTTAGTGAAAAAACTCAGAATAAAAACTTAATTGAAATAATTTTGGTTTAAATTGGTTTGAAAGGGAAAAAAACCGAACCTAACCGAATATGGTCGGTTCGAACCGGTTTTCGGTTCGGTTCAAAAACTTGAAAAAAAATTTCAGTTTGGTTAATTATTTTGGCCCAAAACCGGATCGAACCGGAAATGCTCACCCCTACTTGTAGCATCTAAGTGCCTTCTTGTTAGATTCTTCTTTATTTTCATCATTTTTAAAGTTTAAGAACTTTTTACCCCCTTGTTTCTTTCTTAAGAAATTTCAGAATTATCTTGTTATAAGCGCAATATCCTCCTCCATTTCTTCTTCATCATTACCATCATCACCATTATCAATACAGTGTACGGTTTTGAATGTAGAATTATTTTTTGGCTTCTCTTTTAGTTCTTGCTTTTCCATTTTGATTTCATGAGTCATTAGTGAACGAATAAGCTTTTCTAATAGAAGTTTAGTGAGATCTTTAGCTTCTTAGATTGCCATTACCTTTGCTTCTCAAGACTTTGACAAGGACCTAAGAGTTTTGCTCACAATATCAGTATTAATATAAGTCCTACCAAGAACATCCAAACATTATTGATAGTTGTCATTCTAGTAAACATACTAGTTATGAATTCATTTGGAATCATTTTGAATACTCATATTAATGTACAAGCATATCAATTTTAGATTCTTTAACTTGATTAGTACCTTCATGAGTCACTTCTAAAACATGTCATATATCCTTAACATTTTTACCAGATGATATTCTATTAAACTCATTTATATTCAAGGCACAATACAAATTGTTCATAGCTTTAACATTCATAAAAAAAGACAACTTCTTATCACTGTCGGTATACTCACTTCTAGGTTTAGGAATTATTATATCATTTTCAATCTTAGTAGGCTTGTGGGGTCCATTTTCAATGAATAACCATAAATTGTAATCAATGGATTGAAAATAGATAACCATCATAACTTCCCAATAAACATAGTCATTGCCATAAAAAAAAGATGACCTAAAGGTAGATGCTCCTTTATTTTGAACATTATAGTTAATGATTGCCATTTTACTCAAGTTTAAACAAACTTATATATATGAGAACTAGGCTTTAATACCAACTGTTCTTATAGGATTAAAACAATAATAACACCTAGAGGGTGAATTAGGTGTTCCAATAATAATGCTAAATAACATAGATAATCACACTAAACACATTTAACATAATAATCAACAATATAATTAAAGTGTTTAAAGTAAAGAGATAAGGAAAAAGAGATTGCAAATTCGGTTTTTGATGTGATTCGGCAAGCCTACATCCACATCTCAAGTACCAACTGTACTTGAGTATTATATTACTTTACTAATTTAAGTGAAAGACATAATGCCCTTGATGAATTCATACCAATCAATTTCACCACTTGAAGATGTCCCCTCTTCAAGATTTTTTTTCTTGGTGATAATACCTCACCAATTGCCAGGAGTTTATTTAAACTCTCAAGTTTTTATGATTATGATTTGTTTACAACAAGATGCACTCTTTCAAGGAGTATAATATACAATTGAAAACTATAATCTTTATGGCTCACTCAATAACACTTAGGATGATTGAAGCTATGTAAATGTAATGAGGGTGACATTTTATACTCTTGTGCTAGAACATGAAGATTTAATTTAGCATAACTTAATGATTGATGATTTTTAATAGTTTTTTCTTTTGAAATAACTTGATATCATGTATGTTCAGAATTTGCTTTATTTTGCATAAAAGAGAGCTACATATATGTTTCCAAAAGAAACTAGTCGTAGGAATGTCCCTGACGGCTAAAATAGTCTACCGGTTCAAATGATCATATTATTTGGTCGATTGGTTCCTGTAAAATTTCCAGGTGTTCATCACAGATGAATAACAGTTGACCGGTTCACTTGGTATGCTCAAGCTGTCGATCAGTTTAGCTTAAAAACCAGTTTTGACAGTTTCAAACCTGGTGAAACTTGAACTAATTAAAATGTATATCAATCCTATTTATGTATGCAATGTGAAGTGTACGAGTTCATTTTAATTTGCTATTATGTAAAATATAAAAATTTAACAATAAGCTCTAAAATGAATCCTTAATAGTTAAGTCTTCACTTGCTTTGTAACTTGGACTTATTGATGGATTTCTTCATTTATTTTCATGTGCTTATTGATGTGATCTTCATATAAAATCTATTTAAACTTAAGATCATCCAAGCATATCATTAGTCCATTTTCCATTTAATTGTTATAATAAAAATACAATATATTAAAAATATTAATATATGATCCATAGGTTAACATTACAAATATAGATTACAAATCAAATATGAATATGTTAAATCAAATATGAATATGTTATGAAGACGTGAAAACAAACGTGTTAGTAACAAAACTAATGTAATATGACTCAATTAACAAAAAAATATCTTCAGAATACTAATATGGCCTAATATTATAGTGGCAAAAAAAAATATTAATGCAAATTGACCCTATATGATTTATTTTGTAATTTCAGAATTACCGAAACCTAAGTATGTCAAAATAACCCTGAAATTAATATTTGAAACTAAGAAACCAAAAACCCAAAGAATATCAATTGCAAGTGTATATCTTTTAGTTTTCAAGTTCAATCTTTTGAAATTTGAAGCTTGCGACTTTATTTTTGTAGATGATTTGCATTTTTTCTTATATATATGTGTGTGTGGGCGCGCGCGCGCGCGTTACTAACTTTCATTTGATTGTAACGGAATTCAAAAACTTTATTTTTTAAACTATGTCATAAATTTCATAATTGAAGAAAGAACCCAAAAACAAAACGGAAACTTAAAGATAAAAAGATATAACTTGATTTTAGAGTCATGTTTTAATAGTAACTGATGCGAACTTGAATGGTAAGAACCCTAGAACCCAGATGCAAAAAAGAACAAACCCAATAAAGTTAAAATTATATTTGGTTGATTAAAGCTCGATATAATAATTACTTAAATCAAGGCACCAAAACTATTAAAATGAAACTCACACCTAATATTATGGAATTGTTAATGAGAAATATAAAGAAGACGCTACAAAAAAAAATTATTCTTCAATAAATTAAGAATAGTTCAATGAAAAAATAAAAGTATAAGAATCTTCTCACACACAAGCACACAATATGCGACAAAAATAATCAATATCAATCTGAATAGTAAACCTTGCAAAAGACTAATTATAGTATTGAAAAAGATATAATCCTAACGGACCAAAGGGTTGACATCAAACCCAATTTATAAATAACTTATAGTATGTGAAATAAAACCCAAAGTATTAAAATAAAAAAACCCAATTCTAAAACTTAAAAAACTAAAGTTGTATATAATAGTCTAAAAGAGCAAAAAACTGAATGTTTCCATGCATAAAGACCTTTTAGTCGACCTAGTATCTTTGAAAAGAAGGACAGTTGTTGTCACCCCTTTGTTTCCATGTAGAATGGAAACCTTCCAAATAAGCTTGTTGCCACCCCTTAGTTTCTTTGTAGAATATCGACTCCTTATTAACTCTATTCCTTTATCAGCTAAGAATTGTTAAGTTGTCAAACTTATCTAATATAAACTTTTTTATTGCCTTAAATGTTTCCACATATAACAAGGACTCCTAACTGATATGAAATCAATAAAATACATTAATTAATCAAGGTTGTCCATGCTCTATTTGGACAACCCACCATTGTGAAGTAATTAGGCCCGTGTTGTGGATGAATTAGCCCCCTCTTACATATAAATTAAATTGATTAAAGTGTGATCATCACTTGTTATAGTCTTTTTAAAATTCACTTAGGTCAAATGCTCTGAATAAAACCATTGTATGCATAATTAAGCTTTTTTTCCCCTTGATCGCATAATTGATCTAATGAGCACTTCTAATGGGTCCTTTGGTGTTGAAGCTTGCATTATAGACTAACCCACATCACTAGGGCAATGCATTATCTATTAATTACTCAAATACTTTCAAACAATCTATGTTATGCTTAATATCTACTATTTGTTTTTACCATTGATTAAGTTAATGTGTAGTTAGGATCAAAACATAATGTTCTTCATATAAGATAATTTAGTAATTTCAAGTCTATGAATTACTTACACAACTGTCATGTGATTCTTTCAATATACACAAGTGATCTCTCCATATGAATTTCTCAAGTAGGTCAATTCAATGTATATATTATTTAACAAACACCTACATAATAATTTTAGGTATCCTTAATACCTTACCTTATGAAAATAACTATTTTCTTTCATAAGAAAAAGAACATAATATATATCAGTCTCAACAACTCTAATTAATATCCAATCTTAATAGAGTGTTAACCATAAATATTTATAAACAATACTTTGATACAATATGAATTCTTATATTTATAACCACTTTATAATTTTCTTTGCAACAAATTTTTATCTCAATAATTGAATCTTTACTCTAGACTTATTAATCAAACATAAATAAATAATAAAAATAAAGGATGGATTTATTAAAAATATTTTTTTTTACATAAACAAAGTTATTGTCAAGTATAACCAACCATTTAACTATATTCCATATACACTAACAACAAAATCACCAAGAGGTTATATACATCTCAATTATATTTTATAAAATTACAAATCAAATACATTCGTTAACAACTCATTAAACTAAGAAAATTAGTTTTGAAAATGAAAAGGAATAAAGTGTTTCAAATTAAGAAGATTTTCAAAGCTAACAAGAAATACAAAAACAAAATATCCAGGAGACCTATAAAAATCCTCAAGATCCAAATCCACGTAAACAAAACCAAGAGATTCAATAACTTGACTTTCAACTTCACCATGATAACTTTCTTACCATTATATTTCAAAAAAATATGAAATCAAAATAAAGGATAAAGTCACTAGAAGACATGGAAATAAAAGCATTATTTTCAAAATTTTACCTATACAAATATGTTTTATATGCAAGATGGAGGACTAATTGATATTAGGGATAAGTAAAAAAATCAAAAAACCGATTAAATCAAGAAAATTGGAAAAAAATAACCGAAAAAATCGAACTGTGAAAAAAACCGATTAAAATTTTGAAAAAACCGATTGGTTTGGTTTTATAAGCTTGAAACAAAAAAACCGAACTCAAACAAAAAAAAACTAGAAAAAATAGAGTCAAACCAGAAAAAACCGAGCCAAACCGGTTGGTTTGAACCGATTTCAATTTGGTTTTGGCTTTTTTTTTAAATTTTGATTTGATTATTTGTTTTTGATAAAAATCGAACCGAACAAAAAATAATAATTCCTAATTAATAGGGTCTTTAATGTACTAGGATTATCTTCATTAATTATTGTAGCATAAATATTTGAATGCTACCTTGGTTTAGTGGAAAATTTGCTACATCGTGTATAAATATAAATTACTTTATTTTGTTTTGCAAAATGAATTAATATAATCCCTTTAATTTTAAAACTAATTAATTAGTTTCTTTTGACCACTTTATTTTTTTTTAATTTTTTTGTTTTTTTCTTTAAGAAATAAAAAAATAAAAAAAGTAAGTAATATGAAAAATCGGAGAGAAGAAAATATTTTTTAGAACAAAATAATATTAAATTAAGCATGGTAAAACTACATAGAGTAATTTTGTATAGTAAAGAGAGGTAAAACTGCATAGAGTAATTTATAAAAGAAGGAAAAAACGAAACCGGCATCCAATTTCAGTTTCTGCTCAACACGGCCTTGATTTAGAAATAAAATAAAGCCCTAATTAGACACCAGCAGTGCCATACCATACCATACCATACCATGGAGGACTCAGAGGGAGTTCTAAGCTTCGACTTCGAGGGCGGCCTCGATTCGGGCCCCGCCAACCCCATCGCCTCCATCCCAGCGATTCCATCCGACAATTACGGCGCCGCAACCGCAGCTGCCCCCAACACCACAAACACAACCACCAATACCACCAACAACAGCCACTCTGGTGCGGCGGACATCCAGGCAGGTCGACGGAGCTTCCGGCAGACTGTATGTCGGCACTGGCTTCGAAGCCTTTGCATGAAAGGCGACGCCTGCGGTTTCCTTCACCAATATGACAAGTCTAGAATGCCTGTATGTCGATTTTTTAGACTTTATGGAGAGTGCAGGGAGCAAGATTGCGTTTACAAGCACACCAATGAGGATATCAAGGAGTGCAATATGTAAGTAAGCCACTTTCTGTCAGTAAATATTAATGTAAATAAGGACATCTTTTGAATCATCAGTAAGAAAATATGTGTGTGTGTTCTTGTAGGTACAAGTTGGGGTTTTGTCCGAATGGTCCAGACTGCAGGTATAGGCATGCCAAGTTGCCTGGACCTCCACCTCCTGTAGAAGAAGTTGTTCAAAAGATTCAGCAACTGAATTCTTACAATGGTGTGACCTCGAACAAAAATTTTCAACAACGGAATGCTGGTTTTTCTCAACAAATAGAAAAATCTCCCATTACCATCATAAAACCATCAGGAACGGAGTCGGCTAACGTGCAACAACAACAACAGACCCAGACACCACACCTTACAAATGGCCAGCACCAGCAACCACAACAGCCTAATCCTTTGAACAGAATTGCAACGCCTTTACCTCAAGGAATATCTAGGTGTGTTCAGAGTTCTGAGGTCTTTTATTGAGTTTTGTAAATCAATTATTGTATTTTGTTTTTCTTGGATATTCTGGTTATCGTTATTAAAACTACACATATAGATGACTTTCTGTATCAA
The DNA here is from genome assembly GCF_951802175.1 of Populus nigra. NCBI lineage: Eukaryota > Viridiplantae > Streptophyta > Magnoliopsida > Malpighiales > Salicaceae > Populus > Populus nigra. Next base: position 13,108,816 of record NC_084852.1, read on the forward strand.
AAGTCTATGATCATCTAATAAAGCCCATTATTACTTCAAACCTCTCTCTCTCTCTCTCTCTCTCTTTTAATTTGCCTTAACTGTTCAACTGTGTAAGTTGGCTTGAAGGTCCCCAAACCCTATAATTGGCAAGGATTTATCCTGTGCATTGAATCCTACTGATGCTAAAGTGAAATGGCTCTTGGCGTGCCTCAGGCATGAAGGCATCCAGCATCTCTTTATGTTCCATAGAGGGTGGAACAAATGGGATAGTTGCATCATTGCTTGAAGAGACATGCATCAGCTGTAACTATTCTTACTGTTCAATTTACTCCAGATTCTAGTCCTCTTTTTCTAACAACTTCTCTTGCAGTGAAGGCCCTTAAAACTGTTTCAAAAGATCATCTCCTAATCTTTGTTTGAAAAAAATAACCCCTCTTATGAAGTGGATGTTTTGAGAATGTTGCTTATTGTGTTTGTGTAAAAAGTTTGTGGATATATTTCATTGTTCATTGGTATATGCTTTTCAGGCTTCTCTTCACTTTTGATAATGCATTCTTTACTTCTTAATTTAATGATGTTTTGCAACTTTCTCATTTTATTATTATTTTTTCCTAAACAGTGTTGAGATATTAATTAATGTCTCACATACAGGGACAACTACTTTTCATGTCCTGATTCCTTGGGGCATAGCTGTTTGCTGTCAGATAACTTAGTCTAGTGTGATGGTATTTTAAGCTGTTGATGCAAAATGACTGACACCCACCAATATGTAAGTAACAAAGAACTCATGCAGGACATCTTTGAAGTATCTGTTCTGATAGGGTTTGGTAAAGAATTAGGGCATGGAAATTGGAGATTTAGAGTATAAGAACAGGGGATTTAGGGCATGGAATTTGAATTGGTATGAAAGTAAAAGGCCACCAGCTTTCACATTACTAGTTATTCTAGGAATCACACCTAGAAGATAGAAAACCTAAGTAGGCATCTCACCTAGGGTTCCTAGGAGTCACACCTAAGATTGATTGGATGACACACCATTAAATTGTAATTGCTGGAAATGTTATTCATAGATCTGGTTCTCTTAACAAAGCATACCAGCATAGCTACTTATAGACTCCTCATACACCTAAAGCATTATGTTGTTGAATTCCAGGACTTAAATCTTAAATAAGAAAATACTACCATTTCTATTTAAATCTACCTAATTAAGGACTAATAAGCCACTTGAACATAAAATAAAAACCTAGACCTAGATGACTTTCAGCAGAAATTATAAAAATGCCCTTGTGTTCAATAATTATAGAAAGAGACTATAATCCTGCTTCCTTTTGTTGTCTGCATCATGTGTGATTCCAGAAATTACAGAAACATCCTTGTGTCTGATAGTTCCACAAAACTATTATAATCCTGCTTATTTGATGTCTGCATTAAGAACTTAATAATTCATAATAAAAATAAAAATAAAAAGAACTTAAGCAGAATGCCTGATTTTTCTTCTTGAATCACCTTTCTCTTTGTTCCTTTTTACTCTTTTGATCAACCAACTGTGAAACTTCTAAATTCTTCTCATACATGACTTCTAGTTTTAATGTCCACAAGGTGATAAATGAATTTGCAAAAACATGCTGAACTTGTTCAGTTGATGCATTTTGTATTAGTGGTTGATAATTGTAAAAGTTGTGTTCATCCTTTGAAAGTTGGCTGTTTTTATAGCAACTGTATATTGGTAGGATTTGCTGTAGAATCATTTTTTCACTCAGACTGCTAAGGGAAGAAGTAGCTACAAGGGACCATTCTTCCTTTGCATCAAATGACACAATAAGGTTCCTTAGAGAATTTGATGAATGCATGGTAAGTAATTGATGTTGCAAATGGTTTTAATAAGTGCATGCCTAAACAACCCAAAATAGAATGCTAGTTTGTTTTTCATGCTCTGTATTTTTATTGCTTTATGTTAATATTCATCCTCTCACCCATCTATCTACGAACTCATTTAGTTATATGTATGTCTGTGTGTACATATACATGTATCTGTGTTACGGTCTGTTTTGGATTAGGAGGCTAGGGATAATTAGTAAGCTTTTGCTCGTGTTTGAAATTTTTTGAATGGATTAGGTTCCCATGTGAGTCAGTTAAGAGTGATTAAGACTCAGTTGGTTTGTGTCCTCAAGACAGTAGTCCTATTTTTAAATTGTTTGGTAAACAAAAAAGATAATTGGGCTCTGCAATGCAGTTTAAGCCTTAAAACAGAATTTTGGGAATTTGAAATGTGTTCTTAAACAAGCTTGTAAACATGAACATAAAAATTCAAGCTGTAGATTCGTATGTAATGGTGTATGATTCCAAGTTTAAATGATCCTAGGATGACTGCACTGACTCTGTGATTTGTAATGAGTTGCAATGGATGGGAGAAAATGTCACTTGGAATTTGGCTGATATAATGAACGATGCAGGAAAAGTAGGAAGCAACAAGTAATAATAAAAAGAGCGGCTAAATTTAAAAAGAATGAACTTGATATGAGTGAACATAGATTTTGGGGGTGTATAAACTTATGATTTTGATAAAGAGAAAACATCCTGAAAAGCTGTGAATGAATCGGGATGACATTACAACTTGGAATGGGAGTAAGAAACCTACAATAATAAGAACACTTAAATTAACTATAGCTCTCGCATTATGTTCCCAGGTTAAAGCAAATTGTCCCTGTTTTGCCACATCAAGCATATAGAAGTCCTAGATAGTAGCCTCATTTTATGATAAAAATTGTTGAGCAATTAACATATACTTGTGATTTGTCTCACCTGTTTGATTCCCGGGCCAATATATCATAAGTGAAGCCCTAATTTCAATCGTCAACATTTGTTGCCACCATATAAGTTTCTGGAATCCTTTCTTTGAGACTGCATTATACATTTAGGAAAAGGATAGATTTTTCATAAGTATCTTTATGTTCTCCTTGTGTCTACTTGATTTTTAGTGACATCATAAAGGGGTAGGCATCATAGATTGGTGGGGAATCCCATTTTTCACTGGTCAAGAAGGTACAGACATCATAGTTTGGTGGAGAATCCGAATTCACTTCAACAACGATACCATCTTCAGAATAATGACACTGGAAATTAACATTATGATGCAGCCTAGGGGACAAAGTCTGATTTTCAGTGAATATGTGAACAAGGTCAAAGCTGTCATTTCAGTGATTTCCATGTTGGAACTTTTGCAAGAGAATAAAGATTTAGTGCTTGCTAATAAAAAAAGCATTCCTAAAACATAGAGGAGGTTCCTCATTTACAATTAATATATCTAAATTCTTAACTTAGTCGATATAAGCTTTCTGAATGGGAACAAGAAACCTTGATTTAGAACAACTCCTAGTTAATGCCCCTATAATATTGGGGTGATAGAGAAATGATGTCAAAACTGCTAAATTAACAAAAGGAAGGATTAATTAATAATAGCTCCTCTAATGGGAGAATAGTAGGAGTATGCACTCAACTTTTATTATGCTGATACCTTAGAAAAACCAAAGATCCAGAGTGAGGGATTATAGCCCTATAAATGTTGTCAAAGCTTCATGCATGATTTTGTAGATGGTGTTATGAAATAGGCTTTCTTGCAGTGTTGGTGCTTAGTAGATACAATTTTTGATCCTAGATTGTATGCATGGTTCGTTAGTTATAGAATGCTGCTTTGGTGGCTAATTAGGTGCTAGAGGATGCCAAAGAGTAGGAGGGTAGTGGCGTTGAAAATGGGTTCTGAGAAGGTATATGATTATGTAATTTAAGATATTTGAGTTTATAGAGGAAGTCCTTTGGAGCTTCTTTTTCTAGCATCCCTTTATAATTGTTCTTCTTTTAAGATTCCAATTTTTTGCAATGGGAATTTCTTATGATCTGTCATAAGGTCAGTTATAGAGACCATGTTATCAGCTGAGGGGTGTGTTGCTACACTAAGGTTAGAGGTGCTTCTAGTACTGGTCAGTTTGTGTGAAGAAAAAAATTTTCTTAATGGAAAAATGGCTTTGAAGCTTTCCTCTTGAACCTCATTTCCTTTGGCACAGAGGCAATCACTGAAAATGTGTGGTCTTCAAAGGAACGATTGTTATTCCCACTCTAGGATGGCTAATCATGAATTTGAATCCTTGTAAATTCATGTCATCAGTTTCTCCTAGTTGGTAATGGTTCTTGTATTCATTTATGGAAGGAATTGTGGATAAGGGAGCATTCTTTTTTTGACAGCTTCTTTTCATGTGTATCACCTTCTCAGTTTGTGTAATCTGAAATCCCAATGGATGGAAAACACAGGACCTCTTTTTGTGTCTGCTTTTTTTGTTTGTATTTAGCATTCAATACGATACGATGAAGTTTAGTGACTTGTTGTTGCAGGTTAGAAGCTTCATATGTCTCTTCTCCTAACATTGTGCTGTGTGTCATGCTAGGAGTCACCTTTACCTTGAGCCACTGATAGCTTAGGCTATGTGATTTGGGGGTGTTTGAGAGTGTGGTAGCAGTTGCTTTTCAAAGTGTTTTTCACTCGAAAATGCATCAAAATAATGGTTTTTTATTCTTTTAAAAAGTAATTTTGACATCAGCACATTAAAACGATCTGAAAACACAATAATAATAATAATAATAATAATAATAATTTGAAGCAAATAAAAAAATTTCAATTTGTTTTAAAAGTGCTTTTGAAACGCAAAAACAAACAGGCTTAGACTATTTGTGTCCTTTGGTAAGAGCACAAGACAAGTGTGATGCTAGCAGTTATATAGGCTGTTTGAATGTGAAGGAATTCTAGAAGTTTTAGGACTATTCCAATTGAAGATTGCTTTTATGGGATAGGATAGTCCTTTTGACATTGCAATGGGGCTTAGCTCTAGAGGCTTTATAGGAATCTCTTTAGCTGACACGAGGTGGGACTGGAATGCTCCCCTATCCTTAGTCTCACCTTTCAAGGGGTACATCTTCCTAGTCTCCTTTGAAATTTTATTCTGTTTTCTTCTAGTACATTTTCTCATAAACATGATAAAATTGTCTGTATTATGGTGAGTTGCATGGGATACATGGCATCAATTGTTTGAGTTGGTAGAGAACCTTGGATATTTCAAGTAAGGTTGCTGGTTTCCTGTCAATTTCCTATGAGGGTAATGGGGGAAGGAAAGACCATAAAATTGTTATGCGTTCTGTGGCCTATGCGACAATTTGGTGTATTTTGTTGGCGAGGAATGCTAGAGCTTTTAAGCTTAGTTTACATAAAGAAATTGTTTTTAGATAGAAAAGTGTTTCTTGCTTCCTTATGGTGTCATGCTTCAGGTACTTTTAGAGGGGTTTCTTTAGCTGACTGAGGCGAGATTGGAATGCTTTATTGTTATAGTTTTGTTATGCTTTGTTTCTTAGATTGGAGGATGGCATGTTCTCCTAACTGTCTCTGTATAATTTCTTCTTTTCAGTTATGAAATCTTTTATTATCTACAGAAAGGGGGCTTCATCAATGCTAACACCCTAGGTTCAAGCTTAGAAATAATAATTAAAAAAAAAACATAAAAAAAAACATAAGTTGCAGATGTAAATAGTTGTTTCTTTTAGCCTTCACATGGTTTCAATGAGGTTATTATGATCAATTTTTATTTGAAAGTCTCAAATTTTAGGAATAATGCTCTCAAAGTATAGAATTATCCATTCCTAAGACAACTGAAAAGGCAGGGATGGCTAAACTATAGGATAGTCCGCTAAGTTAGATCATCTAGTTGAACCGACCTTTAATTGATGACCATATACTTCATATTTTATAAGAACTAGAATCAAATATCATTTCTCTTTCCTTCGCTATGCCAGAATCTACCTGGAAAGACAGGAAATGAAGTACTCATAGAAGGTACTGAATGAAGAGTGAGGACATGGAGTATGGTGTCATGATGAGTTGCCAATGAACTGTGATTCTCTTGTTAAACTTTATAGATATTTGGCTTAAGTTTTGTGACTGACTGGTTATTCATTGTTGGTGTTTTTGGGACAGAACATGGCAAGTTAATGATGAGACTAAATTTCTGTTTGACAAGGGTTTTTTAGGGACGAAGAGGATATTTTTTTGTGCTGTAAATTACTCATTATTAGGAAACTATCCTTTGTATTTGTTATTTAAACTGGAATGGCTATCAACTATTAATTTTGCAGTGAATCATAGGCCTATCTGCCTCTCAGCAAGGCTGCAGGTGTCCTTGTGCTTTCCTGTTATGGTGATGAAATTCAATGAATGGATGGAATGGATGGATATTTAGAGCTGATATCCTTTCAGTGGCGAAAGTTTATCTTCTATTAGTTTTATGAGCATTGTGCTTTTAAAATTGGTGGTTTATAAGGTGCCATGGTTTGGGATTTTTTATTTTCTATTAATTGAAATGCTCATAAAACTAGGTTTTGTTTTGCCCCATCTGCTTGTATACTGTTAGAACCTATTGAGAATAAGTGGGAACAGGCTTTTCCCTGACTTCTCATATAAGTGGTTGGTTGTTAGCATGTGTGTTTTAGGTGTTTGAAATTCCTCTCAGCTTATTACTTAATTTTAGATGCAGTTGTTATTGATAGTATAAAGCCTTTCAAATGCGTTTCCTTTTGAACATCATTAATTGTTTTCAGTAATGCAACACATCTTTCATGCTGATTTACCATTTTATTTTTGCATCTTGATTTCTGTCAATAAGCAAATAAGATGGGCGTGGAGAGGTGAAAGTGATTTAACTGATTTACAGGGGAAGTATCTCCTTCATCCTGATTAACTAAGAATGCAAAGTTTCATTATGGTTTAAGTTGCAAAATTCTCTGGTGATATCAGTTTCTATTTTGCTACTGATTGAGAATGTGGGCTTGTGTAAGTAGGAGTTTCTTTGTGCCACTGGACCTCATCACCTTGAAGTCCTCATGCTTGTGTTTAGGATGTTCTGCATGCTCTATGTGGGTTTCTCTGGCTAGCTGCTAGTAGCCTGTTCTTGGTTTCTATTAATACATGAGTTCACTTTATTTCTTATCTACTTTTTGTATTTTTTCTGTTTATTGAACTTCTACTGTGTGATTTGCTTTCCTTTCAATTGTACTATTGCATTGCATTGAAAAAGACATTGTACTCTACCAATTATAAGTTGGGGGTTGATTTCAGTGTCTTTCGGCACACCTTGTTTATAATTAAATTGCAAATTTCTCTTTTCCATAATTGAATGCACTAACTTATTTGTCCCATATATGGAATTTAGGTACTTTATTGTTAAGAGTTGCAACCGTGAAAATTTGGAGTTATCTGTGCAGCAAGGAGTATGGGCAACTCAAAGGAGCAATGAAATTAAACTGAATGAAGCTTTAGACTCTGCTGACAACGTGATTTTGATATTCTCAGTAAACCGGACTCGACATTTCCAGGTAAATTTGGAATTTATTATTCAGTGAGTTGTTTAATTTGGTAGTTTGGATCCCCAACTTTCCCTATAAAAAATTGTTTTGGATTGGTTTTGATTAAAGGCTGCTACTTGGCTAACTTGGTTTCTAAGTTGCATCAAGTTGCCCTTGTTTGCTCTGACTGAGATGCTAAACCTGAAATTGTGTATGTTTGATAGGGTTGTGCAAAGATGACATCCAAAATTGGTGCTTCTGTTGGTGGAGGGAATTGGAAATATGCCCATGGAACTGCGCATTATGGGAGGAATTTCTCAGTCAAATGGTTGAAGGTATTCTTTTTCCCTCTACATCTATTCTGTTTCTCTGAATTTGTTTCTGCCTTGAATGATAAGACATGATACTGTAATTATAAAATGACTGTCAGTGTTTTAATCCGAAGTGAAGTATGATAGATAAATTGAGAAGAAAGTTGTTTTGATTTCAATTGGAGTTTAACAAATTTGATTGATGTGAAAGTTTTGCGTTTTATTTCTCTCATAACTACATCTTGTTAGTTATAAATTAAAAAGGATTTATGCAGAAACCTCAGGCTGCAACCAGGAAGGTTTAGTGCATGATGTGGGACAGGTTCCAGTTTTTATCACACAAATGCTTTATGGTGGGCCTTGGCTTGGAAAATTGGAGATTTAAGGTTTTAGATTAAAGAAAAGTGATACAGGGTTTGTAGAATTGCGGTTGAGTTATTAGACAATTAGCATAACATTGTAAATAGATGATAGATAACCTTATGTCCTGTTTACTTTTAGAAATAAATTTTCCAATTTTATACCTTATGTCCTGTTTACTTTTAGAAATAAATTTTCCAATTTTATCTCTACTTTTGTCATTATTCTAAACTCAATTTGTCCATAAAAACAAGCTTACTAACTGGTAGTTCTATAAAACAGAGAATGAGGTCCTTGTTTGGATTGTTTAAAATAATGAATGTCAAAAAGATTACATAATAGATGAACCAAAGAGGGCCTTTGTTTATTAAAGAGGAGAATTTGGAAAACAAACTTTTAGTAGTTTTCTTGTTTTCTAGAGAACTGGAAAAACTGAAACACATGTTCAAAGTAAATACTAATTGGTAAACACATTTGTCCCAGTTTTCTGTTTTCAAGAAACCTTTTCTAGACAACTAGACTCATGTAAGCACTACTTAAAACATCAAACTAAGTGTTTAACTCTCATTACTCATGCTTAATGCACCATACTATCTTAAGGAGCCAATTGCTGGATTTTTCTTTTAAAAGAGGGTATTCTCTATTAAATTAAACGATTACATTAGCATGTATATTGGGAATCAAAACTCGTAATGCTAATTAGACCTGAACTAAATAATGAAAACTTTTATTCTTATGTGGAATAAGGAATAGAACAAGAAACTCAAATCTTCATCATGAGATGATATTTTATATATCCTAATTCCTGCTCGAATATAATTACTTATGTTTCACATAAAAATTAAGCTCATAACATGGTCACTTAAAAGTAAGCTTAAAATTCCCATGTTATGGAGGATGGGTTAGTGACATGTTTTGCCCATGTATTTTTATATGGAAGTTGCTCCTAATTTTATTTTTATTTTTTAATAGATTCTACCCTTGTTTTGTAGGTTATGTAAAAAATCTGCCCCCGTCTCCTTTGATTGGGTGCCATGTGTTAAAGATTTGTGCATAACAGCATAAGAAAATTACATGTGGAAATTTTAAAAATAATAAAAAAAGAAATAAAAAAACCAATTTTGAGTATCAAGGAAATTAAATTAAAATTATAGGAAAAAAGTTTGGGTTTTTCAAAATTAGAAATTATAAAAATACTAAAGAAATAAATTAAATTATATTTATTAGGAATTTTTTTCCCCTCAAATTTAAAACAAAGGTTGGACTTTTTAAAAGTAAAAATTAAATTAATATTTACAAATTAATTAAAATGTTATTGAAGAAATTAAATTAAAAATATTGGGTAAAGTATACAACCTTTATTCCTAAAATTTTAATTCAATTTCTTTACTATTCAAATTTGGGCCTTTTCTTTATCCCCCTTCACTTTTTTTTAGAAACTTTTTGACCATTTGTTAAATTTTCACGTGTAATTTTTTTATGCCTTGACGAATTGATTTTTTACATGTGGTATCAAATACAATAGAACTGGATGCGAGGTAAACAACCTTATGAAACTTATAGTAGAAAGGAGAATTCATAAAAAAATCATTGAGAGACAAAATCCATAAAAAAATATCAGTATAGGGGTAAAAAAATGTGCCGTTAAACCTGGCACAGGCAATATCTTCAAAAGGGGTATCAATTACTTCGGTAACGCTAACTAATTTTAGACTGGTTCTTTGATGACAATCTGACAAAATATATATCTTGAAATGTATATAGAGGTATTGCATTTTTTAACTTGACTTGGAGGCTGCTTTAATTAGAAAAGCGACAATGGATTGTAGAGAAAACTAGATTCCTAAAAGTCATCATGCATTATTTATTTGTTGTGCAGAGTCCTGACTCCTGAGTGGCCTTGCTCATGATTTGGGTGGCTTCTCCATGTGAACTGTAACATATGGAATATGATTTGTTTTGAATTCACAACTATCCTTTCTCCAAATGTTATATCATGGCTAGCAGAAAAACAAAAACTGACTGCTGCTGCTTTTCAATTTCATATTACCATGACAGATTAAGTGCATTAGATGCTTCTTATTGAATGTATGTGAGAATTCAAAATCTGGGGATAGCCATTAAAATTATAAAAAATCTCGATACATTAGTTTTTTTGTATGTTTAAATAGCACAAATATATGACATATCTAATTGCAATTTTCCTTTTGAAGTTGTGTGAACTGTCCTTCCACAAAACTCGCCACTTGAGAAACCCATTCAATGAGAACTTGCCGGTGAAGGTACTGTCTTTGGTCTTCGTCTATTTATTTTTTTGTTCTTCTTCTATCCCCCTGCATGAAAAGATATACTGTGTATACTATGTTTGTGAGGACTTGCATTTTTCTGCTCTTATCTTATAAAGAATGAACTTTTTGAGTAATAAGTTCATGAAATTGGATTCTAAGAAATCTGCCTTACCAAATAAGTTCAAGTTCCCAACTACAAGAATTAATATTTGATTGTTTAGGAATTTTAATGTTGTATGATTATTTTGGACTTTCTGAGTATTATCTAGGAATATTAGTATTTATTATTTAGAAGTTAAAATAGGAATTTAGATTATTTTAGTTTCTTATTGTATTAGGACTATGTAATAGGTTTTCTTATTTATATGGAATGGTGCCTATAAAAAGAAATAAGCACCCAACCTAGATATTAAGAGAATGTTGAATATTAATTATCAGACTAAAACTAAGTTTCTCGTTGAGAATTGGTTCTCTGGTTTTGTGTTCTCATTGGTGGTTCTACACCACAATGCTTGTGTATCAGTGGCAGTCCTAGAATGCCCTTCTAAATGCCTTAAAAGAGATTGCTGCCAGTGTATGCCATCACATGGACTGTGTTTTTTGGCCTGGCAAACTCTTATGGATTTGATATGTTCACTTGAGAACAAACGAGCTACCATACAGCTCTTAACAGCTGATTGTATCCAAAGGACATTTTTGAACCTGGATCACACCTCCTGAATATAATATGCCACATGATGTTTAGATGTATTGACACAACCTTGGTCACCTCTCTTAAATATACGGTGTTCTGTTGTTACTTATAGGACGTAAGCATTGTCGCTAATTTTCTTCAGAATCATACAAGGACCTTCACTCTTTGTTAGAAGCTTTATATATCAATACCTTTAGGATACTTTCAAGTCTGATGAGTATTTGATGATACCGAATACCCACTTTTCAAATCTATATTTGGAAAGATTGTAGAAGCAGCCATAGATCCAACATGTCAATTAAATGGTGGATAATCTTGTTTATGGTATGTCTTATCACGATAGATGTTCCAAAAACCATAATTGTTTTTTGGTGCAAGCAAAGCTAGGACAGCAATGCATTAATTCTTGAAACAATTCTTGGGAGCTGTACAACAGTTCATCAATGTGCCTTATAAGCTTGGCATGTCACAAGGATTCTTTCATAGGCTGGAAGATTAGGCTTTTAAGACCCTGGAATTAGAGGCAAAGGATGCAACTCATTTGGTAGTTAACAGGTGCAACATCAGAAAAATCTGACAACCACCTAGTTTCCTCTAGGATCAACATGGAGAAAGGGACAGCAGCTGATTTTAACACTTCTCTTTCTATACAGAAAAAATCCCTTTTGATTTGGGCTAGCTACTTGGAAAAACACCAGAGATGCGTATTGTCATCAATGCCCTTGTAATTTCGATGTCAAGTTAACTCATTGGCCTGAAAACCATTTTCTTTCCCAGAGAGAAGTCCACATGTTGATCTCAAAGACAAGATCAACCAAGAATGTGAGGGACTTGCACAGGAATCATGTCACATAATATGGAATCACCAAAGGCACCACAAGTAAAAGTAGCAATGTTTTGAGTTACCAGAATGGTTTTGTAGGTTATTTAAAAAATTACAGAATTACCGTTAAAGGCCTATTCAAGTTCCCAACAATGTTCCTTTTCATCAACCATTTATGAAATCAATGCTTCAGCATTATAACCAGTCATGGAATGCCTTAGAAACTACTGCCAACTGCACCATGAAAGGGGTTGTATTTAGGCCTGGCAAAATCTAATTAATTTGATATGTTGAATTGAGTACCCTAAGGCACCATATCAGCAAGTCATGGCGCTCATAACTTAACAGAAATGCCTGAATGCAATGGTACAGCTGCCAGTTTTACATATTGGATCAAGTGTGGCAATTTACTCTTTGATTTGTTAGCATGGGCAAAAATCCCTATGTAGAATGCATGAAACTTGTGTGAAATTATTAATGGAATTAAGACAAAAAAAACATACAAAAGGCCTTCTACTTCTACTGCTCGAATGGTGTAATAGTGAATTATTACTGTTATCATTGTTATTTTTGCATTAGTGCAATCATCAAGAAACGTAAGTACCTCTGATAATTGAGCTCCACATTTGAAATCATTTATATCAATATGATTTCACTGCATTTCTTTTGTTATGATTGTTTTCTTGGTTGAAATTTCACTTATTGGAGCTACAAGCTGTAGTCAAGTCCTAATATTAGTCCAGCTAGTCTTTTCAATTCTTCATTGATGCTATAGTGTGTTTGCTTATTCCAAGCAATATTTGTACTTCTCATGAACGCAGATTAGTAGAGATTGTCAAGAGCTAGAACCCTCTATTGGCGAGCAGTTGGCGTCCTTACTTTATCTGGAGCCAGATAGCGAACTTATGGTATGCTTGTTCCATAATTTTTTTCTTTCTTCTAAACACAGTGAATTAGATCAAGAAGCACTTGAACAATTCAGAGAAAATGAAAATGAGATTGAAAAAAAGAATGATGTGTTGTGTTGCCCTTTCCTTTTTTGGCAATTAAATGCAGTCACATTTAGAAGATTTTGCTCTTGACAATCTTAAAAAAGTTTATTGTCCATTTGCCCTGCATTTAGAATGTGGTAACAAAATATGAGAACATACAATAGAAGTTACAGTCATGTAGATGCATGTAAACATGTATGTCAGGTTGTCCCACAATTGGTAAGGGATCATGTGAAATTAGACAAGATATTAGGTTCACAGCTTAACAACCAAAATAGGTTTTAACATGGGATGGAGGATGTTGCTTTTTTGCATGATTGAGATGACCACCATATAGTATTTGTACTTGAACAACGTTTTCTATTATAGTTTTCTTAAATATTTTCGTTTTGAGTTCTTGTAGATTTTGAAAAATGATCAATCAAGCACATTTTTCTATAAATGTCCTTTCAAGGGTATATAAACCATTGCTACATATGTGATCAAATTTCTGGAACAAATATATTGTATTGATTGTTTTGTGAAATCTACAAGAACTGGGATAGAAGACATTTAAAAAAGAGGAACTCGTACAAAATTCAATCAAGTTTAGATTCCAAAGTTATGGTTATTTCTTGAATGATTTGTATGATAAACAGGGTAGGTTTGCTATCAACTTAGTGGTTTTTCACAAACATAAATGGTGTGCCTTTGGATTGTTGGTGATGCAGTTTCTTCACATTATTGTTCCATTTATGCGATGCTCTATAGCGACCTAGGTGTAATAGGTGCAGGCTTTTAGTGTATCCAATAATAATAATAATAATAATAATAATAATTTGTCACAAATGTTAACCAGTTGGATCTACTATATTTTAGTCCTTGCTAATTTAATGATATTTCACTTTGGCATTAATAGTTTAAAATTTCTAACTATCACCCATATAGTTTCCAAAAGATTTCAGTGAGGCCCCCTAATGTTAAATAACTATAAAAGCAAACAAAAGTTTCTCTTTTCCAGTTTTCTTTCACTTTTCATGAATGACTTTTGTGGTTTTAAATGCTTACAAACTTAAGTAAAAATGTCAGACCCTGCAGCTGCTCAAGGGTATTAATCCTAGTATTCAAGATTTCAGGAACAAGTTAGCATCAGTTTTCCTTTTTCTTCTTTTATGTTGTATAAATTATCTCAATTATGGACGTCAGCTCCTTCCATTTATTTCTCGTCTTTGATTTTGTACATTTAGTATTCTGTGGTTGTAGCTGAGGGTTTAGGGAGGTGGGGGTCCATTAGCTCAGAACCAAAAACATTTCTTTTGTAGAACTATTTTTTATATTGATGAAACCAGTATGCTTAATGGGTGGCCTTGCCAGACCCAATATTGCATTGGATCCTAAGGTGCAACTCTCCAAATTATGGAATGCAATGAACTAAATGTATCTAAATAATGTTCCTTCTGGGGTGCAGGCAGTCTCACTTGCAGCAGAAGCAAAACGAGAAGAGGAAAAGGAAAAGGGAGTCAATCCTGACAGTGGTGGTGAGAACCCTGACATTGTCCCCTTTGAGGACAATGAAGAAGAGGAAGAAGAAGAAAGTGAAGAGGAGGACGAGTCCTTTGGGCAGCCTCTTGGACCAGCAGCTCAAGGCAGGGGGAGAGGTAGAGGAATGATGTGGCCTTCTCACAATCCAATGGCCCGTGGGGCGAGACCCATCCCTGGCATCAGAGGTTTCCCCCCCATGATGATGGGTGCTGACGGGTTTTCTTATGGAGCTGTTACACCCGATAGCTTTGGAATGCCAGATCTCTTTGGTGTGGCATCCCGTGGATTCCCCCCATATGGTCCTAGGTTTTCTGGTGATTTTACTGGTGCTACATCTGGTATGATGTTTCCTGGGCGGCCTTCCCAACCGGGGGCTGTGTTTCCAGCTGGTGGATTTGGGATGATGATGGGTCCAGGACGTGCTCCCTTTATTGGGGGGATGGGTCCCACTCCATCAAATCTTCTCCGAGGTCCTCGGCCAGGTGGCATGTTTGCACCGTTTCCTGCGCCATCCTCCCAGAACAACAGCCGGTCTGTTAAGAGAGACCAGAGGGCGCCCGCAAATGATCGAAATGACAGGCATAGTGTAGAATCAGATGTGGTCAGGGGTGCAGCTGGGGAATCAAATGACGAGAGAAAATACCTGCAGGAAACATTAAAGGCTTCCCATGAAGATCAATTTGGTGCTGTAAATAGCATCAGAAATGATGAGAGTGAAAGTGAGGACGAGGCACCAAGACGGTCAAGGCATGGGGAGGGAAAGAAGAAGCGCCGAGGTTCTGGAGATGATGCTACTCCTGGCTCTGATCACTAATAGAAGGCGTCCTCGATTCTACTGGAGCATAACTAATCAGAAAGGCCTACCTTAGAACATGCGCTTCCTCCATCTGTCATCAGCCTTCATTCGAATGTGATTTAACTGTGGACTCTTTGTTTTTTTAACACTTTTTGGGGCATAAAAATGTATGGAGAAATGATTTTTTGTACTGTTTTTTTTTTTCCTTAAAATTTTTTAGGTTGACATGTCAGATATATATAAATTGGTGTATAACTAAATGAGTAGAATGGTGATTAGATAGCTAGCGATGTCTATAGAGGATGAACTTTATACACGGCCCTGGCGGGGATGTGAAGCATAAAGAGATAAAAAGCCGGGAATACAGGGCTAGACGCTCACGCTGCCGTTGGCACAATCCTTACAGTTCATATTCCTATATAAAAAAAGTTCCTTCTTTCTATAATTTCCTAGGCCCTACAATCCTTTTGTTGCTATGATTTATTCAGATAATTGTTTCTGGGTTTTGCGAACGATCGTTCCAACACCAAAATCAACAAAACTGGCAAGGAGATCAGCATCAAAGATTGATGGAGAAATAATGCAGGGGAACTCTTGCAAAGCTTTTTAACTTAATTAAATTAATAACAAAAAAGCTCTTAAGGTTAAAAATCAACAAAAGAGTTTCTGGGTTTTACTTCGCCTCCGTAGTGTAAAAAAATATACTTTACATCCTAGGTTTAGCGTTGCAAATTCAATCAACAAACAAGTTTAAAATATATCACATAATTGCCATTATAATTAAATTAATAACTAAAAAGCTCTTAAGGTTAACAAATTAAATATAAATCCTCAACTCTATGCAATTCACAACTGCAAATTAAATTGAATTGAATTGAATTAAATTAAATGTGATCATCTTCTTTCCTAACTTTTCTTTCTTGCCATCACATTTGTAACTACCATAATTTTTGCAATTATGTTGTGTTCCCCAAAATCAATCAACAATCACACACACCTCTATTTCTAGACATTTCTTCTTCTTCTTGCTAATAAGGTGAATCATCTATTCTATCCATCTAAAAGAAGTAATCAAAATATTTCTAGACATTGGAATGCAACCAAGAATTGCACTCATCAAATAAGTTTGAGATTATGAGAAAATAGTGAAAGTTGTGGGCAAAAATATGCATAGATTCAACTAAAATATTTTCTAAATAAATGATTTGTTAGGTTTTTCAAAACATATAAGCGTAGCAAAAACAGCATGTTTTTAAAACTTGTGGGAATCTCAAGGATCATGTTAAACAATCATTTAGGATTTGTGCAAAGATTCTCTAAAAAACAATTCTTTTTTTTGGAGTTTAATCAACTTCTCAATGCAAGGTTGTTATAAATCATAAAACATTCAATCATCAAACCTCTAATAATAATTCATATAAATCACTAGATTAGGAATCTCTTAAAACTCATTTAAGAGAGAGAAATTGCTATACTTTTAGTGTTATCTTTTTATTTTCTCTATTATGCTTATCTATATAAGTGTATCTAATATTTAGAGTGTGTACAATACATATATTGAGAAAATTATGAGGCATAACATTCTAATTATATAAAAAAAGATTACCCTATTAATAGAAAAATATTTCATATATTATTTCTAAATATATTTAGAAATTTATACAATTAAGTCCCTACTTGATTTTTCTTGGTCAAGAATTGTAATCCCTTGTATAAATTACATTGTAGTCCTTAATTTCTAAAACTTATTTATAATCAAGTAATACTTGATTAATTATCTCAGTTTAATTTCTGACCAACAATTCTTAATGTGTATGGCTTATTAGGTTTTTAATATGTCGATTCAAATATAAATCACAATTCTAAATAAAAATATAATTAAATTAATTAATTTTATTATCAATACATGAATTTGCTTTTGGGTAGAAAGTACTTCTCTATAATTCTCGCCTTTAACCCTTTCCTAGTAAGTTACACTTAAGATAATTCATTATGACCCTTACCTTTTTTTATGGCGTGGTTAAAGTGCACTAGAAAATAAAGGGCACATTTAATGTAAATGGACAATGGTTAAAGCTTTATATGGATAGAGATTTCAATAAACACAAGCACTCCATTAAACTCACCAGTGCTAAATGATAACCAAAGAAAGTCTAACTACAAGCTATAAACTAAAACTTCTTAAGAGGCAACCCAAGTTTCTTAAATTCCTTTATTTTGTTTTTCTATTTGTTCTTTTCTTATTACTTGCATTTTTTTTCTTGTTCTAGGTTTGTTCAAGTTTAGAGGAGCTTCATAAACATTTTAACCTTCATTTTTAGAAATTAAATCTAGAAGTTGCTCTTTTATCCTTCTCTTTTTCTTTATATTAGGGGCAATTCTTAGTTTAAGTTTGGGGGCCGATAAACCATTTGCATCTCCTTGTTTTATTTGAACAATGTTTAACTATATTTTAATGTTTTTCTTTGGATCGATTATAATTGGACTTGTGTTTTTAAAATCAATCATATGGTTAACTATTTCATATTTTTTAATCAAAAGTAAGAATATAATAGATCAAAATAAAACAGGCCAGGAAGCTGGCAAGTCATATATACACATGTACAAATCAGAAGCAAAAGGGAACAAGCTCCCATTCATAAAAAATATAAGGAGACAGCTACCTAGAGAGAAAACCAAAAGTATCACATCGGTTAGCTAAGGAATCCAGGATCTAGCAGGTACCAAAGATAACCAACCAAAAAGAATACCAACTAAAAGAAAATCCAACAGTTGACGCAATTTGCAGTTAAGAGAACCACCAATGGCCACTGAAACACACAAAGGCCATTAACAAGAGGCTTGCAATCCCAACAGTAAAAGTAAAATAAACTCAGTCAATATTCAGTCGGGAGTGGTCCGCGACATGGAAGTGGAATATTGTGTTGAATAAGATTTGAAATCTCTTGAAGACTTTATAAACCCTCAAGCACTTTCCTTTAAATATCCGCTTGTTCCTTTCTTTCCATATAAGGTAGACACCGATGCCCAAGGAAACTCTTCGCATCTGAGCTTTAAGATTGCTTTTCCTAAGCCTCAGACCACGCAGAGCACTATACAAAGTCGTCATGCTCCTGCCAATCCGCAGCTAGGACTTAATCTTTCTCCACAAGCAGGATGTCCATTCACATGCAAAAAAACAAATGGTCACGCGACTCCTCATACTGGCAGAACACACAAAGGGGATCACTAGGAAGAAAAGGTAACCTATCTCGAGTTCGAAGCTTCCTTTGAACTGCTAGCCACAAAATGAAGCAGTGCTTTGGCAGAGACCACTTTTCCCAAACAACTCTTTCCCATGAGATTAAAAAGCCAGATGGTTGAAAAAAGTTATAAGCATGAGACATAAATTTATCCATTCCAGAATTCCAGCCACTCATCAAAGCAATACTCCTAGATTGACTTCCATAGTGTCGGATGGTGTAGTCTCTAAGGAAGATAATCAACTTCCACAGGGGAGGGGAAGAATGGTGGGTAGAAGCAGTCCAAATAGTTTCATTGCATAGGTAGAAATGGTGCAACCAACGTATCCAGACAGAATCAGATTTGAGATGGATATTCCAAAGTTGCTTTGCAAGAAAACTCATGTTGCGAGCTTTGATATCGAACAACCTAAAGCCTCCTTCTGCCTTAGATAGGCAAACAAATTTCCAAGCAACCAAAGCAGAAGTGCTTTTCCTAACATCCCCAATCAAGAGAAAGTTCCTGCAGATGCTAGTGATTTGTCTGATAACAATCTCTGGCAGTGGGAAGATGTTAAACCAAAACTGCACCTTCCCATATAAAACAGATCTCAAGAGCTCCAACCTTCCAGCAAAAATGAGGTGCTTGCTAATCCAGCCTTGAATAAACAATTCTAAGGAATGTAGGAGAGGGGAAAACTGACTAGCAAGAAGCTTATAAGGGCTTAGGGGGACTCCAATATAAGTGAAAGGAAAACATCCTTCATGAAAGCCTGTAGTATGAAGTATACTTAGTTTATGACTGGGACTAACACCTCCAAAGAAAATTGAATACTTACTCGAATTAATATCTAACCCTGCAGTCTTGCCAAAGATTATGAGCTGTTGGAAAATACCATTAACTGAAGAGCAATCCCCATGAGAAAGTAGCAAGACATTATCCGCAAAAGCAAGGTGGCTAATGTCGTGGATACCACATTTTGGATGAAACCGAAAGTCAGATTGCCTGCAAGCCAGCATGAGCATCCTAGATAAGTATTCCATGCAACAAATAAATAGATAAGAGGACAAATAGTCTCCTTGCCTCACCTCACTTTTCCCAAGAAAGAACCCATACAAATCACCATTTACAACAATAAAGGAGGAGGTTGTGGAAACACATTGCATGATAAGGTGAGCAAATCTCTCAGAGAAGCCAAACTACCATAATAGATCCCCTATAAAGTTTCACTGGACTAAGTCAAAAGCCTTCCAAAAATCAACTTTCATTAATAGCGGGGGGAGGACCGTTTCCTGTTATATTGCCGAAGAAGTTCTTGAATAAGTTAATATTATCACTCATTAATCTGCCACCCAAGAAAGCATTATGTATGGGGCTGATAATGCCAAACAGAACATGAGCAAAGCGACCAACAAGAATTTTGGCAATAACCTTATAGATTACATTGCAACATGAGATCGGCTTAAAGTCACTTGTAGAAGATACATTGGCCGATTTAGGGACCAAATCAATGATTGCGTGATTAATCTGTTTGAGAAGTCTGCCAGAGATGAAAAAGTCTTGCACAACAACACATAAATCTCTCCCCACAACACCCCAGGCTTGCTTGAAGGAAAGAGAGGAGTAGCCATCGAGACCAGGAGCTTTCTCATTCTTAATACTAAACACAACATTCTGAATGTCCTCATTAGAAATTGGAGAAAGGAGAAAATCATGAGAACTTGGATCTATGCAAGGCCCACATTGGATAATAGCACTGCCTAGAAGGATAATAGCTTTTAAAGTACCAAGCAAACGCTGGTAGTATTGCACAAATTCAGATCCCATTTCTTTCAAAGAGGTGCTAATATTACCATGGCTGCACCGAATGGATGGTATAAAATTTATCCGGTGGTTTTGACTTATGAGGGCATGAAAAAACCTGGAGCCCTTGTCACTCTCCTTGAGAAAAAATGCATTTGGCTTTCTGGCTAAAGAACATGTTTTCTACATATTTTAGCCTCAATAACTTCAACCGAAGGAGTCTGTCTTGCTTTAATATTAGAGAGTTGTCCCTGTCATGGTGAAGTGCAATTTGATGAAGATCTAACTCAGTTTCAAGTCTTGATACACACTCAGAAATATAGCTAAAGTGGAGTTTATTGAGTTCCTTCAATGGCCCCTTTAGAGATTTGAGCTTCCTGCAAAGAGTATATATGGGAGTGTCATAGACAAAAATAGACCAATTTCTAGAGACAATCTCTATAAACTAGTCATGCGAAGCCCACATATTAAAGAATTTGAAATTACAGTGACCCGGCACTCATTGATCAAGACAGACTAATGCTAGAAAGTAATCTGAAAAGGCACCCGGCGTGTCGAAGTGAACATGAACTGAGCACTGTAGAGAGGACCAAAAAGGGTTAAACAAAACTCGATCCATCTTACTCCAAACATTACCATTTGTTTAGCTAAAGTGCCAACCAATATAGTTATGATCATGTAACCCAAGATCAGAACAACATTCTCGAAAGTCTGAGGTTTCATAAATAGAAACAGTTGCACCATTATGCTTATCTGCCTGAGAGAGCATATAATTAATATCACCGAGAACCATCCATGGACAAGTAGACCACCATCTCCGCAAATCCTCTCATAGAGATCGACGAACTATAATAGTGTTAAAGCTGTAAACAAAAGTGACCATGGAGCTTTATTGAGAGATCAAACTACTAACTGAAAGATGAAGTCCTTGAGTAGAAGAGTCAAGCAAATCCACTTTAACTGTAGTAGGGTTCCAAAACATAATAATGCGGGCAATACCAGTAATATTAGCATTATAAAAAAAAAAACTTCCAGTGCTTGAGGTGAAGTTGCTGCATACAAGCAACCCTAGAAGAGAGCATCTTGGTTTCAAGAAAACCACAAACATCTACCTTGTTCTTCTTCATGAGGCGAACAACCTCATGTTGTTTCAGGGGAATGTTAAGACCCCTGATATTCCAGCTATAAATAATCATGTGTTTGCAAGGGAAGGAGGAACCCTCCTACCACTACCACCTTGTCTCTGATTGCGACTCCTTGTACCATATTGGTAAGTCACCCCTAGACCTGGAATAACTACAACTTTAACCCTATTCTCAGAACTAACTATCAAGCTTGCAAGAACCGGTTTAAACTGAGATGTAATTTGAGCTTGATCATCAGCAATGACTTGTTAGGGGCCTTCACAAGAAGGCACCACCTAAACATCCACCGTGCCTGCCTCTTGCTTCTCCTTACCCTTACTATTACAACCGGCCTTAACTGCCACATTGAGCTCAAACTCTATTGCTTGCTTTTAGCAACAGCAGCCTGGGATGAAACCACAACTTGTTCCCCTATAGTGTTGTTGTAATGCTTACAGGGGTGATTTTTGCCATACACTACTACCTAAACCCCATTGGAAACCTTAACTTGCATTGGGTTATAAGCCTGCTCAACTTGTATGGTCTCAGTGTTTCTCATAACTTGGTCTCCTATAGGACCCAATCTTTGGAGAGCACTCCCCCGATTCCTATTCTCCATTTCATCACTGCCCTAAGGTGCCAATTTACTACCAGCTGAAGGACATGCTGCAGTAGAATGGCTAAAGACTCGGTATAGTTTGCAGAATCTTGGCAGAGTTTCATAGATAATTTCTTAATTCAAAGTTGAGCCATTAGGCAATACAACTTTAATAGAAGAGGGCAGGACATCCATTAAATTCACCTCTACCATGACCCTAGCATAGAAAAGTCATGCCATAGTTGAGGTTAATCTATCACTCTGCAAAGGTTTCTCAAACATGTTGGCAAGCTTTGATAAACAATTGGGAGTCCAGCATTCCAACGGAAGGTTAGGGAATTTCACCAAAACATGAACCCTAGACATCTCTTCAGCAGAGAAATTAAAGAATTGAGGCATAGGTTTCAACATAAGTGGTCTTCGAAACACCAAATAGAGGCCTCCACTAAGGATAGCAAGTTTTTCCTCCACCTTATTGAATCGGTAAATTAACCACCCTGAGTCATGAACAGATAAGGTGGCTTTATAGTTTCAAGTATTACTAATGATATTGTTTAGGGCTCTAAATCCTGGAGACTTACCCGCAACATACCCAACAATATAGGATTTCCATACATCACAATTAAAACCTAAATCCACAAACAATAAAGTAATAGATTCAGAGCAATTTATACTAGAAAAATGAGTAAGCTTAGAACAACAATCAAAGTTACGGTTACTAGCAAACAAATCCCTCCATTTGCCTACTGCAGGTTTATGAGTCGAAGAAATACCTATTTCAGGGGGAGTAGAGGCAGTTGGAGCTGGAGGACCAACAATGGTGGGCACTAGAGAGGTAGCATTCATAACCGTAGGAGCAACAACAACAGGAAGAGGAGCAACATCAGCAGCTTTGAAAGAGAGGAATTTTGAACCAGAGTCAAATCCATCATCTAGACCAGAATAATCAACTTCATCCACATCAAAAGCATCTTCATTTGACAAACCTTGCATTAAAACATCATCAGTATGATGAGATTGGTTACTCAAACTGGGTCCACCCACAAACACTGTGGGAGGTGGAGATGATTTTGCTGAAGGGGGGCTTGAGGCAGCATGGAGAGTATATGGAACTTTCAAACCCATAAAGGAGTTTTCAGTCCGAGTTGTAGGTGAAATGTTTTGCTTACCTCGGGTTGTAGGTTTTCATTTGGTTTTTTCCATGTGGGCCAAAGAAAAAACAGGAATTTAAGAAATAAAGGAGAATTGCAGAACAAGAAGAGTTTGGGTCCAGTGGACGCCATCACAAGGGAACCACTTTTTAGGGAAAAACGAGAGCTTCTCTCTCTAACTTTCCAAGTTTTTAGTATAATTAACTATATGAAATAGTAGTGAACTATTTCATATTTGAGTTGTTTAGAGTATTATTGTCTTTTCTTTTTTCTTTTGGAATCGGTAGGTCATTTAATAGTTATTCAAGATTATAAATTTATTTACAAACAAGAATGAAATAGCTGATTGTTTTTTTTTCCTAAACCATACTTTGTATATCTTGACCATTATTTTTATATTTTCTTTTAAAAACTAAAAGGTGTCCCATTTCACATTCTTAAGGCTATGAGTACCAATGTTCGATTTGCGAAAAAGAAAATGCCAAAGAATAAAAAAAAATATGAATATGTACTTGTTATGTTTTCTATCTATAACATTTATGATTTAAGTAAATATATCATTTAAGGTGTCATGATACTTAGTTCTTTAGGCCATATGATTTGAATATGATCAAAGTGAAAGCTCACTATATGAATCACTTAGAAAGATTAAGAGGATATAAGACATTAAGAGGATGGAGCATTAAGAGTCATGATATAAAACAAGAAAAGGTGTTTGAATGACAAATAAGAGCAAAGTTATTAATGTAGGAAAAGGATATAAGACATAGTTTAGCTAGCTTGAAAAGGTTGATAAACTATAAAGTTGAGTTTAAAAGTTTTAAAAACTACAAAACCTTAAGAATGATTAATGGTTGAATAAAATTTTTTTTTTGAGAATTTGTTGAGTGAGTGTTATGACCTAGGAGGTAATAGATATTAGCTTATAAGTGTAAACACAATATAGTTATTTAATGAAACTGTTAAGGCAATGTTTTATCTTTTAAGTTTGTTTTAATTATATTATGTACTAATTTATTTGATAAAGTCTATATTGTGATATTTGTATGATATATGGCGTGAGAGATACTCATACATTATGGATAACACTATTAAGTGTTTTGGTCGTAGTTTTGTTAAGATTAGTCATTGATCTTATGCATTAGATCTTTATCATAGGATGATAGTGGATATTCTCACTTTTATAGTATGTTGATACTAAGAATAATGTGTAGATGCTTATTAAAAAAATGTATTCATCAAACATGGCTTGTGTGATAACTTATTTGATATTTACTCATCGTTTAAGTTTATTTTAATTACATTATGTACTTACTTCTTTAATAAAAATCTGCATGGTGATATCTGTATGATATTTGGTGTGAGATATATCTCATATATTTTGAATAATGTTATTAAATATTCATGGTTATAAGAATAATGTGTAGATGCTTATTAAAAAAATCTATTCATCAAACGTGGCTTGTGTGATAACTCATTTGATATTTACCCGCCATTTAAGTTTATTTTAATTATACTATATACTTACTTCTTTATAAAAATCTACATAGTGATATATGTATGATATTTGATTTGAGACATATCTTTTATATTTTGAATAATGCTATTAAATATTCATGATTATAGCTTTATTAAGACTAGAAATCAATATAAGCGATGAGAGTGGTATGCAATAGATCTTGATCATATGATCATAGTGGAGAATCTCACTTCTATAGTATAATGATACTATATATATTGTGTAAATGTTTGTTAAGGAAAAAGTTTATCAGACTTAGCTTATATAAGAACCATTTTGTATTTACCTAGTGTATATAAGAATCTCATAGAGATGGGTGCATCCGATCCTTTAACTTAAGGTTATCATATCATCTTGTATAAAGAACCATTTACTTTGACACTTTCAGGTGGACTCTGAAAGGTTGTGCATATAATAGTGATAGGGTATACACTAAGAAATATAGAGGTTTATAAATAATTAATATAGGATTTGTCACTTCTGGTAAAGAAAGTTAATGTCGTTAACTATTCATTAAGTGTATTCTTTCACAAAATTTGTATGCATAGTAGGAATTGATTTTAGAAGAGTTATAAAATTATATTCCATATAAAGTCTATTTACTAGGTAATGAGAATAAAATCAGAAGTGGCTATATAGGGCATGCACCTTCCAAGCCTTAGGTCAATTCATGGCATTGTATGACAAAGAGGTTGAATTATATGGTAATCATACTTAGGAAGGGTTGAAAAAAGTCTTGATTGATTGTTTCTAATCACTTTGAGTGCCAGACAGAATGCTAGTTCATTCAT
Source organism: Populus nigra (assembly GCF_951802175.1). Classification (NCBI taxonomy): domain Eukaryota; kingdom Viridiplantae; phylum Streptophyta; class Magnoliopsida; order Malpighiales; family Salicaceae; genus Populus; species Populus nigra. The sequence goes on from NC_084852.1 coordinate 13,134,171, forward strand.
TTGATTCAATGAAACAAGATGCATGTATAAAATATTCATATCATATTTGATTGAAAGAATAAAACAGTTATACTTATACGAGGACAATAATACAAACTTACTACAAGTATAATTGAAAGCCTAAAGGGTCACACATATAAAAGAAATTGAATATCAATGTAGTACAAAGAATAAAATACTTCTTATTAGAGTCCTAATGAGACTAGAACTCTCCTAAAAGTCCTAATAAGATTTGGACTTTATACTAGTGGTAATGAGATTTGGACTCAAAACTAGTTTTAATGAGATTAGAGTTTAGAATCCTACTATCACTAGATGTCTAGCTTTGTCCATAAAACTAGAATCTTAATGAGATTAAGATTTATTCCATAAGTCCTAGTTAAACTATGACTTTTGAAAAGACTCAAAGTGTGAGACATGGTTGATAGGTTAAGCTATTTGGACTAATACAAAACTAGTTGGGTATATAAGCCTTAGAAGCCTATATGCTAGGTATTAGGCTTTATTATTTATATGGGCTTGTAAATCTTTTGTGATAGCCTTGTGATGTGAACTTTATGGATATAAAGATCCAGAAACCTATAGCGAAATTAATTCTTTCTAATAAAGCTAAAATCATATTTGGAATTGAGTATGACACAACAATAACCTGTAGCAAGACACCAAGACTATAAGTAACCAAACCCTCCCACCTAAATGTGTATAAAAAGATGCAAACGAGAAGTATATAAGATATCATGAAGCTTGGTTAATTCTTTGAAAAGTCAGAGTAGTTTAATAAAGAACAAAAAAATATAAGTAAAACCTCTCATACACAATAATAATTGTTGAAATAATTTTGTACCTAAAAATATAAATACAAGATAAATAACCCTATTTATAATAAGTAAAAAGTCTCAAATAATGCTAGAAAAATAATAAAAGATTTTTAAATAAAATAGAAAAAATAATCATAAATTAACTAGGAAACTAATGTAATTCTTGCACAATATCTTATGGAATTTATTACAAGGCCTTTCTGATGTTTAATCGCCTGAAAGTTTAACATAATATAAAACAAGACCTCTAAAAATGTCTAGTGAAATTTCAGCATAATCTAATGATCAGATAAACAAATATACATGTTAGAGTAAAATTTTGCATTGAAAAAAATAAGCCCGGAACCACCTCTAATACCAAAATTAATTAGCCATTATTGTGAAATAATTAGGCTTATATTGTAGATGAATCAAGCCCTTCTTGTACATAGACTAGATTAACTAAGGTTTAATCATCACTTGTTGAAGTTGTAATCTGATTAAAATTCACTTTAGCCTAAATACTCTAATAAACTCATTGAATGCATTTTTGAATTTCTTTACCCTTGATCTTGTAATTGGCTAAATTAGAACTTTAATAGATCTTTTGGTGTAGTTTTGACCATATCATCTCATTTCTCTTCAAAATGATTTGTCCATGAATTGTCACCTGCATAAAACAAAAAGAGATTTCAAATATTAAAAGTAGCATTAAGATTATACTCACCTAATAGATCTACTTTATAAGCATTATCATTAATTCTTTCAAGGATTTAGAATGGTCTATCTCCTCTCAACATCGATTTAAATCTTCTTTTTTCAGTAAATCTCTTTTTTCGCATACACATTCAAACTCAATCATCTAGTTAAACAATAACCTTATTTTCCCCTTTATTAGCTTTGGATGTATATTGCTTCTTTTTTTTTTGTATTTACCGCTTCACATTCTCATTGAGAGCCTTTACTACTTATGTTTTTTTATTGTCACCAGGATTAACCCTTTTAGCATACCAATGATTCAACTTCCTTTGACCTTTAAGATGTTTTAATGACTTATGATCGATATGGATCACAAACTTTTTAGGTCATAAGTAATGTTGCCAAATTTTCAAAGTTCTTACAGAAACATAAAGCTCTTTATCATAAGTAGAATAATTCAATATTGCCCCATTGAGCTTTTCACTAAAATAAGCTATGAGCTTTTTATTTGCAATATTATTGATGGCAATCAATACACATCTTCCAGATCTCATTCTTTTTAGGTATTAACAACACTGGAATTGCACAGGAAATTATGTTTTCTCTTATATACACTTTTATCATTAATTCTTTCACTTTCATTTAAAGTTTCTTTATCTCCTAAAAATTGCTTCTACAGGCTAGCCGATTAGGTATAAATGCTTAAGGTACAAGATCAATTTGGTTTTTAATTTTTCTAATAGGTTGCAACCTACTAGAAATCTCATTAGAAAAGATGTTCTTAAGATTTTGTAATAAAGAAACACAAATACTAGGAAGGTAATGATCAAGGTTATTGATGTTAAAATATGTTTTCTTATACATAAGTAAAATCATAAGCAAGTTAGAAAAATAAGCATTCTTAATTTTACTTCCTTTAGCATAAAAACTATGTTACTTTATTTTTCTTCCACTCTTTTTTTTCTCTCCATTTCTTTCTTCTCTCCTCTCTCATCTAAATCCTTACTCATTCTTATTTTGGCTGAATTTAAACTTCTTCTCTCTTGACTCACTTTATTTTTATTCTTTATCACATCATCATGTGGTTGATCTTTTTCTTCAATTTCGTTTTCTCCTTTCAATTTTAATTGGTCTGCATACACTTGTTTAGCAGACAATAGTATAAGTGTGAGTGTCTTATTATCCCTCTTAAGAGAATACATGTTATTAAACCTATTATGCCAAGATTTTCTATCAAATTGCCAAGGTCTCCCCAACAATAAATGAATAGCATACATAGATACAACATCACACAACACCTCATCCTAATATTTTCCAATGAAAAACGAAACCAAAACCTGCTTAGTAACTCATATTTCTCCATAATCATTCAACCATTGAAGTCTATAAGTTTTTTCATATTTAATATTATCCAAATTTAATTTTCTAACAAGTATAGTACTAATAAAATTAGCACTTTAAACGTAAAACTTGATATGTCGGTAAGATTAATTTGTTTTTTTTGAACTAATTTCTTTGATTTTTATAATTAATTTTAAAATTTATGACTATTGGATCAAACTTAATAACAACTATTCAATTTAACTTAAAACATAATTGTTTCATTAATAGTTAAAATATTAACAAACATAATATTTCAAGTCTAATAAATATGTTACTACATAGAGAACACAAACAAAAAAAAACATATTTTCTTTCATTTGTTTTCCCTTTTTATTCTTTTAGAGGTTTAGATGACTTAGTTGTATACTAGAAGTGTTGTCTCTGTGTGAGACAAATAGACACCTTAAAGACAGTGTTTTCATGCCTCTAAGCCAACGTTTATTTGGTTTCATATTAAATAATTTATTTAAAATTTTAAGCTATTTTTATGATGAAGACAAATCTAAATTGAAGTGTCACGATTGCTAAGGATTTTAAATTCAACTAGATCGTTTTGATGGTATGAATTACACAAGGTGGATGGACATAATGGTATTCATGCTTACTTTATTAAAGATTTACTACATTTTTTACCCAAACCTGTTTGTACTACCTGAACCACAAGAAGATGAATTTGTTGTTGTTAGGACTAAAAGACTGAAACATGAGGAAAATAAAGTGTTTTGTTGAGAGCATATTTTGAATCACATCTTCTCCAAATTAAAGTCGCCAAAAAAATTTAGCTATCTTGAAGACACACTACAAGCAGAAAAATTAGGTTCTGATCGTTTGTTTACTTTAAAAGTTTTTGAGTATGAGATTATTGACAACAAGCCAATCATGGATCAAGCCCGTGAAATTTATTGCTATGGCTACTACAAGTAAAGAAGCAAAATGGTTAAGAAATATGTTGTTAGATATTAAGTTGTGGTAACAATCTATATAAGCTATTTCTTTATACTATGATAGTAAAGCAACTATGTCTCGAGCTTACAATAAGATTTACAATAGTAAATCAAGACATGTACGCATTTAATATGGATATATTCGAAAGTTGATTATAAATGGGATAATCATATTATCTATATGAAATCTGTGTATAATTTGTTAGAGAATAATATAAATCATATCTTGGGTCCTTATCTAACAGCTTAAGCTATTGGGTTGAAATGGTTATTTAACATGGTATCAGAGCCTTGATGACCAAGCGATCACGAGTTCGAATCTCACCATCTCCATTTATTTGATAAAAAAATAAGCACAAGGCAGTGTGGGTCTGTGCAAGTTTTAAGTCCAAATGGCTTTCACTTGAGGGGGTGTGTTAGAGAATAATATAAATCATATCTTGGAACATTACCTAACAGCTTAAGCTATTGGGTTGAGATGGTTCTTTGACATATTTAGCGGATCCGCTCATAAAAAAACTATCTAGAGATATGATAAGGAAAACAACTGGTGGAATGAGGTTGAAACTCGTTTATTAAAGATACCGATAATAAAAACCCAACTTCGGATTAATAAGAAGCTTATCTTTAAGTTTAATAGGTAATAACAAATTATTGTTTAATATCTATTGGACATTAATAATTAATTTTGGACCTTATTCTGATAGTATTCAGTGCATTCTATTACATAAAAGAGGATGAGTGTAAACTCTTAATAAAATTTAAAGTTCGTGTCTAATGTAATAGAAAGATGTATAATTCCACCCATATGAATATAGAAGTAGTGTTGTTTTTTACAAGAGTTAGGTTTTTTTTCTTGTAAATATTCATAAAAATAAGATTTTAACACATGGTCATAATATTGTTAAACAATTGTAAACCTTTTAAAAGTTTGGAGAGTATTATGTATGTAGTATCTTTGATTCTATAGCAAAAGTTTTAATTTCATGTAAGAACATCAATAACTTTAGTAGGATTTAAGTTATAACACTAATAAATGTTTAAATTGCAAAATACCTTCTTGTAAATATAATTTTGTCAAATGAAAAGACATTCATTACAAACTAGTGAGGGATTGTTGGTGTAGTTTGTAAATGAATAAACAAGAAAAAAATTTATATCTCATATTAAAAAAGGAAAAAAAAAAACACTCCCTCCTAAGTATTTATAATTGTAGGTTTCTATTGTATAATAAATTAAGTGAAAGTCATAGTAAATGAGCTCTCCTAATAAGCTTTCTAATGTTATTATATAGATATTTATAATATAAAATATAAAATTTAACACTTACAACTTAATATATCAGTAAAATTAATTTATTTTTGAATTAATTTCTTTGATTTTCATAATTAATTTTAATATTAGTGAAATAAAACTAAATATCAACTATTCAGTTTAATTTAAAATATAATTATTTCATTTAACTCTCATACTTTTAACAAACATGTTACTAAACAAAACATAACCTTAGAATTTGCAGTGCTGTACAATCTTTTACCTTGTTATTTTCTCCTTATTCAACAATTTCCCTGAAGCTGTCTATGCATGTTTTAATGATGAATGTATTAATCACATAATTATTATGTAATTATAATATTATATTTTGACATCCTAGTTGTAACCTACTAGGATTTTTTTCAATGACATTCTTTAAAAAAACAAGGGATTACGAGAATAGTATAATAAGAGATGCTAGTCCACCTCATTCGAGATGTTGCCATTCAAGCACTTAATATATTTAAAAAAAAATTATTAAAATAATATTTTTTTACTTTTTAAAATTTATTTTTAATATCAACGAATTAAAACAATACAAAAACATAAAAAAAAAAATAATTTAAAAACTACAATTAAAATGCTCCCAAACACCGGCTAACACCTAAATAACATAGCATTTTCAAACATGCCCTTATTATTGCAAAAAAGACGTAATTGGCAAGTGCTAGGAATTAAAAAAAAACAAAAAACAAAAGAAAGAGGAGAGAAGAAAACGAAAGAGCAAAAGAAAGCTACAGAACAATTTTCTCCGCTATACATCATAAAGCACACGAAATAACCCTAGTGCAACATACAAAATTCTAACACAAGTAATCTGCTCGAAGTTGGAAGCTCAAACAACCAATGAAACACCAGTGAATTAGGAAGAGATTTCTCCTACTTCATGATATCCCAGATATTTCATGTTAGTAGGCTCATCATCATGGTGGGAGGGTGTCAACCTAAAATTTCCCCCCGGAGATATGTGAAGCCTTACCCGCATCCAGCCATACATTAATATCAAAAAGGGTTAAAAAAATAGAGAGAGAGCATACACCGTATTCTCAAATAGCTTGATTTCATAGTTGACACTGTGATTAAAGCATGAAATCTCTCAACACCTCATCCTTCCATTACTGCAAACCACAAGTTACACACAAAGAGGCTCCAAGAAACCAAAGCACCACAAATAGGAATAAGAAATGAGCGTGGAGGAATAAGAGTGGAGGCCTGCATGAATACCAGTCACTCTACATATTAGTTATGTCTCTATTTTGAGCAGAGAATTGAGGGATGTGCTATTGAATCGTTGAGCAAAGCCTCGGATCACAAGCACGATGACATCCCGTAAATGTCGGGAGGGGACCATCAGGTCTACTTCATTCTCACTATCCACAACAATCCTAAGCCGATGTTGATCATTTCGGAAAAGATCCACCTGCAAATTCTTTTAGCCTTAGCTTTTCTGTATTATTGAGATAGCAAGGAGAAGTGTATGAAGCTAAAACTCAGTACAAAAACTGTTTTTTTCATGTGGAAAGAGGGCAACATAAAATGAGATGCGTCACCTAGAATCAGTTCTTTTTATTATTATTATTTTTAATAGGGGCAATTTTTTAAATATTTTTTTACCATAATAAAGTGTTCCTAAATTTATTTACCAAACTGCGGTACTTTGAAGCACGTAGATTCTACCTCGACAATCCATGTCATCTTTTTTTTTCCTAAGATATTAATAAAAACAATACAATAAACATTACGTTAGACTAGTTGATTTTGTTTGTAACCTAGGTTTTTATATACATGACTAGGTAAACATCTTGTTTTAAACAACAGAACTTTTACACACACACACACACACACACACACGCTGCTTCCAGATCTTGGATTCCCAGCCATCATACTTCCCAAACATGTTTTTTGTCCCTTAGCTTGTGCTTGAATTCCCAGTAACCTTAACATAAACATGGAAACATTTTCCTTTTTTCTTTGTTGCAATAAAAAATTATTCTCTCTTGCTTCCATCTATCATTCAGTGCCGGAATTCCTAACAATCCTTATAACCGAAAGTCCCTACATGAACTTTAGATATATAACCACATACCTTCAAAGCTATCCCATCATTAACTTCCTTAGTCCTTACAACTGATCCACAAAATCATTGCATAGATACTCTACAGGCCTACGCAGTCTTTCTTTAACTAAATCTTCTAATAGACATCCAAAAGCACACGAGTATCAAGATCAACAAGGGTGGATGAATTTTCAAGATACCATTTATTTTATTAACACATTATTAGTTATTGAAAGAAAAATAATGATATGGCAAGGTGAGCCCTACATGACAAAGTTATCTTGGATTGGGTTAAAAGTACCCTATTTTGATAAATAACAACAAGAAAGTATGGTTTATTGGAAAAAAAACCTCCACCTGAAATGGTTGTATCCTATCATCTGCAAAACGTGTGGAGATGCAATCTATATATTGCATCTATAATCTGTACCCAATTTGACTGGATGAAAAACTTAAATGAATTCCTCCTTCAAACCATGATAGCAAACAAGTTTGGAACAATACTCTGTGCCACGGAACAAACTAAGCAGGATGTAAACAAAACTAATGAAGTTTTGACACAAACTCACATGAAAGGGAGGAGCATAACTTCCACGAATTTCAGTTGTTGGAAATGAAGTCTTAGAACCTGGCTTCACAACTTTCACTCGTTTTCTATTAACTTCTAGTATTCTTCTCTCAAGACTACCCTCTCCGAGAATCTGCATTATTAACAATGACATTAAAATGCTAGTTTATTTTTTACCATTCTCAAATTTAAGCACAAAATTGCAATGAAATGGAGAGACCTTTTTTGGAGAACAGTCTTTGTTGTATAATACCTGTATTCAAAGACTTGCAGTCAGTTAAGGAACCATGTAGTAAAAGAAAAGTGTGTGTGTGTGTGTGTGTGTGTGTGTGTGTGTAACTGCTTTGCACAGTTGAGACTACTGCAACTGTCCACTTCAAGCGGTCCTTTCATGATGAGCAATAATATATTTGATCAAAACCAAACAATAATAGTAAAAATGGTAATTCAGGCAATGCCTCTTTTTTTCTCTCACAGAGAACAACCTCCCCACCCCACCCCCCGCCAACAGAAAAAAAAACATTGTCCGGATTTCATCCTCCTGTCATTCTCCCCTCAAATTAAAAGAGTTCTAGAACATGAGATGTGTGGCAAAACTTAAAATGCACCTTTACCAAGCCTTTACAACTCAACAGTAAAGAGGGGGGGAAATCTCCAATAATAGAACATAGTATACAAGAAACTCTTGAGATACTATTCTTTTCATGAAGTTAACACGTCCTTAGATGCATGTTTTACCAAATGCAGAAGTGTAGATGTACAAGAAACGCAGCAACAATCAACTAGTTTAGAAGGAATTAAATTCAGCATAATACTCAAAATATACACACCTCAAATTTCACAGATCCAAGTTCAAGCTTCTGCTTTACTTCTTTTAAAACATCAGGCTCTGAAAGTTAGTCATGTCAAAATTAGAAAAATAGAAGACAGACTATCACAGAATTGAGAGATTATACAGATGTGAGAAAAAATATAAGCAAAACAATGGTATGACATGGACAGGAAACATCACACATAAAGTTTGTCATAGGTTTCGCTCTTGGAGTGGGACAAAAGAATTGGCAAGTCAAATCTTGTCTGGTCATAAATCAAATTTAATGCACACATCTCATTTCTTGATCAATACATTATTTCAGTATCTTAAAGCTTGCAGCAATTTGTCCCTGGAGGACCGCTCAGTTAAGACTAGCCATTTCTACTTGGAGTACTTAAGTCCAGGCAATGGGAGGGACAGTGGATTTAAGGATGTGAGAGGGACACTTCCTATGGTGTAGTCCAAAGCCTTCAGACCTCTTGTTCAAAATAAAAAAGTTTTCTTTTTTTAATTCAGCAATGACTAGAACAAGCCATAACCTAGCAGGTTTCAGTTAAACTTTGGTCACAATTTCATGGCACATGATTGATATGCCAGGGAACAAATCAGAAATTTTATGAGATGGGTGTCCAGCTGAGTTCAACCAGTTTTTTTTTTTTGGTTAATTAAGGCACTTTCTACATTTTTCTCCAAAAGAGCAAGGCAAGTCAATTTTGTTTTCTAACAAATTTAGAAGAGTATCTATATATCTATCTATCTATATATATTAAATCTCAAGCTTTTGGATAAGCTTTAAGTATTTATCCTCAATTCTGGTGCTCCCATGTAGGATATTTAAGTAACTTTTTATTTTTTTTAATTGATAATAATATGAAGATTAATAACAAATTAGTATTTAAATAAATATCAAATTAATTATTATTATTATTATTATTAGTAAACACAAACTCCTATGACAATGATAATTCTACTAATCAGTTGCCTATTTAGAATCTCCTTAAAAACATGGAAAAATAGCTATATGTATGCATATAATATTCTCTACTTATGACATTTTTCTCAATGCCACTTCCTCTCTTCTTTATTTTTCTTCATAAATTTTATTTAACATACAATTTAGTGCAATTTTTTTCAAATTTTCTTAAGAATTCATACCCACTCCTTTTAATTACAAGTACTGTGGAATTTTTTATTCATTTTTAATTACAAGTAGTGCTAATCCATTGATTTATTGAATTAAATCTATATTTTCTAACAAGTAAAAATTGTTTTATTAATAATAAACCCCAACAACGCATAAGTAATCTGCTAGCAAATATACAAACTAAAAAAAAAAAAAAACCCTCAGCATTTCTTCACTTTATTTTCCTTAAAACTCTTTTCTTTTCAAGTTCAACAGCTTTTCATTTTGCAAAATTCCAGGAAAGTCCCTTACTCCCCCACCTAAATACCCAATCATAAAGCTCAACCTTCAACAATTATTGAAAGATAAATGCTATGATTCATACCAAACCCAAAATCAACAATTTCATCAGTATTATGGCAATCTCAATTATCGCAAGCATCAATTTACTATTCAAGGAACGTTCTTTTCTTCTTTTAACTGCTAATCATTTCATCTAAATAAAAATAATTTCTTCACAAGTCTAAAGAATGATTGTTATTGCGCTTGATGTTTACTATGAGAAACAGAAAACTATTTCATATGAAATAGTTTTCCATCAATCATAATAAAAATAAATCTAAGCCATCCTAAAAATTAAGCCTAGATATAGCCAGAACCAAATCCTAGATTCAACAAACCTAAGGCTTCCTATTTTCCTTTCTCAAAATTTCATTAGAGTATATAGTCAAATAGTTAATCAGACATTGTTTCACACATACGCTAGTATTTTTTTGGTCATGCATTGTTCCACGGTTCCTTCTAAGGTTTAGGCTAGAATCAGAAGAATTATACGACTGAAAAAATTCAAATCTCGCTGAACCTGTATAAGTGACCTGGTATATATATATATATATATAAAATAACTCGCTTACACGGTTAAAATAAATAGTGTGAAAAGGAAAGAATAAGTAGCAGATGGAATTCGTGGTTACCAACTGCAGTTGCCTCTGTTGAGGCAGACACAGGTTGCCCCTCAACACCATCTTCTCTCACAGGAGTATAAATTGCCACCAACCTGTACCCCACATCATCCACATTAGCTTCGTACATCCTTCCCACCTCCCCTGCAAGATCAAATAATTTTCAAGTCAGATACATGTTTACATCAATATAATTACCTGTACTCCAGTGGAACGCAAAACCAGTGATGTAACTAAACAAAAGAGAATATTGTCTACGAACATGTTTATGATGAGATTTTTGTTTGTGAGATTCCATCATTTTACTGAACAATTTAATGCTTTTTCAGCTGTCATACCTGGAATGGAAATCAAATCAGGACTACCAACCATCGATCTAAGCCATTGAATTCTACTTTTTCCTTCTTTTCCTCCACTGTAAACGCCTCGAACAGCATATAAATTGGTGTGAAAACCTCTTCCCTCAATCTCCAACTTAGCTATTCTAGGTATCCCTAAAATCAAACAATAATTCAGTAACTTAAACAACAAATACTTCATAATCCAAAATATAAGAATGCAATCAAGTTTTTAGCATGCAGAGAACATAGCCAACAGCAGTACAATCAAATCTTAGCAAAGAAAACATCAACAAGAAAAAAAAGACCAGAAACTTTCACCAGTAAAGATCTGGCATTGAAAATTTAGAATTATATCCAGCTTACATGTGACTAAAATCCAAGAAAAACTACTTGTAAAACCAAGAAAGATATAAAAAGACATAAAAGGTTCACGGGTGAATGCTTTACAAAATAACGGGATAGTTTGAATTTTGAAATACACACTAGCACACACACATATATATATATATATATGATAGGATTTCACTTTTAATTAAACACAGAGATAGATGAATAACATTACTTTTACAGTGTTTGAATTAAGTGATAGCACTTTAACCTGAATAGAAAGACATCCATGCATGTTGAAATAATTGCAATATATATATATATATATATATGTGATTAATAGTCAATTCTTGTAGACATTCACTAGCTAGCCAAAACTGTCAGAAAAGTACAATTGGAGCAATTAAATCAAGAAATTGGATTGTGTTGCTTAAAATTCACAAGCAATCAGAATAAGCACGTACACACATTTCATGGAGTGATAACACAAGTTTGAAATCAAATCAATGACAAGAGATTAAAAATTAAAATTATTTCCACTGACTGAGAAAAAACATAGTTTCAAGTCAAGTGATTGCACTTCAAACCTGGCAATACAGGACCAATCTCAGCATATGCTGGCTCACTTGACCTTCCAAAGACATCAGTCACAACACATTCACATTTGAAGCATCTACCAATGTCCTCTAGCCGCAACTTGTAAGAGCAGGAGCGTTGTGCAGGCAAGTGCTCAAAAGAGTTGCTATCCCCTGTCACTGATGAGCAGAACCTGCAGCATCTGTGTCAAATACGAGAATGACAATAGACAAGGACCTATGATGAAATTCAAAAGACTAGAAACATTTGTGACTTCATTGCATAAATGCCAAATTTTGAAACAGAAACCAGCCATCAATTGTTATGCAAGCCATTTCACAAATAACCAGAAATTATGCCATAGCAATTTTGGCAGCTATTTACGTAGATTCACAACAGAAATAACTTGATTTAAACATGTCTAGATAAGAATTTTGGTTCCAATAAAAAGAAAAATCAAATTAAATTCATGTTGCTCATGTAAGTTGAACACGTTTAAAACACTTCAATTGTATTTACCATTCATAAAAATCCAACTTTTATTGGTTATTGTTAGAAGTTTAAAACACTTCTATGATTTTTTCTATATTTTTGCTTATGATTTAGAAAAAGAATGCCTAACAGTAAGGGTTATTGTTAGAATGACTAAAATCATATCTGACTTCTTTCTTGTACTTGTTAGAATGCCTAACTCTGATAAGAGAATTTAGCATTTCACCATTGATATCTGACTTCTTTCTTGTACTTGCTCCAAACACATTGCTGGGTTTCACTCTTTGGGATCACTTCAACAGCAGTAAGTACATCACCTTCGATTGCCTTGCCAGTGAGAGAAACCATCTCCACTTTTGGAAGTTCTGGGGAAAATAAGTAAAATATAGTTTAATTTACATGATGCTCCCAATGAGATGAAGCCACAAAGCAGTATCCAAGAGAGCATATTATAATAATGTTCAGCAACCATGTCAATATCAGCAATAGAGTGGAAGAGAAGAATGTCATTCTACAAGGAAAGTAAATAATCAAAGATGGGGGACATGATTAGGGAAAAAGGCAGCTGTATATCAACAGAGATCCAGATAGGATACTAAGGTTCCACTTGCCTACAAAAGAGAACTAGAGGCCTTATTCACCAAAATTACTTTGAACTAAGAACTTTATAAGTATTTTTGGGAAGATGAATGACTTAAGCACGTGGATTACTCTTTGCAAGGGTTTAGAAGCTAGTCCTTTCTTTCTCATAGATTTTTTTCTAGATTAATTCATTATTCCATTTAGCAAAATAATAATCATAATAATAATTCACGAGAAACCAGAGCTCGTAAAATTAGCAAGACAATTGATTTTACTATGTATAAAAGTTGGGTTCTGAATTGTTACCATCAAAAGTTTTTGAACAACAATAGTGATAAATCTTGATTGTCATTACAAGTTGAATCACAAATTTGTAATGGTCTTGCCGAGAACAAGAGCAAGGTTTGAAGGATACTAAGTTACACCTACTCCTAAGAAAGCAAGCAAGGAATGAAAAAGTAGAAATGTAAAAGAAAAGGTATTCTTATGATGTTTTTTCCACTCATAAATTGTTAATCCCACTTCCACTTCATCTTTAAAATAATTATGGAGTATCTTATTTTGATAGAATCAAATTTTATTGAAATATTATTTTCCAATTACATGAAATGTGCTCACGATTTCATGTAATAAATGTGGGGAACAACAACACAACTAAAGAGTTGGGGAACACATGAACTAGTAATAAGGTCAGCAATTCCAACTTAGTCAACATCTGCAGTAAAAAATGTGCTCACAATTTACCAAGTAAATGCAAAATGATGTTACCCATTCTTTCCCAAAATACACACCTGGGAGAACAAGGCCAGTTGGCTCAGACAACTTAAGCTCACCGACAACTGAATCTGAACGAACAGGTGTGTATCTAAGAAAAACAGTGAGACACATAAGGATATACTGTTATATAGGCTTAATAACCAAAGGAATATGGGAAAAGTGTTATAGAGTAAATATTCAAAGGTTTGGCTAATTATTTATCAATAAATAATTAGTTTAAACTTTAAAGCACTTTCTGCCAGCAGATACCATGGTTAAAAAAAAAAAAAACAGTTACCCAAACAATAAACGGCAATTGTAATCTGAATCTGTGACCTCATAAGTTCTATAGGCTGCTCCTTCAATAAGAATGATAGCTCCATCGTTTGTCTCTCTATACCAGCTGAAGAGGCTCAATCCCTCATGCCCACCGAAATACTTTCCTTCTCCAGCATAAACACCCGAAGGCAGCTTCTTCACATGAACATTAGAAACTACCGGAAGAGCTGCCATGTGATATCAATTTCACATGTTAAAGAGCAAAATTTAAGGAAAAGAACTAAATAAATGCAACATCTTGGCATAACTTGGGCCAGAGCATGGATTGGTATAATGAATGGAGAGTATGTAATTCAAAATTTAATCAATTGTACTACAGTTCAAAAGGTAACCAAAATATGGTAGGTTCATCACATGATTAACAGAAAACCAAAATGCATGCACCTGTGATGAAATTTATGGAAGGTCTATGACTATCTGTAACCTTGCATAAAAAGGTAGGTATTTGTGTTGACCATTGTCAAGGAACATAAGAATTTAAAAGTATGAATGAGTACCAGGGTTAACTGGAGAGTTGGAAATTGAGACCAAAGGCTTTCCACACTTGCCATCTGCACGAGTAGGCAGCCAGTACAGAGCCAAATAAGCTCCCACATCTTCAATTGATGGAGTATATGCCCTACCACGAGTGCACATTAATCTCAGAAATTTATGGTTAATATGGGTCTAACATTCTCAATTCTTGGAACCCAGTGTTTTATATATGTACTTACAGGGTTTTACCACATATAAGAACATGATCACCACCATTTGCTATATCCAACAATTCAGATTTATTTAGCTCGTTCCTTGTTCGAAACCAAATATACTCTCCAGCACCTTCCTGTCCACCAAAGTATGTTTTTTGCGGGGTAACTTCCTTATCCTCGTAGCAAGAAGGAATCACAAGTTCCAATCCCACTGGATCAGCTGTTTAAAAATATTAACATAGAAGATATATATTTGAGTACAATAGCATTTTTATAGAATGACAAGATTGCTAAAAAGAATCGGTACTGAAAACACTAAAATATCAAATTAGATTCAATAACTTAAATCAGGAATGTTATGAAGCAGCATGCCCAAGTTAGAGGACAGAGGCTAAAGATACATTAACAAAAAGCAAAGACAGTTACAATTTTTTTGTATATATTTCAAATGCCCTTTATTGTATCAAAACGTTAATAAGGATAGGTGAAGTCGCAATACAAGAACAAAGAAGTGAACTACAATCCAAGCAGTGTATGCCATTGAAAACCAATAAGAACTAATTTGTTACGAACCTTGGCTTTGGAAAGAAGTGGTTGCAGCAAAAGATTGGTTATAGTATAACATTCGCTTGAAATTAGCATGTGAATTGAAATTAGCTGATTCAGTTAGTAGCCATTAGGAAGGTAGTTACAGGAAGTTTGAGGCAAGCCAGTTAGCTTCAAGATATAAATAAGACTGTATGAGATTAGTGAGGGCAGGCAATGAATGAAGTAACAATTTCTGTATCAACTCTTCTCTTCTTCTTTTCCCTTATTCCTTTCTAGTAGTAACTTGTTAAGGTTGAAGCCTAACAATTGATATCAGAGCTTTAAGATTCAATGATGGTGGAAAATCACAAATTGAAAAATGTTAAAGAACATTGCAAGAGGTTGGATGAAAGAATGCAAGGCCTTCACGATGAATTTCATGAATCAATGACTGATCAACAAAGCAAGTGGCAAGAACAATGGGTGGAGCAAAACAAGAGAACTGATCAGATCAGTTTGCAGATTGAAACATTATCAAATTAGTTCCAATCGTTTTTTGCTACTCCGATGGCAGGAAGAGAAGTTGGTGTATGATAACAACCAACTCAATATGTATGCCCTTCCAAAGCTTTCCATCAAAAGCACCTTTCCGATGTTAATTTATACTCATGAAAGTAAAAATTAATGTAAACATCTATGCCTTCTTGAGAATTATGAATTGCCCTTTATGTAACCTACATATCATGCAAACATGGCAACAATAATTTATAATAACCCCATGGTCCCCAACTCAAACTCAGTCCATGAGTCCTTGCAAAGCTTTCCCTCAGGAGTAGCTTTTCCAAAACTAATTTAGATCACAAAGTAAAAATTTGATGCAAGGATGCAACCCTTTAAGAGAACTATATACCATCCCCTTATGTAATCTAATTATCAAGCAATCATAACAGCAGTTTGGGCAGTCCAATCAGGGCCAAAGATCCTTTTTAGATGAACAAAAACTGCAACTATTTTTATTTTATTGTAGGCAATAATTTCAAAGTTGTTGAAGTCCATACAAAGATTATAGATGTGTCTTATAAATCCTAAATTATGAAAGTATGACTCACCAGGTGCAATCACATTAGATAATATGGTCTGAGAGCTTCCTTTTGCACCATCTTTGCGAATTGGAGTGTAAACAAGTTCAATGTGTTTACCGACATCCTTTAAAGTCAAATCAAGAAACTCTGTAATATGTTAAAAAGATATTTAGTGTATAGTGAGTGATTTCAAGAAGACAAATCAACTTGGTAAAAAAAAAAAAAAACATATTCAGTATTGCTCGACAAAAACTTACCATCTTCACTTAATTTCTCCTTGATATCACCACTTTTCACTCTAAACCATTCGTGGAAGCAGTTCCCCTTCTCTCTGAAATACATAAAAGATTTTAATTTTAGACAACTATTAGGTGAGACCTCAAGATATAATTTATATTATTCTTTAATATATCATCTCAAATGAAAGTCTTTTAAGTTTGAAACTTGCACAGAACCACCACTACTTTTTGTTTAATTTTATCAAATAAAATGGAAGTAGTGAGATTTAAACTCATGACTGCTTGGTGAACAAGGTTTTGAGATCATATCAAAGAACTATTTTAACTCAAAAGCATAAGTTGTTAGATGAGATCCTAAGATATGATTTATATTACTCTAATAAAAACAAATAGTTCGCTACTGTCAATAAAAAAAAAAAGGACATTATTCGCTAGAAGTCTCACCCTCCACTATAAGATGCAACAAAGCTCAAACGTTGTCCTTCCAACATTGATCCCAGAAACTCCAATGATTGGCAATTTGGAGGACCTGCACAAGATTTTAAAGATAGAATCACAAAACTAGACCTTGTTGAGTCAATTATTACACTCATGACATTAAGTAGTAAACAGGATTAGAGGGGGGAGGAACATTAAACCTCAAAACTAAATACTTCACAAGTTTATAAAAATGCTGCCAAAAAAAAGGGTGCAACAACGGAAATAAATCCCATACCAGGTATAATAGGTCCCATCTGTTCAGAAAGTACTATAGGACCACGGGCCCAATCACTTCTCACAGGCTCACAAGAAACCGAGACAAAGCAGCCAATGTCATCAACTAAAAGCACGTATGATGCAGTAGTGGCACCTCGAATTTCAATTTGAGTGCCATCTGAACTAGTCTGCAAAACAATAGCTTGGTGAATGAAGCATAAAGCAGTCGACAATCAGATCTAGCAGAAAAATGCCAATTCTACCATGACGTGATGTTCCTCCTTTTTGCTACACAATGTCACGTGGAAATATGGCAATTTCCCTTCAAATATGAGAAATTTACAAAGTTCATACATGCATCAAGAAATAAGTACCCGAAACCAACGGAAAACTGAATTCCCCTCTTGCCCTCCCCAATATTTTTTGTCAACAGTTAGCATAGTTCCTTCAATAGCAGTTCCAACTATTTGTAGAGAAAGCAGTCTTGGACTTCCTAATCATCAAAGAAAACTTGGCGTAAGGAAATAAGTTTGAAAAAGAAACAATAAATCAGTTTAAACATAAGTCTTGGCTAGTATTCTCAACGGATAATTAAATCCATAGAACTAGAACCAAAAGAAACTAACATACCTTCAATACAATTTTCTTAAAATTCAAAATTTTATCTTTAACGTCATTTCTCAGCTTAAACTTTTAGGTTAAATTATTTTTAATATGGTATTGAAGTTCATTTGACCTAAATATCAAGAATTCAAATCCTAGTAACTCAATTTATTTACAGATTAATTTCAACAAAAAGTAGCAGCGGAATTGTGCTTAAATGCCAATAAACTTTGAGAGCGTGCAGGCTAAGAAATAAAATAAACCATTGGCCTTCACCTAAAAACTTCAGTTTTATTGCTAATGGAAAAACTTCACTGAATAATTCTGATTTACATATTGTGATTTACATTAATTGCAAAATTATTCTGCTTAATCTTCTTGGTTCACAGACTTGGACAAGCAAGCAAAATTGTCAAAACCTGAGACAAGAAACTTACCTGGTCGAACACGTTCTATCCCCATGCAAGTTCTTGGCTCGCCTACTATTCCATCATCACGAACTGGAACGCACTGAAAAGATATGAATTTGCCAATTGCATCTCTAGTAACACGACATTGAAGAACTCCAGAACCCTCGAGTATCAAGGATCCGGTATCACTTTCAAACTGAAAATTTCAAACAACAGTTAAAGTCAGTATAAGTGTAATTCTTGAGAAAAAAAATGAATCAAACACGCTTCGTAATTTTATAATTTACAACTAAAAGGAAACAGAAGACAAAAGGCTCAACTCATTATGACAACGTTTCTAAATAAAGGGATAATTGTGTGGAATGGCGCAAAAGAATCCAAATAGCTAACCACAACTAGTTTGAGATTGAGGCTCGATTGTTGTTGTTACTAAATAAAGAGATACTCAAATTTTCTTAAAACAGACGAAGCAATAAAATGGATTTCAAGAAATAATAAATTAAAAAAAAAACAACAAAGAAAGCTAACAAGAGACAAAAAAATCATTTAGTACATAAAACCTAATAACGTTACAGGATACATATTCCAGAACACATAAGCACAAAAACAAAACAAAAATGAACACTAGTAATTGAAGCATGGTTCGCTCAGACTCAAATGGTTAAATTCCAAATATCTTAGATATTTTTCTAGAGATGCAAAAAAGACTATTGAAAATTTATATCGCAAATAGCACATAGTTAAAAACAAAACAAAAAATGCTACTCCTTGCAAAATGAGCTGTAAACCTACAAGCTGGGTAGAAAAAAAAACCTATAACCAGCTTCAGAAAAGCCTTGTGAAACCTCTAATGCCCATTCTTCTAGTAAGCAATCCAATCCACACAACATCGAAAAAATAAATAGCTACATTTGTTTTCCGAAAGTAATAAAAATACCAGCCAGTCAATATGAATAAAGAAAAATTTGAAATTCTACCAAGGCTGCAACATGTAAATATGCACATACTAACGGATACATATAGGTATAGTTGTAGATAATAAAAAAGAATTAATGGGATAATTCAATTTTGAGTGTTTGAACTTATTTGATTTTCACAATTGAGTGTCCAATTTTTAATTTTGTTTAAATAGGTGTTCAATCTTTTTATTTTGCATAATAAAATGTCTAAGTGGATGTATGTTAGCAAATGTTAACGTGTTCATAAAATGATAACATGATCGCTAATACTAAAATAACATTTTGGGCTAATATCCCTAATGAGATGTCACATAAGTAAATGGGTGGAAAACTTCCTTCCAAAAGCTAGTTGAAAATTGGAAAATAATTATTGTTAAATATAAAAAAAACTAAATGTTAAATATATATATATATATATGCTAGATTTTGGAAGGAAATTTTCTAATTTATATATATTTAATAATTTTTTAATTCATACATATTTAATTATTATTATTTTTTAATTTCCAGTTAGCTTTTAGAGGAAATTTTCCCTCCCATTTACTTGCTGACGTGGCATCTCGTTAATGACATCATCCCTAATGGTATCTTAGATGTCGGTGTTCATGTCATCACTTAACAGATGTATCAACATTTGACACCTATTTGAACAAAAATAAAGATCAAAATAATTGTGAAAATCAGGTAAGTTCTTTTTTGTCTTTCAATCGATGAATGATTCCATTTTGGTTTATATGTAAGAATACATTAAAGGAAATAAAAGAAGGATATCATGAAGTGATTTTCTTACATGGGTACGAGAGCATCAAATACAAGAATGATTTCAGTTGCATTATTACTACGAAAGCAACTTCTCTTATATGCTAAAGTTCTTCTAGCAAGCATGTTAACAAAACTTCAAGCTAATCTAATCATCATTAGGAACATAGGTCCAAACAAGTGAAAAAGAAATCAATATTACAAAAAAAATTGAGGTTGCACCACACATGTTTTAGATTTAAGTGTTTACCTCATGAAGATACCAATTATATTCACTTTTTCCTTCATGACCACCTACATAGCCATATGATGCCGTCAATAGTCCACCTTCAATGTAGTCGCCCGAAATTGATAAGAAATTTAGGCTTGGAGGAAGGGCTGAAAGAAGTGAATAAATTATATGTAGTAGATGTGAATTTCAAAACAGAACTTTAACTTGTATCAAATCAATATTCAACATTCTTTTGTAAGACAGAGGAAAGAGTTTTACTTACTCTCAACTGCTTTTTCTGATATAGCATATGCTGGTTCTCCAGATTCACCATCTGGAGTCATAGGAGTATATTTCGCAACAATGAAATAGCCAACTGCTCCTAGGGGTATGCGGAATGCCTAAATTAAGGCAAAAGTTCAACTATAATCATGTAACAAAAATAAAGCCAAAAAAGACACTGATTCATTATTTATGTGCGCATATACAGGCATACAGATTTACCCACCTTTGCAATTTTTGCAGTGCTCAATGCATCTAGACTATTCTCACCATCCAACGTCGAAGAACTAGTTTTAAACCACTGAACTCTGCTAGAACTTTCAGTTCCTCCAGTAACAGTTCCAGTTACAGTGACCTTACTGTTTTCTCGTAAATGACCAGTTATCTTCACATTCTTTACTTTTGGAGGAGCTGAAATCAGAAAAAAGAAAACCATCACTACGAATATGGAAGTTAGAACCTTTATGCAACATTATAAACTGCAAAAACATAACAAAGATACCCAACAACAAAATACTGTAAAAAATATTACTAGCAATGGAAGAAAATTATATTATACATGGAACTTCATTAAAGCTAATTCACATTGTAACGTTGTTATCAAGAATAGAATCTAGAGAACCATACCAAACTCAAAGAGTATATACTTACCAAGGACACTTATCAAGAACTACTCGTACATTTGTATTGAACTATGCTGAGACATTGATTAGTTCCCATTTTCACGAGTAAAAGTGAACCTACTTTTTTATATTTATTTAAACTAGCACTTTAGCTTCAGTTATCTTGAATTAGGTACCACAGACTAAAAGAGGTCCAAAATTGAATTTATTCTAGAAAAAGACCCATTACTTGCCAACTGATATGAACTTCAGATCTATCAGACATTTTTCACTAAGAATGAATGACCAACCCACCCCCCAGCAGAAGAAAGCAATAAAAATAATCATGACAAAATTTGTCAGCATCATTTCAAACTACCTCGCTTCACTGGGAGAGACAATATTGTAACAGATTCCCCTTCCTGTCCTGCAAAGAGTGCAAATTATTATGCTAAGTTTTTTAATATAATCTATTACAAATCCAGATGATGAGCAAACATGTTGGTTATATCTTCAACAACAAAAAAGGTAGTGGACCTACCTTCAAAATTAATGGGTGAATACACAAAAGCTAAGCGTCGCCCAACATCCTCATTGGTCAAAGCATACTCAGATGTACCAGTTGATATGGATACAAAATCTCTAGGAATAGAAAAAACAGCCAAGAAGATTGAAATAACCTCTACCAAAAAAACAAAACTTGAAATGAAACCGCAGTGCATCCCTTAGAATACACAGAAATAATCCAAACCCAAGTTGAAACAGACAACGAGGAAAGAAGGAAATGCTGTGGGCATAAAACCAACTGAAGTGTGAGCTCTTACGACAAGAATAAAATACAACATCAAGAGAATAAGAATAGCAGAGTAGAGTATGAAATAATAAGTACACTTACCCAGTGTTCTTATTCTCACGTAACCATTCAAACTTGCTGGGACCTTCTTTCCCCCCAAAGTAATTCCCAACTCCTTTTACGATATTTCCTTCAACAACATCTCCAATAATTCGAACATTACTGACCGATGGAAGAGCTATCACAATGAAACATAACATAATCTTTCAGTATCCAATGCCATACTATTTGAATTTAAAAATAAATGGAGAAACTATTTAACAATTATAGATATGACTACTCGAGAGAGTCAAAAGTAAGAGGATGAGGATGAGGATGAGATCAAGCATGTGTTTTCTAAAATTCTCAAGTCAACTGTTTGAGGCTAGAGGAATCACTTCCATTATTGAACTAATTACAATTGTTGAGCAAAACAAAAGCTGGTAATGCAAAATATAAGAATATTTCATCATTCTTGATTGAAATACTACGATTTTCAGGTTCATTCAATGAATTTGAATAAATGAGAGAATACTCCCTCGCCTTTTCAAGGAACGTACTAAGTGTACCTACATTAAGCAAGGAGATGTGTATCTGAAATGGAAAGTTTGAAATGATTTTATTTCATAAAGAAAGTTCACATGCACCAATAAAAACTCTCAGAACAAAGAATATCAATTGTCATTGATGCCAAAAATAGTTGACCAAGGAAACTCATTTTGATTAAATTCAATATACGTCTTGGAGTGGGTCAATCTTTTCTCATGGGATATTTCTTTGGGATGCTCCCCTGGTAACGGAACCGAGCATCTATTCAAATAGGGAATTTATAAAAATCTAGAATTAAAAAAAGAAAAAGAACAAGAACAAGAAGAGAAAACAGAAAGCACCTAACTAATCAAAAATTATATCCCTACACACCTGCTTTAACAAAATCAGTATATTTATAGTGAGGTTCCCCTTTGGCTCCTTCTTCTGTGACTGGTGTGTACATAAAAACCACACTTGAATCAATGTCATCTAGAGTTAAACGATACTCCTCATCTTCTGCTCCAGCAATAACCGTCGGACTGCTATTCCATCTTCTCCTCAGCCAACTGAAAAATGGGAATAGTATACTTAAATTGCATATTTTGACTTTGGGTATGTATATCCTGCAACCAAGTTATCAACCTTACCTTGCAACACCTTTCCCCGGAGTCCCCCCACACCATGCAATCTCAGCATAGCCTTTGATAACATTTCCTTCCACCAACTCTCCTTGCACTTCAAGGTTCACAACCTTTGGAATTCCATTTCCTTTATAAGGTGGAAAAGTGAGGTTGAAAGACAGTACGATGCGAGTTACATGGTTGAAGAAAAGATTCAAAAAACGTTAGATTAAAGGAAAAGTTATCATGTATTTTATACCATACTCTTTCTGACTGAGAATAACAGAACCTATAATTTCTCAAATGTTTGCATGTATGTTTGTCTGTTTCTGCATTTTTAAAAGGGCTTCTCTATAGTAAGTGTGATGCCACTTTGATGTGAATCAACAAGTACAAATTACAAAATTATCCAGATAAAAATAAATAACATCGTGTTAATAAATTGGAAGCTAAATTAACATGCAATTTATCCAATATCAACCATCAATTTACAAAGAATTTACAAAGAAAATAGGAACAAAACATACCAGGTGAAACTCGTGAAGATATGGCAAAAACAGGAGGATACTTTATTTCTCCCATTATGGGAGTACATTCCACTTTCAGAAATTTACCAATGTCTTCATGCTTTGGCCAGTATACCTGGTCATCATATGATGTT
This sequence comes from Populus nigra, assembly GCF_951802175.1. Lineage (NCBI taxonomy): Eukaryota > Viridiplantae > Streptophyta > Magnoliopsida > Malpighiales > Salicaceae > Populus > Populus nigra. The sequence goes on from NC_084852.1 coordinate 13,157,948, forward strand.
ATCAGCATGGCAAAAACTGAAGATGTCTGCTCAAAAGTTCATTATATGGCAGGAATCAATTACCTCACCAGTGGCATCAGGGATAGCAGAAAAGCTTGAAAGTGCTCTTTCTTCCACAAACCATTGATACTTTAAGACTAACTGTGGATCGGCACTTAGATTGTTGTCTTGAACAAAAACAAAGTGGCAGTGGCAAGTGTCTTCTTCAAAAGGTTGATCTACCAACGCATCTTTGAGCAGATAGCCTGGAGGGAAATGCTCTTTCCATTGCTCATATAGAAAGCAAAAGGTTGAATCTGTTCAGCAGACCACAGTTCAATTCAAAAAGTTTCATAAAGGAACCTTCATGAATTGGCATGGTCAACAATAAATACTAGTTGCAAGATAGCTTCACACGTCACAGCAGCCTAATATTCACATAGTGTTATGTAACATGGCAGTGGAGATCCACAAAGTCACCCTTGCTTATGTTGCCTTATAGCTTGGTATATGTTTCATAGTCTTTAGAGGTCCAGCTATTTCCTCAACGTGAACACATTAACTATGTATTAATTCTGATTACACTGCCTGCTCAGTAGCCTTTGCAAAGCAATCAAAGAATCAAAACAAGAGCTAGATAGAGGTGTTAATCAGACATAAGTTCTTTTATGCTTGATTTTGTGACAGTGAGGCAGACATAGTGAAGGATTGCTCAGCATGTTCATACAAATATAATACAACAATGAGTGGACTGGTCTTTGTTGTGTAAAGTAACAGCCACATTTGTCAATTGCCTTCTGTTGCTTAACGTGCGTCAGATGAGTGCTTATGGAGTTGGAGCATGAAGCTGTGAAATTTATTGCAGGTATAATTGAGGTGGGCATGAATGCATAGTGAGAGGTATTGTTCCCATATAGGGAAGCAAAAGATGTTTGGCATTGTATCATATCAGCTACTTTCTGTTCCTCTTGAGGAAACACCATGAAAGAGCATTTAAGGGAAATTTATCATCTCTCACCTATTTGAATGGCATTTGTTTCAATACCATGCACTATTAACATGTGGAACAGTCTTTTGTTAGTGGGGAATATTACTGAATCCTTATTGAATATTTATTTTGTTTGGAAATTCACATGTGATGAAGGTGGAATGAAGTACCATGGCATGTACCTAATTGAACCTGGAAATATTGATTACCTCTTTCATAACTAATTTAAAAGATCCCGTTTACTTTTATTCATCATGTACAAATTCGTGTGGCATGCACAACGCACATGAGTTAGCACGTCCACATTCAGGTAATAAGCCCTTAGGTTATTGATTTCAGAGCCACGGCCTTCATCATTGCTGTGATTAAGCATTTGGTCATGGAGAAAGAGGATAGGAGAATCAGAGCAGAGATGATAGAAGAAAGGAGGAGAGAAACAGCACAAAGAAAGGAAAGAAACCAAGAAGTAAAAGGAGAACAGCGAGCTTTTATATGAACAACAAACTCTAATGTAACCTCAAAAGAATGATAAAAAAAAAACAAAAACAAAACCATCTAATAGGTGATTGAATAAAAAAAAATAGCTAGCAAATAGAAAATAATATAAAAATTCTAATATCCACCAAAAAACACATGCAATTAATTAATAAAACTATGCAAACCTAGCTAGTTGTCCATTTAGATATCTCGTGAAGTTGAAACTTGCATACAGCGTATGTGTGCAGTATGAAAAATCACCCTCCTATAACAAATTAAGCACAATAAAATGATAATAGTACATAAAAATCAAGTATCTAACATAGGGGGTTCTCCCCTGATCCAGACAAAATCAACATCAATAGAGATGTGATGATTATTTGATGTAGTGTCTGAAGTCCCAACCATGCACCAACAAAGAATGTTTTGCAAAATACATACCTGCTGCTTTCTCAGGGCGACAAAGCTCCCAACCATATCTAATGCACAACGCTGTGCATGCTGGATAACGTTTTGCAATTGCAACCTCTTCTCGGGAAAGATCTATCAGAATTTCCAAGTTTAGAAGACAATGAAGAAAAGTAACGAAGTATATTAAAAGCAAGAAAACCTAATAAGTAAAAACCCTATTTTAAGACGGAGAAAAAAATAAGACACAAAGGAAATTGAAAGCAAATGCAGATGCATGTTCTGTATATGAGGAACAAACATATCATTCAATCTAGTATAAAGGCATTTGAAATATGACACAGAATACCTCTATCATTAAACTTTTTCAAGGTAGGACCAACAAGCAAAATTGAGGCTGCTTCTAAATGGGGCATCTTAAGTATAGGATTCTCCTCCACTCGCAAATGCTGCAACACAACACAATATTGAGAATGTTACATATGTACTCTTGCTTGTGGGTTTAAGAAAATGAGCAACATGTTTCCATTCATCTGTCATCAATGCATCAAATCTTTCTCCAACTCTTATACCACTGGAAAATAAATACGAGTGTTCAGAAGATAAAGAAAAAAATATATATATTAACTGCATGTCGATCTTTAAGAATTCAGACATTGATGGCAGAAAGCTGAAAGAAAATGAAAATATTTCAGTAATTTATACCACTCCCAAGTCAAAATACCACGGCAAAAGATTCCATGACAGTCCATAACCCTAGGCATTGTCATCTCACAATACTAACCTTAAATATTCTTAAAAATGAGGAATTATATTTTTTAACGAAGTAAAAGATAAAGAAATCTTAACGATGAAAATGATATACCTCCAATCATCCAATATTTATTCACATTGCACAAGAAAGCCTTGAGACAAACTCGTGAATAATTGCAAAATACTTCATGATTTCTAAACCTTAGTGTGAAATATTCATGAGTGATTTAAAGCATTATCTCTGTCAAGCAAGAGAATCATATCAATTTTTCTGTCAAACAAACTTACTTGTGTCAGTATTAATCAATTAATTGCACTCTGAAACTAGCTACAGTTGTATGAACCCAAACAAAACTACATGGAAGGAAACAGAAGGATTGGCAAGGCAGTAAAGAATGTGAAAAAACAAGACCATTTTAGCAACCCTGTCTCATGCTCCAAAAGTTAAAAGAACAGAATTAGAATACTTAAAACTAACCTCAAGGACTGGTAGATGTGGGAAGCTCTTCAGAGTTGTTATTTTGTTTTTGCTGGCAGCTAATACCTAGAGAAAAAAAAAAAAACAGGAAAAAGTTGAAGAAAATGATTCAATCATGACTTTGTAATATGCTGGAGGATTGTTAGACAACATGCACACCTGTAGTCGAGGTTGGCCAGCCATTGACAGAGATCTTAACTTATTTTGAGCAACCGAAAGAAACTTGAAATAAAAAGAAAGATATCAAACCACTGATTACTTTGAGTGCAGACATAGAAGTCCATTGTAAATCATGAATTACAATAGCTGAGCAGCAAGACTTAAACAATTTAAAGGCTTACCTCCAGGTTAGGAAGCTGAGGAAGGCTTACAAGTGACGTGATTTGATTCCCAGCAAGATAGAGTTGCTGCAGGTAATAGATATTTCATCACCTTATTAAATGAACCATCACGGTCTATAGTATATCTAATCATGAAACTTAAGAGATGAATGGACATGAGAAACAAACCTGAAGGGCCTGGCAATTCTCAAGAGGTTCAAACTCAGGCCCCTTGAACTCATTGAAACTCAAATCAAGGACCTGCAAAAGCAGCATTGCCTATCAGTAACTAATCTACTTTTATTTGCAAACAGACATGTCTAATGCGGAACTTTGGCAAGTTTTGAATTTTGCTAATTCAAAAGTTGTATGCACAGAAAATGGCCAAGTAGTGTTGTAATAAGAAATGGAATCATGATGAAACATGAAACACACCTTCACACGCTTCAGTATCTCAATTCCTTCCAATGTATGAAGGAGATTGTCTCTGAGATAAACAAACTGTAAAACAGGAGTTTCAGTTAAACATTCTCTGTCACTAAGGTTAGCAAATATAAGCACCAATGCATCCAGATAGTGCATGTTTACCTCTAGATTTTGTGTTAAGTTCAACCCACTCGCATTAAGACTACGAATTTTGTGTCCCCTAAGATCCAATCTCTGAAGCAACAAAACAAAATCGCAAAGAAATTGGCTAGGACCAAAAAAAGTGGGGAAAAGGAAAAATAAGCAACCATAGTCAAACTTCTTGTGAAGCACGCATTGAATCATTAAAAGCATGCCTAATGCTCATAGCTTCTAGAGTTCTCAATGTCATTCAGCCACATTACACCACTATTTCACACGAATATTTACTGAACCTTTAGAACAAAGACATAAACACAATTATCTGACTAATTGATATCTCAAAAAGCAATGGCAATTTAATGCAAACAAATCATACATAGTTTTTCATACAATTGATGTGGCAATTACTTTTTTTCAAGTTTAACCAATCATCTAATGTTTATGTGATCCAAAGTTCACCATTTATCACTTGCCAATATGTTTGCATGGAGTTTTAAAATGATCTGTTCGTATGCATAGCATTTTCCCATCTCAAAAACATTTTACAAATTAAAATTTTACATGTAAATCTTTTTCACTAAAATATTTTACATCGAACATATGTTTCAATGAGATTGAAATAGCTGGATGAAACTGTAAGTGGAAAATTATAGGTTGATTATTCTTCATATGACATATAATAGAAATTAATGAATTGAAAATATTTTCTTGCAATTGAACTAAGCATATAGGCTGTCAATGAAACATTTTACCTTGGTCAAGTTTTTAACAAAATAAGATCCAGAAAATGGTAAATTTTTTACGACAACAAAAAAAAAAAAACACCCTAAGTTTTTTCTAACAATACATGAAACAACTCCAGTTTCGTATGGCTAAAAAAAAAACATTAAAGACACAATATTTGAACGTCACACAATTATTTAGCCTCTGGCATCACTATGCCCCTATGTGTTTTGAACTGTTTATTAAAAGAACAGCCAAAGATGGTTGTTTCTTTTTCCACTAAAGAACTGTAACCAGTCCATTTTCTACAAATTTACACTTTTATTTCTTCTCAAAATCCATTCTCAAGATTACTATGACTATCAAGACTTTAGAATATTGTGAAGAAGCATTTATAAACCAAGAAAGGAGATTGGAGTTCTGTAGTGTATTTGCCTTTAATAGCAACCTGCAGCTATGAAATACAGTGTGTTTTCAGTTTCCCTTATCTTTTCGGGATACAAGGGGCACTACTAAGATAATGTTGGTTAATAATCATAATTATCGAACAGAAATGCCTCACCTCCAATCCTAAACGCATATTTAACACCTTAGAATATAAAAACAGCATTGTCATAACGTCAAAAGAATAATTCCAGCTCATAACTTGAAAGGAAATTCAACAGTTATGCTTGGACAGGACAGGCATCTAAAAATGAAACCTGAGTGATTGATTCTTATGTCTGTTGAACAAAATTCACAATTGATGATTCCAGTTTTTTTTTTATTTTTTGCACTTCTGTTCAGCTAAAAATACAAAAAGATGGTGGTGCATTTCTTCACTGAGAAAAGAGAAAAAATGAAGTAAAAAAGTAGACATAAGGAAATGGGTTGACTCGTTTCTGGAACTAATTCACATGTGATCGATTTTCATATAACAAGATAATAGAAAACGAAATGTAAGACATTCTATGTCTCAGTCTCCTCCTCTGTGCATACTGGATCAAGCATATTGATTTCCTATCAAAATAATAGAATACAAAATGGAAAAAAAAATGTGTCTCTGTCTCCAAATATGCTACAGGATAAATGTGACAGAGAAGATTCAAACTAAATCAAGTTTGAATTTGAACTTGTTTGCGGATTAATTTTACAAGATCAGGTATATTTTTAAAACTGTACATTAGAATGAATTGAAATTTTACAGGAAGATATTAGACTCATAGAACTATATTCTAGTAAATTTTCAGGTCAAATAAAATTCAAGAACATATTATTTTAGAGGGTTGAAGTTACTAGACAAATGTTGTTAAATTTATCATATTAAACCTTTCTATATATTGTTTGGGACATATCTGAAGCTACAACTAAAATATTTCTGCAATTCAAAGTTTGTCTGAAAAGTAAACATCTCAAACTTTTCAACTAGTATACCTATTAATTCATCTAAACGAGAGAGAACGACATGTTTAAAATTAAGATTGAAAATCCACTCAAAATATGCAAAAATTAAAGAATCAGGCTACATAAAAGAATTTTAACATGAAAACTTTATTTTTATTATTATATTTTATTTATTTATTTAATATTAAATAATTATTTTTAATTTGAGTTTATTCTGGTTTATTAGATTTGGATAGTTAAAGAAAACTATATCATTTTTTTTTAGCTATAAATTTTAACAACAAATTAAAGAATAAATATAAGTTTTTTTATTATTATTTGTTTGTGATAATATTATTTTGCTTTGCAGGAATAAAAATTATATACTGACTTATCAATATTTTTAATTCTTAAATATAAAATTATTTTTAGATTAAGTTCTATTAAACTTAATTAATTTTTAGCTTTCATATTGTTATTGCACTTTATTGAGGTTTGCTTGAGATTTGCATGATAGACAACGTATGCCTTTTTCATTTTATTTTCTTTTGAGAGTGATAGTAATAGTATGCTTACCACATCATCCCCAGCTTTATTAATCTCCACCTGTGGAAGAATAATGAAGCGAGAATCCCGGCTTTCAGGAGTACCTGCTCTTCTCCGACCAGACAAATTAGAACTCCTGTCCAGAGATATTGACAGGGAACCGGCTCTCAAACCACTAGAACTGGAAGGCGAGCGAGCAGATGGTGAAGAAAGCTTAGAAATTGTCTTCCTGCTCATGCTACTGCCAGTACTGTCCAGTGATGAAGAAGCAAGCCTTCTCGAAGACGAAGAAGAAGGGACTGACAATGCTGGCTTAACTGAAGATTTCTTGACTGTATCTGGCTTACGTACACCCGACCCAATTGATGTTCTCAAGCTCTTATCCATGGGAACTGACTTCCTAGCCTCGGAAACACTACTAGTTCGAATCGTGGGTTTTGCGGAAGGCAAGGAACTCCTTCTAAGCTGTGGAAGGGACTGTTTCACTGGATCTGAAACAGCATTCGTCTTTCCGCCAGAACCGGTAGTAGTATTTTGGAGTTTCGTTGCAGAGACGGATAGCTTCTCAGGAGCCCCTCCAGTGCTGTTTCTTCTTGTGACTGGAACTGAACTGGTTTTGCGGGAGGATGCAGTTGTGGTGGTCACATTTGAAATTGAATCCGAAGTGTTCTTTGGTTTGCTCCTCTTTGGTGCCGAGAGATTTGAGGTGGCTGAAATGGTAGGTTTCGTGGTTTTGGAAACCTTCATGGAAGTTTCCACTGAGCTAACAGAGGACTGCTGCTTCTGTCTCTCTGAAGTCGGGGCCTTTCTAGCCCCCTCGTCACCTAGTGGTTCCTCCATTTTTAAGCTAAACAAGCCTGCTTCTCAATTAACCACCACAACAACAAGGCATAATACTGTAAGAATGATCGAATTTAATTTATAAAAAAAACCACACAACATGGATTAAGAAACTACTATTAAGACCCCGGAAAGGAAAGGAAAACAAAAGGCAATGAATTATTGATTAGTTTTGTATTGGGTTGTTGAGAAAATGTCAAAAAGTTAGTAAGCAAATTAAAAAAGAAACAACAACGGAGAAAATCACAAATTTCAGGCAAAACCTGCTGTCATGCCATTATTTGTTTCGGTTAAGGAGTCATTTTCACTCCTCTTTAAAATAATAACGCAATATTTCCACACACAAAAAAAAAAAAAAAAAAAAAAACACCGACAAAGAGAACTCAAAGACAAACTAGAAACTTACATGCTAAAAGCGAAGAAGAAGATAAAGCGAAACATGTATCCTTGGATTCAAATGATGGAGCTTGGATCCAGAAACAAATGCAACTTCCTTAGCAAAACTCCAAGCTTCCTCTCCTCTCTGTGGATCCAAGTGGAGGGAATGTACAAAGCCAAACAAGTAGATCTAGCTAGTGAAGGAATTGCAGCTGCAGCGTTTCAAAAACATGGAGTGGAGTGCTTTACAAACGCCCCACAACAAATGACGAATGCCTTCCTGCTTTTTCTTTTTGTGTCTTTTTTGTTCTTGAAAAAGTAGAATAAAGTAAGAGAGAGAAGGGAGGGGGGGGGGGGGAGATGGTTTATTTGTTTGAAAATGAGGGTATGTTTGGCTACTGCTGTTTGACGGTAGATCTTATGTTCTAAAATCTCGTTTAGCATCCAACCGTGCCTTTTAGAATTTTTAATTTTTTCATTTTAAATTAATGTTTTTTATAATGTGATAATATAAAAAATTAAAAAAATATTATTTTTAAAAACTAACATCTACCTAACTCTTACCCAATCTCTCAATGAAAAGAAGAAATAATTGTGTTCATAACTAATAATTTCTCTTGAAATTATATCCATTTATGTAATTACAATGTATTACATGGCATTGTATTTTTTATAAATATTTTTTATTTGAAAATTTTTTAAATTAATTTTTTCATATTTATTTTTATATCAACACATTAAAATTATTAAAAAAATATTAAAAATAATAATTTGATGATTTATCAAGCCAAATATATTTTTAAAATGCATTCAAATATAATTTTAAATATAAAAACAAATAGCTTGCAATACTAAAGTAAAAGTCCATTTGTTTATGTGTTTCAAAAATATTTTTAAAAGATTTTAATATTTTTATTTTAAATTAATTTTTTTATATTTTTAGATTATTTTAATATGTTGGTATTAAAAATAAATTTTAAAAAAATATTATTTTAATATATTTATAAATAAAAAAACATTTAAAAAATTAGTTGTTATGAAATAATAAACGTGTTCCAATAACAAAGCGTGTTCCTATTTGTTTTGTACCATGAGCGTCGTTCTCATCTTATGCAAGAAGCGGAATCATTAACTCGTGAGTAGATGGGGTCCTGGTGTGTCTAATCTTTTGCTTTGCTGACAATAAGAAAGTGATGGCAACGTCGTGTAAATTAAGTTTTTTAAAAATTAATTTTTTTAATTAAAATTTAATATAATTTATGTATTTTAAATTGTTTTGATATGCTGATGTTAAAAATAATTTTTAAAATATAAAAGAAATTATTAATATTTATTTTAATATAAAAAATTATTTAAAAAATAACTATTACCGCATAACTATAACTATGTTAATCAAATTCAACTAGTTATTTAAATTTATTTGATGCATAGTTGGTACAGCAATGTGTTAGCTCAGCTAAAACGAAAATTTTCTTCTCTACTAATGTTTTTCGAAAGTTAGCTCACGATATGTGTAGAGAAAATGGGTTTACTCGTAATTGGGCTCTAGTTAAATGTCCACTGGCCAATAAAGTCATGGTCTAATTATAAAAATGATATAGTTGGAAACAAAGTATAACGGATTTGCTACACGTTAAAATTCTCATATACTAAAAATATTATAATTATAAAAATTAATTTTATTTATTCATGTCTTTGCTTCTTAAAATGCCATTACAAAAAAAACTAAATAAAAAAATTATTCTTTTTAAAAAAAAAACTAGAAAAGCAAGAAAAAAAATTAAGGAAAACAATTCTTTTATACCAATTAACCCAGACTGAATTAACATAAATTTTTTAAAAGAAAGGATAACATATTGATTTAATTTATTATTTTATTACTGAATATTTTTTCTTTTCTAGTTGTTTGTCCTTCAAAGAGGTTTACAACTTCTTAAATAGCTCAAAAACTAACAAACCTAAAAATAAAGAAAACCCTAAACAAAATAGAAAAAATAAAATTATTAAGCATATTATTTAATTTTCTAATGAATAAAATTTAATTTTTTAAACTAAATAGAAAACAATTAACTAAGAAAATATTTAATTTTTTTAAAAAAAAAGCCCATGCATTAGTCTTCTCATGTTGGAAAGAACTCATCCTCGAGTTCAGACCTCAGTCGGAAACTTTCTCCACCACAAATATTCTTTTTTATATGGATTACTCTATTTTGAGTGTCTAACATCTTTTTCTAAGCCACTCATCATGGGTCTCTAACACAACACCCTTGCATATCTCTTGTCATGGCTCTCTAACACTACACCTTTATTCGAGTTACTCTATCATGAATTCCATCAATAGGATTTCAAATAACAGCAACTGATATAGAAAAAAACAACACATTGTTTCCAATACATCTCATTATATAGGGAGAAACTTGTTATCCCCTCCTACATGAGCACATCTTGTTCTACGATATTTTTTAGCCATGATTATTCAACAACACATAGTAATTAATCACTAAGAATCATTGAACTCTGATACACATCCTCTATGATCCCCAACCAAAACCACAAAAAACTGTTGGGCGTTGATACTAATGGACACAGCTGGCAATAAAAGATAATGAAGTTTGTTACAAGTCAAAACCTTTAAAAACTAAGAATATTATAACTATAGAGAGACTCAAAATACCTATTTTATTCATTCATATCATTCCTTCCCAAAAAGTTATCACAATAAATAAATACAAAAGTAGAAAACCCTAATGATATTGAAATGAAAAAATAAAATAGAAAAATTATTTCTTCAAATAAAAAATAACTAGAAAAGCAGGAAATTAAAATAGAAAAAAAATAAAATTAACTAAGAAAAATATTTATTTATTTATTAAATTCAACCTATGATCATCTAATTGAAAAAGGATTCAACAATATTTTAATTTGATAAATTATATCTTGCAAGTCGATTGACTCTTTGTCAATCTGTTTGATCATCCCTTCTTTTATATCTTAAGCAATCAACAAAGACCATGAGACTACTTATGAGAGGCTATTGATCATGTAAATGAATTTTGGTTTGGGGAAGATAAAGTTGATAAGTGTCAGGTGAATTTAGTGAGTTGAAAGCAAACTTGTTAACTAAAATTTATTGATAGAGCATGTATTAAAAAAAAATTAAACGTTGTGAATAAGACTCAAAGGTCTTATCGATGATATAGACAAGCTTTGAGTTCATGTCTTATGAAAATAACTATGGCTTTTTTTATGCTATCATTTTAAAGGGTAGCATAAAGGTTAATCCATCCCTCAATATAATGCTTTTTAGTGGTTTACTAGTTGATGATACGCGTTGCGCTGCAAGCTAGTCAAAAAAATTTAAGCATATAAAAAAGATGTTTAGGAAGATGACAATGTTTATAAAGAAGCAAGAAAACCATGATAGTGGACCCAGTAAAATCAGATTGTCTGATAATTTGATTTAAACTACAGACAATGATGGTAGACGAACCATAAAAAAAACATTTGGCAACAATCAATCAAAACAAATGAACTATAGATATTATACCCAAAAGTAAAGGGGAAAAACGATTATTGGCAAACTATTGTGACTCCATTGTGGACATCATCCATTATAAAAAAAGCTTACTAAGACAATCCAAACCCAACCGTAAAATTCTGGACGATGACATAAAAAGAAGTTCACATGAAAAGTTAAGAAATAATTCATGTGAATGTAAGCTATATATGCTGTAAATAATGAATTTTAAAATATTATTTCAAAAGGTTTTTTTATCCCACATTGAAAAGATATTATCTTCTCATTTTAAGTTGAAGTATTTAAATAAAAAAAATTATTTCACATTGAAAAAACACAACTTTCTTCTTATGAACATAAAGTATATATACTAATGGATTTTCAATCCCACAATAAAAAAATAAAACATTCTTCTAGTGTTTATATAGTGAATTTTGATATAGGCTAGTAACCAACTAAGTTTTGTGAATTGTTTTTTTTTTTGTTTGTTAAGGGAAAAAAAATTTGTTTTTGGGGAACACGCGCACAAGCGAATACCTTCCACCTCTAACACAATATGTTAGGCTAGTTATTTGTAGATTAATTTATTATTTTCTTAAAAAAAATTCAGGTCTTTGACCAGTTATGTTGGGTCACCCAGGTTTCTCTGAGCTAACTACATGCTTGAGTTTGGCCTTCTTCAAACCCAGTCAAGGCCTTAGGTTGCCTGGATCCAGGGGCGAAACCAGAGGGAGGCGGGCAGGGCCCCGGGCCCCGGGCCCCTGCACAATATTTTATTTTTTTGTATTTTTAGTGTTTAAATATAAGATAATATAATATATTTTTATTTTAAATAGATAAGTTTTCTAATAATAAATTATATCGGCCCTCCCTCTTATATAATTTCAGTTCCGCCCTTGCCTGGATCAACCTTTCAGGCCAGGTCGAGTATGATAATTATGCTTGAGATAACCCAATTAAATAAAAAAAATGATAAAACCAAGTTCATATAAAGCATGAAAAAAATAAAAACAAAGCTCAACCTCCAATTAAATAAATATTAAATGATAAATAATAAAAAAAATTAACTTTAAAAAAATGCTAAAAAAACTAAAGCAATCCAAGACAAACCCCTCAAGAAGGTAGATTAATTTTCAAAGTTTGCAACTTGTAAAATCTTAGACACAAGCTTAAACAAGATTAAGTCCAAACCAACTAAATAGTGAAGAATTAAATTGGGTGAAAAAATACCGCTCTTGAAAATTTTTCAAAGAAAAAAAAACAATCAAAAGAATGAAAATAAAATCTATCAGAAAAAAAATTTACAGATGGTGGAATAAAAAAAGTAACTCTAAAAATTATCTTAAACTATAAAAAATAGTAATAAAAAAACAGGGATCAAATTCTACAAAGTAAAAAATTGAATGAGGATAAAATCATAAGAAAAATCTAACTCCATGAATTATTTCAAAAAAAATTATAAAAAATAAAATAGGGACTAAAAAAATAGAAGTTTGGGGGTTGACTTGAAAAATCGGATGGCAAGGCTCAAACATCGAGGAAGAGAGAGGAAAGAAAGAAGAAAAAAATGGTTGTTGATGACAAACTAGACCTTTAATTGGTGCACGCGCCACATATCCAGGGAGAAGATGCTGAGATGAAATTGAAGCCATCCTGAAATGACTTTTTTAATCGTTGAAATCAGCTGCATGTGTCGTTAAAAAACAATAGAGCGATTGACACCACCTGTCAACCTTTTTTTATTCCTTTTTAATTATTAAAATACTCAAATGACCCCACCTCGACCAATTAATCATAGAAAAACCCAGTAACAAAATGACACAAATATCATTTAACCTGAGAGTTAAATTATTTGACACCAAGATCTTTTTACTATGCAACAATATTAAAAATAACAAAAAAGCCCTTAATTTGTTGTTATTTTTCTTATTCTAAGGGTAAAAAATTTATTTCATTGTACATTTTTAATTAAAAATACAAAATTCACCTCGGGTAGAAGTTTAAAAATTGATTTCTTTTAAAGATGGTGTTGTAAATTTATTTTACAATCTAAACACAAAATCCTCGTCGTGCCCCAATTAATTTTAAAAAACTAAAATTATCTCAAGGCAAAGACTATTTTACACTTAAACAAATGACAAAGAGCTGTTTTTAAAGGCCAAAAAGTAGAAAACATTGTTCCCATCCATAATAAATTGTATCTAGAAGAATAATGTTTTCTCCTTTTCTTTTAGTTTAGTTTTTTTTTTTTAGTTTCTAGGATTTGATGGTCTTCGTACAATGATAAAAATATTTAATTTTTGGGATAATCAATGGTTAGAGAATATTAATAGTTGTCTTGTTAATCACTTGATTGTTTGTATTCCTATAAAGCAAGTGATTAAAATATCAATATGTTTGTTTGACTCGGTTTGTTTTCCAGTAGCTTACACATTAGCGGTGAATCACAGTGAACAATATTTTGGTTTTCAAAAGAATTGAGTTTTGTGCTTAGGGATCCACTAAAAAATTGACTTTTAAAACACAGTTCTCATGCAGCAGTTTCTACATGCTTTTTAATCGGGGTTCATAAATATTTTTGATATGTTTGTTCGAAGTTACCAGAAAGTCCATGTTGGTTTCCTTCTTATCGTTTGTAAGAAAGGCAAAAAATAACTTCCTTCTCCAAGCTCTGAACCTGGAGAGAAATATGGGATGAATTGAACATTAAAAAATAATTACATGGTTTTTTTAGTAATGTAATTAACAACATTAATTTAGACAACAATTTTATCCAAACACCTTACACATATTTTTTACTACACATAAACTTTAACCATAATTTTTGCTAAACGCATATTTAAATTCAACTAACCACAATTAAATATATTTTTTAAAAATTTATTTTTTTTAAACCACAACTATAAAAATTATCTCAAAAACAAACACACTCTTTATATTTCTTGTATTTGGAAATATAGCTTATTTGATAATATCTTACCAAATATCATTTTACTTGTAATTGCTCCCATATTTTCTCCTTGCCATCGCCATGTGTTGGAATGGATAATGTTATTTGGAGTGCCAATCGCTTATGGGCAAATTTCCCCAAAATATACTTATTTAATGTTAGACGATGTCTCAGTGGAGGAAGGACAAAATTTCGGAATATTATTTGGCATGGAAAGGACGAGAACACGTGAAGACCCAATTTGGCTTATGGTCCACCGAAGACTCGTGACTAATGGATTGAGATGGTGTGTTTTGTAATGTGTGGAGATTTTTTAAAAATTATTTCTTAATTAAAAATAATAATATTTTTTTAATTTTTTCATTTTTAACATGAGCTAATAGCAAAACTCATATAATAATTATTAGCCTCTATCGCAATGCTTTTCTATTTTATTGACTTAAAATTTTAATCTAATATAAAATAGAACCTCTAAAAACTTCTGATAAAATTTCAACATGATCAAATTGTTAAATTAAGAATTATGTTTGTTAACATAAAATTATACATTAAGAAACCCTAAGCCAAAAACCAAATTTCATTGTCCAACCCTTGTATGGATCATATCATTTCCCTTCTCTTTAAAAGAATTTATCATCGAATAACCAATATGAAGAATAGTAAGATTCAGAGCAGCATAACACCTATTAGTTAGGTGGTCCACATTACTTTGTGGATTAATTTTTTTGGCATAAAAAATATAAAAAAAACTAAGATCCAAGAGCATTGGGTCCGTCTGTAAAGTGAGATCGAAGAGCTTTGGATTTGGGTATGACTGCAATGCCAAACCCAGAAACCTTGGGTCCAGATGCCGGACCCAAAAGCCTTAGGTCAATCTGATCCATGTTTTTATAGTTTTTAATCTCTTAAAATAAAATTTATGATTTTTATTTGATAGTAATAATATTTTTTTTCAAATTTAATAATAATAATAATAAACTCATCTGATCCAAGTGGTGACCTCAGTGCCAGGTGTTTGGTAATCATGACATATTCCTCTTATGGGGCTTGATAGTCTTACCATGCCCCAGCAAAATCCGAACTGATTATTTTATCCCCAATCATTCTTTCAATGCGAAATGTATATCTTGGAAAAGACAATCTCACCCCTTACTGCATGCTTAGTAAGTTTCTTTGGCAAGGACAACTCAGTCATTACACTGCTTCAATCCACAGTAATCTGTGTCTAGGTAAACAATAAGAGAGACACTAAGTGCTTTTAGTATATTATATAATTTCATTAGCCTCTCGTTTAAGCCTTCGCTGCTCTTTTTTTTTTTTAATATTTGTTTTACCTCCAATAACAATTATGAATATAACAACTTTTCTCTCTCTTGTTTTGCATCCTTTTAATGCGTAGATTCTCTCTCTCATTTTGCATCCTTTCAATGATAATATAAAGCTTCTCAATCATCAATATTTTTTTTTGTTTATGTAAATAACATTGTAATTTCATTATGCTTCTTTACTGAGCTTATATAAGCTATTTTCGCCTTCGATCTTTAGAGCTTGGAACCTTAGTTCTTTTACCTTTTAGCATTAAAAACCCTTAAGAATTGTCTCTTTTGTAATTTAACATCTCTTTTACTTGCCTGTTCAAACAACTCATCAAATCTTATATTCATCCTTTAAAGTTGTTGTTTCATGGCTTGTACCATAAAAGCTTAGTTTTCCCTCTTTTTTGGTAGGGATGTATTACATTCAGAAGCCATCATCAAAATCTAAAGATCATATTAGTAGCAAGAAATTATATCATCACACACTTCCTCATGTATTTATAATCAGTAAGATATCATTCCATTCATGTTTCACTTAAATTTAACATTTCACAATAATACACTTGCCCTTTTGCATTTTACCTCTCATACTCACCTTTTCAATTCTTCAAGAAACTAATCTAAATAAAATAACAACTTTGGTAACGCACTTCAAATTAATATATAGACTTAGGAAGCAATAAAAAATAAAAATTATCAACACAAAACTACAAATACAAAAAAAGCAAACAATAAAACTAATTCACGTGAAATATGAACGATACAAAGAAACAAAAAAATTAAAAATAAAAAAAAGAAAAATAATAAAATAAGAATTAAGCAACCTAAACTAAGAAAAGACATTATTTGAACCAATTTTTGTGTAAAAAACCCGAAATAAAAAACAAAAGAATTTTTGACGCACACAATCTTGCATTTGAATTAAGTCAAATTATCATAATTACCAAAAAAATATTCAAAATAATCCCAAAATCAAGACTTGACACTACTATATCCCAAAACTAAAAAAATTTTATATTTATAATTTTTTTCCAGAGTTGCTGAATTTAAGATTTTCAAGAAACACAATTTGCGGCTAAACCTTATTTTCTCTTTTTATAATTTCTTTGATATTTCTTCTTCTTGTTTTTTAATTGTAGACAACTAGATCGCAAATAATCTTTCATTTTTAAAAAACTTTTATCATTACTAAATTCTAGATGGTGATTGTCGTAATCCATTTATTTATTTAATAAAAAAATAAAGTAAAATAATAATAAAAATGAAATGATGAAATATAAATTGAAATTTGGATCAAGACAATTGAAAGTTTGAGGATTAATAAGGATGAAATTATAAATTTGAGAGTCAATTTGATCGAAAATTGAAAGAATCGATGAGTTTGAGAACTTAATTAAACTTTTAATTAGTTTAATTAATGAAATCAAATGTTTAATTAAAGAAATATCAAAGTTTGGGGGAGATTTGGGTCAAAATTACAAGAAATTAAAGTCCAAGGACTGAAGTGAATAAGCGGTGATACTACAGGGGGGTTAATTGATTTTTCTAGGGGTAATTTTGAAATAATTAATTAAGGACTGAATTGATTAAATTTGAAACCAATGGCTGTTTTGTAAATTTCACTGAAATTCAGGGTTCTAATTGCAATTCATCCAGGAAAAAAAAAGATTTTCATTAATAAGGGCCCAATTGTTAAATGTCAGAATATTAGGGGGCAAATTGAAATGTGACCCTTTCCATCTTAAAACGGCACAGTTTCAAACCTATTGTTTATCCCCTTCCTCGCCTGGAATAGAGGAAGCCACCTGCAAGAGAGAAAATACTGGTCAACTAAGATTCTATCATCTCAATCCAGGCAGAATGTAGACCAAATGGTCTACCACAAGGGCAGAGCCATGAATTTTTCATGTCATGGGCTATTAAATAAATATATAAATATTTTTTAAGATTAATTATTAACTTATATACATGAAATTCTAAAGTTAACAGTATAGTTTAATTCAAATACATTATTTAAAACATTAAATTTTTTTGAAAGTACATAAAATTAAAGTGAAAATAAAAATAAACTCACTATTAAAATTACATTCTTCGATGTTTTGTGAAATATAATTCATCTATAATCGAATTTGAATCGATATTGTAATAACCTTTCAACCGGGATAAAATAACAATCTCATGTCAACTGGAAAACAAAGTAATTAAATTTTTCCCCCCTCTCTCAATTCCTCCTTCCTTCACTTGATTCTTTCTTAGATTATTGTTTTATAAGTTGGACTTTGTAAGTTTACAAAGTTATTCTTTCACTTTTCTTATTTTTTTCTTAGATTTTTTTATGTTTTTGCCTTACTTTTCTCTATTTCTCTCTAACCTTTTCTTTTCTTTCTTTTTCTATTCTGCTTCTACCTAGTCTGCAACATATAAAAGGAAGAAAGAGCTGATTTATTTTATTTTTTAAAAGCAAATAACCATTTTACTCTTAATGAGTCATTTTGCTTTTATTTGATGGTTTTTTTTGTTAGCACTACGAAATTTCGTTTATCTTATAATTTTAACCAGATTTTATTCAATATATTTTAAGATCCTTCATAAAATTTCAGCTCAATCTAATGGTCGGATTGAAAATTACGCCCAATAACGTATGTAAAACTGGTCAAATTGTGATTTTTCATCAAATTTTTGAATTTCTCAAAAAATTTTGAAATTGTAACCCAAGCTAAAACATCATATCAGAAAGCTTCATCCAAATTTTCAGAATTTTTTGATAACTTAATTGAGAATTACGAATTATTTTTTACATAAAACCAGTCAAAAAATATTGATAAAATCTTGACTTGGGCTACAGCCCACCCCAGCCCTTAACATACCTCTGCCCTTGGTCTACCACAATTCCCAAGTCAATCCTGTCTCCTTCAACTAGCGACACATCTCTGGTGTCCGGATTAAAACCCATCACCAACAGTCCGACCATGGCAAGACTTTTGGTGTCTTACTCCCAACAAAAAACTAACACTCCCCAGCCACACTTATCCTCCTCTCAGGAGTGAAGAGACGTGCGGAGGAATGACCAATTGTTTTGGTCTTATAAAGGCCAGAACAGGGGGATAGGAAAAAAAAGGAGGAAAAAAGATAGAGAGAACATGAGAGGGGGATGGAAAACACAGAGGAAACTAGAGACAGAACCCAAAAACAGAGAACCCATGGCGGAACAAAAATAAAGAGAGAGGGGGACTAGGTTGAACATAAGACGAAAAAACATAGAGAGAGTCAGGGGACGAGAAAAAAAAGAAAACAGAGAAAAACCCAGAGAACAGAGCCAAAAAAAAGAGCAACCAGAGAGAAAACAAATGAAAAGAGGAATAGAGAGAGCACCGTCCAACCAATACACCATCATCTTTGGCTTTGTGTCCAGCTACACTAAGTAAGCTTTTCGTTTCACCCTTTATCATTTTAATTACCTTGACCCTGTAGGAAGAGCGTGTGAACAATTCAAATACGCGTGTTGATAAATGATAATGGCCAGCCGGGTTTCTGGCTGGGTCGGCTGGATCCAGCTTAACCCATAAGACTTGGCTAGATTTACCAAAAAAAAAGAAAAAAACAGTTGAGATCAGGCTACGCCTTAGTCCTAGCCGACTCAATTTTCTTTGGGTTAAGGCAAAACATACCCTTATGCCATTTCCTTTTTATTCCACTTTTTTTTATATTTATATTGATATCTAGCCAAACAAATTTTGCTTAGATATTAGAAAATTCGGAAAAAATTCGGGGACCTTTTTGATTTATTTGTGGGTCCCTCACACTTTTGTTTTTATAACTTCACTGAGTATTTGAGTTGTAGACTTTTACTGTGAAATGCGAATCTGGTATGCAATACATATTTGTCCTTTTTTTTCTCTAAAAATAATAAAAAAATATATGTTTTTCTTTTAAATCTAAATTTTACTGATTTATTCACTTGCGTAAGAGTTAAAAATACCATATTTTTTTGGTTACATAATATTTACCAACGCTAGAATTGGAAATATTCGTAGTCAAATATTCACTGGTGCCAGAGTCAGGAATATTATAAACAGACAATTGAAAACAAAATAAAACAAACCCTTAGATATTTGAGACAAAATCAACAATGCATCCTACTTCATATAGGACTCTTAAGGGCTGATGATATCTTTCATTTCACGTAACTAGTCATGTACCATAGAATTTATGTTGACCAGTTAGGGTTGTTAGTGACCATAATACTAGGTGGTAACTTCTTAAACTATACATTTTTTCCTCTAAAGAACAAGATGCTAAATATTTGTTCTTTTCACTTGAATATTTTAAAGGTTATCGCGATATCAGGTGCGACAACAACAAAGATGAAATAACACAAAAACTAAAAGATAAAGGGATATAATCTAATTTAAGAGACTTACTCTTATACCAAATGATGTGAACCTCGTGACTATAAAGATCCAAAAACTGATAGTCAAATTGACCATTCCTATAAAAGCTAAATTCATGCTTGTTATTGAGCTTGACACAATTATACCCTGTATCAAGGCACCAAGACTATAAAAATTAAACCCCACCCAACGCCTATAAAAAGACACAATCAAGAAGTATAGAAGAAGGAGCTTGGTTTTACAAAATACATTTAATTTTTTATGGTTTGGTATAAATTGCACCTTGTCTCTCATGTAGTTGTAACTAAATAACACTTTACATCAATTTCCATTATTTTTTAAACAATAACTGAAAAGACCTTGAAGAAAAAAAATAACAAAAATTCCACTCCAACTCCCCCTACACTTTTACTATTAGCAACAACGAATATCACATTTCCATAACCAACGCACATTCTTTCAATTCCAGTCACTGTGGTAAAAAAATTATAGCCATTTCCCAAACCTTTTCCAGCCTTTTTCACCAATAAATTTTATCCATTCCCAAACCTTTTCCAGCCACTATCACAAACAATTTACATACATTTCCCTTGTCAAATTCTAGCCATTTCCCTTAATATTTTCAACCACAATCTAACATTTTATTTTAGTAATTTCTCTCAACATTTCCAACCATAACAATCAAATTAACAATTCATCAACATCATTTAGAACCAATAAATTCCAACCACTTCCCTCAATATTTTCAATGTATTCATCTAATATATCATATGAAACACTATAAACACATTTAAAATTGAACAAAAGCATCTCTTCTTAACATTTAACATATAAAAGCATGCATAATCATTTACCATTGACATGTAAATATCATAAGCATGCAAATGACAAGCATGCACACAATAAACATCCACAATAAGAATCCACAATCATTTAATCCTAAATAGTATAAAGTATTAACAAATTCTAAATTTCAGAATGCAACAATGTTCATTTATATTCCTCGCGGAATGCAACCGGATTAGGTTAATTGCTAAGAGGATACGCCAATTTATAGTTTTTTAAAAAAATTAATAAGTCAATGTAAAATTTTGAATATTAAAGGTAAATCACTTTAAGAATTTATATGAATCACCTGTGTTTATATTGTGTATTGAAAGAAGATGTGTCAGCACCACTATTTTCACCCATGCTAGATTTTTCACCTTTTATCTATCTTTTAAAAATATTTTTTTCTCTTGCAAAAGCTATTTATTCTTTTTTACCACCACTAGATACTCTAAAACCAACAATCTGTTTAGCAATATCCCTATGACATGTTCTTGAATACAAATGTTGCACCTGAGCGTTACAATCATTTTCCTTACATTACCAGATAGATCTTCTTCTTCCTCTTCTTCTTCTTCTTCTTCCATGTGTTTGTTTTTTATTGTTCTACTCACACTTCTTTAGAGGTCTGGTGGTAGAACTATGACATCTTTCTTTCTTTGTAGAATCTAGGTCTACTTTTGGTAAAAAAATGAACAGTTTCATAGCATATCTTCTTTAATCTTCTTAACTATGTAGTATAAATGGCATAAATCTTCTATGTCAACTCTTTTATGATGCACACGGCACCATATGTCTACAAAGTACATCGTTCATTTGCCATTCACCGTAGGAGCAATTTTGTTTATTAAATTCAACACAAACAACAACTATATTAGAAGCACCAACATTATCACCCACGCTTGACATTTTGCAACTTGCAAGATAAAATATAAGGGTTTATTAAAAAAATAATTTCCAAAAAAATATGAGTAAATCTAGCTTAAGGATGTTCCTCGGCCCCGAGGATGAATGCAAGATTAGACCAAAAAAAAAAAGTACAACATGCATCAATCCTATAGAGCATGTTAATAAACAAGGGGTCACAATGCAGATTTAAGGATTTTCCCTTGCGATGAAAATAAAGCAAGCATTTTTCTAATACCCAGATTACATAAATGCATAAAGCTATCCATTTACTTTCAGCAAAGTTAACATATTTTTCCACTAAGAAAAAAAAACAATAAAATTCTAAAGTTATACAATACCATATATATAATCTAAAGTATCATAATTGATGAATCTTTTCACTCTTTTCTTCCTTATCAACAGGTGGAATTAATTATTAAAGTTTCAATAGCTATCAAAGCAGTTTTGTTTTAGAGATTACTTGTTTTTGGACTCTCCGATGAAAGCAACGACATGTTTCCACCACCGAAGTTTTATAAGCCACGCTACACCGATGAGATTTTCAAGAGTTTCCCACCCCATGAAATAAAAATCTAGCTTGATATGTTACGGAGTAGGCGAAATAATGGTTTTCGATATGAGAAAGAAAGAGAGTGGCAGATCTCGTTCATGAGACTTAGAGAGAAATGATTATGTTGTTTGCTCTGTTGTTCGTGGGTTTCAAGTTATAATTTATGAGGGTAAAGATTGTTTGCTCTGTTTGGCATCACTCCTACAATACAATCATTTCTTTTAGCTAAGGAATGGATTTAAGCATATATATGTGCGTATGGGAATGGCAAATTGAGATTACTCCCTTTTTTTTTCTGTTCACAAAATAAAAAAAATTGCTCTCAACCCCACGATTTAACCTTATATATTTAAAATGCACGTCCCCAAAGGGTTGAAAAAACTACCAAGTTTCTACCGTGACTATTACACAGGCAGAAAAAATGCCACTTCTGCAAGAATGGCCGTAAAAAGAATGAATGTGACATTTAAACTACAAAAATTGGAAAGATACAAAGATATGAACAAGTAGGGATGCTGCATCTACCATCCAGAACGTAAACCACTGGCAACTATGTGAATAGAGTTACAACATCTCTACGGTATCCTCTTACAATCAAAAGCCTTGGCACATTCTCTACTAATAGATCCATGTACTCCATGTAAAAGTAAGCAGGTTGGTTTACTGGAGGCGGGGGTAGACTCACCAGCACAACAGCAGCCATTCTTGAGTATCTCAATATCGTAGAATTTAGCTTCAGGGTTGTGTAAAGAAACTTCTCTACCTGTTGCTCGTTCACGACTACAGGTTTCCCATCAGCCATCAGCTTATCCCCATCCCCCTGAACCGACCTCTTCTTCTCAGCTAAATAACCAGCAATGCGCTGCTGGGCAGCTGTAAGTGGTTCCAACCATTCATCTTGTTGAGATCCACCCTCTATTTGTGCATCCCAGGATTTCATAGATATTACAATCACTTCAGCCTGCATCCGAAGATCATATAGAAACTTCTTCACATCAGCTTTGAGTTCTTCTGCATCTGAATCCTCCTCTGCAATGCAGAAGACCTGAATCTTACAATTCTCAAAACTCTTCTTTGTACGAAGGAGCTGGGAAAGAAGCAGCATTAGACCACCATCTCTTACAATCCAATACAAGTCAATGGTTCCATACTGCATTTGATACTCGTTGGGCCACTCATCAAGACCCTTGACAATAACAACTGCTTTGTTTGCAACAACGCAGTCATTGATTATTCCAACAAAGGTGGCTGGTATTTCTTTTAGATTTTCACGACGCCAAATTTCAGGATACCGCATCACCACAATGTTGGGTTTCAGGTTGCCAAGGCCCATGGTCTGGACAATTCCACGAAAACCTTCAGACATATTGGGGGCTACAACTATCTCTGCGACACCTTCACAACGCTTGTAATCAATGTAGGTACTTAGTTGCTTACAAGCTGCCTTAGCATCTTCAGCATGCTCATGGTAGTCTCCATCTAATATAGAGACAAATATGGACATCCCACGGCCTTTCTTCTTCATGCAGTTTGCAAAGTCAGCAAGCTTGGGATGGCAAGGAACATTTTCTGGCAGCTTTCCCCATGGCCGGCAGAATACAAGGGGGATTGGATACCAATTCTTTGGGTGCACTTGGTTAGCTGTAAATAATGGTGAGATATGTCAATCACAATGACAAGGCATGCATGCACACAAATGGGAAAATAGGTAATGAGAAGAAATACAAGAGAAGTGGAGCCAGCTAAAAACATATTAAATGAACTCCTTGGATGCAAGATGTTTGCTAGAAGCAGTACCACTGTTCATAGCAAATTGCCATAATAGACCACCAACCACACAGCACACAATGCTTTCAATATTCACCAGTAAGATGCAACAACTCAAAAACTCTAAAAGTTGTCGTATAGCGAATTTAGTACAGAAATCTACCTCCCAGTGAACGAAGACTGCGGAGAGCTAGTTGAAAATATGCACTCTTGAAGCCATCACCCCAGTCCCCAGCCTTTCCTTTAATGCTGACATAATAATAAATGAGGCTTGCTAGTGCCAGAGACACAACAGTGAATGACCAAGAAATCAAGAACATGATGACTGCAGCAAATCAAAGACAGCAGGTAAGATCCTGAAACAAACACAAACAACTTGCAAGCATGCATGCATTCGTATACAAAATGATATTGAATGTATAAAACCAAGCGCCTGAGCAGAAATTAGGCATGCAAATTAGTTTATGGACACCAAACTAGTCTGTGAACCACAGTTATTGTACATCATGATGATCTTTCCCCTAAGGGTGTTTGCTTAGAATTCCTAGCTAAACTAAGGCTAGAAAATAGGAATATGAAAATAAACTTGGCATAACTAATCCCAACTTGACGAGGAAAGCAACTAAATAGGAATAAACAATTAAAGACTTACACACTAATTCCTAGACCTTTTACCAAATATCAAAATAACCAAAATACTCTTGTTTTACACGAATGTGCAAAATACAATTTTTCCCTTGCTTATAGAATAATCCATGATTCAAAAAACTAGGTCCAAATAAAGAAATCCACCACAGACTTTGCGTGTTTGGTATTGTGATGCAGGGTGCTTTTCACTTGAAAATGCATTAAAATGATTTTTTTCATATTTTTTTTTATTTTTGACATCAACACATTAAAATTATCGAAAAACACTAAAAAATAGCCTCAATTTGATGTTTTTTCAAGACAAACACTTTTGAAAAGCATCTAAAAAAGAAAGCTACCACACTCCCAATGAGGGTATAATCTTAGACCAAAACAATTTGTTGCTTGATGAAGGACCACTCAGTTTCCAAAGAGGAGAGAGTTCTTTGAGTATAACATAACAACTCCATCAATTGCAAGTTGAGGTTCAAGTGTTCATATATGTGTATCAAAGTAATCTACTATTTATAGGCGTGGGCATGATAATCGCACACCATAATGAGTAGCATAATATTCCAGCATATATCTCACTTAATTTAGCGCACCCAATTCTAGGGGTGGAGCTAGAAATTTAGTATTGGGGGTAAGAAAATAATTGATTTTTGGGGGTGCAAAAAATGTAAAATTGAAGGGTATAATTAAACATTTTCAAATTTTTAGGACTAAAATGTAATGTTTTTTCAAAGATTGGGGGTGCCATGGCCTCCCCATCAATCAAAGTAGTTCTGTCCCAGCCCAAAGCATTCACGATTTTGACAAAGCCAGCCAAAAGCATGGATTGAGGTTGAGGTTCATTTATATGCGCATACACCTAAAGCAATCCATTTTTAATACACGTGGGCATTAACCTCACACACTACACTGATTAGCATGACGTTTCAGAAAATTAACTGAATTTAATACAGACAGCATTTCAGCTTTTAACAAACAAAGCCAAAAGATTGTAAAAGAACTCTTTCTGCATTTTCCACCTATTGGAAAGGATATCACATTTCCAAAAGCATCAGATAAGTGTGTTAATGTCAGGCTTATTACTGTATATTTGTTCTTTCAGGACACTATTAAGAACTCATAAAGGTGAAGCTATAAGGTGTAGCAACACCAAGTCCTCTGTTGCTAAGACCAGTATTGACCTTATATATATATTTTCTTAAAAGGGAAAAATAAGTGGCATACCTATGCATAGTAATGCTCCAAGAAGAGAAAGGCTCCAATGGTGAAATTTCCACCGTGGTCGCCAGCTGGGAGCATCTAGAAGATCCAGGAGGAAGCAAGACAAGTTCACACCCATATAACACAAAAGTAAAAACATAGTTACAGTTGGCGTGACAAGATCTAAATTCCCAATAACGACACACCCAACACAGAGAAATGCAGTAAAGAGAGTAGCAATGTGAGGCTCATGTCCATCTGCAACTTTGAAATAGTTAAGAATAGGCAGAATGTCATCATTGGCTATGGCTGCAAGCAGGCGTGGGGCTCCTGTCAAGCTTTGAAGAGCAGCACCCAAGGTTGAAAGAATGATACCAATGTAGATGATGGCAGGGAAAGGCCAGGCAATTGTAGCTGTAAGTAGCCTGCATAAAAAGTACAGTTCAGAAGTATAGTAGAGGGTTTTGAAGTAGTCCTTCAAACTCTACAACTCAAATCAGAATATTAGCTACACATATTCATCAGCGAGAAGGGCAAATGGGGCATGTCCAAACCAACTCCTTGGACTGCTATGAAAAACACCACTGCATTTCAAATCAGCACAATCTAATTCAAGATTTTCACCCAATTGTGTGAGTAGACCATGATGCATAATCTTTATTCAAAGCAAAAAGGAGGCAGTAAAGAACTGGGATGAAAGCATCACCAAATGAAGGAAAAGGTATTACAAGTTCTACATGCATGGGTGTATTGATGCTATTGGAAGTGTACAAGAAGAACCAACAGTGACTTGCTAATAACGCAATTGAAGACAAAGGCTACTTGGTCATTTTGAAAGCATTGAGGAATTCCCAAACCATAACAATGCATTCTCACATCATATCTTCTTTTTTTCTAGCATGACAACATAATCCATGAATCAGTATGATTCAAAATTCTTAAAATCTTTAATTATAAAAATGAACTTTATTTTTTCATAAAATCATTAATTTCAAGCATCATTTTACAATTTTTATTAATCATACAAGTATGGGAAAAAATGGATTATAATGAAAGGTAATCTGCATTAAGACATTGGTAACAACATCTTTCTCTAAATTTTCACAACAGCCCCAATTCTATAAATGAGTAAAGTTTTTAAAACAGAGATTAATGCTACAGTAATACTATTTGAACAATCCAATAATCAGCATGTACTTGTGATAAAAGGCTTAGAAGTAAATAGGACTAGAAACACTTTCTATATTTAATGCATCAAACCTAAACAGTTAAAACTAAAATATGATAAGTAACACTTTAGAAATCAAACAATTCATTAAGAGCATTTAGTAGAAGCATTTATTGCATGTAACACATAAGAATATAATGAATCCTGAGTCAAAGCATAAAGATGCAATCCAAGCTGGCTATAGGTGGAAGCCTCTAAAGAAAATACAAATAGAGAACACAGCCTACAATCCCGTCAGAAAACCCATCATATGAATGAAGAACACTCTGCGAGTCAATGATATAATAAACAGAAACTAGATGACAATAGTACTCCAGTAGACAGTTAAGTGATGATATATTTCTGCAGGTATGCTTTGCCAGCTATTAGTATTAGTATATAACCTATAGGTGGCCTTGTATATGTCCTATCACTTGACTAAAGGATGAATATGGTTAGGTACTAGGGAAAAAGGAAGTTTGTGATACAGTTTCAAGCAAATATTGAGAGATTTCATTCCATAGTTGAAAAAAAAATGTAACATGTTGCAACAAGTATGAAGGCAACTTTTTTAGAAGGCCATGCAGATAGATACCTGTCTGTCAAGAGCTTGTCTCTAGTTGCAAGTGCTCCAAAGAATAACACAGAAACTAAATATAGAACGGTAGTTGTAAGAGTTGCAGCCAGTGTACCAATGGGAATTGAACGCTGCGTGTCTTTAAGTGATGCTGATCTATTAGAGCCTGCCATAATTCCCGTTACAGCAGGGAAAAATAGGCCAACCAATGCACTGAAAGAAGTAAAGAAAAAAGATAGAAAAAGCATAAAAAAGATTTCATCTCACCCCCTATTTCAAGAAAATGCAATTACATGCTTTAAAGGAACACATTGTAGGAAATAGAAGTGTTCTCGGCAAGGAACTGAGATCTAGACAAAGTATTATCTAACAGAAACATGAAAACTTACGTGATTGTATAATGTCCAGTGGTTCCAATGATGGTAATTAAAAAGAGAGTGGTGGGTTTAACTTGGAGGGTGTGGGTGTGGCAGAAAAGCAAAGTCTATCAAGCTCAAAGTTAATTCCAGGAACTTTCAAATCCATTATCTATGGCAACTAAGACGATACAAACTAGACAAAAAAATGATCTGTTAATTGGCAACTTCTGGACCATTAGATGTTGTTCATTACTCTTTTTCTAGTGATGGAACACACTTTGTGTTTAGTTACTTGAACATGGAAAAAAAAACCCAGTGTAAAGTAGAAGAATCGATTGTACCAGCTTCTTCTCCATGGTTATAAAGCTCCAAATTTGGTTTTCTATTCTATATTCCTTGAACTGTACAAGGAACATGCATATCTCTATCCAAACAACGTACAAAAAAAATCATCTGTTCAAATTCAGTTGCAAGTGCCCCCAAAAGAAAGCAAAGTTCAGATTGCAAAACTATAAGGAACATCTTCCAGCAACTTTATTCAACAGTTAGAAATTAATGTGGACCAGAGACCCCTAGTATTCTGGTATGACAATAAAAAGGGAAATATATCGCTTAATAATATTGCAATCAGATCCATTTACGTTATTAACTTCAACAAGAAACAAGTATTAATGAGATTGAAAATTCTTGCCCTGGCTTACTTGAAATTCCAGTAGACCTTTCCTTCAGGATCAGGTATTCCAGCATTATTAGTAAATTGATAATCAGAACTCCAGTTTTCTTTAAAACTTTCCAAACTCAAGCCTGTGACTCCATCTGTTATAATCATGGAAAGAGAAGCAATTGGTTTTATTCCTCCACCAAACAATAAGAAAGAACAAGGAACAAGAATGAAAGCAAGGCCATAAAAACATCATGCACACATGTACAACTAAAATTGACCGTGATTAGCATAT
The DNA here is from genome assembly GCF_951802175.1 of Populus nigra. Lineage (NCBI taxonomy): Eukaryota > Viridiplantae > Streptophyta > Magnoliopsida > Malpighiales > Salicaceae > Populus > Populus nigra. The sequence continues at coordinate 13,186,933 of NC_084852.1, forward strand.
AGGTTAAGATTAAAAGTGAATCCTGAGGTGCCAATCAAAGAAACTGTATGCCTTGATAGCTTTAATCTGCAACTTTACTTGGCTACACCATGTTTTATGCAGAGATGCAAGTGGATAATCAAGTTCCAAAGAGCTCTAATGCCACCAACCTATAAAGCTAAACCACTACTAACATTCATCATGCAAGTTTGAACAATTTTGTTAGTCGGTATAAAAATTTATTCATGGACTAAATGTATCTAAGCGATATATATATATATGAAGAAGGCTCAGTAAACACTAAAGAAATCTCCAACTCTTTGACAATGCAGCACCATCCATTATATAAAGATTCATTGCAAACCACCCTATATGAGAAACAAAGATATGAAAATGGCCTCCTCCTCATGTTCGCAGACATAGGTAAACCCCAAGGTAGGAGGAGTCTTAAGAAAGATCCAATAGGATGGTTAATGGAAACATTCTAAGTGAGTTAATCAATACCATACAAAGCCCTCTAGATTGATAATTAAGATGCACAACTGAACAAATAAGAAATGCTTTCAACTTCACCGACACAGTAAATCCCCTTTAGGCAAGACAAAATTCATTCCTCCCATGAAAACACAAAAAAAACATCCAAAAGATGGACGGACAACTAAATGTTGTGGAACATCCCAGCAAAACAAAGCTCCTTGGTGAATGAAAAATACATTATGGTAATCACAGAGCTGATAACTAAAGCATTCAATTTCCTCCTTATGAAAGATGCACGTAAGATCTAAAGCCCTATCTCATGCCATCACTTTCAATAATCATCAAGTGTTTTCACGTATCTGTAGATAATTCTAAAGAAAGTTTTTAATGTCAAAACATAATTTTGAGGACCACAATTCGTAGTTATCAAAACTGAGCTCGATAGTGAAGCCGTCAAGATAACAGGTCACTATTTGAACCAGTGAATCAGATAAAACACATAAGTACATGTAGAACTATTAACATGTTTTCCATAATTACTAACCAAGGGTGGAAAAATCCAACTATACCCATTAACCAACCTGTATCTGTCTATTTTAAAGGGGTATGGGTCATAAAAGGGTCAGTAAATAATTTAAATGGGTCACTAATGGATTGACCCAAAAATACCCCAAGTTAAAAGGGTTGGGTAAGGGTTACCCAAGTGACCCATTCAAAGATATAGCTCAAAGCATTGTGAGAGTAAATGAAATTTTCGTTAATGTTCATTTAGTCCATGGATTTATTGATTTTTATTTATTTCATTTTTTTAACAAGTCCTTATTTGGAAGTTTTTATGTCCTCATAATCTATACTAAATACAATTTAGTCCCATATTTTTTTATTATAATTAAGTCCTTGCATATCAGACAGTAAACTTGATTAAACAATTTAATTGGGTTGATGGGCAAGGTAAGGTGAGTTTAAGTGTCTATGGGTACCCATCTTAAAAATAAATGGGTCATTAAATGGCAATGGGTAAAACATTACCCGTACCCATTTTGATCTAACTCATACCCGCCTATTTGTCACCTCTATTACTAACTGAGATCATATGTACATTTAAACATGGAATATTATATTGTCAAATTCACTTTCACAAATTATTAAAAACATAAACACGGAATTATTGCTAAGTTGAAAATACTTGGAAAACAATAGTTCACTAGTTCGACTGGTTCATTGGTCTGTCTGCCCAGGCCAATTTAGTTTCTTGTTAGGTATGTCTTTAACAGTTCAATTCAAAACTCAAACCAATTTAGGTAAAAATCATGGATATGGCAGGTCTTTTTTCTCATTCTAATAGTACCAAGCTTTGATTTTGGGTTTGAATGGGCCAAATATATATCAAAATTAGATTTAAAAAGACAGCCGTGAATTGAAAAAAAAAATACCATATGTAGTTATTTTATTCCAAAGTTAGAACGGATAAATGTGTCATCTAAAAAAACACCAAGAATGTACTCATCAACGTTAAATTCAGTCCAAAGAGCAGTGTCATGGATTTTGGAACATGTACTAAAATACACCATTCCAGTGCCAGACTTCTATCAGATTTGAGTGCTCATAACATCACCCCAAGTGGAAATAACAAGTAATAGGACAACATTGCAGGGAGAGAGACCATGTTCTGAAAAAGAAGAAGAAGAAGAAGAAGAAGAAGAAGAAGGATCTATATAAAACTAAACACTCACCGGCAGGGTAATCCTTCTTCGTCAAAAATATCCCAATAAATATGCAGAGCAGCGAGAACAGAACAGGAATGAGGAAAGCAGGTGCAACTCGATTGATCATCTTCACTCCACCGAACACAATAAAGCATAGGATGATTGTAACAACGATTCCATAAATTTGGAGGTCATGTGAACTTGGACTTTGTATGGGATGTGGAATGTCTGTGCCATTAACTTTTGTTATGGTCTCTACAGGGAAAACATGAACAGCCAAAGATATAAATTAGCAGTGTTCAATTAATCATTTTGACATCTTGGGATGATTATGGTTAGACTATTGCTACCAACTACCAATTATATATAATACCAGCAGAAAATTCTGAATCTTTACCTTTGAATATCCCAGCAGCAGGCACAGCTTTTAAAAAGGTTTCAACGGCTCCCAGTACATAACTAAAACAAATGAGAAAAGGCAAACAAAAAGTTACACAAATACTTAGAACACATCATTAAGGTTATAAAGATAAAAACTAACTGGAGCCTCAACTCCTAAAACCTGAGGTCAAGGGCATCAACCACATATATCATGGTGGCATCAGAAAAAAAGACAAGATTTACTCACAGAGCTCCAGCAACCGCATTCCCAAGGAAGAAACATAATCCAATACTCACTCCAATCTCTGGACCAAGGGCACGACCAATGAGGTAATATGGCCCCCCACCCTGTACGTTACATTCATAATTTCATACAACAAGTGATTTGCAAAATTGCAAAACTGAACTTCTCATCAGAAGATAACTATAAGACACTGAATATGAGAAAAAATCAGTTGCGTCATCAATCTTAGTGCATAAAGGTGAGCAATTAAAGAATAATACACACAACACACCACTTCAAGCATCAAAGACTCATTCACAAGTGCAAACATGGCATTACAAAATTCAAGCGCAGATCACCATAGACAAAAAAAAAATTCAGAATCAAGAATTGCTAATCCATGGAAGATAGCTTAATTTCTTACTCCGGCATCAGGATGGCAACAACACAAATAATCATAAAATAATTTAAAAGATTAACTAAGTTGCAGGTTAAAATGGTTATTAATTATTGCTTTCCTAATCATAAAGACACCTATCATAGACTTCTGAAAGAATTAAGAATTAGAGAAACAAACAAATGTCAGCCTGTGATAAGAAACAAGCATGTAATTTAAGCACACTCAAATTAAATGCAAACAACATGCTTAACAAACTGTACCTCAATAAGTGTTGTTGATGCAATCAACAAGAGAGAAGCTTAGAATTCATTTTCATTTAACTTCAAAACCCAAATATTTTATATTTTCTTGTAGCACTAGTCCATTGCAGAGTTCTATTTTAAAAATGTATTAGTAATATTTAAGAATATTGTTCTCTTAGGATATTAGAATAATAATTAGGAGTTCTTTATTAAGTGTGATTTCCTTTTCTTTTTTGGTTTTCTATTTACTATTTAAGTTAGAACTATTAGCGCTTTGGTGCATATAAAAGTAGCACATATTCAGTGTAATAGGAAGAATTTTGATAACACGATTATGAGTATTTTGGTTTTGCTTGAGGGCTGCAGCCTTAGTGTTCTTCTCTTTTTTCTGTGTGCTATTTTCTTCTTCACTTTCTTATTGCTATAGTGCCTCAGGTAATATTTACAGCGTCAATTCAAATCCTAATTCTTGTAAAACAATCCCCTAATCCACATTTATCAAACTCTAATTCACCAAACCCTTTGCAGGACATGATGCCAAAGTTGTCCTGCATCAGTTGTTAAGAGTGCTAAGTGCACCGATGCATCAAGGGCTCTTGGAGCCTACATGGAGCAGGTGTGAGATTGGGAAAGGCATGTATTTTTTTTTAACAGAATGCATGATAAGTTGCATGGAAAGATTTCTAAGAAATAGAGAGGGTATAAAAGTACAACAATATTTTAATTAGAGCATTAGCGCAAATGGTATAGCAAAGGACAAAAAATGGTCAAGGACCTCACCCAAGGAAAACATGTGGTAGATAGAGAGGAGAAAGATAGAAAGGGGAGAGAGAGAATGGATAAATAGTTAAAGATATATTTAGAAAGGAAACCTTTTCCCAGGAAAAAAGAAGAAGAAGAAGATTTTTCTTTTTGAGGCATGGCTTTGAGCCTTTGGATCTTCACCAAGTTGAATAAATGCATTGGCTTTAGCGTTCCTGCCTTATGCCCCAAATATGCCTAAGGAATGCTTTTAAAATGTGCCTATGGCACGGTTTTAACAACAGTGATCCAACATAGTAGCATAATTCTTGAACTTTTTGCATAATTCTTAATTTAGGTAAATTCGAAAATGTACCCTTTAGTTAGGCCCATTTGCACTTGAGCGACTGATTTCCAAATTTAAATTTGGACACTAAGCTCGTGCTTTTCTTCATTGACACTTGCCTTTGAATCATTAGTTAAATCGAAGAGATAATTGTATTATTAATTGTAGTTGTACCTTTTCTAATTAGTCCTAAACCTCTAATTTCTAACAATTGTCTATGATGTTTTCAAATGCTCTACCAAACACCTCTTACACATGAAAATATCCCCAATATTTTATGTACATATCATGATCATCTATTAGAACATTCAAATAAAAAAAAAACAGAGTATACATAAATAAAACAAGAAATAGACTACTTTTTATCATTACAAAAAACAAAACCATACAAGACCAATGAAAACCATAGTTATTAAACTCAGCTCGACCAAGCGGTTTGACTCGTGACCTAGTTGACCTGACAAAACCGAGCCAAATAATACCAAGGATTTTTTAAAAAAGCAAAGAACATTATTTTAATAAAAAAAAAAGGTTAACCCGAGTTGTCCTAATGACTTGAGGATTTGACCAGATGACCTGGTGGACTAAGCCTTTTCCAGGTCAATCCTCGGGTCGGGTATGACAACTATGATAAAAACACAACACATAATTGATTAAAAACCACTGCATTTTTAAGTTAGTGTTTTCATTCAAGGACACCACATTGAATAAGATTATTAGATCGAATCCACTTTCCACAACCTAAAGACACAAGAGTCAAGGATTATGTCAGTTGAACAAAGATATATCATAGCATGGATTTGGTCCATCCTAAAAATCAAAGGCTTACGACTCAATGGCATAAAAATTAAAATTAAAAAGTTGGAGGACTTATAATACAATTGGATCAAGCAGGTGCTACGGAAGGGAAACCACATGCCTTTGAAGCTTAAGCATTGAAGCGCAAATTGGCAAAGTCACAAGATAGTTCTTTGTATTCTTCCCCTTCTCAATTTTACCTATCTCTTGAACAAGCTAACTAAGTTATGAATGTATCGTTTTAACTTAAAACTACATGTTATTTATATCTCGAATGTTATTCTGACAACTTTGATCAGCACAAAGTGTTCCACACAAGTGTTGTTCATTGTTTGATTACTTGAACTAGGACCTCCTATCTTGCACCAAACTGAATTTTCAATTCAAAATGAATCTTTGATTCGATACTTTTCACAAACCTATTGAACCAAATAAAATAGCATTGGTGGTTTTATTATTACTTACCAATTAATCTATTCATGCCCCCCCCCCCTCTCCAATTTAGGATGGCCAGAATTGTTGTCCATTGTGAAAAAGTCGAAGTATTAACTATTTGATTGTCCTATTATACCCCCTAATTGAAACCCATTTTAATTCTTTTAACCCGACTATTTTCTCCCTTATTAACTTATATTTAAATAAAAGTTTCGTATATAATCCATGAGAATTTTGGGAGTAAATGTCATGAATTTTAATGAAAATTTTAAGAATTAATTGTACTCTTTATCTCGGCAATAATATTGTGAGATCCAAAAATTTTGTTTCTTATAAAATTGTGTTTTACCTCTGTTTTTTTTTTTAAAAAAAAACATTTGTTCTATTGTTCAACAAACTTGAACCTTGTTTAACTAGCTTGTATATCAAACCTCTCACCATTAGCCCAATTCCATTAAGCTTATGAGTATTTGATTCTAAAATATAATAAAAGGGTAAAAAAAATGATGTGAGAATACATGACATGGTATCCAATTAATTGTTCATTCTTAATCTAGATGAAAGTCAACAGCAACTAAAACTGTGGGGTGGGATGGAGAGAATACATGATATATAATATTATTTTTTGTGCTTTTTATTTAAAACGTTTATAAATTATGAAACATAATTCTATATGAGAATGTAACAAAAAGGAATATTGGAGAATAGCAAGAAATTATGGAAAAGAACCAAGGGGTCAATTACCTAGCATTTAGTTCAATTTGATTCAACTACCCACTAGTCACAGAGTATAAACAGCTAACTAAATAATACACAGTTTGTTGACTCATCAATTCTTCTTAACACCCCTAGCTCCACACATTAAATATCCTTGCATGTGTATCTATGAGCAAACTCATATTTAGTTTTCACTATCATAACTAAATTGTCCAGAAATAATCCTCAAATGAACCAAATAAATTAAAAATCACAATATTACCATGCTTCTATGGACCAAACAAGTATTAGACAGCTTATATCAACCTTTGAGGAGGAAGGACATTTAGGATAGTCATACAAATATCTAGTAGATACAATAGTACTGCCAAAGTGGTAAAACAAAATGGTTAAAGCATGGAAAGACCAAAAATATCTATTAAAATAGGTCTCCTTTGTTTGGCAGTGTAGCTGCGGTTGCTTTTCAAATAGTTTTTTGTGCCAAAATGCATGCCAATGATGTTTTTTCATTTTTTAAAAATCATTTTTGACACCAACACATCAAAATGATTTGAAAACACTAAAAATATATTAATTTGAAGTAAATAAAAAAATAAAAAAATTTCAAATTTTTTCATAAACGCTTTTGAAACGCAGAAACAAACAGTCCCTAAAAAACCAAAAATAATTACTGACAAGAACTAATTTATTAATCATCTTTCACTAATGTCCATCAAATGCTCAAAGTCAGAGCTAAAGAGCAATCATAGTAAACATATCCCATATTCTCATTCAAAAAAGATTATTTAACATTTTGCAAGCCATTAAGCTGGTGTTAGAAAAGGCTGTAAAAATAGTCTTGTCGATACTAGACTCCATCAATACTTTGTTCAAAACATAAGTGAGAAGAGATCTAATAATGCTGTATGTACCTTCATTGCACCATTAGTTGCAATAGCGCTCAATGAAATTCCTGTTAGGAAAGTACACAATCCACAAAAAGCTACCAGCACTAGAGATTCACCTATACCAGCCATGCCAACAATCCTGCCATTTTTGCAATAACAGAAAGCAATCAAACACTATTGTATGGTTAAGAACACAAAGGCATGAAACTAAAAGTGCATCATCAACATCCAGTCAGTACTGAATAGATAAAGTTGAACATTTGATGGAAGCACTACCAGCAACTTGTTCCAGATATTACAGATGTTCCTAAGAAAAGAGAAACAGATAGGGAAGAAAGAACAAAAATTCTTCTCACTTGGCTAAATAACCCCATTCAAATACCAGCTAATTGTAGTCTCTTATCAACCCTTTCCCTATCTTATGGCCAAACCTTTACAAGCATCAAGCCAATTTCAACACTGAACATTCTGGATGTTTAAGTTTTATACAAAGTTGTGAACTTGGGTCTCTTAACACATTTATTGCTTCCCACCCTTAACAACACCCCAACACACAACTTATGAATGTCCATGACGTGGGTTCATTGAGCTTTACAATCAGCACCACGTTCATGAGCGGACATCATAGGCCTTTATTCAATTGACAGTTAGTACCACAGCTTATACAGAAAAAGGAAAAAAAGGGGGGTATATCATAAAATGAGAGCATTTCAGAGCCCTTAATTTGTTACTACTACTTTTTAATAGCACTATTAGCATGTTTAATAAATGGACAAACTTTAAAAAAAAATTGACATTAGTTAAACAATGAATTGCATATATTAAAAGGAAATTTCAAGCATATTTCTCAAGGAAACTTGAATGATGCACCTAATATATGAAAGAGAGAGCTGATAATTACAGCACTTTGTGAAATTCAAAAATATTCAACAGGAATTTCAGCTAGATTTCTCCTTGAAATTTCAAAACTTCATTGCTAACAATTAAAAGCAAGACACAAGGTGATGTCCATCTGCACAGGCCCTATAATAAGTCACACCAAAACAAGATAAAGAAAGCTAAAAGACAGCATCGAGCAAGAGAGTTACCAAGAAAATCGAATGTAGTAGATAATTCCAAGTATGTTTTGCAAGCATGGGATGAAAACACCCATCATTGTTCCCAGTTTAAGGTCATTGGGCTGCATGATACATGAGCAGAAAATGAAGCAGTTAAAGAGAAACACATAACTTAATAGTTGTTGTCCACCTGCAAGGCAATGCAATTCAAGAAATTGGTAATAAAAAGCAGGTAGCATATACCCTTGGGCGATCTCGATCAAAAGAGATAGAACCATCTTCACCATCCCTGGGACTAGACGGTGCGGCTACTTGCTCCCCTGTCATACTGGGGGGGAAAAAGTAGCAGCAGCAAGTAAACAATAAAAACACAAGATGACAATGCAATAGATTTTTAAAAAGAATGAAGTCAGTAGCTATGGTATGGTACCTCTTAAGACCAAGAATATTGACAAGGGAATCAAAACCAAACAATTCCAACTTGTGCTCCCTCTCTGACCCATTTGTACTATTATCATTCACACCATCAGTATTCGTGTTTGTTTTTGCTTGGGTGGAACCTCCTGGTATGATTTTCCTGTCAGTGAACAACAAAGGGATTTCGATAATGATTTGTTTAAAGTAATTAATAATAAACAAGGGGTTTCATTTTTTTTTTACTTGAGGATAGATTGGTGATTGGAGGAGGAGGATCCGGGAGGAATGGAGGACATCTCAAGGACGGCGGGATCGTGAGCCACCACAGGCCTGTATTTGCGACCACTCTGGTTGGTGTGGAATTCGTCTTCTAAACCACCACCACCTTCAATATCTCCGTTGTCCATTTTCACTTTCGCTTTCCAAGATCGATCTAGTATTCGTCAGCGAGTTTGGTGGTTAATGGAGATCCAATTCCAAACTGAAAAGATACAGATCTCTCTCCAGAATGCATGCGACACAATTAAAGAGAAGCAAGGAAACGTAAATATTACTCAGATTTCATGGAAAAGTCAAGAGGATAAAAAAAATCAAGAGGAAAAATCCGGACTTTATCTGAACTGGAGTACAAATCAAAATATGAGACAGCTTCAAAGGGAATTTGAGAATGAAGAGTCAGCCTTTTGATAAATAAAAATTGATGTATCTTTTTTATTATTATTAACGTGAGTATTGGTTGGTTTAGATATTCCTGGATTAATTTCACTAATTTTAAAGTTAATAATTATATAAATATTTATCACAGGAAGTAAGAGTTACAATAATATCTTAGTGTGTTTTTGCATAGCGGTATTGATTTTAAAAAAAAATAAAAAAAATTGTAATTTTAAGAAAAATATATTTAAAAATATACAGTAAGTTAAAACTGAAGTCTAAGATAAATTTTTATATGTAAAATAAATTAAAAAAATCTATAGGAATAAAAAGCATGTTATTTTAGTTTATGTAAAATCAAATACAATTATATGACGAGCCCAATGCAAAATGTAGAAACTATTTAATAACTAAACTGCTTTTTCTCCATGGTTAGGCAAAAAGTAGAAGCTCTGTCAATATCAAATAGTCTTAGTGTGTGTTTGGTAAACAATTCAAGATGCTTTACAAAAAAATATTTTAATTAAAAATATATTAAAATAATATTTTTTATATTTTTAATTTATTTTTTACATATTAAAACCATTAAAAAAAACCACCTAGAAAGTATTTGGAATGTTGACACTAAACTAAAATAAATGAATTTAATCTCTTCTTGCTTTAAAAGATATCTCCTCTTATCATGCATTTTGTTGTTTTCAATAATGGCTAGGGATATAAGGTCACCCCTTTCTCGATAATGAAATCATGGATGTTTCTCTCCTAAAAAATATCCATATCAGGGTCAAACCAACTAGTTTCGGTTCGATTCAATTTTTTAGGACAAAAACCAGTTCAAACTGATTTGGCTTGGTTTTTTCGGTTTTTTGGTTTGGCTCGGTTTTTTCGGTTTAGGTTCGGTTTGGTTTTTTCGGTTTCAGGCTTATAAAACCGAATCGGTCGATTTTTTCAAAATTTTAATCGGTTTTTTTGTCACGATTTGGTTTTTTCAGTTATTTTTTTTCCGGTTTTCTCAGTTTAATAGATTTTTTGGTTTTTTTGCTCATCCCTATTTGTAGCAACACATAACAAGCAATAAATTTTCATAGAATTACGATACATAACAAGCAAATAACTTGGTATTGTTGGGCTCTGATATCAATTGATATAGGTGAAAACTAACAGGATAGAAATAACATTAAAAACATTAAAAAAAAAAAGTAGAAAGGATTGCAAATATAAATCCTAAATTCACAATTTTATTCTCTAAAAATTAAGTGTATGGTGGTTGCCTTCTTAGGAGGTTTACAAAGACCTTTAAATTGACCAAAAAAGTCGTACTAGGAAACAAATAGGAATTCAAAAGCATAAGAGAAATTAAAATAAAATCCAAATTAAAACAATAAATATGAAAAAAAAACCTAGGAAACATAATAAAATTATCCCAAACAGCAACTTATGGCCTAATTTTGAGAGATTCAATGGTTCAATAAGTGACATAGTGGCTTTTTATAAGAAAAAATTCATGTAGAATCACATGAAAAAAAATTAAGCCTAATCCAATGGTTGAATCTTTTATTATCTTTGTTTTAAGGTGCTAACCTGGTATGGAGCGACCAAATCTTATCTTGGGCCTAAACATATCTCACCAGTTCATAAAAACATATGTTAGGTCATTCACATAGTTTGTTTGGGTCAGACCTTCACATAGTAGTGTCAAATCGTCTCATGAATGCTTGAAACCTCTTGTTTCTATAAGCTCGGCTACATCACCCATTATTATGCTCCAAGTAACGGGTTTTAAAAATTAACCTTATTTGACTTTAGTTTTTTTTTTGTTTAAATTGCTTTTTTTTTCTGGTTTCATCTTTTTTAAGGGGTTATCTCATTCTTGGGGTTAGTCGAATTAACCCGGGTTAACTTGGATTTTTTTCAACTTTTCTCTATCTTTCCTTTCTTTATTTAATTTGCTTGAGAGTTGACCTCCATTATTTTATCCGATTTCTTTTGTACAAGGTTATCTCGACCTAATAACCGAGTCGTGGATTTGACATGCTAACTTTAGTCAAGTCCTTTTGTCCTTTTGCAATTTGAGTCAAGTCTGTTTGATTTGCTGGTAATTAAGCTTTTTTTTATGAGGTTATCTCGTTCTCATTCAGTTTTTGTTTTATTATTAAATGAGATCTTCGAGATATTTTAAGAATATTTAGAGGGTATTTTTTATATATAATAATGACAAGCATTTATTTTTTTCAATTAGTCATTGTTTTTCACCAGATTTTTTTTGCTTATTTAGAAACACTTTCATCACCTACTTATATTTTTTTTCACTACGAAAAATTTAGCCCAACCGTAACATTATGGGCCTCCAATCTAGTTACGTTACACCATAAACTAAAACACAATGCCTTTTTACTGTTGCTTTAGGCATAATATGTAGCAGTAAAACAAATTAGTAAAGTAACATAATTGAAAAAAATATTTGGAAAAATAGCATACTTAATTGAATCGTAGATGTTATATATGAATCCCCCCCCCTCTCCCCTCTCACCCCTCTCAACACCGTTGTCATAACTCATTTATCACTTATTCCCTAAATTCACATTTTTCTTTCCAAAATAATAATAAAATAATAATAGAAAAAAGACTGGCAACGTGAGAAAAGTTAGTTGAGGAAGGATTTCAAACATATAGGAAGATCAAGCTACAATTTTGGACAAATTGCAAGCCTAAATGTACCTTATTACACCTAAAAATAGAGAGACAATGCAGATTCAAGATTAAATTAAATGATTTTTGAACAAATTTGCTTAAAATTAAGTCTCAGGACATAATTACATTTTTAATAGTTCAATTTGATTTTATCATAGGTCAAATTAAAGTTTAATTATGTTTAAGAATTAATTTGAGTCCAATTGAAGGATTTAATTAGATGCAAGGAGTTAATTATATTTTAAATGGATCAAATTAATTTTATTAGAGGTTTAATTGATGAAACATTAAGTTTGGGAGCTCAATTTGGGCTTAATTAAGAAAATTAAAATTTTAGAAGATCAAATTTAATTTTTACCAAGTTAAATGATCGAAATCAGGTGTAAAATCGCAAGAAAATCAAAGTTTTGGGATTGATTAGGGGTTAAATTGAAGAAATTCACAGTTAATGACCAATCTGAAAAATGTATCAAACCATAAGGACCCAATTAGATGAAATCTGCGGTGAAATTGAAGAGATTTAAAAGTTTAATGGTCTATTAGGGCCTAAATTAAAGAAATTCAAAATTAAGGACCAATATGAAAAAGGCGCTAAAATCTCGGACTAAAATTAAAGTTTGTCAATGGGAAAATTGCATAAAATTAAAAGTTTGAAACCAGTAAGGGGTGTAATTAAAAAAAATCATAAATTGAAGGACTAAAATTAACTTTACTAAAATGGCGTCATTTTGGTTACTGTCCATCTTTTTCTTCAAAATTTCCACTAAAAAGACTGTTTATGAGGCTACTTTTCAGGGGCATTTAATGCTTCATTTCTCCATCAAATTTGACAAAACTTGCATGAAAATGATCACCTGACATCTAACCATACCCTGCTATAGCCCTTTCTGGTCGATTGACATCACAATAGTTGTGATGTCGCCCTAAAGAAGTCAACTCGGGCAGCCGTTAACTGTCAAATTTGACAGTTCCTGGTACCTACTTTAAGCCAATGATTAAGATCATTTCCAACTGAATTTAGGGCCAAGAGTTGGCACCATAAAAGACAACATGTTCCTCTTCCACCTCCTATAAATAAGGGTGGATTTCATGGTTCGAGGGAGGAGAAAATCATGTTCAAAGTCAATAAAAAATCACTCTCCCTCCCTATTTTTGCTACCACCATGAACTTTCTCTCATATCTCTCTCTCCATCGTGGCCTTCAGACATTAGCACCCTCATCACCGGTTTGACCACCATCATCTCCACCACAAGCAACCACCCGACCACCTCACGTGGTGACTGCGTTGTCAAGCTCTTTTCTCTCTCCATCGTGGCCTTCAGACACCAGCACCTTTATCACTGGTTTGACCATCATCATCTCCACCACAAGCAACCGCCTGACCACCTAACGTGGTGATTGCGTTGTCAAGCTTCTTTCTCTCTCTCTCTCTCCCTTTTGCAAACCTTCTTCTTCATCCTCCAACAACCAACCGCGACCATTAACTCCTCCACTATCACCACCACCAGTCACACATCAGACAGGCCACCAACAGCTCCCCATGTCAGGTAATCCCTTCCTCCCTTCTCTTCTTCTTCGCCCCCCCACCATCGTTTTGCATGTAGAACGATAATTCATTCTGCATGCTGGACATCGGGGGGAGCAGTTAATTTTCCATCATGTTTGGGCCGAACCCATGCTCATCCAGATAAAAAATGAAAAAAAGAGACCGGACACGTTAGGCTAATATTGACCCAACCCGGCTGGGTCGGCCCAGCCCAATATATTTAATAATAATATAATTATATATATATATTAAAAAATGCAAAAAAATTCAAGGGTTATTTCAAAATATTTCTGATTTTTCCGCATGTTTTTCTACCAATTTTACATTGTAAGTTACAGATCCGGTATTAAAATATCTGGTTTTCTCCTAAACATTTCTTTAAAAAATTAAAAAATTTTAAAAAAATCTCAAAACTTTTAAATTAATTTTCCCTTTCAAAAAACAAAAAAAATATTTTGTTTTCATTCATACGGCCAAATCATAAAAAGTTTTCCAAACATATTTTCATAAAAAAAGTGCATCTTTCTAATATTTTTTTAAAAGAAGCAAAAAACAATAGATATCGTAACCAGTTTATGATTATCCGTTAGGATTTGACCACAATATCAAAAACTCTTTACCAATCATTTTGTTTATTTTATATTAGGGTTTAGATATAGACTTTAATATTTGAAGGATGTAAAAGTATGCAATAGAGTATATCCTTAAGTATTAAAAATACAAAGTGCAAAATAAATGCGATGCAAAAATTTTAACTTTAGAATGATTAGAATTAAACCCGATAAGGCAAGAGATTTCCTCACGAAGGGAGAATTGCCTTGGACCTTAGAAAAATACCAACGAATATAAACTTGACGTAGAAAAACAATCAAACAACAATGCATCTTACCTTAGGTAGGGTGCACTGGGTAATGTGTCTTCTCCTTACACTACCAGTTCCTTACCTGAACTTTCACAAATTATTAAGTTTCCTAGTAACCTTGATATTAGGTAGCAATTTCTAAACCTTAATCATAATTTTATGATGAAACAAAAACCATTTTCCCTTCCAACAACATACCTATCAAGAAGGAACTTAAAAGTGTGTCAATCCCAACATCACCTCGCGACAACCGTCCAAGATCTCTCTCTCTCTCCACCACCAAAAACACCTTCTAAAAACCCTAAAACACTCATCTCTCTCTATCTTTAGCAAAACTCGCGGCAACTAAACTTTCTCTCTCTATCAGCAGCGGTTGTTGGGTTTTTCGACTAAACCAACCACCGCTGATCACCCTTACCACCCATATTTCACTCTTAAAGGTATATTAAACACTCCCCCTTAATTAATTTGATGTAATTTATGTTTGATTAGTGTTAATTTGATTTTATTGAATGTTAAGGTTTTGAATTAGGAATTAGGTTAATTAGATGTAATTGAAGTTGTAAATTAGATATAATTATGTTATTTTGTTTAATTATCAATTATTTTATATTGTTGTTGATTGTGAATTAACAAAATTATATGTTTGAAATGTTGTTATTGATTTAGGTTAAATTATAAATTGAATGTAAAAAATGTACTACTAACTTTGTGGCTTGTCTTATCAAATGGTGTGGGACTAAACATTTTACAGTAAATCTCACTCATGTCCACGAGTTTTTATCAGGATGAGTTGGATGCATAGCAGTCGTATCAAGTATATATTACAAATGTATTTAATTTTTTGTTATTTTAAAGTTAATTATTTAGTTTGTGTGTGTGTGTGTGTTATAATAGGTTATATGGATGCCATATGCGAAGGACTTGATACTTTCAGCTTCGCATATATGCCATGAGAGATCTAATATTTGGTTAGCATTAGTCCCTCTACACTGCTTTAACATTGTTAAGATGCATTGTCCAGATCGGATAATGTAACAATTTGAACTATTTCAACATATACCTGATTATGTTGCTACCAGAGAGGAGTTGCATAATGTTAGTTGTTAGGGTAAGCACAAAGGGAATTAATAGGTAATTCATGCATCTTACTTTGATCTTTGAGATGTTATGAGAGATCGTGTTTTTAAGGAGTGACAACTTACGATTGATATAGATACATACATAACATGGTATATGTCTATTATGTGTTGTTTCATTACACTGACATGATAGCATTTCTTGAGATATCTATGCAACCCGATGTTTTGTGCCACTGGTATCTGAGACAGAATCGATTGATATGCAATATTGTTTTATATTTATTAAATACCAAAATAAATTTATTATGGATAATGACTACTAATTGGCTTTTAATCTATGTATATAGATTAATTACTAGATATAGAAGCTCGGACAACAACGACTATTTGTGAAGGTGTCGATAAGATGAGATGTATTGTGGCCAACACCACGCTCAATTTATGTTGTGACGGACTTCAAGAGATTGAAGAGGTTAGGCGTCTTGAAACAGCATTAACAAAAGATGAGATTGCTTATTATGGGAGTGTTAGGGATGTTGGCTCGTCGCCCATCCATGAGCGTCCCAAGTCCATCCACAAGTTGAGATGATATTAGTCATCCTCAAACCTACATGGATATTATAGAATCGACCTCGAGTTGGATGAGATGGAGAAATTATTAGATATAATTACACATTATTATATATTATGATAATTGTGGATGGATGTATAATTAGTTTAATTTTTAATAAATGTTTTGTTATTTTAAATGTCAGTGTACATTTGTTATTTGTGATTTAATATATTATATGTTGCTTAGTGAATTGTGTTTTAATAATGGAGAACTAGTTATTTGTGATTATGCGAATTGTTGTTTTTTGACAGGGAGTTAATGGCAAAATAGACTGCCACTTGATGCCTTTATTAAAGGAGTCATAGATAGCATTCGCGACACACAAGTCGTAGATGGTATTTGTGATAGTTGAGTCACATATGGCATCTGCGACTTGACTCGTATTTCCTAAATAATATATGTGACTCTCTCAACTGTGCTAGAGGTTATTTCACTTTTATTTTTTATATCCTTTTATTGTTGCTTTAGGCAGAATACGTAGCAGTATAAACTAAAACAAGATGCTATTTGACTTCTTTTTTTATTGTTGCTCTACACGTAATTGCATTGTAGTGTGTTCCATTTCAACGTTTATTTTACTGTTGTGATATACTCAGGCACACTATAATAATAATTAAGTAAGACTTTAAAACAAGTGGGGAAAGCACTCTAGCTTTCCCCACATGTTTTTTTTCTTTTTTCTTTTTTCCTCAAGATTGTCTTTTTTTTTCCTTAAATTATCTTTGTTGATTTTATTTTTTTAATTTTAAACTGGTTGAGAATTTAGCTTTGTAATTTTTTTCTTTAAAATATTGTGGATTACTATAATATTTCCCCATATGGTTTTTTTTCCTTTTTTTATGATTTTTTTCTTCCAAAATGGTCTTTGTCAATTTTATTTTTTCCATATTGAGTTGGTTGAGAATTTAGCTTTGTAGTTTTTTCTTTAAAACACTATAAATTGCTACAATGTTTTCTCACATGGTCTTTGTTTTACTATAATGTTTTCCCACATGTTTTTTTTTTTCCAAAATTATCTTTGTTGAATTTATTTTATTAATATTGAGCTGGTTGAGAATTTAACTTCAGCTTTCCCTGCATGTTTTCTTCCAAAATTATCTTCTTCTTTTTTTAGTTTTTTTTGTGTGTTTTTTCAAAAATTATCTTTGGCGATTTTATTTTTTTAATATTGAACTGGTTGAGAATTTAGTTTTGCAGTTTTTTTCTTTAAAACATTATGGATTGCTACAATGTTTCCCCATATGGTGTTTTTTTTGTTTTTTTTTTCAAAATGGCCTTTCTCGATTTTACTTTTTCATATTGAGCTGATTGAGAATTTAGTTTTGTATTTAAAAAAAACACTGTGGATTGCTACAGTTTTTCCCCATATGATTTTTTTTGTTATGAATTTTTTTTCAAAATTGTCTTTGTTGATTTTATTTTTTTAATATTGAGTTGGTTGAGAATTACAACAGTAGATTTCCTCATGAAACAATATAGTTTGCTACAGAGTTTCCCTACATGGTTTTTTTTTTCTTTCATTTTTTTTGTTATGATTTTTTCCAAAATTATCTTTGTCGATTTTATTTTTTTAATAATGAGTTAGTTGAGAATTTAGTTTTGTATTTTTTTTCTCTTGAAAACACTGTGAATTGCAACAGTCTTAGTTTTTTAATATTGAGCTGATTGAAAATTTTATTTTTTTTGTTATGATTTTTTTATAAGCTCGCGGCAATGCACATACATATCACAAGTTTGCGGCAGTGTGCAGGCATGTCATCTAGTATAAATTAAAACAAGACAAGATACCATTTTACTTCTTTTTTTATTGCTCTAGACCAGGTGGATTGTAGGGTTGACTACTATAGTGCGCCTGATTGAGTTTTTTTTTTCGTTGGTAATTATTCGTTGCAGTCAATTAATTTATTTTTGATTTAATCCTTGCATGTAATGTTAATACGATTTAAAGATTTAAAGATTGATTATTCCTTTTGGTTCGAATGATACATTATTATACTTTTAATAAATGCTTGCTTTTCAATAATTAGATTTAATTTTTTTAGTTAAATACTAAAACAACAAAAATCAAATTTAACATAGAAACAAAAAACCAATACTTTTTCCTTTTTTTTACTGTTTATTAGGCGTGCATAAATACAATTTGTCCCTAATATTTTTAATATTTTTCATTTTTGATCCCCGAGTTTTGAGAATTTCATGTTTTAGTTTTATATTTCATTTATTTTATGTTTTAGTTTTTTAAATTTTAGAAGAAAGAGAAAGTTATTAAAAAAAAGAAGTAGTTGACTAGCCATATTCTAGCAAAAAATAAATAAAAATTAGTGTTAATGGATTCTTCTTGACTGGATAAATGTTATCTAGGTGTTTTTGAATTTCCATCTTGTTGATAAAACTAGACTGAAATTAATGAAGAATTTTTTATTTGGTTTAATTTTTTTTGACAAAAAATTAAAAATGTTTTGGGGTTAGAAATTGATTCGTTGAAATTTAAAGTGTTCATAGATAAAAATGAGTTTTGGGATAAAAAAAAAGTACATTTAACATCTTGTAATTTGGTTATTTTTTCACTTACCCATCATGATTTGTATCATCATAAATTTTCAAATATAATATAATAACTAAATTACCCATATGTTAAATAAAAAAATTAACCAAATAAAGTATTAATCTTCTCTTTCTTCACGTGGCATTTCTCTCTGTTATCTCTTTGTTTTCTTGAAAAACAATTAGTTATTTTTAAAAAACTTTAAAAAAACCCAAATTAAAATTTAGAAATAATCCTAACTTGTTAATCTTTGTTATGTTATTTCAATCCACCTGTTATTTAAGAAAGAACAGATTCTTTCTTCTTGATTAGTTTTTGAATTTCTACTTCAAGTCTGGCTTTTCACTTGTGAGCTCTGGAAGTTTTGAATCGTCAGCTAGCAATATAGTTTTGCTTGGTTCAGCTTCCTCGACAGATGATGATTTTGTTTGCAAAGAGAATCCTGTTCATATACTTAGAGCCCGGTTGGCAGTGTGGTTACGGATTTACGGTTGCTTTTTAAAGTGTTTTTCACTTGTAAATACATTAAAATAATTTTTTTATTTTTTTAAATTATTTTTTATTTCAGCACATCAAAATGATCTGAAAGCACCAAAAAAATATTAATTTAAAGCAAAGAAAAAAATTTCAAAATTTCAAAAAATTTTCAAAAACATTTTTGAAATACAAAAACAAACATGACCTAATAAAAGACAAAAGAGACGAGATCTTATAAAAAATACAGGGTCTGATTTTCTAACTACTTCTCATTTGAGCGGAATCTATGTGTTTGAGATTGTGGTAATAGTGACGGTTCAAAGTGCTTTTCGTATAGAAATGGATTAAAATGAAATTTTTTTATTTTTTAAAAATTCTTTTTGATATCAGCACATTAAACAAATTTGAAACAAAAAAAAATCATTTTAAACAAAAAAAACAAAAGAGACAGGATCTTATAAGGCACGCTGATCAAATCGAAGACAAAAAAGACGAGATCTTATAAAAAAATACAGGGTCTGATTTTCTGACTACTTCTCATATGAGTGGATTCTAAAGTGTGTGTTTATGATTGTAGTAATAATGGCGGTTCAAAGTGCTTTTTGTATAAAAATGGATCAAAATTAAGTTTTTTTTTATTTTTTAAAAAATTCTTTTTGATATCAGCACATCAAAACGATTTGAAACCATAAAAAAAATTATTTTAAGCAAAAAACAAAAAAGACAAGATCTTATAAGGTACGTTAATCAAATCGAAAACAAAAGAGATGGGATCTTATAAAAAATTACAGGGTCTGATTTTCTAACTACTTCTCATGTGAGTAGAATATAAATCAGTAAATAACGCGTTGTTTGCTCCTAAAAAAACATATCATCTTTTTTGTTTTATTTTTTAAAAACATAAAAGGGCTGACAAAATAAAAAAGGTGGCTTGCATGGACCTATAAGGCTCAATGATCAAACCTCCTTAGCCCAAGCACCTATCCTCTTTTTATATATTCTTCCAATTTGTTTTTAGATTTTTAGTTAAACATGCTATAATATTTAAATTATTTTTTGACATTTTCCATATTCTTAAGTAATGTTATAGGTTTTTATGGGAATATTAATAATTTATTTTTTAATTGTTATATATCTAATATGCAAATAAAATAAAATAAAATAAAAATATGCTCATGAATATTCAATGAAAATAAAAATTTTTGTTTTTCTTATTTTTAATATATATTTTATATTAGGTTCCACTTTAATTAATTTTCTTTCCCTTTAATCATGTACAAAATATTAAGATGTTATTTTAATATTTTATTTTTATTAAAACTTCCTTTTGAGATTATGCATTTATATTTAAAAAACATTATTTCTGATTAAAAAACATGTTTTTGTTTAAACAATAAAGAGATGCATTAAATTAAAAAAAAAATTTCTAATTATTTCAAATGATTGAATTTTCAACAAACCTTTTTTTTAATTATTGCTATCTTTTTATTTAAAAAACATGCTACATATAAAAAAAATCATGTCATTGCTTTAAAGAAAATTCAGACTTTTTTATGATGATATTATTAATTGCTTTACAGATAATTATGTAATAGCTCAATATACACATTTTTTAAATAACTTGCTTATTGAAATTGAATGAGAATAAAATATCTATTTTTTCTTACTTTCTTATATTTTTAATTTTTTTCAAATTTATTATTCTCACATTTTTTCATATAGGTGCGTAAACATGATCAATTTATGATTATTTTTTTATTGAAACTTGATTTCATAATCATGATAAGTTTTTGCTCAAAACAATGTTTCTTACAGAGAAAACATGTTTCATCAAAATAATAAAAGAAATGCGTCAATAAAAAAATTAGGTTTTTTATTAAAATATATAATTGTCAATTTTTTTCTAATTGCTATTTCTTTATATTCAATGAGCTATGTTGTTTATTGTAAAAAGAAAAAACTAGAAAAGACAATTTTGATGTAAAAAACATATTTCTCATCTATAACTTTATTCATTGTCTTTCCTGCAAATATTTGTTTTTATTATCGTATTATTAAATAAAAAATAGGTTCAATAAAAAAAGTTATAAAACTTAGTTGAGCCCATGACTAGGGTCATGGGTTAAGCAAGTTAATTCAGGTTGAACCGGATCAATGCAAAATAATATCATTTTAATATTAAAACAACATTAAAATGACATTGTCTTGATTTTTTTTTCAAGTCAAATTAGGTTTTGATCAGATCAATAATATCACAAAAGAATCTCCTAGATTGATGTGGTTATATTAGTTCAATTCATAATTAATTTAATTTGAAATTCATCTCGTGTAAGGAGCTTGATAAGATGACGTGATAGGACAAACCAAAGAAAAAGAGAGTTTGTGTGAGTGTGTGTGTGTGTGTGTTGTATATACATAGGATGTCATTCATACTTTAGAAGAGAAATGGCTCCTCTTGTCATGATCGAGAAAGAGTGAGAGTGTAACATTATTTTTACATACAATGTTAGGGTGTTACGAGGGTATTTGCGAGTGTGGTTGTGGTGATGATTGCTTTTTAAAGTGCTTTTTCACTCAGAAATGCATCAAAATAATATTTTTTTATTTTTTTAAAAATAATTTTGACATCAACACATCAAAATGATTTGAAAATACCAAAAAATATTAATTTGAAGTAAAGAAAAAAAATTAAATTTTTTTTTTCAAAAGCGTTTTTAAAACGCAAAAACAAACAAGTCCTTTAATGTAGTCCTGATCCATATTATTGGATGTTGATTCCTTGAAGATCATCAAATCATGTGTCAACGTCGCCCTTTTTACATGCTCTTGGAAAACTATAATAGAGACCCTCATCAACCTCCTAAACACTATCTCCCTTGTATGTTCCAAGTAGGGGTGATTATTTTCGGTCCAGTTCGATTTTTATATAAAAAATAACCAAAATTGGTTTAAAAAAAACAGAAACCGGTTCAAACTGACCGGTTTTGGTTTGGTTATTTTGGGAAAAAATCAGTTCAAACCAATTTCGCTCGATTTTTTCCGGCTTGGCTCGATTTTTTCTGGTTTGGCTTGGTTTTTTTCGGTTTTTTTTCGGTTCGGTTCGGTTTGGTTTTTTCAGTTTCAGACTTATAAAACCGAAACCAAATTGATCTGATTGGTTTTCTCAAAATTCTAATCGGTTTTTTCAAGGTTTGGTTTTTTCGGTTTTTTTTTCCGATTTAATCGGTTTTCAATTTTTTTTCTCACCCCTAGTTCCAAGCCACTGAAATTCCTAAGATATGTTTTAGATGGAATAAGACTTGGCTTGAATATATTTGCACTTCAATTTTCTCTGTAAAAACCTACATCTTGACATCCTAGACGAGATTAGTTGAATAGAATTTTCATGCAAAGAATTTGTGGAACAAAAAAGAAAGAGTTGGAATTAATCCATGGAAATTGTACTATGATTTTATTATACTTTCTTAACTCAATTTTTTTTTGTTTTTTTTTTGAAAAACACCCCGCTGACTTCTCCCACTACTAGAATTTTTAAATTTATCGACATAATTTTCTGTCGGTATTTATAATTTTATACTCACAGTCTGTCAGCATGAAACTTACCGATGAGCTCATAGACAGAAATAATCTTTCGAATAAATTTTCATCTGTGATTTGTGGTCTGTCGGTGATAATTTTATAGATGAATTTACTAAAGGCAAAGGTGCAAAGAACAACAACTTTACCTGCTTCATTCTGTCAGTACTTTCATCATTGAATATGTCAACATGTCATTCCATCAACGATTTGTTTTCGTCTATCGATATGTTCGTCGGTGAATTTGACATATAACTGTCAAACAAACCGTCTGTTATTTCATTAATGAGTAAAGAATGACAGTGATATTTGCACCAATTCTTTTCCAACTCTCTAAAATATACCGACGAACTTAGTCTGTCAGTAACCTTGTCAGTAATAATTTAAAAATATATATTTTTTACAAAATCTATTAAACAAAAATTTAAAAAAATTTAAAAATTAAATTAATATAAAATTCAAATATTTTTTACAAATTTAAACATTTATAAATTTAAATATAATTAATCTAGAATAGAGGTGTGGGAGGAGAAGGCGAGTCTTCGCTTAGACCGTGGGGCAAATAAGAGGGAGGACATGTACCAGTCATCTATGATCTCATCTCTATTACCAATCAACAGAGTTTAGCTATCTTAGCACTGAGTCATTCACAATCAATAGCAAAATGAGTTGTCTGATTTTTAACTCGTTGGTCTAAAGTCGCCTCGAATGGAGTTTGAGCGCTTAGAATTGATTGTGAGAATCCAATAATTGAAACACTGTAGGTCATCCAAAAGTTCTTAGCCATAGTATTAGGGAGACCATTTACCCAATTTCTATCGGGTCCATAGGACGATCCTTTCTCCAACTACAAATTCGAATTGAGATCTAGATGGATCGAAAGATCGTCATCGTGTCTTTCCTTCAACCGGGTGTTATATGTATCATGAAAAAAAATAAGTTAGCAAAATAAATAATAATAATAACTTAAGAAAAAAATGGCTGAAAACAATATACCATAAAGTGCTGAGCTCGGCTATCCACAAGCTATTGCACCTTTTTTTGGCAGTCATCAATCTGCACGTGTGTTTCCATAACAAGCTCCATTGGGCTTGGTTTGTGTCCAAGAATCGTAGTCTACATGAGAAAATTGTTATTAGTTAAATATATTTATAAAAAACAAGAAATAAAAATGGATATAATTAAAAAAGAATCTTACCATTCACTTCGCATACGAAACGAACATCACGAAACCGCTAGTGTGCGTGGTAACAGAATCGTGAACACTCCAGTTCTGATTCTCTACACTGAAGTGATCATCACACAAAATGATTGGACATCACGTGTTGAATTTATTCTTCCCACACGGCCTTCAAGATGTATGAAGGCCTGAAATCCTTCCAAACCAAGACTGAAAGCTCTCTTTCTTTTGCATATTTTTTGGTTTTCTTTTGCTTTTCGTACAAAAAATCACGTAACCTATATGATATAAATGAATTATCTGTTATTAAATGAATAATAAAATTGAATAAAAGGATTAATTTTTTTTTTATCTTGATTTCAATCTTACCTAGTTAAAGCGTGATTCTCTCAAACCCTCCTTACAATAGCGTTGTCGGCTCTATCCCATTCAAGTTTCTCCTTGTAGTTAAAATTTTTACAAGAAAATCTTCATTAATATTAATAAATTAACCGAATTAATATAATAAAAAATATTTAAGTTAATACTAACATTAAACCTTCATAATGATGCATCAATCATAGGTTTTCTTTCAAGATGTTTAGAAACCTGACTCCATTGAAACAATAGAATCTCCATCGATAATTTCATCATCGATATCATGGTTTTGGCAGCCTCACTGTTTGTAAACTTGAAATTGATGATATTGCTTGAATTATTTTTTCAAAAATTATTAACATGTCAATGTGAAGGGAAAACAAACTTACATTGAAATATCGTTCTTTCAGTAAGCTTAATACTTCTTGGTAAATGGATCTCGCTGTGAAGAGACCCCTCTTGACATGAAGGCATCACATTCGATGAGCCCTTGTCAAGTGTGGCTGCCTATATCTCAGGTGCTTATTATTGGTCGACATCTAACGAATCATGGTCGTCAAAAGTTTTGCTAGAAGAACTAGCAGTGATCCTGTCTGCTCAACAAGCTATTTAGTTTTTCCGAGACATCTACACAAATTAAAGGATTAAGGTACCTTAAACAATTCATATTAAAAACAATTCAACAGCACCTCCCCTATACGGGAGACTGTCTAAAATTTTTAAACCTACAAATACACAATAATTTAAATTGGATTGTTACAAACCAATTGAATTTATTTTAATCTATGTCAATAAAATAATTTCAATTATGATAATTTAACCAAATTTTCAATGAACTTTGATACGACCATTTGTGAAATGATCATAAGTGGTTAATATAAACATATTAAAGGATATATAATATCAATATTTCACATTAAAAACTATTCATTTACCCTAACTATTATCTTAGATTTTTTATTTTTTATTTATTTATGATGGCTACTATTTTTTTATTTATAAATAAATTTTTATTTTTCATGAAATTAAAAACTGTTTGTTAACATCAATAAATCAATTAGCTAACCATATTAATAACATAAAATTTTAAAAAAATTAAAACAATTCAAATAACATTTATCCAATCATTAAATTTATTGAAAAGTTTAAAAAATTCCAACAATCTACCTACAATCATTAAATAATAGAAAATAAAAAAACAATTAAAAAATTCCAACAATTTATATACAATCATTAAAGATGTGAGGGTAGTAGTTAATGATTATTGCCCTACCATAACAACACTTGGCGATGTTGGTTGTTATACGTGAGACTATTGCTTTTCATTGATTGTTGTATAGAGTTAGGCTGACACTGTATGCTATTTTTGTTGTCGCTAACAACAGTAAAGAAGAAGAAGAAAAGAGGCAAAATTATGATTTTGCCCTTACAGTTAATTTTGAGGCTTTTGGGGTTTGAATTACAATTCTACACTTGAATCCTATACCTAATTATAATTTGGGTATTTATAGGGCATAATTATAATTCTACAATATATAAATTATTGATTATATAATAAAACTGAATCTCCAACTTAAATTAATTATAAAATTAATTTTCCTAATCGGTTTAGGATTTAAAGTGTTTAATTAAAATTTGTTTTTGTTTTTAAAATATCTCAATTAGATTAGAATTTTATTAAATGTTTTATTAAAATAATATAGAAAGATGGTTTTTCTATAATAAAAAATTATTTTTAAGATGGATGTTTTTTAATTGATCCTAAAATAGTTTAGAACGATAATAATAATTTTAATATGATTAATTTTCTTATTAAATCTTGAAAAATGACATTTTCAAGAAAATTATGTTAATATCTATATAATACAAATATATACTTCAAGTTAGATTTGAGTCGAGTTTCTATTCGGGTTTGAGAATATCCATAATATATCCATTACCCATCAAGTAAAGTATCTATATAAAAAAAATACTCATCTATTGGGGTTGAGTCTAGTCGATATCCATTGAGTTTAGATTAAATTATCATCCCTATAAAAATGGACTTTAAAAGACCAATGTAATTGTGTATTTTGGTGGTTGAATGATTGTAATATTAAATAGGATTTGCATGTCTTGCATTTTCTCTATTTCTCTTTTGGGTTATAAATTTTTTTTCTCATCAATTTTTTCTTGAATGTTACTTGAGGTTTTTTATACAACAATATAAATGTTATGTAATATAAAAAAGTATAAATTTGTATAGGAAAATTATTTTGTAATCTAAGACAAAGAAAAAATTTCAAAAAATAGTACAATTGTGATTCTCGCAAGGACTTATGAAGATTTGTAACAATTACCTAGGTTTTGACCACCTAATTTCTTTCAATGATTTGAGGGAATTAGTTTAGATATGTTCGTAATCATCCAATTTGAATGGAATGCTAGGGGTGTATGTTTATATATAATTGTTATGTATAATATATCAATCATGTCATGAAATGAGAACTGATTAATATTACAAATTTCTTGTTAATATATTAAGTACATATTAAGAATATGATTTGTTGCTTTCCAGTTTTATATGCATACAAACAAAGTTTCATTCATGAATAACCTGTTAAGCTTCTCAAGGTTATCTTTAATCAAATATATTTAATGCTATAGAAGTTAAGTCATATTTAAATAAACTTATATGATTTGGATGAGTCACATATGATCATTTAACATTAGAGGCAATAGTTAGACGAAACATAAATTTTATGTCTGGATAAAGAGTTGTCAATTAACTTATTTATGAGTTACATAGAAATGTGATTGATAAGCTATATAAATTTAAAAAGATCTTATATCACAAGAAAATCTAAGCGAGATTTCTTGAATTAATTTGAAGAGTTATTAATTTATAAGAAAATGATGGGAGATCAAAATTATTATTAAAGATCTTATCTAAATTTGGTTATATATATAAGCATGAAACCAATACTCATTACCTTTACATGAATAGGCTGAAAAATTACCACGAGTGAAAATATATCTCAACGTAGCATAATTAATGATAATAAATTGACTGAACCAAGCTTCTTGGACTAATATTGAAATGTGAAAATTGCTCTAAAAAATATTATATATTCTTGAAAATCATATTTTTATTGTTTTTGATGAGGACATTGATGAGAAAATTAAAACTAAATATCAATGACATATTGATAACCATAAGCAAGCTATATATGTTATGTTAGCTAGCATAGCACATGAACTTCAAAGATAAAATAGGAATATTGGTGCTTATAATATAATTATACATTTCAAAGAGTTGTTTGATGCGGCTAGTAGGACTAGGAGATATAAAATCTCTATGGAATTATTCCACCGTAATATGATAAAGGGTTTCTAGATGAACACTCATATATAAAAAATGATTGATTATTTTAGAAAATTAGATCAATTAAACTTTGTCATGTAACATGAGTTAACTAAATATTACAATCCTTGAGCACATAAGCATACCTGGGATATAAAAAAAGACAAGGGTATCTATCTTTATTGTGACAAGAAAGACCGCTGTAAAAGAATTCCATAAAGAATATTTTGCAGCAACTGTGAAGGTTAAGAAACTTATTGAAGATTCTACTTTCAAGTATGTTTATAATTGAATAATGCAAACCAAACCTATTTGTTAGTAATAGAGCGAGGGTTGCATTAACTTTGTCAAGTGAGTTTTTTTTTGTTCTAATGCTTTCTAAAATCATCATATTTATTTTTTTACTGGGTTTTGGGTTTTAAATGAATTTAAATTTATTATTGAGAATATATATGAATTTTGTATTTATATATATCACACCACTCAAAAGGAACAAGCGGCAGGGAAGAAAAAAAGAGACTCATCTGCTCCTCACTCTCCTTCTCTATCTATCCGCCAGAATCCGGCGAACCACCACCCAAACCCGTCTTTTCTCTCACTCTCTTCCCTTCTTATTCTCCACCTCCTCTCCGCCAACAACCAGCATCAACGCCACCCGAAACCGACCGTACCGCAGCCCCAACAACCACGACCTTCCCCCTCCTCTCGTCGGAAACAGGCCGGATAACAGCAGCACACGAACAACCCAGCAGCCTACTTCCGCGGCCATCTTCACGGCATCTCCGAAAAAGGAGAGAAGAGACCGAAGGGAAAAGCACTCCGATCTCTCCTCGTCGGCTGGTTCGTATTCTCACAACCTCCATTGTAGGAAGAGGTCATGAGGCTTACAATCCACCCCCCACGCGCCGGCATCCCGAGCGGAAGCTCACCGCCGGCGACAGTACTTGGCTGGAACGTGCAAGCCACCCGCCACCAGCCCTTCAGCTTGGCTTCGACTGTTTTTGGAGGTTAGTTTCATGCTTCCATCGCCTTTTTTGTACAATTTTGAAGTTGTTGATTATATGTATGTTTTTAAATTATTTAAAGTGCTGGGTGCGACGGTTCAATGAGATGGCTTCGCAATGAAGCTGAGATGTGGGGCCTTGGATTAAATCTGTTTAGTTTGATTTGCTTTGCGTGTTCGGGGCTTCTTTGATTTTGATTGATTGATTGACTGCCATGAATTCTGTTTTTAAATCTTATGTGTTAAGCCCTAAATCATTTTGATTATCAGCGCTTTTTTTTTCATGTTGGTTTTGAAAAAGATCCTTGGGCAAAACAAAAATATGGTGGCGATAATATCAAACTGACTAGGGCATATGCTATAGGCTGGTCCTGTGAATAGTTAAAACCCTAAAAGATGGAAGGTTATAATTAGCGCCGCGCCACCCTGCCAAGAGAAAAGAATGTCCTAGCACAATACATAAAAACTTTCTGAAAAGAATGCCCTACTACCGAAGTGCAGGATTTGCGCGATTGCTTTAGTTTTCTATTCTTGAACAATCCAATTATAATTAGGTTTGTCATTATCATTTATTTGGTCCTTTATTTTTTGAATATTCAGATTTGGTACTCAAATAATAAAAACCTTATTATTTAATTATTGGAAAATGTTTATGTTAGATATAAACAAATATATTATTACTATTCACCTTTGTCCATGGCTGTGACATTAATTTGTTTTAAATATTACCATTAATGCTGCCGCTTCTTTCATCATCACAATCAACTATGTTATTGTTGATATCTTCATTGCTGAGGAAATTATATTAAAATCATTACTCTTATTCATTTTATAAAATAAATATTAAAAATTTTAAAATGTCATTTCATTCCGTTTCTTTATTACTATTTTAAACACAATATTGAACTTTCATTTGAATTTCTTATTTTTCATTTTGATTTCAAACGATTTATTTATTGGTTTGAAGATTACATCTTAACTCTCAAGCGTTTTGTTTCTCCTCCTAATTTAAGAGTGAAAGTGCCCAGCCCAAACAATCCCAAAGTGGCATGAATTGTAGCATCAAATCAGTGGTTAGAGAATTCTAGATTTGGAACGAGATGCCCTTATTTTTCTTTTTGACATGATTGTCAAATATAAATTATTAAATTAGAAATGAATGAATATCAAGTATATGTTAGATATATTTAAGTATTTCCTTTTTGTTACTTATCTTGTTGATAACTCACACGTTGCGGCATTTTTCTTTTAGTAATTTTTGTCCATATATAATGACCAATCTGTATGAAAACAAACTCTTTTCACTTTAAAAGCTCTGTTAATAATTTAAATTATTGAAAACCTATAGACTTAATTCAACAAATCAATGAATTAAACACTATTTGTAATTAAAAAAAATAAAATCACACACAACTTGTAATTAAAAAGCAGAGGATATAGATACTCAAAACAATAAAATAAAATAAAATAAAATGCACCAAATTTTGTATTGAACAAAATTCATAAAGAAAAATGAAGAAAATGATAGTTAGAGAGAGCGGACCTAAACATTGAGGAAATGAAAGTCATAGAGAATAATATATGCATGCATATAGCTATTTTTTCTAAGTTTTATTAAGTAAATTCTAATAGTTAACTAATTAGTAGAGTTATCCTTATTATAGGAATTGTGTTTAATAATAATACTTGTGTAATTAATTTTTAATCAAATATTAATTTGTTATTAATCTTGATATTATCAACTTAAAAACTCATATATCCTACTTGTCAATACCAAAATCAAGAAAAATGTCTAAAAGCTCAAAAAAGGAAAAAAAAATGATAAATCTCAACATGAGAAGAAGCAAATGTTCATAGTATAAGATTTTCATTTGCTGTATGTAACTAGTACTGCTACAATTTTGCTTTTCCCAGAGATCTTGCTTTTCATTAAAAACCCAACTTTCTCATACTTTGTCTCTCCCTAAAACCCAATCTTCTTTTCTCAGCAGCATACAAAATCTTATTTTCTACATCTCTCCGCCTAAGGTTTGACAATAGCTATTTCTTTGCTCGCTCTTATCATCTTCAGTTTAATTTATTTAATCATTTCAATTTTTATTTTCAGAATTTTGAGTAAGATCTATGAATTGGGTTTTTGATCTCTATTGTATTAATTAATTAATGCAATCTTTTTGGCTTTATCATGTGGGTTCTATTTATTGATGCCAATGAGGAGGATTCTCTGATTTTTAATGTGCAAATTATTCTGATTTATTTACCAAACAATATTTTCTTTCAGTATCTAGACAGAGTGGAAGGTTGTCAATGAGGAGTAGAATCCATAGCCAATTATTAGGAATTCAGAATACACCTTCGTTTTCAGCTGGGAAAAAGTTTCAACTTGATGATTTGATTGAGGCTCAGCAGTTTGATAGGGAAATTCTAGCTGATATATTTGAAGTTGCTCGTGAGATGGAAAAGGTTGAGAAGAATTCTCCTGGGAGTCAAGTCCTTAAGGGTTATTTAATGGCTACTCTTTTTTACGAGCCTTCTACTCGTACCAGGCTTTCTTTTGAGTCTGCGATGAAAAGGCTAGGTGGTGAAGTTTTGACAACTGAAAATGCAAGGGAGTTTTCGTCCGCAGCCAAGGGAGAGACTCTTGAGGGTAATTGTTTGTTTCATTAAAAAAAAATCAACTACCAAAGTGGAGTTTGTTTCTTTGGTTCGTCACTTGTTTTAGGATTTTAATTTGTGCAGATACTATTAGAACTGTTGAAGGCTATTCGGATATTATTGTAATGCGCCATTTTGAAAGTGGTGCTGCTAAAAGAGCTGCAGCAACAGCTGAAGTTCCTGTTATCAATGCAGGAGATGGTCCTGGACAACATCCCACTCAGGTTTGCTTAACTTTACACCCTCTTTATAGTGATAACGTAACACTTGTTTGGAAATTTGATTATTTCATTGGCAGTTTGTTACAGAGGTTCATCCTCTGGATGAATGAATGCCCAAGTTATGTGTTTGAGATTGGAAAGTTGTAAACAATTGCTTGTTCAATACTTGAATAACATGTTTGTTTGATAAAGTTGGTGTAAAATCAAAGAATTTGCTAATGGAGAAGTTACCTTAATTGAGTAATCTGATATTCAGCTTTCATGTCCACAATTCACCTTTCATTCTTCTCATGTGTGACTTGAAGATGGTAATTGTTTGGTTGTGTGGAAGATATGTGGAGTAGTAAATTGTGGTACTTATCTGTAATTTTGTGTGTGCATTTGTTTCTTTTTTTGTTCTTTCGTTTCATTTTTCTCTTTTGAGGATTTCCTAGCATGTGCAATTACTCCGAGTTCGTCTTGTATACTTTGAACCTACTACTAATGGTATTGCTAGTAAATGATTATGGATGGCTGTATCAAATTTTGTTCTTATGTAGAATGATGGACACCACAAAATCAAAACAAGAGGAAGAAATACACTTGTTTACTGGATAAAAATCACTATAAGTCTTTGCACCATATTGATCTAGTCAGATCAGGCCCTTTATAAAAGACTATATTTGACCCCTCTATCACATGAACTGGAGCATTTTTCTTAATTGAACAATGTTAGTTGATCGGTTGCTGGCCGATTAGATGTTGACATTTGTCCTAGTTCCATTGAAAATAGGCTGAAAATGGTCATGTTCGATGATAGAGTGGTCAATTCTCTCTCTCTCTCTCTGTTTTTTCTTTTTTTCTAGAGAGGCTTGTCTGACCAAATTGATATAGTATAGGGATGGCTGTTTATTTTAATCCCTTGTTTACTCTTACAATAATAATCTTTTCTTTTGCATCTGGAGTTTGTTAATCTTCTATATAAAATAAAATCATAAGTTGTCTAAGCAATTGATCAACACTTTTCCTTTTCCAAATAATTTTTAGTCAACCAGTGAACTGTTGTCCAGAAAAGCTGTTAATTGTGTGACTAATATTTGGTGCTGCATGTGGCTAATGACCTAGAGCTGTAGTGTCAGTAATTGTTACTTTGGACAGTATGCCTGGTTGCTTCAGCAATACACTTTATGGCAGTTTAACATGTGCTCTTGAAGTACAATTAAGTTTCGTGCCTTTTGTATCTGCTGATATTGTTTTAATTTTTGTTTCATAATGCTACAGGCTCTTTTGGATGTATACACTATTGATAGAGAGATAGGGAAACTGGATGGTATTAAAGTTGCACTTGTGGGAGATCTTGCTAATGGGAGGACAGTCCGCTCACTTGCCTATTTGCTTGCCAAATACCAAGATGTGAAGATATACTTTGTCTCTCCTGATGTGGTAAAAATGAAGGTAATAGAACTGATACCCCCCCCCCCCCCCCCCCAAAATAAATAAATAAATAAATAAATAAATACTAGCGTTTTGCTTTTACAAACCTGATCAAAATGCTGTTGGTTAAGGGAACTGTAATGGAATTTTTTGAGTTTGGGTTTTTTACATTTTATTATTATTATTATTATTCCTCAGGATGACATAAAAGACTATCTGACATCAAAAGGAGTTGAATGGGAAGAAAGTGCTGATCTAATGGAAGTTGCTTCGAAGTGTGATGTTTTATATCAAACTCGTATTCAGCGAGAACGGTTTGGGAAGAGAATTGACCTTTATGAAGAAGCTCGGGGAAAGTACATTGTGGATCATAATGTGTTAAATGTGATGCAGAATCATGCTGTGGTCATGCATCCTCTCCCCAGGCTAGACGAGGTAAATATGGGTATTTAATTGGTTGGTCCTGGTATTACACTTGAAAGCGTTCTTTGTTAGCAATTGTAACTGTTGATTTATTTGTTCCCTCTCATTATTGTTGTGTAGATAACTGTTGATGTTGATGCTGATCCAAGGGCTGCATATTTTAGGCAAGCGAAGAATGGTCTCTATATCAGAATGGCTCTCTTGAAACTTCTACTTGTTGGGTGGTGAGGGATGGATTATCCTAATCTTGAAATTTTGATGCTTAGTGTTTGACTTGCTTGTCCTTGTGGTTTATGAGTGATAAGCTAAGAACATAAAATGGAGTAGTTGGATTTGAATTTACAGGGTTTTGTCTCATTTTTGGATTAAATCTCGTTCATGCTCGTTTTTATTGAAGAGTGCTGCTATTGAGAATTAGAAAGGAAACCATGAGCAATGCAGTGAAGTGTAGGCGGAGGAAAATCAAATGTTATTCCGTTGAACATATGCAAATGCATCTTCTCACGAGTTATTAAATGCTTCTAGATTGGCCATCAAATATTGTCTAATGAATATCAGGTTGCGTGGTGCCTTGTTTTAATTCATGATGCGCATGGTCGATTTTCCAATTTTCCAAACATTTTTTTATTTCCTTTTTTTAATTTAGATCAAAGAAAATAGACATCCAAATGTATCATTGAGAAAACTCTCAGATTGGATGGCTTCTTAGATTCTGAATTTAGATTTGGTTTCCACCATTCCATGCTTTATAAAGAGAAATTAATTTTTTAGATGATATTTTATTATGAATGCGACATGTAATAAGTAAGGCTTCACCTTATAAATTATTTGTAAATTAGTATTCAAAAGCATGACATTGACCATATCTACTAAGATTTTATTTTTCCTTTCAGCAAGTCCATTATGTTGTGGTGTATAGGGTGCTATCATTTGATGGATTATTCTGTTTTTCTTATAAAATATAAAGAACTCCTTCAAAAGTATTCTCCATCTCTATCAATTCTAAGAATTTTAATTTGCCTTTTCTTTTAATTTTCTACTATTTTCTTGAATTCTTTGAATTTTCCAAAGGTTTCATCTTTAGTTCTTAACAAGTAAACATAAGTAAAACGAGAATAATTATTAATGAAAGTTATGAAATATATTTTCTCATTCCTTGTTGACATACCATTTATTTTATATATATTAGAATAGATCAACTCAAGTAATTGGGAATTCCTTTCTACTTTAGAAAAAAGATTTTTTTATCATCTTTGCTTGAATACATACTTCATATTTGTTGTTGTTATTATTATTATTATTATTATTATTATGCTGATATGAAATATAACCATGCTTACAAATATATTTCAAATATCTATAATTTAGATGTTCTAATCTGGCATGCTAAAGAAGAGTAGTAGATTTAATCATGTAAGCAGAAATAACATTGGTTTCATTAATATAGAACTTAAATATGCTATTACAAGAATAGCCCTTTCTCGCAAACATCCCACTCTTAGTTAAAATAACTTTATCAGACTCCAAATCAATCTTGAATCCTTTCTTAAGAGACTAGTAAATATATTTCAAATATCTATAATTTAGATGTTCTAATCTGGCATGCCAAAGAAGAGAAGTAGATTTAATCATGTAAGCAGAAATAACATTGATTTCATTAATATTGAACTTAAACATGCTATCACAAGAATAACTCTTTCTCGCAAACATCTCACTCTTAGTTAAAATAACCTTATTAGACTCCAAAACAATCTTGAACCCTTTCTTGTTTAAGAAACTAGCAAATACAAGGTTTTTCTTAATCTCACGAACATAAAACACATTGACTAAAGATAATTTTTGTCTAGAAGTAAAGTTCAGCTCAATAGTTCCTTTTCCTAAAATTTTGGCAGAATTATAGTTGCCCATCAAGACCTCTTCAGGTTTCTTCAATTTTTCATGAGTCTTGAACCATGCTTTATTATTGCAAGCATGAATTGTTGCATCAAAATTCGACCACCAATCTTAAGTCTTTACAACATTAGTTGTCATATTTAATTCGGTAATCATTCCAATTTGAATATTTGAAACCATGACAACCAAGTCCCCGACTTCGTCTTTTTCAACCATATTCACTTTGAAAGAACCACCTTTCTAATTGAAATTCTTGAATCTGCACTCTTTTATGTAGTGTCCTTTATTTCCACAATGAAAATAAACCATATGTTTTTTTTAAACATTTTGTTTCTTCTTGAATTTGTTTCATTTCTTTTGCACTTTCAGATTGTTAAGAACCATTGTCAAACCAATTTCAGTAACTAAATTCACTTTAGAATTTGTTTCTTATAATTCATGCATACAAGATTGAACCTTAATTTGTAAGTGTGTTTGAAACTGTTCAAATGTATAATTGTCTGTAGAATGCAACATCTTCTTCCTATATTCATTCTAGGATAGAGGAAGTTTCAATAAAATAGCCTCCACTTGAAGTGAATTAGAAACTTTAATATCCAAATCACTAAGTTTTGATATCAGCATTTGAATTTCATGGACTTGATCCATGATTGGCTTATTGTTAGTAATCTTATATTTAAAAAATTTTAAAGCAAGAAAACGGTCAGAACTTAATTTTTCCTGTTTGTAATGTGTCTCCAAGTCAGCCCAAATTTCTTTTGGCGACTTTAATTTGAAGAAGATGTCATAAAGTCAAATGGTCAGAGTATTCAGAATATACCCTTGACAAAGTACTCCATCTTTTTCACGTTTTAGTTTTTCAGTCTTAACAGTAGCAAATTCATCTTCTTGTGGTTTAGGTTGTGCAGGCAGATTCGGGTTAAGAATGTAGTAAATCTTTAATGAAATAAGCAGAAATACCATCTTGTCCACCTTGTGTAATTCATACCATCAAAACGATCTATTTGAATTTTGACATCCTTAGCAACCCTAACGTTAGAATTCATATTTGTCTCCATCAGGATAAACACTTTAAAATTGTTAGAAAAATTTAGGATGGAGACAAATATAGAATTGACGTAGAGGCGTAAAAACACTGTCTTTAAGGTTATTTGTCCCTTATAGAAACAGCATCTTTAGGATACAATTAAGCCCTCTAAACATTTAAAGAATGAGAAGATAATACAGAAAAAAAGATGCATTTTTTTATTCTATGTTTTTTTTCGGTGTAGTAACATGTTTTTAAAAGACTTAAAACATAATAATGAAACAATATGACTGTTGATGAAACAATTTGCCTTTTCATAAAATAGTTATACCTTAAATTAAATTGAATAACTATTATTCAATTTTATCTCAACAGACACAAAATATCAAAATTAATTACAAAAATTAATTCAATACTGAATTAATCTCACTGACATATTAAGTTCCAAGTGACCAAGTGTTAAGTGTCATTTTTTGATATTATAAATATCTATATAATAGCATTATAAAGCCTATTAGAAGAGTTCTTTCACCATAACTTAATTCACTACATAATAGAAACTCACAATTATAAATATTAGAAGGAAATGTTTCTCTAAAATATAGGGTAGCTATTTTTTCTTTTTTTATTCATTTACAAACTACACTAACACCTTTTAAGGTAAGCATGTTTTTTTTTTTACATAATATTTTTATCCTTCATTGGTGTTCTTGGATGGCCTGTCCTTGCTGTTTAAGTCGATTGTGTTGCATTACCTTTCTTGCACTTCGCAAAATGGTTTTGCTTCTGGTTCTTCGATGCTTATTTGACAGAATTGGCAGCATTGCAAGGTCCTGTGCCTTTTTATGTTCTAGGCTGGTTGGAATGTGTCTTGGGGAGGAGATGCACAGTCGATTAGTTCAAAAAACATAGTCTTTCCTGAAACATTTGCGCTAATTAGGATTCCTTGTTATGCTTTTAAAATTGCATTCTATATCTGGGGGTTCCATTGGCCTCGGCTGCCTCTTGGATGCTATATGTATGTCAACTGCTGCCTGCGAAGCTCTCTGTCAGTTAATCATAGAGTCGTGTTGTCAAGCCATCCTGCACAACACATGGCAAGTCTTACTTACACAGCTGGTTCTGCTAGTTACTCTTGCGCCAAATATCCATTTAAAGTTGATGATCCAGCTTGCTCATTTAGCCTGTGTTTTTTCCTGTTGCTGCAAAAAAAATAAATCTGATCAAAACTCTGTTCCTTTCTTGGATGTTCCGTCAATGCATTAATTGCTTCTAATTATTCAACTTTGGGTTCATATTGGTTTTTGAAAAATTAGTCGACTGCCTGCTTTTGCTTAATTTTTTTCTTAAAAAAAAACTTGGTGACATGACAGTCCATTGGACTTGGCATGTTATGACAGTTTACGCAATTATTTTCTTTGCTTCTCTTCAGTGAAAAATAAAATAATATCAAGAAGATGCTAGTTTACGCCAGCATTGCTTTGTTAGGTAGTCTCTTGCCAGCTTTCTTTTTCTTGCTACGGCATTATCAGACCACAATTGACTTCGGATTTTATACAATCGATTCCAACGCTACCATCAAGATTCAAACTTCATGAGATTACTTTAATCCTAGTTGTTGGTTCTCTGCTTTTGAAGTTTGCAATGCTTCTTTGCACAGAAAACATTGAGGTATAAAAATAATTTCCCTTATGATTGTTTACTGTTCAGATTTCTGTCTTCTACTGAATGATCCGGCACAGGTTTTCACCACTGTAATTAACAGAATGATCTAGCACAGGTTTTCACCACTGTAATTAACAGCAGCGGAGCGCGGGCACGCATCTAGTTTCTTTCTAAAGCCAGTCCTACGTCTCTCCATTTAGCTTTTGTCTTCATCTGGTTTGCAGAGGTTCTGGTTCGGTTGTACAGAACAGGTTCCTATCCTTGTAGATTCGTTGAGGTCAAAGAATAATGAAATCAAGGCAGCCACGAAGTTCCAATTGAAGAAAAAAATATTCATATAGGTGTTTTTGCTGGTAGTAAACTTCCTTGTCTCCTTGTAAAAGAAAAACTAGCAAAATATTGAAATTTATTATGCATTATAATTCACATAACATTTAATCTTTGTAAGAATATAAAATGATCTTTCATTAGCTTTTCCAACTTTTATCTTTTTTGTTACGTTCTTGCCTTGGATTAATTTACTTGCATTTTTTTTCTTTCTAATTTGTTAGAGTCAAGAAAGAGAGAGTTTATCGATCTTCTCTCGGGATTCAATTCATAATTGTAGTTTATATTCATTGGAAAAAAGAATCGAAGAACAGATTGAGCCAGAATTATCAAAGTCATGAACAACTACCAATTATATTGCGACCATCTCTTCCATCCCCATTACAAGTCAAGTCTCTGACAAAGTGAAAAACACAGAAGCATAAGCATATGAGATACACGAAGGAGATGCTGATCCACAATCCAAAGTACAATTAATAACGATCTAAGATTATAATGGGAAAAGAAACAAGGCAGTTAAGAAAATGTAAGAATGGGATCTTACTCTTCTTACCCATCTTAAGAAGAGTTTTTCTTGTGCTTTCCATGTCTATCCTTGGCCTTCTCAAACTTGGCACTTCCATTATTCTGCTTGCTAACAGACCCTTCTTGAGCACTACACATCTGAGACTTCATCTTAAATCCAAATTTCTTTGACACATTTCCCCAAGTGCTAGAAACCTTGGTGCGACCCAATTTCTCAATCTCATGTCTCATGCTCGAACACTCCTTCTCAAGCTCAAAAACCCTCGTTCTCATGTTATCCATTCCCACCTTCAAAACTTGATTCTCTCTAACAGCTGTAGCCCAGCCACCATCGGTTGACCCGGCAAAGCCACTTCTCAATTGTCTTGATCCATCAAGATTGTCAGAAACCAGAAAGCAGCCAGCAATGGAAGTCCTTAATTGAAGCTGCTCAAAGAAGAGAACTTGGACTATTATTCTTAGGGGAAGCCTCTCATTCTGGGCAGCATGAGTACAAGCTTCCAAGGAGAGCTTCTGGCAATCAATCAACCTGCAGAGCTGTTCTCTGTCAGACTCTGCCAACCATGGGTGCGACTGCAAGTTTGACAAAAAAAAATAAAACAATGAGCTTGAATGGCCAAGTAAATGTTCTTAATTTCTCCCCTTTTCTGAACTCTTCTTCCTCTTCTTAATGATTGTCAATTCAGATGTCATTATTTAAGAAAACATGACTGTTTTGTTTTGTTGCGGAAGTTTAAGATGAAGGAATTGGGTACACT
Source organism: Populus nigra (assembly GCF_951802175.1). Taxonomy (NCBI): domain Eukaryota; kingdom Viridiplantae; phylum Streptophyta; class Magnoliopsida; order Malpighiales; family Salicaceae; genus Populus; species Populus nigra. The sequence continues at coordinate 13,226,577 of NC_084852.1, forward strand.
ATAAACACACATATGCTTGTTAAAAGGGACAGGTGGAATTGCAGAATTGCAAGTACATATGGTAGAAACTAGTTTTTAAATAAAGTCTTCTTGTTTTGTTGCGGGAATTGGAAGGCATAGAAACAACAGTGACTTAAGCAAGCAGCTTGGAAGGGTTGAGTTGCAAGTAAAACCACCATGTGTAAGCAACTATAGAGTGAAAATATGCCAACTTTTTATTAATACCTTTCTATTTAACAAACAATGGTGGTAAGATGTTTGAGCTGGAATAGAATATAACAAAAAAAGAAAAAAGGAAAAGGAAAACATGACATGGTCACAAGGCTACACACAACAAACTCTAGAAAACAGAATGCAATAGGAATAACAGACTCCACTTAGAATTGGGTTTAGTTACTACCTAGCTTAATTTGCAATAGAATACAATTTAATTTTGTTTGATGCTAAAATGAACCAATAGACAGTTGCAACGAATGATATAAACTATCAATTTTCAGGATCTGTTCAATATTGAGGTGTTTAGAGTTTAGTACCTTCAGATAAATGTCTATTGCACGGTAAAGACCATCATCTAAGGGCCTTGCATACTCAGGAACAGCAGCAGCAAGAGCCTGGAACTTGGGGAGCTTCAAATTAACATCAGGGGCAACCTCTGCAAGGTAGCCATCAATCAGCTTGGCTACTGTTGTGATTGGCGTCAGTGATGGCGATCCAATCAACTGTCCATCCTCAATTGAACATGGAGAGGATCCACCTGTAATTTGATCCATGGCAAGGAAGTGCTCAAGAATCCGCTGCACAGAGTCAACATTGTAAAGTGTCTCCATGGAATAAGAGAAACTGGGCATCAAAAGATCTTCAAGTGTTGCTTGCTCAAGCTGCATCCCGATTCTCTTTTCCAAGTTTGCCAAACAAGAGGGGTTTGATTTTAGAATCAATGCTGTCCGGAGAAGACCAAACAAAAACTTGGTTGGGACTAGACCCTTTTGCATTGGAAGTAATTGATCAATCTCTTCCAGCAAAACCTTCTGCTCTTTTTCTGATGGTGAAGCCCCCGAAGTCATGGGCATTAAACAGGAGGTAGTTTCATTGGCACCTTGACGCCGATTCAGCCCATGGAGGTACTTTTTTGCATAGTAGGCAAGGGATCCAGCAAGAAGCTCCTGTCTGTTTCCATGAGATTCCATAATAGAAATCAACCTCTTATACAGAGGTAAACTTAAAGTGGATACATCCTCGTACCACCAATCTGAATTTGAATGTTTTGGTCTAGCTCCTGTGCTTATCCCATTCCACATGACACTTCCCCCAGGGCTCTGCATGGGTCCACGTTCCATCATCGGCCAACCAAAGAGATTTGGGTCAGTACAAGCCTTTGTGGCTAGTGACTCAAGGCACCTCCTAGTAACATGTAGTTCTTCAGCATGGGGAAGAATATCATCACATGTTTGCAGTGCTTTTAGAGAGTCTTTCCAATTACGAAGGACAACTTGGTTTAAAAATGTCTCAGTCTGTGTACTTAGATTTCCCTCCCCGTACTCCTCGGTCATTTCAAGATGCTCGGCAGCACAACGAAGATACACAACATTTGAGGCTGTAAGTTCAAGTTTCACCCCATAGCAGAACTTGGCCACGAGCTCAAATGTTTTGGCCCCACCAGGAATCTTAGGGGGACTTATGACACATTTTTTATCTCCTTCTTCCGATGCTTCTGCAATCAACCTTTCCATAACCCCACTTCTAGAAAGCAAAGGAAACTGCATAAATTGTATCACAAAGGTCTAAAAAACAATTGATGGTGAAGAGCTTTTTAAAATCAACATTACTAACAAGAGCTGCACTTGGCGAGAGTGAAAAGCAACTTTGGAGATCGCAAATAGTCTAATTTCAATTGACATGGAAAGCAGAATATATGTTTATGAAGAATCAGTACTAGTCATTTATTCACTTAACTTGTCCATCATACATAGTTAAAAAGACATTGTGCTATTTTCTAACAGGTGAAGTACTTACTTATACATGATTGATTAAATTTCATCAAGAACATCCAAATAGAGCTTGATCAAATTAAAGATGGTAATTAGTAACACTACCTTGTGAAGATGGAAGGAAATCTCCTCAACTTCAACAACAATATCACTGGGAAGCCCGGTTGTGCAGAACCTACATTCATTCCATGTCAAACTGAAGATTAAGCAGGGATATCATAAAAGACATGCAAGCCAGTAGCACAAAATAGAGAGAATAGTACATCGATGGTTAGTGCAAAAGAAAAAAGGCTACAGTCCCTTTTTACAGAAACAGAAGTCCCACTTCATAAAAGAAATGCTATCAGAAAGCAGACATTTAAATGTGTGTTTTTAGGTTGTTCTGCTTCTTTTTGTATTTAATGCAAATGCAATGTCTAACAAAACAATCCTATACGATCAGTGCTTTATAAAGTCATGCTCAGAAAGCAGCCTTCGCTATCAAAAGCAGTGCCATGCACCAGAGGCCCATAACCACCAGAGCCAGAATGATATATAACTCAGTGTTTTCTGTTAATAATTGTGCGGGTATAACATTCATTTTTATGCTGCTTGAACTCAAACATCTTCCACGTTGCAAAATAAATGCAGTTTGTTGGGACAACAGGCAAGTTTATACTCTAAAGTAATTACCATTATCTAATAAACCAGTAAAATTAAGACTGCCAATAGAGATGTTTCTTCCAACATTAACATTCCAACATGTGTTAGCAGGAGTCTATGGGATACAGTGCCTCATAATTCCATTAATAATAAAAGATTCCAGAAGGAGCAAGCAAGCTTTATCAGAAAAACAAAAAATAAAATGAGCAAGCAAGCATTCCACATACAAGAGTGGAATCCATCACTAACATGAATTGCCTATAATTCCTCTCCCAAGGTTGTCAAACCTATGATTATAGCGCAGTAGGTATAAATCTCAACAGCAATCCATGTATCCATTAGCTAAAGTACTTAACGGGTTAAGTATTTCGTGTATAATGCATAAAAATAAGTCAAATGAGCACCGACACACAGAAAGAACCCACATCAGAAAAGTGGGATCTGCCAATACTTCATATAATAATGGGCAACGTGCAGATCAGGATGAAAACATGCACCTGATAAACTAATTATCTGTTCAAATAGTGAGGTTAAACAACTAATAATGATGCTGAAACTGAAGGAAACTATCACAGAGAAACTGGAATAGACCACCAGGGATTAGACACAAGAATGTTGGTACTCTGTTAGCAGGACCCTCAACCTCAATCAAATGTGCGCTCCTTCAACAGTCAATTTGTAGAGGTAAGGCACAAAAGAAAGCAAATTTGTAGATCTTAGAGCTACCAGGATTAAGATCTTATTTGAGATTAAAGAAAGAAAAATGAAGATCGTAGAAAAACACTAAACTAGAAGATGAGGGGGGGTCACGTACCAGGCCTGCCCTTGTTTTTGAAAAGCATCACTTTTGGAACCCAGTTTCATGCAAGCCATTGCTTCAGAAGGGAAGTAGACAAATCTTCAAAAAAAAAAAAAAAAAAAACAATCTCCCAAGACACAATCTCCCAAGACTAGTAAGCTATTCAGGACCAGAGGCAGACTTCCTTAAATCCTATAACCCCTTTCTTCAGGGGAGTAGCAGAAACCCACGCAGTAGGCAGTAGACACAAATCTAAGCCCCTTTAAAAAATCCCTCCTAAATTCCTTCAGCTAGACCGCAAATGTAGCTCCTTGTCTGAAATGCCTGCCAAACCTACAGAAAGATCCAGCAAACTCACATAGAACGCGTTACCCAAACTCTAAGCCCATCAAACAAACACCCAAGAACCACTCCAATAACATAAACCCACCTCAAAAACGGAAGAAGAAACAAACTGAAATGAGAAATCCCAGTCCAAAACCACAGAGCTTCCCTTGAACAGATTTAGATAGTTTAGTTCAGAAAACAAACAGACAACAATTTTAGGTCAACCCCTTCCAATTTGCTGTCTTGAAAAAAATAAAAATAATGGTGCTAACTAACTCTAGAGTAAATTTTGTTTTTCTTTCTTTTTGGCTGGCTTAATCCCACCAAACTAAAAGATAAACAGTACTCCACTAGTGTGCTGATGAGCCAGTGGCGCTTCTCCTCCTCATGAACCTAACCTCTTAAAAGTCATCATGATATGCAAAAAAAACAAGGAAAAAAAGACAGCCCTGAAGTGAAGGAAGAGTAGGGCTCTTCTATACATGCATCCATGTGGGCCATTTGGCTTTAAACACACTCAATTGCAGTTCCAGAACTGGTTAAAAGATTTAAAAAAAAAAACTAAAATTAAGTAGTATTTATTAAATATTTTTTAAAAGGTGTTTCCAGCACTCAATCAAACCAAATCATCAATTGCATTGGAGAAGCCAGTCTTTAATGCAATCAACGAAATTGGTCGGATCGGGGATTTTATTTTTAGTTTAATGCCAACGGACACTTGAAGTTACAGCTAAACTGCTTTCTCCAGCTAGGCCATGTGCATGCGTTTCTTTTCTTTTTTCATGTAATAATTAAAACAGCAATGCTAGTAGTGCTCTAGGATTATTATTTTGTAATTCTTTATGATAAATACTTTGGATTGGTTAAAACGTTCTTTTCTGCGCTCCATTTATCGTGGTATCCTTTACTTTTAAAATAGTTTGTTTTTATCCGGTTTTTATTAATTATAAAATACTCTTGCAAGTAATTATTAGATTTAAAATTACTAAATTATTTTATATAAAAAATATCATGTTTTAATCTTAATTACATGTTGTTCTATTCAAATATATCAAACGAGCGAGCATTGAATATAATAAAAATAATATGAAGGTGTTTGAGTGATTAATAAATGATTTATCGTTCTAAAAAAATTAGAAAAAATTATTTTATGTGTTTTTAAATAATATTGATTATGAAAATGTGAAATGAAATTTTTAAAAAAATCAAATTTTATTCAAATAATTAATAATTATCACGTCAAGAAAAATGATGATTTGATAGAGTATATATACTATATGTTTAATTGTTTAAATCATAACATTATAAATGAAGGGATATGAGTTACACCGATATACTTATTTGTAAAAGTTAAGTCAAATCACAAATAACTTTTTTGATATTTGATAGATCATGACATGTTATTACACACTGTATTTAATCTTCAAATATAAATTAATCAAATATTATATTGATGATAAGTCAAATTACTTAATTCATTTAATCCTTTTTTAATTAGGATTGCGAATATATTTAGATCAATATATTATGAATGGAACGAGTCACACCACATTATGAATAATTGGTAAGAAATTAAATTAGGATATAAAATTTGGTATGACTTGATTATGAATAGGTTTTTGAAATTGAGAGAGTATAATATATTTTATACAAAGGATTACGATTCTAGATTAAAAAAAATAAAGTAAGGACTTGATTGTATAACTTCTTAATAAATATCTTGAAATAAAATACCTAATGTTTTTTAGAAGAAAAGGTGATATTTTACCCTAATCATTAAGGTTAGGTTTTCTATATAAATACAATGTTATGTCCTATAATTTTCAATACAGTTGGGTACAACAGCATAACATTCTAATAAAAAGACTCGTTAAATAGTTAATAGAGAGTCAGAAAATAGATATAAGTGTCAATTAAGCCTATTATAAGATCAAATGGTAAAGAAGTCTAAAGAGGTATTCAATTGGTTAATTCAAGATATTCAGGTCAATCCAAGCATAAATTTGAGTTCAAATGAGGAACAAGCCTTCATTAATGTGATCCATGCAAGAATTGAACAAGAAAAGGTGGTTTTGAGCTTATTTTTTATAACACACGATTTTACATTAATAAACGTAAATTTTGATCCGACTATTGGATTGAGCTAAATTCTTGCCAGAAGATTACAAAAGCCTTATTTTATATAGAATTATAATTTCATAATAATAAGATTTTGGAAAGGCCTTGCAATAAAGCCTAGAATTTATTATAAAGGATTTACAATATTTTCCTTATTGTTTTAGGATTCTTTTACCTATTTGGTTTAGTACTTTTTTATTAGTTTTTAACCTTGTTTATGATGTCTGTACCTAGTACATATAGGGTTGTTTAGCTTGTAATTAAAAAAAGACTTGATTTTATTTCAAAATAATATTGTGTGTGTGTGCAAGGTTGTTCATACTTTTGGTTCTTCATCAAACTCTTAAGAACTTATCAAATATTAACTATCTTTGAGGCATTCTTCCTTATACTTCCTATTCTTAACTGTTTATAATCAACGAATTGGGGTCTTTTATCCAATCCGTTGCCGCAAATAATATACACATATATATAAATTTGCTCCAAATTCAAGAATTAAAACAAAGATTAACAAAGATTAAACCAAAGTTATTGGATGAAAGATTATGTTAAAAAGAGCTACAGTCAAATAGTATAAAAATAATAATAAAAAAAAGCAAAGAAAAGAAATCACGTCAATTTAATCTTGCCACAAAACAAAAAAAATCGCACAATTTAAAAATCAAGTTCTTGAGAAAAATTACAATTCATGTCAGATTATCTTTGATTAATAGGTGTTATTTGAAATCTTGATTTTGGGTTTCATATTAATTTTTTGTTTTAATTTGGGTTTGATCAGTGTGTAATTGATTTTTTGCAACTGAATTTAGGTTGTTAGGTTTACATTAGTTTTTGGGTTTTGTTGAGTCATTCTTTTTTATTTTTTTTCATTTTTGTATCATTTTTTTATTCCTTTTTTATATATTCACTTTTGTTTTTGTTGACAATCTTGTTTCTTGAAATCTTTGGTAGACATTACAAAACTAGATTTTTTTTATTTTTTTTGTTTAGTTTCTTAAGGAATTGAAAAGGAAAGTAAGAAAGGTAAAAAGCAGGAAGGTTAGACTATTATCATGAAAAGCTGAAATTTAAGTAAAACACGAGTGAAATGACATATCATTTAGTGAAAAAATGTTAAGAAGTGTGTGAGGATATCTTGTTTTACTAAGGAGAAGAATAACACTTTCCTTTTAGTACTAGCAATGCAATAATAATTTGAGCATATGAATATGGTGTTCAGTGATATAAATGGTTGGATGGATAAACAAGATGCCATGATTACTGATTTATAAGTAAGATAATCCCAAAGGGTTTCTAATGTTAGGAGAGAAAAGAAACTAATGCTCCAAGCCTTGAATGATGACTATTAGAAAGCTTATATGAGAAACAGAACAAGGATGAATGATTTACAATGCTTATTGAAAAAATAAATAAACTATTTGTCAACTTAGGAGCTGCAATTTAGCATCTAAAAAATGTGAAACATTCATAAAATATTGAACCTTTAAAAAACTCTAAAGTTAACTCGTTTGACATGGATGCTTCAAATGAAAATCCATTAGATTTATATCTCGAGGAAGGTGACATCATTGATTTTGATCTTAATGACGTTAGTGATGAAGAGATAGAATATCCAGTTAAGGATGAGTCATTTATGACTTAGAGTGCATTGAGTTTACAAGTTAAAGAGGATGATTTGAAGTAACAAAAAAAATATTATTTTTTATTTAAGATGTCACATCAATAATAAATATGAGAAATATTAGCCTTTAATGCTTTATTGCCTTCTTATGGATAAGAGAGAACACCATAGGTCTCGGTATGAAAGTTTAAATATGGCTAAGGAGTTTGTGTTTGTGTTCACATATATAGGAGTGAAGAAATTTTAGTTAGAAGTGTGACTTTTCAAAATATATTAGTGGGGTTAACTTACAGGAAAAGAGTGGCTAAGATGAAAGCAAATGGTGAGTTGGGTGAGATGAGAGAAAGAAAAAAGAGGCCATTTTTTAAGAGAATGAAAGAGAGTATTGAACTTTTATATGAGAGAAAGTATTATAAATAATGTTTTTTATTCTAATAAGCCTATGCAAAAAAATGTTGTTGTTTTTTTGTTGTAGGATTATATAGATGTACTACTTATAAATGGTGTTTTTATTGTTGACTCAAAGATGAATCATTTCAAGGAACGGGGAATGATGAGAACTATCAAGTAGTAGCATAGGATTCATTAAATGTGCTAATTAAGCATATTATAATGACAAGGGCCAAAAAGCTTGAAGAGGCATTCAATTGGTTAATTCAAGATATTTAAGCCAAAGAAAGCATAAATTTAAGTTTAAATGAGGATTAAACCTTTATTAGTATGATTTATGCAAAAAAAAGACAATGAGAGGTGATTTTGAGCTTATTTTTTTCAATGCACAATTTTATGCTAACATACATGCTTTTTGATTTAACAGTTAGGTTGAGCTGAAACTTTTCCAGAAGATTTTAGAGAACTTTTTTAATATAGGGTTAAAATTTTATAGCACTTAGATTTTGAAAAGACCTTATAATAAAGCCTAGAAGCTACTATACGACATTTACATTATTTTCTTAGTTGTTTTAATATTCTTTTTTATATTTGATTTAGTACTTTTTTATTATTTTTCTAGCACTTTTTAGAAAGTTTTTACATAATATAAATATTATTATTTATCTTTTGATTAAGAAAAAACTTGGTTTTACTTTATAATAATATTGTGTGTGAAGTTGCTCATACTCTTGGTTCTTCATTAAACTTTTTAGGACTTATCAAAGATTAATTATTTTTATGATATTTTTCCTTATACTTCTAGTTCTTGATTCTTTATAATCAATAAATTGGGGTCTTTCATCCAATAACTTTGATTTCTTAATTTAGGTAATCATTAGATTGAGTTTTTTTTTATTAATATGATTTTAGCTTTTTTAAGTTGTTTTTATCTTGATCGTAGGGTCTAGGATTCTTACCTTTTGAAATCACATCACCTAGCACTCAAGGTTTATAAATCACTCTCTTTATAAAAAGATTTGAATATATGAACTTGGTAAAAGTATCCTTGCTAGTTAATGTGATTAGTGATGCGAGGTTTCATATATATTCCTTAAGATCATCATATATAATTATTGATATAAAAAATAATTCATCCATGTATCGTTTGATTAAGAACAATAGTTGTTCACTACTAGTTTTCAAGAGAAACAGTAAGAAAGTCAAAATCAACCATCAACCAAGAATATCATGATTCACATTAACATTAAATGATTAAGTTTTATATACAACATAAGTAGTTAGAAGGATGATTTTTGGATATTATAGAATAACAATAACACATAGAGCTTTCATAAAAGATGCGCTTAAATAAATGAGTATAAGATATATCAGGATTAAGATTGTATAGTTCTTATCTTTCATAAATAGTCTGAATATGATTAAGATTTTATATTTATGTGAAATTATATATCTTTAAAATTATAAAAGGTTATTTAGCAGCTGAAAACAATAATCGATGTCATATATGCAATTCATTAATAGCTTTCTACTATCTATTGTTATCTTTTTTTTATACGATTCAAGAAATGGTTGAACACATAAATATGAATTCTAGCGTAATTGTGCATATTGTCCAATTTTATGACAACAATCATAATTCTCAATTCGATCGTTAGATTGAGATGAAAACTTATCAGAGTTTCTTGAAATATTATTCTATGTTGAGGGTTTTTATTCTAATAATACTAGTGCCTTGAGATATATTTTTATTGTGTCACATAAGTGTAGAGGTGTATTAGCAAATCCTTGAAAGAATTAATGACAATGTCTACAAAGTAGATCTACCATGTGAGTATAATGTTAGTACTACTTTTAATATTTATGATCTTTCTTAGGCACGAGTTGCTATCTTCTCCTTATTGTTATACGATAACGAGATTGGAAATAAGGATTGGCCCCAAGCAGAATCCAAGTAAAGTATCAGTGCTTGCTATCAATAGAAGTCTTAGCCTCCTACTCAACATGAGGAGCTTTAACCTTCTGACTCCAAAGAGCCTAAGTCGACGGTTCACTTGCACAATTTTTATTTTAAGTAAAATAAAGACAAAACAAAAAAAGAAACACTTTCTTTAATGGCAAAGCTCGGGTTCCTGACGAGTAGGGCGTGACCCTTCCTTAATATAAATAAAAAATTCAAGGTTTTATTGTTTGGTGTAGGTAATGATTCGAGGTTGAATTCTTTTGAAGAGAGAGGGGATGATACAATCCAAACTACACTAAATAATCCATTAGAAGCTCTAGAAGAGCCAATCACAAGATCAAGGCGAAAAAAACTTAAAGATGCATTCAATGAGCTTATTCAAAGTGTTTAGAGCTAAGGTGAATTTCAAGAAGGGTACACCTTCAACAAGTGATGATCAAACTTTTGTTATTTAATCTATGTTCAAAAGAGAACTTATCCATTTACTTCATGGGCTAATTAATTTCAATAGTTAGAGACTTATTTTTCATAATGCATAATTTTACTTAACAAGTATGATTTTCGATTTGACTGTTGGATTACGTTGGAATTTTACTAGAAGTTTACGAAGGTCTTGATATATATTGAGTTAAAATTTTAAGGCAATCAGAAATTAAAAAAAGCCTTGCAATAAGGTCTAAAAACTACCACACAAGAATTGTATTGATTTTCTAGTTGGTTTGAAATTCTTTTTATTTTATTTTATTTAGAATTTTTATTTTTATTTTTTCAACATTGTTTGGGATGTTTTTACATATTAAAAATAAGGTTATTTAGATTGTGTTTAAGTTTTTTTAGAGACAAACTTGATTTCAACAATTATTATTGTATGTGTGAGGTTTTGCTTATACTTTTTTGTTCTTCCTTAAACTACTCTGACTTATTAAAGAATTAACTAGGCTTCGTGACGTCTTCTATACTTCTTATTCATGTCTTTTTATATGCGTTGGATGGAGGTTCAATTACTTATAGTTTTAGTACCTTGGTACATGTTATCGTTGTAATAAACAAATAAATTGTAAAGAGAAAATAAAAAAATATATACTTTTATCATCAAAACACTACAATCCTAAAAAAATGAAAGAAGAAAAAAAAACACATCATATTTCAATAAGAAAATCAATTTTAGACCTAATCTTAACTTTCTTGGAACTAGTAGATTTGATTATAAATTTCTTGATCTATATATCCGGGTTTGCATCAAGTTTAGTTACCATGATTGCTTATTTTTATTATCATATAATTAAATGAAACAAATTTTTTTTTATTTATGATTTGAATCTCAATTTTTTTTTGGTTTTGGAAAACATGTTAGTAGTGCTTAAATTTTTTTTTCTGCATTAATTTTCTATCAGGCCTATCACGTAGAGCAAGCCATTAATTTTATATTTCTTAAATTACAACATGTTTTATTTTATACTTTAAATAATATAATTTTTTAAATATATCTTCGTTGAGAGATGGATGAAAATGGCATAAAAATCCTTATGATTGTTTTTTTCCCCTTCTATGTCAACAATAAAAATATGTTTATAAAGGAGAAGAAAGGAATTGAAAGGATTTTTATGGACTATTTAGTCAATTTCTCAATGAAACTCAGATAGAGAAGGCTAATAAAAAATCAGACTATTTAAGATGAACAATAAGAGATTTCTTGTTTATTTTCTTAATTAATGGACACATTTGTTTTTCCTCCAAGTACATTTTTTTCACTTCCAATTTAGGTGGTTTATTTCTGTGGTGATAAAGTATTTTTATAAAAAAATAAAATTTTTAATATTTTTTAATTATTTTAATATATTAATGTTAATTATAAATTTTAAAAAACAATAATACAATATTATTTTAATATATTTTTAAATAAAAAATTAAAAAAACAATTATTATTTAATACGGACGTCCGACGTGCAACCCTTTTTGGAAGAGTAAAGGAGAAAAGTATACAATCATACACCGTAAGTCCTCAATCGAGCCAATTTTGACTTGTGTAACCAATAAAAAGGCGACACGCAAGCGAACTGAAACTGCATAACGTGCTTTAAATCAACTTTGCAGCCTTGTCTTTCTTTCATTACTCAGAAGCCAAACCCTACAAAGTACAAACAACACACTTCTCTCTCGTTTCAGAGATTCGCGCTCGCTGGCTCTCTCAGCCCCCGCTGACGTTTTTCTAATCAGGTCAAAATCTGTCATAACATGAAAATAATTTTGAAAAAGAAGATTGTCTCTTTCTTATTTTTGTTTAACAGTTTTTATCTTTATCTTTATTTTTTGAAAAAAAGCAGATAGAGATCGAAAGAATCCAACAAGATGTTTGGGGTTATAAGAAGAAGAGTCGCTAATGGAGGCTTGTCTTCGTCGTCTTCTTCGGTTAGAAAATTCATGTTTTTTTTATTTACTATATTTATTCATCTATTTATTTGCTAATTTATATTATTGATATGAAATTTCTTTGTTTGATATGCCTCTTCATCAGATTTTGAGGCAGTCATTACAAACTATTCGACCTGCGCCTTCGTCTACCTCTAGAGTCTCCGACGAGGTATCGATGACTTTCATTTTTTTTATTATATTATTGTAGAAAATAGCTGTGTGTGTGTTTATATATATAATTTCAATAATGCTATCTTGTGTGTCAACAGATTTTAACTCATGCCAGAGGATTTGAACATGTTCGGAAATTCAGTTGCTTTGTTTCTCCCCGAGGTATTATTTCATACTAGGTGTGGCGTTTTGTTACCTTCTTAAGCATAATAATTATAATATCAACAATAATAGTTTGTCATTAATCATTTTTTTTTCTTTTCTTTTTTGGTTTTTTTGTTATTTACAGGCAGGGCAATTAGTTCAAGGCCCGTGAGGTTAGTGATGTTCTATTTCTGTGCTTTGAAGAAACTATATCAGGACTAGCGTTTCTAGGATCAGAATTTAGGATCAGAAAAGCAGTAACTGGATGACACCTGTGAAACCATGCTAAGCTTATCGTTTGATTGTGGACCATTTAAGTGAACAAATAGAAATGTTCTCGTTTGATTGTCTGTCGTTTCCTTTTCTAAACCTTTTACCAATTTTACTTTACCTTTTATACCTCAAGGTTGAAATACATACACCCTTGGCGAGACTCTCGCACTTAAATGATAGTGGCCTGATGGGGTGCTCTAATTCATTTTACCTGCTTTATGTCAGTATAGAACTAGATTTCCCATCTTTTATTTCCCACTGAATTTGTAAATTGGAGAATGCTTGTCCTTTCTAACTGTCCAATAAAGATGTAGATTAGGTTGGTGAAAAATGATGAAGAATTTTTATGCTAATAGAGTTGTTTGTTGTTTACTGTGTAGCTGCATTGCAGTGCTCTCTCTCTCCTGCTTATTTTTATTTTTATTTTTTTTCATTATGCAGAGAAGTTGTTTCCAACATGGAGCTCGCCTCCAGCAAGAAAACTTGGAGTAGGCCATTTTCTTCAGACACTGGTGTGTTATTGACTGGACAACATGGATTCCCTTCATTTGCGCATTACACATTGCTCTGTAATTTCTGTGTGTGTGAGCACTGGTGCACAATTTATTGGTGAAGGAAACATTGCATGATTCTAGTCCTCACTGGACTATTTAATCCTAATGGCTTTATAATTGTTAATTTCAATCACTTATCTAGGATATTAGCATCCTAGCTCTTATGTGAGTCTTTCCCGAATAGCTTTGAAGTTGCTTCTAACAAAGAATGCAGTTTAAAGCTCTTGCTGTGGAGTTTTATCATGGGAAAACTTAATGGAAAATTTTGAATCAAAGTACTGTCATAGTTGCCAGAAATGTGGTATGCATTTACATTAAATTGTGGTATAGAGGGGTTAGGCTTAGGTGGTACGACAGTTCAGATTGTAATAGCCTTTGGAGCAACTATTTGGCTAGTCACTAAGTGTTGAATCTTTCTACAACGGTTGGGTACTTTGTTGAGTTGACCCTTGTAAGATCTTGGATGTGATGAAATGGATGGACTGCTTCAATTTAGTTTATATCTTTGAAGAGGACCCTGTAACTATTTTTATTGCAGTTATATCGTATATTAAAGCTTTGCTATATCTTGCTTTATGATAATTCCATGTTCTGATGTAGGGGATTTGGTTGATGCTGTTGTTCCTTTTATGGGTGAATCCATCACTGATGGCACTCTAGCAAAATTCTTAAAGAGTATGTTTTACCAGTAATAATTTCTCATTTCTGTTGTTTGCCAACATCCTTTTGTCCTTTATATAATTGCAAGTTCCTGATTTTGTTGAATATGATATACTGAGAGCAGATCCTGGTGATAGTGTAGAAGTTGATGAGCCAATTGCTCAAATTGAGACAGATAAGGTGTTAACATGCTTTTCCTCCCCTGCTTTCTGATACATGTAATAGAAAATTTGTTGTGCGTTTCTAATACTTGTAATGTCAACTTATGTTCAGGTGACAATTGATGTTGCTAGTCCAGAAGCAGGTGTGATAAAAGAGGTAATACATATATTGTTTTTTTAATGATAGTTTTACGTTCCTGTGGGAAGAGGTTTGATGATTGAGGTTGCAAATTTTAATTGAACTGTTGTGCATGATTTTTGGCAGTACATAGCCAAGGAAGGGGATACTGTTGAACCAGGTACCAAGATTGCTGTCATTTCAAAGTCTGGTGAAGGTGTAGCTCATGTTGCTCCATCTGAGAATATATCAAAGAAAGCTGCACCTAAGCAACCTGCTTCTCAAACGAAGGATGAAGAAAAGCAAAAGCCTAAGGTTGAAGCTAGTCCCGTCCCAGAAAAGCCTAAAACTCCAGCAACACCACCTCCTAAACGCTCTGCTACAGAACCCCAGCTTCCTCCTAAGGAAAGGGAAAGAAGAGTAAGTTTGTTGTCTTTTGTCATTATATATTAGGGAATGTTCCTTGAGATTTGTTCTATTAGTGTCTCAAGTTCTTCTTTGATTACAGGTTCCTATGACAAGACTTCGGAAAAGGGTTGCAACCCGATTGAAGGACTCTCAGAACACATTTGCTATGTTGACAACATTCAATGAAGTTGATATGTGAGTTCAATTTGATTTTGACGTTTCATTGCTTATATCACTATTGTTATAGCTATAACTCTTTGATAATAGTGGTTAGGTCATATCCTATTGGTTTTGTTTTTTGCCAACACAGATGCATGAACTTATTTCTCTGAGTTTTCCTTCCCTTATAATGCTTCTATCCCAAAGAAAACAGAAAATGGCTCTTTGAAATGGGTGGATTAGTTCCTGAATTTTACTCCACAAAATAACATTACCTTGGATTGTTTTTCCTGCATGCTTGTTTTCCCATAATTGATTCTCTGCTTATTGTAGGACTAATTTGATGAAGCTTCGCTCTGATTACAAGGATGCGTTTGTCGAAAAACATGGAGTGAAATTGGGCCTTATGTCAGGATTTATAAAGGTAAACAATGTGTTATCTATAATTATACAAATAATTTCTGAAATATACTTTTGATCCAACATACGTGGTTTCATTTTCCTTGTTTCCTCTGAAATACCTCAGGCTGCTGTCAGCGGTCTCCAGAATCAGCCTATTATAAATGCAGTTATTGATGGGGATGATATCATATACAGAGATTATGTAGACATTAGTATAGCTGTCGGTACTCCAAAGGTTTGTCTTCATCTCTTTAATCGGTTGACTTCTTATTTGTGAACACAAATATGCAACATTTGGTGCTTATGGTTTGGTGAAGCTCCAGCAGTAATGCACTGGACTTTACTTTCTATATATCTTCATCTTGTGGTGTTTGTAATTAGCGTAATGGGTTCGGGCATCTTTCTTGCTCCTTACATTTTCAAAATCTTCTTTATTTGTATATTTCCTTAGCCTAACTAAATTGTGAGATACTATTATAGTTTGATTCTGGTTGCTAAATATGTTTTTATCCAAAGAATTGGAGCAATTATGCACATTTATATGAGTTCATCAAAATAATTTTTCAATTACAATTTATTAGGTTGCTAGGGCCTAATATCATTTAACCAAATTTCCCTTGAAGCTGGTCTCACCGAATGCATCTATTTCCTTGCTATTGGCTATTCAGTGTAAGGATTATTTTTGTTAGTGAAGAAATGACATGTTTGTCTTCTGTTTGTGATATTTGGGGGTGGGAAGATTTGAACCTAGGTGCTCCCAACCCCCACAGCCTTAGCCTCAAGTCCTTTAACCGGACCAATGCCTCATTGACATGTATATTCGACTTGTGGCATATGCCATTTCCACAGTAAATACTGCACCCAAGATGTTGAGCACCATGAGACATCGAATTCCCTCAATTACTAGATTGCCACAAGGACACCATCCTGTCCTCTGAAGGTGCCAGTTTAAATGAAGCTTCTGCCATGTTTATCTCTGACCACCTGTACACTTGAAATTGTCAAAGAACCATCTCAACCTAATAGCTTAAGCTGTTAGGTAAGGTCCCAAGATATGATTTATATTATTCTCTAACAGAAATATCTTTGACAAATATTGTGATTGTATTAAAGTATTTGTTCTCCTTGTGATTTCTATGAACAAATAAATAGGAGAAAAATGCTGCAGTTACTTAATTCCTTGCTGGGTTTCACTGTCCTCTGTTATTTTGTTGAAGTTTCAATTATTCATAGAGGTTCACAAACGATAAACTTGTATGTTTTTTTCCCTTTCGACGTCCTTACTGTAATTATCATGTTTCTTCCAGGGCCTTGTTGTTCCAGTTATCCGTAATGCTGGTAAGATGAACTTTGCTGAGATAGAGAAGGAAATCAACACACTTGCAAAGAAGGCAAATGATGGGACAATTTCAATTGATGAGATGGCTGGAGGTTCATTTACAATATCAAATGGAGGTGTTTATGGAAGCCTTTTGAGTACACCCATTATCAACCCCCCTCAGGTTTGGCATTCTACTGTAATAATAATTTAAATGAATACACTTCTCTTTTCTGATTGAAACACAGCGCTAATTTACCACTTGGCTGAACTTGAGATCTCATCTGTTTAAATTAATGCGTGTATGCTTCTCCTATGGACATTGTATTTCTCCAACTTGATCGTCTAGGCCATGGTTAACAGAATGGACTGGCCAGTAGAACCGGAAAACTGGTGAACCAGCTACTAAGCTGGTCTGGTTTTTATTTGGATCATTTAAGCAAAGAAACTCAGAAAGGCATTCTTAGGTTGGGTTTTAGAGAATCAATCATGTTTTCCCTGTTTAAATGCAGGCTCTGACCGGTTCTCATAGCATATAAAATTTTAGAAAGATAAAACTCTTTGCTAATCCAATCTGGCAATGATTTTAGTAGTAGACTAGGAAAACTTTGCTGCCTGCCTGAACCAGTGACTCAGTGATCGGGCTTTGCTTGCCTGGCCACTATCTGGTTGGGTCCTGATTAGTCTTGGTATGGACAGCAACACATTTTCTTGGATAAGTGACTGCTGTGCACGCAATTAGTATTTGTATTTTCAGATTTTGTTATGAGTAAAGAATCTTACAACCAATATTTTTTTGGCAGTCGGCTATATTGGGAATGCACTCGATAGTGAGTCGTCCAATGGTTGTTGGAGGTAATGTTGTTCCAAGGCCAATGATGTACATTGCACTCACATACGACCATAGGCTAATTGATGGAAGAGAGGCGGTTTTCTTCTTGCGTCGTATCAAAGATGTTGTGGAGGATCCTCGCAGGCTGCTCCTGGATGTATGAACATGGATTCAATTTGATGAGTTTTCAGCCATGCTGACAATAGAACATACTATATTTGACAAGAATAAATACTCTTGAGATGGAAGTTTTGTTGGGGTTTGTTGTTAATTTGACCCTACGAGCTTTTCATTTGCGGCTTGCCATGATTTAATCTAAAATGAGGAACTGGCTACATGTTCTTATTTTATATTTCAAAATGATCAGCAAACTGCTCGTTTATTTTTATACATGTAAGAGACTCCAGATTCTGGCAAATAGCACGTATAGTGCCCATATATCAAGAAATTTATATGTATTTTTGAATTTTTTTGGTCTTTAGATATTCTGGACATGGATTCGTTGATTTTATTGCACTTGATTTATAATACAGCCTTTCTGGTATTAAAAGCAGGCCGTATTTTTTTTAGCCATTTCCATCTCCCTGTTGGTTCTCATCACTATAAGAGCTCCTGATGACACGTTAATTGGTGGAAACTGACGGTCCGTCTTCAGCTGCTGGTCTCAGGTCGATTGAAAGTCGAAGAAAAAATAGGAGTGATCTGGCTGGTGACTCGATCAATTTGCAACTTGTTGATTTAAGGTAAAGCTTGATAATCAACTTTTTTTATTTTTTTTGATTTTTTTAATCAAAATGATATTTTGATTTGTGATCTTGTACAATGATTTCAAAATGAGACACTGAGTGGGCTATCCACCTGACTATTTGTTTGCATAAATGAAAATGACAATCCACAAACAATGCCTTTGAATCTACCCGAGGCACTGTTGAGGGTTCGCCGCACTCATGCCAGCTGGCATGCTCGTTCGAAGAATGAGGTCATCGAATTTCTAGCTATGAACAACTATTATATATTGGGGATTAAAGCCTATATATATATATATATATATATATAACAATAACAATTCAAAGATAAGGATAATGTCCAATATGGCCTTATATTTTTTGAAAATTGTCATGTTCAGGGCTTGATAGCAAAAGATCAATGGATTTTATCGATAAATTCATCTTTGGAGTTCTTTTTCAAAAAATATATAAAAAAGTAGTAATCTCTTTTGTACTTCCTGGAACTAATTACTTATATCAACTAGTTATTTAAAGAATATAATTGTGAACATGTGGCCACAAACCTTATTAAAAGGGTTTTTTTTTTAATGTTTTTATTTTTATTTTTTTTCAATAAGAAAATAACATAGAAGAAGATACTTGACTTGATATGGATTAGGATACAAGATGATTTTTAATAATCATAGCATTATCCCTATAAAAATTATCAATCAATCATCCATAGTTGATGTCTGATAGAAATGTCATGAAAAATAGAGCGATGCAAACTCCATGGATGAGAATAAATAAAACATTAACAACAAGATTGTTGTTGAAATTTTCTACCAAGTATAAATATAAGATTTTAATAATACTAGTGCTCTTGATCTCAATAAAAACTAGAGAGAGGATATTAAAATTTTCCTTCAAGTTCCCCCGTGGAAAGTCTTAAGTATCTTTTTTAAATAAAAATGACTAATTATATACTCATAGCATATGTACTATGTAAGAGATATAAGTTTGAAATTTTGCCTAGATGTTTAGGACTAAAAGAAGCCTTGTTAGCCATGGATGATGTTAATGAGGAGCTAAATATAATTAAAATGAAATGGTTAATCATTATGACTTTTATTGGTTAGGTATAACTAGGGATTATATTAGTTATACAAAAATGTGTCAAGAATGGATCACTTGTTAGAACATAAAGAAAGTCGAAAGATCATAATTTAAACATGTTTGTTCAAAGAAATTCTCAATGGATGATTTAGAAGGGTATCCTTCCAATTTTCCATAAGAACCCAAAATATGACAAGTGGTCCCCTAACTAGGAGGGTTCATGTATTAATAATAAAAGTGCATATCATATATAATTTATATAAATACTCAAAACATATACCCTCAAGTAGGTCATATTCATGAATCCTAATTCATTGTCCTTAAATCATACTCTAGGACAACCATATTTAATGGTTCATTTTCAATCATTGTTTCTCGTTCTCCACATTATCCATACGCTCGATATTTGTTTTTAATAATCATAATTGAATTTAAACATTAATCATGTACTCCTCAATTTATTCAAACAATCCAAAACCCATGCCTTATCTTAATTACTATCATTGATTCATTTTGATATACTTAACTGGTGCCTTGAGTCATACTTTAGGCCCCCTTCATTGCGGCCAACTTATTTTTAAATCATAGTCCTCGAATGAAGGCATCTTTATACATAGTCCACCCTTGAAGGTATAAAACTTATAAAACCCTACCCTAAAGGCATAACAATTATATAATCCTGCCTCCAAAGATATAATATTTAAATATTCCTGCTTTGAAGGCATAACATTTATATAATCCTACCTCGAAGATATAATAATTACATAATTTTTCCGTGAAGACATATCGTTTATAATATCCTGCCCTGAAGGCATAATACTTACAAGATCCTTTTTTCTTTTTTTAATCAATAGCCCTTTGCTCATGCTACCGACTTAATTCTTTTTAAATTAATAGCCCTCTCTCATGCAGATGACTTAATTCTTTTAAAATCAATAGCCTCATTCATGCGACTAATTAATTATTTTCACAAGTCATTAGCCCCCGTTTATCCGACTAACTTATTCTTTTTATATGATGTGTAACACACTTTGTTTACTTATTGTTTTCTTGTTCAAGTATTGTACCTTGTTCACTCATTGTATTCATGTATGTGTGCCTCACATTGAATTCACACTCGTATACTTACCATCTATTACTCACTCATTTTCTTTTATGATTTCTTGTTTTCTTTCTTTCTTTGTTTTTGTATTTGCTCTTTTTCATTGATATCACATTCATATTTGATTATTTAGGAGTTATATGTATTCTTTGATTATTTTATATTTTTAGTATTATTTTGAAATATTAGTATTTAATATTTAAAAGTGAATTTATTTTATATTATTTTCCTTATGGTTTTTTTTATTAGTTATTATGATTTTATTATCATTATGTTTGGTTTGGTGCCTATAAATGATCATACTATCTAAGCATTTAAAAAAGTTCAATATTCATTACAAAATAAATTGATCATTCTTAAAAAATAACAAGATAAGTGGCATATGCCTTGTCATGGGCCGAACTAATTTTTTTTTGTAATGTACAAAAAATAACGTTGTTGCACTACTAGTATGTTTTAAAAATGAAAAACAAATCCATCACTTGAGTTATAGACCCTACTGGATTCAATAACATGGTTTCATTCAATTATATGATAGAAAAAACTATGACAATAAGTGGATCAAATTTTAAAAAAGTGATAACGATAACTAGAAGAAGAAAAGCGATGACCAACCCTTGCAAACTCAGGTAAGGCTGCCAAAATTCGCGAGTGGATCATACCAACAAGATAACCTAATAGAAGTCAAAACAAGAAAAATGACGAAGACTATTTTTTAAAAGAACCTGATTTTGAAGGATGAAACAAAAAAATATAAAAAAAGTGATAAAAAAATACCTAGGTTACCTTGCCAAACCTATTGCACAGGTCATGAGATCAATATAACTCAATTGAAATGAAATTGAAAAAAATTACGAATTTTATTTTTCAAAATGAACAATGTTGAAGGATGAATTTGAAAAAAATAAGTGAAAAAAAATCAATGTCAACTTGTATTAAATTTTCAAACTCGTGACCCGAGTCACGAAACCATGAACTCCCCATCTAGAAAAACCACAAACCCTAACTTGCAACAAATAAAATGCCGAAAGATGAAATTGAAAAAAAAACTCAATTATATAAAAGGATCTAAAATAAAAAATAGCAATTAGGAGAGTGAGAACCTAATTTTAAATAAAAGTAAATGAGATGACAACCTAGAACTTTTAATTGAAAAGGAAAGTTAAAAATAAAAATCAAATTCATAAAAGAATAAAAAAAGAGTCAAAATCGAAAGAATGAAGATCATATTTGAAAAAATTTAACAAGTCACAATTATGGATCCAATGATGAAATTGAAAATATATTTAAATTTGATAAAAGGGCTAACAAAAAAAATTAAAATCAAACAAATGAGGACCAATTTTGAAATATAAGTAAATGAGAGGATAACTCTGAATTTCTCAATGGCCAACGTGAATTTTAAGGGATGGAGAGAGAGAGAGAGAGAGAGGGAGAGAGAGAGAGAGAGAGAGCATCAACGACATGTCAACACCTAAACCATCGAATGCATCACCCCACATGGCAAGAGGTACCATGACACTTACAATGTTGTTGCAGAAGCTGGCGTTTCATCACTGGACAATTCCTCACATGTCTTTGGAGAAGCACAAAGATGCTCTATATATTGGCATTTATGTTTCAGACGCCAATCAATTCTTTTTAATAATATTTTATATTTATTAATTTATTAAATTGCCTCTAAGACAAGTTAATTATAACTCAAAAACCATTTGAAAAAAAAACCCTAGAAGCTAGTTTAATGACTTTTAGTTTTATTGTCAATTAAGTCATTTTACCTTGGTAATAAAATAAAAAGGCTAAAAAGCTTGATGCTATTTTATTTTTATAACTTCTAAGGGTGATTTAGTTATTTAACCGTGATAAGAAATATAAAAAGACCTTTTTAATCATAATTAATTTTATAATGACAAATGAATCATTATGAAAAGACCATTCTATTCCAAGAACAAGTTTATTAAGTTTTTTAAAAGAGAAAAATAATTATTTCACCGTTGCAATCTATAATAAACCATGTTTTTATTCACAATAAATAAATGATACTTTTTATTTTTTTTTAATTCTCTGATTTGGTGGTTCTATATTACATTGTTAATTATATCAATACATCAGTATTTATTGAGTTGCTTCACGTAAGTTAAGTTGTGTTTTGATATGTTTCAAATTTTTATTGTTTTTTTTTTCCTATAAGTTTGAATAATTGAGATGTGTTTTTTCTTTCTTTGTTAATTTTATAATTATTCAAAAAATATTATAATATAATTGTCAGACTCAATTCAAAATCTGACCAAGATTTCAAATAATAAATTTCTATCTAAATGAATGAGTTGACTCAATGGATTAACTGTATTAATAAATTCGATATAATATAAATATATTTATTATATGATCGCATCATAAGCACATGGGTATCAAGTTGCAACGTCCCTTGTGGCAGGAGTCAAAGTGCGTATTCAAATCCCACGCCTTGCAAGCTGAATGAGCTAAAGGTTAAAAAGGGCAAGTCTTATTATATTATAGTATATTATTTATAACTCACACCGTAATATACATGTTGTAATAATTATTTTTTAAAATATATTTTAATTAGAAATAAATTGAAATAATTTTTTTTATTTTTTAAAATTTATTTTTAAAATTAATATATTAAAATGATCTAAAAATATATATAAAAATAATTTGAAATAAAAAAATAATAAAAATTTTAATTTTTTTTCAGAAAAACTTTTAAAACACAAAAATAAATGAGCTTATAATATTTTTGTTTTTTTTAAAAAAAATAGAGAAGATTTAGTGAATCAAGATCTTAATCAATCTAATTTCAAATCTTGGCCATCAAATATTATTCAGTTTTCACATCAATTTATTATTATATTATTTATAACTCATCATGAACGTCTTTTTTGTTTGAAAAAATATTAAAATAATATATTTTTATTTTTTTAAAATTTATTTTTGTTATTAGTATATCAAAATAAATTAAAAATACACAAAAAAATAATTTAAAATAAATTTTTTTAAAAACACTTCTAAAAAACAAAAACAGAAAGATTTTTTAGAATTATTTTTTAGAATTAGTAGATAACAATCTTATTCAATCTAATTTTAAATCTTGGCCAACCAATATCATTCAGTTTTCACATCAATTCACTAGTAATTGCCGGATTTGTCAGCTAAGTTATATATATATACTGGCTAGAAAATAGTAGGTAGTTGGATGCATGATTTGACCATGGATGGGGGAGGTTGTCTAGATTTTGTTAGGTTTTATGTATATTTAGCTTGCAAAACAAGCGAGATTCTATCGAGGAGGGAGGGGGCTTTGCACAGACTTGCTTCGAATTGTCTTTGGTCATTTTATATTAATTTCAAGCATGGGAATTGGCAGGTCAAACGCCATTATTTCCTGTGGAGAGAGCAACGTTCTGACAGGTTCATATTTTCTTAATTCTATCCTACAGCTTATGAGGTGGCTCGATCTGTTTTTCAAAATTAATTTAAGTCATTAATTCTACCTTTATATAATCAAATATTTTTTTAGTATATGTTAAGTTCATCTTTTGATACGATTTTCAGTCCAAATCTTTGGAATTAGTTACATGATTTACACATGAATATGATTCATTCTCAAAATTTCAGTGGTTTAGATTTAAAATATACTAGAATAATATATATATAAAAGAATACAATTAGCTTAATTAAATATAAAAGGGCAAATTGAAGAATTTCTCTTTATATAGAACGTATTGAGACATTAATTTAAAACATATTAAATTGAGTTGTGTTCGTATGTTTAGAAGTATAGTAACTTATGTTTTTGTAAGCTTTTTAAAAGTGTGTTTTATTTAAAAAAATATTAAATTAATATTTTTTCTAGGGTTTTTAATGTAATAATTTTAAAAATTATTTTAATACATTTTAAAATAAAAAATCATTTTAAAAACACTCAATCTGAAAAGGTAGACTATATTACTATATCAAACAACTCTATCTCATTAGGAATGAGTTGGAAGACGTGAAAAGATTAAAAGTGTAATAAATAATATTTTTAATTTAAAAAATTATTTTTAACATCATTATATTAAAATAATGTAATGTAATTAATTAATTAATTTTAAATAAAAAAAATTTAAATTTTTTTAAAATACAATTTCAACTGTATTTCAATATAATATTACGAACTAGGTTTCAAATAAAAACATTTAAATTTTTCAAAAATACGATTCCAATTGTATTCCAGTGCAACGTTACTAACCAGCTGGATTTTAAAGAAAAGAAAAGCAGAGGGAGAAGAGGGGATATAAACGTCCTGAAGGAAACAAAAACATCCCCAGAATTTAACAAGGAATCATAAACTTATATAAAAGGATGTGACCTCTCTCTCTTTCTCTAACAGGAAATCTATCTAGATAGAGATCATCATAATCAATTCATACTAGTTATGCATTATCGCATCACTTCCGTTCACTACTTTTTTCTTCTTCTTTTTTTCAATAAATTTCCATATTTAGATCATACAAAATTTCTTATATAAATCATGCATACACACACATGAAAAGAAGATTTATTGATATAATTACGAGGGGTGTAGCTTAACTGGTCAGACTCTAGATTTGTCATTTAGAAATTACTAGTTCGAGTTCTACAAATTTTATGGTCACTAAAGACTTACATGATCGTTAACTTTAGAACTAATAAAATTAATCGAGAAATGCATAAAGTGCTGGACACACATTAATTAAAATTTTTTTTTCCTGATGTAGAAAAAGAGTTACTAAGTAATAATCATGCATTAAATTAATTAATCCTGAATAGTGCTATAATCATGACAAAAGAAGAAAACCCCAGTTGACCATTATTTGTTCATTAATGGATGAAAAAAATATCATCGTACCCTTTTGAACTTAACTAAAATAATGGAAGAAAAGTGTCCATTGATATCAAGTGTAATGATATAATAATGTACATTTTGTTTGTCCATGTCTATATTGTAACAAAATCATTTGCACACATAATTAGAAGGACCACAATAGAATGATATGGTATTGTTTTTTATAATCCATAATGATATGGTATTGTTTTTTATAAATTTAAAAAATCTTCAAATTAGATTTGTACTTTCCACAAATACATATTAGATCAAAATATATGGATTCCACGTATTAATGCTCTCATGCAAAATTTTTTCTATCAAAATAAAAACCCTCCAATATTTAAATTAATAAATTATAAAAGGGAAATAATGTATAACTAAAAGAGTAAAAGTTTATGAGAGTATATGTTTCAATATTATGTGTGGTTGTGTGTTTTTATTTGTTAAACTAAGATATTTATATACCTTTATCACATAAAGTTACCTTGTAAAGCATGGAGTTATAGACATTATGTGGAGTAATGACGAAAAATAATTATCTATACTATATAGGTAAAGTAGTGTAGGCACTATACTGAAAGGTCACGTGTCATGACCATTTGTAGGAAAAGTTGGCACCCGCAAGTAACACAAGAATCACACAAACTCATGTTTTCTTTATATACCCTTTAAATATAAGCTCATTAGCTTGTCTTTAAAGCTTTTTTATCTTTTTGAAATTACTTCTATAGGCTGTTTAAACACAAATCATAACTCAAAGTACAAGATTAATTTGACATTTTATTCCCCTTAACGATGACAATCTACTAAAAACTTCTTCAGGAAATACATTTTCAAATTTCTATAACAAAGAACCAAAAATACTAGAAATAAAATGATCAAATTAGTTAACATTAAATAGGTCTTTTTGTACAAAAATACAAACATAAGCTAGGTACTATAAAAATCACTCTTGATCTCACTTTTTTTTTTACATAAAAACTCACTAGTGTTTTTTATTTTTTTCTCAACACTCTTTTTTCTATTCTTTTCTTTCTTCACTCCTTTTTTTCCTCTCCATTCTTGGTCAACTCTTTAATTCTTTCTCTCCCTGCTAAATCTGACTTTTCTTGTCTCTCAAGACTTACTATCAAATTTGCATTTTCACTCCTCTCGTTTTTACTCTCTCTTTTTAATTTTAATTGGTCATCTTTTACAAATAAATACCTATTTTTAAACCTATCATGTACAACCCTTATATCAAATTGACTCAGCCTCCCCAATAACAAATGATATGCATGCATAGGAACATCATACAAAACTTCATCATTATATTTTTCAAAAAAGTAAAACCAAAACCTATTTATTTACCTTCACTTAACCATATTCATTCAATCACTAAAATCTATAAGGCTTACGATGTTTTGTAGTATTCAAATTCAACTTCTTGATAAGTGTAGTATTAGCTACTTTAGTATAACTCATACCATCTATAATCATATCATATACCTTACTACTGATGTAACACTCACATGAAAAACATTTTCTCTTTGTTGCATCAAATCATCCTCATTGACTTTGAGCATTCAATGATCGCCTAATCACAAATGATTCATCCTTAACTGTATACTCTACATCAACATCACTAGTATTCTTAAGTGGCGACATCTCCTTATAATTGTTGTCATTTTTGGTTTCAAACTCCTCATAATCACGTAATGTAACACCCATTACTTTTTAATGGAATTTTCACATTTTCATTTATTAATGTCATGAAAAATAGGAATTTTTCACCATCAAAATTGTTACAAGCTAACCATTCAATAATTTTCATCTATAAGTACAATGACACACTATTTAAATATTACACTATTTAAATATTACAGCACTTTTAAAATTACATATAAATAAATTATTCACGGAACATTCATTTGATAATATCAAGACCTATATTTAAATATTACAACATTTTTAAAATTATATATAAATAAATTATTCACGGAACATTCATTTGACAATTTCAAAACCTATCTATTTTGAAAGGCGAGTTAGTTCGATATCACATTATGAATGATTGGGACCTTCAATAGAAGAAACATGTAAGACATATAAGATTATGAAAATCTTAATAAATATTTATATTATCTTGGTTACTAATATTTGGTAATTATATAAGAAAAACCATTATCCTTTAACCTTTTTGTAAGTACATTAAATCTATGCTAGTTTCTAATTTAATACATTTTCATTAATTTTTGATGAACTCTCTATATATCATTATACACATTAAACTATCATAGTCGCATCATAACAAATTTTGTTCATAACACATTTTATTCATAACATAATTCATCTACTCAAACATATTTAATTTGTATAATTTTCGTGTCTGGTTCACACAATTATTTCATTCACAACACATTTAATTCATGTCACCTTCCGTTTCATAACCATATTTAATCTGCACAATTATCTTATTTTACAACACAATTAATTCATACCACTTCCACAAGGTCATCACAATACTCTTAGTTCATAGTCAAAATTAATTTATATTTTATTTTCCCTTTATTATTCATGCATATTCATGGTTTGTTTGTCTAATTTTCATCCTTAATTACTCATTATATCATTTTATATCTCCTCTATATATTTTTATATTTAAGTATTTATTTTTCTTATTTATGGAACATTTATATATTTCTCATGCTCAAATATTCATTTGACCCATTTATAACCCATCTATATATTTTTCATACAAAAATATTCACTTGGCCCATTTATTGATTTAATACGATTTAATATGAGTATTACTTCAACTTTGAATCCCTAATAATATTTACCATTTCAAAAAACTTTTATACTATTATATGTTTTATATTACCATTTGCCATTTCAAAATAAAGTTTACATCTTTTTTAGCACATTGACATTTCTATCAATTTAACTTTTATATTTACAACTCGTAATTCAATATTAATCGTACATTCATCAATTTGGTTTCGATAACCATAATTTATATTTCAAACTCTATTGTTATGTCCATTTAATTCCCACATATTAAATTCTCACATATTTAATTTTATATGCCCTATAATGTAACACTCTATAATTTCATATGCAATTATATACCCCATGTTTGTTAGAGTAAGTCATTGTCAAAATAGTTAACCTTACACAAATCATTCATATTAATCTCCATTCAAACTGCCAACTAATCTTTTATCTATGTATCTATAGTCTCTGCCCAAACAACCAACTAGGATACCATAACAATCACCTTAGTCTCTATCCACATGGCTGACCAAGTAAAATATCCATAACATTAGTCACCTTTCACATGATCGACTAAGTATGAAATCTATAACCTTAGTCATCGTCCACATGGTCGACTAAGTATCAAGTAATTTATTAATCTCAGATGTCACCACTGATTTATTTACTTTTTACTATATTCAGGTTCCACTGTTACAATCATAATAATTTATATATTAACCACTATCATTACAGTCATTCACAATTAGATTTGGGTTACCACCATTGGAGTCATATAAGGTTATACATTGATTATCACCATTGTGGCTAAATACATTTATCTATTGGTCATCTCTATTGCAGTCATTCACGATTATATATTGATCACCATTACAGTCTAACACATTTATCTACTGATTACTATCATTACTATCATTCACAATTTTATACTAATGGTTCTGCCATTATGGTTGTTCACACACACATACACATATAAAACCACCGTCGCGGTCGAATACAAATAACATATACCTTTATATCTTGCCTTATCAATATAATCTCTTGAAATAACAATTTTACACAACACATAATTTCATTGCAAGTTAACAATTTACAAAAGTATTTTAAATAATTAAAAAGCTAAAGGGATGACTTTTACCTTGAACTCCTACTGTACAAGCTCTTAAGAAGTCAGGTCCAACCTCGAACGCTGCTCTTACATCTCCATATATTATTAATTCCAAATTCAACCTTAGAAATTTTCATACATCCAATAATTCCAAATTAATATCTACACATCACAACCATCAATTATTAAGCAATCCATAGGTTAATATTCAAGTAATTAAATTAAATCTTCATTTAGAACTTTTACACTATCAATTTCAAACCCTACCAATCACTTGACATAATTTTTTTTCCCCAATTTGCATACTTAATTAAACTCAACCTCATTTATTCACCAATAACACATAAACCATTAAAATTATATAATTTACCTAATTTATCACAACATCCACAATTCACGCTTCAATACTTTCCCTTCCATATCAACAACTCACAACACATTTAGGATTTTATATTTCTATATTTTTCAAAACATGTCCACAAACATACAATTATGCTATACTCCAAATTTCATCCCACTTACAATAATTCATTTTCACACATAATCAATTAATACAAAAAAAAAAAATTACATTACCAAGTCAAATTTTCAAATTCTCCATATTCATAAATATTTTGGCCATATATAGAAAAATCCAAAATAACCATTTAAAATCTTTCTATCAATTCCAAACATCTTTAACATTGGTTGAAAATACTAATTTCATATTTTTTTATTCAATTTCCTAACTTTTCTTCTTACTCGAATAACCACAAGACCCGTTACTAAAATAACATGTTCTACATAAATTTTAATTAAGCTCATACACAATTCAATCATATTATAAAGCATACAAGTCTTAACACAATTTTTCCGCATTAATTACTATCTATTTAATTATATTTCTATTACCATTCAAATCAATTCCAACATAATGATGTCACCTAAACATTAAACTTATATAATTTCAACTATAGTCTACATTTAACATTCAATTTCTTATATTTTCATATTTTAAAACCCATCTATATTTTCCTTTATATCAAAATTCCATATCCTTTGCAATTTCTTGAACTTCCCTATTTACAAAGGAATACAACTATATTTACTAGATCTTCCTTTTTTTTTCAATTCAAGCATTGATAATCCGATTTAAATCATTAATGACTTATACTTAGTCCTATCAAATACAGTTTTTTATCTTACACCTAATTTTATATAAACCATTTATTATATTTTTCAAGCCATAAACTTGGTATTGCCTAAATCAACTAAGTGCTTAAATCGATTCCAAAACTCCTGAACTTACAAAACAATAATTTAGTCGATTTAATTAATATTTACAATTTATCATAACTATCTATTCTTAAGAACATTCATATTCAATAATGAACACAACATAAGCAAACACAAATAAACACAACACAAACAAACACAAATAGCCAATTTCTAGATCACTTTCCACCTACACATATGACTGATCATTTGTTAGCCAAATCTTCATGTTCTTTTTTTCAATTAATTTCATTTCTTCTATCTCATTTCTTACCACAAAACTTAACCCATAATCTTATTTAGTCCTCAATATATTCACACATCCAAGTTTTTCAAACTTAATTTTACTCTTTTCAAACATTAGCACAACATGCCAATCAATTATAAAATCCAGAATTCTTACTTCCATCACTATTCTAAAACTTTCATATTAACTAATAACATTTATTTCCATAAGAAAACACAAACTTTTAATCCACCACCTTCCCCTCACACACATATACCACAAGAACTTCACATACTCAGCCAAAAATCTTTCCAAAATAAAATTTTCTCATGCCAACATTTCACATAACATACATTATTACAAAATCTAAGTCAATTTTCTTTTAGCCAATTTTCCCAAAATTCCTTTTATATGGTCATCCCTAATGTATAATTCTTTTTTTAGCTTATTTTCAAAATTGTTCCTATGCTTTCAGTCTAATTGTTTTACCCTCTCATGTTACTTTCATAAATTTAACACAAAACATCAAATTCCCAAACCATTTTTATAAACCCTAAAGAAATTAAGGGTTTTTCATTCATCTATAATAAACCCATTAAAACAAGAAATATGGTGGGAAACATTTTACCCAACAAATTTAAACACAATAAAGTCTTCCCTAAAAAATTTCTCCTCTTTATCTTTTTCCTTCTTCAAAACTTTCATGTTTCTCTCTTTAATGTCAAGTATATTTCTTTTTCTCTACCCCTCTTTAGATTTGTTTTCTTTACGATTAATTACTTATAATCTCCCCACAACTCAAAAATATATTAGATTAACCATGGATTTAGGAATAAAAATGAGAAAAACTTATGTTCTTCTATGGCCTATGTCAACCTCATATAGAGGGAGACATAACTTTTCTTTATTTATAGTTTTGCCATTACTAATTGGCCACTCATTATATTTGGTATTTTACTCGGCAATCGATTCTTTTGCGTACTATTTTATTTACTTAAATCATCAAGATTTACAAACTAATTCATCAAGGACTTTCATCCTTATTCATAATAAAATTTTCTTCAGATTTCCTTCATTTTTGGTTAAAAATTGTGTGATTGTATGCAGAGCTTATACCAGTGATTAATGTAATTTGTGTGTAAAATTATACACTAGTATATTCATAATTCATAAAAAAAAATGATTTTACTTGATTGGAAAGTTTACATAATCTATTGTTGGAATGCCATTTCACGTACTAATTTATTACTTTATTTTACCCAAAAATTATACTAATATTACTGGGGATTTTATCTCTTAATCATCATTATTTTTTCATAATTTAGTATCTTTTGGTTGGGGATCACTCTATTTAACACTGATTTATAAATTTTGAGCCGATGGTTTACATATAAGATCATAACTCTATTGTTTGGATATTAAAAATATATGTGACCTATTTCTAAACATAAAATACATTTAATATCATGATTACAAGGCGTTTGATAATCAAATTTACCTCTAATATTAATGGAGACTTTTTTGCCCTTAGGTGGTTTGGTTTTGACTCACATGTTGACTTAGTTTGGGTAGCCCTTTCATTTCTCCAATTCAGTCTTTATGTCAAAAAAAAACTTGAATTTTAAACTTGTTATGAACTACCTTTTCTTTTAAATTATCGTTCCACTTTTGTTTCCATACTTATCATATCTTCTAACTTTAGTTGGTGTTGTAACTCCACAACATTCATTATCTCACGGTTCAAACTATTCAAAAATATAGTCATGATAGCTTCTCTATCCTCCATTATATTTTTCTAAATCATAGCTACCTCTATCTCTTTATGTTAATCCTCTATAGTTTTAGAATTTTATGTTAAGCTTTGCAATTTAAGATAAACTCTTGATAATAATGACCACGAACAAATCTTTTTCTTGTGATTGCCTTTATCTCATTCAATTTTCCCCCTTGGTTGAATAAAGTATGGTCATAATCATCAACATTTCAATCCTCATTATCATCAACAAACTCATCTACAAAAGTGGTAGATCATCTTTTTAGCCTTCTATTATTAGAAACCCTCCAGGATGGCTCCTCTTGCAGACTAGTAATCGTGACCTTTTGTCTATCCATTCATTCTTTTATCTTGCCAAACATTACATTCATCTTCTCAAAATATTGTCGCGTGGCATGTTAAAGACAAAAAGGTGTTTTTGTTTTACTTCTCTAGAGATGACATGCCTTTGAAAGACAAAGTCAAATCTAAATTTGTTTTTAGTAAATAAACTTGTGTTTCACTCAAAATTTATCTTTTTCATGATAATAGTCGCACATTTTTATCTTTTTCCTCTCTTGCTTGCCTCTTTATTTCTTTAAGGAACTAAAAAAAAACAAACAAAAATTTAAATTCTTTATGAACAAAACAAAAACAACCAAAAATCTTATTTTGTAAAAACTAAGATATGATAAAACTTAATTTTAAACATGTAAGATATGATAAACAAGAACAAAGACACGAAAAATTTAAAGATCAAATGATAAAACTTAATTTTAAAGCTAAGATATGATATCAATTGATGTGAACCTGAAAGGCAAGAACCTTAAAATCCACAATCAAAGATTGAACACAACCCATGAAAGCAAAAATCAAGTCGAAAAGAACCTGACCTAGTGATTACTTGAATAAAAAAACAATAGTTATTGGATGAAAACCCTAACTCCTTGATTATAAAGAATGAAGAACTAGAATGAGAAGGATGAGTGCCACAAAGAAGTAATCTTTAGTTCAAAGAAAAACTAAGAGTACGAGGAACCTTGCACATAGAATATTATTTTTGAAATCAAAATACTCAAAACCTAAATACAAGCTAAATAACTCTATTGATACTATGTATAATGTATTAAAAATGTTGAGAAAGTAACAAAATAATAAAAATAATCCTAAATTAACTAGAAAAACATTGCAAATTCTGAACAGTAACTTTTAGGTTTATCACAAAGCTTTCTTGATGTTTGATCGCTATAAAATCTTAACTCTATAGGAAGCAAGACTTTTAGAATCTTCTATAAATATCTTATCTCGATCCAATGATTGGATTAAAAATTATGCCTATTAATATAAAACTACACATTATAAAAATAAGCCTAATCCATTTGCTTCAAGCCAAGAACCATCTCTTTCCTTTGGTTGGCTTATTAGAAGATTTTGTCTTTTCTTTATGATTAGTCAGCTCTTTGCGAGGAACATCGAAGTGCCACCTGATTATCATTAAGCAAAAGATAATTGCTGAATAACAAGAACAAGAAAAAAAAAGACATAAATTAAATAGATCTAAAGGACCTAATCATGAGACCCAAAGCCTGTTTGTTTTTTAGGTAGCTTTTATGTTTGCGTTGAAACACAAGCATTAAGTGTTTGGTTATAAAACCAAATTGTGTTTTAATTTGTCGGACCTGCCAATAAACTGAGAACCAACCTTAGTTATTAGGAAGCATCTTCTACCATCTTTTTTTTTTTTGTTAGAGTTCAATCAATGTTATGTCCTTTAATTTTTTTGATCGTTTGTTACCTTTTAACTTAATAAAATGACATTCTTTTCTTCTTCCTTCTCCTTACTAGAGAAATCAAAAATTGATAAATGTCCTTTTAGGTCATCTCATTATCAATCTTATTTTTAACCAAATATTTTAGACATGTTTTTTGCTTAACAACCACCATAATTTTAACCAAACACATATTTTTATCAAATCAACCACTACTAAAAGTGATTTTTCTAAGCTTATTTTTTCAAATCATAACTATAAACACTACCTGAATATCAAACACACTCCTAGTCTAAGCCAAGCTTTCACCTCAAGATGTAGGCAGGATGACTAGGGCACAGTTTGGCTTTACCCATGTTTTTAAAGCCCAAGAATTGTCTTAAACACAAGTTAAGTCAGCGTATTACATATGTTTTCTTAGCACAAAGCAGGTTAGGCTTCACAGAATTTCATAAGTCAATACCAACCATAAACTTGGATAAACAAGCAAGATTCATTTGAACCGCCCATGATAATCTTTAATAATGAGTTCCTACCATATTTAAGAATGACATTTCCAAATGGTATATCCAAATGAAGTTTCTTTGGTATCAAACCATTCTGCAATTAAACATTCAAGTGTAAATTACACATTCAATTGTAAAATTATTTAAGTGTTTAGTAAATTGATAATTCTAATTGATTAAAGCTTATACTATGAAGTCAAATTAGTTTTCATGTGTAATTTCTAGCGTTTATGATTCAATTTTTAGGGTTTAAAAGGGATCATGAATTTTAGAAGAGACATATCAAGACTAAAAAAAGTGTTGAGTACGAGTGTGATTTGTCTTTTCTTATATATTATATACGAGGACAATTTCATTTTCAATTCTTTTTGAAGTTTTTGTTTAACCCACGATGTAAAATATAATTTTTTAAAATATAATGAAAAAGTAAAAACACGATCAAACATTGTGAGATTTTTTTTTTGTAATTATCCCAAATTAAAAATAAAATTCCTATCAATAGTTGTTTGGGCTTGACCTAAAAGTTAGGAATTCTAGTTATTTAGACCAAACACAAACAACCAGTTAGCCAGATGTCCTGGCCATTCAGGCGAACCCTAAATTGCCAAACACTTTAGCATAACATCTACACCTACTCACCTCGAGTGTTCAATATCATGTCCATGCACAGCCCAATGTATTTTTATGTTCTAAGAAGTTAGAGCGGCATTGCACACCACCTACCAGCACATCCGTGCAAAGTAAAAACATCTCCATTAATAACACAACTAGCACCACAAACTAATAATAAACACTAGCCTCTTTGCCAATAATATTTATTTTTCTTCACTTATCATGAGGTGACTCTCTTATTACTACACTCACCATAAAGCACGTACAACTCCACTCATCATAAAATATTTGATACACCACAAGGTAAACTGACATGGAAATATCTCTAATTAGCAAGACATTAAAACTAGGCAAGCTCAAGTCATTCAAAGACTTCGCATTAGTTCATTCAACAAACACATATACCCCATGTTTTCTCCTTCTATTTTTTATATATTATTTTTTTCTCTATTTATCAGCTATCAAAGGTCTCCTCTTTTGACAAGAAAATTATTTTCTAAGAAAAATCAAGCCCAGAGACAGCCTACATTCAAACCTACTCACACCTACTCACTTTAGCTCAAGACACGGCCATGAAAAACCCAATCAAACCATCAAATTTTCACAACTTCAATACACATGTTGGAGATTTTTATCCATCTTCACTCTACAATCCTGCTATTATTCGCAAAAAAGCCTTCGTGGTCAGATCAATCTCGGTATGACAGATTCCTACATGTATGAAATCATGGCTCAGTCACCCTCCATCCTTCTGCCACTCCAGAATTCAAGATCATTTTTCAACCTATCAATCTATTCCCCCGATTGCCAAATACCAGCTAGCCTTACCCATATCCTGAGACAAGGGCGATAACCAGACCTACGTTTACGTCAAAACAGACCTTTTTCATGGAAGAGGCATATATAGTAGAGAAGAAATATGAGGCCAAAGAATGCTAGAACCCAACTTCCAAGGTGGGAAAAGCGGATGGACTATTCTCTCCTCACACACACAAGCGTCCACTCGGGAGTACATAAATCCCAAAATAAGCCAGATAAGGAAATGCTCGCCTTCACATTTTCTATCAAGAACCTTTTCCAGAAACAGCAAGATCACAGAATTTTAACGGAGATTAACTTCTCATGTCCAATGAAAGGCTATTCAATCAACAACTACAGTTGCCTAGAGGGATAATCTTTATTTAGCAAGCACAAATACATTGAACTTCAGCACATTTAAGTGTTTACTTGAAACTTAAGATGACCACTGAAATATAATACGTAAGCAGTGGTATGCAACACACCAAGCAGATATACACATGCGAGTTTCATGGGAAACTTCCAGCACTTCAAAGACAACCACGAAACATATGGTATGGTTTGCACATGCTGGTATAAGAGGTGGATAACACTAGAACAAACCACTGCCAAACTATTTGACTAAGTAGCTTCAGCAAATCCAACTCTCATATTGCCATAATCGAATACTGTGTGGAAGCGACCCATAAAGACATCACCCAAGATCCTGCATTGCAAAAGATATTAGTATGAACTAGGAACTTAACAATCCAGTGATCCCAATAAGGTTAGACATCTCTCATTTAAACTACAACAATCATCCAATGTGATTATTGAAACCAGATAGTCACTTGGAAGAATGCAGTATCTGAGAAAGAGGTAGGGAGTACCAGAGAGGACCGCGAGGTGGTGGTACATCCAGTGCTGTGAATCCACTAATGCATTGAGCTACATCTCCCTCGCCAACTTTGAGGACATACTGTGGCATCACCAGAAACAAACAAGCAAACCAGAATACAGATCAGCACTTGTAACGTGCTGGTGAGTCAAATGCTCATTTGCATTAGGAATCTAAGTTACAAATGAAAAATAGTGTCAGCCACAGCAAGCTCGTCACTGGAACTCATATGATATTAAGCCCCGAGAGACAGCACTGACAATATCTAATTCATTTCTCCAGGTTGCCCACAGGCATGATACCACGTTTGTTCTATCAGGCATATCTTGCAAGCTACAACCAGTAAACCCATAAAGATTACACCATACCTGCTCAGGGCTAAGGTCAAAAACCCTTCCACCAATTGTAAATGAAACATTAGGCATGGAAGACAAACCATCGCAATCAACAGCTGATTCTCCCATAGGACTGGGCAGTCGTTCACATAGCTGCAATTACAAGATGAGACCATGAGTAAGCATTAACTCACGGGAATATGCTAAGTACAACCATGGTTTACCTCATTGACATAGTCAAGAATGCGCTCTTGTGTTTGATTCTGCTTAAGTTGGTTCTGCATCCACACAACAGCCATCTCACAAGTAGAGCACATTGCATCATGAAAACCATCTGATGCCTTCTGAGCATTCTCATTCACTACACTCTCAATGCCCATACTGATCAACTCGGAAGTAATTCAAGGAGCAAGGAGCAATATTAGCTATGCCAGAAGTAGAATAGATGTATCTTTAGACATGCAATAATGAAAAGCATTTCATGTCTAACCTTACACCTCGTGTCCCGTCAAATGTGCACAAACCAATTTGTGAGCAAATTTTTTGCGGTTGGTCCTAACATGTGATAGCAATAATAATTTGAAAATCAAACAGGGAAAAGCAATCAGAAAATGAACTTCACATCACACTGGCAAGAATGGTATATTCAGCAGCTTAGGATGTACCTTTGCTAAAAGCATCTCCATTATGGTGTCTCCATATTGAGCAACAACTGCCTTGCACTCTTGACTAACAACTCCAGTGGCTCCAATTGCATGGTTCACTTCAGTAATAATAGTCTGCAAATGAAATACAAAATAACAGTAGTTAGACACAGACCAGAAAATTCAAGCAGTGAACATCATAGACATTGATGCTGGAAAGAAAAAAAAAAAGAAAAAGATTGCTATGCTACAAAATTAGGTGAGCAGAGAAGAAAACCAAGTGCTAATAAGTTTAAAAATTGTTCATTGTTAAATATGGAACAATGTTTAATACAGAGACTCATAAAAACAAGCATGACATCTAATTCCTCATTTAGAAGCAAAGGCCATACAACGAATCCTTAGTAATTGATCTAGCCTGGAACTCCCATCATCTTTTGTGAGAAGAAGATTTGGTCAAACTAGACAGTTCATAAGCAAAAAGCGAGCTACACAGAGAAATTATGCAAACTAAATGAGGTTTAATACACACCGTAGGACCAGCTAACAAAGAGGTTCCAGAATCAGCAATTGCTGCACAGCCACTGGCACAAAATCCTGAAACAGATATGGTAAAATCATGATGGCAACCAATGAAATTATGGAATAAATCATTCCACATCTCCCCAGAACGGAGTTGCAAATCTAGTAAAAAGAACTTTGCTAACCAGAAGTTTGACCACCAATCAAGACATCACCCATGTCAAACTGCCAAATAAAAAGGAAAGGAAAAGTAAGAATCTTCAATGTTGAATTGAACCAATCACTGACATATAGTATAACGGTAGATTGGACAATTGGAACACCAACCTGCCAATATCCTTTCTGCGTCACAGGGACATATGTGTGCTCACCCTTGTAATGAGCAGGATCTACCCCACCAAAAACAATTTCACCCCCTTCTTTTTCATCAACATTGCGGTTAAACCAGAATGAAAAAACTGGCTCTTTAACAAGACCCTGATCAACCATGTTGTACCTGAAGAAATTCTAAAGTTAGATAACTGATTAATGAAGTTCCGGGCATCTTTGTCTTATCGATTCATGAAAGATCAATACAACAAAAATGAACAATCTATGACACAAAACCCAACGAAAGCAATGTGCAAATTACACACCACACAGGTACAGCCTTTCCAACCGAAATTTCTTGAAATCCAAGTCCAAGAATGCCATCAAACTTAGCCACCAGAAAGGTGACGCTGGGCTCCCTGGTAGCTTCAATAAATTCCTGAAATTAACAAGCCTTGCTAGTTAGTGCAAACCATCAACTGAAACCACCATATTAGTGCACTTAATTTTCAAGTAACCATCACCTTCAAGTTACCTGATTCTTAACCACGAGATCACCAACTTTTACATGGTCTTGGCTAAAGAAGCCAGAAATAGCTCCAGTTCCATAGTGGATCTCTGCTGATTTTCCTGTGCATGCATTACGTTCATGTTACTCTCCCTATCATCTGTAGCTAAGTTTCGCCAAACGATGAATATGTCCACATGCTCATACTAGCAAGCACTTAGCAACAACAAGTGTTAATTGATGATCCATATTCGATGATCATTACTGTTACTGTAACTGTTACTGCAGCATCTCAACAATGAATTCATCCTTACAGTCAATACACTCCCCTCCCAAACCCACCCCAAAACAAACAATTACACGTCATAGAAGCATATGTAAAACAACCTTGATGGCAGGACAAGAATAATTTAAAAGCAGAAGGCATACATGTTGGGCATAAGCACCTCCAAAGTGATGAAATGTTAGAAAAACATTCAAGACCCATCAGAAGGAGTTTACAGAAGATATATAACATACTTGCTAGTCTTTTATTGGGAAGACAGACGCTATATGACCATGTAGTAAACGCCCCAGACTCCATTATCACGCAAGAAACTCAAACAAACTTAATGCAAAATGATCAAGTAAGAAATCCCACAACTAAGATAAAAACAAACAAACAAACCATTTTCCTTGTAGGTGCGCGAATGGCTTGACTTGTACTTGGAGTGGAAATAACAAGCAACCTGCAACAAGACACAAGATGATGACATCCAATCCTTTGTCATAAAGGAAGACAGAATACGCAAAAAAAAAAAAATGAAAAATGAAAGCAAAGCAAAGAACTCACAGAGAAATAGCACTTGGAAGAAGGAACCCAGAGATTAGAACTCCCAGTGTCAAATATTACAGTGAACTTTTGTGGGGGAGTCCCAATACCAATCTCCCCAAAGTACTGAGCATCCATGTAATTCTTTAGCGAAACAATATCAGTATCCTCTGCATCTCCTCCTAAATTCCTAAGAAGATGGTACTTTTTAATAGACTCTCCTTCCTTGGACTCAAGCTTGGCAGCCAATCGGTTGTTCCGTTCATATTTCCTCTTCTTCAGTCCGATTCTAATCAACCCATCATTCGGCGGCGAAAGCGCAGAGGAAATCATAGGCAACAGAAGAAAGCATAGGAAAATCGTCGCTGCTGCGACTGGTTTCAATATCGTTCCCATTTTCTGAAATTTATACAACAACAAAATTAACCAAAACCAAAAGGAGATTAAGAGTTAACTACATCGCATGATTACTGTTGCGATTAAAACAAAAACTTACAGTTTATTATTCCTTTTCTTTTCTTTGTGATGATCTGATGAGGAAGAGGATGGCCGCGCAGAGAAGAAAAGAAATTTTGTATGTTAGGAACCAACTGTGTTGACTTTCTTTCTCTCTCTTTTTTATGACGAGGAGGACGGTGAGAATTACAAAGGAGTGTTCAGATATTTTAAGAATACAAGGATTAATTAATATATAGTTTAATGAAACTATGAGAAATAGTTAATTAATTTTAGTAAACTCTGGAACTGAGTTATAATTAACCTTTTTTCCATTCACTAATGAAAAGTATTTCTCATGTTTTATTTATATTTTCCATACAAAACTATTTATTTATTATTTATTATTTATTTATTTTTTATTGGGGGAGACGGAAACTTGTTGGCAGAGCCCATGCGGAGAGCTCTGGCATCATGGAGTTTGAAATCGTGGTGTTATGATAAGTAAGAATATCCTTTTCTTATTCACTAAGTAACGACTGTAAGGGATTAATTTGGTGGGGGTAGCCACTATGACAGTCCATGTTTCTTCTACCTGTAATTGTGTTTTTTATGTTCATGGGTCAATCAAAATTCAGGGCGGATGAAAGTAGATAGGATATTCAACCCATGCTGCAGGTATGGACAATTTATATGGGCTCCATTTAAAATAGTTTTTCTTTGTTTAAATCGATTAAAGTTAACATTAATCTAAATATAATAATAATGTTTGTTTAAGAAAAACAAATATAAAGGAAAAAAAAAGGATGGATTTAGGGGCATTTGGTAAAGCGGTTATTGTTATTTTTTAAAAAAATATATATTAAAAAAATATTTTTTAAATTTTATTTTTTATATCAACACATCAAAACAATCTAAAAATATAAAACAAATAATTTAAGATAAACAAATCAATTTGTTTTTGAAAAAACCAGTTAAAATGTTAACCTAAACAGACAATTAGATTTGTCAAAAATGAGCAGCTTGAAATGCATCAATTCCCTTCCCTATCAATTTCTATGATTAATAAATTCAAATTAAAAGTTATTAGGTAAATTTAATTGATGATGTAAAATAATACATTAAATCAATAAGACTTTTACATTTATTCATATTATAATTTTTATGTACGACACTTAAAACCGTATTTGACTACCAACACCCAAAATAATACCTCTCACTTAATTATGAAATTGTAGAGTGAAAAGCTTAGTTTAGAAATGATAATGATATTCATGGTTTAGATTTCTATTATATGTATACTTTACTTATTATTGATCAAGTAAAAAATTTAAATATTTATTTTTTATTTATTGAGTTTCGGATATGCACTTGAACATTTATTATCTAAATACTATTTATCATTCAACATATAATATATACATAAAACATTTATAGTTTTGAAATAAAATATAATATATGCATATTCTAATATTGATATAATACAAATATATTAAATGACAAAATTGTGTGTGTGTTAGCCAATATTGCGAGATATAGATATATATATATATATATATATATATATATATACTTCAAAAATATAAATGCTTTATATGTGTGTGTGTATTCATCGAGTAAGGTAATTATGAAATAACATATTCATTCAGATCATTATTCATTGAATTTAGATGAAAATATCATCCTTGATTTGGCCCAACACTTAAAAACAAATGTTGGAGCTTCTTTATATTTTTATTCTAAATTATATTATGTGTGTGTATTAATGAATATTATATACATATTTAATAGTAAAGTAATATTTTATTATATAAAAATATATATAATAGTTGATATATTTAACCAAACATTTTTGTATATTTTCCATCATTTGAAAAACATTTATTATCATTAAATTTTCATCACTCTAAAAACTTAAATCGTTATCTTAAATCCTAAACACTGATTTAGAATGTGAATCTTTTCAATAATGACCAATCTTCCTCTCAATACAATAACCTTAACTTTATAAGACTCTATGTCGATTGAGAGTTTTTTATAGCAAATTATGCCTTCTAAACGACAATATATTTATCCCCTCAATATTACTTCTATAAAACATTATATTTTATGTTGTTTCATAATCTATCTGCACTTCTAATCCCAATGTTTTTGCTATTTTGAAAGGAATAAGGAATTTTTAAGATGAAAAAAGGCTTTTAATGTCTACTACCTAATTAATACAACAAACTCTTAGGATAAAAGTTGCTTAGTATGCTCCACAAGGGCTTGGTCATTGAGGTTGTTCACCCCTCCCCTTAGCAATCTTAAGATCTCTCTAACATCCTTTAACAAAGATTCTCTTTATTAATCATCTTTAGGATATGCTTATAGGTTAGACATTTCTTATATGAATTTAAAAGATATAAAGGCTATCAAGTCATTAAAAGTACCATGAAAGGAAATTTTTTTGTTAGAATCACTCTTAAAAAGTTATTAAGAACATACTAATATAAGAAACTTACCTTTAAGATTGATGATATAGTAACCATAGTTAGTCAATTAAGAATGAAAGTTTTTTTTTTATCCTTTATAGCTCTATAAAAGGAAAAGAGGTTTTATTCTCTTCACCCTCTATCCCATTAGAAGGCTAAAACATTTTTCTTTTTACGGTTATTGCAAAAAAGATGGTGGTATTAGTCAATATTCATTTTTTATCCTCATTCGATATCAAGGGAGTGAAAGCATAATTATGCCCTTAAGAGTTGTATTAGCACTAATACTTGCTTCTTCAGTCATTTTTCTTTTCAAGAAAACTTTAATCAATGTGTTTATCCTCTATATGGTAGCCTTTCTAACATAACTAACATATGAAGATGTAAAAGACTCTCCTTTAATGATCATGTCCACATGGGCTTTTGAATAGTCAATGGCTAGAGCATGAATTCGTAAAGGTTTTTCTTTATAAACACAAGTGAAGTATACATATGTTTAGAAGATTAATTTAGTGGTAAGAAAGAGATCTAGCTTAAGCACTTATAAGAGGTAAAAGAGGAGCATTTTTAGAAAAAAGACAATAATAATTAGTGGTTAGGTAATATTCTTATAAATAACAACAATAATAACATTAATTGGTAGTATAATGTTTGGTAAAGGGGTAACATTTAATTGGAAAAAGAATATAATGCCTATAAAATCATCTTCATAACAATGAACATTGGTTGAAGAGTAATTTCAGGAACTGGTGCTTAGAAAGCATAAGAAAATAAGGTAACAAAAAGGTTTGAAAAATAAATCAGCATATAATGTGTCTTGATCAAATTACTCACCACATGCCTAATCTTTAATTGAGTAATTAGAGCTTCGTCATTATAACTTATTCAACTACTGAAGTGTGTTACGGTTTAACATAACTAAATGACGTCAGTGGTAGAGAATCATTAATAGGTTGAGAAGCTAAACAAGGAGAACAAATTAATAACACAAGGTAGGTTAAAAAAATATAGTTAAACATGTTAAAGATCAAAATGTTCTTACAAGAAGCTCTAGGAGTATGCCTTTTGGTTAGCCTTTTAACTGGACTTTTTAATATATTTTTTTGCTCCTATAAATAGAAGATATGTCATCAAAGAAGAATTTGTTTGCCATTTTTTCTAATGAAACATTAAAGATGATGTTTGTCACACATGTCATCACATTGACTCGTCCTTTTTCTTGTTAAAGAAAATGATTTTTTTTCGTGTTGAGGCAGGGGGGAGGGGGGGAGGTCTTATATTAAAAAAAAATTGCCACCTAGTATTATGATCACTAAAAAACTCAAACTAGTTTATAGAGTTATAAGGAAAAGGACTTTTTATGCTAAAGAAAATATATTATCACCCTAAAAAAATCATATCTTAGATAAGTTGCATTGCTATTTTTTTTATTCCTAATAAGTTTGTTGTGCCTAATTTGTTAGTGGTTTACCTATATAGGTAATAGTGAGTCTACTACAATGAGTTAAACACTAGGTGGTTGGTTGAAGTCTAATCATTCTAAAGTTCATCTATGTCACTTCTAATTATTATCTTTTTATATTAATTGGTAATAGTTGGTGATTCTTAATCATGACTTATAACCAATAGTTTATTAAGTCATATTAATGAATAACAAATGGGCTTATAATAGGTTCATTGAACCTAGCCCAAATCATAGCAAGGGTTTATGAATAGGTTCATCCATCTTATTGTACCCAAGATTTAGTCACAATAATTGATGAATGAATGGAGATTATATGCCCCAATTATATCCAAGTAGTGACCACAATGGATTCATATACTTTTTTTTAATATATATATAAAATGTAAGAAATTTATAGATCGGATGTAACAAAATTGGAAAACCAGCAAGTCAAAGCATGTATACAAATATAAATAGAAAAAACAGAACAGGCTCCCTTGATAAAAAAAAAAAAAGAGGAACAATTTACCTTAACAAAAGGGGAATAAACTCCCATAGAGGCCAGGAACA
Source organism: Populus nigra (assembly GCF_951802175.1). Taxonomy (NCBI): domain Eukaryota; kingdom Viridiplantae; phylum Streptophyta; class Magnoliopsida; order Malpighiales; family Salicaceae; genus Populus; species Populus nigra. Next base: position 13,271,544 of record NC_084852.1, read on the forward strand.
GCATAAGCCAACAAAACTAGAAGCTAAATTAAAAACAGGTGCCCAGGTTGACTACAGTGGAAGCTGGAGCCAACAGCACAGTAGCAAGCTAACTCAGCAACATCAGCACAACAACAACCAAGCAGCAACATCAGCACACCCAGCCAGCAACACCCAAGAGGAAGCAGGCAGAGTATAAGAACAAACCCACCCAAAAGGAGCTAGAGAAAAAGCCAACAAGAATAGCAGCTAGCGGACTATTAGCACATCTGCACAAACCAAAATCACATTGTCCATCTGCAACAAGAACAGCAACCAACTGACCACAACAAAACAGAACCCAACGAACATAGAACCACTACCAGCTAACACAAACCCAGCAGACCAGTACCAAAACTCCAAAAGCCAACAGAGGCACATGAACATCATCAAGCCAGCAACCTGACTACGACCACAACAACCCAGATCAAAACCTCATTAACCAAAAATAGCTAAACAACAACTTGCAGGACACATCACAAACCCAATGCAAGAGCAACAGAATAACTACCAATCAGCACAAATAACCATAAACGCAAATGTCATGACACCAGTAGCGAATGGAGGCTCACTGGTAAAACCTATAACAAATTAAAGGGAAGAAGGCTTAGGGGGCTGGCTAGCAGCTCCATATCGTGATCGACCAGGCCTTCTACCAGTAGTGTCAACCACACCAAGTGGAGTGGCAGATGGGATTGGAAGAACTGAGGCAAACAAACTTTTACTCCTAGTCATGTACACCCTCTTGCTCTGGACAAGACTCGTATCCTGAAGGGGATCTTCAGTAGCAGATGAATCATCAATGACATAAATAATATTACTAGGATCCTGGGCAGACTATGAGCACTTGGAAAACAGTTTTTCCTTTTCCCCTTTCTAACAGCAACCCCACTACCAGCCACAGCTTCAGCAACCAAGGATGAAACACAATAGGAGAGGGGCCCGTTGGAGCCATATCATCTAGAGAACTTGAAGAAGAGACATGCAGCCTTTTAGCCTTCCCAGAAATGGAGGAACTACTGTACTAAAGCTATTATTAAGGCAAGCATTGCTAGTGTGCCCAGTCAGTCGACATTGTGTGCAGAATTGCTGGAGATACTCATAAATGACCCGCTGTTCGAGAGAAGTTCCATTTGGCAAGGAGATGTTGATGGAGCATATCAAATTAGCTGATAAATCAACTTTAATCATGACCCTAGCAAAAAGGATAATTGAGATATGGTGTTAGTGTGATCATCACACCACAGGGGATTACCAATAGCCTTAGCAATCTTAAACAAGCAAGACGAAGACAAGCATTCCAGCTGGAGATTGGGGAAACGCATCCAAATCGGGGTGGAAGAAATATCAAGCTTGCTAAAATAAAAAAAGGTTGGCATAGGCTTTAACACTAGAGGTTTACCCTGAACTGAATAAGGACCTTTATGCAGAATTTTAACCATGTCACCTTTGGAAGAAAATCGAAAATCTAACAAGCCAGAATCATGAAGGTTCAAAGTAACATTACATTTCCATATGCTAGCCATAAAATTACCTAGGACTGTATACTTAGAGGTCTTGTCTATAGTATACCCAATCAAACATAATTTTTATATATTTCTGTTTTTACCAAAATCTTCTACTAACAGAGAACAAGAGACAACATTATTGGTCATAGGGACATGAGAACAAACATGACCCTTATCTGGAGCAGTTATTGCAGAAATCAGAGTAGAACTACCATCAATTAAGGGTAAAGATGTACCTGGAGAGCAAGGAAATGCCAATGTGGATGACAAACCACATACAAAACCACTTGAAACCCCACCAATAGGAGAACGAGTTTCAACAACATCACTATCCTCAACCAATAAAGAGGAAGATGAGCGAAAAGGTCCAGCCGTTATAGTTGGCGAATCCTCAGGAACCCTTACCACAGAGAGACTCTTTTTAGGCCCTAAAACAAGGGAGATGTAAGGACTATAGTTGTGACTAAGGACTAGTCATCCATACCCAGCAGGAACATTCACGTCCTACACGCCATCATGAGGAACCACATTCGTGTCGCCGTGTAAGGCAGGAGAGCCTAGGGTTCCAGCAAGCATAGCCCCACCAGCGTCAGAGTCCTTCAGTGCTACACTCATGGATCCTGGAGAGGGGTGAGGAGATCCTAAAGAGGACAAGGGAGAAACTCGAGTCTGAGTTCGTGAACCTCGATTTGCAACAAGAGAAGCCCTAGGTGAGAGACGGGGCCCGTCAACTGTGCGTCCCAAAATAATAACAATTTCTATTTGGATTTCCCCATAGTGAACCAAAAGATTCAATGCAAACAAGTCACAGAGGTTAGCAATCAATCGGGAGAAATTTTCTCTCTCTGGCCGAGAGTTTCTCTCTCAAGGCTGGTGGTGACTGACTATAATGGATTCATATACTTGAAATATAATTTAGTGACATGAAGGTCCCTTGTGGACTAAATTTTGACAATGAATTTTTTAGGGTTCATTTGTCATGCGGTGTGTTTTTTAACAATTACCTATTTTCATTTCAATTTTAGTTGGTTGCACCTCATCAATGTTTGAACACATCGATGCTATGACTCATGTATGTATAAACATAGTAAATAGATAAGTTATTCAAAGCCAATATATTTACATAATACATGAATGAACCATATTGTCACCCCCAATCAACATCTAAGAGTAAAGACCTTTTATGGTTCATTTACATTAGGAATTGTTGATGGATGACTAATGAAAAAAGGTTTGATGTATTTTTTAAAAAAAGATTAATTTTTAAAAATCAAATTACAAGATGAAGGTGTTACTCCTAATCAACATCTAAAGTAGTGATTTCTATGAGTTCATTTAATTTATCCATTGTAAGTGAATCACATTTTCACAATTGAAAATTTTACTTGGAAATTAAAAAAACATGATTAAGAACTAAATGAGGAATTAATGTATAAAAAAAACGTTGGAATGTTGGCCTTTTAAAAACCTTTAAATATGGGTCGAACTTTTAATAGGTTTTATAAACAAGTTATAAAACCAAATACAAATGTATATTAGAGTGTGAACATTACTCGTGCATAAATAACATAAAGGAATGTTTAAAAATATTAAACATGAGCAAGCTGAAAACTTTAAAGGATTATGCATATATGCATAAAAAAAAAGACTTGAAAACACATTGAATTCATTCGCAATGTATATTCATCCATAAAACATGTCATATTGAAAAATAAATACACATGCAATTCAAAATGTTCGCATACATAAACAATCCAATGTCTAAGCATCAAAACATATCTTGATGTTAGACTGGATTATTCCCTACCAAAAGAGCGAAGTAATTGTTATAAAGGAATAACAGTCTAGTTCCATATATCTTTTTGAATTAAACAATCCAATAACTCTTTATACCCCAATCAATCTTTTGTTTTAACTATTAATCAATATTGGTAATTCTTGATCTTGATGTGCTATCTTTCACAAACATGTTAACTCTTTAATATGATAAAAAGAAGAGACGAAACATTCACTTATGAAAAGAGCATATTCTTTCCTAAAGGTATTCTCGACATCTTTACTAGTTGCTAAACTTTTAATATAAGGAAAAAAAGCCAAATTGGTGCCCAACTGCCAAGGTGAAGTTTTTCACCTACAATAACTCAGGTGGTGTTCATTTGTCAAAGTTATAACCATCATTTGCTTGAGAATATAAAAAATGACCCTAGCTAGGTTTGGTTTATTCATGGCATAAAACATTATAAATAGAGTGTATTAAACTAATTCCAACTACCTTACCATATAATATAGGTTGTAAGGTTTGTATGAGCAATAATTATTTATCTAAATAGAGTCGATCATTAAACCAAAGTAAAGATCTTCATAAGTCAGTATGCTCCTACATATTAAAGCTTACTCCTCCTTTATAACTTTTATTTTCTTCTATTAGGAAAGAGATACGTAACTTGGACTAGTCTTTATTGCAATAAGAAATTTTATGGATTGGTCATTTTTTCTTACCATGGACATGAAAGTTTCCCCATAGCATTTAAAAGAGAAGTTGTGTAATTGAGTCTTTATCAACCTCTCTCTAAAACAAGTCAATTAAGGGTTCAAGGTTGAATGTACATCACTAAATTCATGAAATTAGGTTGTAGCCCATAATTGTATCAAAAGGCACTATAGATGTTTTTCACCATGAAAAGACATTGTTCGCTCTTGACTTAGCATTACCCTAAGGCCTTGAAAATATGGATGAGTATAAAAGATCTTAAAGTCATAATGCGACCTTCTATTAAGACCATAACTATCTTTAACTAGGCATTAATAGGCTTCTTGGACTTGGAGCATATCAAGTATCTACCTACCTATATATAACAAAAAAAAGCAACATGATCATCCTAGGTTGAGGATTTTGTTTCTTTATTCTCTCATTTTAGAAGATTGTTATTATACTCAAGGGTGCTTATTCATAACTCTTTAAATTGACCAACGAAGACCTGTGAAGAGATGTATAATTCTCCACCTCCTAGATAAAGGTCTCCTATCATGGTCAAATAAAAAAATGTTACAATATGCATCCCATACCTAAAGATAAAGATGTTACTAGACTTTAAACATGAGAGAGAGAGAGAGAGAAAGAGGCCAACATCTCTTTATTTAGCTTGGTGATAATCCTAGATAGTTTTGTTTATCACTAAAGTGACATTCGATTTAGCTAGTTGATGTAATCTAAAGTGACTTTGTTAGGCCATGTTATTATAGATTTCTCCTAAATGTTGAGTTTGATATGATAATATTAAAGCAAAAGTCTTTCTCTTTTGGTGTCCAAAAGGAAAAGCCAAACTCCTATAAGGAGGATTTCTTCTTAATAAGAGTATAGACATTCCTTAGTAATATCTTTTAGAGCATTCCTTATAATTTTCTAGTAATAAGAGTATAGACATTCCTTATAATTTTGCAGTTAGTGAGGTTTTGAAAATGGGTAATTAAAGAAGGTTTTTATAGCATAAAGAAGGTAGGAGTGCCATTTTTAAAGAATAAAGCATAAGGTTTCTAAGAATCTTTGGTTTTTGCAGAAAGAAATTAGAGATTTTTTGGAAAGAAGATGAAGAGCTCAGAAATTATTAGATAGATATTTAGCATGATAGTTCTTATAATTATAGGTATCACATTAAAGCCAAATAATAATTCATTTTAAAATTACTTATTTGGCTGACATGTCAGGAAGCAAAACATAATTGATGTTTTAAAGAAACAACACTCGATTATCACATTATCGATGGTTAATTTATTGATCAATTTAAGGAGGTAGGTCAATATTCATTCATTTATTCTAAATAAAGAAATATGAAGGGTGTTGTTTATAACAAAAGTAAATAATGATGTGTCATTTGATCAAAAGCGGTAGTTGTTCACTTTGTGGTTTTTAGCAAACCAATATAGATAGCTAAGGTCGATCATCAACCAAGAAGATAAGGACTCACTTTTCACTTTATTAATCATCAATCAATTCTTACTTAGAATAGGAGTTTTTAGTAGTTAATGTTATCAAATGTTGTAGTAAAATTAGAATTCCAACATATAAGGCATGCAAATAAAAAGTATGAATTATACTAGAATTTAGATTGTAAAATACTTTTCTATTATTGATAGTTTGTATAGGACTATAATTTATAGTTTATGTGAAACTCAATCGACATTATATTATAAATATGTCATCTAGCAGTTGGAAATGATAATTAACCCCATACATATAATTTCTTTACAAGTTTTCTATAATTTATTATTATTTTTAATTATTATAACTTACAGGTTTTCTTTACAACTTTCTTTATTTTTATTGCTTTACTATTTTTATTTAGTTTGTAGTTTCCTTAGCATTATACACATTAACCTTTTAACTTGTTGAACAAAGTAAGAACTTCCACACTTTATATGATTTGTAACGTTGTTACTTATCTTAGCTCGAGTTTAAGTTTCCATGTGTTATCTCTCTTCATCAAAAGGAAGGAACAAATAACATATTAATTAAAGAATTAATCAATTAATCAAAATATTAACACGTGTAGTGGGATTATAGTTTTATAACCCGGCCCGAAGTCAACCCAGGACCCGGCTAACCTAGGGCTGTAACCGGGCCAGGTTTATGAAAAAATAAGGGTAGTTAAAAACCCGGCTAACCCGGTAACTCGATTTACCAGGCAAGATCCCGTCAAAAATTTGGTTGCAATCCATTGATTATTTTTTATTTTTTACCAAAATGATGTCGTTTTGATTTATAAAAAAAAAAAATTAAGATTGACTTGGTCAAAACCTGATGACCCGTTCAAAACCTGTGACCCGAGCCTTGGGCTGGGTCGACCACCGGGCCGAGTTTAAAAACACTGAGTGGGACTACTAGTATGGTGGGACAACCATTGATAAACAAATTCGATCAATCCTTAAATTGATAGATCAATAAAAAAGAAGAAAGAAAGGTTGATTTTCTTTCATGTGTCTTCTAGTGATGGTCATCTTAGCTAACCCAAATCAATGCAGCAGAGAAGTGGAAAAAGTCCACCAAACTTGTAAATGACTCATACAAACTAGGATAAATCATCCCAAAACCTCACCATCCTATGTATAGATCATGAGCATCATTCTGACACTTGCCAATACAAAATGATATCAATTTATCTTTGACTCGTAATGAAATTGTTTTGACAAGCAATTTTTAGAATTATAATTGAATATTTGTCCATAAATAATATGTGAGTAAATATTGAATAAAACAATGTGTTCTAACGTCCTTTATCTAATGCTTTGACCCTCTGAAATTAAGCATCAAATTCCATCAAATATTACATTAATAGCGTCTAACTACTCCTAAGGCTACATGGAGCCTTCCTTGATTGCTTGCATTTGCGTATTCCACATAAAGTAAGAGATTTTTCCCTATTTTGTTTTTTACAAATTTGCCAAGAAAAGAAAAAGAAAAACAGTTCAATTGATCTCAAACAACCCAAACTTAAAATATAATTCAGCAAAAAATAAATAAATTCAATAACGGATCAACAAACAAATAATGAAATTATCAAATTCATAAGAGTATAAAATAATATGAGAAAATTTATTCGAAACAACAAAAAGTCATTAGTGCCTCAATTCTTCGATTAAGCAACCGGGTATGGATTGTCTTTCTGTCATTCTCTTCCAGCCAGCCATTGTTTAAAGAAGTCAAATTTTATTTTGGAAAAAAATTGATAATATGATAGATGAAAGACATTACTAAAAGAAAAAGAAAAGGAAAACATGCTTCCTCTATCGGTCAACGCCTAAAAAGAAATAGTGTTTCTCCATAACTGTGCGAGAGAGAGAGAGAGAGAGAGAGAGAGAGGATGAACGACCAAGATTAGAACAAAAAGAAACTTTCCAACAAATATAACCAAACTCTTTAAGGAAAATGAAATAAAAATATAACCAAAGCCTAATTATTCCAAACAGTAAACGTCCACGAATGACTGTTTTCTAATAAAAAAACAAATATCAAGGCAGAAGCAACCACCTCCCCACTTCTCCCGGTTAAGTTAAAAGCAGTGGTCTTGCTATTCAATGCAGCGAGGCCAACTTTTGCCAAAAGCAACTACAGTAGTAGCTTGCATTACCAATAGGAAAGACTAGATTGATGGCCGCGCTTCGCCGCGAGCCGGGCCAATTTCTTTGGAGCTGAAAAAACAATGTCAAATCACTATTATTGTATTCTAAAGAGTGAAAAAAAAATCAACGACTCGACATAATAGAAAGAGAACTAAAAAAATAATGATCGTCAAACTCCATGAATCAAACTGTAGAATGATGAAATCATGAAAAAACAATCCATGAAAAAAAGTATTATAAAACAAAACAGCAACATAACTAAGTGAAGTCGTCAAAACCTGTGAGTAGTATCATGTCAAATCTTAAATTTCAAAAAAATTATTGAATTGAAGGGCAAAATAAAAAAAAATCAAATTCACAAAAGAATCCAAAACATAAAAAAACAAAGAAAATTAATTTTCAACGAACTCAATGATGATGGATGAAATTTTTAAAAATAATTAAAAATAACTGTAACAAACCCGATCCAACCTTCAAAATTTGTGACACAAATCATGAGGCCATAACGTAAAAGGAAAACAAAAAAAAAAATAACATAAAATTCTAAATCAACTAAAATAATTAGGGATAAACATGAAAAAAAAATTTAAAAAAAATGATTTAAAATATGTAGATTTGAAAAGAAAGAGAACCAAATTTGACATAAAAATAAAAGAAAAAAACAAATCATGAGGGATGAAATTGGAAAACAATTTCAATTAAGAAAAGGAGAAAAATAACTAAAAACTAACAATAAAAAGAATGAGAACTATATTTGATATAAAAATAAAATGTTAAGGGATGAAATCTAAAGACAAATTAATTCAATAAAGGATTCAGGACCAAAAACATCATAATTAAAAGAATGATGACCAAATTTAATATAAAAACAAGTGTATAGGGATGCAATTAAAAAATAATTAACTTAATAAATAATTCAAGACCAAATACATTAATTAAATGAGGACCAAACTTAATATAAAAATAAAATATCAAGGGATGAAATTGAAAAAATAATTAACTTAATAATCGATTCAAGACCATACATTGTAAAAAATGAGGATCTAATTTAACTTCACAAACAAATAGTTAAACTTTTTTTTTTTTGCAATGGCCAACACACTTTTCTAGGTGGAGAGAGGGACAAGAAGAAGGGAAAAACACCTTGCTGACGCCTTTCTGCGCGCTGCCGACGAACACTCGTCTCACCATCGTGACGGGTGTTAAGGCGCATCGAATACCACCCCAGACAATGGCATTTAGCATTGTGTGGGTGCCGCACACACAATCCAAAATGCGTGGGCGACGCTAGCAGCCTTTTAAATTTAAAATTAATTTTTATATATTAAAATTCTAAATCACCGATAACCCAACCTGAGAAATATAAAAAAAATCCAAAAATAATCTTGTATTCATAGTAAAGAGAGTTTATTTTTTACGGACATTTAAGTAATTAATATATACAAAAAATAAAATAAAAAACCCGGAAAGCCCCTAACCAAGGGGATTTTTTAAAAGGTTATTTGATAATTATACTGTAAAAAAAATATAATTATTAATTAACACCTTTTCTTTAAGATAATTAATGATAAACCCCTAAAAGAAACCAATGTACCCCTCGAGCTAACATTGCCGACCAAAGGTAAAATCAACTTTTTCACACAGTAGATTCGCACAGTAAAACACAGCTGATGTCTTGTAGTTATAGTTAATTAAGGTCATAGAAAGAACATGGAATAGCAACCACCGAGGATTTGCACGTTGCTACATCAATGCAAATGAAATTCGAATTGCACGAGCAGCACATGTAAGGAAATACAACTATATCTTAATAAAACCAGGTACAAAAATATATTCCCAATTAGATCCACGACCCACAAAAATTGAAAATCAAATACAATACAAAATACTCTACAATTAAAAAACAAAACAAAACAAAAACAAAACCTGCAGATCCATGTTGTGGCCACTTACAAGGTTGCCATCAACATGGCCCGTATTTTGGCCCTAAGGTCATCAGAAACCTCAGTAGTTTCAGATGGCCGAGAAGAGGACCTTACGTCGTTGTATGATTTTGATAAATCCACAGAAGCTTCCCTACTAACACCATCTCCACCCCCACTTGCTTTTGATTGATCTGATTTTGTAAGGATCTCCCCTTCTTCCAAGTCAGCTTCTCTTTCCAAGAGAGATTTCTTCACATGCTTAACAGATTTTCTGTGATGCAGATCCTCATCATCTGAGGAGCTACAATGCTTATGCTCATACTGAAAATGTTCGTTAGAAGAGCTGCCGCCGTTGCTTCTATGTCGAGAGTGCTTATGTTCATCATCTAAGAAACTACTGTGCTTGCGCTTGTGACGAGAGTGCTTGCGCTTGTTATCAGAAGAGGTATCATGTTCATGCCCATGCCGAGAATGCCTATGCTCATCATCAGAGGAATAATCATGCTTATGCCTGTGTTGAGAGTGCCTAAGATGAGATTCAAGAGAACTACGCTTACACCCATGTTGATGGTGACTACTCTCATAATCAGAGGAACTATAATGCTTCTGTTTATGCTCACCATCAGTATAGATACCTTGAGCATGATCATGCTCATTATCTGAAGTATGATTGTGGTTATGCCCATGCTGATAATCTTTGTCCTTGGACAAAGTATTTTCTCTTTTTTGTTTGCGTCTATTGCTACTCTGATGTGAGCTATAACGAGATTGTTTCTTCCTGACAAGTTTCTGATCCCGGATTTCTTCCAATTCCCCTTCTTCCCCTTCTCCTTCTTCTCTTCTAGATCTTGAGCGGTACTTTCTCTTCAATCGTCGCTCGTTATGGCCACCAGCTGATTCTTTCTTCTCAACTTTATCAGAAGTATTAACATCTAACTGACATAAGCTGCCTTCCCTTTCAAAGCCTGTGAGGTTTACAAGTTGAGTGCCTGAAGCAGAGAGCCCAGATTCAGGTGGTTCTGCAGATAACCCACGCGATGATTCACTCCTTAATGGTGCAGCTCCTCCATTTTTTATCATACTTGCAAACATCTTTGCCCGTTTCAGTCTCTCAGCCTTCAACTTCTGCTCTCTTGTCAAGCTGGCTTCAGAAGAATCAGCCTCACTTGCTGCTGCAATAGCAGCTGTCTGCGCAATAGCCCTCACCACAGGAATAGAAGCCCCAGGTTCACCATGATCAAGCTTTTTGCTGGAACTTTGAGCCTGGGAAAGCAAGCTGCTAGGGCCACTGGGTGTCCCACTTTCAGTTTTAGGACCTTGAATGATGCCATTTATTGATGTCTTTGATAGTATTTCTAAACGGGGATTCTTGACACCTTTAGTGGCAGCCTGAAGAATAGCTGCAGCTGCATCCACACTGACACCTACTTGAGGTGGGGTGGCTTTTGAAGGTGGGTCTTGTCCATCCTTCTTTGACTTTCCAATGACCATTTTAAACTTCTCTTTCCTATTGCAATCATATGGTATATCAGATGATGAGAGGGTATCGCTTTTTTCAAGTGCTGTTTTCCTGCCCATCCCATGCACCAAGGAATCAAGCTTCTCAGAAATGAAGCCAGTGCCAGATGACCTTGACTGCAAACAAAGAAACATTGGAGAAATCAGCAAGCCAGAGCAGATAAAAAAAAAAATTCATTATGGCATTAGAAAATTAAATCATAAGACCAATGAAAGCACTTGAAGAAATAGCAGTAACAGAGAAGTTGAAAAATATCTGTCATGTTCAGTCAATACATAACGACACCACCATACTCAATTTAAACGAAAATACTTCAAACTGTCCTAACAAGCAAATAATCCTCCATAAATTCATACTCTGATAGCATATTGATAAAGAGGATAGCACAACTGCATATCATAACTCAAACCATGTGCGATCCATTAACCCCCCTTATAAACAAGGCATCCAATGCAAAAAGCACAACATAAAAAGGTTTTGGGAGAACGCACCTCCTGAGCTTTATGAAGAGCATTTAGATAGAAGGGATGATATTGGTTAGATGGCAGAAGGAATGGGAACCTTCCATGCTTAGTATCCTGCTGGACAAGAACAGCCTCAAATTCTTTCCCGTTCCTCAAAATGAACTCAACTATCTTCTCAACCACCCTCTTCAAATCAGATGGAGGCTCCAAAATTGATGTTTCCACCTTGGACAGGCTTGATGAATCAGAAGCCTGCAACTTATCCACAGTAGAGGAAACCATGTCCAAGGAATCACCTTCTTTCCTCACCCTAGTTGTGGTTCCAGCCTGAACTACACTGATGGAACGATTTCTTCGTACCAAATGAGCCTTTTCTTTTGCAGGAGCCACTGGATGCTTGGAACTTGCCTTGCCTTTACCAGCTAAATTTAGAGAAGAACCGCCTTCTTCTGATCCAGGAGAGATGATCACAGAATCAGCATTAACAGCTTCCTTGGGGTCCTTTTCTAAAACAGCTCGGGCATCCTCAGTTGCACCTTCTTCATTCTCTCCAGAACCATAAATAGAACCTAGCAATGACAATGCTCCAGCTGGACCACCTGCTTGGTCAAGCACATTCTCCACTCTGTTTTCTTCTTCTATAGCTTTTCTATCAATGACAGACTTCAAAAGTTCTTCATGATCAACAAGAAACCTAAAGTATGGATGAAGATAATGATCAGGCATCAAGAACCCAAAAGTTGGGTTGTCTCCCTGTTTGACCCTCAAAACAATTTCTGATTGCCCACCATGTTTGCTAACAAAAATGGCAGTTCTTGCAATGATCTGATGCACCTTCTCTGTTGGAGGCTGAAAAATGGACAAAAAATAAATCCTCCTCAATGGTGGGAAATTTAAGCATAGCACAATACCAGTAAAATAGACATCTAGCTGAATACTCCCAAGAAAAACTCCTGATTCTTGATGTATTAGGATAACTATAAATATAAAAAAACAGCGCTCAGTGAAGACATCTATCATCCGATTGCTCTCTAGAGATTAAGATTCCTGTCAAAGTAACATTTTTTTTCCATCCTAATCCCACCTGCATGGCCCCTTGTCAAGACATCAAAAGAAGACAAGGTGCCTGTGAATGGCAACCTTGAAGGACGCCGATCTCTGCTCCAAGCATCTGAAACTTAGACATGGTAAGCCTTAGAAAAACACATGCACCTTAGACAACTATATTTGACCACACTGGACAGGCATCAAACAAACAACATTATCATGATTTAACAATAGAAAAAAATATACAATGTCAACAGTAAAAAAGAGTCTACTCACCAAGTTTTGAACCAAGTGTTCAGGAACTGGGAAAGAGGGGCAAAAACTAGACTCGGTATCAGCATTCTTTTGGTCAGTGTGTTGGTTTCCATATGTAAAAGAAACCGCATTATAGACACCAGCAATCTCCTGAACTGCCTCTGTATCTAAGTCTAAAAATAAGAGAAAAGGAGATCAAAATCAAATGAACACAAGGTCATCTTACTAAAAATGAAATCAAAACTATATACATGACATCAAAAGGGTATCAGCACTGAAAACAGTACACTCAAAAGAAAAGGCAAGAAATGTCTTACTTGTCTCTCTGAAAGTTACATCTTTAGCAAAATCATTTTGATCCTGCAAACTTAGGAAAGGTAATAGAAAACATACACCACTCATGCAAATGACAACCTATTACCTAAATTCCCAATTTTTATCTGAACACAATATTAAAAGGAAATTCATATTTAATTGAAACCAGTAACGTGTATTCGAATAAACAGAGAAGTTCTGTAGCCAGCACATATAGAGCTAGTAACTAGACATCGTTTATTAAAGGAGAGGTGCTTATACATAGCATCCACTTACTTAACCTTTTTTCACACTAAAATTCAAATCAAGTGGAGGAATTGTTTCTTTAATTTTTGGATACCAAAAACAAACTACAATGTTCTTCAATTGAGAGAGAAGCAAATCACTCCCATCTATTAACAAAGATACAAGCTTCTAGCATGCAGAAGGTGATATATATATATATATATATATATATATATATATATATATATATATATATATATAGTCACATATTTTTTTTAAATTTATAATTCTATAATTTCACAAAGATCTAATTTTTCCACACACGCACGCACGCACATCCAAACTAGCAAAACAATAATTTAAAATAAAAGTTACCATTGCCAATTCTTCTAAGCTCAAGCTCATCATCTACCACAAATTTCCAAACCTTACCCTAAATACTGAATTTAAATTTTGGAGCAAACAAAAAATAGATGTATTTGAGTTGAACAATATAAGATAAATAATAAATTAAGGAAAGAATACCTTGTGGAAGGGAGGGATAGGTTAAATCGAGGTAGCGATCGTGATCGAGCTCAGATTCGAGAGAGTCGTGATGTTTGTGGCGGTGGCGAGAGCGAGGCGGCGGGGGAGAGGAAAGGAGATGTCGGACGTCGTAACGATCGATGGAGAGAGAGTTCCATTCGACAAGTGCATCGGTGGAGTTGACGAAAGACGCCATCGTATCGTCGTCGAAAAGCAGAGCGTGGCGGCCAAACACTTCCAGATCCATCTTTGGAGTTCGACACCTTCGACAGAAACCCTAGAATTTGTTTTTGGCTACCTAGGGAGGTGGCGTGACTCGGTGACCGGCTAAGAATGTGTTTCGCAGTCTCTTTTCAAAAGTTCTTTTCTTTATAATACATTAAAAACAATACTTTTTCTATAATTTTAATATGTTAATATAAATAATTAAAAAATAATTTATTTTAAAAATCCTTTTAAAAAATATCTTAAAATAAATGAAACTTTACTCTCAAATACACTTTAAATTCAATAACTTATTATTATTATTATTATTATTATTATTATTATTATTCTAAGTAGCTAATGGAAATAAATTATAAATTATTTTTTTAATTTTGTAAAACAAATTAAATAGCCTTTATAATTTTAGAAATTAAATATTTTTTTAATGTTTAATTTAAAATTATTTTTATCTCAAAAAATATATATTTTCTCATCTATCTTTATATATAATTTACTTTCATATATTAATAAAAATAAACTAAACTAAAAAAATATGAAATTAAAAAGAATTATAAACAAATTTAAAAACATATAAACTAATTAATAAATTATAAAAATTAAAGAGATTATTTAATTCATTTAAAAAAATAAATGAACTAATTTATAATTTACTTCCAAAAACATTATGTTTAGTAATTAAATCATGCAAATCCTATTATTAAAATGCCAAATTCATATATTAATTATCACAAGTTTGGATCGGTTTATCATTTAAGACTTATAAAAAATCTTGAAGTTACTGAAAACATAGTAATATTTTAATATTAAAAAAAATAAAATTTTATGTTCAAATACAATATTTTTCTATCTAAAAAATTAAACAACTACTTTTTTAATTTTCCAAATTATACTGAATTTAGAAAACCCGTTGTAAAGGTTCCCCTCTTTTTATAACTTTTTTATATATAGTTTTTCAAATAAATAAAATAAACAATACAGTTTTTTTATTTTTTATACGAACACAAAACAATGTAAAAGATTGTTTTTTACATTTTTGTATTTAGTTAATGTCGTAAATTTTATAAATCTAACTTTTTTAAAAAAAACTAGTTAATATAACTTTTTTATGATATTTTTTAATTTAATTTAAATTAAATAAATATTATATAATTAAATTATCACAAATATACAATATTAAGATAACTATTTTAAATTATTATTTTGATTTTTAATAAAATACAGTGTAATCTTGATATATTTTTTATTTATTTTATTTTTGATAAAAAGATTTGTCTTCATTTTCAATAACTAAACATGTTTTTTTTTCATTTTTCCGATGAAAAGGACAACTAGAAAAAAAATCAAATTAAAAAGAAAAATACTTTTCTGTATCTAACCATACCCCTTCATTTTCATTGCATTTAATGTGTACCTTAAATGTAAAAAAAAAAAATCAACTATAGGATAATATATTATTATAATATTTATAAATAACACAACACCATTAACCAAAAAAATAAAGTAGGAGGGGACCCCTCCTAACATAAGACTATTCATTAAATAGTATTTTTATTTTACTTACTTTGATTTTTTAAAAATTTAGTTTTTTTTTAATTTTAATTTCTTCTTTCTACATTAGGTTTATTAAAAATTAGGCTACATAATTATTTTTATTTTCTTATGAAATTATCATAAATTTTTTTTTTCAATTTCATTTTTATCATTAGATTAATAAAAAATTAGAATTCATAATTTATTTCAGTTTGTTTTTTATAAGGTTATTTTTATCTTAAGACTCGAGTTACAAATTTGGTGGAATAACTTTGGTTGACCCAAGTATTTTTTTTATTTTTTTTTATTTTTATCTTCCAATACTAGGCTGATTGAGAATTGAGTTTTATAATTTGTTTCAATTTGCTTTCTATTAAGTTATCTTGATCTCAAAATCCATGTCGCGAGTTTGGTATGTTAACCCGGGTTCACTTGAGTTATTTTTTTGTTCTTTTTTTAATTAATTTTTTCTAGTTTCGTCATTCAGTATTGAATTTAATAAAAATTAAGCTTCATAATTTATTTATAGGAATTGACAGGTTAACCCAAATAGACCTAAATCAATTCAATATATTATTGTCTCAATGTTTATCAATAAAACTATATCTTAAATATTCATTTTGAGTGAAATTATATTTTATAGATTATATGTGTTGTCTTTAAACCTGCTAAGAAAACCGAGTTACATCAAATTAATTTCCACATATTTTTTATATATATATTAAAAAAATATCAATAAAGCCAAGATATGTTTTTACATTACAAAAAATTTATCCGAGTTAGGATATAGAATCAAATAATCCTAAAAGAATTGTATTCTACGAAGTAAACCGGAAATAAATAAAACGGAACTCCTATAGAAGTTGTGGAATGGTCCACTAGTTGGTGTTATGGTCAATTTCTACCATCTTTATTTCTAAAGATTATTAACGTTAAACCCGTGTTTTTTATAAAAAAAATTGAAAAATTATTTTTTATATATTTTAAATTGTTTTAATATGCTGATATTAAAAATAATTTTTAAAAAATAAAAAAATATTATTTTAATACATTTCAATCTAAAAAGTACTTTAAAAACAACCATAATCACTTTTAATCACACGCTTATTCAGAAACTGGCTTCATCTTTCCTAATTGCTTGTATTGCAAGTAAATCTGAGGTCTTATTATATTATAAATAGAGAAGCACCCTTGTTGTATTTTCTTTTGCCTGTCTCGATAGAAAGTTTGACACAGCTTTTTCAAGTTTTATCCTTGTGATTTATTCCTTTTAAATTTACTTCTTGTATGTTTATTTTTAGCTTAATGCTTTGTATTTATGTTTAACTAATTTATCACTCCCTTTACATGCTTTCTTTATTTACTAGCATCTTTTCTTTTCTATAATTTACTTATTTAATTGCTTTCTCTATTATGAAATATAAAATTTTTCTTTAGTGTTTTTTGCAAGTTCTATGCTTGATATGAACATAAATCTTCATGATTTGTTGCTCGATTTAAATTGTGTAGTTTAGATTGAGATAAATATCTCGTTTATCTAGATGAAAACTTAATAATCTTTTGATTATTAATATTTTAAAATTTATGTTGACCTTTAATTTATGGTTTATGCGACCGATATAGATCCTTGGATTTGTATGTTAATTTAGCTTTTGTGTCTAAATTCAATATTGTTGAGTATGATTTCTTTAAGATAATCATTTTTTTAGATTACTTTGCTAATCCTTGCTTATTTGGACTTATTATCTCTAGATTTTTTTTAAGAAATCTAAAAATAAAGAAATCAGTAATATTAAAAATAAAAAGTTTTCCGGCTACTCTAGATAATAAATCCTTCATGAGTTCTTATGGATGTTTAAGATAATCATAAGAAAGTAGCAACTATCTCTAGATTCAATAGAAAGACACATGCTTGATCGTGACGTAGTTGCTACTTTCTTATGGATTGAGTTATAAAATAATAAGTCTTCTAGCTACTCGAATAAAGGAAGACGTTTATATTGGTAACCCATAAATTGGGACGCCTGCTAGATCTAGTAATAGAGTCTTGTAAGAATTCTAAGAAGACAGCTGACCAATAAAAGGCGCACATTACTAAGAACAATATTGTGGGAAAACCTGTAAACTCCCGGTTTGAAAATCAAAAAACTAGTGTTCATAGTTAAATTCTCAAAAACAAATTGATGATAATTAAGATGGAGAATTGTTATAAATTGGGATAACAACTCTTAGTAACTCAACTTAATTCTTGGAGAAATAAAGTAATAAAATTAATATGTAATATATTAACTAGTGATAAATCCCTTGTACTTCTTGTAAACCTGAGAAATAATAATAATAATAATAATAATAATGTCTGTAAAAAATATTTACCATTGAAAATCTATGGAAATGATTGAAGTTCTATGAAAATAAGCATGTGTCAATACAATATAAAAGGTTAGTGTGATTGAGTGGCCAATGGCACCAACTTAAGTTTGGTGAGCAAAAATCAAGATTTGAATCCTTGTACTATTAAATTTTATTTTTTAAAAAAATAAAATAATATTTAAAGGTTGGTATTAGCTAAATTCAAACTCGAGATAAGACAATTTGTTCACCAACTACTTACCACATGACTATAACATATATTTAGTGCCTAAGATGTTTCTTCTTTTCTTATATTTGAGATCGACACCATTAAAAAAGAAAGAAAGTTTTTCTTCTTCTTTGTTACTCGCAACCTTTACATGATAGTTAGTGAAAGAAGTATAAGAAACATCTTAAACCGAAAATAAAAAAAGAGTTCAGGATCTAGAAAGTTGAAGGCTACAAAGAAACATGAGAATTTTAAGAGAATGATGAAAAATTTAAGAATGAACACCAAAAAAAGAAGGATAGAATAGCTTCATACTAGATGGGTAAAGTGTCTACTAACTTAATTCTTATTATTTTTCACATTTACTTTCTTTAAAAAGGGAAGACATTTTTAATTGCTAATTATAGGGTTAGGAGAAATGACTATTTTCATGTTAATTTCTTAAAATAACATGAATTACATACTAAATAGAGTAAAATTACGAAGGTTATTGAAAATAAATGTTGGGAAAAACATGTACCTAAACCTGACCGGTAAGGGTATTGAATAAAGGTAAAAATTTTCTTTGAATTTCTTGTGAATTTATGTGTGTAGGGCTATTTTGATGGCATAAATATGTATAGACAAAGGTTGTTCTGACAACCATGAATTTGTGTGTAGGGGTTATTTTGATGGATAAAAATTATATGAACAAAAACTGTTGTGACTTCTATGAATTTATATGCATAAAGATTGTTTTGATGGCAAAACATTGTATGAACAAAGGTTGTTGTGACAACCATGAATTTGTGTGTGCAGAGGCTGTTTTGATGGCTTAAATATGAATGACAAAGGCTGTTGTGATATCTTTTTTGATGTCTTTGACCTTATCTTCAAGGTTATGGATCTTTCACCATTGTTTGTGTTGATATAAAATAAAAATAAAATAAAAAGGTTTTTTAAGAACATTTATCAGATATAATTGATCAAGATTTTCTCATTTAAATTACAAGCTCCTGTGTGTCTAGACGAACCAAAAATCAAACCAAACTTGTTTCTTGAGTGGCTACTAAAGTCACCCAATTAACCCATGTTACAAATTCCTTTAGGTTTTGATGGTGTCCAAGAGAGTTTAGAAAGAGTATTTATTTTCTTACATAAGAAAAAAAACAGATTAAAATTTATCTATCATTTCAGTTATGTGGTATTTATATATACGAGAGTTATAGGTGTGTTAAAACTATCAAATAAGAGTTTTAGATTAAATTGTTTTTTTCAACTTACTCCTATTAAATTTAGCCTCAATCACTTTTAAATAATGTATATATGAATATTTATCAACATCTCCCACTTCGTAAGAGGAATGAAATGTGCAACTAAATGAGAAAAGTAAAAGTGAGGAATGTTATATTTGGCCACCATTAAACTAATATAACAATAAAATTCAATATCTTATTTATACCCCAAACTAAATAATCACTTAAGATCAAGCATCTTTGATCCCTTTAAATAATATCAAAAGCCATGCATGATCTCTCACTATATATATTTATAGTTGTGGTTCAAATATTTTTATTTAAATAATTGCTTGGGCAACAAGTCTAATAACATTAGTGTAATTTAACATAGTTTTTCCTTAGCCCCTCATGTCATTTAATTTTGACTTAACTACTTTACTAGACATGCTTTTCAGGACCATATGATTCATGACCCTTGGATAACATGTTAAAGTAGCAACATCAAGTTAAATTGCATGGATTTTATATATATTTTTAAAATTGATTGGAAAAATAGATATCATCATATAAAAATAAAAAAGAAAGATAAATGAAACACTCCCTTTAAAATTAAATATAATTTATATAAATAGTTAGTTATGCCTTTACTAGTACTTTCATGAGATTAATAGTATGCAAGTTTATTGTAGTTTATTTTGATGATATTATGATTTATAGTAAGAATTTAGAGCAACGTGTTGAACATTTAAAAATTAATGGGTTGTTTTGCAAAAATAATGTTTATATACTAACATGAAAAGATGAGACTTTTGGATGAAAAAAATTGTATTTATTGGATATGTTATTAGTACAAAAAAGTATTGAGATGGATGAGAAAAGTATTAGGATTATCCAAGAATGACTTAAACCAATTTCAATCACCAAGGTAAAAAGTTTTCATTATGAATTATATAGATTGACCACTAGCAAATTAGACACAATAACGGACAATTAGAAATATAAAATAAGCAAAAATACATCTTATTTTAGATATGATGATTTGAAATGATAATATCTTTTTTATAGCATAACCAATCCCCTACCTCAAAAGTTAAAATTCATAATAATCATAATACCCATGGTCTTCATGTACATATTATTTCAATTTTAGTATTACCATACTATTACAAGCACTTGTATCACGTCATTATTGCCCACTACAACCACTACCACTCATCAATAAAATAAAAATCATAGTAATCGTTATCATTTTTAGCATCACATTCATTGTGACCATGTCTTCATCATTAGCACCATTGCCATGCATGTTCCATGATATCACCATTTAATTATAATAAATAAATTACTAATATTTTTTTCATATTTTTAATTAATAATATATTATTATGTTTCTTAGATCAATACAAGAATTTTTTTTTCTTTTGTACATCTGTTAAAAAAATAATAAACATTTGCCAAGAAACATAAAACAAATTTTGTAAGAAAGAAAACCAAAATAGAAAGTGGGACCACAAGAGGCTCTTAACTTCCCGTTGTTTTCTTTCTTTCTTTTTTCTTAAATGAATAACCGCTCAGGGAATATAAATGTACATTTCCAAAATCAACCATTTAACATTTTGATAGATCATAGTGTTGTGCAAATATCAGATTGCTACAGGATGGAGGCAGCTGCTCGTTTAAATATTTGATAGTGGACTGCAAGTACCTGTCATCAGCACTGAGGCACAACCTAGCAGTTTCAATCAGCTTCAAGCAAACTTCTAATATATCCTGACATACCTGCACAAAACAAAAGGCAGGAGAGGAAAGGTCCAATGGAATGTTTGATTAGTTAAAGCATCAAATTTTCAAATTGCAACACATGGAAAGCAAAGACTTTTTCTGCCAGTTGCTCAACAGGCTACGGGGGGCATCACCTATATTTCCTTGGCTCCAGATTTGGGGAAGCTTTCACAGAGGGACTAGCTGTTTGGTAAACTTTTTGGGGTGCGACAAATCACCCATGAATTACAGCATATGCAAACTATTAAAATTGTAAATATTGGCTAGTTAAAAGGTGTGCGTCATACACATGATGAGCAGTGGGTCCTAAGCAATCTGATTCAAGATCCTACTCCAGCAAAAGAAAGTCCTTTTAAAGATTGACATTTGGGGGAAAAGAAGGGGTATTTATAATTTATTTATACTACTTCAAAGAGGTCATTGGGGCAGAATAATTTGACGCTTTAAGATGAAAAGGTTACCTGAGTGCTCAAACATATATCCCCAAGATAAAACATGAGAATGGGGCAAACCATTTCCAGAAAAGATTTGTAATGGATAAATAGAAATTTTAGCTGGTCCTAATGGGTGCAAATGACATGATGATTAGGCTGTTGGCATGGCAGGTTTAATGCCCATCCACTGGTGCATATTCTTTGCACTGATGGAGGATGACAACCAATGAACCTCTCTCTATGATAGAAATGAATATTTTTCAAGATCAAACAATTATACTAAAATTAAGTCATCAAAAGATAACTGAGAAACATACCACAAAAGATGATGCGATGCAGTTGCAAGCTTCGAGTGCCATGGTTCCACGAGCAGCCTTAATTAGAATACATCACATCAGCATATGAGAAACATGGCCTATTACTGGCATGGTGGCATTACAACTCATTTGTTGAAAGCTTTGTTACCTTTGGTGGCTCTTGTTCAATGAAACTAATGAGATTCTGAAGAACACACTCAGACAATGCAGCAATTTCATGTACGTAGGATGGATCACCAAAGAATAACAGGTCATTGCCCATAATCTGAATAAACCAAACAGAAAATCATAGGAACTTTCAGATGTAAACCAAACTTGTAAAAGAAATTGCATGTGCATGCAACACTGGACTTGGATTGTTGCAAGAAACTCAGTATGAGACAAACCATAGGTAGCTATTAAAGGCAGCATAAACAACAATACTACTACTTTGCAGTAGCTGGGGGTTTCTTCCAAATTGCCATTCATGAAATGTCTCATTTCATGCTTAATTAAATCCAAGGGAGAATGATGCTAGCAATATATGAACATATCTAATGCCAGAGCATATTCATTTTCATATATAATATCCCAGCTCATATGACATGGTTTTTAGTTTACTGCGGTTAGCTAATCACTAAAAGATGTATATAAAATAAAAATTGTTGCCGACACAGAAATAATATTGAGAGTTGGAGCCAACCACCCACCCGAAAATACTAAGAAAAAGGCATTTCAAATTTTTTTAAGAACTTAAACATGAAACCTTAAATTGGAAGAGAAGTAGAAGTACCTCCGCACAATATGGATAGTATGGGAGCTTATCCTGAGAAAGTGTTGCCAACAACAAAATTATCCCACAAAATAACCTTATCTTCATTCTTGGAGTCATCCTACAACAACATTTCATGAAGATGAGGTTTGTTAAATTAAATTGATAAATTTCAAAACTAAAGCAGTAACAGACAAGGCTTACCATGACTTGGAATAAATGAGAGAGAGAATGCTATTTGGAAATCTTGTGATGCCTTGGTCAGGATTACCTTCAAATTAGAACAAATATACATGTATTTAAAAAAAAAAAAAAAAGAGAGAGAGTTAAAGGAACAGTGTGACTCTGCAGAACATAAATCTTATACATGACAACTTGACAGCATGCCATAGAAGAAAGATTATTCTCATTCATTTTCTTAAGATGCTAAACCATTCTCAAAGGAAGATAAACTCAAGCAGCACCAGGTTTGGTTTTACAGTTTCTGATTTTTTCAAAACCTCTGTTTGATTTTTTTATTAAAATCCCAAGTAAAATATTGGGAATATCAAGCAGCAAAATCAGAATAACTAACCAAATTCAGGGCTATCTAATAAGCAGTTAACATGAAAAGAAGAGTTTTCCACAATGAACTAATGAAAATTCTGACCTCATTACAACAAAAGTTGGTTAAATACAGTATTCTCACACCTTTATTATCCTTTCTAAAGGCTTGTAGAAAGAATACTTGTCTAAAAATTTCAGGATGTCATTTTGGAAAAACAAAGGATTGTTCAGAAGACATCCCAAAGAAAGTAATGAAATAAATACGGCATGTGAGCTTAAATTTTTCACCAGTTATGTTAGAGATAAAAACACTGATAAAAGGTTTCAGAGACCTGGAAACATAACCAAGAGGCTACATAATTTTTGAATGGATGAGAGCATTCCACCAGCATCAATTGATGTTCTGGAGCCTACACAAAGCGTACAAGCCAATTGAGCAACCAATAAAAATCAGAACATATTATTACTCATAATGTAAGACCACATTTAATTTTAAGGTCTGTGTCACAGATTGGACTTATCACATCAAATACATGTACGCATCATAGACCAAGACATGTCACATCCGTGCCCAATTTCAAACTGTTTTACAAACTTTTCATGTCAAGGGCAAGAGTTATCGAGGATAGATGCGCCTACATTTCCCAGCAAATTTATTCACATCTGTTTTTTATGTATGTGTTTGCTTTATCTATGTGGAAATATGATATCAACTTCCTTGGTGAAAGGTAAAGACTTCAAAACAACAAATACAGAAACCTAGAAATCAGATGTACAATATTGAGAAGTATCTCTAAATGTCCCTCTATTCATATGCCGAGACAACTGATCACGAAAACCCACCTACTGTGTTACAATTAAAGAATTGTTTATCACATCAAACTTACTGTGTCCAATGCGATAGCATGGTTAAATTTTAATTTTCCAAAAATGATGTTCAAATGTGGCAATTTCTTTGGAATAAAGCAAATCATAATCATTTCTGCATTTTACTCATTACACAGTGACTACCCTAAGGTTGGCATTTCAAGTTAACAATTTAATGCTCTGACAGTTACTTTAATTTCTATCCAATAATAGCTTTCGATTTTTGAACTTGAAAATGCTTCCAATAATGTTACATGTCAATTTCAAAAATGAGATGGATAGAATATAAGTGGACACAGTTGGTTCTCTGACAGTTATACGGGTTTATATCCCCATATTAGCACTCTGATTTTTTAACTTGAAAACAAAAGAACATGCATATACTAATATTAGATGTCAATTTTGAAAATGGGCTAAACTCAACATCATCCATTCAAAGTCCAGAGCTTAAGTAGTTGGTGTTTCGGAAAAATAAAAACCAAGAATGTAACCTTCTCTGATTAAATTTAGCAATTATCTGAGAACAGGATCAGTTGGCACAGTACATTATGATTTGTGTAAGTTTATAACCAGAAATTTAACATTGCCTAGGCTGTTATTACAACTGAGAGATTATTACCAATAAATGTATAGGATAGGATAGCACATATCAGCTTATGTAGTTCACAACCAAAGCTATTACATTTTCTTGATTCTGTATTATAACTGAGAGAAATGATTTGCAATAACTGAATACTCATAAATTAAGCACAGATGGCAAGCATCAAATAAATTGAATGATCAGGAACTGACTCAAGTGCTTCAATTGTAAGAAATGATGAACTAACCATCTGTCAAGTCAAAACATTCTAGGCAGCTTATTGCAGAAACCACCAGGCCATCTGAATGAGAAACTAAACCACCTAATAAAGCAACCTGAGATATCAAAATGAATGTGATGAACATATGTGGCTTACTTGCAGCACCAGATAGTCACATCAAAGGCAAGAACATTACCTCAGCGGTCTCAATATAAAGATTAAACTGCACAACATGCTCTAAAACAGAAGGTATTGTGACCTCACTAAATGCTATGCAAGATTTGACAAAATTGAGGTGCTTTCTTCCATCTTTCAAAGCTTTGATAGCCAAACAATTGCTTGAATGGACTAGAGTCTCCTGCAAGAAATTTCAAGTACTGGATGAAGAGTTTAAGATAGTAACAGAACCTCTTATTTCAGAACACACAGGTTTCTAGGGTATATTCAGAGTCAATTCCATCTTCAGTTTATGAACTGAAACTGGTTCTGTGAAGACAGTATATAAAAATCTCAAAAAAATCAACAAATTAAACACACAAAATAACTTCTCTCCAATTATGTTTCCTTTCTAGCTAGGTCAATTGTCAATGACTTTAATTTCATTAACTGTTTCTTTGTGAACAATGTCAATAACATAGCCATCATGATAAATAAGTTTGAATGTCACTGGGTAGTTAGACATTTCCACTGCATTTAAACATTAACTATGCCACTGCCACGCAGTATTGATGTATAATCCTCATACAACTCCTCTCTGGTCTTTTCTCTCCCCTCCTTTTCCACCACTAATAATTAACATCTCTTCACTTTCTTCTCTATGCATGGTTTTAAATTGCAGTTATGATCGTGAATCATGGACTTTCATAGTATAAAATAACAGTGGTACCATCGCAGTGGGGTCATTGCTGTTGCAAATCACTAGCAAGACAAATCTTTTCATGATGCATATTTTCTAATAATTCACTAAATAAAACAATATCAACACTTCTAGTAGTTAGACATATCATGCAAACAATACATAATAACTTAAATTTATGTCAAAAATATTAATTTTATTTAAGAATCATCCTGGAAATCAAACATAGTCAAACTTAAAGATAATAATAGAACAAATTAACTTAAAATCACAGGTTAGTACAGTATTAGTAACCAGAATTGAAGTCCATTTAATCTAAATTTCTAATCATAAACTATAAACAATTATAATTAATTAAATCCAAAAAATAAATATAAAAAATGAATAAATTAGGTTAAGAAAATTAAATGTCCCACCACCAACACAAATGTTAGTGATAAGAATTAAAGCTCAATTTAACAAATATTTTAAAATTCTAGACAACTAAAATTGTTAGCAAAAAAGTTTTGAAAGTTATTTCAAAAACAATTTGTGGAAGGCCTTTAATAACTAGAACTCCAAGAGTACCTACCACCCTGTACTCCCGGGTCATAGAAAAAATGAAAAACAGTGAAAAATGAAGATGAAAGTAGGCCCTTATCTTCAAAACATGGGCTGCGACAACCGTTATCCAATATAATGACTTTTTGAAGCAGGAGCTTTTGGAAGAATAAATATTTTCCTTAGAAATTTTAGTTTTTTTAATTAGTTTAGGAATCCTTATGCTATTTAGACTCTATATTACTCATATAACTTTTAATAATGATTTCTCTTCCTATAAGGATTAGGTGTTTAGGAGCGTGGTAGCAATTGTTTTTCAAATGTTTTTCACTCGGAAATGCATCAAATTAATTTTTTTTATTTTTTTTTAAATTCTTTTTTGACATCAACACATTAAAACGATCTAAATACAATTTAAAAAATTAATTTAAAACAAAAAAAAAATCAAATTTTGACAAAAAACAAGTTAAAACTCGAAGCCAATAACGTACTTAGGATTTAGACCTAGAACTAGTATAAATAGGGCTTCCTATACTATTTTTCCAGGACATGTCATATTTTCTATCAATTAATTTAGGTTTTAGAGGTTGTCTAAAAATGCTAAACCTATTTTTCTAGTTCCAGCTTCAATTTTCTTCAAGTTTTTGTTTTTGCCATCATATTAACTGTTCTTTGCTGCTTTGAGTTGATTTATCTTCCCACCCTACATCAGTTTTTGGTACAAAATGCCGTTAGCAATATGATAATAGCAGTAACGAAAACTTAATGCTGATTTTCTGTTAAATAGTGATCGTTACATAAGTCACCCCTGTTTTTTTAAAACAACGCCTCTATATGTCAAATGTCTCTAAAATTCTTTATTTCCTTTTATTCTCTTTTCCCTTCCAATATTTTGAAGGTGCATGAGCACCGCAGCTGGTATATACAAAGTTGTACTGCAACATGAAGATACCTCTGATAACAAAGGATACCAAAAACATTGTAGCCCTCCATGTTCTATACCTTGAACCTCCTCTTGACTGCATATAACAGAGTTCAATAATTTTGTATATAGAATTAAGATTCCCTACTTCCATTGTGAAGGAGTACCTATTACGCTCAAGTTTGGACAGCTTGATCAGTAGAAACACTAATCAAAAGCATATTCCTAAATATAGTACAAACACAGTCATTTTAGCTTCAAAAGCATCTAACAGCATACCAGGAGAAAATTGTATAACATTTAAAAAGTGATATTGTAATGCTGGATATGCTAGAATTAGAAATCTTGTAACCTAAGGAGGAAAAAAGGGCTCTATTTCTATACATTTCATTTATAAAAAAAGGAGTTCTGACCTTGAGTTCATTTATGATACTGAAAGCTCCACGGCATTCAACTAAAAACGTTAGATGTCGTTCCATCTCTGTCCCATAGTCAACCTAATAGTCAAGAGCAACAATAATTGTCAACCGATCTAATGATAGGCTACGTACACATCATAGAACATAAGGAAAGATGTATACAGCTAGCTGAGATTAGTTACCATCTCA
This sequence comes from Populus nigra, assembly GCF_951802175.1. Lineage (NCBI taxonomy): Eukaryota > Viridiplantae > Streptophyta > Magnoliopsida > Malpighiales > Salicaceae > Populus > Populus nigra. The sequence goes on from NC_084852.1 coordinate 13,299,435, forward strand.
ACAAAACGAGAAATCAGCCGTAGTGGCTGTTGGTATTCATCATCTTTCATACTTCCAAAATCTATAACATCATGTAGAGACTGAGAAATTTCAAAAAGCAACTGTATGGTTGACAGATTATGCAAATAACCGGTCCTGCACAAGATATAGTCAGAACTGCACTAAGAGTTGATAAAAAGTTCTTCAAACATTGCCATGCATGATAATTAGAAAAGAACATATTAAAGTGTAAGGAAAGGGGCAGATATTGAAGTATAAAGAACTACAAAATAATGAATGAAGATACTGAAAATGGTTTTCCAGAATCTTATTTCACAAATGAATCTACCAATGTTTGGTACATCATGTAATTTTCATACAATTAGCAACAAGGCTGGAACTCAATGAATCTTGTAGGTCACATCCTGTATTTTTGTTGTGTAGTCTAGGATTGAGTATTTCATGTTGTAAGCAAGATTACTAAATAATGCAATGGTTCACCAGTTTTTTTTTTTTTACCTCTTACAAGACCATGAAAATTTAGATGTTTTGAAACCTTAGCAATAGATGGTTCATTTAAAAGAAAAAAGAAAAAAACAAGGAGAAGCAAAAGGTGGCTCAATGAATGAAATGACTTCCAAAACTCAGAAAGTTCCATGAAATCATAATGCCACATTGTTTGTGATTAACACAACTCTCTCAGAACCACTAATGGTATTTTCAGTGTGCTACATATTTAAAAGAAGTGCACACCAAGCCCTTGTATCCATACAACTTATCAGATAACTACCCAGGTCAGACATACTTGGTTGCTGCAGTGTTTACTAAGCCATTATTGGTATGCACCAACCTACCAGACTACAAAAATCCTCCTATAGACTGACAGATATTTTAGCAGGCTCAAGAAAATGAATGGCATCAATGCAACAGAAAGCAAAAATAGTTAGAAAGTAAACACACATTAGATTTACCAGGAAGATATACATAGGTAATGAGAGTTACCTTGTCGCCATACTAAGGATATGCATATTGATGTTACTCCTAGGGTTCCCATACATTACATCTAAGATTTCAAGAAAATGGTCCTGCAGAAATAGATCACAACCGATTGCTTGTTAGCAGCTAAATCAAATTCCATCATGGCGTTGAACCACAAACCATTTACTTTCTCAGCATGTGCATGCTTTACAAGCAATTAATAAAAACAAGGGTACGGGAGGCGTGATGGATTCTGCACTCTTATCTTACCAAAGCAAGTACATCGTGCAAGTCTGTGAAATGAGAAAGAAGCTTCATCAAAATCGACTTCAAGCTTTCAAGCTCATCTTCATGTATTTCTTTATGGCATGCTCGCTTTGAAATACCCTCTAAAATGGTTTTCAAATGATTATCCTGGCATAATCATTGGACTCAGAGAACAGATAACTACAGCACCAAACACACAGAAGAATACCAATAATACAGCATAAAAGAGGCACAAATAGGAAAGCATTGCACTCGGCAGTTATTATTTATTAGTGATGATTAAAATAAAAGCAACATGGTTTTATGTTCTATTATCCTTCCAGAACTGAAGAGCAGTGGGTGTGATTTACAACCACATGAAAGAGAACACCCCTAGACTCACAATCTCCGCACGTGCTCCTTAAGATATGCGCTTTAAATCCCTTAAGCTTCTCAGCATAGCACTGATTTGTATTAAATTCTACATGCTGGGTCTTTTACAATTGACTTGTTATTCTCAGAATCACTTTGCAAGGTGCAGTACGAAGTGGTCACAGTCAAGAAATGCATCTCAGCAAGATATCATGATATCATCAGAAACAAAATTAGGGGTGTGGCTCCAGGAATGGAAGCGACCGAACAGCATGCACAAGAGCCATTTCATAAGAAATTAAGGCAAACAAGGCCAAAAGGAGCCAATGCCGCAACTCATCCAAACTTACCATCTGATTTTGAAGAACAATGTCCATATAAGCATCCACAACCATCACATACTGATCAAGTCTATCATATTGAGCAACTGCCTGGAATTAATAGACAAGATATAAGCATAGCAATACAGTTAAGAGTAGCTTAAGAAAATATGTGTGTGTGTGTGTGTGTGTGTGTGTGTGTACATATCAAAGAACATTCTTCTGAAGAGCTAAATGTTGATTAAACTTGCAATAATATCAGCAGCATCTGAAATTCTATCATAATTTACCATAAGCTCCGCAGCCATTCCGTATCAATAGAATAGCCAAACTTTAACTTTCAAATTAGATACAGGTGCTTATACTGCAATGGCTATCAAGCATTCTTGAAAATGCACGACTCAACAAGAAAATCACAACCAAAAGCAATACAAATGAACACCAAGCGAAAAAGAAAGTAGACAATCCTACCACATGCCCTTTATAATAAGTAAACAAGAATGACATTGAAAAATGTTGGATTAACAGAACAGAATACTGAAAGAGATTTTCTAGAATATTGGAAAGGTAGCTCACACAGCTATTTAAAAGGGAGATGAGCCATTCAAATTCGTATATATTTCAGTTATTTATATGGAAACAAAATATTGGCATATGGGTGATTGAGTTACTAATTTGTATTGTTTAGTTCTTAGCGTCAAAATATCCAAGTGTTTAACTTTATCTGGCAAGTCTAGCACCTATCTCTGCCATTTTTATGGCTACTAAAGTTCATATTCACTGCACTCTAAACAAACTTTTACAACTGCACAGAAGAACAAGCCATGACTACCAATGAAACCAAGCCTCAAGAAAAAGCAAGATTCCCACCAGAACTTCCTGGAAATAAAATATAAGCCAGAAGTCCTTGAAGAAGCCTTCTTCAAAGCTAACGACTTCAAAAACAACTCTTCCACCTTACTTGGGGTTTTTCCCAATGCTCAAGACTCGCACCAAAAGACATGTTCCACATATCTTGGCCACAATCCAATACATGAAAAGAAGGCCATGATGCTTCTCACCACTATTACAGTCCATCAAACAAATAGCAAGTTATGGTGCCTTAAGAGGTCCCCTTGCCTGAAAAAAATTGCAACTATTGATTTTATTAAGAACTATTGTCCAAATAAAAGTATTAACCTTGAAGGGTTCCTTCACTTTCCAAAGACAATGGGCAAGATGGAAAGGTAAAGGAATAGGAGATTGGGCAAGATGAGAGAGATAGGATTTGCAGGAAAAATTCAACTTCTAAGTGGGGCACCTTCCCCTTCCTCTATGCTCGAATTCTATTGAATCACCCCCCTCATTGATATTGGTGGCCTACCCATAATTTGCAGGGGACAAAATCATCTCATAGACAAGTGTACCATACACATTAGGCATAAAAGTAAAATGATTGATGAATTTGAAAGATAATAAAACAGGAATATAAAGCTCTAAGGACCTGAATAACTTTATCCACTACTGAGTAGACAATGTCCAGTTTGGATCTACTTTCACTGAGCCTGAATCCAAGTAACCTGTAATTCAAGCACTGAGCCAACCAAAAAATAATACTAACTCAAACATGACATTTAAATTTTGAAATAGAAAAACTAAAAGGCAAAACTGTGAAGTCCTTGCATGCACGACAAGTATGTAAATACCTATAGTGTGTGTGTACGTGCATGCATGCAACATGGGCAATACCTGATCGAAATAATGATCTTGGCTGCACTCAATCAGATGAAGGATACCCACAAAATTGGACCTAATTACTTCAGTTGGAAGTTCTTTCAGTAGATGGTGAAGAACAAATGAGATACAAGGGGAACTCCCACATAAATCTTCTTGATTCCTTCCCAATCCTAACTCCAGAAGTACAGAATCTACTTGTCTCTTTCAATAGAAATAAGTGAGTCAATATAACAATACAACACAAGCCACAACTAATTCATCTTACAGCAGCAATTTGCGATGAGATACTTCAGTAGTGTACTACAGTGTTACTAAGGAGCACATAGCTGTGTCTCTATTGTAATGAGAGAGAAAAAAAGTCAGAATGAGTTTTGCAAAGCCCAAATGCTAAATTGTTGTACTGTTCTCTCCTTGTACTACTAGAGTTCAGAACAATTTAAATATCAAAGAAACTTTGTCAACTGACAGCACATGGTTTTGCTGCTGTACTCTGACAGCTTGTGTTGAGATTTCAACAATGAAAATTAGGAGTGCTGCTGCAACCATAATTACCAAAGAAACCAAATACTGACCTGAGACTGAGAAGTATTCTCAAATATGCATTTCATAATATATTCAATAGTTGGTTCCATCAGACTAACAAGCAACCTTTTCTTGTCAGCAAAATGTCCATCCTCCTTTGCTGATAAATGACGCATCAATAGAATTTTGGTGTCATTAACACAGGTGACCAGGTGCCCTGCTACAGTAAAATTAACATAATATGTCAAATAGAAACGAGATAGTGTATCGCAACTTTTTAATCCTTTCAGCAGGTGCACTAGTGATGACTGGGCCTGGTCAACTCAAAATGAAACACGACCCAGAAATTTTCCAAAAGAGACCCAATATCAGACCACTTTGTGGGAAAAGTGATCTTTCTATCCCTAAGCAGTGAGAGCATTTTAAATGCAAACTGCATGAGCTGGCATGTTCATCCTTAATGGTGTCATACTTCTCTTTTTCTACATCAAACGACCGCCCCCAATCCCCCATCCATTCACCAATGCAAGAGAGAGAGAGAGATAACCAAGAAAAGAACTATCTCCAGTCAGTAAACAACATTTTTTGCTCTATTTGTTTGACCCCATTCACACATTATCTTTGCCTGATCTTTTCTCCAGTGCTTCTTTCTCCCCTTACAGGCCAGGGGTAAGAGAAGAGGGGTTTATGCAATATAATAAAATGTATGTGTCATTTTAGATCAACTTACAAATGCCATTTATATGTTAGGATAGATTAGCAATGGAAAAGAGCTATGATGAGAAAAATGGAAACAGGAACAGAATCTAAAAGTCATAAAAGGAAAGAAAGAACTCAACAGGTACAGTCTCACAGATGGTTTTTGGATGGTGCTCCTAGATGTGAGCAGTTGAGAATATCACAAGGGCTGAATCTGTATATTCTATGTCGTGAGCATGATGATATAAATAGACATTTACCTAATTTTTAGAAAACCTGATTTTTAATGAAATTCCAATCATTCCTCTCAAGTTTTATCTCCCTCTATTTTCACATCTAAACCCTGGCATAAAACATAAAGATGAACATAATCTAATATGGCCTGCTGCATAATAAGAGTCTATATTTCTAGTAGGACCAAATCAAACTCATATTTGATCTGGATCTTCAACACAAATGAAACCAGCCTAATTAGATTTGAATAAAACTTGACTACATGAATCCAGAAAAGGGTGTGTCAAACCCACTACATAAGACCACACATTTGGTAACTTGAAATCTAATAATATTTCATACTCTGAAAATAGCATATGAATGGCAATAAGCACTTCTGAAATTAAGCAGAAACATATACCTATATCAGACAAAGGCAACTTCCTTGCACAGTGGGCCATGTACAAACGGCAGTAGGCAGATGCTAAGGGATCAACTACCCCTCTTGCCATCATAACGAGGCGCTGGAGACTATCTAGAGGTTGGTCAATCAGAAAACGCCAGCAAGGAAATATAGCCAATTCCAAATAACTGAAGCACAATACCCAGAAACAATATGTGAGAGAGAAAAGAGAACGAAGCTCACAAGACCATATATTAAAAGGAAAACAAAAAAGCATAAACATGAAAGAAATTTATCAAACCACTAGACAGAAAAAACTATTATTAAGAGAATGGGATGTAAATAGAAGACAATATGGATAGCGTATAAAATCTTAGATTCCCATGAGTAGCCCAAGTATCCCTGAGAATACATTAACAAAAGAAAAGAAATATAAGAATAAAATTACATGAACCATTGGTAACATTTTAATATTTTAAGTTATTGACCACCAAGGCTTGAGCATAACTCAATTTTATCGAGACAACCAAAACATAGAAGAAAAAAATAATAGCTAATTGGAACATCAGAAAAAAGAAATTACTAAGATTAAAGGAAACAAGGAAGATCAGCATCCAGTAGCTCCCCTAAGCATGATGTGAACCTATACTGAGCTTGGGTAGAGAAAACAATAACTATCCCACCTTCAAGCGCCATTCAATTTTACCACCCACAGCAAAGTAAAAATGGTTAACCTTATTAACAATGATGATCCAAATGTGACTGTGATTATTGAGGTCTATAGAGGAGTTTACAATAAGTCCTTTGATACAATGAGTAGTGAGGTAGTGCTATGTCCTAAGAATGCCTTGCATAAGTAAAAGTGTAGATGGATTTTCCTTCACCTAGGAATTTGCATCACATTTAAAGTAGGGGATTGTTTCAAATAGTTGAGGTAATCCCCTACTTGAGAAATGCAAATCCCTACAAGGAGGAAAATTTATTTACACTTTTCCTTATGCAAGGCATTATTAGAAAGCAACACTACCTCACCACTCACCTTATCAAAGGCATTATTGAACCGCTCTACAAGGTCCATCTTAAATATTTTTACATGCCAAATATCAACTGCATGTTGCTTCAAGCACAGCTAGCACAACTCAGTTCAGCACACTGGTCTTGATTTATGGGAGCCATTTTAGGAATGATTTTCAGTTTCTTAAACATATCTTGCTATATATACTCAGTTAAGACTGTTAGATATCTTGTTAAGGTATTTGCTTGTTGCCTTTGAACCATCAAAAGGAAATTGGTGCCGGATAGGCACAAAGAAATGTTTAGCCAACAGAGAATAGCAAAAACCTGTCAGTTAATTCTACAAAAAAAATCACAAATTTGGTTTTTTAACATATAAATCTACCACACACACACACACACACAAAAAAAAAAGACAATCTCTACAGATGCATATTTTATCTTAAGGCAAATGCTTGTGTGACATTGTTTGACATAAGGTGATCATTTCAAACTATAACATTATGAAGCATTCTCAAGTTACTCCTGCTTTAAGTTAAACTCCTAGTAAATGCAGCACCTGAATCATAATTGAACTAAACCGACATATCATCATAGGAGCAGTTTCCTGTTCAAGATGCCACTCTTTGCGGTGAAACAAAACATATGAGACTAACAAACAGAGTGCAAACAAAACTACAAACTAAAAATCAATGCAGAGAGTTTATGAATCAAAGAACAAATAGGAGAGGAAAAAATGCTTCACACACTTGGCATAATTTCAACCAAATAAGGGTAAAGAATACAGAGAATATAAGAAGATAAGGACTTCACATGCGTGGAAGTAGCTCTCGAATTGAACCAACTTTGCAAAACCAGTTATTGCAAGTTTCTTTTGCATCAGAGCAAATATCACTTGCTTTAAAATTCTCTGCCAAATAAACAGAACAGTAGTTTCAGGAAAAATTATCTAGCTGCTTCAAAAGGAATGAAAGAAAAGAAAATAATCAAGAATTTTAGCATGCCCAGAGTTGAGAATAGTACAATCTTTGGCTTACAGCAACAAACATGCAAGTTCAAGTTTCAAGAGCCCCTTCATGCAAAAAAATATGAAAGGTAGGACTGTCTTCAAATTATTCCACCCAAGAGCCAAGACTGCAATTCAGTGGGATGATGACTGGGTCATGGCATTTCTTTTCAGATAATTTAGTCTGAGAACAACGGTAAAAATTTTCGAAGGCTTTGTAAACTACAGTATCTAATGACACAACTCTGTTGGCTCTTCAATGACTTCATCATGAAATCAACAGGAATTGTATTTAGCACATTGACATCCCAGAAAGATAGATGTGCACACTTATCGAGATAGTCGGACAAGCATGCTTATATGATATTATGTCAAAAAGTAAATGGTAGAACTCAATAACTCAAGGTACAAAAAAAAAAAAAACATGGGTACTCAACTACTTGTTTATGCAACATCAAACTTGATATATCTAATACTAAAGAGGAATTAAATCCAGCTGCATGATTGTGGTTATCAAGTGAAAATGCAAGTGACATAGACAAACAAATGGAAAAAGATTTAGACCTGGTAAAGAGCACAGAAAGGTTCCATCTTCTGAAAATTCAGCTTTCTGCTGGATGCGTTTCCATACCATATCTCCAAGCATGTCCAATACATCTGTAGCAAGTACAAATAATGTAGGATAAAACTGTAGAACCGATGTATCCATCAAAAGCTTAGCAACCTACACAACAGGCAAATGAAATCAAGTTAAGAAGAAGTTCAACCGAGATTCAAAATACACTCATGGACCTACACTTCTCAAATCAGGAGGATACAGATTTTTTTTACACCATGAAGTAACAGTTGTACAACTCACAATTTTCCTAGCATGTGAATTGCTAGATTGGTCTTAAAGTTTGTATACCAAAATCAAGCCACTTTCTTCAAGAGCAATATGACCACATTATTTCACAGACTGACAATATACATTGATCATTGGCCAGCTCAACTAATTCTCATAACCAATTAGTTAACGAAGAAACCTACAAAGCCAGCCACATCCATTAATGAAATCCCCATTGAAAAAAATAACCTTTATAGTTAACTTCAAAGCTGTTACACGATCTTCAGCATGCCAAGCACGGTTGATTTCATCTTTGAGCTCGTGTAATCGTGAGACATACTCCTGTCCAGTAATGACCTTCACATCTTCTTGGGAAATCCTTTGTGGATCATCCACTTCCTCTAAATGACTACTTTCCGAAGATTTCCGGAATGATGTGCTACTTTTAATGATCACATCAGGCATCTGTAGAAAATATATCATATTTCCACTAGTATCACTAACTTCAGGGAACAAAATCAAATAATTGAAAAGAATAGATAAACTTACAGAAGCAATTGATATCATTTTCGAGACTGGAAATTTTTGCATTAAGAATCTCTTGAAAGAAGTCCACTCCTTGGATGAAACTTGACTATTATTATTAGTAGTAGTATTAGCAGCTTTTTCTTCAGCACTAGTTGAATCCTCAGCGTCTAGTCCTCTTAGCGGGTCAAAGAAATCGTTATTTCCATTCTTTTCAACGACCACCTTCATATAAAAAATGAAAAGAAAAAATTATTGTGAAAAAACAAACAAAAACAGAAGAAGAAGAAGAATGGAAGAAAGATGTGTGAGAATTTCGAATGTTGGACCTGGTTGTGGAAAGACGGCGATGGAGGTAAAAGAGGATGGTGATCGGTGCGTGAGCGACGAAGCACGTGGCCTTGCTCTTCGGCACTGTAATCTCGACGCCGGAACTCCATGCGAAAGACAGATTTTCGACTTCTAAGTTTTTGATCTTTCAATTCCATCATCAAGAAGTATAGGAATTAAATTCAGATTTGAAAACGGCAGTAAATTATAAATTAGTTGAAAAAAACTAATCGATTATTATTATTGATAACAATAGATAGATAGTGACCCGTCGCTGCATATCAAAATTTTTTAACAAATTTGGCAGTTAGTATAAAAATGACCACTTAACATATCAGTAAAAACTTTTGGTGAAATATCAAAAATTTGGTTAAATAACTTTTTTTTTATATATGTGGTGATTATAAACTATAATATTTAATTAAATATTACATTTTAAATCATGATATTAATTAAATTTAAAATTAATTGATATTCGGTTTGTAATAATTGATTAAATTAACTAATTGGTTGATATTAAAATATAAAAAATAACTACTACGTGAATAATAACTTTTTGAAATTTTAATTGGATTCTGTTTTTTAATTTACAAGTTGGACAAAAATATATATTTTTACTCATAAAACATATTTAAAAAAAATCATAAAATTATAATTTTTATATTAAACAGTTGATCAATTCATACAACTAGATTAATTGATTGATCAGTTAAGCCAAAAAATTGACGATAAAGCTACATGTTAACTTGTCGCGCTTCAGAAACGCAATATGTTTAAATGTCATTATTTTAAAGCAAAACAACTGTCTCTTAACACTTAAGATGACGATATTTAGTAAATGTCTTGCTTTAAAAGTGCAACAAAATGAAAGTGTGTTATTTTACTAAATATTACTAAATATAAAAGTGTGTTATTTTACTAAATATTTTTTAAATAGTGTTATTCTATCAAAAGTTTTAATTTATTGTTCTAATAAAAAAAATCAATTTTTTAACATAAAAATAATTATTCAATCATTCTCAGCACATGTTAAAAAAAAAACTTCATAATCATTATCTTTAAATAAAGTTTCAAATCTAAAATAAAATACTAATATTAAAAAAATTTGATAATCTCTAAAAATCCATAATCACAAATATTTCAGATGACTTTTTGATATTGTTATTAAATTCAGCTCAGCAGATTAATATTAAAACTTCTCGACCCAATTATTTATATATCTTAAATTTTAAATTAAATCATGTGAAGATTATCTCAACATGACTCAATTGATTTTGTGAGTCCAAAAATAACATATACGATCGGTAAAATCATGGTTTGACATTAAAAAAAAAATCAAGATTGAGACGTCAGATTTCCCGACTTGACCTACCAAACTCACAACTTGGTCATGGACTCCACTAAGTTTAATAAAGAAATTTTAATTATTTTTTATTTAATTATATGATACCAAAAATATTCGCTCACAAAATCAATCATTAACTCAATATTGGGACATTTGCTTGAAATTATGATAACTCTATAGAAAGTAAATGGAAACAAATTAAAAAGCTCAATTTCCAAACAACCCAAGCTACCATGCCAACGATCCGAGTTATGAAGTCAACATTGGTTTATAACTTTTTTTTGCTAAGCTATTTTTATTTAATTATTTAGAAACAAGACGCTCATAAAAGCGAGCATCAATCCAATGTTGGATGTTTGTTTGAAACCATGATAATAACATAAAAAACAAAACAAAATAAATTGTGTAACTTAATTCTTAATTAACCCGTCAAAACTCGCGATATGGATCATGAACTACACTATTTTTAACAACTTTATTTTTTCTAAAACTATTTTTTATTTAATTATATGATAGAAAAATAGATGCTCACAAAATTAACTATCAACTTAATGTCATGAAGTTTATTTGAAATTGAGATAAACCTATAAAGGAAAAACAATATAAATTATAAAAATTAATTTAAAATCAATAAAATATTGAAGGATGACATTGAAAAAAAAAAAACATTAAAAAGCGTCACTTTTTAATCATTAAAAAACAACCTATAAAGGTTGAAATTGGGGAAAATCAAAAGAAAAAAAGAGGGGGAAAAAAGCCAAGCCCGCAGGTTCGGGTGGCTTAGCACGACTAGGCCTCTAAAAAAAGCCCTCATGCGCTTGCCGATGACTTCTTTATTTTTTAAGGGGCATGCCACATTTCATCTGCTCCTTTTTTTAAAAAAAAAATTACTATAGATGAAGCGTCACTTGCTTTTCCAAATTTTAGCCACTTGTTGTCGAAAAGTCAAGCTACTAATTCTAATGTTTGAAAAAACCCATTTTCACTTATTTTTCAACCAAGAAAATAAATAAGAAATACCATAGGGACCTTAATAGATCCTTTTCTAGTATTAAATAATCATTTAATTGGTTATAAGATAAAAAAATCAACTCGAACCAAAAACATTTTTTGAGGCTTGATATGCTTTTCCAGTAAAATAAAGGGGAAAAAGACCTTAATAGAACTTCTATCATCAAATGAAACTTATTGATAACAAGAATAACTAGTTTCACCTTTGAAAATGTGTCATCTATCAACTTTATCTCTCATTCGCCATAATCCAACAACTTTGTCTCCTTTCTCAAGCTCAAAGATGAAAATATGAGCAAAATAAAGTTTTGGACTAAATTATTGTATGTCAAAAATAAAAGACTAAAGAGGAGATTTGACAAAATTTAAAGGCATAAAGGCATTGATATTTTTTTTACTTTTTTTAAAGGCCTCCCATTCCTTCTCCATATCAATTTCAATCCTCTCATTTTCAATTTTCCTCAAACAATATGATCAAATTCTTTTATGTGAAATCGAGCATCAACATAATGATGAGGTTTTTTTTTATATTGAGATAGATATATAAAGAATATATTAAAATAAATCATCAACTTCAAATTCCAATAAACACAACATTAAAGAATCAGGTTGAAAATATAAAAAAAATTGATGACGAAAGGAAAAAAAAAAGAGACCACAACTAACATCATTGTACTTTTAAAAATAAAAAGTTGACCATTTTCTTTTCAATTTTCTTCCTCTCATTTTGGATTTTCCAAAAACAATAAAATCAAAACTTTTTTCAAGAAGCAAAGCATTAACCCAATATTAAGGCATCTTAGAGACCATAATAAGCATATATAAATAAATAAAAATAAATTAGTAACCCTAAATATCAATCAGCGCAATATTTAATGACAAAACTAAAAAAAAATTGATGGAAAAAAAAACAAAAAAATATTATATGTATCCACAATGTTTCCTATCAAAGGCTCATCGACACACTTAGCACTCTTAGTGTTTTTTTTTCTTTTTAATGCTTATAGATTTTATAGATATCAAGCCACATACTTGGTGCCACATCATTAAATAATAAAAAATAATATTACATTATTAATGGGTGCGCGCATGAATATAATAATATCACGTGTTACTAATTGATAGGTTAGGTAATAGAAGGTGCTTTCTTGGTATAAACTTGCTCATCAGAAATTAGCCTAGATAGATTTTCTAAGAAATGAGCAGCTACATTATCTAACGTGAATAAATATAAAATATTGAAAAGGGTCAGTTAACTCATTTAAATGCATAAATAAGAGATTATAAATAAGATCCATCCCCGTCTGCTATCTTGAAGTGATGGACAAGTTGAGCAGAGTCTGATTCATGAAAAACACGAGTGAAGCCAAGGTCGATAGCCAGCTTCAGTCCATAAATAGCAGCATAGGCTTCGCCTATAGCAATTGGATACTGCACATTCAATCCTTTGCGGGCTGAAAATAATAATTTAGCCTAAGTGGTTTCTTGCTACGACTAAAAAACCACTGATATCAATCTTGATCGAGTCAATAGTTGAAGGTTGCCAACAAGAAGTTTTTTTATTGCGAAAGTTTCCTCTTATGAATTAGCAGAACAATAACAAAATAAAGCAGGATGAGCAATCTCTACAACTCTAGGTTCATCAATACTGCGGGGTTCTGGAAAATATAAGGTATTTCTAGCAAACTAAATACTCCAAGCTAACATGACTTCATTCTCTACCTCTGAATCATCAAGGTGCATTTAGAAAGAGCCGTACCAATCAATAATAGAGTAGTGTATCTTTGAAAGTTCTCTAACAGAGATGGTTAACTTTAACTTCAAACTCTAGGTTCAGAATCTCTATTCTCTGCTATATATATCCCAGGTTTGGCGGGATATTCTAGATTAACTCGATCTTGATTACCAGAATTACAGGTTTATTATGACCAGTTTTTTTATGTTAATTTTTTTTCTTATTTAGGCACCTGAACATTATTTTTTGCACAAAAAATAATCCAGTCTTGTGATGAAGTGCGGCCACTAGGTGTATATGGGATTGTGGTGGCAGTAGCGGTTCAAAGTGCTTTTCGTTTAGAAATGTATCAAAATAAAGTTTTTTTTATTTTTAAAAAATTATTTTTGATATCAGCACATCAAATCAAAACAATCTTAAAACATAAAAAAAAATCATTTTAAGCAAAAAAAAATTAAATTTTGAGGGAACGCATTTGCACCGCGTTACCAAACACTTCCGAGGTAGTTTTTGAAATTAAAAGACTATTTAACTTATTTTACAAAACTAGAAGAAACAGTTTTATAAAATGAACATAGCAACTCGAATAATTTAAAGTCATGCATTTAATTGATAGTTCGAAAGTTGTTGCTCAAATAACACTAGTATATTTTGCTTTCTTCAAGAAGTTTTGAAGTTTAAACCCCTTTTTTTACAATAGAAAAAATCTGCTCGAACAATTTAAAGCCATGCAATTAATTCATAGCTCGAAAGATGTTGCTCAATTGGCACTAATGTGTTTTTTTTTTTCCCTTCAAGAAGTTTGGAGTTTAAACCTCTTAATTATTTCTAACAAGAGAAATAATCTTCTAGTTTTATTTATGAACAAAACCCCGTAAAAAAAAATTCAAATACTTGTAACTTAACACTTTTAGTTTATCAAAATTAATTAATTAATTACTTCTCTATATTTTAAAGTTTTTATTTAAATTTCATGTTCATTTTTTATTTCTTGAAAATAGAATAAAGAAAAGATAATTAGTTTAATAGGGAGCTTAAGATCAGTTACAAAAGAATGTATTTTCTGAAAAATTGAAACTATATCGGTGAACGGACCATTTGATTATTTCTAATACTATAGGAACTAATTAACTAGTTTTAATAAACTACAAGAATATATTCTTACACATTATATATATATATATATATATATATATATATATATATATATAAACAGCAAATATAATCATATATATTTAACCTGAAACACAAAAATTGTATAAAGTGCAATTACAGATAACGGATTAATACGTTACAATTAAAGTTCATTGGAGTATTACATAGAGATAATTAAAATCCTAGAGGATTGTAAAGCAGTAATTAAATTATTATTATTATTATTTTAATCAACATTGTACTAAGTAATTAATTATATAAAATGTGGGAGAACCACCCAAATGTATTTTCTTTTTTATTGTTTTATGAATAAATAACGAACCTCAACCCAAGACCATTTCATGGGTAATTGCACATTCCATATACGCAAAATTCACCTTTCTGGCACCGGTTATTGCACTTCCCGCAGTGCCTCTTATCAAGAGAAAGCAGCACACACTCTCCTCTGCAACAATCTTCTGTGTATTTACACTTTCTCTTGCATGCACCGCAATTTTGTTTGTCTGTAGCCAAGTCCATGCACTTGTTGTGGCAGCATTTATAGTTTTTACCTTGCAGAATCTGGCATATTTCGTTGTCTTTGTTGCAGTGGTCAGCGGCTCTAGGATTCTTTTCTGCTGCGAGGAACCGACCCAACCTTTTTGAAGGCATTAGCTCCTTTCCATCGTGCATAATATTAAGCCCCTGTGACAATCTAGTTGAAGTATCGATACTTTGATCATCCTTTGGTGGTTTCTCTTCATCTTCGCCGATTCTTTTCACTGTGAGAGTAGTGGAGAGAGCCACTGTTACAGCTATAATGAAGATTATCCGGACGAGCTGCATTGTTTTGGAATTCAAGAGAGAGAGAGAGAGTTGGTCTTCTTCTTCCTCTTGATAACAACGCGAGAGCTGGTTTTGAAACCTTAGGAGAGAGAGATGTAGAGCAAATGGCGTGTAAGACTTCGGGTTTATAACAGGACAAAAAGGAAGGGTTGACGCGGGAAAAGTTGTAAAAGGTGGATCCTCCTCTTATGAAACGTGCGGCAAAGAGTGCGGTACTGTCAATATTAATCTAGGGTTTAGTTGTTAATGAAGAAAATTCACTTGTAAATATTAATTTGGGAGCCCCCTAACTTACGCAAAGCAGAAGGGCAAACCTGACTTCTCAGAGTTGAAGAACAAGCAAGCCCTGCAAATCGCCGACATGAGCAAAATGAGGCACGCAGTTCGTGGAAGCAAAGGGAAGTAGCATTTAAGAAACTAGGCGGCTTTTGTTATTAACAAATAACGTTATTAGTAGACTCTAAACACCCGGCTGAGGGGCATAATTATAGTTTGTAGAATATATAAAACTTGAGCAGAAAGATACCGTTAATGTACAATCTATCTCTCAGTTTCTACTAATTATATTAATAAAGCAATAAGTAAACCATATATGAAGAATTAATATCTTGAGTTGAAAGGAATGCATCATACATTATATTTTTCATTTCATAGGAGAATCGATGAAGGAGCACCAGGTGTCAATTGTACAACTACAGATTCAGGCTCCACTTTACATGTTTTTATATATAGGAAAAAGCAGCTGCTATTATAAAATTAATAGATACAAATAAAAATACCTATAGAATCTTTTTGTTGGTATATTATGGGGATATTTACCGGCTGAATTTTTTTATCGCTAAATCCATCGGTAAATATTAACGGGAATATTTTCACGGTATATACCGAGAAAACTGTAGTGAGAAAAGAATGAATTAAAAAAAATTAAAAAGTACCACGACGTGTAAGTTTTACAGATAAAGTTATTGACGAAATTAATCTGATGGTAAAATTCATCCGTGAATATCCTGACGGTATTATAGTGGGATTCAAGAAGGCAAATCGTATGATGATGTGACATTTATACTGACACAATTGTCGATGGAGTTACCATCGGAATAATTCCATTGGTAATAATTAATTTATGATCTAGCACTCAACCCTCCTCTCCCCCTCCCCCATTTCTACTTCTTCATTGTCCATTTTTTCTGCAACAAACAACCCTTTCAATCTCAACACAACTCAACTTCCCACAACTTTTCTAGCCACCACAACACTTGGTTTGTCAGCATCTGTGTTTTGATTCAAATTTTATTAAGGATTATCCACCTTAAGTAAGCACATTTGTACACATTTACCGAAAATTACAACTCGGCAATAGAATTAACAAAATATAAAACAAACCCATTAAATAAACCATTATTTATTTCATCACAAAACACTTAATTTGGTAATTCGACATAAGTTTCAACAATTTACAAACAAATATAATTTTTATAAAATCTAAAACAAACCCTAACATGTACAAATCATAAATCCATACAAGTTTATTAGAGAAAAAACTATAAAACAAGTAAACAAAAAGGGATAGATTTACTTACTTAAGGTGGAGAATCCTCAATAAAATTTAAATCAAAACAAAAATGCTAACAAATCGAGTGTTATGGTAGCCAGATTTATTGTGAAAGGTTGAATTATGGTGAAATTGAAGGGGTGGCTGTTTGTTTTTTAAAAAAAATGCATAAGAAAAAAAGAGAAATGGGGGAGAGGAGAGGGAGAGGAAGGGGAGGGTCGATCATCAGGTCATAAATTAAATATTACCGGTGAATTTACCGATATAGTTATTCTATTGGGCATTCCATCGATCATTCTGTCGGTAAAAAATATCACTTCACCATATGATTTGCCTTGTTAAATCCCATTGTAATATCATCTATAATTCTGTTGGTATATACCGAGGGATTATTTTTGTCGGTATATTTAAGAATTAACTTCACCGTTGGATTAATTCCATCGATAAGTCGTTGGTAAAAGTTACATGTCATCGTACTTTTCTGGTTTTTTATTTTTTTTTCACTGCAATTCTCTTAGTATATATTAAAGAAATGTTTCTGTTACGGTTTACCAACGATTATAGCAATGGAAAAGTCTGTCGGTAAAATTTACCACAATCTACTGACGAAAAAATTTGTCGTTGTTTTCATTTGTATTTGTCAAATTTCTGGTAGTGCGTGTATGTTTGATTTGTTACTAAAATTAATTCATAATTTAATTCTTTTTTTATATTTTAGTTTATGTTATTTAAAAAAAATTAACATGGATCTAGACTACACACTAAATGGATTGACAATGGCTTTGTTTTACACAAAGCTCGAGTCGTGCAAGGGTGGACACGGATAATGTGGCAAGACTAATGGTCATCCCTTGTCTTTAGGATACATTAGAGAGACTGACCTCGTGAGCTCAAAGCCCCTAAATGAAGGTCCAATGTTACTTTATTTAGTGGATGTTTGGTAATGTGGCTACGTGTGAGGTTGAGAGTGAGCCACAAAAATATGTGTTTGGTTAAGTTAAAACTTGGTTTTGTTTTGGTGGGACCCGCTATAAATTGAGGGCACCTGAGGTTTAACAAAAGCAAAAAAGTTGAGCTTTGAAAACAGCAGCTCACCTTAGTTTTTCAATTATCCACCGACAAACCAGTTTGGCCACCAAACACATATTTATGAAGAGAGAAAAAACTCGTTGGAGGAATATCAAACTTCTCAGAAGCTCAACGATTCCTCTAGAAAGTAGAAGAGAAAGAGAGAAGGAAGAAGAGCAGAAACAAAGGAAAAATAAGAAGGACCGTTGTCCATCGGCCAAGCAACTTCCCCAGTTCACCACTAGCCTCCGCCGTTTCGACCGCTAGCCAGACATCGTCACCGCACAGGGTAGCCTACTCTTCCCCTTCTCCTTCTCCTCCTCCTTCTTCTTCTGTTGCATTTCCTCATCTCCACTATTCTGCAAAGTGAACAGACTTTTCATGTCAGTCCGACCCAAATAAATGCATATTGGACTGGGTTCGACCCAGTAAAATAAAATAAAAATCCAAAAAATTTCTCAGATATTGTGTTTTATCGAAAAATTAGTTTTTAACATTATTCAGTGGCACTACATAATTATATTAGAAGGAGATTGCATGATGACATAGTCCTTGTCGGATGGATTTGATCGCAATCCCAATTTTGTTCCTAACGATATTTTACCTGATGTTGTTGCACGCTCAGGAAGCCATGGAAACTGTAGTCTTTGTTGAATGGATTTCGTACGTGATGGAATTGCAGATAGTTTAATGAAACAATAAAAAATACTTTATATAAAGTATTGCTTATTTCATGATGTAATAACAATAGTTAAATCTATAATATTTCAATTAAAAACCATCAATATATATATATATATATATATATATATATATATATATATATATCTTTTTAGTTATTTTATAACCTCAATTTGAAAAGTATTCTTAACCAAATACATTAAACTATTTTTTGTTCAACCTGAATTTCAACCACAGTTTTAACCAAACATATATTTTACCAAACCAGCTTTAACTAAAAGTTCTTTTCATAAAATAATATTTTTCAAACTATATCCACAAAAATTACCAAACACATATTTAACATTTCCTAGAAAGTTAAAGTAGAAGTAGCTTAGCCTATAAAACTCTACTTTCTTTTGTCTAGCTCAAATATAACACGTGGGTGATTTGGTGTGAATCATAACATCACGAGGGCATCTTTTATCTTTGATCTTCTACTAACTAGAAGTATAGTTTTAAAACCTGACCCAGTGGTTGATCCAGTATAATGATCGGGACACGGGTCAGATGGGTTGACCCGGGTTAACCCGGGTCAACCTAAAAAAAATGGGTTCAAGAATGACGGAATTGTGCGCCTTCAACTTAAGAAACAGAAATTCTTCAACTGCTGGTATCTCCCTGATCCTCTTTAGCGCTTCCTTGCTGGGTTTTTCATCCACACCAATGGTCATTACTGCTTGTTTTCGTGGAGCGATCTTGCCAACGCTCATGAAACTCACATTTACATTCTCCTCGTTAAGGATATTCCCCATACTACCAATCATACCTGGTTGATCAACCTCACTGCAAAGTATGAGGCTGTCTTCCATGCTCACATCAACACCAAATGAATCTATCTTGGTGAAGTAGGGCTTCCTGTCTTTCACTTTTCCCTCCACTTTAATCTTACCAGAGTAAAAAATTGCAGTGGCAAATTTAGATTCCACATTGGTAATTTGGACGTGGATGAACTCAAGTGGATTCTCAGGTGAACCATCCAACAGAATAATCTTTTGTTATCCTCGGTCCTCCACTTAAAATTAAGCTTTCAAATTTTACCCAACAACTAAAACCTGAAATAAAAAGGAAGAAAACTAACTAAAACCAAAATCTTACCAAAAGAATTAATCAAAATAATCTCACCATGTCTCTGCTTTTCGGCCGCTGAATTGACACTTAATACCTATTAGGAAGAGGCACCAAACACCTTGGATTTGGATTTTTTGAGAAGGTTTTGAGATTGTGGGGTTAGATTTTTGTAGATCTCCGAGAGAGAATGTGAGAGATTGAAAATTGTTTGAGTATAAGAAGAAGATACTGGCGGAAACGAGTAAGATAGTAAGAGCAAAGATGAAAGGGTATTTTCTTTCTTTGACCAGATTTTGAACAGATATCATCGCCATATGCTTTTTTTTATAAGCTTTTGGGAGAGAAAGAGTTTAAGCAACTAGCAAGGATCGAGATCCACAAAGATTGTGGGTCGGAGACAGAGAGAGACGATGACATTCAATCAAAGAGAGACGATAGCTTTCAATCAAATTGAGTGTTTAGGAAAAAACAATGTCGTTTTGTTCATATATATATATATATAGGTCGACTCGATGGGTCAACCTGGAACCCGGTTGACCCGGGTAAACTCGGCTGAGACCCGACCTTATATATATATCCCATCGGGTCGACCGGGTCTCACCGGGCCAATTCTCATTCTGTTTTTTGCTTAGACCATGCCCGGTCCCAGACTCGGGTTGGCCGTCAAAACTATGACCAAAAATCTATAACTCTCTCAAAGCTCTCCTACTCATACCACACGACTTCTGGAGCTCCATCTGTTTGGACTTTGACCACTAACTTATGCTTCTCTAGCATTGCTTGTCTTCCTCCTACGCCTATTTCCACCTGCATCCATTCTTCTCGATTAGTATATTGTTGCTTCTACAAGTCATAACACTACTAGCTCTTGGGATATTGACATGTTCTTCAGAACCCTCGTACACAAATGGGTTTTGATTACAGATCCATTATGTATATCTCTAGTTAAATAATTTTGTTAGTTTCTATACTTGTTTCTTTATCTTGTTTTTCAGAGAACGAGAATTTAAAGTTCTTATTTGATTTTTAAATTATTTATTACATTCTTAAATATAAAGGAAAATATGTCAATCAGTTTTTATTGACCGGTGGTCTCCTCATCACATCACGGACGGAGGTGCCGCTTCTATGGCATACAATGACTCGGTCAATATGAGATTCTTGGTCAATGACTTTAACAGAGTTGCTTGTATAGTGAGCCAGTACCGGTCCATCCGGACCTTAGTTAACGGACAATTTTCGAGTTAATGACCTTCTTCGAGCCACCACATGATTCTGCTCAGAGATCATTTCCTTGTCACATTTCACAATCTCATGGTTTGACCATTTTAGCAGACGAAATTCAGCAGCCAGTTGTTCTACATTAGAAGCTTAGCGTCGAGTAACCAGGCACTACAACAAAAAATTCGTTCTGAAGATATGGAGCAGAGAGGATTAGAACAGCTTAAAAATGTGGATAAGATGCACAACTAAAAACAGCTCACTCTCCAGTTACTCAGTTTTCACAACTATATGACTACAACAAGCTCCTAGAAGTAATAACATTAATATATCAAGGTGTAAACCTCCAGATCTCTCTTAATTTATCATGGTGAAGCAGAAACCGTGTCGGTGCCGGAAAAATGAGAGGCGGCATCATCTTTCGATATGGAAACATAGTTAACAGGGGCAGATAGCCTATTATCCCTCCTTCCACCTTTAGTTGCAGAACTGCTCCCATTTTGATTAGAATTTAGAGATAGCCGCCTGCTTGGAGTTCCATTAGCACTGCCATTTGCTCGGGGACCAACCACCTTCTTTGTACCAACTGGTCGAGCAGGACTAGGTCTTGCACTGAAAATGGTGTCTTGTTCTGTGTTTTGCTGCTCATGGAACTTCTTCTGATCCTGTCATATCCAAGGTTATCTCCTTTTAGCAAGAGAGCAATCGAACAAATCTCACTCTAGACCCAAATCAATTCACATTCTAGTTTAAATGCATGCATGAGCTGGAACAGTGTAATAGTCACTAAATAGGAACTCACCCTCATTCTCCGCTTCTCTTCTTCTCTTTCCTGTCTGAGCATGGCATATTCATCTAGCATGGCAAGGAGAGGAACACCATCATATGCAAACTGTATGCCACGATCTTCTTCCCAAGCCCGAGTTTTGGCAACCAAGGTGTCAACCAAAGCTACAAGGGCCAACAAAACCAATTAAATCTCTGGATGCAGATCTACGCAGAACATTTTACAAAGAGAACAAAGATGTTGATCTTGCCAACTCTTTGGCTTCCCTGATTCAACAGATACCTGGAATTTTGTTAACCAGGATACGGGCCTTTTCTGCACGTTTGAGATTCAAATGTGCACCTCTGCTTGCATTATACCTGTTTTCATCCTGTTTCAACAAGACAATGCCATTTAAGTTACACCATCAAATCGGCGTTGTACAAGTAATTTCACCTGCTTTCTAGAAAATCCAGTTTGATCTGTTGTTCCTTTTCACTATGTTTAACCTCATCATTCACCATTAGGACTCAAGAGTTTTTCCAGTCATATAATGTCAAAATGAGACAGTTGTCCTGCTACTAGGCAAATGTGGAATGCACAATTAGACAAGATAAAAACATCAACAAGCAAGATCAATCACATTAACCTATTATCTGTTAAAGAAAACCAGGGGACAGAGATATCCTGTTACTACGCACACGTGATTACACAATTAGATAAAATAAAAACATCAGCAAGCAAGATCACTCACATAAACCTATTATCTGCCAAACAAAACAAGTGTAAGCAGAGAAAAAAATATTTCCCACTTAAAAGGGGATCTATAGATCAGCTCCCAATGCAGGAATTTCTTGGGGGACCTGAGAGGCCATGGCCCTTCATCACTTGAAATAATTTTTTTCTATTAATGCCCCCGCGCATCTATAAAGTATATATGTATCATCAACAGACCTCCCTAAAACAATGACATGCCATACCACTGTGCCAGGAAAGCAGTGGAGAGATCTCTTGGAAGTGATTATTGAAATTCTCAAATCAGCAGTGACAGTATGTCACAAAGAAGGAGAGAGATCAAAATACCCGATTGTAGTCTTCTAGCCAACTCTCTTCCTCACATGCTGACATCCATTTCTCAACCTTATCCAAAATTTCTTTTCTGCTTAGAGCTTCTTCTTTGGCTCTTGATATCTGATTGTCCATGTCAGCCAGTAACTCAGTAGGCTCAACATTTCCAGAATCAATGAGAGTCATAATCTTTTCTCGAGCAGCCTCTGGATCTATCTCTATATGAGCATGGACATATATCTCTTCAAGTTCTGCTTGCTTTCTGAAGGCAATTTCTTTCATCCTGCTGGCTTTCAATTGATCAAGCCTTTCAACTTCAACCTCAGCCTTAAAAGCAAGTAATGGTAAAATCAGTATTCAACTTTCAGAGTTTTCACAAAAAAAAAAAGTATACAGCTTTCACAGTTATTCAACCTTGCAGGTATATTTACTTGCAGAATTCAAATACCTGCTCAATCAGATCCAGAGCCAGAGCTCCTGGGACAGCCACTTCATCAACTGAAGCCAACATGTTACAGGTTACATGGTCGAACAATTTCCTTTCTTCCATTGGAGTATCCATCAGATTCCACAGGTCAATAAGTTGATTTGTCAGCTCTTGAAGCTGTGGTAGGAAGATATAAATCAAAGATATTATGAATCTTAGTAGAGAACAGAAGGATGTGGTTCAAATCAAGCACATGCAGCAAAAAATATATCCATTGTGACACTTCATTTTACAAAAGAACCTTTAGACTTTGTTCCCTTTGGATGTTATACAAATTATACTGGTGCTATAAAAAAATTATCAAGTACAAATTTAGAGGAAACAATACTTGTTTTAGATGTTTTGAAGATGTCAAACAGAAATATGATGCAAAACAACGTTTTCCCTACTGTTGAAAGAATATATCTGAATTACAAGTATTCATTAAGAATGCAGTTTTCAGAAAACATCAAGCAGACACATTTAGTTCACAAGAAAAACTTATTTAACAAAAAAAAAAAAAGCCTTGAGGAAATAGGGTCCTGATATAGCATAACAATTTTTTCTGTTTAAAAATGTAAAAATTGATATCCCATTTCTTCATCACAGAATATCTTTATGCTATGGATTGATCTACAGGATCATCATTTGGTTAAAGCTCTCAATTAGTACAAAAGTCTTATGTCCTTAGGTTCATGTGAAAATGTAACAAGGAAAATATATTCTCCCTAGCAGAGAAAACTACAATGCCAAAAGACTTACCTTATGAAGCCTTTGCTTCTTATCTTCTTTTAACGCTAAGACTGTCTTAGCCAGCCTTGCTAATGTATCATTGCTAATACTTTTTGATTGCGCACCAGTTGAGTCAATTAAGCTTGGATGAACATCAGTTACAGTACTGAAGAAGTCCATCCCGAGGACAGCACAGAGATCATGCACACTGCTTACAAATTCGAGGACCTTGTGCAACCTACCACTCTACAATTTAAAATTAGCAGTTAACGATTAACTTGACAGATCTAGAAAGCTAGAAATTATATGATGCACCATTACCAAAATAGAGAGATTTACCTTTTCCTTTTGAAGCTCTTGAAGTTGGGCATGATATTCATCTAACTTCTTTAGGGATAAGTCAGCTTCATCAACTGCAGGAGCATCATTGATATTTAAGTTCCCAGCAATTTCACCACATATTTTCTGAATCTGTGAATGTACGTCAGAAAACTCCTTCACTCTCTCAGCTTTCTGTTCCCACAGCTGTTCAAGTGCTGGTGCTATAGCTGCAAGTTGTTCCTTGATTGTTCCTGAAGTCTTCTCAGGCTGAAATTAAAACCAAGGAAAGCCATGAGGAGCCAGCTTTCACAGTTCATTACCACGAGGAGTTTTGCATCAACACATCACCATAATACACACTTTAGACTTATGCTTAAGCGGACCATACAAAACGAAGTCAAATAAACCACTCACAATTCCTGCAAAACTTTTTTCTCCAAGGGCTGATAGAAGACGGGCAAGTTCAATTTTGGCATCTGATAAGGCCTCAAGAAGCTGTACCCTCGACTTTGCAGCCTGCTCAACTTTCTTCTTGTACACATCCAAGCACTCTTGTTCTATTTGAATGAGCATCTTGTCCCGATCCTCGTCACTTTCACCAACCTCATCCCAGATTTCCTACACCACATCAGGGACAAGTTATGATTTCTTCATGTCATACACATGAACAATCAAAAAATGAAATACCTGGAGCTTTTGCAATAAAGTGCCACAAGTTGCTTCTCCAACAAGAGGGTTTTGAGCATCCGTGACTGCCATTCAAGTTATTTTGCAACCTCACTTCAACTACATGGAACATTCAGAAGACATTTAGTAATCCATAGATGGGACCATGATACGCCCTTTATGCTTACAAATGTAAACTACAGAAAGAGAGGAAACTGAAGCAACTTACCTTATTGACCAGCAGGAAAAGTACTTTTACCAGACAAGTAAAACATACACACCTGCAAAGACAATCGACTGATCAGGAGTAGGCATAGAGTGAGGGTAGTTGAAAAAATAAGCTCTGGAAACATTTGAGGAAAGACTACCTAACTTGTTTA
Source organism: Populus nigra (assembly GCF_951802175.1). Taxonomy (NCBI): domain Eukaryota; kingdom Viridiplantae; phylum Streptophyta; class Magnoliopsida; order Malpighiales; family Salicaceae; genus Populus; species Populus nigra. The sequence goes on from NC_084852.1 coordinate 13,324,686, forward strand.
TAATGCATCACGACTCTAAATGCATTCAGTACAGAACACTGAAAACTAACTGCAAAGCTTTAACACATGTAGTAGAACACACACAATGCATGTCTTTATTTAAAAGCAAAGAGATTTAGGTAGCATACAAGACAAAGCATGGGATTTGTCAATCCTGTTACATTATTGACAGAAACATAGAGATCTTTTTCACTGAATTACAGCTTGCCAAGGCTATTCAGAAAATACATGAAAATAAAGAAAGAAAATAAAATTCTGAACTTGAATAAGTTGTTGTTTGGACCTCAAGAAGAAAACTACAATCGTGCTTAGCCTAACACAATCAATCGCATACTTGAGTCAACCTTGTACAACCATAAAAACACAAAACAAGAACTAAATACAGTATTAATACCATGCCCTTTACCACTTTCTTAACAAAACCAAACAAGGAATAACATATATTCTACTGAAACTAGAAAAAAAAAAAAAGACAATTTTTCTCCCTATTGCTTGCTGACATTCTCAGCTACCAGCCAGCTTATTTTACTAAAAAAACCTTACATATCCCAATTACGATATTATTAAACTTATTGGAACAATTCTAGATATTTCTTGAGTCTGAACAAGATCTCAAGCTTAAAAGGGGGGAAAAAGTTGATTTCAACAAAAAAAACGCAGCAACAGTTTTTAAGTAAAAAATTCCTACATTCACTAAATCAAGAACAAGAACAAGTTCTAAGCCACTTAGATCTCTTGACAATCCGAGAAAACAACAAAAACAACACTGAAAATGAGATCAAATGGCAACAAAAATAATAATGCTTACCCAGACCGTCCTTGAAGGAAGCTAGGGTATTTGAGGAGGGGTTTGTTGCTTTCAGATCTAAAGATTTTAGTTTTTTTTCTCACTCCAAAGCTAGTATCCGTGACTGACTGTGGACTCTGTGCAGAGAGAAACCTTGAGTGAGGGAGTGATAATAGACTCGAAGAAGCTAACAAACAAAAAGACAGAGAGAAAGAAATGGAGTGTGGGTCCCTTTAATATATCTATCTAAAAGGTTGTCGCGATCGTCTCTCCTTCTTTTAACACCCCGTGGTTTTCGGGATTATTTACGAAGATGTCACTGCCAGACTAGTATTGTTAGAGCATGTCTGATGGAGATGATAAATGGAAAGTTAAAAATAAGAAGAAAAAAAAAATTATTTTGGCTTTTCAATTCTTGGAGTCCAATTTCAATTCCTATAGCATTTCCAAAGGGAGATGTTATTTAAAACAGTCAAATTGGTAATATAGATTTTTTTTCATGTGCACTCCAGTAGAAAAAGGTTTTTAGAAAAGTAAAATGTATTTTAATATATTTGATACAAAATTATATTATTCTTATATATTTTGCAAAAATGCTAAAATACTATTTATTGCAACAATGTTTTTCTCACTAGTTTTTTTTTCTTTGTGTTTTTATAAAAAAATCTATTTTTTGTTTGTTTTTTATGATATTATCATAATCTCTTTACTTATGTCATGAGTTTGACGAGTTCACCCGGGTTGACTTGGGTTATTTTTATGTCTTTTTCTAATTTTATTTTTTTTATTTCATCCTTTTAATATTAGGTTAATTGAAAATCGTTTGAGTTGTTTTTATACTTGTCATGTTAACCGGGTTATATTAGGTTATTAAAATAGTTGTGTATCAAATAAATTAAATATAATTAGCTCTTTTGTATGGCTTTTTATCATTGGAGTGCAAATAAATAAAAAGGTTATATTTACACTATTGTCATTTTTTTTTGAGTTTTTTCATGTTTTTTTAGCTATTTTACACATTATACATGTTTTCTTTGCAAGCATAAAAAAATAAAAGAAGAAAAGTGGAAAATATATAAATTGAGAAAAGAAAATCAAAATAAAGTGTCAAGTGAAATACCAAAAGAGCAATAAAATTAAGAGAAGAAAAAAATTAAAGAAAAATAAGAAAAGTCAAAATATTGGTACAAGATATGGTTTTTTTATCCATATTTTTCTTGTACAAAAATATCATAATCCTTCCATGAAATTCCATAATCATTTCTAAGTATATCAAATAAAATTTTCCAAACGTCAAACTAATGAAAACTTGGAGGATAAGTTAAGCCAAATAAGAGACAGATGGAGGGAAACACACACCACAAAAAAAAAAAAAGAAGAAGAAGAAGAAGAAGAAGATCTTTTTCTTCCTCTCACTTTCTCTCACAATTTTTCTTAGTCAGAATTTGATCTAGACCACAACATCTAATCCATCTTTTTGTAGTTTTCTTTTTTTGCCAATTATCTTCTTTCCTTCTCCTTTCTTTTTTTCCTCCTTTAAGGGTAATTTAGATATATCACTCTGCAAATCAAAAATCAAAAGACTTTTTTTTCCCTATTCAATCTTGTAATAACAAATATATTCCGTGAAAAATACTATATTACTCTTGAAAATATGCTATAAAACTTACATTGTTAAGGATAAAACAATAATTTTATTGTAGAAATCCACTGTAAAACATAAATATTTATATAGTGAAACATTAAATTATTTTAGCTTTTATTACAAGAGAGATCGGTAGTTCAACAAACCCAGTAGTTTGGTGGTGCGGTGAAGACTATATTTAATCTTTTAAAATGTTATAGTTTCGATCTCCAACTTTTTATTAAGGAAATTCAATTTTGGAGGGTATTGTAGATATATCACTATATAAATCAAAGATCAAAAGACAAATACTATTACTCTTGAAAACCACATGTCCATTCATTGCCAATGAAACACGTGTTTGAGTTATCTATCTTAGACAAAAGATGTTAGTGGCAATATGGTAGTTAAGATGGATGACGAGGGTATTATGCACGGTGATGCAAAAACGATGATCAAAAGTATGAAGTGGTGCGTTTGGAAAGCAAAACGAGATTTGAGGGCAAATGTCATTCATTGCGAGGTGTCTTCACGTATCAAACAATCTTTTGTCATGCATGCAGAGCCAATATATTTCTAAAAAACTAGGAAAGCTTATCTTCCTTTCTCTACTATTTCAGTCCTTCTAGTTTTATAAATTGTAATTTTAAATTAAAAGTTCATTTTATTTATTTTTTAATCAACAAGTTTGATAGAAAAGAAAAAATTGCTAAAAAAACAATGAAGATAAGAGAAAATTATCGGTTAACCATGTTTCAGCAACTAAAATGATAGATTTTTAGGGCTAGGTACATCGGTCTAGGAAGCCCACATGACTAAATTTTTTATTTAATTTAAATTTATTTTTTTTGAAAATTAATTAATTTAAAATATTTAAAATATATCAATTTATTAAATTAAAACTAATTATAGCGCTCAGATGGGTTGAATTGGATTGTGGTTTCATAATTTGTTTTGATTTACTTTTTATGAGGTTATTCTAGTCTCATAACTCGGATTACAAGTTTGACAAGTTAACTTGAGTTAACTTAAATTATTTTTTATCCTTTATTTAATTGAACTTATTTTCAATTTTATCATGGTTTTATGACTAGGATCGCGAGTTTAGCAGGTTAACCCGAGTTTATGTGGGTCTTTTTTTATACTTTTTAATTGATTTTTTTCATCCTTCAACATAAGATTAATTGAGAATTATGTATTATAATTTTTTTATTTGCTTTCTTGGGATTATCATTCTTCAACTCGGTTCATGAATTCGACAAAGTTAAATTAGATTGACTGAATCGATCCAATATGTTGTTGTCTCAATATTTTTTTTTAAAAAAAATATCTTGATCTTTTTACTCAAAATACTTCTTTGTCGTTCGTCTAGGTTTTTTTCTAGAACTGCTAAGTTGATCAGGTCAACCATCACATAGTTAGATTTTTTTGATCTAGTTCTTACATAAATAGATGAGATGAGGATTTTTTTGAAATATGAATAAAGGACAAATGAACTTTTTATCTTTCTACCAAACCTGAAAAAAAAACTATAGACATAAGTACCATTTGGAATAATGACACTTAAATGATATTTTCTTTCTTTTTTTTTTTACCTTTCCTCCCTTTTACTTTTTCATTTCCCTCTCCTACACCAAAACCACCATATCACCAAACCAAGCCTCCATCGCAACCCAAATCACCACTAAACACCTTGCCATTGCCATTCAACAACTCTAGTAATGTTTCTTATATTGGCCTAACAATCTCTTCATTGTAAGAACTAACACCTAAAATAACAAATTCGACAATCTCCCTTCAAAGTTTTAATCCACTTCCATTTCCTTGTAGTGATTGTGATTACTTTCATCACTAAGGTTAAACAATTTCAAGCTCTATTTCAATAATTGTTAGTTTTCCTAACTTTATTAGATGTATCCTCTGTTTGTCTAACAATTACTACACTTTTTATGTAGTTTTTAGAGCAACTTTTGAGATATCTTTGATCATTTTTCCTTCCACTTTAATGTTCAACTTTTGATTTTTAGTAAATTTTATTTAGTTTTCATTTTTATTTGACATTCTAAATGTATTATATTTGAACCATAAAATCTTTGGAAGTCAAAAACCACTAAGGTTTTGAGGTGAAATAAAATGGGTGTATAAAGTATCATTATAAGGATGGGTTATGTTTGCTCAGTGGATTTAAAATAGGAGAGAGCAATTTTATCTTGATTTTAGCTATCAACCATATTGTGTTTTGTTATATTTTTATGTTGATTTTAAGGTCCTTGTGAGGCTTACAACTTGCTAACATGTTTAGCTCTAGATGTGTTTTGGTGTCATTTCTAGATTTAAATGTTTTTTGCATTCTCACATATGTTTAATATTGTATTCATGTTCTTTTTGGTTTTTTTAATGCATTCATTTTGTAATAACCCAAAAGTGACCCCAATTTTTATGCAAATGTCAATAAAAGAAATCCAACTAAACATAAAAAATTCATTCTTCATAAAAATTCATCATTGTCCAAAATTTATTAATTATAATATTTTTTTCATTATTTTTAGCTAATTTTACATATTTCACATATTTTTGGCAAGCATGAAAAAAAAGAAAACAAAAGAGAGATGAAAAGAAAAATCAAGCAAAGAAAAAATGATTGTGAATGGAGTGAAAGAATCAAGAGAATAATGCAAAACTCAAATGAGGTAGGAAAGAAACGCACACCATAAAAGAATGATAAACACAAAAAAAGTAATCAAGGAGAAACCCACACAAAAAAGAAAGAAAGATAATATATATCTAAAAAAGAATGGTCATAATTCATTTCTCTCTCACTCTTTCCCTTTATTTTCCTCCTTTAGCAACCCCTTAGAATCTAATGGGTTTATTCTAGCAGAAATTATTATTTTTTTATTTTTTCCCTTTTTATCTTCCATTTCTTTCTCTTTCTTTTTTAGCTTGAGTTTCTCTCATTCTCCTTACACTAAAAATTGCTATGGTGATAATGACTTCAACCTCTTTGTCTAACCCAATAGTAACCATTGATTCTAGAAACAATACTAACAATTATAGAAAATTAAATAAGTAGAGGACAATGTCCATAAAGGATAAGCAATTTTAGCCATCCCCTTCTATGCTTTGATATGCTCTATTGGATGTGGTTATCCTTACTACCTTCATTAATGATGGGCATAAATCCCGAGGTTTATTTTAAACCTAGCCACTTGCTGAGAAAACATTGAAAAAAATCTCACTAGTGGCAATAAAATGGTCAAATTATTGTAGTCAAGCACCAACAATGATCCAACAACTTTCAGATTAATTTTTAAGGGTATTTCATCCTTCTCTTCCTTTTTTTATTTATTTTAAATTATTCTTAATGTTTAAATTTACTTTTTAGTTGATGTGAAATGTTAGGTCATGCCAGTGTCTGATACCACAAGGCATGATGTTATCAAGAAAAGTTTATGGTGAAATAATAAAGATGCTCAATATTTCATGATGAAACTAGGAATATGAGATTATGAGTTCTTATTGATTGAGTTATTGGAAGTATAATGGTTAGAGATTAGAACCTATCAATTTTGAAAAAGAAAATTAAAAAACAAATAAAAGGAAATTTTGAACCAAAGAAAGATAGGAGAATGCAGAGACCATGACTCGAGATGATAAAAGGGGGTTATTTTTACCATTAAAAAGAGGAGAAACAAGAAAGAGAGAGTTAGAAGAAACCATACGCTATAGTGGAATGCTTCTTCAAATGATTCCAAGTAAGAGAGGTTTTATTCTTTTTCTTAATTTTTCTTTGATGTATTTTAATATGAACATGGTTTATTTTATAATGATTATGTACTAAATCTTATTATTTGAGGGCTTTGATATAGTCTAGTTTTGATCGCATAATTTAAATTTCAAGTTATTTTATTTCTATTTTTTTATATTTTAAATGTTTATCCTTGATCGAGAGACAATTTATTATTAGAAGCTTTTAGGACTAAACACCATTAGTTGAGCAAAAAATAAAGATACTTTGCTGCAATTAGTGTAATTTTATATTAAAAAAATTCAAAGAACTTAATGAATCTTCAAATAATTATATTTACATAGAGATATATTGAATTATCATGTGAAAATGTTTTTAATGTTGTTTGAGAGAAAACATTAAATAATTAAAAGATCTTTTAATCATCAGCATGAAGATTTGAGATTTTATAACAAGAAATAATAAATAGTGTGGGACTAACTAGGTAAAATCAAAAGTTCTAGATTTATTTTTTATTATCTTTATAATCATAAGTTTTATTTTTTGTTCTTTTAATTTTCTTTTGTCAAACACTGTAGTTTAATTTAGATTATCAACTCTATAAAATTTTAGTTCTATTTCTAAATTGTAACTATTTTGATAAATCTCAATATTCAATAGCATAATTAGTTCTTGTGGGTTCGACACTCTTTTCTTTAGAAAAAATTTACTACTTGTGATGATTTTGTTCTCTTGTAAAGATTTATCATATTTGTTAGCGATGAACTAAACAATATCGATTTCACAAAGGGGTTAGTTGCACACTTTCCACAATAATCAGTGATGTGATGATGTATTCCCTTATTGATTGGTTCTTATAATTTAATAAAACTAATTATTTAATCTTTGTAGTTTTATAGACTACATATTTAATTTTTATAGTTTAAATTTATTTATAATTTAATAATGTTATCAATTTGAAGTTCTTTTCAATTTTTTCCTTAAATATAGAGTAAATGTAATTAGAATCAACAACAAAATTTGATAACAATGAGTTATATTTGTTAAAAAAAATGTTAAATTAGGAATGTTAGCATCAATTAGACACTATTTGCAAAGACTAATTAATCAATTTTGGCAAATTGATTAATAAAAGTTATAATTATATTATGAAGTAAACAAAAAAAAAATTGGGTTTTTTACTATTCATATACCACATGCCTTTCCACACTTCACTGTCATTATTTATGGCCATTTTTTCCAATTACATTCTTTAATATTTAATTTTTTTACACTTTGTTTATTAATCTTTATTTCTTTTCAATTTTATCATGACAAGTCAAGTTGGCATGGTTTTAAATATTGAGATTTATTTTGATTAGCATGTTCTAATATACTTGATGTGGAATTGAATATTCTAGCATTAAATTAAAAGCTAATTTTATAAAATTGAATTTTAGGTTATTCTTAAAGTAAAAGATTGCAATAACGAGGATCAAGATTATCTTTTAAAAAAAATCAGAGCCTTTTTTTCCATTTAAATTGTTCAAAATGCTTAAAAGATTTTAATTTGGTCTTTTAAGTTTTATCATTTACATATTTGGCCTCTATTCTTTTTAACTTTTATATTTTAGTCATAAAACTTTAGTTGTTTGCATTTTAATTTTTGATTGTTGTTAAAAGAGAGAGAAATTTGCTAGAAAAAAAGAGAGAGAGAAAACTCTTAGATGACTAAATTCTTGTGTTTATGGATTCTTTTTTAAGATGAGAACTCAATAGAGATGGTTTATAACTTTAATGATGTCTAGAAAACTAGATCAAGGCTCAATAAAGTTTTTAATTTTATTTGATGTAGTCCGATTAAAATATGTTTTCTGGTTAGAAACTAGGTTTTAAAGGTTTATATGACATTGTTTTTTCATTTTTTTAGATCAACAATGTTGAAATTCTAGTTTTGAGATCCAAAACTTGAACCTTGTTTTTTCGATCATCAAAATCACCTCTAAAGACCATAAAATATTACAGACAAATAATACATTAACCTTACAATTTAAAAAAAATATGAGCAAACAACACGAAAATCAAATAGACATGAGAACATGGCCTTCTAAGCTCAAGTGCATTTAGATTTTTTAGTTTGGACGAGACGTGCAAGTCTATCCTTCCAACCTAGATGCTTCATCTATTTTTTATTTTTAAGAAAAATAGCCATTGATTTTTTTATCTTAATAATTATCCGATTATGTTATAGTTTTAAAATATTTTTAGAGCTTTTTATAATAATATTAAAAATTATTTTTTCAAAATAATTATATAGGAACCAAATATGGAATTTTTTTATTTGCTATGTGAATAAAGTATTTATTTTGTTGTTTTTATGATGTTTTTTTATATAATTCTCTCAACTTTATTATTTTTATATATTTTTTAATACATTCATGAATTTATCTATTCATGATTTGTTTTCTTTTAGTATAACTTGCTTTTAAGATTATGATAAGTTTGTTCTTCTGATAAAAAATATATGTTTTTTTTCCAAAAATAAAATAAAAAGAAACACATAATTAAAAAAATATATATTTTTCTTTTTTTTTGAATTATTTGAATATTTATTTTGATTTCCTTAAGTTTTTATTCAATAAAGCACATTGTTAATAAAAACTACAAAATATATGTTTTTTTGTGAAAAAAGATTATTTACATGAATAATAAAACAGAATTTGGATTAAAAAAATATATCTTTTATTACTTAAAAGGTTCATTTTAATTATTATATAATTAAATAAAAGAATTCAAAAGGTGTCCCTTGTTGCGCATCAAATATTTGCATGTGTATTTTTTACAACTTAAAAGGAAAATCAACTTAATATTTAATTGCTTTTAACCATTCTTTTTATGATTTTTTTCAGTTAATATATTTTATTTAGATATTGTTTTTAAAATTTTCAATTAAAAGATTATATGATACTTAAGAAACAAATTCCAATGCTGATACCTTATTCTTTTATATTAAAAATTAACCTAAAATGCAGCTAGCACGGGTACCCTGCCTGGTCACCTCTCAAATATCGGAAACAAGTTAATTACCGTAAACAAACGTAGCATTTGTTTCATTTTCAATTCAATATGAGAACGACACCGTTGGCTCTGGGAATAAAAGAGGGATTGTTATTGCTTTTTAAAATATTTTTATTTTAAAATATATTAAAATAATATATATTTTTTATTTTTTTAAAATTATTTTTAATATTATTACATTAAATTTGAAAATATATTAATTTAAAATAAAAAGTATAATAATTTTTTTAAAAAGTTTTTTAAAAGCATTTTTAAAGCCATGTCGGTCCTTGAGGGCTTTGTCTCAACTCCCAGCGAGCAGTCCTCACGTATCCTCTGCTCTGCTGAATTATATCTTTTACCCAAAAAACCGGCGATTCCTGAAAAACAAAGCCGAGATTTTGGGGTGAGAAAAATGGAGGGAGTGGGATCTCGGTTGGGCCGGTCTTCGTCTCGGTACGGCCTATCAGCGACGGCCACTGTTCTTAATGGCCCCGTCAGGAAGTGGAAGAGGAAATGGGTCCACGTGTCCCCTTCTCCCACCCTCAATTACCGCAACAACAGCCACTCCAACGGCCATAACAACAACAACAACAACAACAACAACGGCTCTCGCCTCCTCCTCTGTCGGTGGACTCCACTACCCCCCTCTGGCGGCGCCGCCGCCGCTACCTCCTCCTCCGAGGATCCACCTAAACGCAAATTCCGTTACACCCCAGTAAGTAAAACACAACCTGGCATGAGTTTTTGTTAGTGAATTTTGTTTCTTGTTTTTCACTTGCTTGCTATTTTGGTTCTGCTAATTACTTTGTAGAAGATATGGAATTAAGTTAGAAAACTGTTATTTTATTTTTATTTAGTATTTTCTTATGTTGTAGATTGCTGTTCTGGAGGAACGTAGCAAGGTAGAAAAGAAGGTTGAACAAGAAGTTGAGAAGCAGTTGGTAGGGTGGCTAACTTCTAAGGATGATAGACAAAATATTGGAGATGGTCTCAAGAGTGAAATTCAGGTCTCACCCTCTTACAGCACTTTTTGCCGCGAATTATATAGCTCTTTTTTTTTTCTTTTTTAATGATTACTTTTCGTGTATACCGTTATCATATCCCATTATTTCCCACATTTTGATGCTAAGAGTTCTTAGCAGGTTTAAATAAGAGATGCTTTGCTCTTGCTATTTTGTGGAGAAGTTGAGAGAAGTGAGTTGAGACGATATCATCCCGCTTCACCATTTTTTCTTGGAATTTTTTGAGGCAGACAGATCACCTCATCTGAATGCCTTAAGCTTGTGAAAGTAAAATGGTTTTAGGATTCTGTCTAGACAAGTAGAAGATCAAAAGGCAATCTCATACCCTTTTTTTCTTTTCTTTTTTTGAGGACTTGAGATGTTAGTTCAACATTTTATTATGATTTGAGAATTCCACTCCCCAAATGAACTATTTGAAGAAATTTCAGATACCTGTTAAAAGTCTTATTTTACATGAAACTTTTGCACTTATAATGGAACCTAGAATTGTTTTATATTATTTGCTCATGTATTTGGATATTCAAACCTTTGATTCTTTTTTCATCAGGCAAATGGTCAACCTTTCCAAGACTCATTGTGGGAAAATTATTTTTAAAGTTTGACCATTATATTTGTTGCTAAACGCAACAGAATTCATGGTTTGTAGCTGTCAAAAACTTGATCACCGCCCCAAATTTAGGTTGGCAAACTCTCAATGGGTTCCCAGAATGCATGTCTTCCAATGGCAATGAGAATGCATTTTCTTAGTTGTTTCCGTTCTAGCAGATGGAAGTTTTGTTTTCAAGGATGTCAGAGGCTTCAATTTGTTGAATTCTCTCTTTAATATTGGTGTTAAACAGGAATCTGTTTCCCCTGCAGGATTCAAACATGAGCCATTTGGATTTGGATTTGGATTTGCGCGTAAAAGGCCTCAACAATGATCTTGACTCTGTTGGCCAAACCGAAGAGGATCAAGTGAAGAAAGCAAGCTCAGGTGGGTTTGGACGAGTGATTGACCCAAGAAACTGAAGCCAATGAGTCATGTGCTAGTATGAAAGTCTGAATTGGTTTCTCATTCTGATGCTTGTAGCATGTTAATACAACTCTTTTCTATTAGATTAAGTAACATTGCATCACATTGTAATTAACCGTAGGCTTCTTGTCCAGTTTCTCGATGAAGGTTCTCTGCACTAGCTGCTGCTATCTGTATATATTTTCAACCCTCATAGCTTCTTGTACCCTTTGTGCTTATTGTTTTTAGTACCATTACTACGACTCTGCAGCAGACAACTATCTCATCTGTTGTCTTGTTAAGAATTTCAAGATTAGAATTGCAAATCCTGTACTCTTGGCATCTGTTATAAAATGCAACAGTGTAGATTGAGGCTGACCAAAAAAAAGGAAAACTGAATGGGGTGGTCAAAACAATGTTACCCTAGATACAATGCATTGGGAGCAATGTTTTTACTATCTTGCCCTTAAAAAAAACCATAAAGGGTAAAATTGTTACTGCACAAGGACCATGTGGGCATTTTAGAATTGATCGAGGTTAAAATAGGTATTGTGTATTTTCTTTGCAAAGTAAAATGAAATAATTTCAATGCTCTTCAAAGTAAGAAATTATAATGTAGGGGTTTTTTGTGATTTTATATATTGACCTTTATAATCAAAGAACCTTTCATTGGCAATTGTCTTCTTTTTTTTTTTAATTTCTAGGAGCATAATAAAGAGATTTAATTATTCTTAAAGTTTAAATTTTGATACTTTAGGTTTGAGGATATTTTTTTCATTATATTATTAGTTTTTTTTTGTTATTATCGGGTTTGGTTAAGAGCAATTTGATATTTTAATAAATACAAAATATTTATAAAAAAAATAACTGATATGTGTCTTGTAGGCGTCGGTCACTCTACCGTTGATATAAACACTTCCCAAGGTACACTAAAATCAGATTTGAATAGTTTGTAATTTGACTCAACAAAAACCTACCTTGGAAAAACAAAGTTATATACAATGATCACTCTTACCATACATTTATAAAAAGATGCGAATGAGTAGTATAAAATCATAACGAAATTGATCAATTATTCAAAGAGTTTGTAAGTTTAATAAAAAACTTAGCATGAGAATTACTCAACCATACAAAAGATAGTAAGGATGTCAGTTTTTGTTTTATTAAAAATAATCTTCTTGTAAAAAGTCTACAAAAGAGAAAGAATCATAAGTTTAATAAGATATCTCTAATGAATATGAATAAACCTAATGAATATGGATAATAATTTAGTGAATCCAAATTTAAATAAAGGTTTAATATCTCCAAAATATATAATGATAACTAAAAGATAAATAAAACAATAGTCCATCTAATCTAAATAAGACTAAAGTTGTTTTATCATAATTTGCTAGTACTATTGAAGCTCAACTTCAAGTGCATGGTTCTCTTTAATCTTAACGAATTAGAAGGCGTCCCATATATCAATAGAAAGGTATGGATGTCAACTTTCTAATGCAACTAGAACAGTATTACGATTCCTTATATAGATCCATATATGATAAAAAAAAATAGAAAAAAGTCAAAACCGGTAGATTTGAATCTTCTTATTCTAATCTTTTTATAATGTTTGAATGCTCACCTACAAGCCCTTTTTGAACATGAATTAAATTAATCAAGGCTTGTACTTCGCTATTTAATATCTCCTTGAAGTTCACCTTAACTCACGTGTATTGAAGAAGTCTATTGAAAGCATTTTTGAACCTCTTAACTCTAAATCTTGTCATTGGACCAACTAGAACCTCCAACGGATCTCTTGGTGTTGCTTGGATTACATCAACTGTCTTCAAATGACATGTGTTACTGATTTTGGTTGCCAAAAATATTGTTCCAGGGCAGCATTCGATTTGTCTTGATGGTCCCTCCATGAATTGGTAGCGTGTGCATGCATTTTGACTTCCAGTTTGGCGCTAGCAGCCACTTCTTTTTTTTTTTCGTTCTTTTATCTCTCCTACTCGATTCTTGCCCGCTACCCTCTAATTTTTCAAATAAGCCCTTTAAGTTTTTCATTTCTTTTGATTACTATTTGTTTTATTTGAAATAATTTATAATATTGAAATTGTTTTTCAATTTCATCCTCGTTTGGTTTTTTCATTTGTCAACTTTAGTGACCATTCTTTTAATTGTTATTTATCTAATTTGAGATAATTTTTAGAATTAATTTTTTTTTTATGATTTCATCAACCATTTTTTTCTATCAGATTTTATCTTCATCTTTTTGATTTTTTTTTTTGCTTTGGAAGATTTTTTTAAATTTATATTTTTCTTATGATTTTATTCTTTAACATTAAATTAGTTTGGATTTAAGCTTTTTGGTTAAGCCCATGTTTAGGATTTCATGAGTTCAAAGTTTGAGAGATTAACCCAGCTTTAAGAGATTTCCTCGGGTTTGCTTTTTTTTTTTAATTATTTTTTGAAGCTAATTTTTTTTTCAATTTTGTCCTTAACATTTATTTAATTGAAGATTAAGCTTTTTTTTTTATTTGCTTTCTACTTGTTGTTCTTTGTTATATTTATGTTTTAAAAAGAAATTTTATTCTTGAATTAAGTAGAATTAATTAATTAATTATAAGTATAATATGCTCACTTCATGATATTTAAATAATAATTTAAATTAAATTATTTAATCCAAATAATTAAATAGATTTTTTTTTAATTCATGACTATGTACTTTCAAATTTACAAGACAAATAATTATATTATGGGACAATTATCCTCATCATCATATGATTTACTCTATTTTATACTTTGCCTCTATTATTTTGAAAATTATAAAAAAGCATCCTAACTTATACGGACACTAACACTTAACATCCTTGTAAAAATAAGTCATAAAAAAATACATTATTTAAATTATTGACATTAATTTCTATTTAATAACTAAAAACTCATTGCAATATTAATATTACAACTTTACTAAAAATTAAAAAGGAACTAAAACTTGGAATTTCATCAAACACTTAATGTGTAATTCAAAATCAACTCTAATTTCATAATTTTTTTTATCAACACAAACCTAATAGATTGCAAGGTAGTCGAAGAAACCCAAAAGATGTCACTTAGTCTTTCATGCCCAGTAGCAGCAATCACAAATCACACCCGAAACAGAGGAAATTGGAAAGATCCATTTACTTTTAAAGATTGGCTATCTTTTTTGTTCACAACAATAATGTACACCTTAGAGATGCAGAAGTCAATGACCATGAATTGCTTGAATTTGTACGTTATCTTCAATGACAAGATGTATCATGATAAGATCTGAACAAATAACTTTCGATACAAAAATCAACTAACAAATAGCATTAATGATTAACCTTTTCTTTCTTTCCAATTTAAGAAGCCATTGCATTACTTTATACATAGTTTAATACATTCGAATCAGCCATGCTGTAAATGTCAACAATTAATGAGCAGAAAGCTTACCTAGACAGAGAAGCTCACACCCTCTATCCAAATGGGATTCCTATGACTGCTTTAATCGTATGGGTTTCTGAAGTTTTTTAACAGGTCTGGGATGTCATAACCTAGCATGTCATCCACAGCTTGTATCATTTTAGGCTTTAATTTCTCGAACCTGTCGAAGTTGTAACCACTCAGAACCTCCCTGAATTGCTCCACGTTTGGGAAATCACCTGCAGGTAAATGGAACTCCCTTTGGACCTGCATGAACATGAATAATGTCAATATTGTATATTTTATCCAGTGCAAAATTAAAAAAAAAAAAAAAAGTCAACGTTCTCTGCAAGGATGATAAAAGCAGAGAAAAAGGAGAGCTGCAACCTTTCCAAACTCCTCTGCCAAATTATCAAGAAGTCTCTGTTGAGCCTTTGCTTTGCCCATCATTGCGGGCATCTCCTTTTTAAGATGGCTAATAATGTAAGCATGTATCTTGGCAGCTCTAGCACGTTTCACGAATTCATTTATCTGTGAGAAAAAAATTTCATTGAAATCCTTCAAGTACAGCGATTCCAAGGGACAAATTCAAATTCCTAATGAAAACGAGTTGGACAATATGTTCAACTAAGGAACAATCTTCATTTCCTCGTAAACATAATTCCGAAAACCAGAATTCACCTGAGGTGAAGGTTCATTACTTTTCAAAGCCAAGTTATGACTTTATATGCATTTGCAGGCATCTGTCTTACATAGTTGTCCTAAGTTTATTAAAACAAAAACAATAAACTCACCCGACGATCACAAGCCTTTTTTGGTATATTTTTTAGATCAGAAAGAAGGTCCTCCTGTTCTTTCTCGAAAAGTTCTTTCCCAATTGGACCAACAGCAGCTTCATTTACTGGTTTGTCATTGAATGAGCTGCAATGGTAACCATCAATTTTTCATGACATGAGCAAGCTCAGTTTCTCATGAAGCTAGGTTATAAAGCAAAGGCTAGAGGACCACAAGTTATTGGCAATAGCATAAGCTGATGTATTTGCATAATAAATAAATAAAAAACCACCTATGCTCAATGAGTTCAAACAAGCAGAGTAGTCTATGCAATACAAGAGGGTATGAAATAAAGCACGAACAAATCAATGCCATTGATCAACAGCCTTGATTAAGCCCTCTTTCTCATACAAAAAACTTTTCCGCAACAACACTTATCCTACAGCCCAACTTCTGTAATTAATGAGCGAAAGAAAAATCTTGACAGTTTGTTGACTTAACATATTAGAGTGATATTGCAGTAAATTTATTGATAGAGAGCTTACCCAATATAGACACGCATAACTTCTGGAGTATTGAGAACTTTCCCAAGTGACCACATTAAAGCTCCATAGACTCTCATAAGCTGCATAATAGAACAAAAATCTGTAAACAAACGGTTCTTTTATAGCTTCTATATTACATATGTATTATAAGTAAATGTGTCTATATGATTTATACATACACACATTAATTGAATTGAAGATTGAAAAAGATGAATTAGCTTAGTAAATTCTTACTTGCTGAGTATCCACTTGATCTGCCTTGTTGAGAACAACACGAATTTTGTCATCATGACCGTGTAAAGATGAAATAACACGCTTGAACTCATCACTGACATCAAGTTTGTGAGGATCAAACAGAAGGAGAATGAGGTCACATTTTGCAGCAAACCATGATGTTACACCTGTAAAATCATAAGCTCGTTGTGTCCGTTGTTTTTCTCCTGATAAAACTCCAGGTGTGTCCACAAATGTAATATGGTCCAGCAGCTTGAAACACGATAATGAATGAGATCTTCAGAAGCTCCAGAACCAAAATCAGGAAATCTCA
This sequence comes from Populus nigra, assembly GCF_951802175.1. Classification (NCBI taxonomy): domain Eukaryota; kingdom Viridiplantae; phylum Streptophyta; class Magnoliopsida; order Malpighiales; family Salicaceae; genus Populus; species Populus nigra. Next base: position 13,341,195 of record NC_084852.1, read on the forward strand.
GTGTTTTTTAGATTCTAACACTTACAGAATGTGGCATTTGAGAACATTCAAATTTTGACAAAAATGCAGTTCCAAAAGTTGTGAGTCCACTGAATGGCATATCAGCTTGAACTGCAATTGTGTTGCCTGGAACACTTCTTTCATCAGTTCCAGACTACACTAGACAACAATTAACATGCAATCAGTATTGGTAAAATAATGAACAGATTAGTAAGAGTAAGAAATGACCACAACAAACAATGAGTGCTACTCTTTCCAGTAAAACTAATACAGACCAACTGATAACAAAAAAAAACCGAGCTAAATTTCCCAAAATAGTTTTCCCAAATCTACTTGCTGATAAAGCTCAGCAATTAGAGGAGTGGTGCCCAGGAGCCACCATCAAATGCTGAGATTCATTAGAAAACTCCAAACTACATGTTGACTTTACCATAATTCTTGCTATTATTTAATTTCTTTACTTCACAACTAATTTTTAAATCCCTGATTTTTGGTTAGCCATGAGCTAGTGGTAGCTGGACCATTTGCATTAAAAGCCCAATGAGCATTAACCACGTGACTGCAGAGAAGTTCATCAAAGCTATTGCCGACCTAAATTTACATAAACATCCCCAATTTGAACAGTTACATGAAGCATCTCCAACTTTAAAGTAGACAGGTAAATGTAACAAGTAATGCTCAAAGTTCTATTAAAAGAAATCAAAAAGCAAATGGTAAAACTGAAAAGGATCCAACAGATATTACATGGAAATGAATTGGACTCTGCTTTAAAGGTTGATGGTTAAGACCAAACAAGCTTACAAATCAAAAGAGTAATAATATTTATAAGTAAACCAGTCAAGAAATTATAAGGTCACATCAAGATGTAGCAGTGTTGAAGAAAACCAACCAAAGAAGACAAAGCAACCAGGGAAAATACAACAGCACTAGCAAAACTTTAACCAATTACTGGTAACAAGACAAATCAGACAAAGCAAACACAGACAAGAAACAACAAGAATAAATGAATGATTTTATTGTTGGCAAGTAATACCAGACAGTACTCATGGAAACATAACAGATAATGACAAATTTTATACCATTACAACAACAAATCTGTCCGTTGTAGGCTCAGGTCCAATATGAGCTCCTGTAGCAAAATACAAGGGAAATCAGTACATGGCAACAAAGCAATTCTTACTTAGCACACCCCCCCGCCCTCCAACACACACACCGTGTGTGTGTGTGTGTGAGAGAGAGAGAGAGAGAGAAAGGGAAGGAGGGAGAATCACCTGGATAACTGCTTCTAAGTAAATGCTTAATGAATGTAGTTTTTCCAGTTGAGTATTGACCCAAAAGCATAACCATAGGTTTGGCATCAAAATCACTATTTGTCTGCAGTGAACAACACATCCACATCCACAGATAAGTTCATATCAAGGATAACTGATCTTACAATATTGCAAAAGATTTTTTGTTCCTTTTGGTTAAATAGACAGGAACAAATCAAGGATACTATTAAATATATTTTCATGCATATCCAGAAAAACTGAACTCAAAAGTTTTTGGGCATATTATCCACTCACCAAGGCTGGAGATACAAAATCATTAAAACGATAAGTAACTTCTAATGGCTTCAGCTTCTGAATGTACAGTCTCTTCAAGCCGTCAATTATTGATGTAACAGAGGACAGCGATGCCTGTGAATATATCATGAAATTGAAGCTCACAGAGAAGACAGGCTTTGACTAAAAACAGGTGCATTTATCAAAAAATGAAACAGAATAAAATAAGGCTATGAAAAATATATATTAGAATTATTAACCAATAGGATTCAGATTAAATGTTATCACAGGAAAAATCTTCCATTTCAACAGGCGAAAGCATTGCACGTACACAAATTAAAAATAAATGGAAACGCAAATAAATTAACAATAACAAGAAGCAAGTTTCGAATCTCCAATTAAGCAATCCATTTACAGTGTCAGACAATTAAGAAGAGATAAATTCCGGTTAGGATTCAGTACACCAGTTATCATTGTCATCACAAACATCTCAATTGTTGCTAATGAAAAATGAAACTTCTGAATGAAGTCTAAATACCAAAATGGTTTTACAAACAGTCACCAATTCAGATAAAGAACATAAACACAAACCTTTCTTGATGGTTTTGAAGAAAACCAATTTGCCGAAGGTGTTGATTGCACTGTCGGAGTACCTGCATTGCTGGAAATTAGTGAAAGCACGATAATAATTAAGTAAAACAAAGAGCAAGCGCCATTACAAAATTATTGAAAGCGCGATAATAATTAAATAAAACAAGGAGCAAGCCCCATTACCATTTGCTTCATTATCATTTGATTTCAAAGAACGCCTTTTCTTCTGCAGACCAAAATTTTAAAAAAAAAATCATATGAGAGTGAATAAGGAAAAACCAATTATAGCCGCAGCACACGTTCACTAACCGCCAATAACGCATCCAAACCTTCCATGGACGGAGGTTTAAGACTTTGAAAGTCAACTGCAATATCATTTAATTACATTACATTATTTGTTATTTCACGCCCAGATTGCGCCAGAGAAACTAACTACAAATTAAGTTGTTCAATTTATATATACACATCTTACCATCGCTATTGAGGATATCATTTGTTATTTCACGCCCAGATTGCGCCAGAGAAACTAACTACAAATCAAGAAAAACATAAAAAGATAATTTAATTTTAATTAATATTAAAATTAAAATTAATTAACTAATTAATGTAAACCTGCATAGCAATGATGAACTCGATGAAGCCAAGATATCCCTGTCGCTTTGAATCTGCAATGGCCCATACCTTTCAAAAATAAAAATAAAAATTAGTAAGTATATTTTCTTCACCATGAGATTTTTATTAAAGAAAAAAAATCAAGAAATAAATGAACGAACCGGCTTGAGATCCTGGCGAGATAATTTTGACAATGAAAAGAATTTGGTAGCATCATTACCAGTAATTCGACCATCACCATCTTTAAAAAAAAAATTATTATTATTATTATCATCATCGAAAGTAGCAGAAACAAACTAGGAGAGGAAAATAAAGGAAGCAAGAGATTGTAGTGACCTGAATCGGCATAATGAAACCACTCTTGATACATGGTTTTTTGTTCTTTAGAGCAGGAACCACTAGCGCCTGAAGATATTTCCATTCTCTTGAAACTATCACAAAACTGTATCACTCTTGAAACGAAACCAAATAAAAATTTCTTATTTCCGATTAAAAGCAAAAATATGAAAAGAAAAGAAAGAAGCCTTTGAGGTTTGACTGTTTTCGTAATTACTCTGCCCCGATACTTCCGGGGGACAGAGACCTCCTTGCCGACGCAAAGGATCCCTTGAGTTGAAATTTTGGAATACGATGTCGTTTACATAAGATTCCAATTTCCAAGGGGTGATGCAACCGCATTTTCCTGTAACAGGGTTGGATCTAAAATGTGACCGAGGTTTGAAATAAAAAAAAATAATAATATTTTTTTATATTGTTGTTTTGATATATTAACATTAAAAATAAATTTTAAAAAATATAAAAATATATATTTTTAATACATTTATAAATAAAAAACAATCTTGTAAGCATGCTCTAAGATAGTGTTTGATAGTGTGGTAGCGGTTGCTTTTCAAATAACTTTTTATGCCGAAATGTATGTCAATGATTTTTTTTTATTTTTTAAAAATTATTTTTGACATTAGCACATCAAAACGATCCAAAACATACAAATCATATTAAATTTTAGTAAAAAAAATTAATTTTTTTAAGAACACGATTTGCACCGCATTTCCGAATATGTTCTAAATGAAACTAGTTTCATTGTTCTCTATGATTTTTTTTTCTAAACATTAAAAAACAGATATTGTTAATTTTTTATTATTAAAAAAATATTTAATTATAAACTAAAAAGTTTATATGTGCATTTCATAAAATAAATTAAGAATTATATTGTCTAATAAATTTATTGATTTTAATTAAAAATTAAGTTGAAAAAATAAAATAAAAATGTTATTTTTAGAAAACAAAAAAAGAAGCTAAATATTTGTTTTCGTTTGAAACTAGATCCTAAATTTTTTTTAATTGATTTAAATTAATAAAATTTTATTTTATTTTATTAAATTAAGTATTAACTCTTAAGAAAAACATGAGGATATCATGTACAGGGATATTAGAAAAATATACGTGCAAGATAATTATACTAATAAATTCCTTCTGTCTCTAGGAAGACCATTTAACTAATATAGAAATTTCTACGAGCCATTTAAAGAAGGTTGTTTCTCAAATTTTAGTTGTTTCGAGCATAGTTATAAAATCTTGTCCCTAGGATTTTGGTTACTGGGGTGTTAGCTAAATTTTAAAATATAAAAAATAAAAAATTAGATTTGTAATTGGTTCGATAAAATCTTGACAAATGACCGGGTCAATCTAAAAACCGGTACGACATAACTTATTTTTTTTCATACATGTAAATCTAAAAACTATAAAATTAATTTATGAATACTTAGGCTACATGGAATATTTTTTAATTTTTTGATATACAATAACTATATAATTTTTATCGAGATTAATTTTTTTTTAACTTTTTAATATGAAATAACTATACAATAATTTATAGTTTTTTATAGCTGATATTCATATGAATTATTTTTTAATTTCTTAATATATGATAACTATATATATATTCTTCATTTACATGAATTATTTCTTAAGTTTTTTCATATAAATTATTTCTTAAGTTTTTTCATAGATTGTTTATTAGCTCTTTAACATGATATAATTATATTATACTACACTTCACATGTTTTTTATAACTTAAATTCATATTCATTGTTTTAAAAAAAAATTTAAAGATATTAAAACCTCAAGAATAATTTTTTTTCTAAGGTTAACTCTTGTAATCGAAAATCCGGTTTTTTAATAAGATGAATTCCCGATCCGAATTTAATAACTATTACATATATTTACATATATTTAACAATAAGAAAAGAAAGAAAAATTACAAGACACAGGTTCAATGAACTGTTACTGGTCAATACAATGAGAAAAAAAAATATTACCAAATAAAATTTAAAAATAGAAAAGACGTAATTATAATATTATATACCAAAAATAGATCTCTCTCAATCCATACAAAGCAAGCAAAAACAGAATTCTTAAGCTCACCAGATGCACGTGAACTCAGCTATTATTACTAAAAAGAAATAAAGAAATTTGAAAAATCCAGAAAAGACTTCCGATTTTTATTATTACTAAAAATTACTATATTGTTTTTACCTGACAAGAGAATTACAATAACACACGGGGCAATGAACAACCCAGATTAAAAAAAAAAAAAAAAAAACAGTAAGAAACTGATTGAGCGCGGGATGAAAGAAGCCGTGGGAAGAAAAAAAAGGAAACATAAACAAATCCCTCTCAAGAACTACCTCCATCCCTGTTTCTCTGCACGATCCTTCCATGGAACTTGAGCACAACAAAATTAATAACCCTCAAAGCAGTAGAGTGTTTTGTTTTGTTTTTTTCCCTTAAGAAATACCAATCGTCTTTCCTAGCAACCATAGGACCAGAGCTAACTCAACACCAAAAATCGAGTGCAGTGTACTCCTGTCAAGGGTGAAGCCGTACACGGTAATCCCGGCTCTGTTGTTCTCAAAGTAGGTCACTGCAATTATAAATGAAGATATAAATCTGATCAGATGGGATTCGATCACAAAGAATAATCAACCCATTGCATGCAAATTCAACGAAAAAGTATCGTTTCTCTGAGAAAGTTGAAGTTCGCCCACCTAGAATTTGACTCGTTGTTATCATCTGATCTTAGCCACCATTATATCATTGATCACTACCTAAATTTTGCTTTTATCCCACTAACTTTTTTCTAGAACTGACCACGATAGTCCATTTTACATCACTTTTTTTCCCCTCAGACATCATGTGATGTTATTTGGTGTTTCTGCACTAAATTACATGGTTACTCAGGACCCAGTACAGTTGAAGATTTTTGGTGCATGGCGTGGAATACATACCTAAAGCTTGTCTCTTCTGGAATGAGATGGTACTATAAGCATAGGCTGGAATCAACTTAGAATTGTCCAATTCATCTTCTTCATCACCAGCATCATCTCCATCTGATTCCCCGTCAGTGCCCACAACTGGAAAGACTTGGCCACTATCATGCCTTGGAGTTTCACCCTCGGTTGCATCAAATGTGTCTAGCGTTGCACAAATATGCCACTTGGCTGCTAGGCTAGTAACAGCTTGTGCCTTGTGTGTGATTTTTGTTGCACTGCGCAATATTATGAGGAGCCCTGTGACAAGAGTTATAGAGCAGAGCTGCCATAAACAGAACAAACACATATCATTCTTATTAGTTGACACTATGGCATTCATTACTTTACCCTTTGCAATAAAAGTGCTTTCGTTATCCATATTACTAACAAAAACTAGTAATTAGTAAATATTTCCTCAATTGCAGGTTTTTAGAACTACTATTCATCATCACAGGGGAGAGAATTCATACCGCAAGCTCTCCAGCTCTATAAATATCAACAACAGCATGAGCCTTGGTTGTTATGAGCAATGAAGCAAACTGGCTCCCAGTGATCAAAATCAAGGAGCATAGAACAAATCCACGGTAACGATGGCTGATGATCCTCAAGTGCCTTCTGATCCTGAAGTGCTCCGACAATACAGAACCCACATCAGAGTCCACTTGGAAGACTCGAGCGAAGTCCTGGAGCCGTAGGATCTGGAGGTGACATATCAGATGGAATAGAACGCACACTAAGAAGATTACTATTGTGCGATAAAGCCAAGAGCACAGTTCCATTATGCAAGCTACAGTGTCGCTAAGGACCACATTGCCCAAGAATGGGATTTGTGAAGCGCCAGATGCATACCACCATATCTTGTATGCACATTCTGCTACAAAGCATGGAATGACAAAGATCAACAGAAGCTTCAATGAACTCTGCATGAAAAATAAGAACATCACATGTTTTAACTAAAGATTTTACCACAGTAAAATGGAGAAGAACTTTATGTGCCAAATTTAGAATAGCGTAAATTGTTTTTTCCTTTTCATCTTAATTGTCCTGCATATTAAAATCCAGTTGACGATCGTAATAGTGAAGGCATCAGATGGGTGTTAAGGCGTGGCATTGGACAGATAATTCTTTGAGAATCTTTTCTCACCACCCATTTAAATACTTCTACAAGCAAAAAGGGATCCACGCAACAAGTCGTAAAGAAAATTAGCATAATGGATGTTCTGCAATGTTCCAAAAGAATAAAGTAAAGTCATCGTGGCAAGATGATGACTAGACAAGGAGATTGGATTCATCATTCAACTGTTTCGTGACGAGATGAAAACTCTCGAACATGTTTTGCAAAGAGGAATTCAGCCCATAATAAACCTTGCTCAGTCCAAATGGACTTGATGCGCTCTTCGTCAGATAGATCATGAGTGAGGCTATACAAAATCTATATCCTGAGGCGAGCATGTGACTGACCAGTCTACCCTAAATATGAATTTCTACTCTTATATATTAATGAAAGAGCTGCTAGTTCTGAAAGAACGGCCACTTAAAGCTGAAAAAAACTGAAGTTGTTTATTTTATATGTGGTAATCTACTCTTCTTCTAATGTCTAACAATCACTTACAGATCCTTTGCTTTAGAAAGACAACGTTGGGTTTTTTAGGCAACAGGGTTCTCTTTTTTTCTTTCTTTTTGCTCATAACAATCTAGAGCTCCAGCAAACATTTTCATCACCAATCCAAAGAATCCTTACTCCTAGGTTAGATCATCGCTGTGATTTTGGAATAACTCAACATTAGTTCATTCCTGTTAACTGGTTTAAGAAAAATGGAAAACTATTTCAAAAATGAATTGAATTCTCAAAACTATTAACAATTGAGATTCCAGGCCGGAAACCTCCCGTTCCCTCTGCCCAGAAGAAAGAAGAAAAGAGAATTAAGGCGCTACCTTTTGGGAATCAGTAGCCCCTGAACAGTAAAAATATTCTCCAAAAAATCTCAAGATTTGACACATAAATAGATAGAGATAGATAAACATACGTTGAGCTGATTGGTGTAGCCTCTTCTGACCGTCTCGCTCTCATCCCAAAGCTTATCAAAGAACAAGAACCTCCTCAGGCCATACTTTCTGATAAATCTTGATAAACAAACGAAGGAGAGTGTGGCAACGCTACTTAATGACAATTGCACAACACTGTCGTAAGGCCTTCCATGCCTGCTATCACAACTGGAACAAGCCAGCACGAAATGTGATGTTGCAGGCACAACAAGGCCAAATAAAACGAACATGGTCCATGATAGACATGCTGTTGCCATGCTTGATTGGTCTACGCACATCCATCGAAGGTATGATCTGAAGCTTTTCAATTCATCGTACGCATGCGATTGACTTCGAGATAATTTATTGTTACGGTTTATTAATGACTCTCTGTTGTTGTTTTCTTCCATAGACGTCTGATTTGAGACTCGAGAGAGAATGGGAAGACCGGACTCAGGGATTGAGAAGGTGCGAGAGTGTTGTAAAGATCACAGAAACTGTTTCAACTAGAAAACACAGATCTTGTAACGATTTTTTCTTGTTCATGATCGCGTTTGGAACAGTATATTTATAGGCAGAACAAAAAAGGAAAAAGAAAAAGAAAAAAGGAGCGGCATTTGATTTGATTAGATGATTATTATTTATTAGGTACAAAAATTAACCCACCTGGAATTGATGCTTTTAGTCTTGGTTTCTGATCTGGATTCTGGACAACCCATACAAATTTTGACCAGTGTTATCAGAACGCTGTTTCCAATTCCAAATCCAATGTCATTTTTAATTTTGAAATCACTCCCTCTGTCCGCTCTTGAAATTTAAATTTTCTATTTTTCCTAAGGACAAAGATGTGTTTGGTTTCCGTCGATAATTTAATTTTTTTAAAGTATTATTTAAATTTAAATTATACATATATATTTAGTTTTTTAATGTATTAAACAAAATAAAAATAATTTTTATAAAACAATTTTTTTTTAATTATAATCACAATGTCAAACAGACTTAAAATCTATTATATCATTATATTATGGTGATTTTATATAATCTAGAAATTACAAATTTTTTTTCTTTTATTTTTTATTTTACAAAACTATGATGAGTTTGTAAATACTAAATGATATATAAAAAAATTCCAAGATAAACGGTAATCGCTCAACTTCAAAAACTGATCTAGAATGAGTTTTATTTCAAATTATTTTGAATATTGATTATGATGATTTTATATGATCTAGAAATTACAATTTTTTTTATTTTTTGTTTTACAAAACTATGATGAGTTTGTAAATACTAAATGATATAAAAAAAAAAACATTCCAAGATAAATGATAACTCAAAAAACTGATTTAGAATGAGTTTTATTTTAAATTGTTTTGAATATTGATTTAGTTAATTAACCCATAATTCAATTAATCCAGCTAAACATAGACAAGACCGGATTAAATTAACTTTAAGGAATTTTTTTAGAAACAAATTTTTGTCCAAAACCATGTTTTATTTTATTTTATGAAAAAACAATATAAGTCCCATGTTCAGTTCATCCCATCCATGCTGATTAGTGATTACAATAAACACTATGATGACGGGAATGGAAAGTATAGAATAAGATATACTGTTAGCTGAACGTGGGACCTGCACATGAAACGTGGACACCCAGTCCGGAATTCAAGCAACGGCCAACATCTCACTGCCACGTGGGACGTCAATCATCTTCTTTCATGGACTCTGGTGTACAGGTTTTGCCGTGTCTTCCATTTCTATAATCAAAGCTTGAAATCAAAGCCGCTCGAAGCTCCGTCGCTTGTGCTACCTAATTATATTTTTATTCTCTCTCTTTTTTTAAAATAAAATAAAATTGTCAATGGAGCTGGCATAAGGGGGTTTGCTGGCAAACTCTAATTGGCTGCATTTTTATCCCTTTGCCTTTAGCTGGTAGCAGGGGAGGCAAGGAAGTCTTGGAAATTTTTATCACATGGGCATATGGAACAGGTAACGCTAGCTTTAAAACCCACGCAAGGTGGTGAATCGGATTCCAGAGTAATTTTTTATATAGTAAAAAGATGTCTGTGTATGTGTACGTGTTGATATTTTTTTATGTTTTTTAATTAAGGAAATATAAAATTTTTATTTATGTTTAATAAAAAACTTAAAACAAATTAAATAAATCAACTGTAAAAAATTAAAAAAAATTGTTGATACTATTTAGATGAGCATGCAAATATTTATGTGTAAAAACAGTTTCTTTATATCAAATATAAAAAATTAAATATAAATTATAATAATCTCTTTAAAACATTATAAAAACATAAAATAATTAAAATATAACTACTATTTGAAAAATAAACAAAAAAGATTTGCAAAAACAATAAGAGAGTTTATTAATTTAAATTGAAATAAAAAAATTAAAATTCACACAAAAGAGGGGAGATATTAATTAAAAAAAACTACAAAAATAATAAAAGAGAGAGAGGCCACCAACTTCTAGCCAACTACATTAACTACATTAGCTAAGATATTTTTGGGTTTAAAATTCCATTTTTAACCTATGTTGACACTAAAAAAACCTAAGAAAAACCTTAAAATTCTCAGTAAACCAATTTTTTTAACTCAAAACACTTATAAATTAGTCAAACAATAAAAAATCAAACTGGAAAAAAAAATCTTCTCTTAAGCTCAATCTGATTTTTTCAAGCAATATGAAGCAAAAAACCACCATAATTAAACTCTTCTCATTGAATGTAACTACATGGCACCAAACTTGATCATTTTTTCTTTGTCAGAATTATGACAATCATCAACTTTTTCTCTCTTCTATCATTTTCAATGAGTTCCCCTCTCTTCTATTGAATTGACCATGAATATTCTGTTTTTGAGTGGAGTATTGTGATAATTAAAAAATTAAATTGACTTATATACCCATCCAATAGTTCATCCCCATTGAATTGGGGAAAATTCAATTTCATTTCTCTCAATTGAATATGTCAATCCCCAATTTATTTTGGCTTTACACAACGATGGCTATTAACCAAAGTTATAGGGTGTTTGGGGGAGATTCAATAGACTTTTTTCTTTGTACCTTTTGATAATTAGTTCACCTTGTTAGATATGTTTTGTAATTATTGAATAAGCTCTTGTAATACCTGCTATTGAGATTGTTGATGTTGTTGTTCCTTTTGTTGTTGTCTCATGTTGGCTATTATTTCCAATAATTATGACATTCTTGTTCTATTTGTTATAGTTCACTTGATTTGATACTAATTTGTGACAAACTCAAAAATTAAAGCATGAAATTGGACTTTTTTAATAGGAAAAGACTGAATTATAAAAAAAATGGATATAATTAAAATAAAATAAAAGTTTATCGGTATATTCAAGGTATCCAAGAAAAAATTATTAGGCATGATCAAGGTTCGTGAAATACTTTTTAGAGCTCATCAATTTAGAATTAAGATGAAATGGTTGATCATGAACCATGACTTTCATTGGTCAAATATAACTATGAATTGCATTAGTTATGCAAAATGGTATAGAACATTCCAATAATCTAGCTAAATATAGTATGTGCCATCAACTAAACTCAATATAATAGTCAAACCATGGCCCTTCAAGAGATAAAAATACACCTATCATATTCAAAGAGGTATAATTACATTCGGGTTGCTATAGATTACTTCAATAAATGGGTTAAAGTTATTCCTTATCGATCACTCAACCAATAAACTATCATCAAAATTATTATAAAATACATCATTAATAAATCTGGACACCTATAAACAATTATGATTGACCATGGGATAATATTTACTAGAAAAGATGTAGAGGAATTCAAAAATAACTTATTCTACTCCTAATTATATCCAGGCCTATTAGCCATCATAATTAACAAATAAAACTTTGATTCTTAACATACAAAAATCAATCATAAACAATCCTAAGGCTTGGTATGGTGTATTGTCGAAAGTACTATGAATATATAGAACTTCAGATAAAATTATCTTAGGAATGTCACCATTTAATCTAATTTATGACTATGAGATAATATTGCTCATAAAACTTATAGTACAATCACTTATAAAGGTTGTACAGTGCAATATAGACAACACATATTATCAATAAGCTATGTTAACAAAATTATAAAATTTGGATAAAATAAAATTTAATATATTGGATCACTCGTTAGCTAATAAGAAAAAAGTGGAGGGAATAGACAACAAACATCTTTGATCAAAGAGCTTTTTTTATATGTGATTAGGTACGGAAGACCATACTACGAATTGATCATAACAATCTAAAATTTGACAAGTGGTCATCTAATAAAAAAGGTCTATATATCATTGTTAAAGCCTTTAGAGAAGATGCATATCATCTAGCAAATTAAAATAGAAAATTACATTTATCCTCAAAAGAAGTATATATCATTTATCTGATTTATTTGGATCGATTAATGGTTAATACTTTAAGAAATATTATCTTAATGATCTTTGTAAGCTTATTTGGAACTTCATATCCAATTATATTCACCTTAAAACAATAAATTAATTCTCAATTTTTATTTTTAAATTAAAATTACTATCTACCTTTCTCATCCACTTTGCAGCTCTTAAATATCTCTTTTCGACTCGTAAGAGTTAGATTAATATGATGAAGGTTGAAATGTCACCATTCTCCCTTTAAAATTAATTAGTATGCCCATCACATATTTTCTTCTCCTTCATTTCTCCAACCCTTTCTTTTAAAGAACAACAACATTGCAAGGAAGTTTTTTTGGACATTTGACTCCTTATGTATAAGAACCAAATTTGACTTTGTCAAATAGTATTGAAATAAAAATCCCATTAAAATGACATTGTTTTGCACACTAAAAATGCTAAAAACATAGGGGAATTCAATGGATAGTGAAGAATCCCTTTTATTTTTGTATATATAAATAACTACATGGAAAGCATCTATACATATTTTGATGTAATGATATCCGTGCAATGTTTTTCATGAAGTGAGCTTAGGTTCAAATTATAATCCTCCCCATCCATACTATACTATGTATTTTTAGTAGTGGGTTAGTGTAACCATCAACCTTTATATATTTGATATATTATTTCATATATTGTTTTAAAGATTTCTCATTTTATATACCCATGTATTTTCATATTTTCGTCTTCTATGCCTTTTTTTTTTAAGTTTTGAATAAAAAATCCCTATACACAGCTAAAATAAAAGTTATTTTTTAAAATATAAAAAATAAAAAGTTAATTTTCAAATACTCAACAAAACTTGAAAAATGTAAAAAATATTAAAAAACAAAAAACAAAAAAAAATGAAAAACCTGGAAGTGTAAATGTCTATTTGGAATCAAATTGAATTTAATTCTACATGATAATCTATTATAATTTTTATATTTGAAATAAAAATACTAAATCATATAATTGAATTTAATTATACTTCTTAGAATGCAATAAAAAATAAATTATATTAATAATCTATTATTTTACCTATAATTCAATTATACTTTGTACCACTAACCTATTGGAAGACCGTCTTGCCAACACTTTTCCACTTTTTTGTTGAAGAAGAAGAGACATAAAGAGAGCATGGAATGAATAGATGCAAGTTAGGGCATTTAAAAGAAAATAAAAGGAGTGTTTTTTAAAAATAATTTTTAAAATCAATTAGAATTGAGTTTTTTTTTATGAAAATAAGAGGCCTCCCGTCTTATTTGATTTTTTTATGGATTAAATTTAATATAAGATTTAAATCAATACTCTAAAAAAAAAAAATTTAACCATAGAAAGGCTTTAGAGCCCTTGTCTTTGGTCCCTAGTCGTGAAAGTTCTTCAATGTCAATTGTAACTTACTCCAACGCCGCCTCGTGCCTATCTTCTTTTGAGAATATCTCCGCCGTGCCCTGTATACTGAATCTTCTCTTGACTGAGCTGCATTATCTCCCAACTTGACTTTCTTGTGATGAGAGAATTTCCGAGGTATGCCCTCATGCCCGTCGTAGTCAGTAAAGCTAATCCCCAACTCCTTTCCGGCTACTCTGGTTTAGCCACCAATAAAACTTATTTCATTGACGTTGACATATTTTTATTCACTAGGCTTAAAACTTATGCTGCTAGGACTTCCTCTCTCCCACGCCATTTCTCCATCAAACTCGACTGGAATTATCGACCACGTATTTTGTGGGATGCTACTGTTCATTTTGAACAAGAAAACCCTTCCCGGCAAGTGGTGGTGTCCAGCTTAAACACCATAGTAGCAATCATCCCAGGTGGATAAAGATTCGTTTCGGTGGGGGTGTAGTCTAGCTATAAAATAATAAAATTTTGCATTTCACAGGCAAATTAAATCCTTCTTTTACTACATAAATTCTATTCCTGGACCGTTTTTCATCTGCGAAGTACTGTTATCATCCTGCTATGCATATCAGCACCGAGTGGTTAGACTCGGAACTTTTTACTTGATAACCATGGGCCAGTGGCTAAATGGCTCCAACATGGCACTCATTGTTGCTAATTCTGAATAGTGGGGCCGGTGAGAGATTTTCCACCCATGTCAACTCTTACCAGACCTAAACCATTCTCTAGGCCGGAACAAGCAGTTCTTTGTCCGACTCCATCACCATCTTCATGCATCGAAGTCGAAGGCCTTAGTTCAATCTTAAGAGATGCAAGAAAAGACCAGAAACACTCTACAGGAGACAACAAAAAAAAAAAACACAAGGATTTGAGCCTCCCCCGTCCCAGACTATTGTTTGAAGAGAGGGAGGAAAGCTAACAAAACCCACTCCAGATCGGTAAATTGCCAGATCTGGTGAAAGCTCCTCAAATCTAGTTCAAACAAAGACCACCACACCCATATTTCTATTTACTTTCCTTGAAGCACCAGCGAACCCAGGGCAGGTGTTCATCTAGTACAAACAATGGTTTTTGCTCCTAATAACAAACGTCTACTACTGAAGAACGAAGAGCAGTATAAAAGAAAACCCTTTTCATGGTCGACAGAATTGAAATGCAAGAAACATTGCTTGCTGGTAGAAATTGGGAGGGATAACAAAAGGGTTTTTCATCCAGTGAAACACCACATACATCAATAATAGCCTAATTTACAACTCCAAAACCATCGTAGAAAGAAGAAAGAGAAGTATTTTTCTTTAAACTTCCTTCCTTCCTTCTCATATGGATGCATCCACCAAAAGCATAACTATTTGAGAATCCTTGAATAAAAAACAGGCATCCTAGATCCTGTCCCAAAGAGGGAACAAGCTTTCACTTTCTATGTTCAGCAACATTGCTCTTCAGGCACAACTTGTCAGAAATGCATATGCATCAAAAAGAGCTCAATACAAATAGAAAACAACATTTCTAATAAAAATTTTCTGTTACAACCTAAATGATGGGTTTTCTTTTCTTTTTCTTCTTTCTTTTTCAGTAGTCGAGTAAACAAGATTTCTCCTTCTCAAAATAGGAAAAAAATCATTAAGAGAAAAACAATAGTAGGATTTTTTTTCTCATAAAAAACCATCGCTACATAATAAAGAAGATCGATCATTTTTGTCTTCATAATCCAATCTCGTAATTTGTTTTTTTTTGTTCTTTTCTTCCGCATCATAAAAAAAAACAAGAAAAATTAAAATTAACAAAAAAAAAGAAAAAGAGATTGAATCATATATCATTAACCATTAATCATCATCATCATCATCATCAAAGGCATAAAGCAGTGCAGTGGAGATCATCACCAGAGCCGAAGTCAACCTGGTCCAACGGTGGGAAATTTAGATCGAAAGGCAAAGGCTTGCGGCACAAAGAAGAAGCAGCGGATGCGACATCTCTGTCATCAACCACCGAAGAAGATGAATCGCAATCGCTATGGCAATCTTCTGGAACAACCGGTGGGATCCGTGGATGAGATCTCCTCGGCCCATTTCCCGATTTAGTTGTTGTTGTTGGCTGCGGAGGCCTAGGACCGCTGAAAGACTCCACTGTACTGCTCAAACTGCTAGATGTGGGTCTTTGGGGATTTATACTGTGGTGATCCAAGAAAGGATCGGTTGGGCTTTGGTTTTGATTTTGATGATTGAATAACTGGTTCGTTGTAGAGAGAGGAAAGTTTGTCTTGGCCTTTGCTCCGCGGAGGGTGCGAGCAGCCGCATCGTAGGCACGCGCTGCATCCTCTGCAGAGTCGAAGGTGCCCAGCCAAACTCTGGTCTTTTTCCAGGGATCTCTAATCTCCGCAGCGAATCTTCCCCATGGTCTCTTTCGTACTCCTCTGTATCTGGGCTCTTTTGCAATTACTAACATATTTTGGGTTGCAGATCCATTTGGGTCAACAGCTTGTTTTGTTGCTGTTCTTGTTCTCCCCATGTATTTGAGAAGAAAGACGGAGACAAAAAATTAAAAAAGGGAGGAAAAAGCAGAGGTTGATTGAGGAGGAGGATAGAAATCAACAACACAAGCAGCACCAAATTATAAGAGCAGATCAATCTAACTTTCCATGGATTTGAAATGATAAAAATGTATTCAATCCGAGAGTATGAAAAGAGAGAAGTTTTGAGCAGCCTGAGGCAAGGAGAGAATAGGTGAGATAGGAACTGGATGGCAGAAAGAAAGCACCACCTTCTCCTCTACACAAAATTGATGGATTTTTTTTTTTTTTATTTGTATTTCTTTTGGTTTCTCTGGCTCAAATGGCTTTTCCTTCCTTTCTCGATTTCTCTACCTTCTCTCGCCCCCACAAGCCGACCCGGGTGGATTGCTTCCTTTTTTCTTTATTTATTTTTCCCCTACCGTTGCTGTTCAAAATAATCTAGTGGTGAAATGACTGAAGGACCCTTCTGCTTTTCCTTAATTCCCACGAAGTGAAATTTCTACCTGCACACCTTAGTTTGTGTCTCCGTTATGCCCTTCTCCCTTTTGCCTTGTACAGTCGCCATAGGACCAGGTGTCAAGCGTGTAAATGGAGACGGGGCTCGCGTGCTTATTTCTTGTGGGACATGGCGGATTTGGTTCAAGATTACGGGCAAATTTTGCTTTTCTTTCACATTTTGGTCAAGCTTAGCCACCTTTGGCATGATCTCCGGTGTACCTAATGTTTCACATTCTTAGAAAGATTTTGAAGGCAGAATTCATTTTCCCTGAAAATCAATTCTCGAAAAGATAAAAAAAGAAACAAATGCCATTCAAGTTGGTTTTTTTTTTTTTTTTAAAGCCTAAGCCCAAATAACCACGAAGAGATGCTCATCATGCCAGGTAAAGCAACCCTCTGTTGTCAATCTATACCCAATGGTTGTACTGGGTTGAGTTTGATAAAGCATTCAGAGTTTGTTTAATAGTGAGATTGTGAGTATTTTTTAAATAATTTTTTATATAAAAATATATGTTAATGATATTTTTTTATTTTTTTTTAATATTATTTTTGACATCAACACATCAAAATGATCCAAAACATATAAACCATATTAAATTTTTTTAAAATTTTTTTAAAATTTTTTAGAAACACAGGTCGAACCGCGTTCCCAAACATTACCTTATAATACATTCGAAAATACTTTTCAAAATGAATTTGAATATACATACATATATAATTCATTGTTTCTAACTTATTTACGTAGTAATTCATCTTCCATTAGATTATTTTCGTTGCTAATAATTTAATCAAACATGATCAAATATTAAATTTATTTTAATTTCCTTAATTCATGTTTAGGTGTTTAAGTGTTTCATCTTTCTTCTTCTTCCTTTAATTTCCTTACTTTCTCTCTCTAAACCCTACTTTTCTCTCACTTGATTCCTCTCGTGTTTAAGCTCTCATAATCCCTTGTATCACACCCTAAAACTTAAGTGCTTGAGCTCTCGTAATCCCTTGTATCACACCCTAATACCTTGGAGAAAAAAAGCAATAAGAAGGGAAGAAGAAAGCTTCTACTTTCTTCCATTGGCCGGAAAACTTTTAAGCATAAGGCAGGGGCTAATTTATTTTATTAAATTTACAATCTTTTACTTAATCCATATCTCTTTGATAATTCCAAGTAATTCTCCTAGTTTTTGATGTAATTTGATATTAAAGTTGATCAAATTCATTTGTATTCATTGACTAACTTTCAGGTAACATCATATTCCTAATATACACTATTTGTTTACTTTTATTTACTTATTTATCTTTCATTTGTAATTTCTACTATAACTAGAAATTCACACTAAAATATTTTATTTTCAACCCCTATGGTCCACAACTATTTTTCACAATCAACTGCTCATTTAAACTCGCTTAACACACACACATATTTAAATATTTTCTTAAAATTTTAACTTGAGGGTTTACAAGTACTTAACCCTCGCATTTATATGAACACTAATTTAAAGTCATATATGTTTGTTTAAATCCTATGTTATTTGTCGCATATGTTAAGATTATGTTTTATTATTTTATTTTATGTAATTTATGTTTCACATAGATGGATAAAAAATTAGGGCAATTGTCTCATGCCAATTTTAAATCATTTTTATAAAACAAGATACTAAAATTATCATTTAATGACATTGTAAACATATTTTTTTTTTATGTTTGTTTAATATAAGTGTTATTTTCTTTACTTGGTTGGTTTTTTTTATATGTATGTGGACTTTGTTTGTTTGGCATTTAGTAAAATCATTTTAGTTTGGTTTAGTTTTATATTACGGTTAGTTTATTTTTTTAGTTACCACTTTTTATATAAAGAGAAACCAAGAGAAGAAGTAAATTGCATGTCATTTACCCATAATCTATCTTTTTATTATTGCATAGTAATAGATTTTTAAAATTTTTTTTTTTATTTCAACGTCAAAGTCTTTTCATTTAAATTTGCAAAATCATTTATAATAATGCTTATTGTGTATATCAAAGGATTGTTTTTGTTATGTACACTAATGAAAGATGTTTAAACATGTCAAGGTTATTAACATGGATGATTTTTAAAAACATACCAGTTTTGATAAAATTAATCAAACTCACCAACCTTAAACAAACTAAGGCACCATAAATAAACTATTATGATGGTTATTATACTAGCAATCTTTAGTGGTTCAAAATCAAATAAACTATACGATTAAATCACCAAGCATTTTACATATAGCTACCTTTTATGGTTTAACTATATGAAATTCTAAGTATATGGTTATGGGTAAATTATCACAAGACTCAAATATTGCATTTAACAAGCCTTGAAGGCTATTACACCTTATCAGAATATTTATATAGTATTGGCCTGCTTGACATTAAATAAATGAAGGAAACTATATTATTTGTAATGAAGGGATATTCTCTTACATCTTGTTTTAGCGATGTATGATATATTTTTTCTATGTCTCTAAAGCATGATAGCATCTTAAGTTACTAGAAGCCTAGAATATCAACTCCTTACTTTTAGCAATGAATTGCGATTTAGTGAACCCATCTCATAATAACTTTCCTCCTCTCGGGGTCTCACAATTATATATATATATATATATATATTTGTATTTGTATTTTTATTTGTATTTGACAAATACTTTAGGAATAAAAAAATGAGAACTTACAACTATAAGATATTGAGATCAAGGATTTAACTTTTAAACACAAATTTAAATTTTTTAATGCATAATAACCATGATATAATCAAGTATAAAATTATTAAAAGCTTGTCTCATGTACGTCTCATCCCCTAATTGCTACGAGTTTTAAAATCTTATAATCGTCTCATACTTAATTGAATTTGATAATTGGATGATAAATAATTAGTTACTGAATGGGTATAAATAAATTGACATCTTATAAAAAAAGGAATTAATTGAAATAAACTAAGGGTGTAAATGAAATGCAATTTAACTCTTATACTACAATGCACTTTTAGAAAACTTAAAGTACCTAGAAATGATTAACCTAGTATTTGATTAGTTTTCCTTGTTTTTCTATATGATATACTTAATAAAAAAATCAATGTGAATCCTATTTTGAAGCTTATAACATTTTAATAGAAAACTAATTTTGATATCATGTGGATAAGAACAAAATATACAACATAAAACACAAGCACACATGTAGAGAATATGGGATTGCTTGTTATTTGATCTTTTTGACCATTAGGTATCACAACTCTTCAGCTGAAGGTAGTCATATATGTATGAACATGCATTTTGTTTCGTTTGTGATAGGATTTTCTTATGATGTGATGATGATATACTTGCATATATATGAAGTTCGGGGTTTACATTATATATTTCAAATTTATCCTTTTCCTTTTTAAGTCTATATAATTAGCCCAAGCCAATCAAGGTAGGTTTTTTAAGAAACCTATATATCACTAAAGTCTAGTCATGTCAAAACTCTTTTATCTAAAGAATCCTTGCATATGGCTGAGACCCATGCATCAAACTCTATCTTGCATTATTAACGTGATCTTTTACATTTAGATACTGTTACCTCATGTTTTAGTTTTAAACCTAAAATTATCAAAACATCAATAATTATTAGTTATTTCTTATTGGTTTTCAACTAAAATGAATCAAGACCATTCACCTATGCATCATTGGTCCTTGGAACAAGTTGGCAATTCCCGTTGAGTTTCAACCCATATTAAAAGCCTAATGGGCTGACATTTAAAATCTTCAAAACAACCTATATTTGTTTTCAAAAATCATGTCTAAAGTGTTTTACCATTCACTTTTGGTATTTAAGGTGAATGGACTTAATAGATGCCCTTGGATATTAAGAGGACTAACCCATTCTTTTTATTTTTTTTAAAAAATAATAAGTCTTAGAAATGCCTATGTCAAATATTCACTAAACAATTAGGAGTATTGGCATTTTAAAAAAATTATCACATATACAAGATAATAAAAATTCAAAAGGTTGTCCACTTGTTGTAAATGTATATATATGAGTCATACCACTAATATGTTCAAGCACTGATGAGGGGTAACCAAGAAAAGTTGGAGTCATAATAAGATGATTGTTAAATAACACACCTTAAATACAAGTGAACATTAAAATGGTTATTTGTTAAAACCTAGTCCGTAAGGGATCTTCTTGTCACTAGATCATATTCCAAGTTTATGAACCTATGATGATCATTACTTGGATAGGACTCAGACATACAATCTTTATTCATTCAGTGAACATTACGAGTGAATCATAGGTATTATATGATATATAAATATTAACAAGGCATTATCCATGGACTATTCCTAGGATTTAGGGTTGGGTTCAATAAGCCCAATATAAACCCACTAGTTATTCATTTGAATGACTTGATAGATTATTGACCACGAGTCATTATTAGAAGTCACTAGTTGTAGACATGTCAATTCACTAAGCATTATTAAAAGATAACAATTTGAAGTGGCAAAGATAAACAAGACCTTGGAATAGTTATGCTTAAACCAACCACCCAGGGTTTAACTCATTACAGTAAACCCACTATCGCCCATATAAACAGACTACTAGTAGATTAGACACAATAAACCATTAGGAATAAAAGTAAGTACCAATTAGAGGTAAGTAAAAAAACCGATAAACCGATTAAACAGAGAAAACAAAAAAAATAAAAAAAATAAATCGAAAAAAACCGAATTAACCAATTAAAAAAACACAAAACATTTCCGGTTCGGTTCAGTTTTGGTTTCCAAAGTCTGAAACCGATTGAACCGAACCAAACCGGTTCAACCAGGCCAGCACTTAAAAAAAGCAAGTATAAATAGGATGTTTTCTAACCCTAAACTTAAAGTAACATTCAACTGCCCCCCTCCCCGACATCTCTCCCCGACCTTTACTCTCTGTAAACCTAAAGTTACAGGTTTTATGGGGTTTCATTTGATATCAGTGCTCTTGTAGTTTAGTGAAATAAGATCTGCATGTTCTTGGCCCAAATGTTATGGTTTTGTGGTGCTTGACAGTTTTAGTAGGGTCATCTGTTGGCCAAGATCTGCTTACGCTTCTGTTTAATTTTTTCCCTGCGGCGATGTTTGGTAATTTCTTTTGGAAATGCTTCTGGTTGAATCCAGTAATCATGCACTCGATCAGATCTTTGGGACCTCAATAGGATGAGATTTGGGTGCATGCATGATGTGGGCAAGTGGTGGATTTTTTTCCCTTTCATTCCCCCCTTTTCCCCCTGTTGTGTTTCTTCTCTTTTGCTGGCTTATGTGGCTGAGGGTTTGGACATATTTGTTCATACAAGTTTCAGTCATCCATTATATACAGATTGTTAAAACTGACATGACATCTTTATTATGCGTAGCAAAAGTTTTGGAGGCTCTTGTTTTAATTGTGGACAGTCGAGGCACAGAGCATCAGAATGCCCAAAGGAAGATTTTTAGTTGTCTTCTTTAACATAGGGATTTTTTGGGACTGTGAACAAGTTGGAGGCACTGGAGTTGGGAATTGCTTTTTATTTGTTTGCAACTGGTAGGCCTTGTAACATTCCCTAGAGAAGAAGTGGATTGAATTTGAAATTAGCTCGATCATGTATGGTGTTTGTAGTTTATTTTTTCCTTCCTTGTCAAATTCTCATTAGCCTCCGGATGATGTTTCATTCAATCTTTGTTCTTCTGTTGATGTATTTATATTATTTCTCTATTGGGCTATTATGAAATATGAGGTCAGTAAAAAGCCTAGAAAAAACTCACCGGAATAATTTAGGTTTGAACCGGTTTTGAAGGGAAAAAATCGAATCGAATCAAAATTAATCGGTTTGAACCAATTTTCAGTTCGGTTCGATTCAATTTTCTTTTTTAAAAATTCGGTTTAGTTGTTTATTTTGGTCCAAAACTGGACCGAACAAAAAATGCTCAGCCCTAGTACCAATGTAGCTTACCTTAGGTAGGATGCTTTAAGGTAATAATATCTTTTCTTTGGCATACTCAGTTTTTTATCTTAAAACTATGGAGACCAATTATAGTTTTCTAGTGACTATAATACTAGGTAATGACTCATTTCCAATATAAAACCTTTTCCTCTCTCTAAACAATTATTTTTCCCCATTCTTAAAAAAAAATGTATGGTCTCCACGATATCAGTTGCAACATTATCATTAGGTAAGACTCAAGATTATTGTTTGTGTCATTAATTAAGCAAAAAAAAAAGAGAGTTGATTTATGGTTCTCACATCGACATCTTTCATTTTATATAAATAACATAAATTGATAAGTACTCCCTACATTAGTTCTTTTGCATGAAACAAAAAATTTAAAGAAAACACCAGACTTTAGTACATTATAATTTATTTAACCATATGTTGTATGAAATCTTATGCATTCTTGAATTGTAAATTTAAAAGGTACCAAAGGACACAATAAAAAAATTATTATTTGTAAACTTTGACTTTCAAAATGACTAAATGAAATTCGACAACTAAAATTTCTAAAAGACCAATAAAAAAATGGAACGGGGAGAGAAATAGATATAATGTCATGTTTTTATTATATGATTATCAAAAAGTTTAGGAGATATTTTCTTTTTTATACAAAAAAATTATTTTTCTTTTTATTTATGATGATGTCCCAAAAAAATCCAAATAGTTTAAGAACAAGGCTTATGTTTTAGATTAATTCTTCTTAGCCAAGGTGATTGGTGCCTGGTAAGTCAAAGTGACTAGTAGCTGAAAAAGTTCTCTTTGGTAGATTTGAGGACTCTTCAATGTTTAAATATGTATCTTTTTCAGAGAAAAGACAATGATATTTTAGAAAGAAACTCTTAAAGTAGATATGCAATAAAGAATGAAGATTGTGAACTCAGTGACTTTGAAGGATTCATAGGGTTTTTATAGCCCACAAATTTTGTCCTTTTGTGTAGAGAAAGGGTTGTAGTGTTATCTTGCCCTGATAACTTTAAAGAGAGATAAATGTCATTTACACATCATTAAGAAGAGGAAAATATCTCTTACACATCATTAACGAGGAGAAAATATCTTATGGATCAACGTGTTTTTATATACGTTATTTTCTTTGTTTAAAATCCATGTTTAAAAAGGACTAAAGGCATGGTGAAAACCCATAATCTCTATGCTTAGCTACGTGTTGAGCCTAAGTACATATGAATCTGGCAAGCTACTAAACCCAACATCTCTAAGCTCAGCTATGTGCTGAGTCCAAGTACATGTGGGTTTGACAAGTTGCTAGACCTAACATTCATGGGCTCAGCATCTCACCGAGCCTAGATAGATGTAGAACTAATGATCTTTCTTGGCCCTATTTTGAGCCACAAGACTTTTTTTATTTTTTATCATGTCCTTTAACATAAAATATTAAGGTCAAAAGATATTCATCTCTCTACACCCTTAGGTATATAAAAGTTCTTAGAATGACCTATAGTTTATTCCTCATTAATGATGTGTAAGAAATATTTCTTTCCTATTAATGATGTGTAAGTGATATTTAATCTCTATAAAGCTATCAAGGCAAGATGACACTTTAGCCCATTCTCTCCATAAAAAGATAAGATTCATAGGCTATAAACACCCTATAAATCTTTCAAAGTCAATAGATACGCATTCTCTATTATTTACTGCATATTTATTTTAGAGTCTCTTTCTAACGTATCATTGTCTTTTCTTTTAAAAAGATATTTACTTAAGCATTGAAGAGTCTCCAGATTCACCAAAGAGGACCTTTTGCAGGTACTAGTTACTGACTATCTTAACTAGGAAGAATGAATCAAATTGTTAGAACTAAGAAATTAACTAATTACATATAAATCTTGTTCTTAAACTACTTGATATTGTTTGCAATCATGATATTGTTTGCAATCCTCTCAAGGGAAAAAATGCAATAGAGAAGAATATCCAAAGTTTTTGAGATTTGTATACTGCCTTTGTATCCAAAGGAATTAGTGGTTATCAATAAATATAATACTATTTGCACAATTATCTATTAAATGAACAAAAACTTTATTTTACTTTTTCCAAAGTATTTTACTCTTCTTCGTTACAGTTCATTGAATGTAAAAGTATCTCTAGAGTTTTTCAATGTGTTTATTGTTCTATTTTACTAATTTTAGTTCAATTGCCACAACAAATATTCAAGGGGTAACGATCTCCCTCTCTATCAAAGCATAATATAGTTCTCTCTCTTTATGGAATCAAAATTCTTCATGTATTCATTATTATTTTAAAACACAAATGTTATATTTATATATAACCTAAAAATTAAATGAGGGGGTACTCATTGTTCCCTTTCTTAAAAAGCATTGTTTATTTGAATAATATTTCTCTTTTTTAATATTGGCTTTACTGGATATTCTTCAACATTGGCTTTATTAGATATTGAACTTCATAATTTATTTTGATTTGTTTTTTATGGAGTTTCCCGGTATTATGATCTGTCACAAGTTTTGCAGGTTAGCCGTGTTGACTCGGGTCATCCTTTCATCTTTTTCAATTAATTTTTTTCTCAACTTCATCTTTCAACATGGAGTTGATTGAGAATTGGATTTCATAATTATTATTTTTCAGTAACAATGAACAATGAAATGCCAAATCCTCTTTCACTTTGGTCCTCACATTTGTGAGGTTATTATTATTATTATTATTATTACAAACTTAGTTTCTTTTTTCAACGTCATCCTCTAACATTGGGTTTATCGGGTATACTTAATACCAGGTCACTAGTTTTGCGGGTTAGCCGTGTTGACTCGGGTCATTTTTTTTTATCAACTCCATCCTTCAATATTGAGTTGATCGAGATATGAGCTTTATAATTTTTTTCTTATTTGCTTTCTACGGGGTTATCATAGTCTTCTGACCCGGCTCGCGAGTTTACAGGTTAGTCATGTTGACTCGGGTAATTTTTATCATTTTAATTGATTTTATTTTCAATTTAATCTTTCAAAATTTGGTTGATTGAGAATTAAACTTTATATTTTTTTTTATTTGGTTACTATGGAGTTAATCTCGATCTCTTGAACTAGGTTTGACAATTTAACCCGAGTTGACCTAGGTCATTTTTTTTATTGTTTTCTCAATTTAATCATTTAACATTGAGTTAATTGAGAATTGAATTTATATTTTTTTAATTTTATTATGAGGTTATTATGATCTTATGACCTTAGTCATATGATAGGTCGGTTGACTCAGATTTTTTTGTCCTTTTTTTAGTTGATTTTTTTTTCAATTTCATCCTTCAATATTAGGTTGATTGAGAGTTAGGCTCCATAAATTTATTTTGGTTTGTGTTCTATGAGGTTATCCTGATCTTAGGACCGAGTTCATGGGTTTGGTCTGTTGACTTATGTGGTTTTTTGTGTTCTTTTTTTATTTGAGTTTTTTAAAAATTTTATCCTTCAATATTAAGTTGATTGAAAATTGATCTTCATAATTTTTTTTGATTTGCTTTCTATGAGGTTATCCCGATCTTATAACTCATGTTTGGCAGGTTAACCCGAGTTGACTCAATTTTTTTTAGTTGAATTTTATTTCAATTATATCCTTCAACATTGGGTTGATTGAGAATTGAGTTTAATAATTTTCTTATTTGCTTTGTATTAGGTTATCAGGGTATCATGACCTGGACAAAAAAGTTTAATAGGTTAACCTGAGTTGATCTGAGTCAATCTAATATGTTGTTGTTTCAATATTTTTTTAAAAAATATGTTGTCTTGATTTTTTTAAAATCATATTACATTTTATTCGTTATCCAGGTTGTCTTTTAAAATAATTACTCTATATGCTACTTACTCCTTTAGTCCCAAAGTTTAATTCTCATTTGATTAAAAAATGCAATTAATCATATGCCATATCATTTATTTTTGAAATAAATTGTTTTTCAATACTACACTTTGTTTTAGAATGCAATACACGTCAAATTGATTTGATGGATTAGGTTAGTGGTAAGAAGTTTATTTACCAATAAATTAAAAAGGTTCCAAATCCTAGAGTATTTTTTTTCATATTTATACACTATAATTCTTTGAGAAAACCTCAAATATATCCACAAATTATTTTTTATATCAAATTTACCTTTAAACTAGTTTTATTTCTCAATTAAGGACTTTTGTTAAAATCACTTAATGAAAAATGTCATGTTTCCTACAAAATAACGTCATTTCTTAAAATAAGTACAATTTTGGATGAAAATAAAGAGTACAATTTTGGATGAAAAGCCTTACAAATCGATTGAATTCTTTAATAAAAAACTTCTAAACATTTGATGATAAAATTAATGCAAAGAATTATTTGATGATATATATAGTTTTGGTTTTTTTAATTAAAACCTTTTTTTATATGTTTTTCTATAAACAATTTTTAAGTTTGTATTTTACTTCTCTGTAAATTTTTTTCTTTCTTATTTAGACTTTCTTAAATAATTATTATTTTTTAATTATATTGTATTTTTTTAATTTTTGAAGAGGTTAGTATGATTCCTCTATAATTTTTTTTAATATTTTATATATATTAAATTTATTTTTAGAAATAAAAAATATTTATTTCTTATAATATTTTTAATATGTGCAACCTTGCATGATATTTTTTTCTCCTTTTATTTTATTCAATAAATTTTATATGTGTGTTGATTTCTATTATAAAATTATTTTAATAAATAAATTCAATAAACACAACAAGATAAATGACCAATATTGCGATAAATATCTTGATCTACTTTTGTCTCTCAATCTTTTCAATTTTGTTTTTATTTATTGTTAATGATTTTTTTTATTTCTTTACATAGTAGTTCTTGATTTATTTAATTATATGCATGCATAAGTTTTTCAATTTACATTTAGGATTATTTTCATGTAAAAAACACATTGAAAAATTCAACATGTTCATTTTTTATTATTATGTATTGATGTTTTCAACTTGATTCTTATTCATTAGATTTTTCTTTTTATTTTTTTCCTTGACCCTTTTATCAAAGTTTTATTATTTTTAATTTTACCCTTCAATCCAAGTTTATAATGTGTTGTTTTCCCCCCATTTTGGATCTCATTCTTTTAATTAATTTTCTGTTTGTTAATGTTTTTATTATTTTCAATTTAACTCTCAAATTAAAAATTTGTCGTTGCCCTTTAATTAATTTTTTATTTTAATTTTAACCCATATTCTTTTAATTGTTATTTTTTATTTTTTTTTGTAATTTTCTTTTTTTGATTTAAACATTCAACATTTCATTTCTTAGAAATTGAGCTTCATGATTTTTTTTCATGTTTAATGCTTAAAGTCTAATGACTTGGGACACAAGTTTTAAAGGTTAACAGAGGTTGATATTTTTTTTTGTCTTATTTTCTTCTCCGCAACTTTGGCCATAGCAATATTTTTTAAAAAATTCGTTTTGTTGTTGTTGCCTCATGTTTTTATCATATTATTAAATTAATTAAGATTTAACCTAATTATCAAATTTCTCTCACTTCTTTTAGAACATAATTGTATCCTGAACTTTTTTCTTCGAGTGGAAAAACAATTGGGGCGACCCACGGGGCCACCAAACTATAAGGTGTGAGAAATTATTTTTCAATCACATCCATTGCATTGTGAATTGCAATAGGAATCCATACTGTTTTGCTTTTTTTGTTGCTTTTTTTTTGTTCTTGAATTTTTGTTATGATTTTTTAAAATTTGTTTTTGCCAGTTTCATCTTTTAATGTTGAGATAGTTGAGAATTTGGTTTCATAATTTTTTTTGCCTTTTGTTTTGCCTTTATATAGGGTTAACGTGGCTTGCAGGTTTGCTAGAGTAATCTAAGTTGCCCCAATTTATGAGTTTGGTAGGGTGTTTTTTTTTAATTGAACTTGATTTTTTTTATCATCTATTTTTTTCTCATGTAGTAAAAAAAATTAGTTCAAGAGAAAAACCTTGTTATTAAACTTTATAAAGTCCATGGACATGTTCAGTGGTTTCGCTGGCTGAGTTGGTTCGCACATCTGACAAGTTTATCTGTTTTTATTTTTTTAATCATTTTATAAAAACATCTTGGTATTGGGTTGGTGTTTGATTTTGCGATTTTCTATTTTTGTTATCATAAAGTTATAAAAAAATAGTTTTGGAAAAAAAACAAATTATAATCTTTGAATTTTTTTATTTTATCCTTCAATATTGGATTAGTTAAGAAATAAACTGCATGATTTATTTTTATTTTCTTTCTATATTTTCTCCTTCACCCTCCACCATGTTGATGCGCTACCACTACCACTTCCACCTTAGCAAATCAAGGTAAGCTTTCTATCTCACTCTTAATTTTATAAATTTTGTTGTTATATATATATATATATATTAGATCAATTATGGTTTTATGTTAAGTTTTGAGACCAATAAGGATAATTAGAGAATTTTATCTAATTGAAGCAATTGATGTTCTAAATTATATCAATTAGGTTTAAATTAAAGCAATTAGGGTTTTGCTTTGAATTTTAGGACAAATTGGGATAATTAAAGAATTTTATCTAATTGAAGAAGTAAGGTATCAATTGAAGTAGTTCGTGCTATAAATTACATTAATTAGGTTTAAATTAGATCAATTAGGATATTATGTTGAACTTTAAGATAAAATGGGATAATTGGAGAATTTTATCCAATTAAATAAATTAAGTATCAATTGAAGAAATTAATGCTATACATTAGATCAATTAGGTTTAAATTATATCAATTAGGGTTTTTGTTTTAGTTTTGAGACTATTAGGATGATTGTGAAATTTTATCTAATTAAAGCAATTAGGAATCTATTGAAGCAATTGGTGTTGTAAATTACTTTAATTAGGGTTATGGTTAATTTTGGGATAATTTAGGATAATTAGAAAATCTTATCCAATTGAAGCAATTATGTATGAATTGAAGCAATTGATGCTATAAATTTTGATTGAATTTGTGAGAATTTGCAAGAATTAATCAAAATGAGTGTTATTTTTGGTTAAAATATAACTTCTAATATGGTATTGTTAAGTTATTATGGTGGTATTATTGTTAATGATATAAATAATAGTATCACTTATAATGGAGGTAACAATGTGATTCCGAGTACTAGTTTAGATATGTCACTAATTGGACTTAAATAAGTAATATGTGGAGGAATAAAGGTCGAGAATTATAATATTGTTGAGGTTGTTATTACTTGGTGGATGCTTGATAAGGAACATTTAATTCATTATGCTGTCATGTCAATTTCATGTGATGTGAGTTTGAAGTTAGGTTGGGTTGTAGGTCTAATATTGATTTTGATATATTAAGTTGTACTTGAATAGTTGATCTAAATGAATACACTCCTTTATTATATATTATACTCAAGTATTAAATTATACTCAAATAGGTACACAAGCATCATAGTCTATTGGTATGTATAAGACAGTTAGTGGTGCAATTAAATTAACATTCATACCCAAAATTATAAAAGAAAAGGATCTAATAATGTATAATCACGTATACACCAATAATAATTCTGAACCTAGTAACATTGAAGATGAGGGTAATGTTATTTTAAGTTTGGTTGACATGATAGATGAAGATGGGTTAATGGTACCTCTCATTCCAGAATTCAAAGATAATAGTAAAGCTTATAAAGTGGTATGCAATGATTAGGCTTTGGGGTAGTAATTCAAGCATAAGTGTTTAGGTGGAGATTGGACAAAATTTCATAACAAAATCTAATTTAATTGATGTAGATAAGATGTGGCATATTGCAAACTTATTAGGATATAAAGTTCAACGCTTGACCATAACTTATGTATAATTACAATGTGTGAATGCAATATAATGTAAATGGTGTTTATGTGTGGGTACCATAAAACTTAGATTTATTTGAGATCTTAAATTTAACTAGTCCTCACACATATATCAATGCATTTGTTAGAGAAAGACACGAGCAACTCGATTCAAAATTCATTGTATTAATGGTTTCCACAATTATGACAACTAACATAAGTGTAAATATTATTACCTTCAAGTAGCAATAAGAACACAATATGGATTTAATGTATCATATCAAGAGGCATGCCAAGAAAAATAAAAAGTTCTCGAATGACTTTTTAATTCACATGAGAAGTCATTTAAAATTCTACATATATTGTTGTTGGCTCTTTAAGAATCAAGTCATAGTATAATTGTACAGTGGAATCACAATAGATATTTTAAGGATATTACAAAAATACTTGGGATTTGTTTTAGGCATATGGAGTTGTAATTGAGTATTGTAGGCCATTGATAAGTGTTGGCGGCACCTACCTATATGAGCAGTTTATTAGAAAGTTTTTTATTACAATTGATTTTGACACAAACAATGGGATATTTCCTTTGAGTTTTGCTATATTCGAAAAAGAAACCAATTATAAATGAATATGTTTCTTACATTACATTTGGCAATATATTATAGGTGGTTGTACTGGTATATGTAAATTATCATATAGACATATGGTAATTAACAAGAATGTTATGGTAGAGATATGGCCCGAGTTGGTTAGGATTCACCAGTATTGTTCGCATCACTTTGTCAAAAAATTTAACATCAGATTCAAAGATCTAATTTTGAAAAACATTTTGGATGTGATGTGTGATGAAACATCAAAGTGAAAAACTGATACATGGCTTGGTCAAATAATTGAGAAGGACCCGTGAATCAAAGAATGACAAGAACTTAAGCCAAATGAAACAAAATGAGCACTTTGTTAGATGTGCCCATTGTTATGGCAATATGACAATGAATATATCAAAAGTATTTAATAATGTCTTGAAAGGTGGATGTGCATTGCTTGTTAAGAATCTAGTCCAGTTAACTTTTTATAGGACAAATAAGCATTTTGTCCATTAACAATCTCATGCATAAGATTTCATTTCTCTTTGTATATTATAGCTTTCATAAGTATTTTGTGAAATGATAACAGATTCAAGTAAATTAAAAGACCATATAATAACTCTTTTCAACATTGAAATGAGATTTTTTTAAGTCAACACCTCTTAAACATGGTGTTTGAAGAGAGATTTGATGAACTATTAACAGGTAAGAAGGAAGTTACAATGCGGTGAATGGTGAATGTTCCATCAATCATGTTCACATCTCCTTGCATGTTGTATAACATATCAAGTTGACTATGCCTAATTTTGTTAACCTGTTTTACAATGTTAACATGTATAAAAACTTATATGCTCCTTTACTTCATCCCTTAATCAATGAACCACCATGGAATGAATATACTAGACCTTAGATATAATTAGTCGACATTAAGGGACATCTACTCTGTTGCATAATCAGATGGATGCAAAAGAGGAGAAAATATAGCATGTATGGTGAGAGATGGCAAAATAAAAAAAATAAAAAAACTTGTCAAATTGGACCATATGCATGAACATTGTTATTGGTGTATATTGATGTTATTTGTTATTGTTTTACATTAATGTTATTTTTTATTTTATTGTTTAAATATTAACAATTAAGTAGGATAAACTTACATTTTACAGGCTCGCATTGAGACGATGCCCATACAAGAGGTGGTGCTTCGAGTTTATAGGGAACCCATCGATATGGTTGATACCATACCCAACACACTAAGGGGAGCAATTTTGTATTTGGTCTAATATATAGTTTGGTTATATGCTTGCAAAACTGTCATAAATTAGAAGATGTATGGGTGAGACATGTAAGTATACTTTTTTTATTATATTTAACTATGTTAATATTCAACCATGTTTACAATACCATAATTGTACTACTATTATGTTATTTGATTGATTTTTACTATTAGCATCATAGATTAATGTCAGCATACATCATATAGGCAGGTTTCTATAGTATCACATGTCTTCAACACATAAGGCTAAATCTTGGATTTATTGATGTGTTGATTGAGAGATGGGGTCATGAGACCCAAAATGTTTTATCTTCGTGTAGATGGGATAACAGTTACACTCTAAGATATTATTATTTTACTTGGGATGCCTATTAATGGATAACCTATGATCGATAGGGGATTGATATACATAGAGGATCTATGTTGATGCTTATTAGGATATGTACCCCTATAGATGTTATGAAGAGGTATGTCATCAAGCTAAAATGGATGGAGTAGACTTGTTTTAGCCTGCTACTTGATGATATGACTAAGAAGATTTTGTATGGGTATCCTAGAGCAAATATCATGCACGTGTTTGGCAATATTTTATTCACAAGTATGGCTGGCAATACAACATTAGTTACATATCTACTATTATTGAAAGAGTTTGATCATATTCGAGTATTTAACTAGGGGTCTGCAGTTACTGCTAATATATACTTCTAGCTATATCATGGATGCATGATAGACTCAAAACAAGTTGGGGATTTATTGCTACTTGTACAAGTATAATAATTAAAACAAAGTATTTTGCTTTATCATATTTCATTTATATGATAGTACTATATATGAGCAATTTATAATAGTTTGGATATTACTATATACAATTATGGTCCTGAGAACATTTGTACGTTGGGCATCCTTAGCTGATAGGAAGATGGATGATTGATAAAAATTTGAGGCTACCAATCATATTAGAAGCTAGATAGTATATATTCTAAAATAGTTTTTTTATTAGCATATAAATTAGAATAGTTGGAAAATCATAATAACTTTGTGGTTGTGTGGGACTATGATATTTAAAGGTAATCTAACCCACATCTTGTGATTTTAACATAATGAGTTGAATGAACAATATCCTTATCACGTTTAATTTAAAAAATAATGTTTCAAATCTTTTTATATATTATTTTTTACATCAAATTGTTTATTACAATGTACCTTGATTCAATGTTTTAATAGGTTAAATGGAAACCTTACACTAAAAATGAGCTTTTAGCTATTCGTTATATTCGTAGAATGTCTAGGAATATATGGACATTAATGGATCAACTTATATTTTTTAAGGTGGTTGAGTTGCATTGCCATTATAATGTCATGTGACAATTTTGGATGTAATAACACATTCTATTTTATATTGACACTAATGATGAACTGGATTTGATAAGTCATCGTGGGAAAAATAAGGATAATTGATCATTATGTATGGAGGGGTGCATCCTATTATTTTAGTTGATGTGTATATGAAAATTATGTGATGTTTTGTCACACCACTATATGACCATATTCCTAGGCATAAGCATATGATACAAGCCCCATACACTGTGCCATAATAAATTGGTACATATTTATTCATTATTTATTAACATATGATAAATGATGAGTTTTATATAATATAGATTGATATATGTAATTGTTAATATATTAGGCGGAGATTTTATTATGGGAGGATTGATGAGTTATTGTTGTGGCTCGTAAGGCAACTAATGATACGAAACATGCCCTAACCACCTAGCCACCAATTGGTTCAGCACTTGTCATTCTAGACTTATATAGTTAGGAAGGCTTCACTTTTAAATGATGTCATAGATGGGAATGAGGTGGCTTAAGGACGAGGACCTATGCGAGTCCTAAAACATGATCATTATAAAGCTTACCTATTACCAAGAAATAGGCAAAGAAGTACTAGTGATAAAGTTGGTTATATATAGCTATTATATGGTGTTTTTTTTTGTTTTTTTAATGATTAGTTTGTATTTTATTTTACTTTTATAATTATTTTAGGCTTCCTAAAGAGAAATCACTATTGTTGAGCATACTTTGAATTTTCATAACTGGGTTGTTTAGAATTTCAAACCAAACATTTCTAAATGAATGAAGGCAACACAATTATGTGAAGCAATTAGAGTAAAAGAAATAGTTAAACCAATTGTTGTTCTATAGGTTAGGTTGCACTATTACAATAATCAAATAAACAGTGCATCAATGGTGATAAAACTTGAATAATAGAATCTCTTAAAACTTGTACAATCATGTGATGGCCGACAAATTGATACTAATGCTACCAATATATATGTTTAGGATCTATAAGGGGTTTAGGGTTATGGTTCATGAATTATGAGGTTTAGGCTAGTGTTTTATATTATAATTTAGGGTTTAGAGTTTAGATTTAGAATTTATATTACAGTTTATGATTTAAAAACGTTTGGGATTTAATTTTGGAGTAGTGTTCTATATTATTGTTGAGGTTAGGGTTTATGGTTTGAGTTAGGGCATGAGGTTTAGGCTTTAATTTTAATGGTTAGGGTTTGGTGTTTGGTTTTAGGGTTTAGGTTTAGATTTGGTTTAGGGTATAGGGTTTGTGAATTTAGGGTTAATGTTTGGTGTTAGGGTTAATGGTTTAGGTTAGAGTTTAAAGTTTGAGTTTGGGTTTGATTTTGAGATTTAGATTTAGGTTTGAGTTATGGTTTGGGGTTTGGCTTTGACTTTAGGGTTTGGATTTGAAATTTAGTTAGGGTTGATCTAATTAAATTTCAGTGTTGTAACATAATTGTTTAGTTAATAGGTTACGCTATTGAGAACAACATAACCTATTATATTATGTTGTTAGGGACAATGCAATCTATAGGTAATGTAGTTCACAACACAACACAAGGAACTATTTTAATT
Source organism: Populus nigra (assembly GCF_951802175.1). NCBI lineage: Eukaryota > Viridiplantae > Streptophyta > Magnoliopsida > Malpighiales > Salicaceae > Populus > Populus nigra. The sequence goes on from NC_084852.1 coordinate 13,376,695, forward strand.
TCAAAAATATATTTTTAGACTATGCTTGTTTGTCAAATATGTTTTTTTAGCATGTGTTAGTTGTTTTCATTAAAAAAGAAACCCTTTATATATGGCCAGGTGTCAAATATTAGGATAGAATATAATCGAGTTTTACCTGATAAATAACTAACTTCACATATATATGAATAATCATGTAGTATATAAATGAAAATCTAGATTGTTGATTTGAATTCAATCGTAAGAATTTCATGAATATGAATATAATTTTTTTAATATTATAATTTTTTTTTATCTTTTTAGAGATATATAATTTTTTATGAATACAAGTATAATGACCCCATATAATGCAAACTTTTAGTATGATTAACATTTCAATTTAAGTAAAAGGCTAGAAGAATTATTATTTCTAAATCTATCAAAATTTTGATAGAACCTCCCCTTAAAATATTAATATCGAGTTATAGACAACACAAAAACAATTCTTTACAATCTTTTTTTTCAAAGAGTCCAATCATCCCAAACTTAATCATTTAATCATATCACTAGATTAGAACACATATAATTCCAATTTCAATCACTTCATATCTTATAAAACAATTTTCATGAATAATAACCAAATGAAATAAAATACACGAACTCAGAGAAAAAAAATTTAAAATAAATTCATGCATTTTCAATTCTAATATGCTAAAGTGGATTGATAATATTATAAAAGCCTAATAAGATATTTTATAAATGATATTGCAAATATCATAAATTTTAGCATTAATTACACACCAAAATTACATTGCAAAATAATTTCAATCCAAAATTACATTTTCATTACTTAAACAAAAGAGATTTTAAATATATATTACTCTATACGAGGTTGCGATGTACCAGAAATTGATTTAACACGTATTATAAATAAAATCACATAATAAAACATACAAAATAATAAGTCAACTTCAATAATATGTCACAATCTTAATTCATCTTTTCAAGTGATTCTATAATTCTATTGAACCATCTTGTCAACTTGTATATTCTGGTCATCAAACGAACTGATGTCACTAGCCATTACCACGCATTGGTCCTATTACCAGGTAACTAGTTTTGTAGCCCATTACTAGGTACTAATTCTATTATCAGATAACTAGTTTTGTTTCCCGTTACCGGACAACTAGTTCATCCGTTCATTACCATACACTAGCCCCACCTACCCATTATCGAGCACTAGCCCCACTTCTGGGTAACTAGTTCCACCTGCCTATTATCGGGCACTAGCCCTATTATCGAGCACTAGCCCTATTACCAGGTAACTAGTTCCACTTGCCCATTACTAGGCATTAACTCTATTACCAGGTAACTAATTCTAAACATATTACAATTGAAATATAAACATACCACATTAAAATAATTTGTAGTTACTTGACTTAATAAATTCTTAAATAAAAATGTCAAAGTATCAAGCACTTACTTGATATCTGAGCTCTAAATACACTACCCTACATCTATACCACTCCTGCACCCTCTCCTGTGTTAACATGAATTTTAAATTTTATACTCTTATCCATTCATCACAAGAACTTCTTTCCAAATTCAAGTTTTGAACCAATAAAATCATCCAAGTTTTATGCATATTCATTTCCATTCATAATTTCACTATACTTTATGTTTAAATACAATTCTCATAAGCATTTAACTCAACCATTACAAATTTCATTTTCTTTTGTCTTTGGCTGAATCATACACATGAGAAGGAAATGTGAGTTTTTTTCAATTTTTCAAAATCAATTCTTTACTACACAAGTTTCATATGAAGAAATAAAATTTATGAAATAACACATTTCTCAATATATATTTCCCTTTAATCATATATTTAGCTAAAGTTTTACACCAATTAAACCAACCAACCCATCCTTTTTAATTTTCTCAGGTCGAATTCCATCATCAAGTATATATATATATATATATATATATATATATATATATATATATATATATATATATATATATATATATATATATATATAAATTAATCATTACCCATTCATTAAACCCTTTTTTAAACATAATCTTACATAGTTTAAAGCCAAATAAATTATTGTATTCAAGTCCTTCCATTTCCTAATATGGTCGAATATGGTAAAAAGAAAACCCATCTGAATTTTTTTTCAAATTTTCTTTCAATTGACACTTTTCCCATACTTTAACCCTTACTTCTAATATAATTAAGTATAATCTAACTCTCAATCCAATAAAAAAAAATCCTATTTTCTTAAATTAAATGCTAAGCTGAATTTTCCATCAGTAAAAAAGTTAAACTTTTCTTTTAAATTTTTTCAATTCACACAATACCCATTATATTTTCATGTTAAAAAACATCATAAAATCACATAACAAAACATTTAATCTCACATACCCATTTTTCATAACTCAATACAGTACAATCAAGCTTAAAATTCACAAACCATCATGAATGATTTCATTAGAGAAGTCTCTTGCCTCTTATTTTCAAGAATTTAGAAGGACAAAAGCAATGAAAATAAGTTCCCTTCACTTCTTGTTTTACTCCACGAAACCCGCCACTTTTAAGTCCTTAAAGCCCAAGAAGGTTTTGAATTTCTAGTCCCAATCCTTTTTAAACCTCTCATTGATCCACTAATCTACTTCTCTTTAGTGATTTTAAACGACAAAATTCAAGAAAAATCAAACATTCAACCTCCCTCTTTTTGTTTTTTATTGGTTGGCCATGGCCTTTCAAGAAAACATGATTCTCTTATTTATAAGTACAAATTTCTTTTCATTACTTCAATGACCCAAATTTTCTATAATTACACATTGAGCCTCACAATTCTTTATTTTTTCCCCAATAACCCTTTTAAATCACTTTTAGATCCTTCTATGGCTAAAAAAAATTATTTTGGTTTATTTCCCTTTTCTTATCATTATCATTGTTTTTATTTAACCTCCTTTTCATCCAAGTTAATTTACACTCTTTCATCTGAAAATGAAATTTCAATCATGTTTTACTAATTTAATCCGTTTTATCTCCAAAACAAAATTTTAATGTTCCACTATCTTGAAAAATTTCTAACCGGGAGCTTACAACTTTACTCTTTCTTTTTTAATTCAAAAATATTTTATTTTAAATTTAATTCATTTATCATCGGATTAAATTTTAATATTTCACTAACACTATAATATTTTTTTATAGAGATTTACAACAAGTATAATTTCATGATTAGAGTATAATTTTTTTTTAATATATTAAATTTTCACTACAAGAGTTAAAAGGAATCCTAAATATGTATAAAATAATATTTAAAATAACTTTGAGTTATTTTATCAAATACTATACCATAGCGCTAGATACATGTTATTATGGATTGAATTGTTCGTTCTAAACAGTACAATCTTTTTTAAAAAACTTTTATCTTTGTAATTTCATCTTTTAAAGTTAAAATCCTGAGGTTTTATTTTTATATTTTAAATTTATTTTAATTTTAACGAACTAACATCTACTGGATTTTGTGGGATATTAAGTGACAAATTAAGCTTTCATTTCGCGAAGTCAGAATCTAATTAGGTTTTAGATTGAAAATTAAAAAAACAACGATTAAAAAAAGGTTAATTTTTGTGTCAATGAACTATCTTCTCGAAAGGAGTTTAATAAATACGATATTTTTCTATAGCTATACTAGAAAAATAGATCGATGTTTGCTATTTTTTTTATTTGTTTGATTGTTATTTTTATTGGGTTTCCTATGAAATTTTTGATATATTTTCAAGTGAAAACGAGTCAAAAAATAGATTTTAAAGTTCAAATACTTGCACACCAATTTCTAGATCACTAGAAATAAACAAAAAAAATTACTCAACAATCACTTACCATAACAAATAACTTATCATTCTATTAAAAAAAAAAAAAACAATTAGAGGGGACAAGTCTCAAAGTACCCTTCTAGAACATATTTTAAACTAATATTTCATATTATTTATTTGTTTTAACAAATTTTGTTTTGATTTTAAAAAAAATCTATTAATTAAAAAAAATTTCATTCTTTGGTTTGTTGGATTTAAATTTAAGAACAACATGAAAATTTATTAAATTCTTTTAAATATATAACTGTTTGATTAGTAAAAAATAATAGGTTTATTTGACAATACTTTTACATATAAAAAAAATAAAATTTGGAATGGAGGGGACCTTAGGGTAGAGGGACATGAATGGAAGAATATAAGTCTGAAAATACCCCTCGGAACAAATAAACGAAGATCTCAAAGATCATGCTGTGTGGGCCCCAACCTCATCCGACCCTAGCTAACCGTTTTCAAAACCAAACCCTACCCCTCTCTCACACTTCATTTTATTTCGAAACCCATTTCCCAAGAATCCTCTCCTGTCCAAAGCTGCCTGCTACTGCCTGTAATCCGCTTTTACCGGTACCACGCAGTTTCCCGGTCACCACCAACCGGCTGGTGAGCAGAAGACCATCCTGCAGGATCCATGGGCCTCTCTCGTCACTCGAGGCCTCGATACCCGACAGACGTGCTTTCTTCTAGACGGAGTCAGTGCTAAATGACCGACGCGTGTGTATGCTTCACGCTAATGACCATTTTTAAATGGGGTGTTTTGCTTTGACTGGTATTGTTATTGTTTTTCTTTTTTGTTTTTTGGGAAGGAAAAAAAAAGCTTCGGTTTTAGCGTGAGGTGCACCGGATTGAGTGGGTGGGTGTCAGGTGGGGCCACATTGATGGTTCTGGCTGGTTTCCAGTGAGGTCAGGATAAACTTCCTTTTCAGCCAGTAATGCCATGCCATGTCACCATCGTTACAGATACTGTAGCAAGTTGATGCGTTTTCCTTTTTAGAACGCATTGAAGAGTGAAGATTACTGCACCTCAACCTGTACACTCCCGTGTCCCCATTGCTCTTACGAATTATGTGCGCGCGCGCGCCATCATATATCAATATATATATATATATATATATATATATATATATATATATATATATATCAATATTTGACTGTGAATGCAGATTTATTGTAGTTTTGATCGAAACAGTGTATTAAATAATTTACGTTACTTGGCAAAAAAATCAACAATATTGTATTAAATAATTTTATGTCGTTCAAGTTACTGGCATTGGGTCGGTTTTTAGCTAGACTCAACAACTTTTGAACTTTTTAATAACCAGACTCAATATTATTGGATTTAATTTTTTAACTAGATTCAAGGTTATTTTGGGTTTGACTGTTAGATCCAAAATATTTAATATATTATTTATACTTTTTATAATTTTTTTATATTTTAAAAAAAATAGTATTGACTAGCTGTGAAGCGCGAGTTAACATGCTAGTAAAAGTTAAAGAAAATCAATATTTTACTGTAAATACATATTTATTGTAGTTTGGATGAAAATAGTGTAATAAATAATTTATCTTTGTAAAACAAATCAATAATATAGCTATTGAAACTAATACATTCATTAATTATTATTAGATTAATTAATAATAGTTTGGTTTTTTGATATTTTTAAAATACAGTAAAATAATTAAATTACTCTTAAAAAACTATTTAACTAGTGTCCATGAGCTTTTTTTAATTTTTATTTTTTTTAAATATAGTAAAATGACTAAATTATCTTTAAAAATAAAATTTCTTTAACTAGCATCCAATAACTTTTTTAAAATTTCATCTTGTTTTTTTTTGCTATAATCAAGTTAAATAAAAGACAATTTGGTATTTTATTAAATATAAAATATTTATTAAAAATAAAAATTGGATGGCGTATATATCGCGTCATCCGCTCTGTCATTTTCTAGCGACGCATGCAGCGGATTGCAATGACAAAAAAGACCTCATATTATATGGTTGGAATTGTCTTTGTGGACCCACCCTCCCTAGGTGGTGCGTGTAGCTTACTAACATATGGTTTGGCATCAACAATTTTTTTTTTCTCTCTCTCATCCTTAATTCAATATTTGACCCTCTAGATTTTCAAACCAGCTATTCAATTTGTTTTTCTTTCAGATTTAATCCATGTTTTTTTATTACAATTTTTTTTTGAAATAATTTATAAAATTAGAAGTTGTTTTTTTTTTAAATTTCATCAGATTTCAATATTTTTCATTTATTGGATTTAATCTTCATTCTTTTAATTGTTCTTTATTTTATTTGAGATAGTTTTTAAAATTGATTTTTTTTATGATTTCATTATTCTTCAGTTTTTAATTAAATTTGTTTTTCAATTGCATCGTTTAACATCTGATTTCATTTTATTTTTATGTCAATTTCGATTCTCATTCTTTAGATTGCTATTTATTTAGTTTTGGATCTTTTTTTTTAATTGAAATTCTCTTTTTTTTTTTATTTTCATCCCTCAATACTTTGTTGTTGACTGGGATTTTGTTGAGAGGACCTTAGGTCTTGACTTAGATCTTTTTAGGTCCTTTTCTACAATTGATTTTTTTCAATTTTATTCTTTTATATTGAGTTTATTGGGGAATGAGTTTTATTATTTTTTCTCTTTTCATTCTATGAGGGTTATCGTGATCTTAGGTGTCAGGTCACAAGTTTGACTGGTTGACTTCAACCACTTTTTCTTGTTTGATTTATCTATCATCGTTGCCTATTTTTTCTATTATATTGTTAAATTAACGAAACTTATTAGATCGAGTAACATCAATGACCTAACTCTTGGATTTTTCTTACTTTTTTAAAAATATTACCATCACTTGAATATCTTTTTTTTTTTACATTAGAAAAAGTTTAGTTCGGCCTATGACATCACACAGGCCACCAATCTAGTTATATACTAAAAAATCTAAGGTTTTGACATAGTGTTTTACTATTCATATAAAACAAATGAAGCACTGTAATGTTTTTTTTCACTTTATTCTTTTTGTATTTATTTTTGTTATCAGATTTATTTATTTTTGTGATTTAATCATTTTACAACCAATCCATAATACAATATTTTAGATTGTGGTAATAGAACAAAATAAAAAGAAAGATGACTGCAATGTAAAACATGAAGAACATGCTTGGTCAAGCCCAAACGTTTGATATTTTTTATTTTGATCCAAAAAATCATTTTATTTGTTTTTCAGTCCCTAAATTCAGAGAGAAGAGAGAAAGTCTCTAAAAAATAGAAGAAGAAAAAGAAAGCTTTTGGTTGACAAGATTTTAGCATTAAAAAATAACGATCTTGTTGTCAACAAATTCTTTTCAATGAAAAGAGTTCAATGGTGGTAATCTATGCCTTTTATCTTGTTGGAAAAATCAGGAAGTTTTGTGATTTTAGGTTATTTCTCAATCTCTAACTAAGTTTTGACTATTTTAAGGCTACAAAAGGATTTATTAACTTTTTTAGGGTTATTCTTGGGTGTTTTAAGGTGAAAATTAATTAAAAATAAGTTTTATTTTTTAGGAAGGAAAAAATGTTTCGATTTTAGCGTGAGGTACACCGGATTGAGTGGGTGGGTGGGTGTTAGGTGGGGCCACATTGATGGTTCTACTTGGTTTCTAGTGAGGCCAGGATAAGTTTTCTATTCAGAATGTGTTTGTGAGTGTGATAGTGGTTATTTATCAAAATGTTTTTTTTGCTCTGAAATGCATTAAAAAATACTTATTCATTTTTTATTAATAATATTTTTATATAAGCACATCAAAATGATTCAAAAATATAAATTTTTTAATTTTAAGCAAAAACAAAACTTCAAATTTTTGAAAAACATCGTTCCAAACACGTTCCAAAACGACCTCTTAACTAGTAATGCCATGCCATGTCGTTACAGATGTTAGGAGAATTAATGAAAAATAAATAAGGCAAAAAAATGCAACAATTATTAAAAAAAATAAAAATAATTTTAACTAAAAGTAAATATGAAAAGAGTAAGGGTTTAGATGAAACCTGAGATTATGGCACATGGTAGTGCTATCCATAGAGAGAAAACGCCCCCTCTACTCAAGGACACTTCAAATATAATACGCATCTCTCCTAAGATACAACAATTCATTAGAATTTTTGAATGCTACAAAACTTTTCTAAACCTTAATCACCCATAATGCTCATTTAAGTTAAAAGGATAAATAAAAAATAATTGTAGTGGAACTTGAAAGAATTAAGAAATTAATGTTTTTTTTTAAAATATGTGTGAGAATAGTTTAAAATAGGAAAGTTCTTTTTATTCTTAAAAATCTTTAATAATATGAATGCACATGCCATATATATATATATATATATATATATATATATATATATATATATTTGTTACTAATCTTATTTAAAACAATTAAATATGATAAATTAATGATAACCAATTAATACCATTAAGACATAAAATAGTTATAGTAATTAATTATAACGGCTATAATAATTATTACTAATGGTTATCATTAGAGGTAAATTTAAATTAAAATTGTAACATTCCCCCACATGATTTAAAATTATTAATATGTATATTGAATAATTTAAGTGAGCAATTAATGTTGTGTAATAGGTGTTAGGTACCTTTAGGGTTTGAACCTACATTTAATGTAAATAAGTCATAACTTGAAGAAGCATAGTAACTAGAATGTTTTGAACTAGATTCTTTGGACCAAGTATAAACTTACCACACACACACAACATTGGGTGATTTTAAGGTTCTATAAATATTGTGTTTTTTACAGTCATGCACACGTATCTTGTCACATGAGTGTCTTTAAATAGTTGCTCAAGCTCTTATAGTAGCAACCCAATTACCACACTCCCTTAAAGATGTTTTGTGACCAACATCCCGCAAAACAATTTGCCTTTGGATTCATTTAGAGATTAATTCTTTCTAATCATCATAATAAAGAGCACATCATCATAAAAATAGGACTTAGGACCATTCCGCAAAATATATATGTAATATTTATCCTCTCTCAAATCACCAAATAGTTTTGTTTTTACCTGTTGAACTTCATTCATGGGCTTGCCACTCATTTATAGATAGGTTTCCACTGTTTATGAGTAATTTAAGGGGTTTAGTCTCATTTTCCTCGATGATTGAATAACTTGTTGGCAAGCCAAACCTTTAATGAATGAATCCACTATATTATTTTCAATCCTGACAATATCCAAAGAAATAATTTCATAAGATATCAAATGTCTAACGGATTTATGTCTAATGATCATATGTCTTTTTTTTTTCATTAAAACTTTTACTCTTAGCCTTAACTATAATAGCTTGGCCATCACAATGTAATGGTGATATGTATATGGTATGTCAATTAAATTTTTTTTAAGCCACCCAGTTTCTGAATAAGCAGCATCTAATGTAACCAATTTTACTTTCATGGTAGAATGAGTACTCATAGTTTATTTAACAAATATCCCAACAAACTATATTATCACATAAAGTAAACACGCGCTCTCTAGTAGACTTTGTTTCTTTTGAATTAGAAATCCAATGAGCATCAATAAATCCCTTTATTATAGGAGGGAAGCTAGAATAATGAAATGCATAATCAATAATACATTTTGAAATTTAAAAATTCTTTCTGAAGCACTTCAATGTGAAACATTTAGATTATATGTATATCTACATAATCTACCAACTGCATATGCTATATCAAGTCTAATATGATTTGCTAAATGCAATAAAGATCCAATAATTTAAGAATATGTATATTGAGACACACTTTTACCATTATTTTTTCTTAATTTAGTAGAAGGTTCAAAAAAACTATATATTGTAGACACATCCAAATAATTAAAACTTTTTAATATTTTTTCAATGTAATGTGATTGAGTCAAAGAAAATTCATTATTTTTTACATAATTTAATTCCCAAAATTAATAGAACCGAGATCCTTTATATTAAAATGTTTAGACAAGAGAGATTTAGTAATATTTATAACTTGAATCTTACTACCAAGTATCATAATGTCATCAATATACAAACATAATATCACAATCATTTTCAATTTGTTTAAAATAAACACATTTATTAGCTGCATGACTTCATCAATTTTTTTGTGCTATTGTGTGGAGCTTGTTTTAAATCATAAAGAGATTTTACAAGCTTGTGAACTTTCTTTTCTTGACCAGGTATTACAAAACCATTTAAAAAAGTCATTTTAACATCCATTTGATGGGTTTCTAATTTATAGAAAGAAGCTAAAGAAACCAAAATTCTAATTGTAATGATTTTAGAAACTAGAGTATATGTGTAAAAAAAGTCTACTCCTTCTTGTTTAAATCCCTTAGCAACTAACCTAGCTTTAAATTTTCTATCGAACCATCAGTTTTTAATTTCTTTCTAAAAATCCATTTATAACCTGTTATTTTACAACCTTGTCGCAAATTAGTCAAAAACCAAGTTTTGTTAGAAATTAATGAATCCATTTCACCTTTTATAGCTTCTTTTAAAAAAAAAGCTTCAAAAGATGTCATAGCTTCATTATATGTTTTCGGTACAGTTTCATGTAAAAAGGTATAAAATTAGCACCAAGATCTTTTGCTCTTATACACACAACACACACACACACACACACACACACACACACACACACACACATTTTCTAACATGATCATTAACAATGTCTATTTTAGGAAAAAAAAAACCCTTCAATAATAGGTTTAGACAACTTATTTTTCATTGGAAAAATATTTTCAAAGAAAATTACACCATTTGACTCAATATTAATATTATTTAGGATTTCAAGAATATCAGAATTTATAACTAAACATCTACAAGTAGTGTTATTCAAAGAATATCCAGCAAATGCATAATCTATAGTTTTAAGTCCTATTTTTCTTTTCTTAGTAATATGAATATTTATTTTTGCGAAACACCCTCACACTTTAAAATACTTTAAAGAATGTTTTATTCTTTCAAAATTCATATGGAGTTTTATCTAAATTTTTATAAGGAACTTTATTAAGAATATAATAAGCAAATTATAAAGCTTAACCCTATAAATTATTATGCAAACTTGAACTAATTAACATTGCATTAACCATATTCATTAAAGTTTTATTTTTTCTTTTCATTGACTTATTATAATGTAGTGAATAAGGAGGTGTTACTTGATGTATAATACCATGTAGTTCTAAAAATTCATTAATTTTATTAAAAGTATACTTGTCGCTTCTATCATATCATAAACTATTTATTTTTCTTTATAATTGATTTTCTAATTCTGCTTTAAAAATTTTAAACTTATCAAATTATTCACTTTTAGAGTTAGTCAAATAAACATAACAATATCTTGAAAAATCATCAATAAAAGTTATAAAATATCTTTTACCTCCATGAGTCAAGATATTATTGCTATCATAAATACCATTATGTATTAACTCCAATAAATTTATTTTCTTCTCTATTGAATTAAAAGTCTTTCTAGGTTATTTAGCTTGTACACAAATTTCAAAATTTTTATTTATTAATATATGACTTAGGTATTAAATCTAAATGTATCATTCTTTTAATAGTGTTAAAGTTAACATGCCCAAGTCTATCATGCCGTGGGTCACAACATTCAACATTTGCAATAGATAAAGATAAAAAAATGCAAAGTAGCATTAGAAAAAGGCATTAAACTTAGTTTATAAAGACCATTCAGCAAATGAGATTTTCCAACATAAGAACCAAACCTGCTTATAGTTATAACTATTTCATTAGATCCTAGAACAAGGGTAAATCCATTTTGATCTAATAAAGATGTAGTAACTAAATTTTTTCTAGAATCAGGAACATGAAAGACTCCGTCCAAAGTAAGAATTTTTCTGGATAACAACTCCAACTTTATTGGGCCTTCTCCTATGACTTAAGTTACAATCTCATTCGCTATACCCACAGTTCGTGTGCTTGATACCTGATAATAAAATGAGAAAAATCTTTTATTAACACACCCATGAACATTAATCAGAGAATCCAACCACCAATCATTTGAGTTAAAAAATCATATTTAACTTGGGGCTAGAAATAAAGTACATATGAGTTGGGGAACAAGAGCTAGCCCTTAAAGTTACAACATTGGCTTCTGGTTTAAAAGACTCTTGAGGTCCTAAGCAATATGATTGTTGCAATCCTTAGCAATATGATTGTATTTACTATAAACATAACATTTCACACCCTTTTTCTGATTCATATAGTTACTTTTAGGTCTATTATAATAATAATTATTATTATTATTATTATTATTATTATTATTATTAAATCTTTTTTTTACCTTTTTTTTTAAAGTCTTAGGCCTGGGTTTGAAAGAACCCTCAACAACAACATGTGCCTTAACATGAAAAATAGATTTTTGTTGGTGTGATGCATACTGTTTTTCCTTAATCCTTAAATCAACAAGTAAGTCATCAAAAAAAAAGTTTTCAAGTTTTTGTTGTAAACCTCTAGCAAAATAAAACCAAAAGGATGGTAATTTGTTAATAAAAGAATAAACAAGAATCAATTGATTAAGTTTCAATCCCTTAATTTTCATGTCGTAAATAATATTTTCAAACACATGGATTTGATCAGAAACACTTTTTCCATCAACTACTTGAAAATTAAGCTATTTTTCAATTGAATATTTTTTAAGACCTTTTTCTTTTGTACCATAGTTATATTCAAGTTCTTCCCATGATTTAAAAGCAATTTTAGTATAACAAAATACATAATAAATATTATCAGATAAAGCATTTAAAATTTTACCACAACATAAAATATTTTTATCCTTAGAGTAAACTATACCGCTAGAGGAAGATGCACCGCTTAGAAACAACTACAAAAGTTGATATTTCAGTATTTTTTTTTCAGTACTTTTATTTTTATCACCATTTATAATAACAAAAAAGGCCTAATTCAGTAAACCATAATTTCATTTGTTGTTGCCAACAAAGAAAGTTTTGACTAGAAAACTTTCGGATTTACTAGATAAGGAATTTATAATGTCCATAGCAAAAATCAAGCAAACAAATCAATCTTAAAAAAAAAAAGGAAAGTAACCAAGTGAAAACTTTTCTCTCTAATATTGTTGGGAGAATTAATGAAAAATAAATAAGGCAAACAAATGCAACAATTATTACTTGACGTAACTTAGTATTGAAAACAATAATAAAAATAATTTTAACGAAAAGTAAATATGAGAAGAGTAAGGGTTTAGATGAAGCCCGAGATTGTGGCTCATGGTAGTGCTATCCTTAGAGGGAAAATGCTCGCTCTGCTCTACTTAAGGACACTTAAAATTTAATGTGCATCTATCCCAAGATACAACAATCCATTGGAATTTTTGGATGCAACAAAAACTCTGCAAACTTTAATCACCTTTGATGCTCACTTAAATTAAAAAGGACACATAAAAAATAACTACAGTAGAACTTGGGAGAATTAAGAAAGGAATGTTTAAAAAAAATATGAGAGAATAGTTTAAAATAGAAAAGTGTCTTTTGTTCCTAAGAATGTCTAATAATATGAATTGCCCTGTGTGTGCTAGTTACAAATCACATTTAAAATAATTAAATGTGATAAGTTAATGATAACCAATTAATACCATTAAAACATAAAACAATTATAGGAATTAATTATAATAGTTATAGTAATTAATTATAATAGTTATAATAATAATTATTAATAGTTATCATTAAAGGTAAATTTTAAATTAAAATTGTAACAAAAGACATTATAGCAAGTTGACGCGTTTTCCTTTTCGAAACCTGAAGAGAAGATTATTATTTATAGGAATAACTACAAACCACCTTAACCTATATACTCGTAAGTCCCAATTGGTCTTACGAATTATATTATATATAAAAAAGCTAGAGAAAATCAATGTTTTATTATGAATGCAGATTTATTGTAGTTTGGAATGAAACAATGTAATATATAATTTACCTTACTCAATAAAAATCAATTATATGTCTATTGGAGGTAATATAATCTTTTTGTATTGTATATTAGTTATTATCAAATTAATTGATGATAGCTTGATTTTTTCATTATACAACCTTTTTGTAATGTATATTAGTCATTATTAGATTAATCGATGATAGCTTGATTATTTTATATTTTTAAAGTATAATAAAATGACTAAATTACTCTTGAAAAAGAATTATAAAACTTGTTTCTAGGGGCTATTTTTGAATTTTCACTTTAAACATAGTAAAATAACTAAATTATCTTTAAAAGCAAAATTTATGTAATTGGTGTCCAATAGCTTATTCATATTTTCATCTTGGTTTTATGTTATAATGTTGACTAAGAGGCAATTTGATATTGTATTAAATATAAATATTTATTAAAAATTAAAACTGGATGGCGCATACATCGAGTCATTCGCTCTGCTATTTTCAGGCAACACGTGCAACAAATTATGGTGACGGCCTCTTATTATGGGGTTGGAATCGTCTTGGCGGACCAACCCTCTCCAGACGGTGCATGTAGCTTACTAACATCTGGTTCATTTTTTCTTTTTTTTGCCCTTATTTTCTCTCTCATTCTCAATTTCAACACCTAACCGTCTAGATTTTCATAGCAACCATTCGATTTTTTTTCCTTTGAATTTGGTCCCTGTTTTTTTGATTACTATTTGTTTTATTTTAAATAATTTATAAAATTAGAATATTTTTCAATTTCAACCTCTTTCAATATTTTTTTAATCTATCAGGTTTGATTCTCATTCTTTTAATTGCTCTTTGTTTTATTTAATATAGTTTTCAAAATTGATTTTTTTTTGATTTCATCATTCTTCATCTGTTTTTCCTATCAAACATGATTCTCATTCTTTTAATTTCTGTTTGTTTTGTTTTGAATTCTTTTTTGAATTGATTTTTTTTCAATTCCATCCCTCAACATTTGATTTCATTATATTTTTATGTCAGGTTTGGTTCTCATTCTTTAGATTGCTATTTATTTTGTTTTGAATATTTTTTATGTAAATTCTCTTTTTCATTTTCATCCCTCAACATTTAATTAATTAGAATTTTGTTGATTGGAAATTTGGCTTCATGAATTTTTTGGGTTTACCTTCTATGAGATAATCCCAACCTTAGAACCTGGGTCATGAGTTTGGAAGGTTAGCTCAGGTTGATTTAATTTTTTTTATATAATTTTTTTTTAATTTCATCCTTTTATATTGGGTTTTTCGGGTATTGGTCTTTGTTATTATTATTTTTTTCTGTGGGGCTATCTTGATCTTATGTGTTGGGTCGTGAAATTTGGTGAGGTAACTCAGGTTGACTCGAGCCAATTTTTTTTTGTTCGATTTATCTACATTCATTGCTTATTTTTTTTAATCATATTATTATATTAAGCAAACTTATTGGATAGAGTCACGTCAATGACCTGACTCTTGAATTTTTCTTGCTTTAAAAATACTACCATCACTTGAATATCTTTTTTTTTTACATTACATAGTGTTTTACTATTCATATAAACAACTAAGCACTTTAATATTTGTTTTTCACTTCAGTCCTTTTAAATTTTTTTTTCATTAGAATTATTTTTTTTTGTGATTTAATCATTTTACAACCTAATTCCATGATACAATGTTTTATATTGTGGTAACGGAAAAAAATTAAAAGAAAGATGTCAGCAATGTAAAACATGAAGAACATGTGTGGTCAAGCCCAATTGTTCAATATTTTTTTATTTTGATCCTAGAAATCATTTTATTCATTTTTCAGTCTCTGAAGAAGAAAGAGAAAGTTTTTGGTTATCAAGATTTTGGTAACAAAAAAATGATGATCTTAGTGTCAACATGTTACTTTTAATTAAAAGGTTTAATAGTGGTGATTTGTGCCTTTCATCTTGTTGTTAAAATTAGAAAGTTTTGTGATTTCAGGTTGTTTTTTTGTTTCTAAACGAGTTTTGACTATTTTAAGGCTATAAAAGCATTTATTGAGGTTTATAGGGTTATTCCTAGGTGTTTTGAGGTGAAAATGATTAAATATAGGTTTTGTTTTCAAAAGTTGGAAACCTGATTGTTCAGCAACTTGAAATGTCTGGAAACACTAGACAAATAAAAGACAGATTATCTTCCATCCAATATATTGCTCTATCTTTCAGCGTATCACGTGCAATCAAAATAGTAAAATGTTATATTATTATGATTTAAAGTATATGACTTGGAACAAAAAATTGAAAATAGAACATTATTATTTTCTTGTAAAATATTTACTACTTTCCTTTTTTCATCTTCTTAATATGTAAATATGTATATTGCATATTTAGTTACAATATTTACTACTTTATATGTCAATATATAAATTTTACCTTTAAATATAACATAAATTTTATAAATAAAGTGACCCAGAATAAAGGGTAAATTAATATAACCTTGCTGAAGTATTCTGAAATTATGGTGGCCATATCAAATTTGAAATTAAAAAAAAAACAATCCTTCACTTTACATACCTCTTTTTATATCCAAATGTTCTGAATTACTATTTAGAAAAGATCATTAAATTAATAACCTAAAAGATTAGATAAAAAAAAGGCATTGTTATTGTCGTGAGGCAACGTCAAACGACTCGCTAAATGCCTCATGAGAGGTATTGGGAAAGGAAAGGTTTTTGGGTATAATCATAAAATTATGATTATAAAATTCAAGATTCGCCACCTAGTATTATGGTTATTAGAAAACCTATGGTGTGCGAGAGTCTGGGTAAGGGATTAGTTGTGCAAGGGAAAGACACATCACTCTTAGTTCACCCTACCTAAAATAAGCTGCATTGTTTTTTGATTGTTTTTATAAGTCAAGTTTCTATTTGTTGGTCTCGACTAAGGTTCAAGGTAGATCTCCCTTCATGAAGAAGTCTCTACCTTGTCAATTTAAGTCCTAAACATTCTAAGGTCTAAATTTTAACATTGTATTTATTTTGCATTTTGTATCATTAATATTTGAAGGTGTGCTCTACTGTGTAGTTTTACACCTCCAAATATTAAAGTCTAAAGTTAAACCCTAAAACTTTAAATATAAAGTGAACAAAATGAGTGGTAAATGATTTTTTTTATATTTAGGTCAAACTCTAATGGATAATTATAAACTAGTTTTGATATAATTTAAAAAAAACAAGAAAATGCAATTTCTTTTGTGTTTTATGAGAATATGTTTGGAAAACTTTTAGCATTCAGCCGTATGAATGAAAACAAAAATATTTTTTTGTTTTTTTTTAAACAGGAATTTAATTTACTTTTTTTTTCAAAAAAAATTAAGAAAATTTTTGTAGAAAACCGAATATTTTAATACCAAATCTATATCTTACGGTGAAAATATATAGCTAGTACTGTGCAAAATTGTTGGAAAAACATGCGAGAAAATCACAAATATTTTGAAATAACCCTTGGAATTGTTTTGGAATTTTTTGTTTTTTTAATTCTTATTATTATTAAATATAAGTTGGGCTGGACTTGGCCTAACCATACGGACTGGGTCGAAACGGATCCAACCCGGCCCAATCGGGTTGGGTCAACAGGCGGCCCAACATACTCCTTTTCTCTTTTTTTTGGGCTGGGTTGGGCTAAAATGGGTTCAGCCTAGGCCCACATGGTTGGTGGCCCCGCCCACCACCATGTTAATTCTAATTTATTCCATGCATGCAAAACGAATTCTTAGGGTATTACCTGCAGGGGGTAGAAGAAAAAGGAGAAGAAGAGAGAAGGGGGATTACCTGACATGGAAGGAGTGATCGGTTGCTCTTACTATCAACTGGTGGTAGAGGTGTAGGTGGAGACACCAACGACTAATGCTGGTGAAGTTAATGTTGTTGGGATGCAAGAAGAAGAAGTACCTTACAGTGAAGAGCGATAAGCTTGTGGTGGCTACTTGTGACGTGAGATGGTCAGCTGCTGGTCGAGCTAGCGATTTATGGTGGAGTTGGTGGTAAGATAATTTGTAGCTGAGATGGCAGGGAGAGAAGAGAGAGAGAGAGAGAGAGAGTTGTCGCCTAAAAAATAAGAGAGATGATTTTTTTTATCAACTTTGCACTCGGTTTTCTCCTCCCTCGAGCCATTAAATCCACTTGTATTTATAAGGGAAAAAAAAAGGACATTTTTTCTTTAATGGTGTCAAATCTTAGCCCTTAATTCAACCCGAAAGAATTGTTGCAGAAAGGGTTGGTTGGGTTGGCCACTTTGAAGCGATGCCACAACCGCTCTGGTGTCAATCGACAAGAAATGACCACATTGGGGTGTATTCAAATGTCAAGTCATCATTTGCTTGTAAGTTCTGTCAAATTTGGTGGACAGGTAAAAAAAATAAATTCCTTGAAAAGAAGGTCACTCGAGCAACCTTTTCAGCTAAAATGATAAAGAAGACGAATAATCACTAGACGACGCGTCGTATGGTCCCTTTTTTTTTTTACTATAAAACAACTTTGTTTTTGAGATTTAGGGTTTTAATTTAGGAATTTGGTCACATATCAATTTCATCCTTCATATTTTAATTTATTTTAATTGCACCCCTAATTGACCCTTAACTTCTAATTTTATGCAAGTTTACCCTTGTCGAATTTCAATATCAATCCTGAATTTTATTGTCTTTTTCACATTAGTCCTTGATCTTAGATTTATGCAATTTGACTCTCAATTGACCATTAAACTTTTAATTTTCTTCAATTTCATCCCTAATTTCAATTAATTGAGTCGCTATAGTTCGTCACCTTTTGCAAAATGATCATTTGTTGTGAATTTCATCAATTTAGCCCTTAATTGACTCCAAAACTTTGATTTTTTTGTAATTTTACTCCTGATTTGAACCAATTGACTTGATAAAAATTAAATTTAGTCTCCTAAATTTTCAATCTTCTCAATTAAGCTCAAGTTGGGCTCTCAAACTTAATTTTCCACGAATTATCCCCCTAATAAAATTAATTTGGCCTATTTAAAGTATAATTAAGTCATTGCACATAATTAAATCCTTCAAATGGACCTAAATTAATTCTTAAACATAACTAAACTTTTAATTTGGCCCATGATTAAATCAAATTGACCTAGTAAAAATCTCATTATGTTCTTGGACTTAATTTTTATGCAGATTCATCCAATAATAATGTAACTTGACCTTAAATCTACATTGTCTCTCTAATTTTGAATAAATAGGGTACAATTAGGCTACAGATTCCATCTAAAATTGCAACTTGATTTTTTCTACATTTGAAATCATCTCAGGTTACTTTTGTCAAAATGTCAATCTTCTTACTACTATTATTTTATTATTTTATTTTATTTAATATTGAAAAGAAAAAAGATGAATTTGGGGAATAACCTAGAAACGAGTTATGACAATTATTTTTAGTACATGAACAATATTAATTTCATTATTTTGTTTTTTTTTCAGTTTGGTTTTTAATATTCTTTCTCTAATTTTTAAAATCCCTTTAATTTAACTATTGTTTTTTTTAAATAGTAATTAAAATTACTTTAGATATAATAGATAGTATCTATTAGATCTTTTTTATTTTTGGATATTTTTTGTAATTTTATGATATGTCAAAAGAGTTATTATTATTTATCAAAACATAAACTAATAGTCGACTTTTTCTTGTTCTTATTTTTTTTATTAGTTTATTTGACATGATAATAAGAATGTATCAAACAATCTCTAACTTAAATATATACAATTAAAAAAAATAGTAAACACGTAAGATTTATTTATGAATTAACCAAACCAAATTTCTCATTTAGACCTTTTGTTAGTCATATTATTAATATAGTTACAAAACATGGAATGGAAACCTAATTTTTGTGTCGATCAATTGACTTTTCTTTTTGTTAATTTGATACTTTTATATTAAATTGATTTAGGATTGAGCTTTATGATCTGTTTTGGTTGGCTAGGTATGGGGTCTTCATGGTGTTGAGAAACAAATCCGAAGCTTGGTTAATGCTCAATTTGGCAAAATCAAAGTCAATCTTGTTGGGTTTTTTCCCAATTGAATCCTTCCACATTTTTTTTTGTCATTTGATTTTGTTTTGGTCACTTGACCCTTTTTTTTCAATTTAATTCTTTTACATTACATTAAGTTGATTTAGGGTTGAGATTGGTAATTTGTTTCAATTGGCTTGGTATGGGATCCTCACGGTGTCGAGAAACAAATCTAATACTTGGTTCATACTCGATTTGAAAAAATCAAATTCAATTTTGTTAATTTTATTTCTAATTGAATCCTTTTATGGTCAATGTAATGAGTTAATGGTGAAATTTGCAATAGAAAAAAAATTCAAAGAAATAGAGATAAAATAGAAAAACAGGGAAATCATATGGCCAATCTAAAATTCACACAAAAGGTCATTTAAGTCCAAAAAGTTACTTTGTTTATTTTTCAATCATTAGGCTGAGTGAAAAGAGAGAATCTCATTGATAAATGACAAAAGAAAAGAGAAAGTTGTTGGTTGCCCACAATCTAAAAACTAAAACAATGTCAACGATCTATATTTATTCTAATTCTTTTAGTATTTTTATCAAATCAAGAACTCATGACAAAGCAATATGTTTTTTTTAAATATATATTATAAGAAAAGGAGGAATTATACTAGATTTTTTCTCAATGGAATTTAGATTATTTCTTTTCTTACTAAATTTTGTTTATTATTGTATAATTAAATAAAAAAAATTAAAGAGCTCCCCGCAACATGAGATCATATAATTTAATATGCATCTTTATCTCAACTTCCCATTTCAATCTTTGGTTGGAATCAAAATAATTCTTTATCATTTATTGAGACGTATAATTCTTGATTTCTTTTATTGAATGCATATATTAACTTTTTAATTTATAGTTATTCATTTTTATTGTAATTTTTGTAATTATTTTTTTGCTAATACTCAAGGCATAACAATCCCTCTCTCCTAAAAGAATTTCATGAGATTTCTAATCCTCCAAATCATATGGATTAGTATTAAAGGTTGGATAATTATATGGATTGTGCTTTATAACAATCCAACCTTAAAGAGTTTATCTAACCCTATAAAAAGATACGATCTTCAGGTAATCTTCATATAAATCCTAAACGATGCTAGATTTTCTAATACGATCCTTGAAATTCTTAAAAAAATTTAAAAATATTGTTTCACTGCATTTATATATTACAAAAATCTTAATAGTGGCAGTGAAGCTATCATTAAACAATTAAGGTTGTTGATTTTATGTTTTGGTTGTTATTGGCATTAGTTATGAATTAAGTTTACATGTAAATTATTTTTCTAAAAAATATTTTTTTCTCTCATAAATTCAAAAAAGATAATTTCTGGCTACTTTTTTAGGCATATCTAAATGGAATTTTCTAAATCTAACCAAAATTTTTCATATAACGGTATTGCAAGCCTATTTAATAACACTTGCTCTTATCAAGCAAATATATGAAATGTGAATTCCATGTAAAAGTTATTAGGCATGCCATCAAACATTTCTCATCCTTTAAGCATCATATTCATACTTTGATAAGCATTACTTGAGTTTTTGAAATTTGTTTTCTAAAAAGTATAATGTTCTTTATTCATTGAGTTGTATCTTTTACTGTGAAAGTAGTTTTTGTATTTTTTTGTCCAGTTCTTATTATTGATTTTAAAATTAAAAAATATTTATTTAAAAGTATTATTTGACATTATGTTTTCATCCACAATGAGGAATATAATGGTAAATTATTCTAAATCTTTTAAATTGATTAGATTTCCAAACATGTCATGTAAATTCTAGGATACGATTCTTATTTCTAAAAGAAAACACTTTATTTTTTCAATTCTATTAAATCCTTTAATAGTATAGTTTTTCCAAGGATAATATCAAGATGCCCAAAATAAGAGACCAAATGATTTGATCTCCTAAATGATGATGAGTAGTGCATATTCAGGTTATGATCCCACCTAAACCCTCTATTTTTTCTATTTGGTTAAGCTTATTGATGCATAATTGTCCCTTAAATTACTAATTTGAGATTTGAAGAAACGTTTGCAACTTCACCTAACAAAAACCATGCCTTGAAGAACAAAAGTTATATGTAATTGCTCACCCTATCCAACGTCTATAACGAGATGCATATAAGAAGTATAAATCACAATGAAGTTGATCAATCCTTTGAAGAATTTACAAGTTCAATCAAGAACTTAGTATGAGAATCACTTAATGACACAAAGAGAATATATATATATATTCTACCGCAAATTTGACAAAGTTTTGTCTATATTTTCAATACCAAGTTCTCAACCCAACAATCTCACAACCTGCAAACAATAATTTTAATACTTGTCCTATTATTCGAGACTCCCATAACTTAATCATCACCGAGACAATTTGTTATTTAGTTGATTTAAAAGGAACTAAAAGTATTAGTAAGGAATTGACCCTCCCCGACTTATTTATTCAATTAAACATGCTTTTGTACAATTAAATTTACAATGACTATTTGATTATGCTGTGTATTACTATTATCAATAGAAAGTTTATGTTTTCGAGGCAAAAATTGGTATGTTATGTAATTAAATGCATAGACGAAAAACATGTAGTATGTTGTGAAGGGTGATTGACCACAACAACAATATTAGCAAATTGAGGAACTAGTTATCTGATAATGGGGCTAGTGTTTACTGATGTATCATGTTGAGGAACTAGTTACTCGGTAATGAGGCTGAGTCAACCTAGGTTCATGTTGAAAAATAAAATTGAAAACAAAATTCAACTAAAAAAATGAGTCGATCCAATCCAGGTTAACATCTCGAACCTAAGTCATGAGACCGAGATAATCTCATAGAAAATAAATTGAAACAAATTATAAAATTTAATTCTCAATCAACCCAATAATAAAATTTGAAATTAAAAAAAATCAACTATAAAAGAAAAAACAAATTGAGTCAACCGGCCTAACCTACGACCTAGATTATAAGATCATGATAACCCATATAAAGAAAATACAAAAAAAAAAATCATGAAGCACAATTCCTAATCAACCCAAGGTTGAAAGATTAAATTGAAAAAAAATCAAATAAAAAAGATTAAAAAAATAACCTGAATCAACTTAGGTTAACCTTCCAAACTCGGGTCAGAAGATTAAGATAACTTCATAGAAAGGAAATTTTTTTTATAAAGTCTAATTTCCAGTCAAAAAAATATTGAATGATGAAATTGAAAAAAAAATCATTTGAAAAATGAACAAAAAAATTCAAGTGTCAACTTAGCTAACCCGCAAAAGTCTCATTTTTGGTCACGAGACCGTAATAACCTCATAGAAAGAAAATAAAAAAACTATTATAAATATAAATTCTCAATCAACTCAATGTTAAAAGATGAAGTTGAGAAAAATATTAATAAAAAATAAAAAAAATGACTCGAGTCAACACAGTTAATCCATAATACACATGACCTAAGTTATGAAACTGAGAAGTCTGAGATATCTCCATAGAAAGCAAGTACAAAAAAATTATAAAGTCCAATAGCCAATAAACTCAATGTTGGAAGATAAAATTAAGAAAAATAAGTTTAAAATTAAAAAATTAAAAAATAAATAAATCATGAATCTTAATTCTCAATCAACCCAATATTGAAAAATTAAAATAAAATAAATTACTCAAGTCAACGCAGGTTAACCTGTCAAACCCGGGTTAAGAGGTCGAAATAACTCCATAGAAAAAAAATGAATTTTTTTTATAAAGTTCAATTCTCAGTCAACCCAATATTAAAGGATGAAATTCATAAAAAAAAACTATTCAATTAAAAAATATGACAAAAAAAAAACTCTAATCAACTTAGCAAACCCGCAAAACTTTTGATTTTTGTCACGAGACCATCATAACCCCATAGAAAGCAAATAAAAAAATAATTATGAAATCAAATTTCCAATCAACTCAATGTTGAAGAATGAAGTTAAAAAAATTAATAAAAAAAATAAAAGAATAACCCGAGTTAACACAACTAATCTGAAAAACTTGCGACCCGGATCATGAGACCGAAATATCTCCATAAGAAAACAAATAAAAAATTATAAAATTTAATATCTATTAAACTTAATGTTAGATGATGAAATTAAAAAAAATAAAAAAGTAAAAAAAAATTTAAAGACCAAAGTGAAATAGACGATGGCATTTCAATGTTTATTGCAAATAAGAAATTTTAGTATTGTAGTATATGTTAATTTTTACATGCAGTACTTGTAATAAATATGCCGTCCATTTATTTAATAATATTTCTCAGATTGAAGAATGTTTATATTGCAATCACTTTGTAAATATCTGAAAAAGCCACTTAACCGAACCCTAATATGATTGGTATAGGTGTCAATATGAGTTCATTATTTATTTTCATGCAGTACTTGAGGACAGTTTTTTTTTTTCCGTATGAGTTAAAGGTATAATGCATTGTTTAATATTATTGCCAAAGTTTTCCTAATTGAAATGGAGTTCATTATTTATTTTCATCCCTTTTTTTTTTCAACCTCAATATTTTCAAGCGAACTTCACTTATGCCAATGGTAGAGTGAGCATTGTGCGGGAGAAAGCTAGATATTTTCAACCGGTCAATTAATTCGTTGATGCAAATCCTAGGATGTATTTGGAATTGAAATAGTAGTACTAGTTTAAAGTATTTTTTATTTATAAAAATATTAAAATAATATTTTTTATTTTTTAAAAATTATTTTTGATATTAATGTACATTAAAATAATCTGAAAATATATATAAAAAAAATTTAACAAAAAAAATTTAAAATTTAAAAAACACGATTTATACTATATTTCTAAATAAAATCTAAATCAATTGCAGTTCATAGAAAGCCAATTCCTATCTAATTTAATTTAATTCTAATTTGGGTTAAATAGTTTGGGTTAAAAATTAGACTAGCTGGCTACTATATTAGCTCGTCTTGTAGCTAAACAAGGTTTAGAAATCGTTTGGGAACGCGTGCAAATCACGTTCTCAAAAAAATCAATTTTTTTGCTATAATTTAATATGATTTGTATGTTTTGGATCATTTTGATGTGCTAATATCAAAAATAATTTTTAAAAACTAAAAAAAATTATTAACATATATTTCACCATAAAAAATTATTTAAAAAACAACCGCTACCACATTTAAAAAAATTTCACCTTTACCCTCGGCAGCTAACTAGTAACCTTCTACCTATCCAATTTTCAATGGTTACGCATGGTTGGTTCGATTACGACGCCGTACAATAAACAAGATTTACGGCGCACAATCCATGCCTCGAGAAATTTTGGTGGGTACATCTTTTGCTTCCTACTTGTGCGAGGTAGCCTATCTTGTAGATTCATGAGCGTTTGTCATGACATCTAGAAGTTGCGTGGGGAGCTGGTTGAGCTTCAAAGTGATTAATCGGGGTCGACATTATTGGACGACGTTTGTATTTATTAAAATTTAATGTATATTAGATGATATTATTTTTAAATATTAAAATAGTAATATATTGAATAAAATATTATTTTAAAAAATATTAAAATAACTATATATTGAATTAAT
The DNA here is from genome assembly GCF_951802175.1 of Populus nigra. Lineage (NCBI taxonomy): Eukaryota > Viridiplantae > Streptophyta > Magnoliopsida > Malpighiales > Salicaceae > Populus > Populus nigra. Next base: position 13,402,090 of record NC_084852.1, read on the forward strand.
TTAAATTAATCTGTATTAATTTATTAAAAACATAACTCGAATTAACTCGTGTTAACTTATTAAACTGCAACTTGAGTTACGAGACTTTGATAATCAAATAGAAAACAAATCAACATAAATTATAAAACTCAATTCTTAATGAATCCAATATTGAAGGACAAAAAATATTCAAATAGAAAACAAAATAAAAAAAATCACTTGAATTAATTTGAGTTAACTTTCCAAACTCATTATCTAAATTATAAGATTAGAATAATTTTAAAGAATAAAATTGTAAAACAAAAATAAATGAAAAATAGAAGTATATTGGATTGTCAAGGAAGAAATTAAAAATAAAAAAAAGACAAATAAAAAGTAAAAGCAAAGTATTGTTCCGGTGTACAATGCTTTTTCTGAATAGGTGAAGTGTAACAATTTTTTTTAGTTTGGGTTAAATGTAATTAATGGAAAGAGATAAAAAGAATATATATAAAAAAAGAGCTAAAGCATTGATGGGTTAGGCCCACGTTTATGACCTTAATAAAAAAACCCATGCTTGGTGTTTTTATTCTTCTCTTAGCAATACACATTGCATTCTCCCCTCTCTTTTTTTTTTTTATTAAAAAAAAAGTGATATTCCACTATCTGAACTGTCTAATAATATAAATCTCGCAAAAACACTTTAATCACTCTAAAAAATAAAAATTAATCAAATTAAAAAATATAAATAGATCTCAATCTACTTTCCCTAGTATATTTAGAAGTATATACCACTTGCATTAAATTCTTCTCAAGAAGAGAAATCATCAATACAAATATCATCTTTTTCCATGTTCAAATTGTGGTTGACTAATAATTTTTTTTATTTTACCTTTTTGTGGTAACTTTTTTTTTTGTTCCTCAAACCGGATGATTGAAAAAGACGTAATAAACTTTTAGAACAAAATTAAAATTATAATTTTAAGATTGATTATATATTTTCTCTTTGTCTTGCATTGTGCTCCTCACTTTTTATTATTTTTTCTACTAAAATTTTAAAATTTATCTCATAGAATTATGTCGTAGAGGACATTAATAAAAAAAAAAAATAATATAAGGATATAACATGAGAGGAGTTTTGTTGTTCACATAAACAACGAAGTTACTTTCAACTCTTTTAGAATATAGTTAATATCTAGTTATTAATTAATTAAATTTTATATATTCTCATATTTTAATATTAAAAAAAAATATTTCGAAACATTCAAATAAATTTTCAATTGCAATTTTGTTGGACTACTAATTTTTTCCAATATATTTAAAATTAAAAAATTAAAATAAGAGGAAAAAAAAAACTCTCAAGCCCATGGGTCAACCTCCACCATCTAAATCTAATTTAGGATATCAAAACAAAAGTCCAAGATGACTCATCTAAACTTATCCAACCCAACCCCATTGCCAGATCTAATTGAAATCATATAAGATAACGACTCAATTAATACAGCATACATTATTGTATGATTAGGGATATCTAGATTTATGGGCCCCCGTTTTATGCTATAGGCTGAAAAACAATTTGGGCAGCACATGCATACTTTAAAGAAGTAAAAGAAACGAACTCATGGCATGGACCAAGTAAAAGAAACCATCTCAGTTTCAAAGCAACTCAATATTAAAAAATAAAAATTAAAAATATTAAATTAAAATAATAATTCTAAAAAATCCCTAGCCAACATAAGCTAATACTCCAACACCAAATCAACAATACAAGTTATGGAACCAAAATAAACAAATATATAGGAAATTAAGGAAAATCATAAAGCCTAATATAAAAAAACTGAAAAAAATAATAATTTCTAACTAATCTAATATTGAAATATAAAATAAAAAACAATCTAAGAAATTTATCAAAGTAAATTTAATAAAAAACGACAAATAAAAAGACCCAATATAACTTGAGTCATTTTTAAAATTTATAAAAAAATCTATAGAAAGCAAATAGATAAAAATAGTATAGCCCACTATCCAATTGAGTAAATAATGAAACTAAAAAAACTTGGTTTTTTTTTTAAATAAATAAAAAACCAAGCAATCTCGATCAAAACTCTTAAACCTAAGTTAATCTCTAAAACTTGCAAGATGTGAAATCCTAGACCTGAGCTAAATAAAAAAGCTAAATTTCCAACTGATTTAATGTTAAAGGATAAAATTGAAAAAAAAATTATTTTAAAAGAAAGCATCAAAGTGAAAAAAATAGCAATGAAAAGAATAATAATCATATTTAATATGATAATGAGACTATAAAATAAAAATTAATTTAAAATATTATCTCAAATAAAATAAATATCAATTAAAAAAATAAAAACTAAATTTGAAGGATGAAAAATATTTAATATTTTTTCAAATACAAAAATGTTTCCGAGTCAACTTAATATTAACAAAAAAAAAAATCATAATGAAAAGATAAAAAAAATAATTTCTGAAAGATTGTTTAGTAGATTCATCCTTTATTTTTATTTTTATTTTTATTTCATTTTATTTTATGAGCAACTAATAATTTTAGTGTGGAATAAAAGAGATAAAAAACTAATATGTCTACATATAATTTGAAAATAATAATTAAATCATGGCAAAAAAAAAATGTCTTGTCCCGTTGGTTCAAAAGCTTATAATTGAAAAGCAAATTTTCATTACACGATTACAATAAATAGTGTTTTACGAGTATCTGTACAATAATTCCACAAGTATATTTAGTTTATATATATATATATATGTTAAGGCTGAAATTATGGGCTTATCCGAATCAAATCCATGTTTGATTTTCTTGAAGGCTTGGCCCATCCAAAGCGAGATGCTTATCCAATTAAATATATTTGACTAAAATAGGGAGATGAAACAAATGTCTCTACTCTAGGACTATAATCTCGCGCGCGGGCACATATACGTCGATAGTTGGAGTGAGAGACGCAAGGGCCAAATGGAGAAGGCAAATAAGCAACACAAAGTGCTTAGACACTTGAAGTTTACTCGGCTCTGCACTTGGCTGCTCTCTTTCTTTGCCATTTTCCCCTTACGCCAATCTTTCAACTATGGTGAAGCTCTCTCAAAAAGTCTCCTCTATTTCGAATCGCAACGTTCTGGGCGGTTACCATACAATCAAAGAGTCGTTTGGCGATACCATTCAGGCCTCACCGATGGGCTAGAACAAGGAGTAAAGTCACAATCAATAACTATCGCTTCCATATCCTTATATTCATACTAGCTAGAGCATATATTTTTCTTACAGGGTTCTTTTCTTCTTTCTCCCTTTTGGTACTGGATGCAGTGTGTTTCATATATATATGTCCATGCATTTCATTTTGGAAACCTAATTTGTTCCGATATGTATACATGGTGTCAGGTGGACTTGGTTGGAGGTTACTATGATGCTGGGGACAACGTCAAATTCGGTCTGCCGATGGCATTCACTATAACAATGCTATCATGGTCTGTTATTGAATATAGCGAGCAGATTTCCGGTGCCGGAGAGTATGAACACGCGCTAGAGGCAATCAAATGGGGAACAGATTATTTCATCAAAGCTCATACTCACCCCCATGTCTTATGGGCTGAGGTAAGTAGTTCAAGCATTTGAAGTTGGAAAGGGGAGAAAAGACCCGTAAAATAAAGCACGAATCAATTACTCTATCTGATCCAGAATTAATACACACATATGTATGTATGTTACTCCAGTACTAGCTAGTTTTAGACCAAACAAAATCGAAAATTTTTCAGGTGGGAGATGGTGACACCGATCATTACTGTTGGCAGCGGCCGGAGGACATGACAACGTCGAGGCAAGCCTACAAGGTTGACGAGAACAACCCGGGATCAGACATAGCAGGGGAGACCGCGGCAGCAATGGCGGCAGCGTCTATTGTGTTTAGGAAAACAAACCCACACTACTCCCACCTACTATTGCACCATGCAGAACAAGTAAGTTAATTAATTAGGTTTGTTCTGCATGGTAGGTGCACTGCACTGTACACCAAAATCACTAAGAAATGAATTTTATTTAAAGGTGTTAGAGTTACCAAACTTGTAGAATGCGTTTAACTAATTTTAGTTGTATTGTATATAAAAAAAAAGGGTAAAATAATGATGATTAAAAGTGGGCTTGGGTTGTCTTGCAGTTGTTTGTGTTTGGTGACAAGTACAGAGGGAAATATGATGAGAGTGTTAAGGTGGCGAAGGGGCACTACACGTCGGTGAGTGGGTACATGGACGAGTTGTTATGGGCAGGTTTATGGCTATACAAGGCCACCGGCGACGAAGGTTATTTGAATTACGTGATAGAGAATGCTCATGTTTTTGGTGGAATCACTTGGGCCATCACCGAATTTAGCTGGGATGTCAAGTATGCCGGTGTTCAACTCATCGCTTCAATGGTATAGATATGCCTCTCCATCTCTTTCTTTCTTTCTCTCATTTACACTTACAACATGCTGCTTATGCAAGCTAAATTCCATTACTCATATATCAAAAATATTAATCGGTAATATTAGTCTTATTAATTTTTAATAATTAAGAAAAATACGTGTAAAAAAAATACATATTTCATTCCGATAAAAAAATTGTATGTAATTTCATCGGTAAAATTACATAGCATTAATAAAATATCATCGGTAATTCTATTGGTGAGTTAATAGTTACAGTGATATTTGCAGTAATTCTTTTCCAGTTCTCTCTAAAATATACCATTAGACTTATTCTATCGATAAGTTAACAGTGCAGTGATATTTAAAGTAATTTTTTTTAACTTTCTGGAATATATCGATGAATTTATTTAATTAGTAAGTTAACAATAATAATAATATTTTCAGTAATTCTTTTCAAATTCTATAAAATATACCTATATACAAAAATTATTGATAAACAACAAAATTTAGAGTTAATGCTTGTGGTGGATTCGTGTACTCTTATATATATATATATATATAAACAACCTTTTATTCTTGGATGCCATTTTGTTTTTCTTATTTTTTTTATTATTTTATTACCAATTCAAATAGTACATTTTACAAAAACAAATCATAGTATATAAGTTTCTAAAAGTAAAATAACGACTCCAAAAAATGTATTTTTTCTCATCTTTTCTAATTTTTGTTACATTCAATTCAATTTGTGCTATATTCCAAAAAAAAAAAAAATAGATGACATCATTTTTATCTTCTCTTATGCATTTTCAATTTTTAATTTTCATTTGGTTTTTAATTAAAATCAGATTTATTGGATAATTGTTGGATATAACACGTGTCACAATCTTGTATATTTAACAAGCCAACGTCGTTGGTCACCTACCGTAATGTAAGATATAATGTGGATCAAAATTAAGCATACAATAATTATATTAGTATAAACTAGACAATTGGTATGTCCTATAACATAGGTGGGTTAAGTCTTTTTTTAATATAAATAAAAGATAGTTAGATGATGCCAACATTTTTAAATAAGCAAGAAAAAAAAAAGAGGTTCATTTATTAACTTGATTAAGTTCAATAAACTCAGTTAACTTAATAATATGATTATAAAAAAAAACATCGATAATTAAAAAAACAAACAAAAAAAGCAGTAATTAACTATAAAAAATAGTTGTTAATATTATACTCGGGAGAAGAAGAGGAAAAAGTTTATTAGAGATTCACCAACGCTTTACAATGAACATCGATTGCCCCATTACTAAAAAGAGCTCACAAAGGAGGTTTTACAGCCACTGTGAAAGGCTGCGCAACGACATTAAGAGAGGCAACATGCGCCATTAGAGCAATGACTCAAAAAACAAATCAAACAAAATATCATGAAGTGATCATATTATGTTTATATTTAATCAATTAATTTAATTTAATTTAATTCTTAAACAATTGTTTTTAAAATAAAGCTAAATTGAATTAAGAATGCCAAATAAAAAGACTTGAGATAACCAGGTTATTTTTAAAATTAGTGAAAAATCTTATAGAAAATAAATAAATAAAAATAACATAGCTTAATCTTCAATTAATTAAATAAATATCGAATGATGAAATTGAAAAACCATGAGGTTAAAAAGGGGGGGGGGGAGCAAGCAAACTCGGATGAATTTTCTAAACCTACGTTAATCTTCCAAACTCACAACCTATGAAATTCTAGACTCGGGCACAATCAATAAGCTCAATTCCTAACCAATTTAATATTAAGGGATGAAATTTAAAAAAATAATTTAAAAATATTAACAAAGTAAAAACATAGTAATAAAAAAATAAAAATCAAATTTGATAGGAAAAAAAATTCAAGAAGATGAAATCATAAAATGAACTCAACTTTTAAAATTATCTCAAATAAAAAAAACAATCAAAATAATATAAATCAAATATGATAAATGAAAAAAATTGAAAGAGTCTGAAAAAAAAAATAGTAATCAAAAGAAGATCGACTAAATTTAAAGAAAAAACAAATTGAATGGTTGCTTTGAAAATTTAGATGGTTAGGTATGAAAATTGAAGAGAAGAGATAAAAGAAGGAAAAAAATGAAAATGTTATTGGCGCCAAACTAAAAGTTAGCAAGCCACATTCACTATCTAGAGATAAAGAGGCCATTAAGATAATTCAAATGTCGTCTCGAAAGTTACCATTTAGCAGCCAAACGCTCTCTCAAGAGCAGCCCAAATAGTGCTGGCATAACCCGCATACTAGACAATTTTGATTTTTAAATAATATTTTATATTTTTTTGAAATACCAAATTTTTTCTTGGTCAACTTAAATATAACAAAAAAACTCATGTGAAAAATACCAAAAAAACCTAGACACTAGTGAAAGAATTTGGTTTTTTTTTTAATAATTTAATCACTTTATAATGTTTTAGAAAAGTAAAAATTTAAAAAGGCCTTGGATTGGATGCTAGTAAAATTTTACTTTTTAAGGATAATTTAATTATTTTATTATGTGATAAAAATATGGAAAAATCATGTTAATTATAATTAATTTAATAATAACTAATAAACCTTACTAAATTATATTATTACCCTGACAACCAATTCAATGTTTTTTTTTAATTAGAATGGTAAAATCGTTATTACATTTTCCAACCTATGCTGTCTTGTGATGTACAGTCGATCCCTTTTAGTTTCTTCAAACACATGTAAACATAAAATAAAAAAAATGAAGGACCCATTAACAGACAAATTCAGTGGTCCCATTTACAGTTTCTGTGGATTGATAATCAAAACGTCACCGATTAGTTCATTATAGGAAGAATACTACTAGATGAAACCCTATCGACACTCCTAATAATTAATTAGCATTACGGTTAAGAAAAAAAAATAAAAAACCAATTAAATTGAGAAATCTAAAAAAAATAATTAAAAAAACCAAACCGTGAAAAAAATTGATTAAACTGATTAAAATTTTAAAAAAACCGATCAGTTCAGTTTGGTTTCGGTTTTATAAGCCTGAAACTGAAAAAACCGAACCGAAAAAAACCGAGCCAAACTGAAAAAACCGAGTCACAAACAAAAAAAATGAGCCAAACGAAAAAACTGAGCCAAACAAAAAAATGAGTCAAGCGAAAAAACTAAGCCAAACCGGTTTGAACCGGTTTTGTCCAAAAAAACCGAACCGAACCGAAATCGGTTAAACCGACCGGTTTCGGTTTTTTTATAAAACAATTTTGATTTGATTATTTTTTTGATAAAAACCGAACCAAACCGAAAATGATCACTTCTAATTAGCATTGCTAAAAACTTAAAACATTAACCACATCCAATCTTGAATGCTATTCTAATTAATTCCTTGACCCAAATTTTTTGTATACTAAAATATTGATAATCTAAACTATTCTTAGCTCAAAACATATATATTTTACATTATACTTATTCAATCGGAACTTGCATATTCATTGATTAATATTGGTTAAAATGAATTAAGAGAAAATAAATTATTATAAAAAGAAGAAACAATACTTCAACTATTATACTATCAATAAACTTTTAAATAATTTAAGTAGCTTTGATAATGATTAATCTAGCATTTAGACAATTATCTTGCTCTTTTTTTTTTCTAGTTTTACTTAAAAAAATGCAATTTATCTCTTAAATTAAAGTTTATAATATAAACTTTAATTAGTTTAAACAAAAAAAACAAAAAAAAAACAAATATATTATAAGAAATTTGATACAAATATTTTGGTGTGAAAATTATCTTATTTTCTCTGTCTTGCTTCATTAAAGTTTATTTTTATTTTTTATATGAATAGATGGCACAAGGGAATTATTTTATTTTATAACTTCCGCACATGATTAGCTAATAATCGAGTCCTTTTCTTACATGATGATGTATACGTGTCAAAAATCAATCTCTCATCCTAGAATCCCCGAAAATTCTATGACAATTATATAAAGATTATAATTTAATCTTTGTTTTATTTATTTATTTATGATTTTATGAGTATTTCTAGTTGATAATCTGAATTTCTTCATATTATCTTTGCAGCTGCTAGCCGGAAAAAGCCACAGAAAACACCAACACATCCTTAAAGAATACCGTTCCAGGGCAGAGTACTACCTCTGTGCTTGCCTTAACAAAAATAACGTGACTAACGTGCAACGGACCCCAGGCGGCTTACTTTACATTCGCCAATGGAACAACATGCAATATGTATCAACTGCAGCATTTCTTCTCACGATTTACTCCGACCATCTTCAAGCCTCTAATCAACGGCTGCAATGCGATCAAGGTACACTGGACCCGTCAGATATCTTCAAGTTTGCCAAATCACAAGTTGATTACATGTTAGGTTACAATCCAATGGGGATGAGCTACTTAGTCGGATATGGTGCAAAGTACCCTGAAAGGGTTCACCACAGAGGAGCATCTATTGAATCATATAAAGGGCAAAAGGATTTCATTGGATGCATGCAGGGATATGATATCGGGTACAGTCGACAAGGTCCGAATCCTAATGTTCTCACCGGAGCTTTGGTCGGTGGTCCTGACACGAAGGATCAGTTCAGGGATGAAAGGGAAAACTACATGCAAACTGAGGCCTGCACGTATAACACTGCGACTCTTGTAGGAGTTTTTGCTAAATTGCACTGGCTGGAAAAGGATTATTTGTCTGCTAATCCATCATTATTAATTTGCTAACAGAAGATAATTGTATAATTGCTCTTTCATTAAATAAAAGAGAACCACATGAAGCTTTTGGCTGTCATCCATGGAGATGGCAGTCTTAAATTTAGATTGAAGGTTCGCATGATAGTTGAGATAACGATATGGTCCCAAAATGCCAAATGGGTTGTTTTAAGCTTTTAAATATAATGAACAATGATTGTCATGTTTCAGGAAATCTAAAATACCTGATCTTAGACCTCTTTGATGGGTTGAGAAAATGATAGTGATGCATGGTGCATCCAAATTCTGCGTCAAAGAAAGCACCGGAAGTTTGTGGTGTTATGATTTTTAAGTTTTCTAAAACACATACAAGTAGCAAAAATAATAAATTTAATTTTCATTGTTGTGCATGATTGCGATTTATGTAATGGTTAATATTACGGTTAATTTATATTATAAATTGATTATTACTATATTACGGTAAATTACAATTATCTCCTGGTTATTGCCATTATGATGTATAATAATCATCTTTGTATTTCCATCATTGTGGTTTATCACAATTACCTACGGTTATTGTTATTGCAGTTTATCACAATTATCTATAAGTTACTAACATTACGGTTTATCATAATTATATACTTATATACTGTTTACCATTATTGAGTTTATCATTACTCATATGTAAATTATCATTGTTGCGATTAATTACAAAACACACATAGCTTTCAAAACACAATTAAATATTCACCGAAAATCTAATAACTACCAAAACATTTTAAATAAATAAAAATAGTAATGGAGGGCAATCCCTTACCTTGAGCTCAAGTTGTACAACTTCTCGAGAAATTGAATCTTACTTCTGATGCTTCTTCTACAACTCTTGAACAATACATTTAGTGTTATCACCACCAATTAAAAACTCAACCTTAAAAACAATATTTGGATTACATTTCTATGTTGATAAATTAATATCCACATATTATAATTTTTAAAAATCTAATTTCTATCATTTTCATCACAACACCACAAATTATTTATTATGTTTACACCTACAATTCTATCTTTTAACATCTAAATTTCCAAGCTTCATTTTCCATGCTTTCCAATCATTTTAGGTTTAATATCTTTCCAATTTGTATACACAATTTCCTATTATTTCCAACTTTAAACTATCTTTCATTGCCAAATCTTACTTTCATATAATAAATTTAAATCATTTTAGTCATTTAATATTTTGATCCATTTTCAAATTCCACCAACATACATATTAACTATTCAATTAATATGAAACAATACTTATAAATTTCAAGCTTCCTTAATACATGCTCCCACATCATATCATAACAAAATAACAATACATACTCACACATAATTTCCTAACATTTACATTTATCCCTTCCATTATATCCTATATATTACCAACATGTATTCAACAATAAGACTTCTTAATATATTAATTTTAATACTTTCTCATTTACGTAGCTGCATATTACATCACAAAAATATTCAATTCAAAGTCCACGTCCTTGCCAAACCCGCATTCATACATACAATATTTGTATATCAACACAAAAATCTTTTCTTAAAACATAATTATTCAAGTTAATATATTAATAAATATAGGATCTCATACAATTCAACCAACTTTCAAAAATCAAGCTTATAGTAAACTTAACAATATCTTGTAATTTTAGTAAAACTTTTACAACTTGATTTTACTCTATTTCTTACCATACTATATACCATAACCGCCCAAATTACAATTATTCATACAACGCCAACACTTTTACCTCATTTTTATATTATAAAACTCATTTTTTTTATTAATATGGGTATCTGGGCTAGTTTGTGCGCACCTCAACTAATCTCACAGGTCCTGAAGTTAACGACTATGTAAGCCTCCAGTGACCCTAAGGTTTGTGAGACTCGAATTGATGACCTCCAGGGAGCAAATCCATAACCTGACCAGTTGAGCTATACCCCTTAGGGTTATAATTTATAAGTACGTACACATATGCTTAACTAATCATTTACCCTTAAATTTCATTCTCGGACAATATACATCAAATTAACACATAGATACACAATTCCATTAAATTCTTCCATTTTCCCCATTTTTTATTGTGGCCGACTCTAGGGTTAGGAAATTTCCATGGTTTTTTTTTTCAATTATCATGATAATTCTACTCTATCTAACATATATCCCATGCAAAATTAGTCAATTTACATCAAAACATCCATTCCCCTAATTCTTTTTTTCTCAAGAACCCTAAAATTAGAAATTTAAGGATTTCTTCTCCAATCATAAAAGACAAGTTAAAAGTGTAAATAAGTGGAGGGTTAGTCCTTTACCTTGGATGTTTTAACTCAATTTGATGAGTTATCGCCACTTTTTCACCAATTTCCTCTTTCTTCTCTAAGAACCTAAGCGCTATCTCTCTCTCTCTCTCTCTAATTTTATCTAAAGTTAGGGTATAATACTTGATTCAAAAAAAAATTCAAGTGAACCTTGGTACCATAGGGTAAATAGACCTTAACTAATCATTATTCATGGGCCAAACCATTTTTTTGTTTTTTTAATATATATTTCATTATTCAACATTGAGTTTTTGTTAAATTTTTTTTTCAATATCATTCTTTAACATTTGATTTATTTTGAATTGGTATTCATGCTATGTTTCAGTTTGGTTTTTGTAGGATCATTGTGGTTTTAGACAAACATCCTGATATTTGGTTGATGTTAAATCTTATGGGTGTCTATTTTTATTATCAACATATTTTTATGCTTAGTTACTTTTATTTTTTTATTTTTTATGGTATTATCACTATCTCATGACCAGATTTATGAGTTTAGTAGATTAACCTGAGTCGATCTAATGTATTATCATTATAATATGTTTTTAATTGGTATCTTGAAATTCTTTTTTAAATGCCAAATCATATTATTAGTTATTGTTTAATTTATTTTTGGATCCACATGTACATACTTTTTTATATGATTTTTTTTTAATTTTTTTTATATTAAATTATTTTTAGTCGAACCCGCCATATTGCATCGGAAGAAACCTAATCAACATCTATTCAATTCCGGCTATGCAAACAAGATAAATGATAAATAAACAATAATAAAATCTTTAAGAGGATTGTGCGCTGATGAAAAAATTTAATAATCTAATAAGTTATGTTGTGCATAATCAATTTTTTTAATTTAATATTATTATGAAAACATTATTTAATTATTGATTGTTGTATTTCTCTCAATAAGACATATCAATAATTTTCTCGATAGATTCTATATTCATATAAAAGAGGAGTCATCGTATTTGATTTTTTTTTCTTTTATGCAATGAATGTTTTTTAGGCTTTATTTTTTTTAAGATTTTTAAGTTTTTTCATTTTTTTTTATTATTTTATGGTTGAGTTTTTCTTAAAAATTAATTTCTTTTTATGAGTTGAGGGATATTTTTAAATAAAAAATGATATATAAAAGAAAATAAAAATATTTAAGGATGAAGAAGTTTAAAATATTTTTTTGTTTAATTTAATTTTATTAGATATTTGAATTATTCATTAGGAATGACCTTTTGTTTTCTTAAAAAGAAATCTATTTTTTTTAAAAAATTATTCCTAAACATTGGATTTTCTGAATTTCTTTTATTAATTTCATCTTTTATTTTAAATTAATAATTATATTTTCTTTACTATATAATTAAATAAAAAAAAATCATTGAGTCACAAGTTTACGCAGATTTAATCCAAATCCTGAAAAAATTCTTAACGTGGAAGGAATATATATATATATATATTTTAAAAAAATTGATTCAATGTAGCGCTGAAAGTAACCTTTTACAACTCCTATAAATAAAAAAAGAAAAATCATCGGAAGTGAGTTAGGGTTTTATCTGCCTTCTTCCTAAGTCGTCATTAAACTTGATTGTCTGAAAACAAGAACGAAAATAAAGGAATGGAAAACAAAATGGAGTCAGATGGAGGTGAAGCTGCTAGAATCCTCAGCGAAATTGAAACATTAAAGGCTACGAGGAGCGACTTAGATAATCGAATTTCTGCTCTCGAAGCTCAGCTCCGTCACTTGAATTTTGAGAAAAACAACGTTTCCTGTCCTTCAATATCCACCGGCTTCGGTCACGGATTATCACCTGATATGATATACCGTTACAGTCGCCAGCTGCTGCTCCCCTCTTTCGGAGTTCAAGGTTCTCTTTATGTATAATATGTTGTTGGTTTTTTGTTTTTTTTTTCTTGAAAAAAAAAACTTCAGTTCAAACTACATTCCTTGTCAGAATTAATGTTTTTTTTCTCTTTGAGATTCAGGTCAGTCAAATCTGTTGAAGTCTTCGATTTTAGTAGTTGGAGCCGGAGGGTTGGGTTCGCCTGCGCTGTTATATCTTGCAGCTTGTGGTGTTGGTATTGAGTCAGTCTTCCTCTTCTTTGAATTAAATTTTCATTTATCACCAGCAGTGACTAGTTGCAAAATACTTATGCTTGATTTACGCTTTCGCTGATGTAACATTATACTTTAGTAGTTTATCTAGAAAAAAAAACTTGCAAAAAATTGGTTTGGTAGGAGGTTGGGAGCATGGGGGAGGGAAAGGTGTTGTTACTCAATCATGGAGATGAATATGGTAAATTTTGATTTCTGTGTCTAAATGATTTTCTTGCCCAAATTATTGAAGTTGGTTTCTCAATTTGTAGCATCTTCTATGGAAAGTCATGAAGATGGTTAAAAATTCCTCTTTTATCATCTGGGGCGGGCATCAAATGGGTCTTTTAGCGGATTGATATATATATATATATATATCTTTATCATGATTTCAATATATATTTCTTAAGTAGTTGATTGGTCCAAGTTAAGTCCTAACACATGGCCCTGTTTGGCATTGCAATCCAACTGCGCTTTTGAATTTTTTTTGGATCGTTTTGATATGAAAATATCAAAAATGAATTTTAAAAAAATAAATAAGTATATTATTTTGATGTATTTTTAAGCGAAAAGCACTTTGAAAAGCAATCTCTACCACATTTTCAAACAGGCCCATATATGCTATTGCAGTGCTTCTTATTTCCTTTTGCTTCCTATTTGTTAATGCTCTGTGTTTTTCTTTGTAGGTCAATTAGGTGTTGTTGACCATGATGTTGTTGAACTGAATAACATGCACAGGCAGGTACAACGCTGGAAATGTTTGCATTGAAAATCATTTTATTGTTTCATAAGTAGTTACAAGAAAATTCTAAGCTATCTTATTTTTCAGATGAGGGGAGGGTGTTTGCAGGTGCTAAAGTGCCAATGTCTATGACTCCATTCTTATACCATCAGTATTATTTCGGTTTATAAATGTTTTTTTGCGAAGACAACATAAAGACTTTGTAGTTAGGATAGTAAAGGAATGAAAATAGAGTTCTCTGCATTTTCTCATGCAGTTATTGTGCATGGGTGTCAAACAAAGCCGCCATCTTGGAGCTCTAATCATTCATCATTCCATAAGTCATCTAATATATTTTCCTCATATTTGTGTTTTCATTAGTTATTTCTCTAGAAATTTTATTCAACTTACTTCTATAGTTATTTGTTGTGCTTAGGTTATACACACAGAAGCGTATATTGGTCAGCCAAAAGTGAAATCTGCTGCTGCTGCCTGTCGCTTGTATGTGTACATTTTGGATTATCTGTCTACTTCTATTAATTGATCTCAAGTTCCATAGCTAATATTTGATCTCAAGCTGCAAGTCTAGTAAAAAAAATTAATAAAACAACTTTGTACTTGTATTGCGTGTGATGAATTCATTCTCGTCAATCGAGCCGTAGAAGTTCCAGTTCCTATTTTTAATGCTATTATTTTACTTCTGTTCAATATTTGTTTTTTGAAGGATCAATTCTACAATTCAAATTGTGGAACACCAAGAAGCTTTACGCACATCCAATGCTTTGGAAATTCTGAGCCAGTATCCTTGAAATGATAAATCCAAATTACAGCTTCTCTCCATAATTAACATTTTTTAAAAAAACTCGGCCAGAATTGTAGTTTCCATAACTGCCAACTTTGTTAGATATGACATAATAGTAGATGCAACAGACAATGCTCCAAGTCGATACATGATCAGTGATTGTTGTGTGGTTTTGGGGAAGGTAAATACTAAATTGGTATCTTGAAGTGTTTTTCATTTCTTTTCTTTTTTCTTTTTAATTTCTCTAAATGTGTGCTTGTTTAAATCACTGCACAAAAGACTATAATCTGAATTTAAAACATTGAGTACTAAAATATTTTCTATTGTGGAATAATTTGGACTTGATTCAAGTGATATGTAGGTTATTTTGTTACGCTAAATACTGTAACTTTGTAATAACAATAAAACATTGATGTAATTACATAGTACTTCTTAGAGGCAGGGTTGTTCTGGTTTATGCTAACAATGAGTCGTGATGTTGCGTATTGCACTGAAACTTATGTTGTCAGCTTTTCTGCACATAGATATGCTCTGGCGCGTATGTGTGCATTACAAATTGAAACATTGATCTATTGTTGTCTCATTTTTCATTTCAAGCGTTAATCACATTCCATTTATCTACATGCAGCCACTTGTTTCAGGCGCTGCACTGGGATTGGAAGGGCAGGTATGTTATGCGGCTTTCATATTCTTTCTAAAGCATACAAGAAAACCTATAATGGTTCACTTACAATTGTAATGTTCAGTGTTATAAATATTCTGTGAAAACTGTAATTATAATTCTGTGTAAATTTGTTGTTTAGCTCACAGTCTATAATCACAACAGAGGTCCATGCTATAGATGCCTTTTTCCTACTCCTCCACCTACAACTGCATGTCAAAGATGTGCCGATAGTGGAGTTCTTGGAGTGGGTATGTCAATAAATCCTTATTACCGAGGTTGATCTAGTTTTAAATTCTTGTCTAATGCCATATGTTTATATGTCATCACTAGCTTAGTTCATTAGGGAATTTTAGGTTGATGCGTTATGTGTTGGAGTATGATGATAAGAGCCATTGCCAGCCTGGAAGATTTTTTCTTGATCCTATAGAAATTCATTTTTATTCCAATATGCCTATTATTATGATAGAATTTTTGTGCATATTAGAAAACCTCCGCTCTTGTTTAGTTGTCATTCAGCTAAAGAGAGCATATATGCATTTTTTTGATGTTTATATTATTCTGCTCATTCTGCTGATAGACTTGTACACTTTGATAATAGATGAGTGTGCATGTGACTCCTGGTGATTTGTTTATATTGCAGTGCCTGGCATCATAGGCTGTCTCCAAGCATTAGAGGCCATTAAAATTGCAAGTGCTGTTGGTGAACCACTATCAGAACGGATGCTTCTTTTTGATGCCTTGTCAGCTCGAATTCGTATTGTATAGTCCATCCTTCTTATCTTTAAAAGCCATTGTAAGTGGTTTGTTCTAATGATGCTCTATTGAAGTAATTAATTTACTCTATTGTTGAATGTTGCTTAGGTCAAGATCAGAGGTAGATCATTACAATGTGAAGTATGCGGAGAAAATTCAGCTTTCACCCAGCAACAATTTAAAGATTTTGATTATGAGAAGTTCACTCAGTCTCCATTGTCGGCGGTATTATTGCTTTTCCGTGCTTTAATTTATTTATTTTTGTTTCCAACTATAAATTGTTTAGATGCAATAACTTCCTCACTTATTTCCTATTTCCAACCTTCAATGTTTGTTTAGAGGTCCTGTAACCCAAAAGAGAAAAAAACTAGGGTTGTCTGGTATGATTTTTTGTTCTCAGATGTTTCTTGTTTATAGTTTGTTTCTTGTTTATAGTTTGTGGAAATTTATTTTTCTAACAAAGATAAATGAAGGAAAAGTTATTATAAAGATAAAATTTAATTTAATTTAATTTAAGAAATATAAATATGCATTATTAGTTAAAATATAAAAATTAATAATATTACATATTTAATTATAGTGATGAAATAATGACATGGTAATGACTGATGTAATGCTAATAATAGTCATACCAAATTAATGGTAATTATAATATTATTTGTAGATAATGTTAATTGTAATGGCTGATAATGATATGATAGAAGTGACCATAATAAAATGACAATAACAGATTTTCATTATATGTTTGCGAAGGTTATAGAGGTAATGATTATGGTGGTTGTGCTGGATTTAATGATATTGTTGGTTGGTAATGCTAAAGGAGGTGGTAAAGTGACAATGAAAGTGATGGTTGTGGTGGCTGTAGTAGTGATAGTGATATTATGATGGTGATGGTGATAGTGATATTATGATGGTGGAGGGGGCTATATTGGTGGTGGTGGTGATGTGGTAGTATGATGGTGGTAATGTTGTTTTTAAACCAAAATAGATAACACTATCACTTTTTGTTGTTTTTAAACTCTGCTTTAATTTTTGAAATTGTTCACAAGAAAAAAAGAAGGAAAATACAGATATACCAAACAGCTCCCAAGAATTGTTTTTATTTTTATTTTCTTGCTTGCAATTTGTTTTGTTCTTATCTCAGTAAATCTAGTCATCTAATTGTAACATACCTGTTCTATTGGTCTTTATCTACATGGCTAAACACGAAGTTACCCTATTGGAAATTGGCCTCCTAAACTGAAAATTCTCATAGTTTGCCCCCCTCAACTAAAGTTTTATTGGATTCAGGTTTCTATTGATTACCCTCCCTTAAACTAATTGCAAAAGCTGAAGGCTGATTTGCTGACATGTAGCCACATCAGCAAAGGTTGCTGGTAGTTGTTCATGGACGCCAAATTCTCAGGTCTTGATTCTAAGAAAATATCAGTTGAGGAGCAAAAGAAACACCTTTTTGTAGTGGGATCATTTTCAAAAATTAAAGGGATGATGATTTTAGTTATTTAATATCGGTGATTTCTTAAGAAACAGAGTATTAATTGGCAACATTTTCTAATGTATTCGATTGCATAGAGGTTTGTGTCCCACTTTTTTTTTTCTTTCTTGGAAATTATTGTTCTCTAGATGTAACACGTCTTCCTAACTGAATGCAGGCTCCCCTGATGTTGAACCTGCTTCCAGAAGATCACAGGATACACAGCAGGGAGTTGAAAGAGAGAATTGTTAAAGGGGAGGCTCATGTGCTGGTAGACGTACGCCCTGCACACCACTTCAAGATTGTTTCTCTTCCCAATGCCATGAATATCCCGTTATCAAGTCTAGAGTCTAGGTTAGCTGAGATCTCATCAGCTTTAAAGGAAGAAGAAAAGCGGAAGGATAGTGGCTTTGAATCTGGTGCAAGTCTGTATGTGATATGCAGACGAGGTAATGATTCACAGAGGGCTGTTCAATTGTTGCACAAAGTGGGCTTCACTTCAGCCAGAGATATAATCGGAGGTTTGGAGGCCTGGGCACGTGATGTGGATCCGAATATCCCTACCTATTAGAAAACATTTTATTTTTTTGCCATTATTTTTGTATGATTGCTATCAACTTCTCCCCTGCTGTTCGAATTAACATGAGCAGGGAAATATCATTACAAGCAGTGAACTTTAGTGAAAGGTAACTTCTTGGCAAACTCTACAAAATGTATTAGCACTCGAGTTTCTTATAATCTTTTAGTTTAAACTTTGTTCCAGCAACTTCATCATCATTCTCTCCATGCCAAGTTTTGGTAACAGAGTAAATGCGGTCCTAGAACTCACTTCTGGTGTTGATTATAAGCTATGATTGGATGCTGTAGGGGTCGTGGAAGAGGCAGTCTTGGTCCTCAAAGAGAGTTGCTTGATGAGGATTTGTCGCCAGTTGTTAACATGCTGGAAGGCGGTCTTGACGATGAACCTGATCCCGAAGAAACCCTTTTCATGAAGCTGGACCGTGCATGAGGTGGATTGGAGGAGCGATTAGCATAGTGCCCTGAATCTAAATGGGGTTGGAAGTAGACTCGAGGGTACTGATTTTCAAGAAAAGATGCATGAGGAAGATTATTCGGATTGGGAAGTTGGCTTGGAGAATTAGTGTGGAAACCAATGGCTGAAAATAAGGTGATGTTTGTGAGGCTAAAATTGAAAGGCACTGAACTTTAATGGTGGAAGGGGGTCGAAGAGCAATGTGTACCAAATAAAATTAAACAAAAAAACCAAATTAAAAAAAAAATACCAAATAAAAAAACAAAAAAATATCCGGTTTGATTTGAATTCAATTTAAAACCTCTAAAGCCATTCAAATTGAATTCAAAATTAGTTTGAACTCTTAATTTCTAAATCAGGTTAGCAAACTAGGTATAATTGTTTTTTTTTTCAAACCCTAATCCCCTCTTACCTCCCATAGCAATAGTTAATCTAAAATCTAAAATTGTGATTTGATAGAATTTGTCAATATTCATTTAGTGTAGGAATACATAACTTTTTTTTTTGTTCAATTTGAATATCCATTCATCCATCCAAATCGTATATTTAAAAACCTTTGCCCTTTAATTTCAAGATATAAAATAATTAATATCCTAAAGTATAAGCATATAAGGCATCCTATATAAATATATGCAATAATATAGTTAAAATCCTTTTCATATGCTAATCAATCAAGCAATTCATCCTCTCATATTTCTTTGAATCAGAGAAACTCGCAAGCAAAATTTGCTGAAGTTGCCTTGGAGAAAGGATGGCAGGAAGTAGCTCATAGTTTAAGCAAATCAATCCACCTCATAGAGATTTGGGCAGTGGGCAAGAATGAATGGGATTTTGGGTATTATTGGTCACTTGCAAATTCTCGCAGTTGACAATAACTAGATTTTTCACCACTACATAAATAACAAGAATTCATAACTTTATTGTTGTTTACATCTTATATTCATTCTATTTATTTGTATTGGATTTTGTTGCTTCTTTTTATGATAGTTTTGTTAGAGAATAATATAAATCATATTTTGAAATCTTATTTAATAATTTAAAATTTTAGGTTCAAATGGTTCTTTGACATGGTATCAGAGCCTTGATAATTAAGTGATCACGAGTTTGAATCTTACCATCCCTATTTATTTGATAAAAATCAAGCACAAGGTAATGTGAGTCTGTGTAAGTTTCAAGTCCAAAAAACTTTCACTTGAGAGGGTGTGTTAGAGAATAATATAAATCATATTTTGAAACATTACCTAACAACTTAAGTTTTTGGATTGAAACGGTTCTTTACCAAGTTTGAAGGGACAAAATCATCTATTGCGTCCCCTTTTTTAATTCTTGGGTTATTTCTTTTATTTTTCTTCATACTTATTCTTCTTTCTAATCTAACATTCAGTTGCAGTAGTTTTCCTATGGTTTCACCTATCTTGATTCAGAAGGTATATGTTTTTGCAGTTGAAACCGTGTTTCATGATTTTCTATTTTTTTTTTTGCTTAAAATTATTTTTTTAATAGTTTTGGATCATTTTAATGTGTTGAAATTAAAACTAATTTTTTTAAAATAAAAAAATATTATTTTCATGTATTTAGAATAAAAAACATTTTAAAAAACAACCATTACCACACTCTCAAATACTACCTCAATAAAAAAAAATGGCAATGTTTGGCTTATTGATATTGGATTTTAGCAGCTTATTTATATTGTATTCTTATTGGAATATCAAACGGATTATCTTGTAGCATATGCATAATTGATTTTGTTTTAGTTTATAAAATAATATTTGTCCTAATTAATGGTTTTTTAGCTAGGAACTGACTCCTAAGTCAATTATTTTTCGCTGCATGAAAACAAGCCTTAGGTCTTAGAATAGTATAAATAAAGCAACATCGTAATTGTATTTTTTTGGCCTGCTGGATACAATAGTTTTAATACAAACTTTCTTTAACTTTTAGCAATTATTTTCACCTCTATGCTTATGCTTTCGTATCGCGTAATTTACTAGTTTTATACAGCTTTATTATTTTTTTTTTCTCTTACAAGCTTTCGATTTATTTTATTAATTTCTTTCTTATACAATTTAACATTTTCTTTTAGTTCTACGAGTAATTCACTCGATGCAAACTCTCCATAGTTTAGTTAAAAATCTCTATCATTTAATGCTCAATCAAGAGTTTAAACAAAACCCCTAAAAAACCACTGGAGATCAATTCAATTCAAGTGGTTCAATGCTTATTTTGTTTAAATAAGATCTTGAGTTCGAGTCTTATATATGAAGCACATCACTGTTAAGAGAACTTTACCTTTTAGTTAAACTCCATTGAATTAGTCAGAATCCAGTAAACTTCCAAATACTGAGATTTAGAAGGAAAAAAAAACCACAAACAACTCAACAATAATAAAAAAGTGTACCATACTTTGTAGCACTGTAGGAAGACCCTTCTTTGTTTGTGGTTCAACTCTTTACTAGCTCCCAAACTCGTGAGGATGACAGTGGAGGATCTGGTTCCACCATTCCTTTTTCATCTGGCCTATCCATTTTAGTTGGAGTCTCGACTTCAACTCTGTCCTATCAAGCTTACTCCACCCATCGAGCATGACACATCTGTTAGCACTGCTTTGCCTCACGCGCCTCTACTCATTTTCCCATTGCAAATGCTTGCTTGGGTCCTTTTGTGAGAAACAACTTTTCACTGGTGTATTTTTTACCACAAAATTTCATGTAGTCTTAGCCCGAGATGGAGCAGGAATCTCATGAACAATTTTATCTCTTGAAGTCAGAGGTAACTAAGAGTCCCAGAAAGACTGATACATCTTTATCGTCTCCTAGAACTGCGAAGACCCACAAAGCTGCATGTGGCTACATGGGCTCTCTTTCTCCTGTTTGTCCCACACTCAAATTTTCTTGTACTTTTAATATTAGTAGATTTAAATAGATAAATATTCTACTTATATACAATGATTAAATTAAGGGTTTGTTGAAGATATTGCTAAAGATACTAAGATATTGTTAAATCACCAACTCATTAAAGAGGAAAATAAAGGGTCTTATCTACCATATCATAGCAGGCATATCTACGAGAGATATTCTAGAAATCAAGTGAATATCTTAGATTTGAATCTAGGAATTGTAATATGTATCTTCTTAAAAAAAATACATAAAAAAACTCTTTTTATATATCTCTTCTCCTTATTCTCATTGTGTTACAGGGTTAACCTCAAATTTACTCATAGATAAAAAAAAAATCAATTTCAGTAAAGTACCTAAAAAATTTTTGTTTCAATTGCGTCTCTTAAGCACTCAAAATTTCTCAATTGATTTTTCGGTCTAGACTCTCCATAAACTTTTAATGAAATATATCCAACTTTTAAAAAAGAAGAAAAAAAAGCATCATCTTGTGGGAAAAAAGGGGTAGAATTTGATAGAACTCATTATCTACATGAGAGTCTTAAATTGAATTCTAATTTTAAAAATAATCTACTAACAAGTGTCATTTTTAGAAACCATATCCAAACGGTGTTTGAGTTTGGTTGAGTTTATGGAGAGGATCCAAAACAACCTATCTAAATCAACATGGTCGGTTCTTATGTTTTTGCTAATCAAGAGTATGGTGACAACTCACATGATTCAAGGAACGTGCATAAACTTCTATTAAAGAACAAATAAATGCACTATCCAAGAAATTATAGTACATGACTACTTAATTAAAGAAACAATCTATTCAGCTACAACCATAGTTCTAATCATAAAAAAGAGTGAAAATTGTTCACCCTATACTATTGGTTAATATAATGGTAATAAGAGAGAGAAGGAATAGGTATTTCAAGCCAGGATATTAATGCTAAATAAGAAAAATAAGAAGTTGATTTTTCTTCATAGATGAACAAGATAATAGGGATTGTAACTAGCAAAGTCAAAGATAAGGTTAACATTCCATCAGAACTGGAGCTATGGGAGGAAGATCCACTCGTAGTCAATATGGTTTTGTTCTTTCTCAATCTTTTGAAGACAAATTTGGAAAACTCTTTTTTCTTTTTTTTTTCCTAGACAATCAAGATGAAAAACTAAGGTAAAAATAATGAAATTACATCCATAACATTTAGGGATCAAGCTAGCGATAGTAGTTCACTAAGTGTCCTTGTGGTTTCTACAAAAAAAAGAAGAAGCAACATTGTGTTTATGAGGTTGAGCCCAACCATGAGCCAATAAATTAAGCCAGTTACAATAATTTATTTGGTTGAGACTAGATCTATGTTAATATATGTGTTTTTTTTTTGCACTATCTCGATATTCACAACTTCAAACACATGCAAATCTCCATCTTTGTTTTCCTTCTCTTCAACATACGACACTAACACATTCCTAGTTATAAACAATATTTCCTCAGATCTTAAAGTTATAAGCCTCCCATTCACAGTAAACTTCAACCTTTGATGTAAACTGGAGGCCACAACACTTGCACAGTGAATTAAAGAACATCCTAATAACATGTTCTACTATGGATGAATATCTAGTACTTTCAGCATCACTAGGAAAAGTTATAATCTAAACCCTGTGGATATAAAAATCTAGAAATTTATAGTTAAATCAATACTTTCTAAGAAAGCTAATTCAGGTTTGTGATTGAACTTGATATAATAATAACCTGTATTGAGACACAAAAACTATAGAAACTGAACCCCACCTAACATGATGCGAACACCTCCTAAGATACACTAAAACTAGATTTGAATAGTTTGAAACTTCATCCAATAAGAATCCGCCTTAGAGAACCAAAGTTATATGCAATGATCACCTCCATTTTACGCCTATAAAGAGATGTGAATGAGTAATATAAAATCAGAACGAAGTTGATCAATCCTTTGAAACGTTTGCAAGTACAATTAAGAACTTAGTATTTGAATCACTTAACCACACAAAATATAACAAAAATAGCGATTTTTTAATTAAAAAAATCTAAACTCTAAAAGTCTCTACAAAAAAGTATTTATATTAGAAAGAATCCTAAGTCTAATAGGATATCCCTCATGGATATAGATAAACCTAATAAATAATAATAATCCATTGAACTTAAATTTAAATAAAGGCTCTAATATCTCTAAAAAGCCTAGTAATAAATAAAAGATAAATAAAGCAATAGACAAACTAATTTAAATAAGACTAAAATCGTTTATGTAATTAGTTAATAGAATCAAAGCCCAATTTCAAATGTATGGCTATCTCTCATCTTAATGAATTAGAAGAAATAACATATATCACTAGAAAGATATGAATGTTTACTTTTCAATGCAAGTTGAATAGCATTAAAATTATTTTTTTAGCTCTAGTTATGACCAAAATAGTAGTGAATGTCAAAATTAACAAATTTAAATATACTTATTTCAATCTTTTTGTAATGTCTGAATGTCAACCAATAGGCCATTCTTGAACATGAATTAAATTAATCAAGTCTTGCTATTCGTTATTTAATATCTTCTTAAAGTCCAATCTTGAAAAAGTCTATTGAAAGCTTATTTGAACTTTTTAGACCAATTGAAACCTGTAACAGATATTTTAGTGTTGCTTGGATCACATAATTCCCTTTCTCATTAAAAGGATCCATTCTCAAATCATAACTTGCATCAAATGAAAAAAGATTAGAATCATTGAATATAACACTAACACCATATTTACATGATAGATCTACTTTGTATGCACTGTCATTAATCCTCTCTATGATTTGAAAAGGACCATCTTCTTGAGGCATCAATTTTGATCTCCTTTGTTCAGGAAACCTTTTCCTTCCTTATATTCACTTAATTTTAGGTTTCCCAAAACACATATATGTAGCAAAAACTATAAATTTAAAATATTTTCAGGAGTCCTAAGGATCCGGTTAGATAGATCTAAAGTTGTTTAGGGTTTATGCGAATATTACCTGAAGATTAGATGTTCTTTTTTGTTTTAAATATTTGTTTCAAAGGTAAGTCATCACAAATTACAAGTCATTCAAGTGTCTAACCTGTAATAATAATCCACACGAACTACTAATAAAAAAATCTCATAAACCCTTTTAGAAGATAAAAATTGTTATACTTTAGAGTGCTAGCTTTTTTATTTTGTGTTTTAGGTGTTTACGTATTGTATTTTTTTCATCTTAAGAAATAAAAGGCATAATTTTCTATTTATAGAAAAACCTAAAAACCTTATAAATGATAAAATATCAATTTTCCCCTTAAATAATATTGTTTGCTTTTATGTCCCTTTCCAATGTCACCCAAGTTACTAATTTTAAAAATTTATTCAATCAAGACCTTACTTGATTGTTTCTAGGTCTAGAATTATAATCTCATGTATTAATTACATTCTAGTCTTTAATTTCCAAAACTTATTTACAATCAAGTCATACTTGATTAATCATCTCATTTTAATTTCTGACCAATGGTTCTTATATGTGTGACCCATTAGATTCCCTAATAAGTTGGCCCAAATATAAATCATAATCTTAAATAAAATAGGATTAAATCAATTCAACAATTGATTGATTTATATTTGAAGACCAAGTACAATGCAGCCCATCATGATCCCCTAAATATTATAAAAGTTATGAATGGCTAAATGACATGAGTGTAAGGCATGAGTGTTTTATTGTAGCCCAATCCATAGTATGATGTGTCTTGGGCTACAGTAATATTATCTCTGTGCCCTTTTATCCAAATAAATTAAGCCTTTTTGTTGAGGGTGTTGATGTCTTTTTCATTATTTTTTTACATAGTAAAAATACTATTTGCCTTCAAAATCAATAAAATATTGAACTATTGACCAAAGACTTTCTTGACTCTGTATAAGCTTTTGACAGTAAAAATACATATTTTCTCCTAAAGTAAAAAAATTATTGTGTTGTTGGATAATGTGTTTTAGGGTTTTTGAATTTCAATATACAATGCAATTACATCTTTAACCTTGAAAAAGACAAAACATAAGCTTAGCATTTGGGGGTATTTTTGTACCTTCATATGGGTATTTTTTGTAATTATCGGGGTCATGGGGAGTATTTTTGTATTTTCAATTTTTTTAAATTTTTTTAATGCTTAAAGTTGATGGAGTGTGCTCGGCACACCTTAATGCGTAGATAGTGTTTGCGCCATTCAGGCAGCACGTGTGACGCCACTCGGTGGACGTAACTAGCCTTCCGCTGTCTTTTTAGATTCGTCATTCTCATTGTGTCCTCTTTCATTTGGAGTGGCGTGTGACAACTGACGATAATCGAATTGTCGCTGGTGGTCATTTGATTTTTTTTTCCTTCTTTTCTCTCTCCAGATAGGTAATGTACATCATTGTTTTTTTTTTGTTTCTTACTTTTCAATTTCAGTCCTTAATCTATTAATTTCTTATTTCGTTTCTTTTCTATTTATAGAAGTTTTTATTCTTTTCAATTTAATTTTTCAATTATAATTTCTCATATGTTTGGTTTTTCATTTCGATCTTTATTTTTTAAAATTTCTAAAAACATATTGATGTAACTTTTATGCCTCAATTTTTTTTTTAAGTTTATAATCCGCTGTGAATCGCGGATTAAACGGCTAGTTCTCGACTAAAATCATTCAATGACTGTTTATGTCAGGTTGCTGATAGCAGAGGGAATAGGGTTGCATGGAATGTGATGAAGCTCATGTTTACCGTATGCAACCAGAGACCAGGGAAAAGGAAAAGCCCCTTAATTCTATCAAATCTAACGAACAATGGCCCTTCTTTATGTTGAAATAATATTTAATTAATACTGAGAAAAAAAGGTTTGGGTCACATCAGTTACACAGATCCTTTAATCAGGGATTTGTAAAAGCAAAAGACCAGCCTTTAGGAGCACAGCAAAGGAAACAACCCTCTCCAAATCACGTAGTTAGTAATTTCACCTCTCAGAACACGAGAATTCATTTGTTTAGCCATGCAAGGAAAACATGAACGCCCCTTCAAGTATCTGTGGACGGCGAAGATCAAAACTGAATTGAACTATTATATATACTACCTTCGTGTGTTTTGGGTGTGTGTCCAGTGCCTGCTTGTGCGTCTAAATCATGCGGTTCGGCAAAGCTGTAATTGCTATCTTGCTCGTATCCATGATATCAAAGTTAACAGAAGGAAATTCAATACTCGAAGAAGAGAACAACTTCACAACTGGCTCATCAACATCCCCATGGCTAAAGAAAGTAATGAACCATGGCCCACGACCACGGCCCCCCGGGTGCCGGAGTACGCCGTGGATATGCAGAGAGGGACTGCATCCATCTTCAGCTCGAATGCGGTGTTGTAGAAACCAATGTGTTGATGTCTCTTCGGATGTTAGTAACTGCGGTTTCTGCGGAATTAGATGCCGGTTTGCTCGGCAATGTTGCCACGGGTTCTGTGTTGATACAAATCGCAGCCCGTTTCATTGTGGCCGGTGCGGGAATAGATGCCCCCGGAAGGTCCGGTGTGTTTATGGGATGTGTGGATACGCTCAGCCATTTCCTCCACTACCATTTCCCTGATCCACCTATGACTCATCATCCCGGGGAAGTTCAGCCACCTTCAGCAAGTGAAGATCTTAATTAATTGATCATTGTTGTTCAAAATGTTTTCTTAAGACCTTGAGTTCTTTTCTTTTCTTTTCTTTTCTTTTCTTTTCCGGTTGAATCTATATATGTTCTTGGTTAATCCGCTTGCCAGGACCATCCCTTAGGTCTTGTGTGTTCGTTCATGCATGTTGTGATTTCATTTTAAATTTCTTATATATATATATATATATACACGGTTTGTAACTTGCATTGATGCGTTCTCACATGTCACCAAATCAAAACACTAAGCTTCAAGCAGGCATGCGAAAGAAGAAAAGAAAAACGAGGATGGATACCTTCTTTTCCAATATTAATTTGATTATTAAAATGCAATTTCTATTTAATTCACTGCTAATTTGCAAGCTAGCAACAAGAAGTCATAATTCTTCCTATAAAACGGGGCACGAGTCTTGACAAAATTCTATGTTTCCATTATAAAGGTTTATGATGATTTTTATTTATTTATTTAACAAGTTATTTTTTTTTCTATGTTTCTTTAGATTTTTTAAAATAATTTTTCATTTTTTAGTTTTTTATATTTTTAAAATTATTATTAATAGTTTATGGCTTGAGGGATATTTTCAACCAAAAAGTGGTAAAAGAACACGTGAGAGAAAATATGAATATACAAGCACATATGAGAGTGAAAAATTCTTAAAGAGTAAATAAGAGAATGCACTCAATATACAAGTAAAGATGGATCACTTAACCCTATTTTTTTATGATATTTGATAAGTAATAATTTAAATAATATAGTTGCAGCAATAGAATGATGATAATAATGATAATAATGATGTGTGTGGTTGTAGTAATATTGATGGTGACAAAAGTACTGATGAAGAGATAAGGTGATGACAATAATGGTAGTTGTTGAAATAATTAAATTATATTGTGAATGAATTACTATATATATAAAATATAAAATATTTATTAAACTTTATAAGCCGAAACTAATTCAAAAAAATGAAATAATTTTAAAAATTAGTGTAGAATATTTTATATTAATTGTTTTCTTATAAAACATTTAAAAAAAAAAAAAACGGAAAAATTAAAAAAATATTTGAACCAAAATAAATTATAAAATATGATAAAGGAAAACTGTCTTTTAATGTAGAAATGACAATATTGTAATTCTTTTTTGTTCTGTTGTGTACTTTTTAAATTTTAACTTTTTGATCTCTCAATTTTTTATAAATTTAATTTTAACTCAAAACTTTATTTTTTTAGTTCTTGGTTTGAAAGATTAGAAAAAAAGTTGTTGGATTATGGTGAAAGAAAAAGAAAGTCTTGATTGATATTAATTCTAACAATGACAAACATCAATCTTGGTATCAATGGGTTATATTCAATGAGAAAAGTCTCACCAGGTGTTCTTTGGCTCTTCCATTATCTAAGATGCTAGATCTAAGCATGAGAAGTTTTTTTTATTTTGATTTGATTTTGTATTTTTTGATTTTTTTTTTTGTTATTTGAAGTTATATACAAACTTATTAAGGTATATGGAGTGTTTTGGTCAAAATTTAGGCCAACAATTGGTTAAAATGAGTTTTTAAATAAAACAAATCACCCTCTATTTTTTTTTTAATTTAGGGAGAGGTAAGTGGCATGCCATCTGCTTTGTTATTTTTTGAAAAACATTTTAGGGTACACAACAAGTTGTCTACCCCTTAAAAACTAAAAAAAAAACAGAGTAAAAAAGACAACCCAAGTGCGTGGGTCTGGGCTGAAAATCCAGCACGCCTGATCTTTTTAATGCTTAGGTGTGTTGGTCCACCTAAGTCAAGCCCCTGTGTTTAGGTCTATTTTTTTGTTCATTATTTACTTTCTACTCATTTCATCCTTTAATATTAAATTTTTATTGAACTTTTTTATAGGTGTTTTTTTAACACATTTTTATTATTTTTTTTATAATTAATTTTTTACTTAGTTTAAGGATAAGATTTCAATTTTTTTTATGATATTACAAGACTCGTTTTTGTTTTTTCTTTAATTTTATTCAATCATTTTATTAAACATGTTTTTTATTATTGTTATATTAAATAAAACAGTAATTACAAGAAACAAAGCTATTAAATATCATTGGATACATGGTCCGTGTTGCAAGATCAAATTTCTTAATCTACATCTATTTCTCGATTATACTAGTGTAATCTTTAATTATTGTAAATAGCTTTTTAAAGCACAAATAATTTTTAAATTATTTAATTAAATATATGCATCAATTTGTAAATTGTCTTATAATAAATCATGATGCAGGGTATGATAAAGACAACATGCAACAATATTAATGTGCTTGATGTTGAAAATATTAGGAACAAATGATTATTATTAACAACAACGTAATATTATTTCTTTTAGTAATAAAAATAGTCTCATACCAATTTTTATATAATTTTCAAACAATAAAATTATTTCATTTACTTTTAAATAAGCTATTCACCATTAAAAATATATATATTTATAAAAACATTATTATATTTCAACACCACTTAGCAAATAAACACACATTTGAAAATCTATGATGATAGACTAACCATATACTTTCCCTAAAGAACTTTTTTGCTTTATTAATAATAATAATAAAATCATAATTGGTTCATTGTAGTCCACTAGTAAAATCCAACAAAAAATCCTATCAAAATGTATACCTTACATCACAAGAACACCAATTAAGAAATTATTTTTATTTTCATGGATTCACTTTTCTTTTTCTCTTTCTTTTCTCTCTCTGTTTTTTTTTTCCTTACACCACCACTTCAAAGACAAACTTGGAACACCCCCCACAAAACAATAATATGATGGAGGCAATTTCTTGAACCGAAAAACCAAAGCTTTTGTTGAAGAAAAGAAAGACACAATAAAAAGAAGTTATAGGGTTTTTGAGAGAAAGAAAAGGAATTTTTGAAAAAATATTTTATATTTGAAGCTATTGTAGCAAATCAGATGATCTTCTCTCTAATTTGATTTTGCCTATTTTAAAAGATTTCAATCTCGTTTGGAATTTAAATCAATATGGTAAAAAAAGTTCTAAACACATAAATTAATTTAAATTTTAGAATTGAATTCAATTAAAAGAGTTTCAAATAACTTATAAATAAAACCCTAAAATAAGGTAAACATGACCCCTTATAGAGAGACCAATTCTTGAAATACTAGAGATTGGATACGCAAGTATAAAACTAGTAGGAAATGGTGTAAGGCACTTCCACTTGTTTAAGCCAGGCACATCCTCTACCAGCACTTAGAGTAATATTGATGATTCAATAAACCCACCCAGCAAGCAATATTAAATGAACACTTTATTAAATAAATTTAAATATAAAGCACAAATAGAATTACATAAATAAATTTTTAAAAGAAAAGGTTAAAAATAATAATAATAAAATAAATGAATGATGGAAAGGAAAATTTGAGAAAATAACTTATTTTTCACGATGCCATGCTAACGTCCTTGTTATATGGTGTTCATGTTGTTAGGTTTTCCAAAACATATATACATAATGAAAACGGTAAATTTAAAATTTTTAAGGGTCTCAAAAATCTCGTTAGACAGATTTAAAGTTATTTAAGGTTTATAAAAAGATTACTTAAAGATCAAATGTTCTTTTTGGCTTTTGAATAATTATTTCAATGCTGGGTTGTCGTAAATTATAAGTCATTCAAGTGTTCCGCCTGTAATAGTAATCCATACGAACCACCAGTAAATTTTTTTCATAAACCCTTTTAAGAGAGAGGAATTGTTATGACTTTGAGAACTAGATCTTTCCTTTTGTGTTTTTCATATGTTGCGTACTATACTATTTACTATTTAGAAAATAAAAGGTATAGCATTCTATTTATAGAGAAATCTAAAAACCTTATAAATGAAAAAATATTAATTTGCCCATTGAATAATATCACATATTATTTCAGGAAAATTTTAGAAATTCATTCAATCAAGTCCATACTTGATTTTTCTAGGTCTAGAATTGTAATTCTATATATTAATTACAATCCAGTCTCTAATTTTTAAAATTTATTTACAATTAAGTCACACTTTATTAATCATTTGAGTATAATTTGTGACCAATTGTTTTTATATGTGTGACCTATTAGGTTCTTTAATAAGTAGATCCAAATATAAGTCACAATCATAAATAAAATAGAATTAAATAAATTTATTTATTATCAATTCAATAATTAGTTGATTTATATTTGATGATCAAGTATAATGTCTAATAACCCGTCATGATCCTTCCAATATTAAAAAAGTTATATGTGGTTTAACTTAACCTTTTAGTGACAAATTTCTCAGTGTAATTATTATCCCTTCATTAATAATATTTTGATTTAGACATTATAGTATGAAGTGTGTTTATTCTATCAAATCATGTTTGTTTTCAATACCATAGACATTGATTCTTTTAATAAGATTTGAAGCTCTTTTCAAATCTTATTCCACTTGTGTAAGGATTTATAATCAATACTATTTGAGAACTTATAAAAAAATTATCTAATTCACCTATGGTGATGAATTACCTCTTGATTACTTAAATATCTTCTAATAGTTCATGTTATATCCAATATATGCTCATTTGCTACCCTTGATTAGGATAAAATATAATATGATAAAAGCATAATATTTTTTTTTATATAAGATGACTTAGTGATCTCAAGTCTAAAGATCATCACTTACACAACTTTCATGTAAGCCTTTTCGTAGACATAAATGATCTCTCCATATGGAATTCTTATACGAGTTAGTTCATTGTATATGTCATTTAACATGCACCTATATATTAGTTTTAGGTATCCATCATACCTCACCTTATGAGAACAACTACTTCATTTCATAAAGAAAATAATATATTATGTATTAGTCTCAATGACTCTAATTAATAATCAATCTTAATAGAGCATTAACTAGAAACATTTAGGAACAATGCTTTGATGTACTAGAAATTTTATAATTATAACAACTTTATAATTTCATTTACAAAATATTTTTGTTCTACTTGTAGAAAATTTATTGATAATTTTCTCAACATAATAAGATTAGAACAATATCAATCCATCAAATGTGTTAATGATTTTTATTCCTTGTTGTCCTCGTTAACATTTGCTTAGTAAACTTGATATGTAATCATTGTTTCCTAAAATAAATATATCATCCAAATGGGGATATATTATGACATAACCTTTATTTGTATTTTTTTTCCACATAAATACATTTACCAAATTTGTTATTTTGAACTTATTTGACAACATACTCTTGTAAAAACTTTTATGTCATGTTTAGGTGCTTCTTTCAAAATATATAATGTCATGTTAAGCTTACAAACTTTTTTTTTATCCTTTAACAACAAACTCTAGAGGTTATTCAAAATAAACTTCATCAAAATTACCATTTAAAAAAGCTATTTTTAGATTCATATGATGTTTTTTAAATTTGTTAATAGTTGTGATGACTATTAATATTTGTATAGAAGTTATTATTGACACAAGTGAATATGTGTCAGAATATTTCACACCTTCTTGAATCCTTTAATAACAAATCTTACTTTGTATATCTCAATAATTCCATTATCTTTCATTTTTATTTTAAAGATCTACTTACGTCCTAACAGTTTACTTCCAAGTTAAAGATCCACTAGTTTTCATGAATTATTATTCATAATATATTCAATTTCATTTTTGATTGACACTTCTAATAGAAAGTCTAATAGAAAGATTCAGAATAGAACGTTGCCTCAAACTAAATCCAAGGTTTATTTTCTAGCAAATATGTTAGAAAAATAGGACTACACATTTTGTTTATTTTTTCCCTTTTACTTCTTATAAAATCAGCTTCATCATCTTCCAATTAATAATGCTACTTAGGCTAACTTCAATCATTCTCTTAAACAAACAATTATCTTATGCTTCTTTAAAAGTAAACATATTAATGAATATAGCATTTATTGATCCCATAATAGTATTCAGATGAATGTCCTAAATATTTTACTTGTGCATAAAAAATTGATATACACTACTATTTATAAGCATATCTAATAAATAAATAAATAAGCACAATTTATAGTTTTAAAATGCTTACAAACTTATCATCATGGATTCATCATTTGTTTAAGTGTTTAATTTTTACTTTCCACAATATTATTTTGATAAAGTGAATAAAGAGTAGTAGTTTGGTAGATAATTGTATTTTGAGAACAGAATTCACTAAAAGGTGTTTTGTACTCTCTACCTATATCATTTCTTGTCATCTTTATTTTCTTATTAAATTGATTTTAAAATTTATTCATTTAATGTTTAAAAATTTTACAAGCCTCGTCTTTACTTATAAGCAAATAGATATAATAATATCTTGTGTAATCATCTATAAAAGTAATATTGTGCTTTTTTTCACTTATAGTTTGCACAAACTTTAAGTTACCAATGTCTAAATGAATTAAATCTAGAGGTTAATACTTCCTTTAATTATTTTAAAATAAGGTTTTGTGAATTTTTATTATACATAAATATCACACTTATGCTTTTTCTAAAAAATCATACTTGGTAATAATTTAAGATAAATTAACCGTTGTATAAAATTATAATCTACATGTCCTAGTCTGTCATGCAACATATAATAAGACTCATAAAAGTAAAAACAAGACACATTATTCTTATTATTTATCCCATCCTCAGTTACAATAGTCATTATATTTATTTTGAACAAGTCATCACAAAGATACCCCTTTTATATAAACGTTCTATTTGTAGAGAGTACAAATTTATTACTCTCAAAGACAAAATTATTTTTATACAATAATGAGCTAGACACTAAGTTTTCCCTTTAGCAATATAAAACATATTGTTAAAGGTAAAAAGCTCTCCAAAAATCATTTTTAGTGTGACTTTCTCACCACCTAGTATCTTAGAAGTTGATAAATTTCTCATGTAAAAGTGTTTATCATCCCCTTATTTGTAAGTAGAAAACATCATCTTCTCAATATATACATGTCTTGTTGTAAAAGTATCAACCTGCCACTACTCGGGTTTATTGTTCAGATTGACTTTGAAAATAGCTGTAAACAAATTCATTTCTAAAACCTCATTTATAAGGTGATCAACTTCAGTGATATTGGCTTGAGTAATTATTTTTTAAAGTTTTTTTGGTTAAGCCATTTTTCTACAATCATTGCTTTGGAGTCTAACCTTATTGCATAAGAAAAAAATTCCATTTAACTTTTTTGCAATCCCTTTCCCATTCACAACAAGCTTTTTTTTTTATATTGTGGATCCTTGCCACTTGTTCTATAATGTTTGTTTTATGGATCATATTAAAAGAGTTAGCTTTTTTTTCAAACAATTTATTATCCTCTTTTATCCTTAACCTAAAAATGTGATCTCCAACTCCCATTTATTTATTTATGTTTATGCTTAAGGAAGTTCTTAAAGTCTTTCCAAAATAGTGATAATTTTTCAATAATTATAGTCACTTGGAAGGATTCACTTAAAATCATATCTTCAACATAAATATCATGCAAGACGAGCAAAAAATCTTGAACTTGTCTAATAATGGTCCTTAAATTAACTATTATGAAATTTAAAAATTTACTAACTATGAACTTTTTCATATAGGCATCTTCAGTCTTGTAATTTTAATTCAAATATTATTCTCATAGTGTCTCTATATTTTTTTATTGAACTATACACATCGTATAATGTGTTATCCAATCCATTCAAGATATAGTTCTAACATACAAAATTGTAATGGTTCCATGCATCCATAATTATCGCAATGGTAGGATCAGATTCCCCATCTGATAGTTTTTATGCTTCTTAACATTTTTTGTTGCCATCTCTTGAATTTAAATCTATTGAACTTTTTAGGTTGCTCACTATACATCAACAAAGATGATGGTCCAATCTATATTGAAGTAGTACTTGTCAAAGTAACGTTAGTTTAATTAACCAAATATTGAGTAGAAGACATGATTTATAATCTATAACAACAACCAAATATATATAATTAATTTTAGCTTATAAACATGCAATACAAAAAAAAGACTAATAGATTGACTATACAATTAGAAACTATATTTAGATATGACAATCAAAAATGGAAAGAACACAAGACGATGAAGAAACTTGGTTTAGTATTAATATTATTGGTGATGTATTTATGATAGTAATTATATTGTGTAGATTGCATGCAATTTTATATCAAATAGAGTACAAACTTGCAAAATAGTTAAAAATAAATAAATTAGAATGCATACTAAGCAAATAATATGATCTTTAAAGTTGTACTTAATTCAACAAAAATCCTGGCATGCATACTAACATTTACAAAAAAAAAAGTTATATTATAATTGAACTAAAAATAGTGTAGATATTTGTTGCACGCAATATAAAAATGGGACCTTAAAAAATTAAAGGGAATATATGGAAAAATAGAGCCACCACCTAGTTCTTTAAAGAGATTAAGAATCCTAAAATATATGTTGACTCCAAAGCTTTGAGTAAGAATTTGGTTATGATTAAGGAAAGATAAAAATCACTAGTGTTGTATCTTTTCCATGAAAATGTTATGTTTTCTCCTAAATTTATTTTATGTATGTCATTAACTATTCAAATTATTTTATAATCTTACTTACAAGTTATTTAATATTGGTGGATGTTTGTTAAGTTAGCGTCGGGCCTTAAATCAAGAGTCTTGCAA
Organism: Populus nigra; assembly: GCF_951802175.1. Classification (NCBI taxonomy): domain Eukaryota; kingdom Viridiplantae; phylum Streptophyta; class Magnoliopsida; order Malpighiales; family Salicaceae; genus Populus; species Populus nigra. The sequence continues at coordinate 13,438,309 of NC_084852.1, forward strand.
ATCAATGATTTTTTTTGTTTTTATTTATTTATTTATCAATATTTCTTAGCCTTTTTATTGTTATTTTTTTTATGAAGAAAAAAATTGAGCAAAATATTATTTTTCTCCCACGTTGGTCCCTACTCGGAGAAGATTCGTGGACTTATTATTGACCTCTTTTTCTATTTTAAAACACAACGCTAGGCTTATGCAAGTCTCTAAAAACTATAAGACATATTGATCTAACTAGCAAAACCCAAGTTTTATAAGAAACTTGATGAACAACTTGTCAACGTTGTTTTTGTTCTTTTTCAAAAATAAATCTTTACACATAGATACATACATAAAAAGATGAAAGCATAGTTTTACAAAATAAAACTAACACTAAAAAGATAAAACAATAAAAATAAAAAAAAAAAGCATGAATGAATAATGACCATGCATGAATAGTAACATGTTCCTTATTTGCATTTGTGAATTGTAAATCATGCACAAGTTTCGAGGGTGAAGAGAAGGAAGAAGGATTTGGGTCACCTAAGGGCTGGTTCTAGATGAGGAAGAAGGTGTTGTGGTGGCAGAGACGGTGATGTGCCCATAGTAAGATGGTTTTAGGGTGTTTTTCTATCTCTATATTGGGTTTTTCTCTTTCTTTAGTTTTTGTGTCCTTTCTCTTCTTTGTCATTCTTTTTCTTTACTTTTTATCTTCTTTTATCCTCTACTACCTCTTGGTTCACAACACCTCAATTTCTAGCTCAAAACTCTCCTCTTTTTTTCTTTTTCTTTTGGGGGGGGGGGGGGGTTTGGTTTTTGTTTTATTCTCTCTTTTCTTTCACTTTCTCTCTTTTTTTTTTCACCTCTTCTACCTTCTAAATCAATATACTATCACTTCTCTCAACTCAAACTTTTTTTCTCTCTCTCTCTCAAACTTGGCATTTTCTCTCTCTAGTTTAGCTATCCTTATTTCTTGTTCTGCAATGATAAAGCTTTTGGAACTTTTATTAATGGAATTATTGTGGCCGTTGTTTTTTTAGACTAATCACAACCATCCATTATGGTTGTACCTTTTAATCGGCATGTTTGGGTTGGCTTCTTTACACTAGTTTGTAGTGATTTTAAAGGGTGGAAGCATGTGTTTTTTGGTTGAGAATATAGTTGACATGTACATGAGATGAATGGAGTGTTGCTTGACTTTTCTAAAAGTTGTAGGAGAGAGAAAATGGCAGCAATGTTGTTCATACAAGAGGAAGGATTATTTATCCTATGCACCAAAACGACATCGTTTTTTTAACTAATGAGTGAAATGGTGTCGTTTCACTTTTGTGAAATGCATCATTTCATTTAAGTTTTTTTTACTGACATCATTTTGAAATAAAAGGAATTTTTTTCAAAGAGGTACTTTAATTTCCTCGCCTTTTTTAATTCAGTCCACATGTTTTATGTTTTATGTTTTTTATTTTATCAATTTCAACCTTTTCCTTAATTTTTCTTATCAATTTCATCTCTAATTGCATTGTTTTTCTTTTCTATTTTAATTTTTTTAATTTTTAATTTTTTAATATTTGTTTAAAATGCTTTTTTATTAAAATATGTTTTTTGCCTTTTTGGTTAAAAATATGTATTTAAAGGGGTCAATAATTGGGTTATGACAATATTTCATACTTACTTGCTGGAGATGATCAAAAGAAATGAAGAATAAGAATATGTTTGTTTGTCAAAGATATAAATATATTGAAATAATGAGAAAACAATATTTAGTTTCTCATAACAAGAGCATTCAAAACATAAAAAAAATTATTCAAGAAAAACCTAGAGTGCATACAATTTTAAATCTATAAACATGTAAAAAGCAAACCCAAGACAAACATGTTTTCAATATAAATATAATAAAAGAATATTAGCGTGCATACTAAGCATGTGTTCTGACTTGTAATTGATATAAAATTAAAGTCCTAGCATGTATACTAATAATAAAAATAACTATGCTTAAATTAAAACAAATAGAGTACTTACTTGTTGAAGCACTTTAAAGGATGATTTTTTTGTCATTAAGGCTTTATTACTCCTCACATGAGCAACTAGGATGTTTAGAGTATGCCTTTCAAGATTACAACAATATCATCTTGGTTTAGATGCACTTCTAGACAGGATTTTTAAACTAAAGATTATGTAACTTAAATATCTCTTAACAAAGAGAACCTAAGCTCTAGATTTCGGATGAAAACTAAATAAAAAAAGAAAATAAAAAAGAAAACATTAAAATATAAGGTAAGGAAGAGTTTATGAAAACTTAAAAAACATCATTTTAAACTCTTCTTTTACCCCTCTTTTTTATAGTGGATTTTGAAAGCTAAAAAGTTAAATAATTAAATCTGATAATAATTACAATTAATTCTCACATTATCAACCTTTGATTAGCCACCATAAATTAAGAATTAAATCTTAATATAGTGACTGCAAATCTGTATTTTTAACAGAAGCTTTTGGAAGAGATTGTTAACATTCATGGGTTGAAAAAAATAGTTCTTCATAGATCAGGCCCAAGTCCAAATTTTAGTTGACAAAAAATAATTAAGAATTAAATAATTAATTATGATAATAATTACAATTAATTCTCATATTATCAACCTTTGATTAGCCACCATAAATTAAGAATTAAATCTTAATATAGTGGCTGCAAATCTGTATTTTTAACAAAAGCTTTTGGAAGAGATTGTTAACATTCATGGGTTGAAAGAAATAGTTCTTTATGGATCAGGCCCAAGTTTAAATTTTAGTTGATAAAAAATAATCTTTTGTGATTTAAAATATTATTTTATAAAAAATCCAAACTCAGGTCCGAAGCTCGAGTATGATTTGAGCCGGACCAGCACGTGTGTGGGTTTAACCTAAAAGCCAATTTTGTCTAAGACCTCTCCTCTCCAAAAGTTTGGCTCTTTGGGCCTAATTTTAACTTTTTAACTATTTATTTTATAAACACTAGAAAAGTTTTTTTTTCAAATGTGGGATAAAGTTCTTTAGAAGGTTTTGGATTTTACCAAAACATGTCAACCAAGGGTTTTTTTAGATCAATTTCTCATTCACTCATAATTTTTTTCAAATCATGTTGATATTATATATTAAAAAGCATATGTTAAAAATTAAGTTTCAATAAAATTTTAACCCTAAAAGTGAGTTTCAATAAAGTTTTAACCCTAAAAGTGAGTGAGACTCAATTTTGATTTGGCTTTATATGTACTTATTAATAATGTTTTTTAAATAAATTTCTAATGATGTTGTTGTCAAAGACTGGATTTTTTGTTTTTAAAACTAAATTGTTCATCACTTTATGCAAACGATCTTGTTATAAATAATCTTTTCTGTTTTCAACAACGATACTTCTAAAGGATACAGGCCAAAGAAATAAAGAAACTCAAAGTCTCTCTTTGAATGACTGGAACTTGCTCTAGAACGAAGGAAAAAAGGGTAAACAAAGTTGTGAAAAATAGTATAGAAGAGGGCTGGAGATCTGTTGCAAAGTTTATAGAAAATCTCCCCCTTAATCCTTTTTTTATGTTGTTTTTTTGGAATCAAAATGTATGCAGAATTAATTCTATTATTTTGCTTTAATTAGTAGTCATAAAAAAAATTATCATGATAGATTTTTTTTTCTTTAAAATATGATGTTTTATGTATAAATAAAATTATTCATGTTAAAAAAAACAAAAGATTGTTCACACTCTTTATTCATTGACTAAATAAATAAATGAGCTAGCAAAAAATAATTTTTTATAGACCAAAGAATTATTTTATAACAAACTCAAATCTAAGATTGATAAAAACACCCGGAACTCAAGACCAGACCACTAGCCCTAGACCTGAGCCCAAGCCAAGCAAGCATGCATGTAGCTCCAACCTAAATCCATTTTACTTAGATTTATTTATGACTCTTTAACTTTTTATTATGTAAACTACAAGAAAATCTTGTATTTTTTAATATGGGATAAAAAGTTTTGAATTTCATAAAATATATCAACAAAGGGTTTTTATAGATGAGTTTTTTATTTATTCAATTTGTTTTAACTATGTTAATGTTTCATATTAAAAAAAAAATATTTGTTGCATAATAGTTATAAATTCTTAACCTGAAATGAGTGGAAACTTATTTTTAGTATAACCTCAAATATAATCATTAATCATGTTATAAAACAAATTTCTAACAAATTAAACACGTATTGTTTAAGAGATGGTTGGGGAGCTTTGGTTCGTAGACATGGAAACCAGATTGATTATGCATAACTTGATTGATCATTTGAGAGATGCTTGATTTGTCTATTGTGCTAAATTATTGACACGTTTTTTTATGTGTGAACACTAAAACAAGATTGTAATTATGAACTTAGGGGGGGTGTTTGAGATAAAAATTTTATATATGATTTTTATAGTAAATCTCGTATGTAATTACGTTTTAAATCTTGATTTTATAGAAACTAAAATAATTTATTTTATAAAAAAATTCATCTTATAATAATTTTAACTGAACACAATCCTTAAGATTTATTTTTTTAGAATTTAAAAAAAAAAGGTTTTTTAAAACCAATATCTTTTTAAATTATAATAGCAAAAATTACCATAATAACAAAATTACAATAACTAAGCCATAAAGTATGAAGACATCATCCTGACGCAAACCTGTCTTCAACTTAAACTAATAAAACATAAGATAAAGATGATTAATTGCAGCCACATGTCAATTTTCTCACGCGTTCAAATGACCAACAAAACTCTACAGTAATTTGATTAAATTTAGGACAAATGAAGATTTCATGCATCATTTGTAGTCAAATTTCCTCTGTCAATTTCCTAACAAACCCAGATTTTAAATTAAATAGTAAATTGTGTGAGAATTATCTTAATATAATTAATTTGATAACTTTAAAATTAATTTGAATAATTTGTAAAAAATATGATTTAACTTTAAAAAAATTCAATATAACATTTTTATTTTAATATTGAGATGATGATATATTAGATCAACAAGAGCTTGTGACTTAACCTATCAAACTTACAGCCTGAATCATGGACTTCACGATTTAACTTGCAAATAACACAATCCAGATCATGGACTATAGTGGGTTTAAAAGCTTTGTTTTTTAGGCTATTTTTTATATAATAATATGATAACAAAAATAGATATTTGTAAAAATAAACATCAGCTAAATATTAAAATATTTGTTTAAGACTACAATAACTTTATAGAAAACAAATTATATTGATAAATTAAAAATTAATAAAATATTGAATGATAAATTAGATATTCTAGCATAATAATGATAAATTAGATTAATCTTGTTGAAAACTATCATGTAAGGTTGTCAAAAATATATTTTTCACATGATAAAAAAAATACAATATAAACTTAAATCTAAAAATAAATTGTGAAATCATAAGGACAAAGAACTTTTTTCTAGACATCATATGTTTGGCAGTCAAGAAATCATTAAAGAATTAATTCAAATCAGCACTGTGATCCATTTAAATATTTGATGGTTCTAATTAAATTTTAGTTATAATACATGTGATTAAATGAATGAATAGACAAAAGGAAATTCAAACAAGATCAGATATTGACAAAAATAGACAGGTATGCAACTTTGGTTTTTTATCTGCTAAACAAAGGCAAGTGGACATGAGAATCATTGCTGCTGTCAGTTGCCCGTGAAGACCAGCAAACACCGAATAATTGGCAGCACAACCATAAATTTATCACGCATGCAAGAAGCTTTGGTACTCAAAATTTTGCGTGGACTTGCTAGGAAGATATCTTAAACCAAGGCCTTTGATCATCTGATGAGATGATCTCAGCCATTCATCATTAAGTTTCCCTTTTCAAGAGTCAATTTTATAAATTTCACAGTAAAATCCTAGGTCTCTCTCAGCTGCATAGAGAGGACGTCGAAGGTGGAAGCTGACTGTGAAGCAGTGATGGTTTATTGAGGAACACTGGAACGACTTGGAGAAAGAGACGCTGGCTAGGGTTGATTAATGTGGTTTGGTGCAGTATACATATTCCATTTATTAAACTAACCATTAATGATTGCTGCTAGCCTGCTACCATTCCACTCTTTCGTTGCTCAAAAGACACCTGCTTAGTACATATGCAAGAGGCACTCGTATCTGAAAAAAGCAACGCATTTGACAAATTAAAAAAACAAAAATAAAGGCGTCCATTGTGTCACATGAAATCTTGACTGATCCCATATTACCCGGCACCTTGAAGGGCCAGCACAAGCTAAAACAAAACCAAACGATTCTCGTGCCTCAGTGCAACAATTCTTCAGGTTCAGATTTCCATCTCATTTGGATTCAGTGACCAAAAGAAGAATGACGAAAAGATGCTCAAGTTCCACAAGAGCGCACATATTCCATAGTATTTTTACACAAATCCCATGCAATACATGCATATACCACATTACATGGTCAATATGCTAAATACACATGCAGAAATACAAACATAACAATCCACACCAGGCGTAACAATGCAAACCTAGTTTGCTTATTTAGACTACTTCCAAAATCCACACCCACATAATAGATGACGACTAATATGCCAAACTACCATATGCTTATCTGAGAACCAGATAAGGTCACTGGCCCGATCACCAAAGCCCAATTCTCAATGCAGAACTAGGCAATCCTGATTCCCAGTAACCATGGCTTGATGGGAGCTTTCATTAATAGCATTCACTTCTTTGACAAGTTGATGTTCCACATTTACATCCTCCAGCAAGTTCTCAGAATCAGTTCCAATGACACAACTACGGTAGGAAATGGCTTCAAAGATGAGAGCAGTCACTTCTTGGAATCTCTCTTCAGAGAGAGAAACCTCTGCAAGAAGCCTCCAAGCATTCTCTTCAGATGCCTCCTCATAGTCTTTTTTCCTCTTCAACACCATATGACCACTAATTTCCCACACGGCAGGGTTCACTTGGGTATCAAGAAGCTCAGGACTTACTTCCCCTAGAGCTTGTTTCTCAGCATAACACTGTTCATCCATTAGACAATATTAAAGAACAGAAGACAGTGTAATCTATGCAGTTAACATATCAAGGACCAAACAAGTCATCTCTATGTTGCTCCCATGTTCATTACCTGTGGAAGGAGAAAGATACGGTTTCCACAATCAGCAATGAGCACATTGTAAGGTATGTTGTTTTCTTGAAGGCAAATGCAGGCATCCGAGACACCGTTTGATAAATCTAGCAGGGCATTTCCACCCTCAAAGACTAGGCCTCTCACAGGATAATTCACAAGCTCAGAGATTTTCACACCACCATCCGATGTAGTTATCTCCTTGGTGGGTGCCTTCTCAATCGGAAATGGCACGGCCAAGTAGTAAGCCTGTTCCATGGAAATTATCAAATTGCCTTTTCATTATCAAAAGATTCACCTACTACTTGTAAGGGATATGAATATTCAAGTCAAAAAGTATAGAGCTATTAGGATAGTAACCTGAAAGTGAAGGTGGTTAATGGTTGCAAAAGCACCCAAGCTATTGTAACCCAGTCGGAAGTATGGATTCCCAGCTTCAGCTGCCATGTAAATTGCAAGCATTAAGCTATCACTATCAATCCTCTGTGGCAAGCAGTCCAGAACACGTGGGATTAACAGAACATGCCCATATTCAATAGGGCTCACCTGTTAAATTGACACATCAAAAGCAATTAACCATCATCATACAGCTCTACTCGAGTACCACAATCAAAGAGGCAGGAAAAGTGATTTATTACAAGAACAAACGACCTACATTGATGGCGACCATGCTTGGAGAATTCTCAGGATCAATAGGTGCATCTGGGAAGAACTGAACTTCCCCATCTTCACTTGCTCCAAACTGGAAGAGCACCTCTTCTTGGCCAACTTTAGTGAAGTTAAATTTGTTTCCATCAAAGGGCTGAAGAACCTTATCAACACGAAATTCAGTTGGCCTCTTCTTCAAGTGACGGCCCTCGTTCAGCTGAGCGATAAAACCATGCTTACCCGGTATCACCTAAAACAACATCACCAAATATTTTGGCATAAATCTCATATCCGATTAAGTAAATACTAGAATATTATTATAATTGACTCACTTTCGAGGGTGTTTAGAATTGCGTTACAAGGAGCTTTTCATTTAAAAATGCATCAAAATGAATCATCACATCAAAACCATCACAGAACACTAAAAAGTAATCAATTTAATGCTTTTTCAAGCCAAAAACACTTAAAAAAAGAAGCAGAAGCTGTGCCAAACCACTTTCATATCACAACCAAATAATAATAGTAAGAAGAAGAAGAGAAAAGACCTTGGTTTCACAGGCAGTAACATCATAGCGAAAGAGGCCTCTCTGCACACGGTCTTCCCACTGAAAATTCAAACAGGTACAAAAGGTAAACTGATACTGATAACTCAACTGCGAATAGAAGAATAAATAAATAAATTTCAATTCGAAAGACTTGTGTTGGTTAAGTAATTATACCTCCCCAAGAAGAAGCGAGTCGAGGAATGCAACTGGAGGCTCGCCCTTGTCATACTCAAACACACCCACGCCCTTCTTCTCAGAGACAATACTGTCCACTTTCTTGAAAGCATATAAAGGAAGGCATGCGTCTACCCAAATGTTTAGTAACCATAAATCAAACCAGTTAAAACTCCAGAAACGCCTCAATTAAAGATTAAAAAAAAAAGAAAAGAAAAGAAAAGCAAGTACCTTGAAGACAACAATTTTGAAGGCAATTGCGGCCGCAGCCCCCTCCGCGGCGAGAACCCTCATTACCGTCCTCTTTCTGGTAATTGGAAACAACAGTAGGAACCCTCTTGATCCTTAGCATCATCTTGTCCGCTTATTCGAGATCTAATACTTTTACTTATTTGCAGACTGGCTTTTTATTTTAGATTTAATAATAATAATAATAATAATAATAATAATAATAATAATAATAATAATTAACAACAACAACAACAACAACAACAACAACAATAATAGCACTAAACTACTACTAAACAGAAGAAGAAGAAACCGCCACCAGCTAGAAAGAGGAGATCAGAAGGGCTACCGCCTTCCGAGGGTAAAGCACCACGTCCACCGTGCGGCGAAGGGTTGCTGCTCTCTATTACACAGCCCTTACGTCGAACAGCCCGGACATGAATTAGGGACCGAGTTACTCCGTGTATAGCCGTGATGTCTACAACTTGTCTACCCTGGGATTTTAACCCTTGTTCTTGTACTCTTTAGATTTTTTTTACAGATCACAATAAATAAAGAAAAAACAAGAACCACTGGGCTGCAGCCGCCGCAGCCGCCGCCGCAGAAATGGGAGTTGAAGTTTATTAGCAGCGAGAGGAGAGGTGCCGGGATTTTGATGAGAGCAAGAGATAAAAGAAGAAAAAGGAGATGGGATATTATATAGATAAGAGAGAAGTGGGAATTGTGGTTATGGTTTTGCTGTGAATTGGGGTTTGGTTGTGAGAGTTTTTATTCTGTTTTTGGTGAGGAGGGTACACACTAATGGTTGATGTAAGAACTGAGCGCGTGTTTGGCATTTAGGATAGCATGTAGGTGTGGTGGTCGTTGCGTTGTGGCATGTAAAAATATATTAATGAAAATACTATGTTTATATATTAATATATCTAAAATTAAGTAAATTATATAAATAGCAATACAGGAGTTTTTTAGGAAAATAATTTTTTTATTTTCTATTATGAAATTTTTTTTAAAGGGAATTTTTTTTAGTTTTTCTTATTTTCAGTATTATTATAGTTTTCTAGCCTTTTCTATTTAAATGATTGTAATAAATGTTTTGGCAAGCTGAGACATGAATTAATAAAATCAGATATTTTAAGAGTCTTTTTATATTTATGGTATTTTTTTTCTTTGAGAGTTTTGACATATAACAAATTCATTTATTCTTCGCTTCCATCTGTGTCAATTGGTATCATAACATAATTAGTACTTAAAAGTGCATTTTTATCAAGGTTTTATATCATTATTTTGCATTAGAAGAATCATTAACTTTTTAACTAAAACATGTTTTATAATAACAAGTTTGATACTATAAAATACCTTTAATTTATTGTAAATGTTCATCTTAAATGTAGGTCTATCACATAAATCAAAGGATTGATTGATAAGTTTAACTACTGGAATCGAGAAGACAAAGAGAGGGGCAAGCTTAGAAAAGAAATGTTGGTTTAGTCCAAATTAAAATACTATTCGGTTATTGGATCATACCTGAAGCTGTAGAACTTGGATTTAGGTCTTGTTTATATGATGGAAAGCTAAGACATGGGCCTAAAACTTTCATAAAGAGTCAAAGATTCAAAAAAGCCGTTTTCAAGTTCAAATTGTAGCAACAATGGAGAAGTCGAAATTTGTCCTGCAACCCAAACACTATTCTGTGTTCAGTCCATATCTCGAGTTCTAGAAGTCCAAATGCACCGATTCTTTTTTCATTGGAAAGCGGAGACAATTTCCTAGAACTTTCATAATGACTATATATTCAAATTCTAATGTTAGCAATGACGTTTTGTTCAGACAAGAAGATAAGGATTGTCACCAAGTCAAGATGTGGTCATTCACTCAACAGTTAGTCATCAAATCAATAGTTCTAAATTTTAGCCTATAAAAAAAGACATTTGCCATGCATTTTAGGCATTTTGGTTTTTAGATCAAGATAATGTTCTTGCTCTCTTTCTTTATATTTTTGTGATGCTTAAGTTTTGTTTATATTAATCTATTGTTTATGTTTTTCATTTCCTTTCCTTTATTTAGTTAACTTATATCTTATTTATATTCTTATCTTATTTATTTATGTTTCTCTCTTTCATTATGTTTAGCTAAGTTATTATGTCAAGGTGAAAAGGTTACACTAATGGTGTAAGAATAAGTATAGTATAAACTTAACATGGATTCTAATGTTTGATACTAATATGTTTTGTATTTGTTATCTTGTTCACTTTTAATACTTTGTTTGTAAATGGTTAACCTAGATTTATGTTGTATAACCCTTGGTACAACAAATACTTGACACTTTTATAACCCAATCGTATGGTATAACCGACATATGTGCTATGAAAGGAACTTGATTTGTTGTTAATATAAGTTATAATCATGAATACCTGACAACATTTACAAGTATTAGCATTATTCGAATAAGATAACTAATGTAATCATGTTAACAATTTATTATCCGATTGGAACCTTCTTTGTGTGTGGTTTCTAGTTGAGTAATAAAAGGAGTTTATAATATACTTGTTTGAAATACCATTAGTGGATCCTCTAACCTTGACAATTATTCTATCTTTATTTAATCCTTATATCAATATCACATCTCAAAGCTCTCTCCAACTTCTTTTCTGTTATTATCTATTTCTTTATTTGTAGTTTATATAATTAACCTCTATGTGGTTCGACTTTAATTTTACCGGGTTATTTATTACTTTGACACTTCTATACTTGGGAGAAGACATCAACTCTTTGGTCGTGTCATAACACAACAATTTTCGGTGGGTATTTTGTTTTATGTGTAGAATAATCATGGTTGGAAGAGAATCTAACGATCCTAAAAGTTTATTTTGCTTCGTTTTGTATTGTAAAACGATCATTGCTGGAAGAGGTTGTAGAATACAATGTGTTTGTATAGGAGAGTATGAGGAGATTATTCTTTAAGCAAAAGACATTCATGTGTTATATCTGTATGCGTCAATTGTTGTTATTCGAAATCCTAGTGTTGCAACTTATAAAGAAGTAACACATTGTGTTGAGTAACATTTGGTTATTGTTCTAAAATAGAAAAAAAAAAGTAAAGACAATGAGAACAGTTGAGACAATATAAAAATAGGAGACAAATAAAATTTTATTTAGTAGTGGTGTACAAGACAATGTGGCTGATTTTATCTTTTGTTTGGTTAAAGGTGAACAAGACATAATAAAATATGAAAAAAATCTATTTTATCCTTAATATGTATTATTGTAAAACTTACATATTAAAATAAATAAATATTTTTTACTTTAGTTTATATTAAGTATTGAAATTCATGATAATATAATAACCCTAATTATAAAATTAGGACCAATCCAGGACCCCGACTACCCGGAGCTTGGAATAGTTTGGGTTTAAAAAAATAAAGAAAGAATTGATCCAATTTAACCTAATAAAAATATTGATTTTACCCAAAACTATAATTATAAAACTCAACCTAGAGGTTGATTTTAGGCAAGGTTCGAGTCAGAAAGTCAAGAGGGTCGATAAAAAATTAAACTTATGAAAAAATATCAAAATAATATTGTTTTGATCATTTAAAAAAACAAAGTTAATGAAGTACAGACCGAGTTTAACTCTACGATGATCTCCTCAACCAAACACATTTTTGTTCTCACTATTTATGTCTCTTCTGTCATGTGACGGTATCTAAAAGCTACCTTAAAGATTCATGAAGAGGCAACATGCATAAAGATGTTGTGTTAGGAATTCATGATGGGGTGACCAGTAAAAAACCACTAGGGACCACGATGAGGTCATTTACACATAAAATGAAGTTCTTGATAGATAATAGTTTTTAACTAAATATTGAATTTGAAGATGAGTTTCTTTCGACCCGAGAAAACTAACATAGTAGTTTTTTAAGAAAATAAATATTTTTCTATTCTTTATTCATATGCCTTTCCAGTTTTTTTTCTATTAGAAGGGATTATATTTCCTAATTTTTTTATTTAGTATAATTATATATATTTTTTATATAAATAGTTATAATAATCTCTTAACAAGTGAAGATATAAATAAAAAAAATTAAGAGTTTTTCTACAGTGTTTTTATTTTTTTAAAATTTTCAAAAGTAACAAATCTCTTGACCATACCCTCATGTCTAGCTCAAAAGCCCCGTAAGCCTACTTCACCCCTTCCCGGAAGCCCAAGCGCGGGGCTTGGAATGTTGTTTCGTGGTACTCCCTGTCCCCATTGGCCTGGTCGGAGAGGGACCACTCAGTGTAGTAGGTGCAGCACCACGCGATTCCTGTCTCCCCCGTCTCTTTCTTATTATTGATTTCCAGAGGAATCTTCTTAACAAAATCCCAATTAGTTTGGAAAGCAAAAGGAAAAGGTACTAAACACCCTTTCACACGCGCTTTCCCCTCATGTGCATCTCACGCAAGTACATGCCTCAGCAAAAAGGTGTTTGTAAAATGGAAAATTCACCCTACTAGCCCTACCACAATCTTATTGGTTGAAATAAAAAATTGGAGCTTTTATATTTTACGTAGAAACCCCGCACCTGCTATCAGATATAAAATACCCGTAAAAGCTTGGAATGATCAAAGGCTAGACGTAGATTATCTCATAATTTTTTGGTGCATTATTGTACTTATATTTCAAACAAAAAAAGGAAAATTCATTATGAGAAGAGAGAAAAATGTATTTTTCTTAGTGCTTTTACGTACCCATGTGAACACCAAAATATATATGGAGTTGGTGCTTTCAGCTTTTAAAAGCTTATCAATTATCTTTAGAAATCTTTCGAGGCTTCGCAATATTACCCCCGATGTTATTCTTGCAACTCTCTTTGTGTGTGTGTGTGTGTCTATATATATATATATATATATATATATATATATATATATATATATATATATATATATATATTTTATTTACATAAAATGTTCGGATCAACTTGCACGCTTCTCAACTAATTTCTACGAATTCTAAAGTTAATGTTTCTAGACTAATCTCTATAAATTCTAAAGTTAACGATCCTGGAACCAAAGGAAGAGCAAACCCTATTATTTTATATTTTAAAAATAAATGTAGAAGGTATTTCTTCTTCAATCATGGGACACAACATTATATTTCCCTTTGCAACTCAGCCCAATTAAAACCCATGATATCCACTCTTTGTTCCACCAAGTTGTAATTCGCAATGAATCCTTTCTTCGCTCACTTCAAGAGGAGGCGGTGCACATGAAGAGCGAAGATGGACTTAGGAGTCCAACAATTCATATTAGCACCTTATCCTTTTCTAGAATCTTATCAAACCTAATCGGGATAATAATGTTATTTTGCCATTTTCTTTTCTTCCTTTCTATTTAAGCTTGTAATTTCGAGAATAACACATCTTCAAGATTTTAGAAAAACTCCTATGTACCTATTAACTACTATCTATTCTTTGTAGCTAATATATTGTAAGAAGCCATTTTTTTTTGTAAATTTTCAATAAAATTAATCAATTTTAATTATTTTAGTCATTTTTATTTAATTTTTGTGTGTTAGGTTAGAATTAATCATTAAAATAAAAAATACAAAAAAATAATTAAAAGATAAAATATAGTTGGGCCTGAAATCAAACCAATAATTGAGTATCACATATAAAAATTGAGTTTGAAAAATTTTAGGTTAAATTGAAGAAGAAATTGAGAGAAGGGCTTAATTTGATTTAATTTGGCTAGAATTAAAAGAAATTGAAAGTTCAAGGATGGGTTTGAAATAAAGAGCCAAGTTATAAAACCAATTGTGGGCTTGATCGAAGAAGAAAGTTGAAATTGGGCACCAAATCAGTTTTAAAATGAAAATCTAAAAACTAAAATCAATACAGTGAAGAGATCAAGGAATTTGTTTTAATTCGGTTAGGGATATAATTGAAATAAATTAAGACAAAAGATGTGGAATTGACAAAAAATAGAAGGATGCGAAGAACAAGAGCTAAAGAGTAAAAGGCTGTGGAAAAAAAAGATGAGTTTGAAGATGGATGCCACTTTAATTAGAAAATCTAATTCTAATTAGAGAAGAAAAAGAAAAAAAACATTATTATCCTGTTTTATTCAATGCATTTTGATAAATTAAAAAAGAACAAGTTTAAAGAGAAACACACTGATTTTTAGCCTTCCTCGAGCCATCTTTAATGTTGGTTTTCACCATTAAATAATCACCCAATCAGAGGAAAATCCCATGATCACAATCAGAGTCTAAATATAGGTAGAAGGTCAAGGCAGCTAATCATAAACCATTAATATTATGTTTACAGTTGTTTTTTAAAATATATTTTACTTAAAAATATATTAAAATAATATTTTTTTTATTTTTTAAAAATTATTTTTAACAGTACATTAATTAAAATGATATGAAAATATTAAAAAATATTATTTTTTTTTAAAAAAATTTAATTTTTTTTTTAAAATAAACATACCTCATGGCCTAAGACAGAAGGATCATGGCACAAATATGAAAAGAGGAAAGGTACGGGAAATAACAACGACAGCAATCACGTAGGCTAAAGGGGAGGGGTTATGGCAGCAACTTTCATGTCAAACACTCTCTTTAAAAAAGCAGACAAAAGGGACCCTCTAACCTCTCTACCGAACCCACCTACGACAACAAAGCCATCCTTACACCACATGTGACTATTTTGTTTTTAAATTAATATTTTTTTGTATTTGATATATTAATGTTATTTAAAAAAAAGATAGAAATTATTATTTTAATTTATTTTTAAATAAAAAATAATTTAAAAAACAATCGTTATTATATTTATAAACACATAACATCTTTCAACCTTGCTAAATACATAATTTTGACCTTTCACGTATACCTCAAGATTATGGTTTTATTTGGAACCGTGCTTTCTTAAATTTTAAATTTTATTTTATTAAAAATTAATTTTTTTATATTTTCAAATCATTTTGATTTGTTGATATAAAAATATTTTTTTAAAAAATATTTTTTAATACATTTATAAGAAAAAACACTTTAAACCACCGCTACTTTTATTTTAAATATACCCTCAATCAAGAATAACCGACCTTAACAAGATTTCAAAAGACATTCCACACCCACAGTCCTGTTGGATCTCAAGGCTGCAACTTTATTAAAGTTATATACTCTCTGCAGGCTGCTAATTTCGTGATTTCATCAGGGACAAAACGAGGTCATTTTTGGATATGAAAATGTCATCTTAAACATGCATTTTCTATAAAACCCGCAACACAAATAGTTTAGGATTTAATGATGTCTTTCAATACACGTGGACGACTTTTCTAGAACATGTGTTAAAATATGGTAGTAACTAGTAATGGTGCAACTGAGTTTCCGTTAATTTATTTTTAGACCAAACATGGAAGCACATTGAACTCTAGCTAATCCAGTCGATGGTGTGCTTCTCTTCTTAAATGACGTTGAACCATTATAATTGTTTAGGAATAATTGATTTAGTTGCTTGTATTTTTAAAGTATATTTAATAATGCAGCAGCGAATTTTTTTTAAATATTTCTTATTTATAAAATATATGGCAAACAAACTTTTAGAATTTTCAATTCATCAAATAATTAAAAATAATCAAACCTTAGAATGAAGGTTTAACACATCTTAGTAAAAAACAAAAAACATGGTTATTAGAAGTGTGATTGCGGTTACTTTTTAAAATGTTTTTATATCAAAGTGCATTAAAATGATGTTTTTTTATTTTTTAAAATCCGCGCATCAAAACAATTCAAAATACAAAAAAATTAATTTTTAATAAAACTTAAAAAATTTAAATTTTTAAAAAATACAGCTACAACTACGTTTCGAACCTCACTTGTAGAATCTGCGATAAAGTAATGAACACGATTTTGTGCTTAGAAGCTTGAGGAGGGGAGAAAAAACCATGTTTCTTACAAATGTCAATTTGTCTAACTTTGGTGGTCCCTAAGATAATCTCATGGAATCAGGTTATCTTACCTCATGAATGGAAACTAGAGAAGACAGCTCCACCTACAAGATAAGAGCCGAGAGCCTTCGAACATGCTAGACACGTTTCCGTGTCTTGTCGTGGATGGAACAATAGCTTTTTTATATAAAAAAAGTAATAGGTTAAAATAAATTCAAGTCCTCAATCATTAATTTATGTAACAATTTAAATAATATCTAACATAGGGGTGATATTAAAATAACTAAAAATAAATTTTAAAGATAAAAAAAATCATAAAAGATGAAATTACAAACATACATAAAAATCAAGCAAATCCAGATAAACTTCATAAATATGATCAAATCTTAGAAAACTCGTAATCTATAAAAACCTGGATCCAGATCTTATCAAAAAGTTTATTATAAGCCAATTTAAGAAACTTGTCAAAGCAAAAAAAAATAACAGAAAAAAAACTTCGAGGGAACCCGATAGCCAACCTCGGCCAACCGATCAAATACATGACCTAGGACATGAAACTGAGATGACGCTATAAACATGAAAGCTTAAAAAGTACCAGTAAAAAAATATTAAAAAAATTTGAAAATTAACTCGGGTTAATCTTTTAGATTGATGATCCGGGTCATAAGACCGGTGTGACCCTATCAAAGGCAAACCTAAAAAAACAAAGAAGTCATATTCATAACCAAACAAACATTGAGGGATGAAATTTTAAAAAATAAATCAATAAAAAAACAATGCAAAACAAAAAAAGCAATGAAAAGAATCAGGACTAAATTCGACATACAAATCAAATGAAATTAAATATTTAGAGATGAAATTGTAAAAATACAATCCATTAAGAAAAAAGATTTAAAAAATAGCAATTATAAGAAGCATGACCAAATTTGACACAAAATTAAATGAAAATAAATGCCTAGGAGTGGAACTGTAAAAAACAAATGAAAAATAATTTGAAACAAAACAAATAGTAATTAAAAAAAGAAGAGCCAAATTTGAAAACAAATTTCAAAAATAAAATGAACAGAGATGAAATAAAAAATAAAATCCAATTAGAAATAATCAATGTAAATAAAAAAATAATAAAAATAATAAAAAGGGACTGAATCCAAAGAAAAAATAAATTGAAAGGTTGATATGATTTTTTGCATAACCAGCACGCAATCCCAAAAAGAAAGAGAAGGAAAAAAAAGCCATTTCCGGCTTAACCCGCTGAACCACCATACATGCGCCCTCCAAGGAGAAAGAGGACGCCGAGACAAATCAAATAATGTGGCGGAAGTGCCATCACAACCACTGGCGTCAGTCACATGCATCACCCGAAGTTGGCGGAGCGATTGATGCGTGATTTGCACACACCAATAGGATTTTTGTTTTTTTTTATTTGCACAAAACCAAAAATGACCTAAAGACCAATTAACAATAACAAACAAACAATGAGAAAATTACTACCAAGCCCCTGAATCCAAGGCTAAAAAAGTGGAATGACATGGGTAATATAATAATTCCAATGATCTAGTAAACATGAATATACAAAAACACCCTTGTATAAAAGACATAAATTATTTTATTCTAACATTATTTTAGTTATTTTATTATGTATTTTAAAATATAATTACCAAAATAACATCATTAAAAGACATTTATATTATGAGAAAAAGTCATCTCTACCTCTGAAGCAAAACCAAAAGAGAAAATAACCAAAAAGCAAAATAACAATTATACTTAAATTGTATCTTGGAAGACAATAAGAACACCTCTCAACGTGTTGATAAAGATGTGGAGATAAAGTTCTCTACACGACGAAAGATTCTCTGCTAGTGGATCTACAATTTGAAACACAACAGAAGAAAGTTAGGATCCTTGGCCGCTAGTGGATCTACAACATTTAATTTGACAATGATTTGTCGGGCAAGAGCTTTCGGCTACAGTACTATCACATTTATTTAATTTAACAAACCCATAGAGGTTTGGCTAAATCATTCTACTAACACTTACCGTTCATTGGATAAGTGTTTTACTTTTTTTTTTCTTGCCTTTTTTTTTACCATCCAATAATCTTTTTTTTTTCTATTTTATCTTTCAGATCTTTAATCTTCATATATTTTTTTAGTTTTTCTATATAGAATTATCATAGTTTTATAGATTTAGTTTTTTTTTTTTTAATTTCAATCTTTAATATTAGATTCAATAGAGTTAAATTTTATAATTTTTTCTATTTGCTTTGTATTGAGATATCTCAATCTCATAATTTAAGTCATGAATTTGGCATATTAACCCGAGTTGGGTAAGAATATTTTTTATTATTTTTTTAAAAATTTATCCTTCAACATTGAATTGGCTGGAAATTAAGTATCACAATGTAACAACCCCAAAATTTCCAGCAATATATTTTGAAAATTCATGATTTTTTTTTCAAAAATTTCGGCAGGGTTTCCCCTAATTTAGCTTATCCCAAGTTATTGACAAAATCAACATCACTCCCTAATCAACCATTTCCACAATTCAATGTTCTTATTATACTTCAACATATCTCAATCAATAATATTTCACTTTCTCTAACATATCAACTCAGAGAACAATTATTTTGCTAAAATAAAGAAAGAATTATCTTAACCATGATACACAAACCATAGATTATAGACTTAATATACTTCCTTCAATCATATATAATCTTTTAAGTACTGTTTAACACAAATGATATTAACTACATGCTTATATATATATATATATCACCATTATAATTAGAAAATATTTACACAACAGAGTACAAGTTAAATAACTTAGTCCATTAAGTAAACTCTAAAACTACTAGGAGGCGCGATATTGAGATGAACCTATATAATGATTAAAAAGATAATCATGGTCAATTAGAGCATTTACATTTGCATTAATATATAATATATACATTAGTTACTAACAAAAATTTCCACATTTACTATCATCTTCCAAGTACTATTTATAAATTAATAATCCAAAATCTAAACATGTCCACATCATAGAACTTCAGTTCCATACCAACACAGCTGGACCACCAACACTAGTTCCATACCAGCACCAATTCCATACCGGGATAACTGGTCTAGCAGCTGCCTATTCACAGGGCATCAGTACCATACAAGATAGCTGGTTCACAAGCTGCCCGTTTATAGGACACCAATTCTATTCCAGGATAACTAGCTCACAAGTCTTTTATTTTCAGAATAAATTATCATGGAAAAATCTACCAGCATTCCATATAAAATTTCATTGATCGAGGGAAAATTTAAATATCTAATGTTCAGAGAAAGAAAAAATATTCAAGGTATTAAACACCTACTTGGTGTTTGCGTCCTGCTAGCTGAACCTGTCTGCTGAGTGGTTCCTGTAGCCTCGTCCACTCCTGCAGGTTCATTTCATTACCAATTAAATTATATTTCAACAAAATCAACTTGTCATCAATTTAATTATTTCATCAACAACATTACCACAAAACCACTTTACTTATCAAACCAACAAAACAACTCATTGTTAATTTAATTACTCCATCAACACATTACCACATAACTCATTTAATTATCACTCGGCAATATTAACTCAGCACTAATATAATTTCTTCATCATCAATATTACCACATAACTCATTTAACTATTAAACAACAATATCAACTCATCACTAATGTAATTCCTTCATCATCAATATTACCACATAACTCATTTAATTATCATTCAACAATTAATTATTGATTCAACATTTTCATTCATTTTCTTTCTCTAGGCCGAAACCTCTTCTCAAAAGAACCCATATTTATTTTTTCTTTAATTTCACAAATTGAAACATTACCCACTATTATTTCATTTATTTAAACATTAATTCATCATAATTTCATAAATTAACCCATTCAACCTCACAACTCATACCATAATTATACACTAATACAATTGAATAAAATCTTAACATACTAAATATATCAATTTAATTGAGAGGAAAATATTTGTTACCTTTTAATTCAAAGAAATAAGAGATGGAAAGCTTGAAATCACCACACAAATTTCTTTCCTCCTTCCCCCCTTATTTTCCTCTCAATGCCTCCCCTTTTTAATAAAAAAAAATCTTTTGATCCCCTTTTGAGATTTTCTTGTTCAAACCCTTCATAATAAACTTTAATCACTAGTTCTATCCTTTTCTTTTTCGTGAATTTATTTTGGATGAATTTTAATAAATTTCACTCAATTCTTCTCCCTCTCAAGCCCTAACATGGCCAGCCACATGCTCCTTATATTCCACTCCCCATTTATTTATATATTTACAAGTTTCCCCTTCCTTTTCATTTAAGTCCTTCCTTGTTTTGTTTTAAAACCATTTGGCCCAAAAGTTTGACTTATTCAATTTAATCCTTGTCCCACATTCACCTTATTAGATAATAATTTTCACTCCATTAACTTCTATATATGTATATATATAGAAGTTAATGGAGTGAAAATTATTATCTAATAAGGTGAATGTGTGTATATATATTATTATCTAATAAGGTGAATATGTGTGTGTGTGTGTGGGTGTATATATATATATTTGCCCCCTTTGTTTTTTGTAAATCAAAATACAAGAATTTATCCGGGAGTTACACACAATTTCTTTTATTTGCTTTTTTTGGGGTTATTCAAATCTCATGACACAGGACACGAGTTTGGTAGGTTAATCCGAGTTGATTCGGGTTATTTTTTTATCCTTTATTAACTGAATGCTTTTTTTTAAAAAAAATTCATTCTTCAACTTTAGGTTAATTTGGGATTGAACTTCATAATTTATTTCAATTTGCTTTTTATGAGGTTATCACGGTCTTATTACTCAAGTCGCGGGTTCGATAGGTTAACCCACTTGGACGATCTAATATGTTCACGTTTCAATGTTTAAAATGAAATAATGTATGTCTAATATGTCACCAAATCAATATTTTTAAAAAATATTGTTCAATATGCATCAAATTTTGAGTTCATGATTAATATGTTTTTTTACTAGAAAACATGTCAGCACATCTGGACAATTTTTTTTTACATTAAAAGAAATATTAAATCTAACTTGTAGCTAGTGTAGCGCAGGCTAATAATCTAGTTAAATGCAAAAAACATGGGGAAAACACTATTTCTCCACCCACAGAACATTATGAATTGAAATTGTATTTTTTTTCTTTTTTTAGTCATCATGTTAGCACCAATTACTTGAGATTGATAGTTTTTTTTTATCATCTTTTTTTCTTTTATGGTTTTTAAGGTCTTTAAAAAAGGCCAAGTAATTGGAGCTCAATTTCATGAAAAAGAGTTTGATTTTATTGTGTGTAAGAGATGGAAAATAAGGGGACCAAAATTGAAAAAAAATGGTAGCCTTTTTGTTTTTTTTTTTTTTAAATGTTGTGTCAACTCTTGTCCTTTTTTTTTTTTTTTTACTTTTGATCATGAAATTTTTTATTTTTGATTAATGGTGTTGACGCCTTTTTCCTTGATTTTACCTTAGGATTTTTTCAAAAATCTTTTTTGGTCTTCTA
This sequence comes from Populus nigra, assembly GCF_951802175.1. Classification (NCBI taxonomy): domain Eukaryota; kingdom Viridiplantae; phylum Streptophyta; class Magnoliopsida; order Malpighiales; family Salicaceae; genus Populus; species Populus nigra. The sequence goes on from NC_084852.1 coordinate 13,460,498, forward strand.
GTCTAGAAATTAATCAATTTATTTCAAAACTTTATCATTTTTAGATTTTAGTCCTTAAGCATGAGAAAGGAGAGAAAGTCTTCAAAAAACAAAAAAAAAAAAGAAAAAGAAAAAGATTGATTGGTCTGATTTCATTGGAAAAATAGCAATAAAAGAGAGATGTCTTTTCCTTTGGTAGCATATCCCACTTAGGCTTAAAGTTTTTCCTGCATCCTAAGCTATATAGTGTGTCATTGGTTAACAATATGTCCATAACAATCAAAGAGAGATGTCTTTTTCTTATAAAGATTTTGGACTATCATGATAAAATTTGGTGTAATGTAATTTCCATGGATGTAGTTTGGACACATCATTTTAGGTAAGCCTTGGCTATATGACTTAGATGTTACCATCTTTGGACGCTCAAATTCTTCTTCATTCACTTTCCATCGTAAAAAGACTTAAATCATTGAATTACCACCAAGACCTAATAATAGTAGCAAAAGGAAGAAAAAGACGAAAAAGACGAAAGAAAATGGGCTTAACATATAAGTCATAAGAAGTTTGAAAAAAAAAAGATTCATGAAGAGTTTATTGTGTTTACCTTAACAACCAATGAGGTTGTAGAAAAAGTTTTTAGATGAACCACCTGAAGAGATAAGGGAAGTATTAAGAAAATTTCTAGATGTCTTTCTTTCTAAACTAACTGATGTTTTACCCCTTATGTATGATATTTAACACGTTATAGATTTTGTTCCTGGTGCTATATTGTTGCCTCGCTATAGAGTGAACCTAAGTGAACATGCTGAATTGCAAAAACAAGGTAAATGAACTGTTACAAAAAGGATTTACACAAGAGAGTTTCAACTCTTGTACAATACTTTCTCTTTTAACACTTAAGAAAGATGGATCATGAAAAATATATGTGGAAAGTTGAGTCATCAACAAGATTATTATGAAGTATTGTTTTCTCATTCCCTGATTGGATGACATGTTAGATATGATGACAAGAGCATAATTTTTCCTTTAAGATTGATTACAAGAGTGGGTATTTTCATGTTAGAATTTGTTTGGGAGAAGAATGAAAAATTGTGTTTAAGACTAAGAAAGAATTATATAAGTGGCCAGTCCCGTCTTTTGGCCTTTCTAATACACCACATACTTTTATGATGGTAATGACACAAGAGCTTAAGCCTTTTGTGAGAAAATTCTTGGTGGTGTATTTTGGTAACATTCTTATTTATAGCTACACCAAAGAAAAGCATTTTGATAACCTTATTTAAGTTTGTACCATCTTAAGAAAAGAAAGTTTGTTTACTAATGTTAAAAAGTGTTTTTTCCTTCACGGATCGAGTGGTTTTTTTAGGGTTTATAGTGTCATGTGAGGGAATCTCTACTGATCCCTAAAAAATTCAAGTGATTGTAGATTGGCTTAGGCCTGAAAATATTCATAAGGTTTTATAGTTTTCTTAGTTTTACGACTTTCTATCAACATTTCATCAAGGGATTTAACACTATTATATCTCTTATCACAGATTGTTTGAAATAAGGTGAGTTTTAATAGAGTAAATGAGCTAATAAAGCATTTGAGGAGGTTAAAAAGAGGATGATAGAGCTCCTAGTAATATGGCTTCCCGACTTTACTAAGGTGTTTGAAATAGAATATGATGCATTGGGAGTTGGTATATATAGAATACTTAGTTAGAAACATCACTTTATAGCTTATTTTAGTAAGAAATTTAATGAGGCCAAACAAAAGTACTCAACCTATAACAAAGAATTTTATACGGTAGATCAGGCCTTGCGCTACTAACACTATTATTTGCTACCACATGAGCTTGTTCTTTCCTCCGACCATGAGGCTATCCGTTATCTCAACTCCCAAAAAAAGCTCAACTATATGAATGGTCATTGGGTTAAGTATTTGCAAGTCTATTCATTGTATTAAAACATAAACCTAGAATGGAAAATAAGGCGGCAAATGCCTTGAGTTGTCGGGTAACATTGTTATCCATAATAAGTGTTGAAGTTACTAGATTTGAGAGACTTAAAGAGGAGTATCAATCTTACTAAAAGTTGAAGAAATATACATGACATCGAGATATAAGAGTAATCATGTTGTAGATGGTTATTATCTTCAGGAAATGTATTTGTTTTGGGATTATAAACTTTATAACCTGAAGACATCAGTACTTGATTTTTTTGGTGTGAGGGATTCATGTTAGAGGTCTTTCAATACACTTTGGAAGAAATAAAACCATTGAAGGGGTGAGACGTCATTTTCTTTGGCCTAGCTTAAAAATATATGTAGCTAAGTTGGTAGGTTAATGCCAAACATATCAACTACCTAAGCATAGAAAACAAAACATTGGCCTCTAAACCCTTTTCCCTATTCTCATTTGCCCTTGGCAAGATGTAAGTACAAGTTTTATGCTTGAGTTTCCACATACTGCAAAGAAGCATGATTCTATCTTTGTAGTTGTTGATCATTTCTCTAAGATGACCCATTTTATCCTTTGCACTAAGACCATAGATGCTTCTAAAGCTGTGAAACTATATTTTGACAAGATTGTCAAGTTGTATGGTCTTCCCCAAACTATAGTATCAAATAGGGATATTAGATTTATAAGTTATCTATGGAAAACTATTTGGCATATAGTGGGGATTAAGTTGAAATTTTCTAGTTCCTACCACCCCCAAACTCATGAGCAAACTGAAGTGGTTAATAAGAGTTTAAACAACCTTTTGAGATGTCTAGTGCATGATTATAATAGGAATTGAGATTTAGTTCTTTATACAGCTCAACTTGCCAATAATAGCTCTATCAATAGGTCAATAGGCATGAGTTCCTTTGAAGTTGTACATGGTTACAAGCCTAGAAAGCTTTTAGACCTTCTTTCTATGTCTCCTTATCCTAGGGTGCCTAAGTCAGCTGAGTCATTTGCATGTTGAGATCATTAAGCAGATTCATTCAAGTAATGTGCAATATAGACTTCAAGCTGATTTATATAAATGTGTTATGAACAACGTCCACTTGGATAAGAAGTTTGACTAAAGGAAAATGTATCAGAGACGTGGGTGATGTGGCTGCTGAAGACTAGGAGTTATGGCTGCTAAATACTGGAAGTTAAAGTTAGAATGGCCAGTATTGCATTATGCTCCAGCTGGCAGATTCATGCATATCTCATTTTATTTAATTGTTATTTCTATTTTTATGCTAATTTTTTAGATAGTGCAGTAGTGGTGCCAACTTTTTAGGAGTTGGTTATTGAACAAGTTGTTTAAATTGTAAGCAAAGACATGGAGTAATGGAGAAGAAATTTGAATCTTATTTGCATTGAGATCGTTGGGTTCTCTCTTAAACGAGCCCTTCACATAGTTTCAAAATAGGTTATAAGGGAAGAAAGTCGGGTAAACACCATTCTTTACAGGTGGATTTTACAGTCAATCACCCTGTAACTCGATCGCAATCTTGGGACCATAACAAATTGGTATCAGAGCAGGAAGTTATGGGTGATTCTTCAAACAATCTACAGGTTTAATTTGAGACCTTCATGAAGATGTATCAGGAGAACCGCCAACACGATTGAACAGAAAGGGAGCATCTCTCTGCTCGCATTGAAGAACTTTCTTGGGATTTAGCGGCCACCAGGTTAGAGGCTCAACATGGAGATGATGGAAGTGTGAATTGAGGACCACGAGGACATCCTCAGATGGGTAATCGTTTGGAGGGGCGTGTACAACTACCCAGATATAGCCGGTTGGAATTTCCTCTTTATGATGGAAAAATTAACCCGCTTGCGTGGCTGAGTCGTTGTGATCATTTCTTCCGCCACCAACATATTCCAGAGGAAGAAAAGGTAGAAATTGCTTCGTATCACTTAGATGAGGATGCACAAGTTTGGTTCCTCAAATTGGATAGGGATCGTCCTGGAATCTCTTGGGAAGAATTTAAACGACAATGCCATCTTCGTTTTGGTCCATCCATTCAAAGCAATAAACTGGGGGAACTTTCCAAGCTAAGACAAGGCATCACCGTGGAGGAATTTCAACGTAAGTTTGAGCAATTGGCAGCCTGAGCAGGTCCTCTCACAACAGAACAAGAAGTGGAGATTTTCATCAGTGGGTTACAGGAATACATCGCAATTGAGGTAGAATTGCATAGACCTAGAGATTTAATTAGTGCCATGAGTCTCGCACATTTATATAAGAGACGAAGTGGAGCCAAGCGGTTCATACCGTCCGCTTATAAACCATCATCAAATACATCATCCAGTTCTTCCAACCAAAAAACTTTCAAACGACTTAGCCGGAATGAGATGGATGAAAGACGAGCCAAAGGTTTATGCTTCAATTGTGATGAGGTTTACATTCGGGGACATCAATGCAAGCGCTTGTTTTGGCTAGATGGGGTGGATGAATCCATCCAGGAAGATAACGAGGACCATGAATTTGAAGAAGATCTTCCACCAGAAATATCCTTGCATGCCATCATGGGAGAGAATTCTAGAGGCAAAACGATGAGAATTCAGGGCATCATTGGACAACATCACTTACTGATTTTAATTAATTCAGGAAGTACTCATAGCTTCCTAGGCTTTCGGTGGGTGACAAAACTAGGACTGACATGTGAACCAATGGAGGGATTGCAGGTTGTGGTTGCCAATGGCAGCAAAATCAGAAGTCCAGGTCAGTGTCCGAATGTTCCTGTTACGATGGGAAATCAATTAATTCATATTGACTTCTATATTTTAAAGTTAAATGGGGTTGATGCTGTCTTGGGAGTGAATTGGCTACAGACATTGGGTCCCATCCTATGGGATTTCAAAGCCAAATCCATGGTTTTTAAACAAAATGGTAGAGTTATGGAACTACAGGGAACTGATAGCCCACATTTTACTCCAACTGTACAACTTCAAGCTGCAAACATGGAGTCACCTTTCGATACAGATCTTGACAATCTTTTGACTGAATTTGATGCTATATTTCAAGAACCACGGGGCCTTCCACCCGCAAGATCCTATAATCATCGCATCAATTTGGAGCCAGGAACACATCCTGTCATGGTGCGTCCATACAGATATCCTCATGCACAGAAAGATGAAATTGAAAGGCAGTGCAAAGATATGCTAGAACGGGGTATCATCAAGCCTAGTCAATCTCCTTATTCCTCACCAGTCCTTTTGGTCACTAAAGCAGATAACACATGGCGATTCTGCGTCGATTACAGAGCTCTGAATTCTAAGACCATAAAAGATAAATTTCCTATACCGGTGATTGATGAATTATTGGAGGAATTACACGGTGCAAAATATTTCACAAAATTGGATTTGCACTCAGGGTATCATCAAATCAGAATGTATCCGACAGACATAGAAAAGACAGCATTTCGCACTCATCATGGCGACTTTGAGTTCTTGGTGATGCCTTTCGGCCTGACCAATGCCCCTAGCACATTCCAAGCTTTGATGAATGAGGTATTCCAGCTACACCTACGTAAATTCATATTGGTGTTTTTTTGATGATATTCTTTTCTATAGTCACTCCTGGACAGATCATTTAACACACTTGAGGCTTGTCTTTGATATCCTGGCTACTCACCAATTATTTCTCAAGCGTTCCAAGTGTTGCATTGCTCAACGTCAAGTATCCTATCTTGGCCATATTATCTCAGGAGAAGGGGTTGCTGTAGATAAAAGCAAAATTGCAGCCATAATTGACTAGCCAAAACTGACCACTGTAAAAGGCTTACGAGGTTTTTTGGGCCTCACAGGCTATTATCGAAAATTTGTTCAAAATTATGGCACTATTGCAGGTCCCCTTACAGCTATGTTACGCAGGGATTCATTCAACTGGACAAATGAGGCGACTCAAGCATTTGAACATTTAAAAATTGCTATGACCAGCACTCCTGTATTGGCACTTCCAGACTTCACCACCCTGTTCATTTTAGAATGCGATGCCTCTGATACAGGAATGAGAGCTGTGTTACAACAGAATGGGCAGCCAATTGCATACTTCAGTAGACCCCTGACGAGTCGTTATAAAAGTCTTCCTGCTTATAAAAAAGAGCTCATTGGTTTAGCTAAGGCTGTTCGTCATTGGAGAGCTTATTTGTGGGGACGTCACTTTCTCATCCGGACAGATCATTACAGTCTCAAATTCTTACTGGACCAACGCATCATCACTTCACCCTAGCAACACTGGTTAAGTAAACTCATGGGTTTTGATTTTGCCGTAGAATATCGTGCAGGTAAACATAATACAGTGGCTGATGCTTTATCTCGTTGCTTGGAAGACCAACCAAGTCTTACTTCAATTTCCATGCCGCTCTTGCCTCTTTTCAATTTGATTCGCTTGGAGATTCAGAAATCAGATCAGTTGCAGTTGTTGCTATGTAATATCCAAAAAGGAAAGGCGGTGGGACCATGGGAATACAAGGATGGTCTGATTTTCTTCAAACGACGGGTGTATTTGCTGCACACATCTCCTCTGGTTCACTCTATTATTTCTGCTCTCCACGATAGTGGTCATGAAGGCTATCAGAAGACATTCCATCGTGTTGCACAAGATTTCTATTGGCAAGGGATGAAGACTTCCATTCAGATTTTTGTGCGTCAATGTGTTGTCTGCCAGAAACACAAAACTGAACATTTGCATCCTGCAGGACTTCTCCAGCCTTTACCTGTTCCACTTCAAATCTGGTCCGACATCTCCATGGATTTCATTGAAGGCCTACCTCCCTCCCAAGGGAAATCGGTTTTATTGGTGGTGGTCGACTGTTTTTCAAAATATACACATCTCCTTCCTCTTGCTCATCCATATACTGCAGTTAGTGTTGCTCGCTTGTTCTTTGACAATATTTTCAAACTTCATGGTTTGCCTGAAACTATTGTGAGTGATCGTGACGTCACATTCACCAGTTTGTTTTGGACTGAACTGTTTCGCTTGAGTGGCACCAAATTGGCTTTTAGTACAGCTTATCATCCCCAGAGTGATGGACAGACCGAGGTTGTCAACCGCACTATTAAGATGTATCTGCGTTGCTTTACCAGTGACCGTCCTCACCGCTGGTTTCAATGGCTGCCTTAGGTAGAGTACTGCTACAACACTAGCTACCACTCTTCTCTTAAAGCCACTCCATTTGAGGTCGTTTATGGTCGGTCTCCTCCCACTATGCTGTCTTATTGTCCTGGTGTTGCTAAACTCGAAGCAGTGGATCAGGAACTGTTCAATCGCGACTTGGTTCTTCAGGACCTTCGCAACCGTTTAATTCAAGCTCAGAATTCCATGAAGGCTCGGTATGATGCTAAGCATCGTCCTATTCACTACCAAATTGGTGATCACGTTTTACTAAAACTACACCCTCACCGCCAGCTTAGCCTTTCTTCCTCCAAATACACTAAACTCTCCCCCCGTTTCTATGATCCTTTTCCTATTATAGCCAAAATAAGCACAGTGGCTTACAAATTAGAACTTCCTTCTTCTACCAAGCTCCACCCTGTTTTTCATGTGTCCTGCCTCAAACCTTTCCATGGCACATCTGTTTCCATTGAACCTTCCTGACCTGTTCTCACACAGGGAGAACTTCAACCTCTGCCCAAAGCTATTCTGGATTCTCGTTTTATTCATAATACACACCAAGTTTTGGTCCATTGGGATGGTTTGTCTCATGCAAATTCTTCTTGGGAAGATGTGTCATCTTTCAGTAGCCGTTTTCCTTCTTTTGCACTTGCGGCCAAGTGCCATATTCATGGAGGCGGTAATGTTATGAACAACGTCCACGTGGATAAGAAGTTTGGCTAAAGGAAAATGTATCAGAGACGTGGGTGATGTGGCTGCTGAAGACTAGGAGTTATGGCTGCTAAATACTGGAAGTTGAAGTTAGAATGGCCAGTATTGCATTATGCTCCAGCTGGCAGATTCATGCATATCTCATTTTATTTAATTGTTATTTCTATTTTTATGCTAATTTTTTAGATAGTGCAGTAGTGGTGCCAACTTTTTAGGAGTTAGTTATTGAACAAGTTGTTTAAATTGTAAGCAAAGACATGGAGTAATGGAGAAGAAATTTGAATCTTATTTACAATGAGATCGCTGGGTTCTCTCTTAAACGAGCCCTTCACATAGTTTCAAAATAGGTCATAAGGGAAGAAAGTCGGGTAAACACCATTCTTTACAGGTGGATTTTACAGTCAATCGCCCTGTAACTCGATCGCAATCTTGGGACCATAACAAAATGACATAATGAATTATATGTTAGAGACTATAGTATGATAGATATTAGACTTGAATGGTATCCTTTAGGAATTAATAAAAAATTATAGGCATGTAGTGTTGGGTCATTCAAAGTGCGACAACGGGTTGGTCCAAATGCTTATGTTTTAGATTAACCACTTGATTTTGGAATTAGCTCTACATTTAACATTGAGGGTCTAATTGCATATAAGAAATCACTTTCTATTCCAAATGATCCATTTGAGATGCCACTTAATCCTGCTTCTAATGATCTTATTAAAACCTCTACCATTTTCACCATGATATTATCACAAACAAATAATATTGATGCTATTCTGGATGAACAAGTTGTTTTTATCAGGGAAGGTGAAGTTCAATGGTTTCTAGTTTATTGGATGGGCCAACCTAATTCAAATTACACTTGGATCATTAGAGATACATTGCAATAGATTGATTCAAATCTTTAAAAATACTATTAAAGCTGTTTAGAGCTATATTTGTCAAGGATGAGTTTCTCCAACCTCAGGAGAGTTGGTTAGGACACCAGACCCAAACTGTAAATTACACGAGTATATGGGTAAAGATGATGAAGGATGACCCGGCCCATCACTCTTTGGTTGAGAGATTGGGCTTAGACCTATTTCATTATTTTTGTTTTAAGTATTTAGGTTATTTATTTTAGAAAATTTTAATTGATGAGCTAGCCCAATAGTTAGATATTTTAAGGTTATACTATTTATATGTTTTTTTTTCATTTTGTGATATAGTTTTGATGATTTGATAAAATAACAGATTTTTCCTCATCTGAACTCTTTTATTTTCATAGATTTTTCTTTCCTACTTTTAATTCTTGGCTTCTTTCTTTTTTTCCTTCTTTGCTTTTATTTTTCTTTAGTTTATTGTCCCACATCAACAGGTTGCACTTAAACCAAAATAAAAAGCTCAGGCATGCACTGACTTAGAAGGCTAGGCTCATACACGTTTAAACTTTTTTTTTTTAAAAAAAATAGGCGGACGACCTATCAAGCCAATGTGTACCTAGTTTTTTCTATTTTTAAAAAAAGGTAGATGACAATTTTGATGGCCAAAATTTAAACTTATTTTAACATGAAATCATCTAAAAAAATGCTAGGGACCTTATCAAACCCATTTTAACCCAAAAACTCCTTCTAGTCCAAAATTAAACTGAATAAAAAAATCTTCTTGAGCTCTAATATTTTTTTTTAACAAGATTAAAAATCTAAGCCACCTTCATGAAACTACTCTCTCCCAAACAATCCTATTAAAACTAAGATTGGTCCTTTTCATGATCAAAATTATAACCGATCTCTTTCTTTTTAATAACTTTTCTCGACAACTTTACTTCCTCTCTCTTAAAATTTAGGGATTGAAAAGTGAAAAAAATAAAGAATATAACAGGAACTTAAGTCCATGAATTTCAAGGATCAAATATTGCGCAAACTAAGACTTCAAGGATAAAAAGTAATTTTACATGCCTTTTAAACATTGAGTTATTTTATTATTTATTTATTTATTTTGGTCTTTGTTATTTTAATTTGATTTTTAATTACAATAAAGAAGTTACATTTTTCAAAATCGCCAAAAAATTTCTGGATCTTTGCGTATGTTAAAGCATGTAAAGTAAGAAAAAACTTTGATTGATAAAATCATGATAATATAACTTGGAAGAATCTGATTGAAAAAAAAAATAAATGACCAAAATTTAAAAAGAATAAAAAAACTGTAGGACTAACAGTGATCCATAATATGTTGTGAGAGTGAATATTACACAACAGTGTTACTGTGATGTAATTAATATATATAAAACATGTAATTCCATCTCAAATACTCACAAAAATATATCCAAAATGTGCATGTCCTCTTAATTTTATTATCTTTTCCAGGTGATAAGTCCCACTTGCAGTCTATATGGACCACCAGATGATATTTTTCTACTTCATGTACATGAGGTTCTCTTTCTAAGAACAATAAAAGTCCATGTCTAGCAGAGAAGATTCTGCAATTTTTTGTCTTGTATTTGAACAAAAGCATCAGCAGTTTGATATGAATCTGCTCCTGAGCGATTTAGAATATTCTAACACAGTGGATTAAGTCAACATAAATACAAGTCTCCTTGTGCTACAAAGGTACAGAGAGGTAGAGGGGGGAGAGAGAGAGAGAGAGAGTTTTATATCAGTTTGAGGTTTGAAGAGATTGACAGATGCTCTCAACTGTGTTGTCTTCAGGTTGCAGTGATGCAGCTGGACTTGCTGGTAACATATCTATTTCCTTTTCTGCTGTTTCATAACGGTGCTACTTTAATGATAAGTGGTTCAAGTTGTAGCTTTGTTTCTGTCTTAAATAGAAATTAACCAACGGAATGATTCTTTTCATGTGTTCTTTGTCAAGCACATGGATTCGTCAACTTTCCAAAACCTTTTGTGATTTCCTTCCCCTTGGTGGCCATTTATGGTCTTTGAGATGTTGCCCAAAGATGGTGTAGAACCATATAACTAAAAATTAGAGAATAAACTTGTCTTTGTAGGAGAACTGTGAGATACTATCTGTTGAAGCCTTTTGCTCTATAGTGGTTCCAGATAGCGGAGGGATGGCCTAAAATATTTTCTTTATTTCCATGATGAACTCAGAAAATGACTGAAAATACAAGAATGGTGATGGAAACATATAATACTGTCATGAACAATAACTAACTCATGTGAAGGGTCTCTTAAATTTGTGGCCTCTGAATATGCACTGAAATATTTCTGAATTCACTGTATGATCAATTGTCTGTTGCCTCATTTACTCATCAATGGATATTTACAAGTATTCTAATAGCTGCTTCTTAATTTCAGGGAACCTCTTTGCTTTTGTGTTATTTGTGTCGCCAATGTAAGAAGCTAGCTAGCTAGTTATAATCCCTTGTCTCTGAGTTAAGAATTGGAATGGAGAATTTTTTCTTACAAAAACCTTGTCTCTTTCAGACCAACATTTAGGAGAATTATCAGAAACCAATCAACTGAACAGTTCTCAGAATTGCCTTGCATATACGCTCTATTGAATTGCTTGATCTGCCTCTGGTATGGCATGCCTTTTGTAACGCCTGGAGTTATATTGGTTGCAACTGTAAATTCAATCGGGGCTGCTTTCCAGTTAATCTACGCAATCATCTTCATCATTTATGCTGATAAATCCAAGAAGGTAACAGTTGTTCCCAACTTTTTCTTGAATTCGGCATTTCCGCAAAAGTTATTGCTCTTTTTTTTTTTTTTGTTTATTTGAGCTTGATCATCTTCGTGTTCTTCTAATATTCTTGCAGCTGAGGATGTCAGCATTACTCATTGCAGTATTTGCGTTCTTTGGTATGGTGGTATTTGTGAGCCTGAGATTCTTGGAAACTCATTTGCGTCAGATGGTTGTTGGATATTTAAGTGTCTTTTCTCTCATTTCAATGTTTGCTTCACCCCTTTTTATAATTGTAAGTCCATAAGAAGCCCTCATGTAAATCTCAATTCAGATTCATTCCCGGCACTCTGTCTCATGGTTTTTGTACGTGTTTGTGGTGCCAGAATTTGGTGATCAAAACCCAGAGTGTTGAATACATGCCATTCTATCTTTCCCTATCAACGTTCTTGATGAGTCTCTCTTTCTCCACTTACGGAGTGCTCAAGTTTGATCCTTTCCTTTATGTAAGCATGTTTCTCCACGTAGAACACTTATGAAATCAATGTAAACTTAACATGAAGGTCAGATAGAAAAGGGAGATTCTGTCCACTTTATTTATTCATCCATACGTTTCTGTTGGGAAAATGCAGGTACCAAATGGAATTGGAACAATTTTGGGGATAGTTCAATTAGCACTCTTCTACTATTATAGCAGCAAATATGGTGAAGGTTCAAGAGAGCCATTGCTAGCTTCATATGCATGAATACATCAACTAGCATTGCGCGGTAAGGTCTTATTCCTCTTTTATTTATATGTTGAAAAGAAGTGGCAATTGAAATCTGTAGAATGTGATGGAAGCAGAAGTTGTACATGCACTGGTGTTAATTGAAGTTGAACAGTGCCTGCAGCTCGAAATAAAATAGGACTGCTGAAAGAACTGTCCGATTTGCAGGTTATTCATAATGGCAGCAATCCAAGACAGGATTTCCTCCTGCGTCGTCATTAAAAGTAGACTAAAATTACTTCATGGTCTTTGACAATCCTTGCAAAGATTTGAGGGCGTCCTCGAAGCATGCATGTCAGTGATCTGCAGAGCAGAAATAAGAGGGAGGAAGCAAAATAGTTTCCGAAGGCTAAACCAGAATCACTGCATTAGTGAGCTGCAACATCGTACCAGTCCTTAATCCATAGCCTGCCACGTTTTTTGATGCCTCGAACAGGGTGTTGCCACACTGCCAGTGTCATTGCCTGTCTTTCTCATCATCTCCTCCACTTGATTGGCTATAAAGGCTTTCATCTCCATGTTTATCCTAGACTTATGGTATTATTATAATACAATGAACAATGCCTTTTACTTCAGCTGGTTTAATAGAAGATTAAGAAGAAAAACAGTGTTATATATTGTTCATCAGCTTAGGAGAAATTACTAATTACTTGCCAGAAAAACAAGTGTTTCATCTGATCAAGTCCTATTTATTTGATCACAATGTCCAGAAGTGTCTAACAATAGGAAGAACCTCATTAGACCTATTTTCTGTACTAACAATCGAAGGGTTTTAGTTCAAATTTAAACCACAGGGTTCTAGATGAAGACAATTCTGCAAATTAAATAAGATATATTTATTGTGAACAATTAAAAATAGGCACATAAAAGCTCAAAAAACTCAAAAAATAAAGTATATTTATCAATTATACTTTATGAAATGAAGATTGATCACACTTAACAGAAAACAACAAGTATGAAATGAAGATTATCCAAGATCATACTTATCAGATATATATAGAAAACAATAAAAAATATTTTTTAAATATTTTAAAAAATGTCATTTATAATTTTGTTCAAAGTACTTGACCATTAATTGTGAACAGTGCATGAATATAACAAGTATCCACTCTCTAGAATCCAGATAGAACTTTTTTTTTCTTTGTTAATTGCTCCATGCATGATGGATGTACACTAGGACATGCCTTAAGGCTTGTGCTTGTAATTCTATGGGCTAAAACTCATTTGGTGAAGGAATTCATTCATTAGATCTCCAACTATAGAACATTATACAAAAAAAAAAACTAAAAACTCATTTAGCCTGGATATTCTAATAAGCTACTAGAAAGGAAAATCTAAGCTTTCTCTTGATTTCTTCTTGATCTCTCTTTCAAAAACCTGAGTTCTTCTCAATCTAAGTTTTATTTATCCCTGTTTTCCATTACTGCCTTCTCTTGCGTTGATGCAGATCTTCTTCAAGGAGTCCCTTCACATCAAGTATGTGTGCTCAAAGTTTGTGTGAGGTTTTTTTTTTTTTTTTTTAATGTTCAGTAGGTTTATTTTTTTGCTGATAAGTTTTACCACAAGCATAGTTTTGAAACTCGGTCTGACGGGTCGATCCTAGACCCGACCGACCTGGGGTTGGAACCTGACCGGGTTAAAAAAAAAAGTACGAAAAAACCCGATATGACCTAATTAATGCTTTGCAATAATTCCCTTACTTTTTTCTCATTTTATTTTCTCTTCTCATCTTTGATTCCTAGATTCATTGGTGGCAACAAATTATCTCAATTCTTATTTAACACTATGTTTAGGAACAATGAACAATGCTTAAAGAATTTCATATCATAAATGACAAGAGTTTTCATTCTATTAACATGAAGTTTTTGTGCAAAAGTTCATAAATCCACGCATGATCAGGATTCAGCTTACCAAGAACAACTGCAAGATTCATGCTGCTTGCTGCATGTTGCATGTACTCTTACACTTGGTAACCTATAATTATAAAATCAACCTTTTTTCCCTTTACTTATCATATAATTATGCGTTCTGCACATCATGTAAACTTTACACCTTAATAGATACTTAAAAACATCATAAACTATCTGGATGTTGCCTTGAAAGTTTGTCACCCATGTCTCTATTAAAACAGATGTTTAATACAATTAAAAAATTAAAAAATCCTGAATTTATAAAACATAAATACTTACACATAAGGATAAAATAACTTCATTAAAACTTTAAATATATAAAACAATTTAAAATTATGTTTGATTTTTTGTTTGAAAATTTAAATTGAAGTTGGAAGAGGATGTTATGACATCAAAATTGTAGTTTTCAAGACTAAGAATTTATATATTAAATACTATGTTTTATTTTTATCTTGCATACTTAAACCTTAAACCATGATACTAACACAACTTCATGATGCAAGTACTACATTGTTAGAAATTTATTTAAAAACATCGGTAATGGACATATTTGATGTTAGATTAAAAATAAAATCCATTTATTTTTAAAGTCAAGACTTTGTTGAAAATGATTTTTTAATAAAAATATTTTAACATAAAATATTAACTAGATTAAAAAAAAATTGATTAGCATGCTTTGCAAACTCAATAACCCTCAATCCTACATTAAAAGATTACAAAATTTTCTTGTAGTTTATATAATGAGAAGTTGTAGAGTTAAAATTGGACTCACATGAAACCAAAGTTTTTAGAAGGGGGAAAGTGAGATTTAGACTTAAGCTATACATGTTCACTTATATCAAAATGGGCTCGAGCTCGAGTCTTGGGGTTAAGGCTTGAGTTTATTGTAAAATATTTTTTGGCCCATAGAAATTATTTTTTTACCAATCTATTTTTATTTATCTAACTTGTGAATAAATCTAAGTAGTATTCTTCTCTTTTTTAACCTGATTTAAGCAAAAAAGTCATATTTTAAAGCAAAAAAAATGTTAGGTTAATTTTGTTTTAATAGGAGGTAATTAAGATTGATAAATGAAGAGAATTTCATCTTGTATTCTACATTAGTTGTTGTTCCAAAATCCACTATGAAAAAAAAGGGGTTAAAGAAAGAGACATCAATAATGAAGTTACTCTTTGACAATGGTTTTTCCTAAAGTTTCATATTAGAAAGAGGCATCAATAATGAAGTTATATTCATTATATATAATCATGTATGATAACTAGTGAATCTTCCACCCAAAATTAAATCATTATATCATAAATGGATCTTCAAGAAGAAGGTGAAAATTGATGGAATTATTAAAAAATATAATGTAAGAATTGTTGTTAAAGGACTTAAACATTAAGAAAGTGTTGAATATTTTGACATATATTCATATGTATAAAGAGTAACCTACATAAAAATATTGATATCCATTGCAACTATTAACAAGCTTGAAATACTTTAAATAGATGTAAGAAAAAACTTTCTCAAATAGTGACCCTTGTTAGAAAAGACACCATATAAATTGTGAAAAAGAATGTTATGTTTTAGAAGATATTTTTACAAATATCTCAAAGTATGGAGGTGTCTTGCAAAAATAGCAATGTCTGATCCTAAAAATATTAATATAAAGCTTAAAATTATGGATTGTATATTTATCGAATATACTTATAAAATAATACATATCGATTTCTCATATAAGTCAAATATTAAAGATATATATCTTAATATAATAAAGGAATAAAAAAATTTTATATTTTTTTGAAGATGTGTTCCCATTAAAAAAGTACAAGAAATTTATTCCTTAAAATGGATGATTGAAGCTAGTTATAGTGATCATCATCAAATAAAAGATAACAAAGTTGAACAAAAAAGGAGTAAGAGAGCAAAAATGACCAAAACATTTGATCCTAATTTTCTACCATACTTGTTAAAAAATCAACCTTGAAGTTACTCTATGACAATGGTTTTTCCTAAAGCTTCATATTAGAAAGAGGCATCACTAATGAAGTTATATTCATTATATATAATCATGTATGACAACTAATGAATCTTCCACCCTAAATTAAATCATTATATCATAAATGGATCTTCAAGAGGAAGGTGAAAATTGATGGAATTATTAAAAAAATATAATGTAAGAATTGTTGTTAAAGGATTTAAACATTAAGAAGATGTTGAATATTTTGACATATATTCATATGTATAAAGAGTAACCTACATAAAAATATTGATATCCATTGCAACTATTAACAAGCTTGAAATACTTTAAATAGATGTAAGAAAAAACTTCCTCAAATAGTGATCCTTGTTAGAAAAGACACCATATAAATTGTGAAAAAGAATGTTATGTTTTAGAAGATATTTTTACAAATATTTCAAAGTATGGAGGTGTCTTGCAAAAATAGCAGTGTCTGATCCTAAAAATATTAATATAAAGCTTAAAATTATGGATTGTATATTTATCGAATATACTTATAAAATAATACATATCGATTTCTCATATACAAGTTAAATATTAAAGATATACATCTTAATATAATAAAGGAATAAAAAAATGTTATATTTTTTAAAGATATGTTCCCATTAAAAAAATACAAGAAATTTATTCCTTAAAATGGGTGATTGAAGCTAGTTCTAGTGATCATCATCAAATAAAAGATAATAAAGTTGAACAAAAAAGGAGTAAGAGGGCGAAAATGACCAAAACATTTGATCCTAATTTTTTACCATACTTTTTAAAAAATCAATCTTGAAGTTACTCTATGACAATGGTTTTTCCTAAAGCTTCATATTAGAAAGAGGCATCAATAATGAAGTTATATTTATTATATATAATCATGTATGACAACTAGTGAATCTTCCACCTGAAATTAAATTATTATATCATAAATGGATCTTCAAGAGGAAGGTGAAAATTGATTGAATTATTAAAAAAATATAATGTAAGAATTGTTGTTAAAGGACTTAAACATTAAGAAGGTGTTGAATATTTTGACATATATTCATATGTATAAAGAGTAACCTATATAAAAATATTGATATCCATTGCAACTATTAACAAGCTTGAAATACTTTAAATAGATGTAAGAAAAAACTTCCTCAAATAGTGATCCTTGACAAAGAGATCTACATAAAACAACTTAAGGGGCTCATTGTTAAATGATAAGAAAAGAAAGATTTTAAGCTTGTCAAAGCTTTGTATAATTTGAAATAAAATTTTAAACAATAGCATGAAAAAATTGATAAGGTCATGTTGTAAATAATTTTAAAATTAACGAACTTAATAAATATATTTATGTGAAAAACATAAATAAATTTTATGTCATTATGTGTTTTTTTATGTGGACTATATGCTAATTTTAAGCAGTAATGAGCATATAATCAAGTATGCTAAGAATATATTAACTAATAAATATGACATGTTGCAAATATCATTCTATGAATACAAATTTCTAAAGCATCTGATGGATTAGTATTGTTTCAATCTCACTTGTTGAAAAAGTTTTCAATAATTTTTTTAATGGTGAAAATATTACTATCAAAATACTTATGGAGTTAGGTATACATTTGTCCAAAAACAAAGGTAAGAGAATAAATTAATTAGAATATTCTTAAATAATTTGGAACTTGATATATGTTATGAATTGTACAAGACTCAATATAACATACTCGATAAAATTTTTTTGAATAAGATACTAAAATATTTGAGGTGCATCTTATACTTTGAGCTACATTATGTTGTATATCTAGTAGTACTAGAAAGGTATAATAATTTAAATTGGATATCCAATATTAAGAATTCAAAATCTACCAGTGGATATGTCTTCACACATGCTAGAGCAATTATGTCATAAAACTCCTATAAGCAAACATATTTAGCAAGATCTATGGTGGAATCAAAAGATATAAATATAAAAGATAGAATTTGATGGGCAAAAAAGGTTGTTGATACGCATTCTAAATTCATAATTTTATTCTCTAAAAATGACTATAATAATTATGACTCTTAAAGAGGTTTATAACTATTTTAAATATGTTAGAATCCTAATGCATAAAGGAAAGATAACATAAAACCCGAAACTAAACATAAAATCCAGAAAAATATATAAAATTAGCTCAAACGAGATCTTTAAGGCCTAATTTAAGGGTTATAGGACATATGATGGATCAACCTTGTTTATGGAATAAGGGCTCGAGAATCTCATACAAATATTTAAGCCCAATTCAATGGTCGGATCAAAAGCTATTGTTTTTTTTAGCCACTATGCTGGTAGGCACAACAAGTCCTCTTTTTAGGCCTAGTCGTATCTTATTAATCTATAAAAACATATGTTAGGTCATCCATGTAATTTGTTTGGGGTAGATCTTTATTTAGATATGGTACTACTAGCTTGATTGCATCATTCTACACGGTTTGAAGATAACTAGTCCTTGAGTTCTATTTATAAGTCTTCAAATAAGGTGTCAAGAGTTTCACATTAAAACATTATAAGTCTTCAAATGGTTGGGAAGGCAAAGTTTGTAAGCATTATCATTGATCTTCCACAACACTCCATAAAGGCCTATCTTTTCTTTTTCCTTTAATTTATTTGTACTTGCCTACTAGAAACCTGTTAAAGGTGAGTATTACCCATACAAGATCACTAACTTTAAACATTACTCTCGTACGATGAGTATAAGCTAGGAACTTATACATAGATGCCATATAAATGAACCACTTTGTTAAAGTAAATGTGGGCTACCCAGGACATAACTATGGTCTTTTGACATGTTATAAAATGAGTCATCTTTAAGAATCTATCCATAAAAATAAAGATAGAATTTATAGCTCGTTGGGTAAAAGGTATGCCCAACATAAAATCCATACTAACATTTAATCATATAATATTATGAACCGATAATGGAGTGTACAACTCAGCATTTTACAAATACCTTACATCCATCTAACAAACAACACATCTCTTCATAAAATTATATACCTAGCCTGACATTTTATACCAACAGTAACCTAATGACATGAAGGCCAATGTCTTGTCATACCTAAAGTATCTCTCATAGTGCAACTCACGAATGATATGTTTCTATAAGGAGCAATCTAAGATATATACTTGCAAACCATAAAACAAATAACCATTCACAACTATAAAGTTATCTCGCTTACCTCTATTTGCCAATTCTATATAAATCTATCTAAAAGAATAATCACCAGGATATAGGTTATATAAAGTATCAAACCCTGTCACCTGGGTAAGCATGGTACTGAGTAGAGTAATCCATTTACTGAGGGCATTAGCCACTTTGTTGAGGTTGTTAGATTAATGCCTCAATAAGAAGGTAAATCCCTGGAAAAAAAAACACCTATTTAGCATGTCAACGACTCAATTTTTATTTCTCATTTATCTATTTTAGAGCTTCATGATCGGTAATAAGAATAAATTCCTTATGTATAAGGTAATGTCATCAATGCTTCAAAGTCTAAACAATAACATAAAACTTTAGATCATAAGTGAAGTAATTCTTCTTTGAGTTGGGTAACTTTTTACTAAAAAAAAAGGGGTTATTGACTGCCCATCCTAGCTAAAAACATATACCCTAAATAATTCACAATTTACTTTAAACAATTTGTCAATTTCTGGTAGCACTAATACCAGAGCTTCAATCATCTTTTTCTTGACTAACTAAAAGTTGGTTTTGACTTCATTATTCCACTTAAAATTTCATCCTTTTAAAAACTTTATGATATTTCCAATCAATGAACTAAAGTTCTAGATGAATCTCTTATAGAAAGATGTAAATCCATGAAAACTTTGGACATCATGGATGCTTCTCAGCGTTAGTCATTCCATAATCATTATGACCTTTAACTTCTTAGTATAAACTTTATTCATAGATATAATAAAACCTACAAAAGTAACAGTATTGGTAAAGAATTGACATTTTTTATGGTTAATAACTAATTACTCCTTAAACAAGGTATTAAAATAACTCGTAGATGCTCTAAACGGTACTCCCGAATAGAATTATGATTCAGGATATCATCGAAATAAAACACAATGAATATGCCCATAAATGACCTTAATACTTGATGCATAAATCTCATTAAAGTGTTGGGAGCGCTAGATAGACCATGACATAACTATCTATTCGTATAACCCATGTTATGTTTTAAATGTTATCTTCCATTTATCCCATAACTTAATACTTATATAATGATTCTTGAGATCTATCTTAGAAAACACCATGAACCTCACTAAGTAATCCAACATATCATCTAGTCACGGTATTGAATACATGTACTTTATTGTGATCCAATTAATGGCTTAACTATCAACACATATGTGTTAAGAACTATCTTTTTTTAGGACCACAAGAATAAGAACTTCATAAAGGCTTATGTTATCTCAAATACACCCTTTTTCTATTAACTCCACCATCAAGCTCTACAACACTTCAACTTTCTTAAGGTTGAGCCTATATGCTGGCCTTTTTGGTAGGCTAGAATTCAAAATCAAATCAATCTGGAGTTGTATACCTCTCAAGTGGGGCAATCTCCAAGATAGCTCTTTCGACATCAAAACTACAAATTATGTTACTACGCCATATATTTTTTTAGGACTATTATCATCTTTCTCTTTCCTAATTTTGCTATTACTAGTTATTAAGGTATACACCACTTGTTCATTCCTTATTTCTTTTATAAACTGAATCAATGACAATACATTTTTCATTTTATCTCTATCCTCTATTTTATGGGTGCTAATATTATACATTTCCTTTTAATATTAAGGGGGTATTTTTTCTTTCTCTTGTCATGCACAACACTCATATCAAACTGTTATAGACTCCTTAACAAAACATTACATGTATCCATTGACTTATATTATACCAAACATTATCAAACTGTTTTTGTCCTATCAAAAAGGAAACAAGATAATGTTTATTCATAATTACCTTAGTGTCTTTACTCATCCACATCACCTTGTAGGGCTTTGGATGACTTTTAATCTTTCACTGAAGTTTTTTCACCATTTTTATGGGCACCACATTCTTACAGTTATCACTACTTATAATTAAATTATAGACCTTGTCTTTTATAGTGCACGTAGAGTGTAAAATACTAGTGAGCTATCAATCCTCTTCTAAATTACACTTAGACATCAATAAACTCTTTATGATAACAAAGATAATATCATTATCTCCTAGAAAAATCTCTCTTTCAACGTCTAAGTCATCATCATTGATAGGATTAATTATATTCATAGGCTCTTTTATCAACAGATTCTTTCCTAAACAACTTTTTAGTTAACTACACTTGCTAGCCTAGTGACCTGATTCACCACATCTAAAATAGTGAATCCTGAAAGTAAATCCAGAATCATGACCTATCATCTGTTGAGTTTATTGAGTTTGTTTAGGTTATGTGGTGGTCATCTTTTGATTATTATTTCATTTTTCTTGATTGTTTTGATATGCTCGAAAACTTTTACTAACAACCATATCATCTTGCTACTTCTCCATAGTTAGCATCCTCAAACATGCCTATAAAATTATCCATAAAAACTAGAGACACAACACGTCTTGAATAGGCTATCATAACTCACTTAGATACCTCGCCACCAACTACTCTTTTATTTATTTCAAGTCATTCCTGGCCATTAACTATTAGAAATTATCAATGTAATCTTTGATAGACTTCCCTTCTTATTTCAGCATGTGGAGCCTCTAATACATACTTGGGCACAATTGAAAAGAAATATGTGTTCCTTTATCTTTTTCTTCATTTTGTCGTAATAATTGATTTTTTACTTTCATTATCTCTTCTATGTCATCTTTAGTTGTTCCCACCAAACAAATGTTTGGACCTTCAATCTGATTATGATCATTTTCACTCACATTTGTCCAGGAACCTCATTCTAAAAAATAAAAAAAATCTTTTCAACCTCATTTAACTAATCTGATTATGATCATTTTCACTCACATCTGTCCAGGAACCTCATTCTAAAAAATAAAAAAAAATCTTTTCAACCTCATTTAACTAATTTATGAATTCCTTTGTTCGTAAGGTTTTAATAAATTCAGGGATCTTGATATGGAACCTAAAATCTTTAGTTTTATTTTCATCCTGGTCAAAAGGTTATCTTCTTTACTCCTACCTTTAGTATTAGTTTTTAGTATTAACCAAGAACCTACGATCATTTTCTTCTCAACCATAGTCTCTTAAATCCCTCTATTCCAACTAATAAGTCAACTTTTTAACCTACCTCTACATGTCCTCAATAACGAGCTCTTAAACATTTCTCTCATGGGAGGGAGCCTCCTCATCCCCTCCTATCTGACCATGCCCTACTACATGACCTCTTCTTATCATGATTGTTATGTGGCACACAATACATAAAAGAACTTGGAATTGCAACACACATCAAGTAATAAAACTTAGGATCATTGGACTTTAATACATATTGATGCAAGTAAAAGTACAAAAACACACCAATAAATGCATAAAAAATAGAATTTAATGAATGAAAAGGTTGTTGATATGAACTCTAAATTCATAGTTTTATTTTCTGAAAATAAGTCTAATAATTAGCCTCTTAAAGAGCTTTATAACTTCTTTAAATAGGTTAAAAAACTAACCTCTACTAGGTAACACTTCAAAATCCTAATGTATAAAAGAAAGATAACATAAAATCTAGAATAAATAAATAAAATTGGCTCAAATAAGATCTCTTGGGCCTAATTGGAGGTCTTCTGGTTGGGAGTAGATGACTAAACAGTCTCCCTTAAAGAAAAGGGCCTTAAGAATCTCCTAAAGAAATTCGAGCCTAATCCAATGATTATATCAAAAGTTGTGATTTTTTTTACCTGCTATACTAGTTTGGCGTGACCAAACTTACCTAAGAACCCTCAATCCCACATTTAAAGATTATAAGATTTTATTGTAGCTTATATAATGAAAACTTGAAGAGTTAAAACTGAGATTAAAGCGCACCAAAGCTTTAAAAAGGGAAAGGCCCTAGGCTTATTATGTTTTTTTAGGCTTAAGCCACATATACATGCTAGCTCAACTCGGGTCATTATGATTCTTCAACTCATCTTTTCAATTTACTTTCCTTTAGTTTATGCTTTGGTTTTTTTCTTTACTTTTTCTTCTTCTCCAGAGCTTAGATTCTATTATATTGTATAAAGATTTTAAGTCATTTTCTCAAGTTTGTGAACCTTGTTTAGTAGTGCAACTAAATAAGGTAGTGTTGTTGGAATCTTAAAAGGTTGATTGTAATCATTTTGCTTACACCAAGAAACGAGCAATAAAGCTTTTATGATAAATGATTGATCTTTAACAACAACAAATCTTCATCTAAATTAGATTCAAAGTGTTTTAACAAATAAGTGTTCTTAACAACCTATTTTAGATATTGTTTGTGCAATTTTATTCAAACATGCTCGTTATGTTTTAAAGCTTCAGTTTGATCTCATGTTTATAGAATTATTCAGCAAACTTAGTTTTATTTACATGCTTTTTTCTTATAGTTAAACTAAACAAAGAACTCATCTATATTGGCTTTAGATTGTAGTATTCAACTCACTAATAATTTTTGACAGCATACATTGCCATAACCAATCCACATATTAACTATATGCATACATGTATCAATATGACAATCTAGATTTCATCTTATGTCCCATTTGTTTGCTGGAAAATAGTTTCTTTTTGAAAAATAGTTTCCTTAAAAAGTGGATTCTTCGAAAGTGAATTATTTTCTGATGTTTGGTAGTGTCATGGAAAATAACTTGGAAAACATTTTCCAGTGTTTCATTATGTCATGAAAAATGAGCTGAAAAATAACTTATTAATGTTTTAATATTTTATTTTTAAAATTTTTTATCTCACATATATAGAATATTAAATATAAATATTTAATCACTTATAATAAAAGAATGAGATCTAAAAAGTATAATGATGAATTGTTTTTGTTATATCATATATTTATATATAGCTTATTTTATAAAATATAACTATATATGTAATATAAATATTTTAAATATAATATTATAGATATATAACCTTGTGAAATATTTCTTAAGTAAAACCTATTAATATTTTTTTTCATTTGTAAACGCTCAAAATAATTTTTTAGTAGTATTAAGAAAGCTAAATTAGTTAATGGTATAAAGTAAGCGTTAGATATTTGGGTTTTTTTGGTATGAATTTTTTTTTAGAGATAAATAGATACAAAAGTATTTTGATGGGTTTTTTTTTGGATAAAGATGGTTTTTTTAAACGGTTATGGACAATTATCCCTTTAATATATATATATATATATATATATATATAGCATTAGGAAATAAATATAAACATCTTACATCATATATTGACATGCATAAATATTAAGTTTTGATGTCATACACTTCAAATTAACAATTATAAACATATTAGACCAAATAAAACAGGTCAACATACTTATCAAATAACAAACATAGACTTTCTTATAATTGTAAAATCATCTTAGCAATCAAGCCTGCAGTAGTGTTGGTTTATATAATTTTGAACCCAATTTTTCCTCAAATTAGCATTTTTTTACCATAAATGCTTTTTCCAACATTTCATTTTTGACCAAGTTATCAAAAGCATCACCAAGAGTGATCTCCTCAAAGCCTTCAGTTTCCATCACTTCTGTATATAACTCATTAACATCAAGTTGATTTTTGCTTAGGCTTTGAATTACAGATGCTACATCTCCAATCTTTTAAGACAACTTTTCAACACCATCATCTTCATACATTCAATTTCTCTTCCTATGTTGCATTTTTTGTGCACTAGAGGAAAATGTCTCTTTACCTTTCAAAGTTTCTTCATATCCCCCTTCATTTTCAATTGAAATAAATTGCACTTCAGTGTTCTCTTCCAGGCAAAGTTGTCAATTCCGTTTCAGTAAGTGTTTCATTTATCAATTGGAATGAAATATTTCAATTTCGAAGGGTTTCGGCGTGCCGTTTCGAGGTTGTACTATTCATATATATATATATATATATATATATATATATATATATATATATATATATAAACATAATTCAAATTCAAAATAAATTAATTATAAATTATGCAATATAAACACAATGACAAACAAATATAATTTTAAAATTTAAAATATTTTTAAATAGTTAAGATTAAATAGATCTTTAACTTAAAATAATTCAATTTAAACAAAATATCAAAATGTTATGAAAGTAAAATGTTTTAACACAAATATTATAAAGTTAGGTCAATGTTATCAAGGCTAATGGAATTTAAAGCATCCCTTGTTTTGCTCAAATTCCTATAAAATATAAACATAAAAAAAATAACATGAATATAAACCATATATATTACTGATAAATCTAATTTTAAAAAATTAATATCATTGTTAATGAAAATAGTAATAATAATTTTTAAAATTATTATTAATATCATTGTTATTGCAATGAAAAAAGGTTTTTATACTTAGGTGGTTTAATTAATTAAATTGAACAAGATTCAATTTGATTCAATGGCTTTTCAAGAGCGGAACAGAACATGTGGAATGAAACTGAAACATTCTGGCTAAAATTTAGCCGAAAAATCTGGAACGGACCGAGATTTAAAATGAGATGAAAATTGTTCCGTTTTGTTCTATTTTTTGAATTGGTATGAAATGTTTCGGCCATTCCGGGCGAAACGGAAGGAATTGACAACCTTGTTTCCAGGTTGATATCAGCATATGATTTAACATAATTTCTGATTGTCATGTCTTTTCCAACAATAATTATCATTGCTTCATACATATCAAGTGTTTTGTTGACATACTTATCATAATAGGGTGTGCCTATTCATAAAGATTAGAATATGCAATTTTTAATTCCTTGTATAAAGTTTTGGAAACAAAAGTAAATGTAAAATTACAAAAAGTATACTATTTATCATACCTTTACTTCTTCATCATATATATTTTTCGAAACTGTAATCATCTTCAAACAATCATCCTAACCAAAGGCACTTTTATTTTTAAGTTTGGTTATTATTCCTCATTTTTTTTCCACAGTTTTCAAATGATTGTCCACATGCTTATGCTTACATTGCACATTGAACTTTTAACTAATTTCTATAGTCACCTTAACAAAAGATTTCGCTTTAAAGGTGGAAGAAAGCTTGTTTCCTTTAAGTGCCTCCTCGACTAATATCTCAAGTAGCATGTGAGACATAAGCTTAAACCATGTGAAGTGCTTACCCTTGCATTTTTAATTCTTCGTGGTACTCATTTCTATAAAAAAAATCATAAATTTATTCAAAATAAAAATCATACAATATTTAGATTGAATTAGTTTTATACAAAACAAATACAATTAATATTTAAAAAAGAATACATGAAATATATAAAAATTTATAATAAAGTCAACAAACAATCCAAATATATAACAAAAATAATACAAACTAAAGATGTAATAAAAACAAACACATATAATTAACACTCAATTACTAGTTTCTTTGAATGTTATAATAATTCCACATGATTGATGCAATCATTTCTTCTTTTGTTATCCACTCCCTATTCTCTTCCCTCTCCTCCCGTAAGCTGATTGTTCTTCTAATTGGTTCATTTTTTGAATATATTTCTTCTATAAAAAAGGTCATAAGGATCAACTCCTATTATGTGATTATGAATAATACAACATGCAAGCACAACATTCACTTGTGTTTTATAAAGGTTTTCCATCAATTGTTCTAAAACGACTCTTCAAAATACCAAACCCTCGCTCAATAGCGGTTCTCAATGAAGAGTGTCAAAGATTAAATAGCTCCTTTTTATTTTCTGGTGAATGTTCTATAAACTCATTCAAGTGGTATCGAACTCCACAAAAATAAGAAATGATTCCTTTTCGAATACCTTAACCAACATCACCAAGATAATATTCCCTACAAATAAAAAATAAAACCTATTACTATCTTTATCTAATTAGACAATTTGTATGTTTATTGCATATAAGAAATATTTAATTTATACCTTCTGGAATTTTTAGATCGCTAAGTTTTGATAGTGCATCACCTAAAACTCGAGAATCGTGTGCACTTTCTTTCCATCTAGCTAAAACGTATATAAACTTCAAATCAAAAGTTATAGCTGCTAAAACATTTTATGTTGTTCCCTCTTTTCAACCTCAAAACTTTCCTAAATTTCAATAGGAACATTTGCAAGAACATATGTACCATCAATTGCTCCCACACAATCCTATATAAACATGAAAAAATAATTTATAACTTTTTCTTCTAGATGTAATTAATTAACGTATAAAAATATTGGTATTGTTCTCATACCTTAAAATAAAGATAGAATCTGCGATTATTTATTATCTCAGTGGGAACTGTATCCCCTAGGTCTTTAATAAGGCGTTTGTATAACTTAAGAACTACTTTTAATACAATTCTGAAGTAACGATGGATAGTTTCAACAGATCTATAGTATATACCACTAATAAAACAAAATCTTTGGTTCGGTTTATAATTTGTAAGAACACAATTACTTGCTCCCTAATAGACACATTTTGAGTTGATTGTAATAGGTCACGACTTGTGAGAACATCACACAAATTATATAATACAACTGGTTTTATATGAATTTGTTCGACACAATGTTTATCACCTTGATTCAAAATGCTATCAATATAGAATTTTCGTTAAGCAATTGCATTTATACGTAGTTCTCTTGATATATAAATTCTATTTCTTTCTCGTTTAATAATAGCTACCCCTGCAGCTATAACAGTTACAGCTGCTCTCATACATGCTACATGAATAATCTTACTATCCATAATAAGCAAGTGAAGTTTTCTAATAACAAAACCTAAAATTTTTAAGGAAATAAACATTCAAAAAGCATATCATATACTTACACAATTAATACAAGAAATTATTATCAAAATGACACACATTATAAATTAAAAGTTAGAAAGAAGAGGAGTTGATACTGTATCATAATTATTGCAATGATATTTGATTCTTTAAACAAACAAGGCTTTAAAGTGGATTACATATGCAAATATATGTAATAGCTAATGAATGAATGGTCAAGTTGGTGGTAAAGTTTGGCAATAGCCGGTGTGCTCACATATGCAAACAACATGGCCCAATACCATAATATGGTGACAGTTCTCAATCCTTATATTTTATGGTTTGAAAATATAATTTTCTTGCAAAATTTACTCAATCCCTTTACAGTTTCATGGTAACAAATTGTTTGTGCTCTTACTTGCCATCATTTATTGGTACAGACCGAGATCAGTTTACTAGGAAGGGTGTCTCATCCGAACATTGTAAAGCTTTTGGTTATTTGTCTTGAAGATGAAGAGAAGATCCTTGTCTATGAATACATGCAAAAAAGAGCTTTTAGACTACCAAATATTTTTCGTAGACTACCATTTATTTTCTAGTAAGGAGAAAATCAATTATTCTTAATTTGGAGTTATATTCTGCAATATTAATCTCAACATTGTATAACCTTATTTTTGCTCTTAACACATATGTTTCTCCTGGTATAGAGAAACCAGATCGAGTACTTTCATGGAAAATTAGGCTTAAAATTACGATAAAAATTGTTGAATGACTGTCTTACTTGCATTCATTAGAGCACCTAGTAATTTTCAAAGATATGAAGAGTCCATTGCATAAATAATTCCAAACAATAGCATCTGAGATTTTTAAAAGCAAAGGCCGTTCAATTTCTTATAAGCATCTTATACAAAACAAAGCATGGGGTTGTTATGTTTTTTCCCCAAAAAAACCAAACAAAACATGAAAAACACAACAAATTAACAAGATCACAAGATTTATGCTACAATCACAACTATAAATCCAAACAAAGAAGAGGAAAACAAAAGGTAGATAATAGAGAGACATTTGAGAAAAAGAGTCACCTGAAATAAGATAATTTAATGCTTTAATAGAGATTCTTGTAGATAACAAAGAATAAAAAGGAAATTATTATGATGATTTTTTATTCTAGGAAAGAGATTTAAGAGAGAGA
Source organism: Populus nigra (assembly GCF_951802175.1). Taxonomy (NCBI): domain Eukaryota; kingdom Viridiplantae; phylum Streptophyta; class Magnoliopsida; order Malpighiales; family Salicaceae; genus Populus; species Populus nigra. Next base: position 13,489,632 of record NC_084852.1, read on the forward strand.
TTTTCAACAGCCACATAAAAGTGTTTTTTTGTAGAGATTTTTAGTAAAACTATTTGAGACAGAGAGAGAGGGAGAGATTTTGTTCCAGTGTCCAGAAGTCAAAATGAGATGTTTCTTTGTCAAGAGAGGAAAGTGTTTTCTAAGTATAAGAAAAGGAAAACACTTTCCATGCATTAAAGTTTAACTTTTCCTATGACTAAAATTTATTTTTCATTGACTAACTTTCTATAAGTTTACCAAACATAGAAAAGTAAGAAAAATTGTTTTCAGAAAAGTATTTTTCTAAAAACAAACAAGGCCTTAGACAATAGATAAATATATAACAAATTAGAATTTTTAACAATTACTATTAATTAATCATTGTTCAATTTCTGAAAAAAAAAAGATTTACAAATAAAGAGTTATTTAAATAAATACTATTGCTATGATGGCTAAATGCAAACTTTTTTTTTTTATTAACATAGTTGTTACTTGATTTGATGAAAACTCTAGATTACCAAGTTAACTTACCATGTTAGTGAGCTTTTAAATGAGTGTTTGAAAAGTGTAACTTCTGTTTTTTTTAAATGTGTTTCATTAATGTATATTACTTGAAAAAAAATATTAAATTAATATTTCTAAGTGTTTTCTCGTATTTTTAAAATGTTAATATCAAAAATAAAAAAATAAAAAATTATTTCATGTATTAAAAAAAAACATTCTTTTTTTTTTTAATAAAAATCAACTTATACAATCAATTTGCCAAAGTCGGGCCTGATAAGGATGGATGTTAAGATTGAAATTGAGGAATAAATTAAGACTTGCGAAATTAGAAACCGGTCATATAACCTCAGCTCAGATACATGCAATCATCACCTTTCAACTCGTAAACTTATCCTGATTTTGAGAGGAGAGGCGATAAAATCTAAAATTACTAAAAAGTTTATCGTCAAAACCAACGAGCCCAAAAAACAGTACTGTAATAAAACCAGCAACCGACCTTAACCAGGACAAAAAGGTCATTAAACAAGAACGCGGTAATATACCTGCGGATCTCCCGGTAAACAATAAACAAAGCCAGCCAGCATTCTGCAGGTGACGTAACAGAGCGACAAAAAAAAAAAAAAAAAGAAGAAGAAGGAGACCAGACAACAAAATACGTAAAAATAAAAGAAAAACCCTAGAATAGATTTTAGATTTAGAGATCACTTTCTTTCTCTCTCCTTATGTGCTGCTAGTAGTACCACTAGCGCCTTCTCTTCTATTCCTTGAAGTAAATCTTCTCCCGCAGCAGCCTCTCAATACTGGACCCACTATCTTCTGCGGACTCCGATTCGATCCCGGTAAGTTTTTCTTTAAACACAAACTTTTAGTCTGTTGAATTTCGATTTCGGACTTTGTTTTTCTTACGTGAGATCCATGGGAATTTAGTTTTTTGTGTATGGATTTCGAAATCTGCGTTTTGGCTCTTTTGGTTTGATTGTTTTTATTTTGTTCTTTGTGATTCGATTTCAATCTCTGAAAACCCTATTTTTATTCTATTTTGTCTTTCGTGTTCATGATCTGGTTTTAGGGTTTTTTTTTGTGTGTGTGGATTGAGATAAGCGTTGTTGATTTTGTGGTAAAATAACTGTTGTTGTGATTTAACTCAAAGCGGAGATGATAAAAAGAGTTTATCTTTTTAATGTAATTTTGTATTGAATGTATGTTCTTTTCTGTGTTTTATCTTGTTAAACAACCGAGCTGCGTGATATTTGGTTGATATTTGATTTGAGGGTTTTTTCATGGACCTCCCTGCTTTGCTGGTTTCTTTCAATTAAATTTACAGTTTTTCCTTTATAGGCTTTTCTTATTTGCTGTGAAACTTACGCAGAGATCTCTACTTTTTTCTTGGCTCAGTGCTGACAGGGCATTGCTTGTTTCAGTGCTGCTGGTCATATAAGGTTGATTTTGGTGCTGTCTGATAAGCAGGAAATCTGGGGTTACTCTTCTCAGCTACTTTCAGCTCATCACAATGATTGCTTCTGGGAATGTAACAATGAAGAAGTTAACGATTAAGATTGCTTCCCAAAGAATACAAGCTATTCCTGGGAAAAAGTTGCTTGGTGCTGAACAGAGTTGCAGCGCTTCTATGGGTGAGAATCATGGTTCTCAGATGACAAAACAGAAATCTGTGGCCCCAGTTTCTAGGAAGCGTGGACCACCAGAGATGATAGAGTGTCAACAGCAGAAGAGGCAGAAGATGGATCGTAGTGTGACACAACAGTGTTCTTCCCTTCTAAAATCACTGATGGCTCATCCAGCTGGATGGGTTTTTAATAAGCCTGTGGATCCAGTAGCACTGAAGATTCCTGATTATTTCACTGTTATATCAAATCCCATGGATTTAGGAACAGTAAAGTCCAAGCTAGGAAAGAATTTTTATGGTAGCATCAATGAGTTTGCAGCTGATATCAGACTGACCTTTTCAAATGCCATGCTGTATAATCCTCCATCAAATAATGTCCATAGAATGGCGGAGGAACTGAATGGGATTTTTGAGACAGGGTGGAAAGCTTTAGAGGAAAACTGGAATCATGAAGGACCAAAGTTTGGAAGTGGAAAGATTTCAAGTGGATGCACAACACAAATCGTCAATGCCAAACAGAATTGTCTCAGTATGCCTTCTGTGCACTGTACTACTCTGCCAAAGAGATCAAAAACATCCAAAGAAAACGTGATAAGGAACTTGTCCAATGCAAGTGTTATTACGGAAGTAAGTTATTCCTTCAGATTTTGGATGGATTGGTCTGTAATGAAAAACTAGAATACGGTTTTATCCACAAACAATGATTAATGTATATATGTCCCATGTAATTTGGTTGTTGTAATGTATATTCACAGTTTTTTAGTAATTGAAATCTGCTATGTTCTATGTATTTTGGCTTTTCTTGTATATATTTTCGAAGTCTTTTAGTAATTCAAGGCTGTATTATTTCTGCTTTGTTTATAGGCAAAGCCTACTAAACCAGCAGAGATGCGCAAGTCCCTTGTGCCGAACTCTTACAAAGGTATGAAATGGCAAGAGTAGTGTTTCTGCTTTGTGGCTCTTTTATTGAGGTCTAATTAACAATGCATCTTATAGGTGCTGATGGTGGCGGTAGACATGCATGTGGCTCTACAACTGTGAAGCCAATGTTGATTCCAGTTGCTTCAAACTGTGGTAAATGTGGCAGTAATGCTTGCCGATGCAGCCTCCAAATTGATTCATACCATACAAACTCAGGTGGATATCTCATCTCTATTTTCTTCCTCTGCCTCTGTTTTGATATCTAATATTTCTCTGACCATTGTATCTTTTTCCTTGGCTTAGATATATCTTCTGAGAGATCATCTGGGAGGGATCAGCATGCATGCAGCACTGATACCTCAAAACTGGTGTGTTAATATGCCCCCCATGATTTATCCTAGTGTCTGTCAAAATTCATTTTGTGGAATGTCTGATCAAGCTTTGTTTCAAATTCTGTTTTTTCAGGCGAAAATCATGCCTGCCACACAAACGAGCAAGTCAGATCCAGATTCTGATGGTTAGAAAATTCTCTCTTTTGGTATTTTTAATATTAAAATGCTTAGCTTATGTTTATCTGACTTTTGCAATGGTGTTGCAACTGATATAATAGAGGCTGTTAGTGCTTTGGATGATGAGAATATATGTCCTGGTTCCCAGCTTACAACTCCTGCAACAGATGCAGCTTCTGGAGAAGGTTGGTTACTTGTAATTTCTGAATTAAGTGCTGGTGCTGGTAATTTCACCTGATTTTAGTTCTGATTTTTTTGTTGTCTGTTAGAGTTGAGCTCTCTTTTTGCTGTACCATTGTCTCCAAGTAAAGCTCTTCGTTATGCAACAATAAAGCATCGATTCGCAGATACCATCTTAAAAGCTCAAAATAAGGCAGTGCTTGATAATGTAAGTCATATTTTTTGGGTGGGGTGTTGAATTTTGAACTCTTTAGAATGAGATGAGGCAAACAATGATATGGATGCCTGATTTTCATTTTGTCTTTCTTATTGTTAGGGTGATAAAGCTGATCCAATGAAGATGCGGCAGGTGAAGGAAAGATTGCAAAGGCGGCAGCAGGAAGGTGATTTAAGTAACTCAATATCTTTCTAAATATAGCAAATTCATGTATTCCTTTTTAGAATTGTCTAGAACTCTTAATACAACGGTTTGCTGAAGAGGCATGGTTTGGATACTCTTACCTTTTGGGCTGTCTTTGTTGATTTGCTGTCGTTTTTTTCCACCCAACTGTTGCCATTATATCTTGAATGCCATCATGAATGTGTTTGGAATTAGATGGTTGTATTATGTCTTTGTTGATTTGGTGTTGAAAATTTTGCAATTTTGGTCATCATATTTGTATATTTTTGTGAGAGATTGAAATTAGATGATTATATTATTCATCCTTGTCTAATTGGTGTCCACTTTTTTCTATTTTGGTCCATTATATATCGTATGGGATCTGTATATGGAATGTAAATTGCCAAGTTTTCTAAGCGAGCTCTCTTCTGCCTTCTCTGTTGCATGTCAAATCTTTTTATGTTCATACCAGTTGTCATCTTTTGTTTTAAATGTGGGCTTTGGTTTTATGACAATACAGAGAAGGCTAGGATTGAAGCACAAATCCGAGCTGCTGAAGCTGCCACGCGAAGGAGGGAAGAGACGGAAATGAAAAGGCAACGGGAGAGGGAACGAGAAGCTGCTCGAATTGAACTGCAAAAGGTTTACCTGCTATTTACAATTGAATTTGTAGATCTGGATTCTCCTGGTTGCTGTTGCTTGAAATTGGCTCTTGTTGCTTTTGATTGTCACCGCAGATGGAAAAAACTACTGGGATCGAACAGAACCTAGATATTCTAAAAGAACTGGAGATGCTCTGTGGCTGTTCAATATCACTGAATTACCATTTTGGCAGTGGAAGGATGGAAGTGGTAAAGGGAGCTTGCATTGGTAGCCCACTTGAGCGGTTGGGATTGTTTATAAAAGATGACATTGAAGACGTGGATGAGGAGTTTCTGGATGAAGATGGAGAGGAAGGAGAGATACTCTGTTAGAAGCTCGACAGATTTCTCTGCCAGTTGACAACATCTTTATGGGAAAAAGTTGGGGTGTAAATGGCATTAATTTTGTAGTGGGGATAGAGGGATCGTTGTAACGTAGAAGTAGCTGTATTTATAGGTCGAAGATAAGAGTCCGCTGGTCAACTCACCATTCGTCTCTTGAGAGCACTTGTAAATGATTTTTTCTCTCGCGTCGTATGAACGGTTCACACACGTGCGCGCGCGCGCGCGCGTGTGTGGATATGCTTACACTTGCACTTGAGCTATCGAATAGCCGTGCTGGGATTTTCTTCTATGTGATTGAAAGGTCAATACGTGTCTCCATCTGGCTGGACCAAATGTTTTCCAACCAACCATCGACAGGAGCCCGAAGCCAAGTGGTTCAAGTGAAAAGTCAACCCTTCGAAAATGAGACCAAGAGAAAATCCATCCAGAAACCCCCACGTTGTGTTTGAAGCATGGTTTTGAAATCTAATCCGGTTAATGATCAGGTCAAATGGGTTGATCCGGATTGATTAAAAAAAAAAAAAAGGCAATGTGCACTAATTACTATGAATTAGACACAAAATGCAAAGCAGCAGCTAATGCATCTATAAGCAATTCGCTAAAATGGATTCCATATGAAATTCTGCAATGTCATTGACAATCCAATTATACACTTCAGGCTAGAATATAGGGTCGCTAGTTCTTAAAAGAGAATGAACTCCATCAAATATTTACTTAGCATTACTTTTTAATATATATATTTTTTATAAATATATTGAAATAATATATATTTTTATTTTTAAAATTTTATTTTTAATATAGCACGTTAAAATGATTTTAAAATACTAAAAAATATTAATTAAAAATAAAAATAAAAAATCTCAATTTTTTTTAAAATATTTTTGAAATATAAAAATAAAAAAGCCTAAACTTCTTTCCATCTAATTTTAAAACAAAGCCCAAACGAAGGATTTGTTACTGGGATAAGCCATTATTTTTTAAAATATATTAAAAAAATATATTTTTTTTTATTTTTTAAAATTTATTTTCAATATTATTATGTCAAAACAATAAAAAAAACATGAAAAATTAATTTTAAATAAAAAATAATTTTAAATTCTTACCGAACAACATTTCAACCTTGTTTCCAAAAAGTATATCTACTACTCCTGAGTTTTCATGGCTGAATTTTCCAGCGCCGACTCTTTAAAGAATGTAGAAATATGCAAAGCCTCAACAGCGCTGAAGTTAAGAACAACAAAAAAAACAAAAACCTTGGTGTTGATACTTCAAATTCCTTTCAAATTTTGGTAACTGTGCATTTGTTGAAACTGTTCATTTTGGTTTTCTCTATGTGATTTTGCTTTTCATCTTCATCATTTTGGCTTTTTAAAAGGTCAAAATGATGTAATTATATATATATATATATATATAAAAAGAGGTCGGGTTTCAGTCGAGTTTATTTGCGTCGCTTGGGTTCTAGGTCAATCGAGTTTCGCCGGGCTAACTCCTCAATGGGTTTTTACTTAGATCTGAACCGGTTCCAGGCCCGGTCGACCCGTCGGGCCGGTCCGGGTTTCAAAACTATGGTTCGAAGCATAGTTATTAAACCCGAACCTGCCCGGCGGGTCGACCCGGGACCCAGCCGACTCAGGGGTTAGACCGGTCTAGATTTGTTAAAATACCGGTTAGTGCAATGACCCGGTCAAACCCGGTCGACTCGGCGGATCAACCCGTGACCCGGGCGACCTGGACGAGACCTACCAAGACCCGTTTTTTTTTTAAATATGGGATTTAAAACCCATTGGTATATATACTCTATATTCCCAAGAAAAAAATTATGTTTTTCCAATATGGGATAAAAAACGTCTTGGTTTAAATACTTCAACTTAAAATGATAACATAATATCTTTTTAATGTGGGATTTGAAACCCATTAGTATATATACTCTATGTTCCCAATAAAAAAGTTTATCTTTTTTCAATGTGGTATTTCAAATCCATTAGTTTATATATTTTATGTTCCCTAAAAAAAAAAGTTATATTTTTTCAATATGGGATTAAAAACTCATTAGTATATATACTCTATATTCCCAAGAAACAAGCTATCTTTTTTCAATGTGGGATTTGAAACATATTTGTATATATACTCTATGTTCACAAGAAAACAAACTATATTTTTTCAATGTAAGATAATAAACTTTTTCGATTTAAATATTTTAACTTAAAAGCTTAATATAATATCTTTTTAATGTGAAATAAAAAACTTTTTAAAATATTCTTTTAAACTTTATTATTTATAATATGTATAGCTTATATTTACATGGATTTTCTTAATTTTTTCATATAAAATATTAAAACTTTAATTTTTTAAAAAATTTTCTGGGTTGACCCGAGTTGCCGGGTTAACCCATGAAACCCGGGACCCAACTCTTTGGCCGGGTTTAATAACTATGGTTTGAAGGTGAAAGATCCTTCCATAGAAGGACCAGAACATGCTCTGAAACATCGGCCTCAATGTATTTCTTGGCATTATCCGTTGCACCTACAGTATTTGTGGATGTTCTTACAACTTTGTGATAAATGTTAATTGTGAAGGATTGATAATTTTTGCTTAAAATTATTATTTTGGATAGGTTTGGTTTAATTGTTGATTAATAGTGAAAACTAAATTGTGACATTATTATTATTTGAGATTAGTGATTTTGATATTATTATTTTTGGTATAACTTGAATTAATTGAAAATTTTTTTTTCTGTAATTGAAATATTGTTGTGCTTAAAGTAATTGAAATATTGTTGTGCTTAAAGTGAATAAGAATTGTTGGTTGTGATGGAAGATTTAAATTGAAGATAACTATTATTTATTATCTTGGTAGTTGGTTTGTAAAAAAAAGATGTCAATTTATTATGCTTAAGGCCTTATTTGTTTTTGCGTTTCAAAAGCACTTTTGAAAAAAATTGAATTTTTTTTATTTTTCTTTACTTCAAATTAATATTTTTTTGGTGTTTTTAGATCATTTTGATGTGCTAATTTTAAAAAATAAAAAAAAATATTATTTTGATATATTTATAAATAAAAAGTAATTTGAAAAGCAACCGCAATCACATTTCCAAACAGGCTAGAGATAATTAATGGTGAGAATTAGATAGATTTTAGTTTTGTTATTATGATGACAGTTGTGTTCATACCTGGCATGAAAAGGGAAGAAAATTCCTAATTGTGAGGAAATTTAGGGGGAAATGACTATGTTGATGCTAATCTCATAAACTAACTTAAATTAAGTTCTAAATAGAGTAAAATTATGAAGGTTATTGAAAGGAGAATGTTGGGTCAATAGTAGAATTTCTTCATCTAAATATATACATAAATTAAATATTAGAGACAAATATGAACAAGAACGTTACTGGTTCTTCTGACAGAGTTTCTGATAAGCATGAGCTGCTTGGTGCCAACCATAATGAGGCATCTCAGGCACAAGGACTCTCTCTTGATGCAGACTCATTAAGTGGGAGTGCGACTCGCAGAGGGGGTGTCTTTTCCGAGCAGGATGTATTCATCGGGAAGTATATTGCTCAGTGGAAACCCGATCACAACATGTAAGTTTGTTTTCCTTTCCCGAATAAACAACAAAGGATAAAGTTTGAATAATTAATCTTAATAAACAATTGAAACTTCAAGTTTTCAAATGTTGAGGTTACTTGCACGATAATATTGGCGATGAAATCATCGATGAAAGTGCCTTTGTTTTAATAAAGCTAGGTTTCAAAAAATTCTAAATTGAAGCCTATGATTGATGGTTGGTTCGAAAAGTTTAAGGTTAATATATATATAAGAACAAATTCTATTGGAAGGAGGTTGACAACGGCATGGCCATAAAAGTATGGGAGAATCACATAGCTATTAGGTAAAATTGAATTCAAATTGTGCTATTTTTAAAAAAATTATTAAAATTTTATTTTTCATAATCTTAACTTGCAATTTTTTGTATGAACTAGGTTGCATGATTTCTGGTACGAGGCAAAAAAAAAAAGGCAAATAAATATGCAAAAAATAAAGGTCTTGAAGGGTATTTGGAGTGTTTATATCTAGTACATGATGTCTGAGTGTTTCTTAAGGATAGTCTGGTTCAGAGAACCAAACCAAGAAGATTCATGGTTTCATGACCACGCACACTAGTGAATCCATTCTATTTGTTTCACATGCAAAGTGGATGGTAAGATTATATTTTATATGATAATTATTTTTAAAATTTTTGTATTATATGAAAATATTTAGCTAATAATAGCTTTCTTTTGTAGGCTACGGTGCTTAGACGCGATCCAAGATCAATTGAGCTTTTTGTTGAAACCCACGTGCATAAAGAGGACCATCGGAAAGGGATGCAACAGTTCGTGGATAGTTAAGCCTAAAAGTCCGTGGTAAGTTAGATTTCAATATTTTTTAAGTTATTATTATATTTATATTTTCTTACTTATTTTTTTTCAAGAAACATATAACAATCGATTGCATAAGAGATACAAGTACAATTCTTCGACCCATTCAGAACTAGATCTAAATTTATGGTTAGAGGCTAGATCTATTGATGGACCCAATACAAGTTTATGGTATCTTCAACACTATGGTTGAGGATATGCGGGTGGGCTGCGGTATCTTAACCGTTGGGACCTTGCAATCGGGATCGAGCCAATAATCTCTAGCCATCCAAGCGATTGTATAAGAACAAGTTTAAGTTGAGACGACCTAACTTAGAGCTAAGATGACTCAATTAAAGGATAAATTGAGTGTCATCGAGAAGCTGTTGGCAACTCTCACTGGTACTTGTGCTCCCTCTTGTTGCCATCCTAGTTCTAGTGAATATCTGTATTCGTCTCCTCCTTCAGCTTCTGTCCACTAGATAGTTAAATTGTATTTTTAATAATTTTTTAAAATTAATCATACAAATTTGCTTTTTGATTTTAATTTAATTCTGTTTTAATTTTTTAATTGTATTGTTGTTTTAATTTTTTTTTAATAATTACATATAATACCGATGAACTTTGAAAAGCCAACGAAATTACTGACAGATTAAGTCCCTCAGAGAGTTCCAGAGACTTGAAAAGAAATTACAAGACTTGCCACTATTAGATGTAATTCTATCAGATTAAGTCCGACAGGTTAATTTCATCGGTAATATGCATATAATCACCGATGGATTTACCAATGGTGTATTCTATCAGTAATATGCCACAATCACCTATGAATTTACCGAGAGAATTAATGTTGGTAATGTTTTTTGCTTGGCGCAATAATTCCATTGGTAAATCCATCGGTGATTATACTACCGACAGATTGACCTATAAAATAAAAATCACTGACGATATATTTTTTGACGACATGATTTCATTCGTTATTCCATCAGTAATTGTATTTTTGATTGAATCAGTGTTTAAACACCGACAAAATATTATGTTGGTGATCTGTAATTTTCCGGTAGTGTAAGATTTTATTAGGTGAGTTTTTTGGTGCCCAACTAAATTTACTTCCATGTGTGATATGTATGTGAGAATTCTTGACGAGAGTTGTCTTCTCTTTCTCTTAATAAAACACCTTCTCTTAAACTCTAATGTTCATAAATGGTATAGAAGTTGAATTTAACATGAGGGGAGTTTTATAACTTTAAGTTACTTCTTTAAAAATCAAATAAAAACATTTATAAAACTAGGAACAACAAGAAAACAAAACATAAATTAATACAGTATTTTATACCATACAAATTAATTGTAAAAAAAAAAGTGAATAAACAAACATATATAAAGTTTGTCATTAATTGTTAATTACCTGGTGGTTCATAGAATATACACGACATTTTGAAGGAGTCCAAGCCGATCTCAATCACAAGCATGGTTGTTTACCGATAATTAATTAATAATAAAGTGAAAGGTAGTAATCACAGGTTGTCATGCCCACTTAATTGAATCAATTTTATTATAGAAAATGGGAATTAAGCACGTTTTTGGCCGTATTATGGAGGTGGATTAGATCATGCTTCAAGTAACCTGTAAGAAAGATATAGTCGGCGAAAAAAGTATCATCCATTACGCAACCAGCTTGACTTCTCCGTTGCATTATAACAAGAAAATACAAGCAGCAATGGATACTTCATCTTGATTTGACTGCCAATTAAATATCGATAACGAAGCATCTTCCGTCGTCTATGTCGACACTGATCACTGATCCGTTTCTCTTTCCATCCTTTTCAAATGGATGCCAGAGATACGAGAGGGAGGACTTTTGACAGTCACAGAGGACCAGTTCTTGGGGTCGAGCACATGAACACCATCTTTCGCAGTTACATATATTTTCTGGGATTTCTTCTATATGCATGTGCTTACACTGTTTAATCGAGAAATCTTTGAAGGTTCTTTACTCAAATCTTCTAGAGAAGGGATCAACTCTTCTAGAAGTTGACACAATCTTCCTTTTGCTTTCTGTACATATGAACATTTATCTCTATATATGTTCATATCCGCACCCTGGAGGTACGTGGGATAGGATGCTATGCGTTGGAGTAGAAGCTTTTTTACGTCGTAGAAAACAACATGCGGCGTCGCTAACATACTTTGAAAACTATTATCTGTGAATTCAAGATTCAATGCCCACGTTTAATAAAATAGATTGACTTCATATACGCTAGTAAATGTTACAAAAAAAAACCAAGAAGAAGAAGAAAAAGAAGATGTTAACAGTAACTAAATATTAAATTGCAAGGCTAAGAAACAAATATTAAATGATTTTTGGAAATTTGTTTTCTCTCAGACAACATTCTATCATTATTTCAAAAGAAAGTTTTAATTAAAAAAATAATAACATAATATTAATTCTAATGCAATTATATTTAAAAATATAAGAATAATACAATATTGCTGAGAATTCCTTAGGAGTGTCGTTAGACCCGATCTAATATATCAATATCAAAACCGTATAATCTAACTCCTTACCTTATTTAAGTTTCAAATTAAATTGTTTAAGGATTATCTGATGTAATGCAATGCGATAGACTTGACAAGTTTAAAAACAACCCATGTAATCAGTAAAAAAATTATTTTACTTCAAGAATTTCAAGTCAAAATTGTTTTTATATATTTAATAATATAATACAATATCTAAGATCTATTAATTAATTTAAGAATTTAACAAAATAATATATGTAATAGATTTTAAAGTAATTAATTTTAAAAAAATTAAATTTTAATTTAAAAAAAGGTCAAACACATATCTAGGTGGCATAGCAAACCACCCCTATTAAAAATAAGATTTGATGTGTATGCCTAGTAGCCCATGCAGTGCACCTAAATATTTTTTCTCATTAGACGGATGACACTTGCTCCACCAAATTTCTTTTTAAAACAAAAAAAGAAGAAGCAGACAATGCATCATATGTTTGCCAAGTTTCCGATCATCGGAGAAATGCCATGAAAACTGCGTTGGGGTTTTTTGGAACAATTGTTTTTTAACCCATCTCACCTGGAAACATCTAAAAATACTCTTGTAGCAACAATAAAATGATACCTCAGCTCAAATATTCTCCAAATAAGTTTTTTTTTTTTTTTTAAAAAAAAAACTCTCAAGCTTGATTTATTTTTTTCAACACCATTGAAGCCTAAAAAACATTAATGTTATTACAAAAACAAATTGTAATATAATTGTATAAAAAAATTTGAAGGGCCCTACACTGCATAAGATCAAATATGTTAATTTATATTTATTTCTCTTAGTTTTTGGTTAGTATTATCAACTTTTTTTTTAATATTTATTGGTAAATATATAATTTTTTACTTTTTTATTAAGCACATGCATTAAATTTTTAGTTTATAATTAAAAAGATTTTTTATACTAAAAAAGCATGCTACAACAGATTTAAATTTTTTTAAATATTATTAAAAAGAAATTAATCTGACAGGCAGTGGAGCTCCTGTGAACTAGCTAGTCCACTTTTTTATTGGAATATTAACTATATTTTACTTCGTGGTGGAATTTTTACGTGATTCTCAATAAATTATTGTGCATACTGTTATATAGATTTATGATTAATAAATAAAAGAAATTTTCAATTACTCGGGAAAATGTATATTTAAGTAGAATAAGTATTTTTGTAGCATATACGCACTAACTTTTAAAGTATGTTTTAATAAAATATTACTAGGAATAAAAAATATGAACCATATTCTAAAGATAGTGGAAGGATTAAAGGTAAGGACTAAAGGGAAGTGACCATTTTTTATTTGACCCTTTTATCCCATTATGTAGGGCTAAGGGTTTTGTTTTTGTTCATTAATAAAAGATAATTAAACTTTTTATGTATTGATAATAATGGGTAATGTGTTATTGAGATATAAGAGATGATAATTTAATTTAAATCTAATTGATACTGATTGGCCTGAACAATTAAATATATTTTAAACTTGATAAATAATAAGTAGAGTATAAATATTGTTGAAACCCGACCAGTAACTTACTTAAATTTAACCTAAAATATATATTTATATTATATAAATATATTTGTAAAATATTTAGATTTTTTTAATATATATCCTTATTATTATCCTATCTAGAAATTGACATCCATGAAAAAAGATTACATATAAGATAAGATGGTAAAGGAAAGCTGTTACTTAAGTTTCAAAAATACATTAAATAATTATATTTATTTTAAAAAATATCTGAAAGCAGCGCAGTAAAAATTGGTTTTCAAAGTATTTTGTATTTGAAAATTTATTAAAATAATAATTTTATTATTATTTAAAAAAATTATTTTTAACATAGCATATCAAAATAATATAAAAATATCAAAAAAATATTAATTTAAAAAATTAAATAAAAAATTATTTTTTAAAAAAAACTTATAAAATACAAGAATAAAGTGTTGTTTTAACTTATAGCTAGAGACGTGTATTTTCGTACCAAGGACTTTGGTAAGGGGACCATGTTTTATATGCGGTTTAAATATAGTACCCTTTCATATTGTATAATATCCTTTTCAAACTAAACCTAATATATTATTTTAGTTCATTGATTGATTCATTGAGCATAAGACTATATATTAGGAGAGGTACGTATTCCATCTTCATTAAATTCTCACTGTAAGTTTGGACTTGAAACCCGTTAATGGAAATTAATATCAAATATATATTTAAAAACTAAAAAACCCTAGAAAAAATATAAAAAATGATAAACATATGATGTCAATTAGTAATGCTTGATTTTTTAGAGTTCAAATATAAAAAGAATTTTTAAAAATACAACTTTTTTAAGACTAAATTTCTAAATTATTACATTTTAGTGTTTTTTCTTCCATCTATACAATGAACACATCATCTTTTACATTTGTTTAAACATTGTGATCTCAAACAGAGAAATAACACACACGCATAAAGGTGGAATCAAGAATTTTTCCTGCCCTAAGCTATTAAATAAATATATAAATTTTTTTAAGATAAATTATTAACTCATGTGCATAAATTTTTAAAATTAACAGTAAAGTTTTAATTTAAATACACTACCCAAAATATTAAAAAATAAATTTAAAAGTATATAAAATTGAAGTGAAAGTAAAAACAAATTCATTATTGAAGTTACATCCTTCGATGTTTTGTGAAATATAATATAATTCATCTATAATCGAATCTGAATCGATATTATAACAACCCCTCAACCGGGATAAAATAACAATCTCATGTTAACTAGAAAAAAAAATAATTAAATTTTTTTCCTCTCTCAATTCCTCCTTCCTTCACTTGATTCTTCCTTATATTAGTATTTTATAAGTTCGACTTTGTAAGTTTATAAGGCTATTTTCTCATTTTTTTTTATTTTTTTCTTTAGATTTTTTTTTATGTTTTTCCCTTACTTTTCTCTCTCGTCTTTTCTTTTCTTTCTTTTCCTATATTCTGCTTCCTCCTAGTTGGCAACATATATATATATATATATATATATATATATATATATATATATATAAGAACTAATTTGTTTTATTTTTAATGCCAAATATTAATTTTACCCTTGATGAGTCGTTTTGCTTTTAGTTAACAATGTTTTTTTAGCACTACCAAACTATGTTCATCTTAAAATTTTAATCAGATTTTATTCAATATATTTTAAGATTCCTCGTAAAATTACAGCTCAATCTGATGGTCGGATTGAAAATTACATCCAATAACGTAAAACTGGTTAAATTGTGATTTTTTTATCAAATTTCTGAATTTCTCTAAAAATTCTGAAATTTTAACCCAAGTTAAAGCATTATATTAGAAGGCTCTACATAAATTTTTAGAAGTTTTTGATACCTCAATCGAGAATTGTATTTATTTTACATAAAATTAGTAAAAAAATATTGATAAAATATTGATCTAAGCTAGAGCCCATTACATGCCTCCACCATTACCTGCACGTGCATATATATATATATATATATATATATATATATATATATATATATATATATATTGACATTGGTTTTCTTTAGATTAGCTCTCGTTCAATTAATCAACTGTATTCTAAAGATGGTGGACGGATTAAAGGTAAAGACTATAGGGAAGTGACAATTTTTTATTTGACCCTTTTCTCCCATTATGTAGGGCTAAGGGTTTTGTTTTTGTTCATTAATAAAAGATAATTAAACATTTTATGTATTGATAATTGGTAATGTGTTATTGAGACATGATGAATTAATCATTAAGTACATGGGATGATAATTTATTTTGAATTTAATTAATACTGACCGATTTGAACAAATAAGTATATTTTACATTTAATAAATAATATGTAGTGTATAAATATTGTCAAACTTGATCCGTAACCTATTCAAATTTAATCTAAAATATATATTTATATTATATAAATATATTTGTAGAATATTTAAATTTTTTTTAATATATATCATTATTATTATCCACTACACCATTAAACAGTTTTACCGACGGACTAATTCTGTCGGTGACAGGAATGAACTCCACCGGTGAAATAATTACTGACGGAACAAGTCCATCGGTATACTAGTCGTCGGTAACTCCCATTTCAGTCGTTAAGTTTGTCACAAATAAAAAAACACCCACTGACAGAACACCGACAATCTTACAAGCGGATACGCGCGTGCCAAAAAAAACGTTTCCAGCGGGAACATTACCGATGGAATAAATCTGTCTGCAATTTCAATGGTAATTATCGACGGATATTCCATCGGTAATTATGGCATCGGTCGTAATTGTTTTTCAATTCTCTGTGAAATACTGACGGATAATATCCATCGGTATATCCGTCTGTATGTAATCACTGATGGAATATATCCGTCGGTAATTATGGCATGGCTAGTAATTGTTTGGCAACTCTCTGTGAAATACTGACGGATATTATCTGTCGGTATGTATTTCGAAATATATATAAAAAATAATTTATTAATAGTAAAAAACCTTAATAAACAAATAAAAATGGATTAAACATTAAAAATATAAAAGTAATGTTAAATAATATTCATTACAAATTTAATGTGTTTAAAAACAAAATTAAACTAGAATAGCGGCGGAGTTGGAGGAGGAGGAGGAGGAGGAGGCTGGTTGTTCCCGGGACCATACGGCCAAAAAGAAGCTGCATAAGTATCGTCACCCATCTTTGATCTCATCTCCATGACTATTTGACGGAGCTCATCATAATTCGTCGAGAGTTGTTGATATTGTTGTTTCAACGCATTGAACTCCTCAGACTGGGTGTTCGATACTGATGGAGAGCTTCCAACGGTTAAGACACCACGAGCCGAACGCAAGTTTTCAACCGTAGTGTTGGAGAGCCCGTAAACCTGATTTTTATCGGGTCCACCAGATGATCCCGCCTCCATCCACAAATCTGGATCAAAATCTGGATGGGTCGACGAATTGTCCCCATATCTCTCCCTCAACCGGCTATTATAGGTCTCCTGAAAATTCCGTCGGTAAAAAAATCATCAAATGCAATTCAAGATGCAATTCAAGAAAATAATAACTTACAAAATAAAATGAATGAACGAACATACCACGAAGTGCTGAGCACCGTTGTCCATGAAAATAATAACATGCGTCTCTACAAACAGCTCCATTGGACTCGGCTCACGTCCAAGAGACGCAGCCTGTAAGGAAAAAATAGGTTGAAACTTAAATATATTATAAGGAACGACAAATTAATTAATGATATATTTCATTAAAATTAATCTTACCATGCGCTTTGCATGTGCGCTAAATGGGACGGATCCGCCAGTGTGCGTGGTCACCGAACCATGAATTTGCCGGTTCCGGTTGTCAGCCCCGGACTGTGAGCGCCGTGAGAACCGCTCTGAGGTCACGTGCTCAATATATGCCGTCCATATTTGCCCCGAGATGAATGGCGATTTGAATTCCTGCCAAACCACCACCTCATTCCATCCTTCAAGACTGTTATCCCTCGCATGTCTTTTTGATTTTTTTTGGGTGTCATACCAAAAATCATGCAACCTACTTCCATAGTAAGAAATTAGAATTTAAAATATAAAATTATAAAACAAAAATAAATATTATTTTCGATGTTACCTAGTTGTCGCGTGATTCTCTCATACCCTCCTAACAACATTGTTGTCGCCCTATCCCACTCAAATTTGTTCCGTGTACATAAATAATTCATATAAAATAAAAATAATACAAGATATAAAATTATAAAAATCATTTATTAAAAATAAGCTGAAAATTAAAAATTAACACCGATCTGAAATCGCTTAAACCATGCATCGATATTAGGTTTCCACTCAGGATGTCTGGAAACCTGGCTTTATTGAAACAATAGAATCTTCATCGATGATTTAAACGCCAATGTTATAGTCCTTGCAGCCTCAATGTTTGTGAACTTGAAATTAAATAAAAGTAGTAATTTTAATTAGTTGTTCATAAATTATGTTATAAGTATATATATAAAAAAACTAAAACCTAAACAAACTTACATTGAGAGGTCATCCTTCCATTGTGCCTGGTACTTGCGGGTGAATTGACCCCGCTGTGAAGACACACCGCTTCTGCGCTGTGAAACCGCGCTAGAAGAGGCAGCATCACAAGTTAGCGTAGATTCCTCGCTGTGATCAGCACCTAAGGATATGTCCTCCTCGCTGCTAGAAGAACTAGCTGCAACCATCTTCTGAAGACGTGCTATAGATTTTATTCTACGCATCTACACAAATTTATACGAATAATTACATAATTAACTTTGATTATTTTTTAAAAAAATTCAATAGAGTCTCCACTATACTGGGGGGTCCCAAGTTATCGACACAATCATATTACACTTTTAATTTTATTTCACATCCCAATCCAATCATCCTGGATCTCAACCCAACTCATCATCATCAACACAACATTTTATTCAATAACATCATATAATGATATTCAAGTAAAAGAATCAATTTCAACTATGAACATTCATTGTTAAATTGGTACTTAGAGTTACAAACATTAGATTAAAGTCATACATTCAAATTTATGGATTAATATTACATTTCAAGTTTTAGGAGACAAGAATCTTAATTTATAAATAATTACATGGTCAAAAACAAAAGGTAACTAAATCAATATAATTCCTAACACGATCAACCCTAATGGACCTCAAAATAGAAATTAACGTGTACACATAAATATAAAAATGTAATAACAAGCAATAACAATGACATGTAAACAATAATATCCTAAATTAAGATAAAATAATTAAATGTAATTCTATATATATAAATTAACATTTTAAACATAAATTCAACAATAACAATTATACCAATACAAACAATAATATCCTAAATTAAGATAAACTAATTAAATGTAATTCTATATATATATAAATTAACATTTTTAACATAAATTCAACAATAACAATTATAGCAATACAAACAATAATATCATAAAATGAAAAAATAAAATGAAAAAACTAAAAAACACAACACAAAACAACATAAACACAAAACAAACAATACACAAAACTAAAAAACACTATATCAATTCAAAATAAATTTGGGAATAAAAAAATGTTGACCTTAATAGTGTGTTGAATTTAAGATTTTATCTATAAACAATACACAAAACAAAGAACACCAAAAAAAATAATCATAATTAAAATAAAAAAAATACAAAGATAAAGAAAAAAGAATACATACCTTTTAAAACTACCACCAAATAGGGGTAAATCTCTTCAAAAAGCCAAATGCAACCGGAGAGGAGAAGAGAAATGGAGAAGAAGAGAAACTGAGCCGAGAGAAAAAAACGAACCAAATGGGGGGGAAGGGGGTGTTTTATATGGCAATTTTTTCGACGGTGTTTTATATGGCAATTAATGCAACCAGACATTAATTGTTGTCGGTGGCATGAAATTCCGTTGGTAATACCGTCGGAAATTAATTGAAATGCGCATCAAAATTTTTTTGAAAATCCTACCAGACTTTTCGATCCGTCGGCAAATCCGTCAGTATTTGTGCAGACAGACACGTGTCAGACATGCGTGCTTCGGGATATACGTAAATCCGTCGGTGAGTCCGTCGGTATATTACGTTGGCAAATCCATCAGTGTACCTGTCGGTGATTGTGGCACAATCCTGTACTTCTTTTGCAACTCTCTATGAAATACTGACAGGTTATTGGCCGTTAGTGAATCCGTCGGTGAAAGTGGCACAATCCCGTAAATTTTTTTCAATTCTTTGTGAAATATCGACGGGTTATTGTCCGTCGGTGAAAGTGGCACAATCCCGTAAATATTTTTCAACTCTCTATGAAATACCGACCGATTATAGTCCGTCGGTATACCCGTCGGTGAAACCGTAAATTTTTCTTATTTTTTTTTATGTAACCCTGTCACAAAATCTTGAATTGCAATCTTACAGCACACACATCACAATAACAAGGGCTGAACATTAAAGAAGAATAAATATTTCATGTTTCAAATTATTACATTATAAAATAAGGCTTTTTAAAATGTTTAGTTAGTCGGAATTTTCATCTTCGTCCTTTATTGAATTGTTATCATCAGCTTCATCGCACTCTTCAATTTCATTATCATCTTCTTCAACAACATTCTTTTTTCTACTAGTAGAGCTCAGAACAACGTTCAACTCCTCTGCGTCAACATCAACAAGACAATCGTTGAAAACACGAAAATTCAATTTTTCTTCTAAGTCAATCGACGGAGCAACTCGGTATAGTTCAACCAACTCACTAGCTTGAAAGACTTCATCTATCACACTTGTGTCTTCGTTCTCATCCTGAACAACCTTGACACGACCCTTGGGTTTTGTTTTTAAAACGGATAACCAATCAACTTTTTATCGGTCCTTTCTAAAGGAAGGAGTGTATGTGTAATAAACTTGTTGGCATTGCTTTGCGAAAACAAAGATGTCGTTTACGTTGCGGTGTCTAGATTTTGAGTTGATTTTAACGAGACCATAGTGAGGATCTACTCTGATTTATCTGTCAGTTGTGTCATACCAATATCATTTGAATAAAAACACTCTATTTTGCTCGCTATGATATTACAGTTCGATAACCTCTTCCAATCTACCGTAGTAGTCAACTTCAAACTCACTAGAAGTCAATCCCTTAATACAAACACTGCTGTTGTATGTCTTCCATGCTCGTATTCTTCAGTATGAAAGACATATCCATTGACAAAATACCTGTTATAGCACACCACCTCCCATTTGATAAACCTAGCTTGTAAATTAAATACAACAATGATCAATAAACGGATATTATGTAACATTGACTACAATTAATTACATTGCAAGAGATAATGAGTTTGTGATAGGACTTACATGTGTTCTAAACCATGTGGCAAATTGTTCATCTTGTAATTGAAAGATCTGGGATTCGGTCAATTGTGAGTTATTAGACAGTAAGTATCATCGATATTGCTTGCAAGATTTTTCCAAATTATATGAGTGTATGGTATCACAAAACATAAATAGTACACTCTTGACAAAATTTAAGTCGAACATTTACTTACTTAATAAAAGGTCTCAGCTCATCATAGTTAAATAGGACATAATTGTGTGCTTGTCTGAACTTTATTTCAGACAAATATCTTCATCTCACGGCATGTTTAGGTGTGGGTCGTCCAGGATTGGAGAATATTGACAAGTTCCCACTTGAAGGCACTTCACCACCATCATCATACCATGGAACACGATTTATCCCCGTTCTCAAATGAGGTTCGAAATAGTATGAGATAAATGTTGAGATCTCCTCAACAATATAGGCCTCACATATTGACGCCTCAACATGCGCATTGTTCTTAACCTTTTTTTTAAGATTAAACAAGTACCTATATATATTAATAAAAAATTATCAATTAAAAACATTAAAATAAAAACATTTAATTATAAATTACATAGCTCATGTAATATCTAACCTCTCGAATGGATTCATCCATCTGTACTGGACCGGTCCTCCAACTTTTACCTCAAACGGTAAATGTACGGGTAGATGCTCCAATGAGTCAAAAAATGATGGAGGGAATATCATCTCAAGTTTGCATACCGTCTTGACGATATTCTTTTCAAGCCTTTCAATGTGATCAACATTCAACTTGCTGGAGCATATATCTCTGAAGAAATGACTAATCTCCGTTAGTGCATCCTATATCCCCTTTGGCAACAAATCACAAAAAGTTAATGGGATGAGTGTTTGCATAAACACATGGCAGTCATGACTCTTCATTCTATATAATATGCATTCCTCCGTATTAACCAACCTTGATATGTTTGAGGCGTGTCCATTGGGGAAACGTAGAGTCTTAAGCCATTTGTAGACTAGTAGTTGTGCATTTTTCTCTATCACGAAACTTGCTCTTGGATTTGCGACCCGTGACCCATCACAAACCAACTCCATATTTTTAAGATTATAGAATAGTGCTACATCCAATCTAGCCTTGATGTTGTCCTTTGTCTTCCCTTTCACATCTATGACGGTGTTGAAAATGTTCTCAAACACATTCTTTTCAATGTGCATGACGTCAAGGTTATAGCGGAGAAAATTGGTCTTTCAATAAGGAAGCTTCCAAAAGATACTTCGCTTCACCCAATTATGGGTCAAACCAAAACCAGAAAACTTATGCTTACCTAATTGGAGACCAAACACAATTTCACTGTACTCTGACACAACATCAAACAATTCTTCATCGAAAAGACGCGAGAGTGCAACATCATTTTCAACTCTGCCAATAAAGAAATCCTTTCTGTTCTTTCTGTACCTATGGTTATGTGGCAAGAAACAACGGTGACAGTAAAAAAAAGAAGCTTTACCCCCGTTTGTTAGCTGAATGCCCTGTTGTTCTCCATACAGTATGGACATGCTAGCTTTCCATGCGTGCTCCAACCAGAAACCATTCCATAAGCTGGGAAATCATTGATAGTCCACATCAAAGTCGCTTTCATAACAAAATTTTGTTTCCTCGAGATGTCATAAGTCAGAGCTCCGGAGGACCATAACTGCGCCAATTCATCAATCAACGGACGAAGACAAACATCTATATTTCGCCCCGGACTGCTCGAACCTGGTATGACCATAGATAAAAACATGAACTCCGGCCTCATACACATCCCTGGTGGCTAGTTATAAACCGTCAGTATGACCGGCCAACAAGAATAAGGAGCAGCAAATGACCTGAATGGGTTGAATCCGTCTGTACACAACCCAAGACGCACATTCCTTGATTCAGCTGAAAAGTGAGGATGCATACTGTTAAAGTGTTTCCAGACTTCACCGTTAGAAGGATGAACCATCACTCCATCAACTGCATGGTGTGATTGGTGCCATGTCATGTGCTCAGCAGTCCTTGATGACATGAATAACCTCTACAGTCTAGGTGTGATTAGGAAGTATCTAAGTTTTTTATATGCCACGAGAGTCTTCCCTCTATCAGTTCTGGGTTTGTAACAGGAATGCCCGCATGTCATGCACTCGGTCATCTCAGCATTTTCAAGGTAGTATAACATGCAGAAGTTAGGGCATATATCAATTTTATGGTATCCTAAACCGGGGGGTTTCATCATGGACTTGGCAGCATAGAAGTTCTCTTTCAGCATGTTCCCTTCAGGTAAAATGCTTCTCGCCCATTCAATAATTTTGTCATAACCGGTCTCACTCAACCCGTGATCTAACTTGATGGTGAACACCTGTGCTACGGCTGATAATTTACTGTGGTTCGTGCAGCCATCCCATAATGGTTCGTCAAAATCTCTCAACAGATCAAAAAACCTTGTTGTATCTACATTAGGTTCTTCTTCTACGATTGAACATTCCCTGACATTACCTTCACTCATTCTCATTGCATCCATAACCATATTCTTGTAAGGATTACTGTTCTCATTTCCAACTTCATGCATGTTGCTAGCACTAGAAGTTGACCCAACCACCTGTTCTTTCATGCTCTCATCAGGAACAAATAGTTCTCCGTGAGCATACCAACACAGGTAATCTTCCATGAACCCTTTGGTTAGAAGATGCATCGTTATAACATCTTGATGCAGAAACTTTAAATTTTTACACTTCCTGCATGGACACCTAATACCGCCATCAGTAAAATTCCTCGAAATAGATGTTGTGAAATTAATAAAACCCTGGACACCGTTACAATAATCCATCCTCCGCAATCCTTGGGGTGAGTCCCGATACATCCATGACTTCTATTGAATCTCTATAAAACATAACAAAAATATTGGTTTTCCCCGACATTATCCAACAAACTAAAACAACACTTATGTTAAATATTTATTATCAATTATCAACGTTCAACGTTCATACATACAAATTTATACATATATAAATTTATAGAAATCACAACTTCGAAATAGAATTGATAACAATTAAACAAAACTCGTTAAACAAGCTATTAATTATTTATTTCATCACAACGACACATTTAATTCGGTGTAATTCAAACAAAATTTCAACAATTTACAAACAAATATAATTTGACAAAATCTAAAACAAACTATAACAACTACAAAATTATACATTCATACTACAAGTTTCTTTGACAAATAACAATTAAACAAGTACAAACGTTAACAAAATATATATACTACAACAATAAAATTCACAATTAAATATTAAAACTAAAAAGGATAGATTTACTTACAAAAAAATGATAACATCTACAAGAAACAGATATTGTGACCACGTACAAGATATAAAAAATTAACTTGAGTGCTCGTGTTGAGAATAGTGGAGAGTTGGGATGGGTGGTTGGTTGCAGTTTGGGAGGGGAAAGATGGGATGGGAAAGAAAAAGAAGGAGAAACAGAGGAAGAGAGTGTCGGCTGATGGGTGGGTATATAATGGTTTTTTTCCGATGGAATCACCGACGGAATGAATCTGTCAGTGATTCCATCAGTGATTCCACTGGTGACAGTGCCACGTCACTGTATGGCTATCTCAGTTTGAATCTCTCAGTCATTCCGTCGGTAAAATCGTCTGACGTCACCACGCCGTTGCATATTTCCAGACAAACTGTATACCCCGTCGGCAAAATGGTCCGTTGGTATATACAGACAGATTTTGAGATGGAATTATTTACGTCGGTAATTATTACCGACAGAAAAAGTCTGTCAGTAATTCCGTTGATTTTCTCTGGTTTTCTAGTAGTGATCCTAGCTAGAAATTGACAAAGAAGAAAAAAGATTATAGTGCTAGTATAAGATGGTAAAGGAAAGTTGTTAGTTAAGTTTCAAAAATATATTAAATAAATATATTTATTTTAAAAAATATTTAAAAGTGTAGTGGTTGCTTTTTACAATATTTTTTATTTGGAAATGTACTATTAAAATAATAATATTATTATTTTTTTAAAAAAATTATTTTTAACATCAGCACATCAAAATAATATAAAAATATCAAAAAATATTTAATTTAAAAAAATAAAAAAATTAATTAAAAAACACTTTTAAAATATAAGAATAAAGTTTTTTTTATTAACGTAAGTGTTCAAATCAGCTTACATGTACCTCAACTAATTTCACGAACCCTAAAATTAACAACTATAGAAGTGTCTAGTAGCTTTATGTTTATAAAATTCAAACCTCTAATCTCTAAAAAAACAAATTTAAAAACGTGCCAGTCAAATTACATAATAAAGCGTTGTTTTAACTTATAGAGACGTGTCTTTTCGTACCAAGGACTTTGGTAAGGGGACCATGTTTTATATGCGGTTTGAATATAGCACCCTTTCACATTGTATAATATCTTTTTCAAACTAAACCTAATATATTATTTTAGTTCATTGATTGATTCATTGAGCATAAGACTATATATTAGGAGAGGTACGTATTCCATCATCATATATCCTTATATTCTCACTGTAGGTATATATGGACTTGAAACCCGTTAATGGAAATATCAAATATTTAAAAACTTAATAAAAAAAACCCTAGAAAAAATATAAAAAATGATAAACATATGATGGCAATGAAATAAGTTTTGTAGGACTCAAATCTTTTGAATTTTCTTTAGGTTGCCATGTGATTTTCATATTTTAAAGGGTTATTTCAATTTTTTAACCTCTTAACAATAATATATATGTAAAATAAACTTACTATAATTAAGTTTTACTTATATTTCTATATTTTTTCTTTAATTAGTAATGCTTGATTTTTTAGAGTTCAAATATAAAAAGAACTTTTAAAAATACAATTTTTGTAAGACTAAATTTCTAAATTATTACATTTTAGTGTTCTTACTTCTATCAATACAATGAACACATCATCTTTTACCTTGGTTAAACATTGTGATCTCGAACAGAGAATTAACACATACACACGTGTGTGTGTGTACACTTTATTTTTAGATGAAAAATATCAACATAATTAACAAGATATTTTGATATTATTATTTTAATTAAAAAAAAAACTGCTCATGTCCAACCCGCATAATTTGCTAACACTTTTGAGCTATATATACAAGCAGGATCCACAAAGTTTAGATAGTGGTATAGCGCAGTTTTCCGAAGCAATGGCATCCTCGAAGTCAGATAGCTTAGATGTTCATTCTGTAATTAGTGTTATGGAGCTCGTCAAAGAGCCCATAATCTCAGTCCCCCAAGAATATGTTCACATAGATCAACAAAACCCAACCTTTTCTGTTTGCACTGATCATCCCCTTCCAACTCTTCCCACCATTGATTTCAAGCTGTTGGTCTCGGTGGATACGACGGATTCGGAGCTAGAAAAGTTGCACTCCTCTTGCAAAGAATGGGGTTTCTTTCAGGTTAATTTTGTTCCCCGCTATCTCTTATGTTTCTTTCGACTTTTATAGATAGTTAACATAATTACGATCACTTGGCTGCTCATTTTGATATATATATATATATATATATATATATATATATATATAAGACAACAACAACACCAAACATACACTGACAGTCAAGAGATTATTTATACAGTTGGTGAACCATGGTGTTAGCTCATCACTGCTGGAGCAGCTGAAACATGAGATTGAAGAATTTTATAATCTTCCATTGGAAGATAAAAGGAAATACATGGTAAGGCCAGATGATTTTCAAGGGTATGGCAATACAAAATTAGATGAAATACTTGACTGGGGTGATAGATTCTATATGATTACCAATCCTATTCATCACAGGAAGCCACATCTTTTCCCAGAGCTCCCACCATCATTCAGGTCCAGCTCCTTTCCCCTCTATCTCCCCTCCTTTCTCTTATGGAGTGTGTGTGTGTGTGTGTGTGTGTGTGCGTATTCATATTTTTTCATTTCTGCATGCAGGAATCCCTTGGAATGTTATCTGCTGGAATTGCAAAGACTTGCGATGAAACTGCTTGGGTTTATAGCAGAAGCTCTGAAAGTGGACTTGAAGGAGATTGGGGAGATTTTTGATGATGGGTTACAATCAGTGAGAATGACATGCTATCCCCCATGCCCACAGCCAGAACTTGTTAGAGGCTTCAGACCTCACTCAGACGCCACTGGCATCACCATACTTAATCAAGTCAATGGTGTAGATGGTCTTCAGATAAAAAGGGATGGGGTTTGGATTCCGGTGAAATTCATCCCAGATGCTCTTGTAGTAAATGTGGGAGACATTCTTGAGGTTCGCAATGCTTATCTCCACCTCTCTCTCACCTAAAAAAATAATAAAATAAGAAGAAATCTAGCACGTGATATATTGAGTCTTAGTCTTCTATTTATTTATTTTAAACCCTAGCTAATTTCAAGATTTGTTTTTTCTCGGTTTTTGGTAGATTCTGAGCAACGGTGTCTATAAAAGCATTGAGCACAGGGCCACGACAAATTCCAAGGAAGAAAGGCTCTCTATGGCTTTTTTTGTCAGCCCCAAATTCGAGGCAGAGGTTGGTCCTTTGACTAGTTTAATCAGCCCACAAAATCCACCATTATTTCGAAGAATAGGGATGGAAAAATACGTCAAAGACTTCTTCTCCCGCAAGCTCCATGGGAAATCATTCTTGGAGGACATGAAAATTGAAGGAGCTGAAGAGGCTAAACTGCTTGATGGCAATTGACATCTCTCCACATGTCGAGAGACTGCTAGCTTGTACAATATGTTATGGTTATGTTATAGTGTATGTTGAAGCAATAAAGGACTGCCGAGCTATGTCCAGTGTAATAAATGTAAAGTGTGCTGTAGGGGTGTCTCTCTGTCCTGTCATATTAAAGCTAATTCATGCATGAATATGAATATTTTTTTTTATGAGAATAGAAAGCTTTTATTAAAAGCCCGTAGAGCCATAAAGTTAGTGACTCTCAAGTCTAAAGGCTATAAAAAATTATAGCCAAGCCAATAGTTCTTTTTGTCTGACTAGCAATACAGCTGAAAGCACTCTATCATCGCCATGGCCTGCTACAAGGGCTACACTGCAACCAGCTCACGGTTTTTTTTCATAGAATCTGATTCAATGATCCAACTGAATTGATTTGCGAAAGAGTACTTGGAAGTAGTGTCGAGTGCTAACACTTAAACTTCGTTTGACTCATTAGTACATGTAGGAGCCCAGAAGCAGCAAAGAGAGGGATCTTCGTGCACCTAAGAACACCTTCAATCACACAGCTACCAGGTTTAATTTCCCCAACGAAGATCCATTAGTTTTTTCTTTACAACCCACAGAAATGCCCTTGTGCAAGAGCACATAAATTAACCATGTTTCATCCTATGAGCAGATTACGTAATACATAGAAAGGTGTATATTAACATTAACATTAATATTAAACTAAAATATGTGGTGTTTTCACTGTACAATTATTGTGAATTAGAGGTGAAAACATAGTAGATTGTAACTGTAACTTCTTTTTTTCTTCTTTTTTTCATCTTGACAAAAAAAATTTCAATTCTCTTTCCATGATTTATTTTTTTAGAATTGAGTTTGGTGATTTGTTTTCATTTTCTTTCTATTTGGTTATCATTATATTAAAAAAATATATCGATATTGAATTGATGCTCAATTTTACTAGAAAACTTTTGGTTTTATTATTTAAACAAAATTAAAAATAAGAGGACTAAAATTGAAAGTAAATATAAAATGCAGCCTTTGATGTCCAGATACGTTCATTCAGCTTTTTTTTGAAAAAAATATGCCTTGAGATTTTTGTTAAATTTTAACTTGGTTCTTGTAGTTTGACAATCATACAAACTGGTCCAAAACTTCATTCTATTTATGTTTAAGTCCCTGTTTTGAGAGAAGATCGAGGTAGTCATTGAAAAATGAGAAAGAAGAGAGAAATTCATTGGTTGTTCATATTATGGCAAAAAAATTTTTGTTATTAGTGTTAATGAGTTTCATTCGACAAGAGGAGTTTTATTGAGATGTTTTTTATCCTTAATTTTGCTGGAAAAAGTAAATTAAAGTTAAATGTTGGGTTCGGGCAACTACAACAATCGCAAAACAAGTCTCTTTTATGGATTTAGAAGACCTTCAAATTCTTAAGTTAGCATATGACGAAGGAAATGAGCCTTAAGAGGTTGTGTTGTATGTGTTTGTGAAGTAAAGATTAGAGAGAAAAAAGATGAAGTTTTTATTATTAAAGAGTTGATTGTTTACCTTGGGGTTCAAGGCTGTTTAAATAGCCTTGAACCCAGGTAAGTGTGTCCATACAAGAATGAGATCGTCAAAGTCCTTTCCATTTACAATTTTAAACTATATGGAGACAAAGATCCAAAGTGATAACTAGCCATTACAAATTAAAATTGTCATTGTTCTGGATTTTATATGTTGTGTATTGTTGATGACAATAATATAATTCCTCTCTAAAAGACACATTGTCAAGAGGCGTGCCTTCATTAAATACATGTAAATTGATTGTAAATTGACTAAATTTGACCATGAGGTGGTACATTCGAATGTAGTAGTTGGATTGAAAGTACTCGTCTCGTTCAGGGATGGCATGGATGGGATTTTAAT
Source organism: Populus nigra (assembly GCF_951802175.1). Lineage (NCBI taxonomy): Eukaryota > Viridiplantae > Streptophyta > Magnoliopsida > Malpighiales > Salicaceae > Populus > Populus nigra. The sequence continues at coordinate 13,519,124 of NC_084852.1, forward strand.
GACTTAGCTATTCAAGAGTATTGTTTTATTGGGCTTTATAAACACCCTAGTTCTAGTTTGATGGTAGATATTTTTGCTTTGTTGAGCCATTAAAGCTTTAGGACCTCAAATTAATCATGTAAAAACCAAAATAAGTAAATTGTATTGGCTGACCTATTCTAGGTGGGAATTGTGAGGGGGAAACCAGCCTTAAAATAACTAAAAAGAGGAATAAGAATAAGGATGATCAACACCCAAACACCCTCATCCCATTTAAGAGGGGTATAAATACAATGGGAGGAAAAAGAGATGACTTTTCCTCTTTCTCAAAACCAGCAGCAACCTTTCCCTTTCCAAGAAAAACCTACCAAAATCAACTTACATGTCATCTTTCTTGAATGTTTGAGTGAATTGAGAGTTATAGAAAGGAGTGATGACAAAAAACATGGAAGAAGAAGAAGCCTAAATTAAGAGTTATAGAAAGGAGTGATGACAAAAAACATGGAAGAAGAAGGAGCCTAAAGGGCTGGCTGGAATAGCAAAAGAAGGCGAGAAAAACGAAGAGGAAGAGAGAACAAAAATCATCAAAACCTTTCCTAAAGTTGATTAAAATCGCGTGGTAAGAGTAATATCACTTCCTTGTTTGTTACTTCATGATTTCGGGACAAGGGAGAGGATAAAACTCAAATGAAAGTTTTAGGGTTCTCACACTTGTTAATTCAAAAAAAAAAAACAGCTAAATGAGATGATTTAAGAAGAGTATGGATTCATAAAGGACACAAGTGCAGAATCTTTACTAAAAACATTGATGAATATGGATAATTATAATTTATAAATGTATAAACCCTAAACGAAGGCTGACTAGATTGAAAGGATAAAAAACAAGTGAAATGAAGTGATGGAATGTGTAGATTGTGATCTTGTAAAGCCTTAGAGACATGTTTTGAGTTGAAACAGAAACCATTATATGTTAATACTTTGATTTTGTTTTTGTGATTAATGAACCTGCATGATTGTGAACCAAGTGAATGAATGTGATAACATGTTGTTGTTAACATACTTATGATATAAATAATGAATTGTATGCGTAAATTAGGAAGAAAATGGACAACAATGGTCTTGCCAAAAAGGAAAAAACCATAAAGGATACTTTACATGATGAATATCCTTAGAGAAACAAGATATAAGATGGAGATGGAACTCTTGTGTGATGTGAATTTGCTATTAATTTTTGTTGATGAATTGGGATAATACAATTGAGAACATGGAATGAATGATTGTTGAAAACACTATGTTCGGTCATGGAATAATGGTTAGGAGAACCTTTGGAAAATGTACATCTTGAGACTTGATTGTGTATTGTTTGACAACCTTGTGATGAACTTGATGAGATTATGGAATGTATATGGTTCTTGCTCTTGTCCGTGTTAGGTAATATGTAGTAAACTAAAGTGCCTAGAACATATTTTACCATGCTACGATGAATGAGAATTGATAGTATGCCAAAAAAAAGAAAGTAATAAGGGTTACAACCATTTTATAAAGTGATGATGGTTACTAGGTTATCTTTATTAATGTTGATGAATACAAGCCATCGTCATAGGATAAAAACATTACTTATCACTTTTACTTCGTAAATTTAGGTGTGGCTTGGTCAAGGTCTATGTCCAAACTTGGTTGAAGTATGCTATAAGGGAAAAGTTTGGTATAGACCTTATGCGTAACTTAGGGAAAAGTGGTGTAAAAAATGCCTTAGTTTTTGTTGATGATTTTCTGTGTCAGAAATGACTTAGTTTTTGTTGATGATTTTCTATGTCCGTAGTGACTTAGTTTCACTAATGATTTTTCGTGTTGACAATGACATAGTTTTCACTGATGATTTTTCTGTATCGACTGTAACTTAGTTTTTGTTGAAGATTTTCTCATACCAGAAATGATATAATTCTCGTTGATGATTCCAGCGTCAACTTGGCCTAACCCCACCATGAGACTCTAGAATTAAACCCTAGGATTTCCATGAGTAACATACATTTAAAATTAAGAAAAATGTTTGGATATGATGACTTTCATTGCATGATTATATGATATGAGGGCCATTTAAATGTGAACATGTGTATTCTTAGGATATGTATGGTATTAGTTTATGCAATTACTGAATGTGAATATATTGATTGGTGATCATTTAATGTATCAGGCGGTGCAATCGGGATCGAACCTTCGACCTGACGAGGACACCCCACGGGAGGAGCAGGTAAGTGGCCTCCACCGTCTTCTATAATAATATTGGATCCTTGAAATGATTTCTTTATAAAATTATTGCTATTTAGTTATGATTACTAAAAGTCGCTCATGAAATAGTTGATTGAATATTGTGATTAGCTTCAGTTAATGGTATCAGTAATAGATGACCATGTTTGAATATTATGAATATCTTCGACTAATGGTATCCATAATGGATGACCGAGATTGACTATTGTGATTAGCCTCAGCTAATGATATCCGTAATGGATAACTGGGATTGAGTATTGTGATTAACTATAACTAATAGTATCCGTAAGGGATGACCGAGATTGAATAAAGTAATTAGTCTCGGCTAAAGATGCATTTATTGGATGATTAGGGTTAACTAACGGAATTATATTTGGATAATGACACTTGGGTTACGGATCAAGAGAGACCGGGAGTTAACTTTTGTCTCTAAAACTCAAATAGAGTGAATGGGACGTGCGAATAAGATTAACATAGTTGACGAAATTATAAGGATTGTATTAAATATATATGAAGTAACAAAAAGAATTTACTTACCTAAGTTAATAACAAAAATTTCAAAAACATTCTTCTATTCATTATTGTTATATTAGATATTATTCTTAATTCTTATAATCACTTTTGCACTGTAACAGGATAACCAAGAGGCGTAAGAACCCCATTTCATGGTTTCACAGGTTTTGATATAAACTATGTAATCGGATGTTTAAGATGTTATGCATTTTATATAAACAAATATATTTGTCATGAATTTGCCAATAATATGTAGATATAATGATATAAACACATTAATTGTATTATATATTCTTTTCTATTAAGATGTTGAATTATATAATTATATGAATATTGTGCTATATCAATTAATGATACAGATCCATTAATATTGTTATGCAAAATATCGAGGTGTGTTATAATATAAAAAAAATTACCATCCATTTTCATGTCATGTCGTAGTAAATTAACTATGGGATGATGAAATGATGTGAAATTTCATGCCATTACAAACGACCTTGATTTTAGAAAAATATTGGGCAATATAATATGCTCAAATATAAATTAATCCAAACTTTATTTGGGACTTGGAATGTCAAAGCAACTTTTTGGTCCGTCATATCTTTGGGCCCTTGTTTCTTATAAACAACACAGAAGATGTAGAGGTCGGGCCATCAATAATTAATAGCAACATCAATTTTTAACTGTGTATTTTTTAAATATTAAAAAGATTATTTTTAAAAAGTAATTTTTTATTAAAAATATATTAAAATAATTTTTTATTTTTTTATTTTTAACATTGACATATTTTAAAATAATAAAAAAATAAATATATTAATTTAATATTTTTCCAAAAAAATAATAATTTAATAAACCATTCGTGCTGGTGAAGGTCGCATGATTGAAACGTGAGGAACACGGAAGTTGTCAGTGGGGTTGCGTTGCATCTGAATTGAGAACAAAAGGGGGATTTGAATGGTAAACAGCTGCCTTCAATGTATTGAGACTCATTTAATTTGAACCTCAATTATTTTATGGAAATGTTAACATCTTTTTTTCGATTATTAAAAAAAAACTCATGAATATTCAATTAATTATGTTTTATAATATTTTTTATAATATTTTATCACTCTTTTTTGTATACAATATATTAGAAGTTTATTTTAATATATTTTTAAAAAATTTACTTTCATGAACACGATGGATTTTTGTTTAACAATGCTTGTAATTTATAAAACATCCTAGCGTCGGGTTACTATTTATTTTTATACGTAATTTTTTTATATTATTAAGTAAAATACATTTTAAAAAAACATAAAAATATTAAACATAATTAAATTTAAGATTTGGATTCTAAATTTAACAAATTAATTAAAGTTATTAATAGCCTGTTTGATACGTGTTTAAAATATATGCATTAAACCAGAGTTTTTAAATTCAGTCCGGTTCAAGGTTCAGGTTCCGGGTTTTGACCGGGTTGCCTGAGTTAATTGTAATTTAAAAAAAAAATCAAAATGACATCGTTTTAATAAAAAAAATCAAAAGTTTTTAATCGGGTCTTGCCGGGTCACCCCGGGTTTTGATTTTCCTTATTTTTTCTTAAACCCGGCCCGCTTCCAGTTTCGGGTTAGCTAGATCCCAAATTGACTCGCCGGGCTGGGTTTCAAAACTATGGAATCACCCCCAAATAGTTTTTAAGATCAGTTACCATAGTTTTTAAATGATTATTAAAATTTTGTTTTTGATTAAGCCAAAAATATCCTCTTTTAAAATTGATTGAACTATATATTGGAGTGCTCCTGTGACATGGGATACAATCACTGCTTCTACAAGTTTTGTTTAATTTCTTGATTTATAGTTTTGAGCTTCTCTTGACATATAAAGACTATGGTAGCTGATCATAAACTAATTTGATGCTTATGAATTGGCCTTTGGACATCATTTCGGACAACCCATATATCTTACAACAACATCAAAGCATAATTAAGACATATCCTTTCTGTTTTCTTTCCTAGCTTGAGAGTTGGAATTTTAAACATATATATGTCTCTTCTCTTTTCTTGGGGTCGCTATCAATGGCAGCAATAGTCCCTCAAGTCCGTGAAGCAACAATGTGTCATAGGATAAGAAGAACTAACAGTTCCTAAAATACTGAGGCGAGATTACTGTTATAATAATTGTTTTTTAATGTATTTTTTATTTAAAAATATATTAAATTAATATTTTTTTTATTTTTTAAAATTTATTTCTAATATTAATACATCAAAACAATTATATAAAAAAAAAACATCAGATGATTTTGTATATCCTATCTGCTTCCTACCCAGAGAGGATAGAAAAACTTGAAATTGCGCCCTAGGGTCCAATTAAAACCTTCTGAAATCCTATTGTCCAAAACCGCGGGTGAGAAACGTGTTCGTGTTCTTCTCTTTCCTCTCTCTCTCTAGGCAGGGCAGATCAACTTGTGCCTCTATTACTATATATTAAGGACGGGACGGGCTGCATTCTTATATATCTAGGCAACAAGCGAAGGGAACAGATTGCAGAGAGATCAGGAGCCATGGAACCAGCAACACTTGGGAAGTCTCTCGCGGTGCCCTGCGTTCAGGAGCTGGCAAAGGAGTCACCGGCCACTGTCCCAACAAGATACTTGCGTCTTGATCAAGACCCTCCAATAATAAACAACAATGAGGTGGCTTCCTTGCCCCAAATCCCAGTAATTGACATGCGAAGATTAGTTTCTGAAGAACAAATGGATTTAGAGCTGGATAAAATGGACCGTGCATGCAAGGAATGGGGTTTCTTCCAGGTTATTAACTTTATTTGTGCTTGTTTCTGTAATTAACCAACATATTAGCCACAACTCAAGATCATTAAGGTGTTCTTTCAAATCGATAAATGCTGCTCGATCCCTTGTGTTTCAGCTGACAAATCATGGAGTGGATGATTCATTGGTTAACAAAGTGAAGGAAGGGATTCAAGAGCTGTTCAACCTACCAATGGAGGAGAAGAGCAAGTATTGGCAAAGACCAGAAGAAATGGAGGGATTTGGACAAGCTTTTGTTGTGTCTGAGGAGCAGAAGCTTGATTGGGGAGATATTTTCTACATGATCACTCTTCCAAAGCATGCGAGGAAACCCCATTTATTCCCCATGCTTCCTCAACCACTCAGGTCCTCTCTCTCTCTCTCCCCCTGGTTTTCACAATTCCTCGTCTAAGAGAAATTAAATAAAAAATAAAAATGCAAACACAATTTCTCTTCTTTTTTCTTTTATTAAAAACCTATAAATTTACTAAAATCTTCTTATCATGTGAGTTCTATGTGATTCGAAGTGAGAATTAAATTAATTTCAGGAAATTGGATGGTTGTATTTGATTAACAGCTTTGTTAGATGAAATTGATGGACTAAATGATTGATTAAGGGATACTTGGGAATTTATCAATGTTATTTTTTAAAGGTTTTTTTATTGTTATTTTTAGAATTGATATATTAATAATTTAATTAAAAACAAAAAAAATATTAGAATACATATTCAATTATTGAGTTTGTGCTCTCACCGCAGTTTATATTCAATTATTTAAATGACTTTTTTATTAAAAGACATACTTAATTAATACTTTTGACGTGGTTTTTTTTTTCAATAGAAATGATTAGTTTTGTTTTGAATTTTTTTTTAAAAAAAATTATATGATATATATTTCATGATTTAAAAACACAACATTAAAACTTGTTGCTATTTAAAAACATGATATATATATATATATATATATATATATATATATATATATATATATATATATATATATATATATATATATATATATATATATATATAGACACACACACACACACTACACAAATTATAATGAGAAAAGAAAAAATTAAAAAAAAAAGACATAAGATGAGTTAAGAAACTGATATGAATACGAAAATGTTGAATGGTTTATCAACTTAGTATTTATTATATTTATAGGTAGCATACAACCATTTGAATTTTAAAAGAGAAATACAATAAGATAAGAAGTGATTTATATAACTTTGAATATAGATAAACATGATATTATATGTTACTAATAGAGCTTACATAAAGTTTATTGATAACAACCTCCTTCAAGCTAATGGGAAGATAATAAACCATTAGTTTATCTCTAAGAGAAAGGAAACGTGATGAAGAGAGTCCTTTAGTGAAGATGTCTGAAAATTGTGCTGAGATGAAGATGCATTTAGTTTGTATATCTTTTATAAAGATCTTCTCACGAATAAAATAATAATCCATCTCTATATGTTTTGTTCTAGCATGGAAGATAGGGCTAGAAGATAGTGCTAAAGCACTAATATTATCAACCCAAATACAACGAGTTGTAAGTAAAGATATATGAAGTTCTTTGAGTAACATTTTTAACCAGTAAAGTTCAGCTACTGTATGTGCCATTGATCGATATTCAGCTTCAGTACTTGATCTTACCACCACGGATTGTTTCTTGTTAGTCCAAGAAATCAAACATGAGCCTAGATAAATACAATATCTTGAGGTAGATTTTTGATCATCCGGATTACCAGCCCAATTAGAATCACAGAAACCATTGAGTGGAAGTGATCCCTTGTTAAACTAAAGTCTAAATTGTAGAGTACCTTTAAGATATTTTAACACCTTTTTGGCAGCTGTGAGATGAGTATTTGTAGAACAATGAAGAAATTGACATAATTGATTGACACTATAGGATATATCAAGTTTGGTTAGTGTCAAATACTGAAAAGCTTCCACCATGCTTCTATATTTAGTAGGGTCAGTAAGGGGATCACCTAAGAATTTTGAGAGTTTGGCACCTGATATGCATAGTATTGGTGCAGGTTTAGCACGAGTCATTTTCATGTGATGCAGAAGATCAATAATATATTTTTCTTGTAGAATATTAGTGAAAAGTTTGTTGGTTCAGATGGTAAAATATCAGTGAAAAGAGTTTGTAAAGGATGTTTGGTGGAATGATAAAGATGATAATCTGGAAAGTGCTTTGGTTTAGAAGAGTTTATCTGAGATCTGGTTATAATTTATGATGAAGAGGTCAGGGTAGAAGTGAGGGTTGCTTGTTGATTAGGATAAGCAAGAACTAAGGTTGGATCTAGGTTAGAATCTACGTATATATGGTCAGGTATAAGTATAGTATTGATATAATGAGGTGATGTAAAGTGTGAAGGTTCAGAATGAAGGGTTGGTTATTGGTTAGGACAAAAAAAAACTGTGGTTGGCCATAGGTTAGAGTTTGCGGATATATAAACAGGTATGAGTGTAGTGTTAATATGATGAGGTGAGATAAGATATGAGGGTTCATAATGATTTTCTGAAACAGAAAGGTCAAGAGGTGTGTTAATATTTGGTGAAATTGTGGCAACAAGAGGAGATAAAAAAAAATTCATGATCTAAAATAAGAGATAAGGAATTATGATCTAAAGTGGATGAGTTGGGAGTAGGAAAAGTGGGTAAAATAGCTAAAAAAAAGACAGAGCATTAGAGGTGGTACCTGATTGAGTGGAAACTAAAGACTTATGAAAATTTTTCTGCAAGGAATAAGCATTGCCAGTTGTAATCAATGCATCCTGAGCAAGGAAACTCAACTCATGAAATACAACATGTCTAGATATATAAACTTTGTAGATTATTGATCAAGATATCGATACCCTTAATGATTAGAACTATATCCAAGAAATACTCATTTTTTACTTCTGAAAGCAAGTTTATGTGTATTATAAAACTTAAATAAAGGAAAACATAAACACTTGAATGTTTTAAGTAGTGAATAATCTGGCTATTTGTTTAATAGAGAGAAATATAGAGATTTGTTGGACATGATAGGTGTAAAGAGTCTGTTTATGAGGTAAGTAGTTGTGAAGAATGCATCTACCCAATAATTAAAAGACAGATGTGACTGAGCCAAATGAGTAAGACCAGTATTGGTGATATATCTGTACTATTTTTCAGAGATTCTATTTTGTTCTAAAGTGTAAGGGCATATGAGTTTATGAAGAATTCCATTTTGTGAGAGGTATTCCTGGAAAACAATAGATAAATACTTACCACCATTGTCAGTTAATAGTTGTTTGATAGTACTTAAAAATTGGTTTTCAACTAAGCTTTGAAAACGAACAAAATAGGTAAACACCTCTTATTTTTGTTTCAATGGGAACAACCATGTAAATCTGGAAAAGTCATCAATAAATAAGACATAAAATTTACAACCATCAACTAACGTAATATGAGAAGTTCATATATCTAAATGAATCAATTCAAGGGGACGACTAGACTTATTATTCGACTTAAGAAAATGAAGTTTATGGCTCTTAAGCTACCTGACATGACTCATACAAGTTCTTAGATTGTTTTGATCCAGAAACAGGTAATAGCGAGTTCTTGACTAAACTAGAAACAATGGAGTTTGACAGATGACCCAACCATGAATACCAGACTTGAAAAGGAGTAATAACACCTAGAAGTGCAGTAAAAGGAGAAAGCATAACAGCCTTAGGAGATGACTTATTGAATTATAACTGCTACATGAATATTGGATATAAACCAGCTTTATGCGGCCCTTGAAGGAGAATTTTCATAGTTTGCAAATCCTTCATAAAGAAATGAGTTATTGTGAGTATAAAATAACAGTTGTTATCAAGGCAAAAATATTGAATAAATAATAGGTTTGATGAGGTAGATGGACAGTAAAGAATATTGGTTAGGAGAAATTTTGATTTAGGTGTAACAAGCATAGAGGAACCATTATTGGTGATATATATAAACCTCCTCCATTGCCAACTGTTACTTTGTCATTTCCATGATATGGTTGCTGGTGCAAGATTAAATTTTGAAGTTTAAAAGTGATATGATTGTTTGCACCACTGTCAAGGTACTATAGCTATTCAAGTTCTTGTTCCTCATGAGTATAAGCTGCCATTGCTACCAATTGAGCATAAGGATGCCTACCTCGATAAGAAAAATTTATGTGGTGATAACAATCAAGAGCCTGATGATTTGACTTTCCACAAATTTGATAAGAAGAAAATTTGTTTAGAAATCTAATGGACTGTGGTTTAGAGTTAGGAGCAAAATAAGTTGAATTAGGATTGGATCTTGAGAATTAATTATTTTTCTTAGTAGGAAATCTTGGTTTCTTATTGACTGGTTTCTGCTTAAGAGTGAAGAAAACCAACCAAGTAATATTAGATGACTGTGATTTGTTTTTTGCTTCAAGTAGTTGCTTATAGTTAAGTAGTTTAGCTTAAAAGGCATCAAAGGTGATTGGTTGGTCTCGGGTAACAAAGCTAAGGGATTTGATAAAAAGGCTGAAGATGAGATTTAATCCACTAACAATATATGAGATAAGGTCTTCATTGTCAACTGATTTTGCTACGGCCGAGAATTGATCAGATAATTTTTTGTTGTGAGTAAATGATCAGAACAATATTTGTTACCTTGTTGTAGAGTTTGGAGTTGTCTTTTAAGATGAATGATTCTTGAACGAGATTGAGGAGCAAATCTGGTAACAAGAGCATTTCAAACCTGTGTAGATACAATGAGTCCATACATAGTGGAAAGAACTTTCTCATCCATGGTGGCATTTAACCATGCTAAAATAAATTGATCCTTCTTCTACCAAACTAGATATGTTGGATTAACATCAAAGGTTGTTTTGCCGGTTGAATCGACAAGGAATTGAGAAGGATATGCCTTAGAGCCATCAACAATACTTAGGAGGTAATGACATTTCAAGGCTGGTATGAACTGAGTTATCCAGTTCAGATAATTATGTGCTTCAAGTTTGACAGACCCTACAGAGGTGATATTTGGGATGATAAATGAAGGTGATGCAGAGGAAGAGGCCATAATGGATCGAGGAAAAAAAAAATATAGCTATGATACCAAGTTAAGAAACTTATATGAATGCGAAAATACTGAATGGTTTATCAGCTTAGTATTCATTATATTTATTGGTAGTATACAACCATTTGAATTTAAAAAAAAAAAAAGAGATACAATGAGATAAGAAGTGATATGTACAACTTTGAATAGAGATAAACATGATATTATTTGTTACTAACATAACTAACAGAAAGTTTATCGCTAACAGAATGTACATCGAAGTTCCAATTATGATACAACTAGTATCATTAAAAAGATATCAACAAGATTAATTCAACGATACCAAAAAAGATCACCGACGATGACCGAGTGTGCCACACTTGTCACCCAAAAGTTGTAGATATCTCATTTGCCTTTAGCGGCAAGTGTAACCCACTCTAATTATTATTGGTCATTGATTTTGTCTCGTAAAGATTTTTTTATGGTATTGATGTTTTCATAATCAAAGCTTTGTTATGTCTTCAAAACCTCTTTCTTTTTTTTCTCTCTCTTCTCTTCTCATTGTAATTTGCGAAGAGATAGGAGAGATAAAAGGAAAGAAAAAACAACATTGAAGGCACATTGAAGCTCTGATTATAACACTATTAGTACCATCAAAAAGATCTCGACTTGACAAATCAAACGACACCGAAAAAATCACCAACGATGATTGGAGTGAACCACACTTGCTACCAAAGGTAATTGAGACATTGTCACCTCTTTGCAGCGAGTGTGGCACACATCGGTCACCATTAATAACCTTTCTTGGTATCGTTGAATTCATTTCGTCGAAATCTTTTTTATGATACTTTGTGTCATAATTGGAGCTTCAATATGCTTCTAGTATTTTTTTTATTATTATTATTCTTGTCTCTATCCTCTCTCCTTTCTTCACATCATAATATATATAATTCATTTCATAATTTATTTAAAATATCACATTTCTGATAGCAATAAGTTTTACTGTTGTGTTTCTCAATATATACACTATTTCATCTATTTTTTTAAGCTGTTATATTTAAAAAAAAAGAGCTAATAAGCAAAATTACCCCTTGTTTTGTTGATGCGAAACGTAACGTACACTGACACAAAAATATTTCTACAGTACTTTAGGTAATAACTAAGGCAATGTGTACTTTATATTATCCTCTTTCGCATGCATGCAGAGATACTTTGGAAGCATACTCGGCCGAATTGAAAAATCTTGCCATGAAAATCCTCTATCTCATGGCTAAAGCTCTAAGAATGAAACCTGACGAGATAAAAGACATGTTCGAAGAAGGATCTCAGATGATGAGGATGAACTATTACCCACCATGCCCACAACCAGAGCTTGTCATGGGCCTGAACTCTCACTCTGATGCTGTTGGCCTCACAATCCTCCTCCAAGTCAGTGAGGTGGAAGGGTTACAGATAAGGAAATCTGGGAAGTGGATTCCTGTTCAACCACTTCCCAATGCGTTCGTGATCAACATTGGAGACATGTTGGAGGTAATAATGCATGCTTGGGCTTAGCTGATCCATATCATCTCCTTCTAACATTAGTAAAAAAAAAAAAAAAATTGCTCTGTAGATAGTTGTTAAGAATAACAAATTTTTTTTTTTTTTTTTTGTAGATTGTGACTAATGGGATTTACCGTAGTACTGAGCATCGAGCAACTGTTAACTCAGAGAAAGAGCGAATTTCTGTGGCCACCTTTTACTGCCTCAATCTGGATGGAGAACTGGGTCCTGCGCCAAGCCTTGTTACTCCAGAGACTCCAGCAGCATATAGGAGAATGATAGTGGCGGATTTCCTGAAGGGATTTTTATCACGTGAACTCGTTGGAAAATCATATGTTGATGTCATGAGGATTCAAAATGGAGGTGACAAAGACAATTGATCTCTTCCAACTTCACCTTGTCCAATTTCAAGAAACCAGATGATTGAATAAGTCGAGTCTATCTCCATGTCTAATGTGATGCGCATACTGATATCATTGCGCACTACTTCTGATACAGTGAACGGCAAACGCCGCCTATTATTACTAGACCAAAAGTTTGAAACAACCGCAGTAATTTATTCCACTTGTCACTGGAGTTGACAGCAGTGGAAGACAATGGCTTGAATTTTGTAAGACATTTCTCGCTCTGTTGTAGATGCATCTGCATTTCATTCAAGTTGCGAGAGGCCACAGCAGAATAAAGTGCAAGACTCCTGAATTGACCAAAAACCTTCAATTGCAATAGACAAATACACTTTCCTTCACTCCAAAGGCCAAACACTACGGGAACACCTATTCTAGAATTTCTTTTTCCCATTTTGTAGCTCAGGAAACCTCTAATTTCCATAAAGGCGGAAACTGAGAGCCTATTTCTCTCCATGCAGTATTCTCCATCCCACCAGCTAATACATGAACTCGACCATTGACAAAATACAAGTCATTAATAGGATCTTCCAAAAAGAACCGAAAGTCTCGTCCTTCAGTATATCTTTACATGAGCTGACAGCTACTGAAATTTGAAAATGCACCTAGTACTTGCAAGCAGGAGAATATCATCATCGCATCAAGCAATGGGCTCAATGGAACTAGTAACAAAACAGGTAATAAAAAATAGTAACATGCTCTGTTCTGCCAAATAACAAGCCAACTAACATTAGCCCTGCAACAAAATTTATCTATCAGACCTAAGAATCATGCTATTAGAGAGAGAATAATCTAAAGAAACTCCCTGTGCCTGTGTGTGAGAGAGAGAGAGAAAGAGTATTAATAGATAATGGCACAGGAGTGAAAAGAGAAAGAAAAAAATACAAATTTTATATCATCTCTATCAGCTAAAGACTTTCAGAATCCATTAACAATTTACAGAAACTGTCAAATATAATACATCTACCCTGTTATACACGGACCGATGGCTTCATTCCCCACTCCAAATCTCAATTATATTAATCCATTATTTCTCCAGTGCCTTGTAGCAAGTAATCTTTCATGTTCAATGCTCGAAGAGATCATAATCCTTACAGCTGGCATCAACTAGATCACTATTGTCTTCGAACCTAAAAGAATAAAACAAAAGGAATTAACAAAGAGAGCACTGAACAACATAACAAGATACAAGAACCTTTAGACAACCAAAAAAAAAGAGGAAATCAGCAGGCAAACACGATTAACATATCTGAAAACAGTTATCTCAACAGTAGAATGTTAGGAAAATTAGAACTTGCAGATTTCATTTGCCCCCATCTACAACTACAACTACAGATACCAATATATGCATCTCAGGGAACATTTCTTGCATTTGATTAAAATCCCAAAATGACATTTTGGTGGTACACAAAACTGAGCATACCAAAGTATCTTATGGAAGATTAAAGGGAGGGTGATAAACAGGATACTAGAAGGCAGATCATTGATGAAGAAAGAGTTAAAAGTGGTGTTGTTGTCATGCTTTTTGACTCGCATATTTCCCCGTTAATTGAACAAAGCCTAAAATGAGTTTGGAAAACAAGAGATTTCACTTTTGAGCACTTAACAAACAGAATTTGCAATTGCAAAACACCATATGAAACTGAGTAGAAAAACAGCAAAATCAAATGTCCATGCCAACAACTACAAGAGTAAATCCCCAGGTGGGAAGTAAATAAAACATGCAAATATATCCAAGAAGGCCTGATCTCTGATGCACATAAATCCTCACAAAAACCATACCAAGTTCCCTGTAAGACTAAAGCCTTAAATTCCAGAAATCAATACCTGCATTTCACTTTCCCTAATATTTGCATGAGAAAAAAAATGAATACCTTAACATTAATAAAATCAGCAGGAAATACACAGGGCAACAAGTCTTAGACACCACATATGTTATTTGGATGAATATATAGATGTGTACAATTCACCTTCATTATTAATTTAGAGTTAAATGACTCCACAATCATAGCCCACTGTAGAGCCTAGATGTTGAAAATATCAAATATTGTGCAGAAAAGGTTTTAAACTCATGTTTACTCAATATGAATCTTTGATTAGCAAATTAGCAGTTAAAACCAGAAGCAAAGGAAATCTACTAAAATCGCCATCCTGATTTTGAGCGGTGCTAACAGTGAAGATAAAAAAAACATATATTTTAGTCAGATACAACCTTCTTCTCTGCAGAGCCACAGCATATATGAGCCCTAAAGTTATGAAATCCATGACTATGGAACCGATAGAGCAAATTTCATAAAACACACACACACAAAAGAAAAAAAAACGATGGCACAGAAAAAACACAATTTAGAGAACCCCAAGGAATTTCCAACACAATCACAAAACCCATAAGATTAAAAACAAATGCTCATTCAAAGCATAGAAACCTCACACTCACCCCCTCATTAAAGAGCCATAATTCAACATAAACATGTGAAAGGAAAACAATTACAGCAAACTAGCCTCAAAAAACAAATTCAAGATTTAACGATAAACCCAGAAGGAACTCAAAAGGGGTCGAACACAGAAGGACAAAAAACAAGGTCACGAAATCTCACCTTTTAACACTCTGAACCTTAATAAAAAAACAAAAACAAAAACCCTAACTAAAGGAAGAAACGAACAATATATTTCTTTTATCTGCAAATGAAAAGGGAATTACTTAGTGGGGTAAGTAACCAGCTCTCTGGGAACTGAAGCAGCATGAGAGAAACACCATGAAAGGCGCGGCCTTGGAACTTCTAAAAAAAAAAAAAGAGTGTTTTTGCTTTTTTTGGAGAGAGAAAAATAGTTTGTGCACGAAATCCAAGATACACGAAAGGCACCTTTTCTCTTTTTTTTTGGTTGTCGGTTTGAAAATGAAACGCCCTGTCCCTGCCTCCCGCTCCCGCCCCCGCCCCCGCCCATGATTTTTAATCTTCCTGACACGTTGCTTTGACAGTGAATTACACGCAAAGCTGTTAAAAATATTTTTTTTAAGCTATATAAAAAATACAATATAAATTTTAATGGTAAAATTATAAAATTATAAATAATTTTTTTAACTAATTATATATTAATAATTATAATCAAAAAATTAAATTATATTAAAATCTCATAAAGATAGTTAATAATATTATAATCAATAAGTGATATAAATAAAATAAGAGATATGGATAATATGAATCAATAAATTAATAACATGAAAAAATAAAAAGTCTCAAAACAAAAGGTCTCAATAAAGAGAAATCACTGAATAATAAAAAGTACACATGAACTTGATGACAACATAGTTGTTCCCATCACAATAAGTCCTAATAGACCCATTTTGGGTTGCAAGCTAATAAACATAAACTAGTAATTAACTAATATAAATTCAATAATAAAATAAACTCCTAAGCAATGTCTAATGCACTAGAAAAAATTTAAATTTAAAATAATTATTTTAAATAATTATTTTAAATAAATAAATAAATAAATAAATAGAATAATAAAAAAAATTCATTTTAAAATTCCTTCATGTAGCCCGAATTTTCAATTTTCATATATTCTTGGTGGATTTGAATCCTAATTTCAAACATGTTGTTCTATCTCGTCTAGATGAATTACTAGGCCCAAAATATATGGTTGAAAAGCTTTAGATGTCTAGTTTTCATCCCAACTTTAATCGCAGCAAAATTACACTAGTAGCTCAGTATATGTCTCAAACAGTACATGAAGGTCTAGTGACATATTTGACAAGATTCGTCTACTAACTTCGACCCTCTGAAATATTATGTTTCCAAACTCCATTTTAGTTGAAAATTTACCACAATATATTTTCATGTGTCTAATATTTCCCTATAAAATTTCAGCTCTATCCAATATACGGTTTGAAAGATACGTTCAATCTCGCAAGACTGGTCAGCAAACATTTTAAGGCCAAATTTGAACTTGACTTAGTTCATATCACAAATTTAGTAAACTTGTAAAATTGGACCGAGTTTACTAATTTTGCACGAGTTAAGTCCGATTTTCCTGGTTTTGGAGTCCGATTTTGCACGTTAGATATATGTTGATTCGTAAAATCATATATGTTGACTCGTAAAATCATATAGTTTTACGAGTTAACTCGCGATTTTAACAACAATGATTACACAGACCAATTAGAATGATTGGTTTTTTATCCTCTATATTCATATTACTTTCTACTTTAGTCCTATTATTTAGAGTCTTTTGATATTAAGAACATTTTCAATTGTTTTCAATACTTGTAATTTTTCTCTCTCATTTTCCTTTTCATTATCCAAAAACCACTACTTCGTTTAATTATAATGACTTTCAATCATTTTTGTTTTAAATAATTGTTGAATTCAAACATTTTTCCATTGAACCTAAAGTAATTTAACAATTGGATTTTTATTTATTTATCAAAACTTTATTTATTGATTTGTCTTCAAACAAGCCTTAAAAGTCCATATATTCTTAGGATATCTATCAATATATCTTTATATATTACATCATTTATCAATCAAACCTTTAAATAAAAATAATAATAAATATTCTCTAATATATCTCTAAGCCAAAGTAACTTTTGTTAAATTTCACAACCATGTATATAGCATGTGGTTGATTCCAATATAAATTAATAAAAGTACATACTCATATCAATAAAAAAAAACACACATGCATTATTACAAGGATTCAAAATAAGAGTTAAATCACTTATATATATATATATATATATATATCAAAACAATAGTTAAATCTCTTATATGATCATATGTATTGCATGTAAATGTTTTTTTTACCAAAAAGGAAATTTTCTATATACTTAAATGGATATTTTTGTAAATTCGTTTATGTGAATCAATGAACATCACCAAATGATCCATTAGATGTACTAATTTGGTCTATTATAACGTATGAAACTAACAGGTTCTAAGAGAAATTGATTGAGTTGGTTCTAGATATTTGGGTTAACAAGTTGAAAATCTGTCAAACTAGACTTTTGTGTATTATTTGGTTCATATCTGAAACTACAGTTAGAGTTTTACTTCAATTCAAACTAGACTAAAAACTAGACATCTCAAGATTCTCATCGATATATGATTGACCTAGTAATTCATATAAATGAGAGATAACGACTTATTTGAAGTCAGACCGAAAATTGTTGTATGAGTTTTGTTATTTTTTTCTTATAATTTATAGACTTTTTATAGCAAAGATTCATTTTCTACTAGGAAAGCTTAGGTGGCAACAATTAAATTATTTTAGCAAGGTTTTTCATGTCAGCAACTTATGTTTTCTTTTGTTTTGTGGATTTTCTCATTGATAAAGTTTCTTTATCATTCAAGGACACTAGAGGTGATTTTAGGCTTATTTTTCCAAATGTATAGTTTTATACTATCAAGCATAATTTTTAATTCGACTGTTGTATTTGGCTAGATTTTACCATAAGCTTCTAGAGGCTTTGTTTTATATATGGATAAAATTTCATAACGATCGGAAGGCATTGTGATAAGGTTTAGACGTTAGTATGTGGTAATTATATTAGTTTCCTTGTTAATATAGGATTATATTTCCTATTTTATCTAGAACTCTTTTTATTATTTTTACAGTATTGTTTTGGATGTTTTACCTAGTATAAATAAGGCTATTTAGCTTGTATTTGAGTTTTTTGAAAGAAAAAAAATTAATAAGAGATGGATTGATTATTTAGAAATAAAACATGTATGTGAGAGTTTGCTCTTACTATTAGTTCCTTATGGAACTTCTCTGACTTATCAAATAACTAAACAGGCTTTATGATGTCTTCTACACTTCTCATTAGCGTCTCTTTATAGGTGTTGGTTGGGGGGTCGATTATTTATAATCTTGATGTCTGGTTACAAATTATTGATGTGTCAAACTTAATCACAAGTCTAAACCTAGCTTTTCTAGGAATGACCAATTTGATTGTGAGTTTCTAGATCTTTATATCTATAAGGTTTGCATAAATTGGTATTAAAGAAAGACTCTAAAATTAGGTTATATCCTTTTATCTTTTAGTTTCATTGTTATCTCAATTTAGAACCTAGTTGTGACAAAAGTTTTTTTAAAAAGATTATTTATGATCTGCTTGTTTATAATTTATCTATATAAAAAATAAAAAGAATATCAAAATCTCAAATCATGTTAATGTTTTCTAAAAATGAGTCAACATCCAAGCAATGTGATGATTTGAAGTAGAAACATTTTGAGGAGAGAGGGAATGATATAAATCAGCGAGCATTGCCAATGGATCCATTAGATATATCAACTGGGCTTATTATAAGGTCTGAAACAAAATGATCCAAGAGGAATTGATTGGACTTATTCTAAATATTTGGGTTAACAAGTTGCAAATTTATCAAACTAGATTTATATGTATTATTTGGCTCATGTATAGAGCTATAAGTAGAATTTGCTTACGAATCTGATTGGGCTAATTTTGGGTATTTAAGTTAACAAGTTGCAAAACTATTGAATTAGACCTTTATATATTGTTTGGTTTATATATAAAGCTACAAGTAAAATTTTGTTATGATTTTGATTGGGTTGGAAACATGACATCTTAATATTTACATCCATATATGATAGGCCTATTAATTTATTTAGAAAAGATAGAACAATGTGTTTGATGTCAAGCTTAAAGTTGTTGTACAAGTTTTACTATTTGTTTCCCTATAATTTGTGGACTTCTTATTTAGCAATAATTCTTTTTCTACAAGGAAAGCATAGGTGGCAACAATTAGAATTGTTTTGACAAGGGTTTCCATGTCACCAACTTATGTTTCCTTTTGTTTTGTGGACTTTTCCTTTACAGGGTTTCCTTGTCATTCAAGAACATTAGAGGCAGTTTTGGACTTATTTTTTCTAATGCATAGTTTTACGCTTGATAGTTTCTAATCCGATCATTATAAAAAATAATATTGAGTTGAAATTTTACCAGAAGATTTCACAAACCTTGTTTTATATAAGGTAAAGATTTCATAATGATAAGAGTTCAAGAAAGCCTTGTGATAAGATATAGAAGATACTATGTGGGAATTGTATTAATTTCCCAATTGATTTAGGAATCTTTTTCCTATTTTACTTAGAACTTTTTTATTATTTTTTCAGCATTTTTAGGACATTTTACCTTGTAAAACAAGGTTAATTAGCTTGTATTTATTTTTAAAAATTCTTTTAATAAAAGATGCATTGATTATTCAGAAAGAAAACTTATGTATGAGAGTTTGCTCTTACTTTTGGTTCCTAATGAAACTATTTTGACTTATAAAAAAAGCAACCAAGCTTTGTTGTGTCTTCTATACTTTTTGTTAGTATCTCTTTATAGGTGTTAGGTGAGAGTTCAATTACTTATAATCTTGGTGTCTCTATAGAGGTTATCGATATGTCAAACTTAATCACAAGCCTGAATTTAGTTTTCTTGGGAAGGGTTAATTTAACTGTGGGTTTTTAGGTCTTTATATCATTAGGGTTCACATCATTTGGTATTAGAGTAAAACTCTAAAATTAGGTTATATCTCTTTATCTTTTAGTTTTCTCGTTATTTGATTGTTGTTATCATCTAGAACCTAATTGCAATAAAAGTTAAAAAAAATTTATCTATTATCTGATTACTTACAATATATATATATAGAAAGGAAGATCAAAATCTCAAAATCATGTTAATATATCTTTCTAAATAAAGTTAACATTCAAGCAGAGTGATGATTCAAGGTCGAATTTTTTTAAAGTGAGGGGAGGAATGATGTGAATCGATAAGCATCATTAAAGGATTCAATAGAGGTACTAATTGGGTCTATTATAAGGTTGAAAACTAAAAGGATTCAAGAGGAATTGATTGGGTTGATTGTAGAAATTTGGATTAATGACACGATCAAAAGATTGATGTCTTATCCCAAGTGCAAGAGTGTCAAAGTAATAAATAACCTGACTAGACTGAGGTCAAACCACAGGGATGTCAATTATATAAAATTACAAATAATAAATGAAAAGGAGTTCAAGAGAATTTTTAAGATGAGATATTGATGTAAGGATTAAATAAAGATAAAACAATTGTAAAAGTTAGAGGATCCACTAATGGTATTTCAAATAAGTATAATATAAACTCCTTTTATTACTCAACTGGAAACCACACACAAAGGAGGTTCCAATCGGATTATAAATTATTAACATGATCTTATTAATTATTTTATTTGAGTAATGTCAATACTTGTAAATGTTGTCAGGTATTCATGGTGATAATTATATCAACAACAAATCAAGTTCCTTTCATAGTACAAGTGTTAGTTATACCATACAGTAAACTATGAAAGGATCAATTATTTGTTGTACCAAGGGTTGTACAACACAAATATAGATTAACTATTTAACAAGTAAGATATTAAGAGTGAATAATATAACAATTATAAACATATTAATATCAAACATTAAAGTCTATATTGAGTTTATATTGTAATTATTCTTACACCATTAGTGTAACCTTTTCACCTTGACAAAATAAACTTAGCTAAACATAATGAAGAAGAGAAACATAAATAAACAACATAAGAACATAAGTATGATATAAGTTAACTAAGTATAGTAAAGGAAATGAAATGCATAAATAAAATATTAATGAAAATATAACATAAAATAAAACTTAAACATTACAAAATACAAAGAAAGAGAGTAAGAGCAAGATCTTGATCTGGAAACCAAGATGCCTAAATATGTGGCAAATACCTCCTTTTATAGGCTAAAATTTGGAACTATTGATTTGATGACTAATTATTGAGTTGGTGGCCACCTATTGACTTGGTGGCTAACTATTGACTTATTGGCTGGACAAAACGTCATTTCTAACATCATAATTTGAACAGATAATCTTCATCAAAATTATGGGCATTTGTCTCAACTTTCCACCAAAAAAAGCACGAACTCATTGGACTTCTAGAACTTGAGATGGGTAGAACACTTAACAGTGTCTGGCCTGTAGGATATATTCAGACTTTTCTTTTGTTGCTACGATTTGAGCTTAAAAACAATAGTTTTGAATCTTGGACTCTTCACGAAAGTTTTAGGCCTATATCTTAGCTTTCCATCAAGATAATCCAGACCTAAATCCAAGGTTTACAACTCCACTTATAACCCAATAACCGAATGGTGTTCTAGTTTGAATTAAATCAGCATCTCTTCTCTAAGCTTAGCCCTTTCTTTATATTCTCAACTTCAATAGTTAAACACACCAATTAATCTTTTAAATTGTGAGATATTCTTGCATTTAAAATAAGTATCAGTGTCTGGCCTGTAAGACATATTCAGACTTCTCTTTTGTTGCTACGATTTGAGCTTGAAAACGACGGTTTTGAATCTTGGATTCTTCACGAATGTTTTAAGCCTATATCTTAACTTTCCATCAAGATAATCCAGACCTAAATCCAAGGTCTACAACTCCAGTTATGACCCAATAACCGAATGGTGTTCCAGTGTGAATTAAATCAATATCTCTTCTCTAAGCTTAGCCCTTTCTTTATCTTCTCAACTTCAATAGTTAAACACATCAATCAATCCTTTAAATTGTGAGATATTCCTACATTTAAAATGAGCATTTACCATGAATTAAAGATATCTTATATTATCGGACTTGTTATTATAAAACATGCTCAAGTTAGGGCATTTAATGATACTTTAAGTGTAATATGATAATATAAAATATTGATGAAAATGCACTTTTAAGTACTAATTAGTTAACAAGTTGCAAATCTATTGGAATAGACCCTTATGTATTGTTTGGTCTATATCTAAAGCTATAAGTAGAATTTTTTCTATGATTTTGATTGGCATAATTCTAGATATCTATGTTAACAAGTTGCAAATCTATTGGACTAAACCCTTATGCATTGTTTTGTCCATATTTGGAGTTATAAATAGAATTTTACTGCAATTCTAGTTGGGTTGAAAACTAGACATCTCAATATTTACATCCATAAATGGTAGACCTATTAATTCATCTATATAAGAGACAACGACATGTTTAAATTTAGGCTAAAAGTTGTTGTATAGGTTTGACTATTTATTTTCTTATTATTTGTAGATTTCTTATTTAGTAAGGATTCTTTTTCTACAAAAAAAAACAGGTGGCAGAAATAGATTATATTTTGAAAGGGTTTCCATCTCAACAAGTTGTTTTTTTTTTATTCTGTGTAATTTCTCATTGGTAAAGTTTTCTTATCATTCAAGGACACTAGAAGCAGTTTTGGACTTATTTTCATAATATATAATTTTACTCTATCAAGCATAACTTTCAATACAACCATTATATTGGGTTGAAATTTTATCAGATGATTTCAAAGGACTTGTTTTATATAAGGTTAAAATTTCATAAGCATCGAAGTAAGAGAAGGCCTTACGATAAGGTTCATAAGCTACTATATAAGAATTGTTTTAGTTTCCTAGGTGATTTAGGTTTTTCTTCCTATTTTATTTAGAACTCTTTTATTATTCTTCCAATATTATTTAGGACTTTTTACCTGGTATAAATAGAGTTATTTAACTTGAATTTAGATTTAAAAAATGAATAAGAGATTGATTGATTATTTAGAAACAAAAATTATGTATGAGAGTTTGCTCTTACTTTTGGTTCCCCATAGAACTACTCTAACTTATAAAAGAATTAACTAAGCATCATGACATCTTCTATACTTATTGTTCTTATCTCTTTATTGGAATTGGGTTGGAGTTCAGTTACTTATAGTTTTGGTGCCTCGGTATAGGTTATTATTGTTGCACACTCAATCACAAGCTTAGATTTAGCTTTCTTAGGAAGGTTTAATTTGACTATAAGTTTTTAGATATTTATATTAATAGGGTATCATAGAAAGGTTCTAAAATTAAATTATATTCTTTTATCTTTTAGTTTTTATGTTATTTCATAATTGTCGCATCTAGAAACTAGATGCAATAAATGTTAAAAAAAAGATTTTTTATCATATGGTTTTTTACAATTTAAATAAATTAATTAAAAGAAAAGGAAAGTTAAATCATAAAAGCAGGTTAATATATTTTCTAAAAGCGAGTCAACATCCAAACAAGGTAACGATTCGTCAAATCTTTTTTAGGAGAGGGGGGATGATGTGAATTAGCGAGCATCACTAAAAGATATTTTAAAGGTAGAAATTGGGCCTATTACAATGTCTAAAAATAAAATGATCCAAGAGGAATTGATTGGGCTGATTCTAGATATTTAGATTAATAAGTTATAAATTTATTAGACAAGTTCTTTGTACATTGTTTGGTCCGTACCTAGATCTACATGTAGATTTTTATTGTGATTATAGTTGGGTTGGAAACTAAACATGTCAAAATTTTCATCCATATATAGTAAACCCAATAAATTAACCAGGCGAGAGAGAACAACATGTATAAAGTCAGGCTGAAAGTTGTTTTACGAGTTTTGTTTTTTATTTTCTTATAATTTGTGGATTTCTTATTTAGCAATGATTCTTTTTTTACAAAGAAAATACTGGTGGCAGAAATTTAGATTATATTTTGGAAGGGTTTCCATGTCAACAATTTGTGTTTCTTTTTGTTTTGTGTAATTTCTCATTGGTAAAGTTTCCTTATCATTTAAGGACACTAGAAGTAGTTTTGGACTTATTTTTTCAAATGCATAGTTTTAATCTACCAAGTAAAATTTTTAATTTAAATGTTAAATTAGGCTAAAATTTTACTAGATGATTCCAGATGCCTTGTTTTATAAACTGTTAAAATTTTATAGTGATTGGAGATCAAAAGGGCCTTGTGATAAGGTTTAAAAGCTACTATATGAGAATTGTACTAGTTTCCAAGTTGATTTAAGATTATTTTTTTATTTTATGTAAACCTTTTTTTTATTTTTTTTTCAGCATTATTTAAGATGTTTTACCTAATATAAATAGGTTATTTAGCCTGTATTTGAGTTTTAAAAAAAAAACAAAAACTAATGAAAGATGGATTAATTCTTCAGAAATAAATCTTGTGTGTGAGAGTTTGCTCTTACTATTGGTTCCCCATGGAACTACTTTGACTTATCAAATAACTAACCAAGCTTCAGGGTGTTTTCTATACTTCTCATTCGCGTCTCTTTATAGGTATTGGGTAGGGGTTTATTTACTTATAGTCTTGGTGTCTTAGTACAAGTTATCATTATGTCAAGCTCAATCACAAGCTTGAATTTTGTTTTTTTGGAAAGAATCGATTTGACTGTAGGTTTCTAGATTTTTATATCCACGAGATTAACATCATTCATATTAAAATTATCAAATGTTTCAGGCATGACTTTTAATTTTTATGAATATAGTAGTTAGGTATGTTAAAAAAATAAGAACAAATAAAATGTTACAATTGGTTAATATTTTTATAAAAGGGTATGATTAATGAATGATATAATATATAATGTATATTGATAGATTTCAATGGAGTTGTAATTAGTTAACTAATTTAAGAAAAATATATTTTTATGTACTTTATTTAGAAAGTACACATAGGTTATCACATATGAGGCTTCCCAAATAAAATGATTAATGCTTACATATGTTCTTATACTTTTATACTATATGTTTATGTTTAAAAGGTCTTTATGATATATTTTTATTTTAATAACAACTTTGTAATTTATATTTTATCGTTGCTACTCTATTTCATTAATTAGTGGTATTAATATAATTTAATTTGATCATCAACTTTATCATAACCCACTTTTTGACCTTTTTCAAATATAAAAAAAATATACATTTCAATAAAAAAGGATATATATATATATAAGCAAAAAAAATGGAAATATGAAAAAGAAAAAAGAAGAAGAAATGTAATTAGGGATGAAATTGAAAATAAATATTAAGAAAAGGTTTTAAATTGGCTAAATAATTAAAAATCAGAAAGTTAGGTACTGAATTGGAAAAGGTAACAAAATGCAAGGACCATTTTAATATAATCAAAGACAAAATTGAGAAGAAATATTAAGAAAAAAAATTAAAATACAAGGACTATTTTAATGCAATCATGAATGAAATTGAGAAGAAATATTAAGAAAAAATAGTTGAAATTGACTAAAAAAATAAATAAATAAAGATCCAATAACCAAATTTAAAAAGTTGGAGAGATTAACGGAATTCTTTAAAAACATGTGAATTATTTTTAAGTCAAAACAAAGTTGTTTCATTAAACTGCGGTGTATTTCACTCCTTTTAATGAAATGATTCATTTCACCTGAAACAAAAAAAAAAAAGCACCAAAACCATGTTGTTTTGGTGTATGAATTAAAACAATCCTTTTTCTTCCCTACATGGTCTGCAACTTTTCTTTTCTTTTCTTTTCTTTTTTCTTCATGATTTTGGTCAAACTTTGGCCATATTGTTCTCTCTTACATGCTTCTCATAAAATGTTAAACAACATATCTCTCTCCTTCATTGCATATGTGCTACATGCTAAAAACAAAACTCTTACCTTTTAGAATTGTTACAAAAGTGGTGCAAATAGATTAAGAAAAACAACAACGGCTAGGAGTACAACTATGGTAGAGGGTTGAGATTAACCTAAATGAACCAATAGCCATGATCACACCATCAAGAAAGAGTTTTAAAAGCTTTATCCTTTCCTATAAATAAAAGTAAAACAAGAAATAAAATACCTAGGTTAGAGAGAGAAGATGCCAAGAGAGAGAAAAGAAAATGAGAGTTTTAGTCGAGAGAGGTGAGCATGTTTGAGCCAGGATGATACGAACTGAGAGGTAAGAACCCTATAACCCAAAATCAATATAGATTTAATCAAACCAAGAAAGCTAAAATAAAGTTGAAAAGAACTCGACTTAATGATTACCTAAACCAAAACAATGTAGTTATTGAATGAAAATTTCATCCCATTAATTATAAAGAACTAAGAACCGAAGGTATAAGGTTGAGAACCCCAGACCATTAATTATAACAAACCACGAACCGGAAGGTATAAGGATGAATGCCACAAAAAATTAATATTTGATAAGTTCTTAAAGTTCTATGAAAAACCAAGTCTAAAAGCAAACTTTCACATATAATGTCTCCCTAAATGCAAGCTAAATAACCTAGTTTATACTAAGTAAAATGTCTTAAATAAGGCTAAAAAATTAGCAAAAAAATTTTAAACCAAATAAAATAAATCTTAAATCAATTAGGAAAATATTGCGAATCTCAAACATAACTTATACACCTTATTGTAATGATTCCAAGTGTTTAATCACTATACAATTTTAAGCCTATAAGAAACAAGATCTTAGAATCTTTTGAAAAAACTTAAGTCTGGTCTCAAGGGTCAGATAGTTATTCCAATTAACATAAAATTAAATATTAAAAAATAAGCCCAATCTGCATGTAAGTAGGAATACAAGTTGAATTCGTAAGTCTTGTAGGAAATAAGACTTAAATATCTTGACTTATCCCATTTAATGTCTCTTTAATCTTTTCAGCTCTTGACTTTATAATAGACTCAATTGACACATGTAATGAATCATATGATGTTGCTTGATGATTCTCATCACAAGAAGGAGGGGAAGAGAAAAATAAAAATAAAAGAAAACAAATGAAACTTGAGAGAGAGAAACCCGAGAAAAACCACTTGAAAACCACACCACTTCTAGATCTGTCACCATCTCTACCACTAGTAGCCACTACAATAGCTCCACACTCATCTAGAACCACCTCTAAGGTAAGCACTTATCTCTTTTCCTTCTCTTTTATTCTTCCCCTTAGGTTTTTGCTTGAAAGTTACTATTTATAATTGAAAATAATGCAAATGTTAGTATTCATGTTCGGTTACTATTCTTTCATGCCTTTTTTATCTTAATTTTCATTTTTTATTGGTTTTATATCAATGTTTGTTTCATCTTGTAAAACTGTGTTTTCACCTTTTTGTGTATATATTTGCATGTAAATATTTATTTAAAAAACAAAAACAACATCGATGAATTTTCATAAAGTTAGTGCCAATGTGTTTCCTAGTTTTTAGGGACTTATTTGGGCCTAGCACGATGCTTTTAATAAAAAAAAATGAGGTTAATAATAAGTCAACGAGTCTCCTCAAAGTAAGGACTTACATTGGTCGAATGTAGCATTATGTTCAACTTCTACTTTTTAAAATGATGATGATGATGATGATGATGATGAAGTTTAAGAAACATAAAAAAAAATAAAACTAAAAAAAATCATCAAATTGCGAGACTCTTGATTTAGAGTCTAATGCTATCTAAATGAATATTTATCAATAATAAATGACTTGTGAATAAGTTTAGAAAATAATCTATATAATTAATATGGTCCATAAAATAGATTTTAAAAACATGTGTAAAGTAATCTTTTATTATAAATGATGCAGTAAGGATGATTTTCAATTTCTTAAGCATCACCAACCACTTTCTCAAATCTTTTGAACCAATATATATTTTAAGACTTGTAGTCTCTTTAAAGTTCTAGGTGATGACTCTATTTTTCATATTTCTCTTTAATTTCAAAGGTCTCATTTATGTCTATCAAGTGCTATAAACTCTAGAGCATGTTGGTATGTGTCCAAAAACTCAATAAATAAACTTTATCTCAAAATAGCAACCCAATCCCTACTTTTTTTATTTTTGTTAATGAACTCCTAAAAAATTTTTATTTAAAGAGTTATGTTTGATTGAATTGATTAATTATGGATGTGATTGCATTTTATGATTATAATTGATATTATTTTGATTTTGTTGTATTTGGATTGTTGATTAGTTGACTTTTTTATTGTGAAAGAGTTAATTTAACAAATTTAGTTTTATGAGGATTGAATTTTCATTGTTAGATTATTGAAGTGTTTTTCCTTTGATTTTTATTTTATTTTCCTGATATATTATTTTTTATAATATCATATATCTATTATGAGAATTTTCTTTCTCTATTTCTATTTGTTAAGGTTCAAGTTATGAAAATAAAAATAAATAAATAAATCATGATAATAGATATAAGATATTATAGAAAACAAAAATTTTAATTTGGATTTATTGAGTAATTTTGACCAAGTTTAAAAAAGTTGACGTCTAGGTACTTTTTGAAGCTTGCTAATATAAAAAATAAATTCTATCTATTATAAAGTACGTGGACAAGAATTTTTCAAGTAAGAACGTATTTTTAAGAAAAAAATATAGGGACAAATTAAAATTTTAAAAAATTTTGAAGGATCAAAATAATATTAGTGAAAAAGCATTTTATGAGCTGTATTTTTAATTGTATTAATTGGTATGAGTGGTTTTTGTCACCCATATCTCTACCCTCTATCGAGAATAAAATCACAACAATATCAATCATGAACATAGAAAATGATACTTATCAGTCAATCCAATCAAGTAAAAATCATCAAGTAAAGAAAAAAGTATGTGTCAACATGTTATGAAATTAATAGCTAATTGAGGAAGCACTATAATTTATTTCAAGAATTTTGGATGAATTTTAGTTTATCCCTTTAAAGTTTATGTGTTTTCCCTTCATTTTCGTTATGAATAATAACATAAAAAATGTGTAAATTTAATTTGTTCTAAAAATGTATAAAATATCTCAATATAACTTAAATTGGTTTTTGTACATGTATATATTTGTGCATGATGTGTATATGCATAAAATATGCATTCATTAAAAAGAAAATTCATGAATTCAAATTTCTTTTATATATATAACTAAAAAAATGAAGGCCTTGTTTATTTGGAGGAAAGTGCTTTTCTGAAAATCATTTTTCAAATTTTTTTTGTGTTTGTTTGTCATTAGAAAAATTAATCAACGGAAAATATTTTCCAGTCAAATAAAAATTTGACTTTATTTCCAAAAAAGTATTTTTCTTTTATTTTAGATGGAAAACACTTTTCAGAAGTTATAAAAAATTTAAAAATATCATGTTGTATGTTGATTACAACAAATTTGGTCCCCAAACTTTTTATTGCTATATATTTTGTTTTGAATCTTTTTTTTTCAATTTCACCCCTTAGAATTTGATTTAATTTGATTTTTATATTAACTTTGGTCCTTATTTTTATTATTGTTATTTGCTTTTCTCTTATTATATATTATTTTAATTGACATTTTTTATCTATCAAATTTGGTCATCATTCTTTTGATTGTTACTTGTTTTATTTGAAATAATTTATGAAATTGTAATTATTATTATTTTAATTTCATCATCTTTCAATTTGTTTATCTGTTAGATTTGATATCTATTATTTTGATTGTTATTTATTTTATTTGAGATAATTTATGAAATTAGATTTTTTTTCAATTTTATTCTCATTCAACTTTTGTATTTGTAAGATTTGTTACTTATTATTTTAATAAACTTGAAAAAAATATTAATAAGTTATTTTACAGCTTATTTTTCATGACATAACCAAACACTAGAAAGTGTTTTCCAACTTATTTCCATGACACTACCAAACATTGAAAAATAATTTATTTTTCAGGAATCACTTTCCAAGAAATCCATTTTTCAAAAAAAAAATTATTTTTAAGCAAGCAAACAGAACGAAATGAACATAGAAAAAAAAAAGAGAAATTCAAAGACCTGCACTACACTTCTAGTATTCTTGAATTATATTGTATGTAACTTATTTTTTGTATAAAAAGGACGATAAAAAAGCTCCATTAAATATATAATGGAATTAATAAGGGAGAAAATAGATGGAAAGAGAAATAAAATAAAAGAAAGAGAAAGAGAAAGAGAAAAGGAAAAGGAAAAGGGGTAAGAACAATCTGGCAAAAATTTTGCAATATTAATCACTTTTACAATCTGGCAAGTAAAGAACACAAATTTAGTATCTTTGCAATATCAATCACACATTTGTAAGTTTTTCTTCTTTCTGTCTTCTTTTCCTGCGTTAGGTGAATAAAAAGTCAAACACGAAGAGAAATTAATAAATCGGAAAGCCATTGCTGACTTCACGGCGAGCAGCAGCATATCCCTCCTGTCGTTTAGGACCTCATATTTCCACGGATGTGCAGTGTGTGAGGTGGACGAACCTCTTAGTTCCGATCAAATTGGAAAACTTGGATCCATGAGTGTTAACCTTTCACGCATGGGGTTCTTGTCAGCGTTTTAAAGCGTCTGGTGCAATCACTTTAGCAGGCAAACCTTCCTTTGATCATCATCACATCAGAAGCAACAATTTAAAACCTCCTGGTTTCCAGCTATATATGCTTGTCATCAGCGTGAAGCAAGGAATAAACACCATGCTTGTGATCATTCTTTTTGGGGTCGGGTTTGTTGCTCATGAACACATGCAAAACAAGTTCTTTATGTATAAGAAACCCTCTAATATCTAAGTTAGTAAATCATAATAGAAAAATAATGTTTCATAAAGAAAATAAAGAGTGTGTGTGTTGTAATTGTTGTGTGTGGTGTTGTATAATGACCTATGTATTGTTACCTAGTAACTTGAGGAATTTATATATCTTAGATCACATGAAATTGCCTCGTGAAAAGTGGAGCCTCGAACATGTAGATATAGTTTTGGAAAAGATAGGTGTCATACTGGTCATGGAAGAAGAAGGTAGGTATCTGCATTAATAATTATACGCCCACAAAATATAAAGCGAAGAAATAAATGGGTTTCGTATCAAATTGTAGATGGTTAGGGTGATACAAGCATGGGCTCTGACAATATTTTCTCTCTCCTTTGTTGGGCTTGATTGGGCTACATTTGATGCTAATTAGACCAATTTTTCTCTTTCTTTTCCCTTATATTTTTTTTTTTTTTCTTTTCTCCTCTTAGTTGGGTCTTAATTGAGCTTGAATGAACTAAAATTCAAAATTGAAATAAAAAATTATTTGAAAATCAAAGACAAAATTACAAAGGAGAGACAAAAAGTGTCTGACGCGTGTGTTAGCATGTGAGGGAGGTCGGTCTTCCAGTAGCACGTGTGATGTGATATGAGCTATAATGAAAGTCTTTTTTAGTGTCTTTTAAATCATCTCGACAAGATCTTTCTAGTGGTGTGACATCCATACAATGGATTTATGATGACACTTCAGTGGCTCTCTCTCTCAATTCACATGTTAGTTTTTATTTCTTCTCTCCCACACCTCAAACCTTCTGTCTTCTATTGTCTAGCCCTCGATTAGGCCATTAATAAGAAACCTTAATTGGGCTTCATAAGGTTCCTTCATTTTTTTTTCTTTCTTTTTCTTCTCTTAAAGGTTCAGTTGGGTCTTAGGGCTTGGTCAAGCCTTGCCTTCTAAAAACATGAATTATTCAAGATTATTCAATTTTTTATTTCTTTCTAAGTTAAAAGTACTTAAATGTAATGTTTCTTATATGATTCATGGCTGACTCAATATAATAAATAGATAAATATATTTATTTTATATTTAAAAATTATAAATAATCACGGTACATTTTAAACAGTCATAAAATATAAATTACCCTATTTGACCAATTTTATTTTAAATCAATTAGCATATTCAATAAATAATTCTATAGTTATACTTTGTCAAAACCTAATTCAATGGCTATATTTCCAAGGACGTGATATATATATGTATATGAGCACTTATTTAGTGAAGAACAAGACGAAATAAATTTAATAAGAAGGTACCACACAAACATGTTTTGCATGATTTTTATAAGTCATATTCAAAGATTTTAGGGGTGTTTGAAAGTGTGGCAATGATTGTTTTTTAAAGTATTTTTTACTCGAAAATACATCAAAATAAAATTATTTTATTTTTTAATAATTATTTTTTATATCAGCACATTAAATCTGAAAATACCAAAAATAAATATTAATTTGAAGTAAAGAAAAAAATTAAAAAATTTCAAATTTTTTTAAAATATTTTTAAAATAAAAAAATAAATAATACCTTCAGGGCAACCATTTAACTAATAATTTATGGCAAAAAAGAAACTGTACCTATTTCCATTAATTTCCACCAGTAGACCTTAAGGAATGTAGACGTCATTTCTACATAAATGTTCAACAACTACGTCCAGTTTTCTCATACTTTAAGTCATCATATAATATATTTCTCAATAAATTAACAAAGTTATTATTAGACAGCTCACCTTCCTGTATGCTTTAAATTTATTAAAATTTTCTTATAAAGATGATAGATATAATTGGGTTGTTATTATTATTATTATTATTATTATTTGCACTACATATGAGTGTACAGACAAATTAATCATCCACCCTACAATAAAGATTGTACTTTTTACGAACACATACATTTAAGAGTATATTTGGTATTGTGATAGTGAATATTTTTTAAAGTATTTTTTCATTTGAAAATATATTGAAATAATATTTTTTAAAAAAAATTTATTTTTTATACCAACACATTAAAACGATCTAAAAAAACATCAAAAATTTAATTTTAAGTAAATAAAAATTTTTTAATTTTTTTCAAATAAAAAAACAAATAGGTTCTAAAGAACCTTGGATTAGCTCCAAAAACTAATATTAACAAAAACTCTAAAACCTGTGGGAGTTTAACTATAGCTCAAGACAAAATTTTATATTGGATTGCAATTGTAAAATTATCATGTTACCCTTCAATGGAAAAAGATAAAGCCTTAAAGGTGGGGGTGTTTTGGTCGTTGTCATTGACTCATTGGTCATTAAAAGATTTTACAGGGGTGTTTATATCTTTTTAATTTTTTTAGCACGGTAAAAATACTCTTTTACCCTAGAAATCAACAAAACTTAGAACTATTAATTAGAGCTTTCTTGACTTTTTGTAAGTTTCTTAACAATAAAAATACTTATTTGCCTCCAGGGTCAAAAATTTGTTGGGCTGCTAGATAAGGGTTTTTTTGGGTATTCAAATATCCATGTATAGTGAAAATATATCTTTAACCTTGGAAAAGACAAAAAAAAAAAGCTTTGTATTTGAGAGTATTTTTGTACTTTCACACGAGTATTTTGTGTAATTGCTAGGGTCACGAAGCATTTTGATATTTTCACATTATTTTTGAATTTTTAAATGAAAAATGCCGGCCCATATTCAATACACGCTAGTGAGTGGGTAGCATCCACGCCATTCAGACAGCACATGTGACTCCACCCGGTGGCCAAAACTAGCCTTTGGTCATCTCCCTAGATGGGCCACAATGTCCTCTCCCATGTGAAGAGGCGCATCACAACTTATAGTGGTTGGATTGTCACTAGTGATCGTGATCGTTTGATTTTTTTCCCCTTCTTTTCTCTCTCCATAAGGTAATATACATTATTGTCCTTTTTGTTTCTTACTTTTCAATTCCAGTCTTCATTCTCTTAATTTTTTATTTCATTCTTTTTTGATTTATAGAAGTTTTTTTCTATTCAATTTAGTCCTTCAATTACAATTTCTCATATGTTTTTTTTACTTAAAGTCCTCATTCTTTTAATTTCCTTTTTCATTCTTATTTCTTTTATAGAAGTTTTTTTAATTCAATTTAGTCTTTTAATTGCAATTTCTCATAAGTTTTGTTTTTCATTTCGCTCCTCTTTTTTTAAAATTTTTTTCCTTGGCACTTTGTTAAGATTTTTTTGGCTTTCAATTTCAACCTTCGATCAAACTTGTTGTTTTTTTTTTTCAGTTTGACCCTTATTCTTTTGATTTGTTTTTTCTTTTATTAAAGCTATTTTTCAATTTAATTTAACTCTCCAACTAAAAATTTGTATCCCTTTAATTAATGTTTTTTTTCACCCTTATTTTTTTAGATGTTTTTGTGTAATTGATTTTTTTTTTTAGTTTCATCTTTTGACATTTAATTTATTGGGGGTTCGACTTTGTATGATCTTATCATTCTGCATTAGCTTTTTTTAATATTGATTTTGTGATTATCTTCAAGTTTTTTATATAAATTTATCCCGGTCTCATGACTTATATCACGAATTTCACATACAGTTTTTGAATATAAGGTTTTTTTATACAAATGAAGTTTAAAATAAAAAATACTCATTTTTAAATAATATTGTTGATGTGTTCGGCCTTGCGTAATATTTTTTATAGCTTGAGTTTATTCAATCAATTTCATTTGTATTTATCTTTTAAGTCTTGAGTTTTTTAGGGTGTAGATTTATCTTTTATCGATTTAAATAAATAAATTTTTTAAACACAATCGGATGAATGTCTCATTTTATATGATTGAATATCTTAATTTGCATTCATTTTTTAATTTTTTTCAATTTTTTTCTTAGTTATTGTTACAAATATTTTTTATTTACATAAATGATTATCGATTTATTTAATTAAATGCTTGCATAAGATTTTCAATTTATATTTTAAATTTTTTTGTGTAAAAAAACACATTAAAGCAACTTGCATACCCGATATTTTTTGAAAAAAAAATGTATAACCCGCAGCGAAACGCAAGTTAAATGGCTAATAAACTTCTATTTATATATACACTTGGAATACTTATATTTAATGATCTATCAAATAATAATTATTAATAAAAAAATTAACCTGCTAAAATATATAAAAACATATAATCTAAAGTTTTCTAAAATATTTATATATAACAATTAGAAACATAATTAAGAATTCCAAAATGCATAAGAAATAATAAATTCAAATAATAATAATAATAATAAAGTCAACATAATATTATCTTACAAAAAAAGATAAAAAAAATAAATTTGGATATATACATATAATTGAGAATTTTCCCAAAACAATTATAGGTCAATATAACAGAATCTTATAAAAAAAAAATTAAAATAAATATTGAAGACACAAATATACCATCATGAAAAAACACGCAACAACATAAAATTATTTAAAAATCAACCAATCAAAAAGAAAAATAAAGCATATTAATTCCTTTAAGAATATGCTTGCACGTTTGCCTGTCACAGTTTCCATTATTAGCAGAAATGCTAATTGTGTGGAACATTAGTTAGCCACAGCTATTAGAGTCTAACTAGATGTTACTCGTGATATGCCGCGAGGCCACATATGTTTTTTCTTTAAAAAATAATGTTTAGATACTGTAAATATATATATTTTTTTAAATAACAACTCTGGTTATATACTTTAGTTGATCGAATATTTTGGTTTTATTTTGATTTGATGATAAAAAAGACAACAATGGTAAACAAATCAACTTTTTTAAAAAAATGATTACAATAACTTGGAAGAAAAAACTTTTTTCCATAAAAAAACTGCATAATTAAATTTTAAACCAATTAAATATGGAATGATGAAATTGAATAAAAAAATGACAAAAAACCAGCTCGAGTCAACTCGAGTTCATATAAACATGTAATATAGATAATACGAGGTAAGTCAATCCGGGTTAACCTACCAATCTCGCAGTTCAAGTCATGAGATCGGGATAACTTGATAGAAAAGAAATAAAAAAAAAACAAAGCCAATTTTTTTTTACAAAAAAATTAATGTTGAACAATGAAACTAGAAAAGAAAATAAGTAGAAAAAACATAAAAAAAAATATCAACTCGAGTTAACTTTTCAAACCAATGACTCAAGTCATTAAACTACAAACCTCATACATTAAAAAAAAAAACACAAAGCATAAACCCTAACCAATCAAATGCTAAGGGATAAAATTGGTAAAAAAATTCAATTACACAAAAGGATCCAAAATAAAAAATAGCAATTAAAAGAATGAGGATTAAGATTCAAATAAAAAATAAATTGGAGGATGACTATGAATTTTTG
Source organism: Populus nigra (assembly GCF_951802175.1). Lineage (NCBI taxonomy): Eukaryota > Viridiplantae > Streptophyta > Magnoliopsida > Malpighiales > Salicaceae > Populus > Populus nigra. Next base: position 13,555,349 of record NC_084852.1, read on the forward strand.
ATTGAATGATGAATTTGAAAAGAAAAATCAATTTAAAAAAATGAAAAGAATAAGGACCAAATAAAAAAAAATATCACAAATTGGAATTCAAGTGTGAAATTAAAAACAAATAAATTTTTTACAAAGGGCCAATAACAAAACTTGAAAATAAAAAAAATAAAAACTAGATTTGAAATATCTACAACTAAGAGGATAACTCTAAAATTTTAAATGGCTTGTGTGATTTTTCTAGGAGATGAGATAAAAGAGAAGAAAAAAAGAAAGCCTTGTTTGTGAGAATGAACCCCTGTCACTACCAACAACATGATAAAAAATCTAGGTTGAAAAGATTAAAAAAAAAAGCCCTTGAATGTAAGCTTAAAAATATTTGCTTTTGAGAGCAATTAAATTATTTTACTATGCTAAAAAATATAAAAAGATAAAAAAAACCTCTATATAATAGTTTAAAATTTCATGTTTTCAAGGGCAAATTAGTGATTTTATTGTGCATTTAAAAAGAAAAGAAGACAATTTTATCCACAATTCAAATGCAATTAGTTTTTCATGCCAAGGCTAAGATAATAATTTTATTATTGTAGTGAATAGTATATTGGTAGTATATGAATAGTGATTTCCACTATTGAAATTCATCGTTATGTTATGTTTTATTTTTAATTTTAGTTCTTACTGATAAATAATTGTGGTAGAAAAAAGCTACTCTGTATTTAGAATTAATTGGACCAGGACTTTTGAAATAATAAATTATTATTATTATTATTATTATTATTATGTCAAAAATGATTGCCGAATTTCGATTTTGGAGGAGGTGAGTGAGGGAGTCAAAATCATAAAGTGGAAAAAGCTTTTGTTTCGCTTTGCCAAGTTGATGGTACTTTTAATGCTATGCTGCCAAGTGGGGTTTTATTATGATAATACATATATATATATTTTTAATCAAAGTAGGTGCTTTGGGTTGGTTAGATTTTTTTTTTCTGTGGGTTAGATTATTTTTTAAAATATATAAAAAAATATTCAAATATTATTAATATTTTTTCTAGCCCAATTAAAATTTTAAATTATATGAAGATTGATTCGATGTAACTTGATCGACTTTACATATCCAAATATAATATTGTTGACCAATAAAAACATAGTTTAACTAAACAAATTCAAAATAATATCTTTTTTTAATATTGAAAAGATAACATGTTGAATTAATCCAAGTATACATGGGGTAACCTGTCAAATCTGCGATCCTAGTTATGAGACCTAGATAGCCCTACAAAAAATAAATTGAATGAAAATATGAATCTTAAATCAATATTGAATAATAAAATTTAAAAAAGTTAAATAAAAAAGATTAGAAAAAAAAGTCTATTCCGGTTAACTGACCAAACTTGTGACCTAGGTTATTAGACCATGATAACTTTATAGAAAGTCAACCGAAATAAATTATAAAGTCTAATTACTATTCAATCCAATGTTAAAAGATAAAATTAAAAAGATAAAAAAAAAACGAGATAACTGGATTAACCCACCAAGTCAGCGACCTAGGTCATGAGACTGAAATAACTTTATAGAAAATAAATCAAAATAAATTACAAAAACTTATTCTCATTCAATTATTGAAGGATGAAATATAAAAAAAAAATTCAATTAAAAATGATAAAAAAAAACTCGAGATAGCCAGGTTAATTCATCAAACTCGCGACTTTAATTATGACACCAGGATAATCTAATATAAAAAAATTAAAATAAATTATGAAATTTAATTTTTAATAAATTATTTTTAATAAATTAAATATTAAAAAATAAAACTAAAAAAAATTATATATCTATATCTGTTCAAGTGTTTCTTCTTCGTGGAATCAGCTACAACTTTTGCAGACCGCCTGAGCTGGATGAAAGTGGCGCCAAAATGAAGGTTTTGGAGAAAATGGATTTTGCATTAAGGAAGCCGATGCAGCTTCCTTCCACGTATTTCGTAATTACATTACAATTACGAAATACGGCATAGGAAAATAACTGTGCACTCTCTAATAAATTACTGTTCACTGCTACAGTGTTTTTCTTTATTTAACTTTTTTTTTTTTTTTTTACTTTTGGCCTTTTCTTTTTCGCATCTAACTTTTTCTTTTCATTTAACAGTGCATTTCTGTTTGATACTCAATTTTATAAAAATTAAATTTAGTTTTATTGGGAACCAAATTTCACATTCGGGTTTTTACTTTTTAGAAAGATGCAAACTTTTTACTTGCCAACTTTTTTTTAATGCGATAGACGTTATGGGCCATCTAGAAACACACATCTGACCTTTTTTGCCTTTTTCCCCCCCTTTAATTTAAATATAATTTCTTTAAAATTAAAGAATTTAAAATATATTAGCATATTATTTAATTAAATACTTCAAAATTAATTAAAAATATATTTTAGATATTAACTAAATCATTGACTCGTGCTACACTGCAGGTCGGATCAAATTTTTCTTGAACATAAAAAAGTTGTTCAGATATTTTGTATTTTTTTCTAATGAAAAAAAAATTGAAATTGTATGAGGGTTAACCCGATATAACCAGATTGACTTTGTGAGCCCAAAAACAATCCATAACCAGTAAAAATATAATTTGACTAAAAAAAATTCAAGATGATGTCTTTTTTTTAATATTAAGATAACAACATATTGAATTGACTTTGGTCAACCTGGATTAACATGTCAAATTTACGACCAGAGTTATAAGACTATAATAACCCCACAAAAAGCAAATCAAAATAAATTATGAAGCCTAATTCTTAATCGACTCAATGTTGAATGATAAAAAATTTTTAAAAAAATAATTAAAAAGGACAAAAAAATAATCTAAGTTAACATATCAAACCCACAATTCGAGTCATATGACCGAAATAATCTTATGGAAAGAAAATATAAAGAAAATATGAATTTCAATCCCCAATCAACCCAATATTAAATGATGTGATTAAGAAAAATTGATTAAAAAATAAATCAATAAACAAAAGAACATAAATAACAACCCAAGTCAATCCGCCAAACTCATGACTCTAGTCATTAGACTGAGATAACCTCATAGAATTAAAATTAAAAAATAACCTGATTTAACTCGGGTTAATCTACTAAATTCACAACTGTGATAATGAAACTAAGATAACTCTATAGAGAGAAAATCAAAATAAATTATGAAGCTCAATTTTCAATTGTCCTTATTGGACCCAATGTTGAATGGTGAAGTTAAATTCTAATTAAAGAAATGAGATAAAAAAAAAAAGAGTCAAGTCAATCCAAGTTAACTTGTAAAACATTATTATTAGATAATGAGGTCAAGATAGCCTAATAAAAAGAAAACTAAAATAAATCATGAAGTCTGATTCTTAATCAAACACAATATTAAATGACGAAATTGAAAAAAAATCAATAAAAAAAACTAAATTAATTAAGTCAATTGGATTAACTCATCAAACCCGCAACCTACGTGATAAGACAAGGACAACCCAATAAAAAAATCAATTTTTGAAGGACCCGTAACCTAGATCATGAGACCGAGATAACCTTTTAGAAAGAAAATAAAAAAAAGGACTCGATTTAACTGGGGTTTAAATGTCAAAACTCGCGACCTTAATCGTGAGACCAAGACATCCTCATAGAAAACAAATAAAATTATTATGAAGGTCACTTCGTAACTGACTCGGTGTTGAATGATGAAATAAAAAAAAAAAGCACACTAAACAACTTGAGTCTACTCGAGTTAATCCGTTAAACACTGTTATCTGGTAATGAAGTTGAAATAACATAACAGAAAGTAAGCAAAACAAATCATGAAGTCTAATTTCTAATCAATCCCATATTAAATGATAAATTTAAAAAAAAAAGGTTAATTAAGAAGAAGAAAAACTTGAGTCAACTAACCTAACCCGCTAAACCCGTAATCGATGTCATGAGTATGTAATAACTCAATAAAAAAAATATAATATTAAAAGGAAAAAAAAATAATTGGAAAAAAAATTAAAGATAAAAAAAAAGAGCAAAGTAATATTAAATGAATAATGTTTTATGACAAGAGATATAGTAAAACTTTCTTATCTTTTAGTTTATAGTTAATTTATTAAATATCATTTGATTTTTACTCTATTACAAGATAAAAATAGAAAAGGTTTTTTTATAATATTAAAAGCATTTATTTTGTGGAACCCATCATTATTGTTTTTCTTTTTAATTCAAATGGTTGCTTTCATGCAGGTATTTATTTTTACCATGTTCTACGATAAAAGTAGAGAAGTCTTTTTATAATATTAAAAGCGTTTATTTTGTGTAACCCATCCTCATTGTTTTGTTTTTTTAACTCATATAATTGTTTTCATGCAAGTATCGATTTTATTATTATATAATTAAATAAAAAATATTTTTAGATGATAAAATTATTAAACCCAATCGAGTCCATGATTTAGTCGATGATTTGACGAGTTAACCCAAATTGATCCTAGTGAATCTAACATGTCATTGTTTAGACATTAAAAATATATTACATCATTTTTTAACTATTTTTATTGTCATATCAATTTTTAATGCTCATCCAGGTTATCTTTTGACATGCTTATTCGATTATATTATATCAGATCAACCTCCATATAATTTCAAAGTAAACTTGTTAGGCCGAGTTTAATGACACTTTCAACAGCTCCTCACAACTTTGTGCATGCGATCAATATATTATTCTTATATTTTTTTTAACACACTAGCAATTAAAATTATCATAATGTTATTATTATTATTATTATATATATATATATATATTGCGATTTTTTTTGGAATAATGATAGGGTGTTGTGTAAAAAACAAACATCCCAGTAAAAACTAATATATAAAACAAAAACCTTATACCTGTTAATGAGGCAAAAAGGTTTTAGTTATAGTGGTTTTTCTATCTTTATTTTAATTTGTCCATATTGTTTTGGGATATCTTCTGATTTCTTTTTGTTTGTAACAAATAAATGATATTGAACAAAAGGTTAAATTTTTGGTTGAAATTAAAAAATTTAATAATAAAAAAAGAAAGACTTGTATTAGCAAATTAATTTTTTTAATTATTATCATATAATTAAGTAAAAAAATTAAATTTTTTTCTAAAATATAATATCAATATCTTAATTTATGTCTATATTTCAACTTAATAATTTAGTTTTTAGTTAGTATTAAAATATTTTTCTTAATATTTATTGATAGATATAATTCCTAATCTATTTTATTAAATATAAATATCAAAATTTATGTTCATAATCTTAATTTTTCTTGCAACTTAAAAAAAAAAACTTATCCACGTTAGCATTTTGTTTCTTACGTTAAAAAACAAATTTGGCCTCACTTGTAGACTTATATAAGGAAAAGGGAAGATCTAGAAGATTTCGAATCCTTTAATTAAGGAACAGGTCCAGATTTTTGTTTCCTTAAAAAAAAAAAACAATTTCATACGTATGTTGACGATAACCATTAAGCCTAAAAATACGATAATTTAAATTGGACGTCATTCACCCTACGATTCTGATAAAAATTTGCTATTAATTGCTTTTTTATTGAAGTTATTAATTAGTTTATTTCACTTTAATTAATTCTATTAATATCTTTTAGAAATTACAAAAAAAAAAATTAAAGTTAGAGAATTAAGTCTTACGTGGCTGTGAAACTATCTATCAAAACAATAAAAATATATGAAAAATTAAAAAGTTTGAAAGAAAATATATTTTAGTCATTTAATAATAAATAAAAAAATTATTCATTTTTATTTAAGGATTTTTTTATAGCAAAAAACTTAGTGATTACAAAAATATAAAAGAAACTAAAAAATTAAAAGAAACATAATTTAGTATATTAATTATAGGAAAATGTACGGACACCAACAATAATAATTATAAATAATGAAATATAGAAAACACGGAAAAAAAAAATCAATAGAACCATAATTAAGATTCAAAGAACCATAATCAATAGCACCAGAGCTTGTAGCCCAGCGGCAGAGGCAAGGTTTCCTTGTCTCTGTCATCTGGATTCGAGCCCTAGCGTGCACGCCTGTCATCCCCGCGGTGTCTTACATGCCTACTGGGCTTGCAGGGTGTTCAGTGGGTCCGGGGATTAGTTGTGGTGCGTGTAAGCTGGCCCGGACACCTCGGGTTACCAAAAAAATATAAAAAAGATTCAAAGAACCTATCTTAAAACAGTATATGAAAAAATGAGTACAAAATCAAAGCTAAGAAATTTTTTTTTTTTAAAAAATAATAAAACAGTCTAAAATCATGCACTAAATATAAAAAAATAATAATAAATCTTCACATCATAATAAAAATATAAAAAACACTTCATGTGTGCGCGCAAAAATACACAACACAAAATACCAAAAATCAATTTAAAAAATTATAAAGTAACCATCTTGAAAACAAATATTTAAGAGATTACTTAAAAAAGGTAGAAGATTGCAAAAAAATAAATAATATATTAAATCATAATTTTTTTCATTGCATTTTAGATATAATAAATGTTATTTTACACATTTTGACTATTTTTATTTTATTTTTATTTTTATAAAAAATGATATTTAGATGCTAAAATGGGGTAAAATAAGAAACCTATGACCATGACAATCAAAGTCGAGCTAACCCAAGATATCACTTCAAACCCGCGACCCAGGTCATGAGATTAGAATAATTAAAAAAAATAAAGAGAATTATAAAACCTTTTAAAAATAAAACACGCGTTAACTTTTCAAACCTGTAACCGACCGGATCATTAGACTCGAAACAATGAATCTAAAAAAACCATGAGATTCAATTCTCAATCAATCAAATATTGAAAAATAAAATTAAAAAAAAAAGAATTTTAATTATACAAAAGATTAAAAAATTAGCAATTAAAACAATAAAAATCAAAATTAAAATAAAAAATAAATTTTACATTTGATTGAAGAATGAAATTGAAAAGAAAAATTAATTTAGTAAAAGGACAAAAAATATCAAGCTAATTTCTACTATTTTCATTATATTAAAACAAGAACAATATTAATTAATTATAATCCTCGTAAAAGATGTATAATATAAATCGTTAATATATTCAAAAACCAAGATTTTAAACTTATCACAATTTCAGTTATTTTCTTCTTAGCTCAAATTTATCTTATACATGCTCATTCAATTCTATTAAATATTTATAGGATTATTAAAAAATTAAAATAAATTTAAAAAAATCACATTATTAATATTACAAAAAAAAGACAAGAGTTTCAAAGATTTTGTATATATATATATATATATATATATATATATATATTGCAATTAAAATTGTGTTGATTTAAATAAAAAATAGATTGAATAAAAAAACGTATGTTCAAAGATACCCCTTTTTCGTGACCCAGCTAATCACACCATCTGTATTAACACTTTTTATAAAGGAATTGTGAGGCTTCATTTCTTATCTCTTCAAAAAGTAACTTGTTTTTCAAAATATTTTTTTATTTAAAAATATATTAAAATAATATTTTATTTTTTATTTTTTAAAATTTATTTTTAATATTAATATATAAAAACAATTTAAAAACAAAAATAATAATAAAATTTTACAAAACTCAGGTGAACAACAGTCAAACACCCGAGAAAAGAGCAGGGGTATTTTGTATACGTGTTAAAATAGAAAGTCAAAGATTGTCTTTTTCGGTCTTGTTGAGGACGAGATGGACTTTTACTAAAACATATGTTCTAGAAGTCGGATTTCTCTCCCTATCTTTTAGTTATCAGTTGCGTAAAGATTTCTGTGCTTGATTTTAATTTCATTTTATTTTTTAATGTCCGGGAAATACATAAAATCAAATACTATGATTTCTACACGTGATAATTCTTAAATGCTCACGAAATATATATAAAAATAAATATATAAAAGGGTATATAGGTATTTTGTGATTTATTTTCATACTATTTTCAGATATTAAAATATTCAATTAATTATCAACCCTCAAAATCATTTTAAATATAGAAGATTTTTTAATTGAATTTAATCGAGAAGGCTTAAACAGGCTGTACAACAAACACAAAACTTGTTTGGCATGCTGCTACAGTTTTTGCATTCTATTTATACATCTCCATAACGCTTTCTTTTATCAGCCATTCCTGATTTCTTAAGCCAACTCCTCTCCTCTAATCTCTCCATCACTCCTTTTCTTCTCTCTGGTACGTATGTTGTTCTATGTTTATTAATCTTTTGAAAGTAAATTACAAAAAAAATAAACTTTCTTGATGCCACCAAGAATTTAGACATATATTTATGTGGTCAGCTGTTCACATAGCTTGGTATGTTTTTTTTTTTTTTTTTTTCTTTTTGGTAATGTGTTTTTGTTAGAGCCCAGGATCGATCAAACCGGGAGGGGTGATTGATTCTTTGAAAAAATAAAGGAGGCCATGAGGGAAGATACAGAAGGTGCATCAACAAACAGTATTGCTGATGGCCAGAAAACCACGAATGGAGAAGATCAGAAGGTTGCATTCCACAAGCTGTTCACGTTTGCAGATAGGCTTGACGTGGTTTTGATGATCGTTGGCACGTTAAGTGCCATTGGTAATGGCCTTGCTCAGCCTCTGATGACACTCATTTTTGGCCAGCTTATAAACTCCTTCGGCTCCAGTGATCGTTCAAACGTTGTTAAGGAAGTTTCCAAGGTAATTTCATTATAGATTCTTTCAATTAATGCTCTTCTTTTTCTCTCCTTATCAATCCTATTTTTTGGATCTTGATTTATTGAATTATTAAAAAAGAGGTTGTTTTATCAATCTTCCTTTCTTTTATTTCTTTCAATATTTGTTCTAGTTTTATTTTTATTCTGATGAATTAATGACATTTGACGATCTTATTTTGCACTTGTTATTTTCCTTTTCTTTTGCTGTTTTTGTAGATGATAATTTGGTGGGAAAAGGATGTTTGCTTAGCGTTTAAGTTCCCCATTAATCTTTCTTTGATTAAAAGTAGATTCAAGAAGTAATAAATGTATATGAAATTAAGCGTATCAGAGCTAATGAGAAGAGGTGCATTGACATTTTACCCAGTACCCATTACAGAATCTTTCCAAATTCTGTAATGTTGTCTTGATTTCGGTTTCTCCCTCTTAATTGGAAATAGCATTGCATCAATGCTGTCATGGATTGTGGAACCACCTATAACTTAATAACCAGAGCGGTCTCCATGGATTTAATGTAGCTAAAAAATCAAAATTCCAGTTTTTGGAGGCTATACAGATAAGTGCAGGTCCATCCTAATTCAACTTTATTAGCTTTGCTATATATCCATGCATTGATTGTGTTTACACTTAGCAACTCTAACTAAGCAGGAGTTGAGTATATATATGTATGTATGTATATAATGCTACTCGAAGCATTTTTTTTTATAAATTATATAATACATTATACTGTCCCTTATGAGAGAACAAGAGTTCAGCATTAATCAATGCTGTTACATTTCAACTGCTGAATAATTTTTGTTGGAAATTTAGTTCCTTTTTGCAGGAAGACAAACTTACCTTCGTTTGAATTCCACTTTCAGGTAGCACTAAATTTTGTGTACTTGGCTATTGGATCGGGCATCGCTTCTCTTTTACGTAAGGATTGATTTACCTTGGCTTAATTCTCTTCTGTTAAAACATAGCAGCATTATCCAATCTTAGTTTTTGCTTGAGAATTGTGTAAATCATCCTTGCACTTAATTAGGCCTGCTCAACAAGTGATCCAAGGTAAAACTACGATACAATCATCTAAGAAGAATGGGGTTGGTGTTTTGACGATGGAATGAGGATTTTTTCTTTTTTATGGTTTCTACATATTTGAAAGCTTACTATAAGAAGAATCCCTCGACTCTGAACTGCTACTTGATTGTGCTTGTAATTGTTGTTGGCCTTCTTTAATGTGTGGTTTTTCATGCATTGCATATGATCAGGTGAAATTTCAGTAAGTTCAGATGTGGCATGGTAATTAAGTTTTAGCTATTCTCTTGCTGTGTTGCAGAGGTGTCCAGTTGGATGGTTACTGGAGAAAGACAGTCTACCCGCATTCGAAGTCTCTACTTGAAAACAATATTGAGACAGGACATTGGCTTCTTCGACTCTGAAACATCCACTGGTGAAGTCATTGGAAGAATGTCTGGTGACACTATTCTCATTCAAGATGCCATGGGTGAAAAGGTAGTGCTTTTCTCCTTCTATGTAGTAGAGCACAAGGAACTATAACCATGATAAATCGAGCTTTCTACATCTACGTGTCTGAAGGCTGTATGTCTGGTTTTCAAGATTTATTTATTTATTTATTATTATTATTGTTTTTATCTCTCATTCATCCACTCTCCTATCAAACATGAATGTTTTTTGTTTGAGCTCGAATATGCTGCTGCTGGTACTTAAGAAATACATCATGCCAGGTCGGGAAGTTTATACAACTACTAGCAACATTTTTCGGTGGCTTTGCGATTGGCTTCATAAAAGGCTGGCTTCTTGCATTAGTTCTGCTTTCCAGTATTCCTCCTCTTGTAATTGCTGGTGGAGTCATGGCTTTGATCATGACAAAAATGTCAAGCCGTGGACAGGTTGCTTATGCAGAGGCTGGAAACATTGTAGAGCAAACAGTTGGAGCCATACGAACAGTAAGACATACATATCCGTAACTTATTATATCATATATTTCCATGAATCGCTTCCTAAATTATCCATTTTGTGCTTCTACAAGGTTGCATCTTTCACGGGGGAGAAGCATGCAATTGAAAAATATAACAGTAAGCTGAAAATTGCGTATAACTCTGCCGCCCAACAAGGGTTGGCCTCAGGCTTGGGTCTCGGTACCATGTTGTTCATTGTATTTGGCACTTATGCACTTGCCATATGGTATGGATCCAAATTGATCGTCGAGAAAGGTTATAACGGTGGACAAGTTATGACTGTAATTATATCAATTATGACTGGAGGAATGTAAGTACTTGTTTCAAAATTGATATTACCCCTGATATGTTATCTAGTAATATAATCTGTTAGAATCCACACCCTCAAGTGTTTTGTGGTCCCTTGGTCTAGGTCATTGGGTCAGACTTCTCCATGTTTGAATGCTTTTGCATCAGGGCAAGCTGCGGCATATAAGATGTTTGAGACCATTGAACGGAAGCCAAAAATCGATCCCTACGACACTAGTGGGATGGTAGTGGAAGATCTGGATGGAGAAATTGAACTCAGAGATGTGTATTTCAGATACCCAGCTAGGCCTGAGGTTCAAATCTTCTCTGGATTTTCACTGCAAGTTCCAAGTGGCACAACTACAGCTTTGGTTGGGCAAAGTGGAAGTGGAAAGTCAACTGTTATTAGCCTTGTTGAGAGATTTTATGATCCTGATTCAGGTGAAGTACTTATCGATGGTGTTGACTTAAAGAAGCTGAAGCTTAGCTGGATAAGGGAGAAGATTGGACTGGTTAGCCAGGAACCTATTTTATTTGCAACCAGCATAAAGGAAAATATAGCTTATGGGAAAGAAAATGCAACTGATCAGGAGATTAGAACAGCAATCCAACTAGCCAATGCTGCAAAATTCATTGACAAAATGCCTGAGGTAAACCACTTTCTTTTAAGGAATGCATGATCTCTAGTATTTGTTTTTAGTCGTAAGAGCAATGTTTACAATGATATTGACCACTATAATTCCCATCATAAGCAACCAAGTTCATTTTCTATTTATATTGTTCTATCTTTATGCTTCAAACAAGTAAGTAGGATGGGTTCATTTGTGTTTCGCAGGGACTTGACACCATGGTTGGTGAGCATGGTACTCAGTTGTCTGGTGGCCAAAAGCAAAGAATTGCAATTGCAAGGGCCATATTGAAGAATCCAAAGATTCTTCTTCTTGATGAAGCAACAAGTGCACTTGATGCGGAGTCTGAACGCATTGTCCAAGATGCGTTGGTGAAAATCATGTGCAACCGAACAACTTTGGTTGTTGCACATCGTTTGACAACTATCAGGAATGCGGACATGATTGCTGTGGTTCATTTGGGAAAAATTGTAGAGAAAGGTATTGCTAGACTTGCTGCTTCATCTATAAATTTCTATATTGTTCACCAATCTAATTTCAAACAATATTAAAGGAAGTCATGAGGAGCTGACAAAAGATCCGGAGGGGGCTTACTCCCAGTTAATTCGCCTCCAAGGAGGAGCTATGGATTCTGAAGAATCTCAGGACATTGATGCAGATATGTCGAGATCTAGTTTGGACAGAGACAGGTCCATTTCCAGTCCTAGGAGCCAGAAACATTCTGTTCAGGGATCCATAAGTAGAGGTTCATCAGGAAGTCGGCGCTCCTTCACACTCAACACTGTTGGCTTTGGCATGCCTGGTCCTACCAGTGTTCATGATGATGAATTCGAACAGAACAATGAAAGAAATGTAAAGCCTAAAGAAGTTTCTATTAAACGACTTGCCTACCTCAACAAGCCCGAGCTTCCTGTTTTATTTCTCGGCACCGTTGCTGCAGTTATACACGGTGTGATTTTCCCGGTGTTTGGCCTTCTACTATCAAAAGCCATTAACATGTTTTATGAACCTCCCAAGGAGATTCGAAAAGATTCCAAGTTCTGGGCAGTGCTGTATTTGGGATTGGGTTTTATTACCTTTGCAGCCCTTCCACTGCAATATTACCTCTTTGGAATTGCTGGTGGTAAGTTGATTGAACGAATTCGTTCCAAAACATTTGAAAAAGTAGTGCACCAAGAGATTAGCTGGTTTGATGACCCTACAAATTCAAGGTGTGTTGAGGACATTCTTATACTCCAAATTCATGTTACAGCTTTAGAAATTTATAAAGAAATTAAGAAACGATATTATTACTCGTCTATATGAATGCTTTCGCCTTTTTCAGTGGTGCAATTGGTGCAAGGTTGTCAACGGATGCTTCTACAGTTAGGAGGCTTGTTGGTGATTCCCTGTCCTTAATTGTCCAAAATATATCAACAATCTTGTCAGCTTTGGTTATAGCATTTTCAGCCAACTGGATGTTGACCTTGATAATCATTGCTATATCTCCCTTGCTATTTATCCAAGGGTACATGCAAGCAAAGTTTATGAAGGGGTTCAGTGCAGATTCAAAGGTTAGTGTTATTCAGTGGCTATTATTCTCTCAAGGAATATCTGTTAGGTACACTAGTGATGATTTTTTTCTTTCTTTTTTTTGCAGATGATGTATGAACAAGCTAGTCAAGTGGCTAATGATGCGGTTGGCAGCATTAGAACTGTTGCTTCTTTTTGTGCCGAGAAGAAGGTAATGGAGTTGTATCAAAAGAAATGTGAAGGTCCCACGAAGCAAGGTGTTCGGCTTGGGTTTGTTAGTGGCATTGGTTATGGCTTATCATTCTTTATACTCTATTGCACCAATGCATTTTGTTTCTATATTGGAGCTATCTTTGTCCAAAATGGGAAAACAACATTTGGAGATGTTTTCAGGGTACAGAGACTTTATTTATTTTTTATAATTATTACTACATTATTTTCATGTGATTCAAAGTTGATTTTATCACGTTCTGAGCTCATTTTCTGCAGGTTTTCTTTGCGTTGACTATTGGAGCACTGGGGGTTTCCCAATCTAGTGGCCTGGCTCCAGACACTGCCAAGGCCAAAGATTCAGCAGCTTCAATATTTGCAATTCTTGATAGAAAGCCTAAAATCGACTCAAGTAGAGATGAAGGGCTCACTCTACCACATGTTAATGGTGATATTGAGATTGAACATGTTAGCTTTAAATACCCGATGAGACCACATGTTCAAATCTTCAGAGACATGTCCCTTAGTATTCCCTCTGGAAAGGTATTCATCATTACTGTAATCTTGAAACTTCCTTTTAAGAGTTGCTATAAATGCGAGCACCTGCTTCATTATAAACCAAAGAGAAAACGAGGCGCATGACTAGCTCAATATTGTTCTTCTGCAAGCTCTTCCAAGTACTCATTTACTCACCTTGAAATTCTATCTGCAGACTGTTGCTCTAGTTGGGGAGAGTGGTAGCGGGAAGTCAACAGTTATCAGCCTCATAGAGAGGTTTTATGATCCTGATTCCGGTCACGTATATTTGGACAGTGTGGAAATCAAGAAGTTCAAACTAAACTGGTTGAGACAACAAATGGGTTTGGTCAGCCAAGAACCAATACTGTTCAATGAAACTATCCGCGCAAATATAGCTTATGGAAAGCATGGAGAGATTGCCGAGGAAGAGATAATCGAAGCTACAAGAGCATCAAATGCGCACAACTTCATTAGCACACTACCACAAGGCTATGACACCAAAGTAGGTGAACGAGGGATTCAACTGTCGGGCGGACAGAAGCAGAGAATAGCCATCGCCAGGGCAATCCTAAAGAATCCGAAAATTCTCTTACTCGACGAGGCAACGAGTGCGCTGGATGCAGAGTCAGAGCGTATAGTACAAGAAGCATTAGATAGAGTTATGGTGAACAGAACAACCGTTGTCGTTGCTCATCGCCTTGCCACAATTAAAGGTGCTGATGTCATTGCTGTAGTGAAGAATGGTGCGATTGCCGAGAAGGGAAAGCATGATGTGCTCATGAAGATCACTGACGGGGCTTATGCATCCTTGGTCGCCCTTCATATGAGTGCAACTTGAGGACAAATGGAAAAATTTCTTCTTCCTCTTCTTCTTCTGCTGCTGCTGCTGCTGCCGGAGGGAGTTGCTATTAAAGATTTTGAAACACTCATATATATATATATATATATATATATAGTATTAGTTTTATGGATATGAGAGCTAGCACTGGGCTGAATGAAACTCAATGATACATTAAATTGTATCCTTTTCTCGATAGAAAGCTGTCAATCTTCTTCGTCTCGGATTTACAAAAATAATTTGAATCTTCAAAGTTGCAAGAATTTTTTAGCTGGTGATTTCATGTGATTCAGATAGCTTATGTCTAGAACTTGCAATTCTTTTTATACAAAGCCAGCATGCTTTTGTCTGGGCGGTAAACAAGAATTTTTTAGCTGGTTTTTATGAGTAGCATGATTTTATTTTTTTTTATACAAAGCCAGCATGCTTTTGTCTGCCTGCTTTTTAAATTCAGAAAATGATACTTAACATATCTGGGCGGTAAACTCTAGCGACGGGAGGTGCCTTGTTTAGAAAATGAAATATAACAAAAATAAAGTTGAGAACAAAAGTATAATAATCTAAAAGTACAAGTATAGAAAAGAAAAATACCGAAACTTGAGGGATCATGTAGAACTTTTGAAAATCATTTGTACAAAGGAGCCTTGTTTCTTTATTCATGTCAATCTCTCAATTTCATTTTTAAAAGAAAGCTAAATTATCTTCCACCAAATTCAATTTAATATCAAAACATTTAATAACACATAAAAAAAAACGTGAGAAGAAAAAATAAAGCATATTTTAATTTATAAAACCATGAAAATATAGCTGTAAAAGATGTAATTGAAAAGAAATAAAGTAATATCACTGAATGAAAAACTAAAAACCTTAAGGATCAAAAAAGGAAAAATCAGAAAGAAAAAATGCAAAGTGAATGAACAGTTGTATATGAATACTAGAAGTGTAGTGCAATCTATTAATGATTTTTTACCCGGTATTGGTTGAGATAGATTGATGAGCTCTTCTATAAAAAGAATAGCTTACCTCTATTAATTAAATTATCTTCTACCATCTATTAATGATTTTTTACCCGGTATTGGTTGAGATAGATTGATGAGCTCTTCTATAAAAAGAATAGCTTACCTCTTCATCAAATACCTTCGTTTTTTCAAGATTCAATGAAAGAATATACAATCAAAGTGCGTTGCCATGATAACACACAGGAATTGAAAAAATCAGAAAGAAAGAAAGAAAAGGAGCACCAACTTTTTCTTTCTTCTTCTTTCCCCCTTTGGCATTCACTCATTGACGCCTAGCAGCAATTCTAGAATTTGGAGGAACAAGTTGAACAAACACTAAAACGGTAAGCCTTAGAAAACTTAAGCAGACGAACTGGTGGGAATCCTCTGGCGCTTCTCCACGTATGCTGATGGGAACCACCCAGCTTTACCTCTACATTCTCCTTCTGACCACCCAGTTGGACTTACCTATAATGTACAAGCAAATTAAAGGTGCAGAAAATGCGATCAAGTATTTATCTTATCCTAATTTAATTACAAACAAAATATAAAGGCCGGTTTCACAAGGGGAGACGAGTTCCTTGATATGATTGATTGTACAGTAAGGTAAAATAGAATAATGCAGACATGCGTCTCTTGATGTCAGACAAATCTTAAAATCATTTTTTTAAAAGTTTCTAACGAGAATTTTCCATTGACGCCGACAATGGGATCTTTTGCACCTGTTGGAAGATGTTTTGCCAAAGCAGAAGAAAAAAGAAACTATTTGTAAGAGGTCCAAAAAGGTAAGCAAACACTCAAGCCTTGGAAGTTGCATTCGATATGGATCCAACACGTTTATTCCATGAAAAATGTTCATAAAGGTTTCCTGATACTCTTAAGAAGAACTCAATTGATTCTGGATACTGCTAGACAAAAAGGTTGGTGCTTGGATGAGTATCTCCCTTGAGTGAGAGAATGTTATGAGTATTTCAGAGATTAGATGCAACATGCAAGTTGTGGAACTACAGGTACGGTAAGGTTTGTGTCCCTGAAAATCAAATAGAGAAACATGCCAGCTCCTTTTCTATGCTCCATGCAGAAGAGCGGTTAAGAACTTCTAAATGCACATGGATGATCTATCTGTTATGAGGATGCTTCCAAATGCAATTGCAAAGGTAACAAAGTAACAAGGAAAATCCAGATAACCTTTCTCACAACAATGTAGTCACCCACAGCCAAGCTCAGCTCCTTCTCTGTCTCTGCGAAAAAAGGATGTGTTGCCTGCAAGATGTAACCAAAATTTTACAACTTAAGCTCTATCTAAAACACAATATATTTGATAAAGAAAGCATGCAACAGGAACTAGATTAATTGTAACGCCTGCTTTGCATAAAGATTAAAGTAAATGATGCAAATTTTCAGCTGGAACCATCCATGAAATTCCATGTTTTCAACGATTAATCTCCCTTTTATTTTATTTTAGAAGATAATCTCTCTCCTCTGACAAGACAAGCTCCATGCAGGATAAAGGGATTGAGGTCTTGTTCCCACAGTCTTTTTTTATTGAGCTCCTGTACATAAAAGGCAGGATTGGCCTTGTATGGTTTGCCAACAGGAGTCAACAGCAAAAAGTCAGGTCTGCAAATGGCAAGTATCCCTTAAAATGAAGTCTCAATATTTATGCACACATTTGGAGAGGTATCTGGGAGGATTTGAAGAATTACCCCCGCGCATGGGAAATAATAATCGGAATGACCTGGCTAGCAGCATTTGCCAACAGGAGCCATTCATCCACATGACAGAAATCAACATGATATACAATTCAATCACACCATCTGTCTCTTGATAAATTCTTTATGGAAATATTTATAAAGGTGAACTGTTTACAAGAACTCTAACAAGTCATCAACAAGCCCCTTCAATGTACTCGATAGGGGCATCAGCATAATCTTGAAACTTATGTAAAGCATAGCATGCAAATATCAGAATAATGTAAAATAACATATTCTTTCTGAAGAGACTTGCAAACCCAACCTCTAAAGTTTCAGTGTCTAATGTAGAATACTTACTTCAGCCAAAAAGTATGTGCTTTTCTCCAAGCCATTTTCTGATGGAATAACAGGAGGCAGAATCACTGGAGGAGCAGACTCTTTTTGCTGTTTCTCCGAGACCATCTGACACAAGTTTCAGACTGTAAGTTGCATTGCTCAGATCGACAGAAATTTCTTCATGAAAAAAATGGAGATTGAACTGACCTCAGCTTCGACCTCACTAAGAATAGCAGCAATTCTAAGATGATAATTTTTTTCTCCTTCAACCTTCAATAATGTATGCTAATCATAAATATGAAACTCCATGAATTGTTTAGGCTTCAAAGTAGAAAATTCTATACTGAAAAATCAAACATACCATGGCAACAAGCCGTTGGAAAGTCAATCTGTGCTGTTGTGCTTCAACAGCAGCTAATGCAGCTGCAGCTTCTTTACCAAGAACTGCCATGTTAGCCTTTATTTCTTGCATCTTGGCTTCTGCTGCATGCAGCTTTGAAACATTTTCAGGAATTGGAGATTCCCGTACTCGTGCTTGTCTTCTGGAAACCTCAACTGCCTGTTTGCTTTTAATGGTCAATATGAAATCACGAATGATGAGATTATAGCAAATATCAAAAGTATGGAACAAGAAGCGAAGCATGATGATCATACAATATTACGTAACACTAATGCAGCAGATGAGCAGCTTTCTAATTACCTGGGTCTCTGCTTCCTGTCTCATCCGGCTATATCGTTGAGCAAGATGGCGGGCATCTTCTAAAGGACCGCCATTAATCATTGCTCTCAAGGGTTCCAAAACCTGGAAAGATGAAAGAAGAAGAAGAAGAAGAAGAAGAAGAAGCAATAATTCATCTGTAGGTCAATTCATGAATAGTTGCAGCAATAATTGGCCTCTGATAATTCAACAGCTCAAATCTTATTTTGTGGTTATCATCAAAATTGGTTATTTATATCAAAAGCTTTTCAATTGTAATTATTTGCTTTTCTTGTCACAATGTGGAAAAGCTTGAAATTCACCTGCAAAAGAAAACTACTCTGACTCACAAAAAGTCCACAAATATAATCCTCTGCATGATATCCAGGATGCAGTACTTTCAGCAAGGTAAAAGCACATAGTTCTCATTTTGCCTCAACCAACACAAGCAGAAATACTAACCCGTAAAACTACAACTTAATAAAACAAATTTGGGAGTTCCGAAATGTACTAAGGATAGTTACTATGAAACAATAAATTAAATGAGCCTAAGTTTCCATCATAAAATATACATAAATTATTTCCATCTGTACAGGGTAAAAAGTCAACCTGTGAAGATAACAGGCGATTCAAGTCATCCTGCTCCTGTTCCACATGTTTACGAGCATCACCATATATAGCTGCAGCCTTAGCTAACATGTTCTCATTGATATTCTCAGTTCCATATCTGCAGCAATCCTCTGACAACTTGGTTCCTAACTACCACAAAGTTTGTGTTATATAAAAGAAAGTATGAAAGCATCTACATGTCACTATAACATTTAAAAATATATATGTATATAGGAACCCAACATCAAGTTCATTCAATCCACTTTTACATTCCCCAATATCAATAGAATGTGGTTGGATGGAGTATTAATTGTTTTTTCACCTGCCTCAATATGTCGGTACCCTATGGCGGTGAAGGCTTCCGCTGCTTTAACAACATCCTTCTGAAAATCCTGAAACAAAAGGCATCATACACATAAGAAAATAGCAATTTAAATATAAGAAATTTGCAAGAATAAGAAAATAGTGATTAAAGCCTATTTGATGCCTATCAGAGTCATGAGAACTCTCCCAAAGCTAGTGAACTAAGGACAACATGAAAAAATAAAGTTCTATATAAAGTAGCTGTGTAAATATAAACCAAAGCCCCTTTCTTTGCAATATTGTTTTCTTGAAACTACAACCAGAATATTGATGCAGTGCCTTTATTTTAATAGTTATGCTGTCCCTCTCAAACCTCGCTCATTATTTAATAAAGTGAGATAAGACATACTGAATTTAACATAGATGAATTGTGTCACCAATCATCAAGTTTTGCAAAAGCTGAAAAATGAAAAGAAATTACTGAGCAAGCATTGCCAGCATGTCATTTCAAGAAGGCATGACCAACAAAAAAAAGAATCAAACAGTCAGCATCAATTTTTGCAAAAGTCGACAATAAAAAGAAATTACTGACCAAGCATTACACACATGTCATTTCAAGAAGGCACGACCAACAAAAAAGGACTCAAACGATCACGCAAATTGTGTTTCAAGTTCACCAAAACTTGCAGCCAGCCTCCATTTCATATATCATACTAATTTCCCCTCGCCAAGAGCTCAATTACCACATATATGAGACTTCAAACCATACTCAAGCAGCTTAACAGCAAGCAAAGTCACACGTGCACACAACGTATCTACAAATAATATAGAGTAGTGGAAATGGACTCTGGTACAAGACTTTCTTTTACAGGTACTCAGGTACAAGACATTTGAAAGCTATTAAGAAGATTTGAGGTTATTGACATTTGCAATGCACATAGAAAAAGAAATAGATAACCAGATTTTGTACACTTAACCAGGAATTTGATTGTAACATAAAGGCAGTTCTTGTCTAGCATGATAACCATCAGATTCCCAGTTGAGTCAGAAAAAGATGTTTAAAAAGAATGTTAGTGTCGAATTCCTTGCTGTCATATGAAGAAATTCATTTAGCATGGCATCTACTGAAATGTGGGATCAACCTTTCATCATCCACAAACCCTTTCTCACACAAATTCATCAAAGGATAAGCACTTCCCTAAACATAATTTCATTAACAAAATAATTACTTCTCTTAAAAGGGTATAGCACATTATTGGAGTATGTGAACTAGTTTAGTATTAATTTTCATCTCAAGGCAGCAAAATGAACCCACCTTCCCTGAACGTGTCGACCTGTACAGCTTCTCTAGCTGCTGATGCCTGTGCATCTCGACTTCATCAATTACCATTACATCTGAGCTTTCATAACCTGTGCCACTGAACTGCTTTATGACAGCCTAAAAAAAACATTAGTAGGTGTTAATAAGCAATTTTTCTAAAGAAAACATGAAGACAGTCAAAGTTGATTGGTCTGAGGTTCCTCAATACAATGAACACAATCTAACACAGAACATTAGAAGACAATAAATGAAGCTTATAAATGTTGAATGTTCAAGAATGTATATTTATCATGATTTCTAAATTTGTATGCTGAATGTGAAACCCAAACAGCTTCAGATTATGGCTGATCAGAGTGTATTAAGCAATATATATAAATTGAGAAAAAAAAATTCTGTGGACACACCTCATGCATAAGAACCATGAGCAAGGCAAGATTAAAAGAATGACAAAGGTAATGAAGTTTGACTCAAAATGTTTCCCTTTGGCGGGGAATCATGGATGGTCTATCCTCTGTGGGTTTTTGGGAGTGGATTGCAAGATATTATAGATATGTTCTGTCTTTCCAGATATTTAGTATTTTGGATATAGGGGAATGCTAGAATCTTCATGGATATTTAACCTTGAGACAATTTTTGTATTATAGGTTAGTGTTACTTTCTATTTTATGGTGCAACACTTAGGGGGCTTTTCAGGCGTTTACCGAACTGATATTCAAGGATACTGTAGCTCTCTTATATAATGAGGTTTATCTCTTCTTTTTCTGTTGTTGAACAATGGCTTAATCTCAAAGACGTACTCATAGATTCCTTTCTTTTGAATACTATCCTTGATTTATTAATCCAAAAAAAAAAAGCCAGCATGAAGGTTATAAAAGAAGCTGGTAGTAAGTGAAGAAAAACATTCTTAAATAGAAGTTTAAAATGGTCCAAATCATTCTAGTGAGAACTTCAAAAGAAAACCAGGTCTTCCGCATCTTAAACCTTTCTATTTGCACCATGCAGCATGCTACTGCTAAGAATGAAATGTCTGTGGCAATTCTAATTCACTCTAAATAAAACCCATAAGCAGGTGTGATCCAGTAAAATTAGTGTTTTTTCCTATATACAAATCATTTGAGTGGTTTAAAAAATCTAACTGCTCAAATGCACAAAGATGAACTGGCGCACATATTTGGACACATGTAGCACAAAAACTTTCTAACTACATTTGCTTCCTGTTTAAAAGGCTGCTATTAATGGCAACACACATTTGAAACCTTAAACTTAGTTCACTATACGGGCGGGCTTAAATTTGACAACAACAAAAGGATTTGCCTTAGTCATAAATTTGACACTGCTAACTTCAATCATTTTCTCTAATCACAAAGTTTTGATGGATATTAACTCCCCTCATCCACATCATTATGCGTGCTCAAGTTGTTTGCAAATAACTGAACTCCACAGTTTACTCGATAAAAACCAGATATTGCACAAAAGCAACACGCTTAAATCCCATTAACAAGCATGCACCCACTTAACAATTTAAGCTAAATCCACTTAATTTAAACGTTTACTAAAACCCAGATGATAAAAAAAACAAAACAAATCCAACAAATGTTTCAATCCTTTACCTTTGCACATTTTTTTCAGTAAACAAACAATCAGAGACTAAGATGTTAAAGACCAGAATTGAGAAGATAAAAGAGTGAAAAAAAAAAAGGGCAAGTTTGATAGATAGACAGAATCATTATTTACTTGTTGTTGCTTGGCTACTTGTTCCCTCAACTTGCTGGCCTGTTTCCTCAATGCATCCATTTTGTAGTCTTTGGATACCGATAGCAAAAGTCAAAACAGAGAATGGCTTTTTCTTTGGATTTCGATTCAATTACAAAAACTTCAGATCTGAGAGAGCTAAGAATCCCTATCACTCTCTCTTTCTCACTGCCTCTAGCTGGAAGATGCTTCTGTACTTCCTCTCAATTCATCTCTAGAATTTTATTTTTGACCCCCTTCTTCCCCTCTATTGTTTTTGTTTTTCACTTGTCATTGTTTTTTTTTTAATTAATTATAATTTAGTCCTTGTACTTTACTGACAACTAATTAACTATTCCTCATGAATTAAAATTCAAGAAACCTTTGAATACTTGATCATACTTGCATAAATGTACTCAAGCATAAAAAAAAAAAAAAAAAAAAAAAAAAAAAAAGGTTTCGTGGTATCTTTTGTTGTTTCAAATTCATATTTTATTAAAATATTTTTTATAATTTTAAACTATTGATATTAAAAATAAAAATAAAATTATAAAAAAATATTATTTTAATATATTTTCAATTAAAAAATATTATACACTATATTATTAAACACACACTAAAATAGCACCATTAATAACCCGTGGTTTTTCAGTATAAAATTCTATTCTCAATACTTCTTGATCAAATTCAATGATGCTCATTTCTTTAAGTTGATTTTTAGAACATTTTAAAGTTGATTAATTGACTAAGCATATTACTTAAGTGATGACTATAAAAACTATTTTTTATAGTTATTTTGTTGATTGAATTACTCTTCATACATATCGGATAAGTAAAGCTAGACCAACATGTAGACTTAAACATTTATATTACCAATATTTACCTAGCAACCCTTCAATTCGTTTGATCACAATCCAACAGTAGAATAAAAAATTATATATATTTTGTTAGAAAAATTGTTTGATGCGTCTAGACTTCTTCTCTGGCTTAAACTTGTCTATCTAGTCAATATACATATCTCACTTATCCAATTGCAACAAATCTATATATAATAGCTAAGATCCTTTAGAGTTTTATGTATCACGTGGGCAACTTCAACTTCTCTATTGCATCCTTTAAAATAACATTCACCATGTTACCTCTATTAATAAATAAATCACATACCTTACCACCACAACAAACACATGTTTGAAAAATTCTTTTTTCTTCTAATCTTCCTTCTCCTTTTAGGTTATAAAATTCCTTTTGAATCACCAAAGATTCTTAAAATTAGAAAGGCATAGATTTTTTTTTCTTCATTTTCTTATATCAATTCATCATCATAAATGGTTTTTAGCATTCCATCTACTTTATATTTCATCTCATCTAAGCTCATCCTTCTTTCAAGACAAGTGTAAAATTCATAACCTTTTCTCTACATAAAAAAAAACATCAAATTTAAGAGTTGGCTTTAAAGGCATTAGGACTAGAATTGTTTATTGGCCGAAATCGGACCATAGCCTTTCTTTTATCATTTTTCTTTATGCTAGATAGATTAACTCCACTAACACTGTTGTTATCCACTTTTGAAAAAAAAACAAAAAAGAAAATAAAAAAAAACAAGAAGAAAGCCTTGAAGATTGCCTAAGTTGGTGGTAGGTGACCAAGATGACAAGTGAAAAAAGTTGGAGGACCAAAATGTATAAGATTAGAAAAATTGACAACCTAATTCACAAAAAGGCCCATTGGTGAAAGTATTTTTATTTATGGTAAAGAAATACAAATTTGGATGGTTAAGGACTTAATGATAATTTTGAAAGACTTAATTAATTTTATTAAAAACTTGTTTGCAAGGAAAATCAATTTTTAGAGTCAATTTGGTTATTAATTGAAGTTTGGGGATTGAAATTAGACTTTAGAAGGTTTAACTAGTCAAATAAAAGGCTTAATTGTGAAAACAATTAAAGGTTAGTTCAGGACTTAATTGCAGATTCTTAAGACCAATGACCAACATGTAAGTGACCCGTAATTTTAGGGGTAGATATTGGTCAAATCAAGGGCCAAATTAAAAGGAATTGAAATTTTTGGTGGTCAAATAAGGATGAAATTGAACAAATTAAAAACCAATGACTCGTCTATAAAAGGCATTGAACTCTAAGCTGATATTTGAATTTGATAGGGGTGAAATTGCATGCAATTAAAAGGAATTGGAAAAGAAGGGACCAAATTGAAATTGGTCAAATCCTAAATTAAAAAAACCCTAATTTATAGGGTTTAACCTAGACGACGTGTTGTTCACCCATTGTTCATCACTTTCCTTGGCAATTTTGGATAATCGAGTAAGCATGTTCAAGTGAATGAATGTGACATCTTCGACCACCTCAAGTGTTATAACCATCACCATTCAACTGAGAAACACCCCCTCTACAAACTCATGCCCATGAAATTGGATGTTTACATGCCCAATACTTCCATAGAAGTCTCCAACATCTTGTCTCTGATCAGCTTTCCTTGCATTTTCAAATTCTGGATTGATTTAGTTTGCGCCTTTGAATGAATGAATGTGAAGCTATTGACCTCTAAATTGAGCAAGGTTAGATCCAAACAAAATGTTTATACCTCTTCCACCAACTTTAGGCGGTTCCCAATGACGTTTATATTAGAGTTGCTCCAGCGAAACCTCGAGAGTGATCAACCTATTCAACCGTGATTGTGACATCTATTTTTCAAAAAACCACCTTTTTTGTGTTCACACTTAAAGCTTCTCATTGGATTCTTATCAATGGCTTTAAAATCTCTCTCTTAAGATCAAAATGCCAGAAATAACTCATTGCCCTTAAAGTCTAGCAAAACAATCAAGTACCCCTAAAACCAAAACCATCATTGCAAAACCAACCTATTACAAAAGCTTCCAACTGATAGCTTTTGTATATAACCCTTCCACTTTGATAAAAAAGCTAATCTTTGATCAATTTTTTAGGGAATCTAAAAAAAACCCTTGAAAAACCTTATAAATACCCCTACAAATCAGAGTTGCAAAGAAAGAGAAAATGAATAAAAAAAAAGGGAAGACATGAGGAAATACTATATTGATAAATCTTATTGTGAAGGTTTAAAAGCCTAACATAAAAGGTCTAACAAACTTTAGAAAAACGAAGAGTGAAAGGGAAAGAAGGAAGGAAAAGAGAAGAAAAAATAGCAACCTATAGTCAGCAAACTTGGAGAATGTATAACCATGTAAAAACTCAAGAGTAAAGTTCACATGGCCTACCCAATTATTCTTTCTTAACTCTTTTGATGTTTTTTTAGCTTATTTTAGTGTTATGATGTTTTCTAATTTTGTTTTGATTAATATATAAAATTGTTGTTTTTATTGTTTGAATCTTGTTTGGAGTTAGTTTTGATGTTACTGAGAGTCAAGATAATATGTTTGTAACTAATTTTGATAAAATATGGTAGTTTTGGATTCTGTCAAAAGGTGGTGATGGGTGTTTGATGCCTTTTCTATTTTGTTAGTGTATGTTCTTGGTTTCTAAGCATGATTTGGGTTCCAAATGTTCAAAGAGTTAGTTTTGAATCAAATTTTAATGTTTTTGTTGGTTGTCATTGGGGCTACAGTTATGAAATTGGAAGTTAATACATGTTTGTGATGATTTGATTGTTTTTTGTTAGTTCTTTTAATTCATTTATACTTGACATTAAAAATGTGGGTTGTGAGGATTAAGAGCAGTATGTTTAGAGGTCTAAAATGGCTATTTTCAGGGCTTGGTAGTGCTAGGCAATGGCTGGGTTTTTACTGAGTTTCTAGGCAATGTTCTTTATATTTTTAAGAAGAACATTACCTTCACCCCTGGATTTAGACCAATTTTGGTCAATTTACTTGCATAGAACCTTCATTTATACTTGATTAGTTAATAATCTAGGGTTCGTTTGTATTAATAACATGTTTTTTTTAATCCTAGGGTTTTAGTTTTGAACCAAAACTCATTTTGATAAAATCATGAATTTTGAGTGATAATTAAAGTGAATGAATGCTAGATTATTAATCATTGCTTGATTTTCAACATGTTTATATCCTTGGTTTGTCCATGTTTGGTCTGATTTGAGAGTCATATGGTTGGGTTTGTTGTAAATGTTCTTCGTGTTCTTCAATTTTATTTTTTATGTTTAATTTGTTTTGCTCAAGAATAATTAGTTTTTATGTTTTTTTGGTTTTTAATCTTTTTTTTTGCTTCGGTTTTGTTTTGGGTTGATTTTCTGGTCAAACTAGGATTTTTTGTTTGGTTTATGGCCGAACCAAAAAATCCAGGTCAACCTGGTCGGGTCAATGACTGATGCTTTTTTTGGTTTGCCACTATTTTAATAAAAAAAATTCAGGTTTAAGACATATTTGGCAAACACACCTTTAAGAATGTTTTGACAATTTTGTTTTGAATAAAAATGATTTTTTTTTCTAAATAGACCCTAAATAAATTCCATAAAAATTCTAAAACATTCCAAGGATCAATTTAAAATTATTTGTGGGTCTTTCACATGTTTTTTCAATAATTTTATTTAATATCGGAGTTGTAAACTTATACTATAAGATGTTGACTTGATATTAAAATACATGTTTGTGAAAACCCGCTAAATTATAATCTGAGTAAAATAAATAAAGTACCGAATAGATTAAATAAAAGGATTCCAAGTATTGTAATTGGATTCAATAGAATAAAATATAAGATGTTAAGGTGAGAATTAAGTAAAAAGAAGAGTTGAGTGGCAAAAATAGAAATGAGAAGAAATGAGGGCTAATGTGTAAATAAGTAAAAGTTAGACTATAAATGCTCCATTTTTTTCTCTTTTAGCCGTGAGCTTCAAAGAAAGAGAGGGGGAAGAATTGTGTGATTTTTCTACTTAAATGCTCATTGATTTCACTAATTAAAGTGAGTAATTAGAGTGAGTAACTTAATTAAACATAAAGAGGGGGTTGATTTTAAGGTGATGAATGCATTGAATGAAGGATTTCAAGCTAGGGTTTGAAGAGGGAGAAGAAGAAAACTTGATTTTTCTTGCATTCTTTTCTTAAATCTTTATCAAAGTGAGGTAAATAACATGCTCCAAATGATTAATTCCTTTAATTTTATGTTTGATGAAGGATTATGCAAAATTATGATTATGTGAAATTGTGGATTTATGTTATAATTTATAGGAATGATGCAAATTATGTTTGAACCATGTTAGAAAGCATGTATTATGATTGGGTAAGTGTTTAATTTTAAGTAAAAGAAACAAAAATTATTTTTCCTTATTTTAATTGAATATTTGGCCAAAAGAGGAATAATTTGGGGGAATTGAGGTTAAATACAATTGTTTGGAAAATATGGGAAGATGAAGGTTTATAAGTGTTGTTATATGAATGAAGTAAGAATTTTTCAAAGAAAAAATAAAAATCTTCACTTCCTTCCCTAGGTTGTTTTTGGCTAAATAGAGAAGAAAAATTAGAGAATGAAGTTTAAATAATATTATTGAGGAATCTTACCAAATTGAAGACAATTGATGTTGATAGATTAAATTGTATAGGGACTTTTATGAAAAAAAAAAAAGTAAATGTTTCATAAAGGAGGGTTTTGTCCTCCTTGAATTAAAAGTCAATTAAACTTAATTAAGGGTGTTGGATTTAATCAAAGAATATGTAAAGGGTATTAGAATTTTTACCGGTTCGAATGAATGAACAATGACAAAGTAATTTTTATTGGTATAGAGGAGGCCGCAGGACCTAATCAGCAACAAGGGACATCTTCACGCGCACAGACACCAGGTAGGTGTTTGACACCTTGGAGTAATTAATTAGTTTAAATTTTTTATTATTATTTTAGAATGAATTTTTATATATTGTAAATTTTAGTGCTAGTTACTGGAAATAATGCCCTGGTGAATGGGCAAGCATTGAAAAATTATTTCCTGGTTACTGGAAATAATGCCCTGATGAATGGGCAGTTACTGGAAATAATGCCCTGGTGAATGGGCAAGTCTTGAAAAATTATTTCCTGGTTACTGGAAATAATGCCCTGGTGAATGGACAGTTACTGGAAATAATGCCCTGGTGAATGGGCAAGTCTTGAAAAATTATTTCCTGGTTATTGGAAATAATGCCTTGGTTAATGGGCAATTACTGAAAATAATATTTTGTTGAATGGACAAGCCTTGAAGATCATTTCCTGATTTCTGAAATTTCTGCCTGATTGCATGGCCATGTTAATAAAATTAATTTACAAATTAATGGGAAAGTCACTTTAATGTATATGAATAATTAGTCCTGAATCAATTACTTATTGAAATATGCAATTGTTTTAATCATGTTTTATGCGATAATGTTTTTAGGTACATCGCACCCTTGATCTGAAAAGTAGATACTTGGATAAATAATTTTGTTATGTGATTAATGTAATTGGAAGAACTAATATTTTGTTGTAATATACTTCAATATCTAAAAATGTAATGTTTAACTTATTATCTTATGTATGATGTAATTTATAATGTTATTATTATTATTAAGTTGAATTATGGTTGGTTGTGTATATATTTGAGTACAAATACTAAAAAAAAAAGACGATGCATGTTAAGAATTTATTAGTTTTATTATAGTATTCTATAGAAAATAGATTTGAAATATTGAAATATGCTTGAGTTTTTTTTAAGTTCAAATAATAGGACGAATATTGTGATTGATGTTACAGGTTGAGAAATGATTGAGTCGATAACTTGGTATCTAAAGAATATATAGGAAACTCTGCCGAAATTTCAGGAAAATTGTATATATATAAAATAAAAAAAAATTATAGCTATGAATATATATCATATATTTTGAGTTTATAATTTGAGATTGTTACATGTTTTTCATCAAAATCTCAAAAATTTCTAAAATAAATTCTCATTTAAAAAAAAAGTGTTTTATTTAATGTGTATATGGCTAAGTCTCTCAAAAAATAAAAATTATATTTTGGCTTAAAAAAATATAAAACAATATATGATATGATTTGGGATTTTTTATACATAAACATTCAAAAAATATCCTTGCATGCATTGTTTTTGGATTTAATAATTAGTTTATTGAGTTTATAATAACTTGGCCAATATTTGAAAAGGCCTAAATTTTTTTTTAAGAATAATAGTCAATATTTTAATATAAATATTGGACCTATAAGTAGGCTGATATTTAAATACCAGGAATTGACTATAAAATTCTCATAATTATTTTGAATATTCATCAATTTTAATTGAGAGTATTTTTCACCATGATATACAAGTTGTGGAAAACTCTTTCACCTTCTAAGATAGGCGAACCTTAACAGAGCACCTACATGAATTTTTTTCTATGTGAATTTATTTGGATATACGAGCCCATAAAAAATTCAAAATACTAGATTTATTCATAAACGTAAATCTTTATTTTAAGCCATAGATGGATGGGTCATCGGTTAGGAACCCTTTAATATCCTTAAGTCACATCTAGACCATATAATACAACTTATCTCAGGTAAAGTGCATTATGTGTGCCAATACCTTTCCTAGCTACAAACAGTCTCCTACCTTAAAATTTCATATAAGACTAGTCCACTCGAGTCTCTTAATGATCTTGAACCAAACAATTAGATAACAACTCCTTGATCTCGATGCCACAATACTAGGCGCACACTTACAGCAAGCACAATTGGTTTAAACCTATAAGATAAACAATTGAGCAACTCTTATCTTATCTCTAATACATTGGTTTAAACCTACAAGATAATGAGAAATAAATTTTTAAAACCCTACTCAAATTGAGAGATTATTAAGTTCATTAGTATATTCCTCCATTGCTATATTGCTTTATTTTAGTGAATAACACTTTTCATATATCTCCATTATATGATCAATAACTAGAAAGTAAGTGTCAATTCTTGTGTTTTTGTAATGATCTTTTTAACTCTCTTCTACCATTTAAGCGTGGAGCCTTTCATGCTTAGCTTCATAAACAATACATTTTTTAAATTTTTTTAATCATTAGTTTCCACTCAAAATAATTTCCCAAGCAAGCCTTCCAATCCAAATAATCAATCTTTTGCATGCATCTTTTCATAGAAATCAACAACTTCAATTCTGATTGCACTTGTATTTGGATTAAGAGCATGTACTAATTGCTCATTTAATCCATTTTATACCATATAATTCATGGGTTTAACTTTATAAAAGCAGTTTTTTCTTTTCTATAATTAGGTATACATCCTAAACATGACTTTCTAGTATGTCAAAAAGCTTGTGGTCACCTTCGAGCTCCTACTACTTTCTATCATTGTAAAGCTTGAATAGCTTAACCAATTTATTTACTTATCATGATTGCCTTTTCCATGACATCTATCGCATTCAACCATGGCTTATAATGAAAACTTAAACTAAATTCTAGAATCTAATTTGCTCCAATACAAAAAAATATGGCATAATATAGAAAGGAAATAGTAAAACGCTACCAAATAATGGTTAGAAAAATATAAGAATGAAGTTCGAAAAAAGATAGTTAAAAGTAAAAGATTTATAGGAATCTTAAGTTTGATACATATAGTAAAAATGGTAAACGATTAACCTAGCCATTAACGTAAAGGTCACTACATAGTCAATAAATAAGCTAACTTTGTAGTCACTTAGCAAAATAAATATAACTAGCATATTGACCCGTGCTCCGTAGCAGATTAATAACAATTTTTAAACCCAAAGCTATTGGATTTTGTTGGGTAATCGGATACAAAGTTATTGGGTCTTGTTGGGCTGCCGAATCCAAAACTATTGGATCTTGTTTGGGGCAGGACCTGGGGCATAATTTATTTATTTATTTAATAATATATATAATTTAAAACTATTGAATAAAAAAATCTAAAGAAAATAAAACATTGATAAAATTTTGAATCTCATTAGTCATATACTAATGGTATAAAATTAAAATATCTTCTATTACCCAAAATAATATTATATTATAATATTTATGAATTATCTTTTAATGGATTTTATTGTTCAAAAATTTTCTTATATAATACAAATATATAAAGTATATGATATGAATAAGAAATTTATTGAGAGCTTCATCAACTTTAACTTGATAATATTATAATTATAAATTTTTTGAATGTTTTTATTTTAAAGAGTTCATTGTGATTATATGTGAGACATGTATTAAGAATATGTACATATAAAATTTCTATGCAGCTATTTAACTATTTTTTGAATATTAATAAAGTTGGTTAAAATATATAAATCATTTAGTTTAATTTAAAAAAATCAAAGATAACACACTACAATTACCAAGATTTGTTTTTTTTTAAATAATATTATTAAATTAATTCATATTTTATGTCCATTAAAGATAACATAATCCTTCAATAGGCGGGACATTTTTTTTTATTGAAATAGATTATGCATATACTACATTCGCCACCATTATTAATGTGATAGCATTTTTTAAACGCAAAAACAAATACATTTTAATAAAAAAATTCAACGCAACTTCAAATGAGAAAAAAAATATCATCACCAAACTTTTGTACAATATAAAAAAAGTCTCATCAATTTATTTTCTCTTTACTGTATAAAAAAAATTACATAGGAGAAAAGGAAAAAGGAAAAAAAATTTAAATTTTTTTTAAACTTATTTTTGAAACGCAAAAAAAAATATATTTTAATAAGAAAAATCAACTCAATCTCAAATGAAAAAAAATATCATCACCCAACTTTTATACAATATAAAAAACTCCAAAAAAAAAAAATATTGAAGTATTGGATCCTATTGTGAGCAAAACTCAATGCTATCTGATGGGTCCAGACCCAACCCAACAATATTTTTTAATTAAAAAACAAAAAAAACCACCCTCCAAGTACTACAATATCATCTATAGTATAAATACACTATATCTATAGCATGATCTACCGTATAATAAGTTTATATCTATAATAAATGCACGGTATTTTTCCCATATGTTTGAAAGCATACTATAATAAAGTAATGGTAAGCCCGTACATCATCAAATGCTTGCTCTGACAAGTTTTTGGTGTTTTTTCTGGCATTTTTTTTTCCCTCATTGTCCAGTTAGGTTGCCTTCTTTGCCATTCAAGTTCTTCACAAGATATTTTTGTATGCATTTACCATAACCAGAGTGGTGAAGTGCATTGAATGCTGCTTGTTCGGTGTTTATGTGGATACTGTGTGAGCCACTTAAAATGTGCAATACATGCAGGTGTGTGGTACGCAGGTGTTGGTAGCTTTTTAAATTTAAATTAATTTATATATATATATATATATATATATATATATATATATATATATTAAAATACTAAATTCCTCCGAACCCCACATCAGAATTTATATATATTATCGGTAAGTTTTGATGGAAAAAACCCATATGCTTCTAAAATCAAGTTGCGGGCAAAATCAGCCTTTCACTGCGAACGCGGACGGTGAAAGGCTGACCCTTTTAGTTAAATTTATAGTTAATGCTGCCGCCGAGAGACATTAGAAAATAAAAAGGCATTTTTATTAAAATATTATGTAATGATTACAGGGTTTACTATTTAATTTATTTAATTGAGACCAATCCATAGATAATGATTGTGTTTCTCATTTAAGTGTAAAATTGAGTATATTGTTTTTTTTTTTTTAATGTTTTAGGCTAGGCATTAAGGAAGTTTATTAAAGAATGATATGATCGTTTTTTAAAATATTATTATATTAAAATAATAATAAAAAGAAATTTAAACAAAAAAATTCGGACCTCACAAATCTTACTAATTTGACAAATTTGATTCTTAATTCTTAATTCTTTGGATTACAATTGACTTTAGTTTAGTTACATCATTGGATCAATTATCTTGTGCAATTAGAGGCTAATTTGTCCATTCAACTTGAAAGATATTTTTATTTATGTTTCTTGGATTTTCTACATAAGTAACCTTGTAAACCGTCAAAAACCAATACTTGAAGATATTAAAGATGTAGTTACTAGTCACTTGTAGCCATTTAACCTACACTTCATCAACAAAATAATTTAAAATATTAAAGATTTTTATTTCATATAATCTTATTGTTCTGTATTTAGATAAATTAAAATAATATCTTGAAAAATAAAATAAAAACACACTAACTAAAAAAATTATATCAAAAAAATACATGAAAAAATCACGGTATAGATCATGAGACCAGGATAAACTCGTAAAAAAAACCTTGAAGATAATCATAAAATCAATATTAAAAAAAAAACTAATGCAGAGCAATAAGATTGTACGAAGCTGAATTCTTAACAAATTAAATATCGAATGATGAAATCAGAAAAAAAAATTAATTACACAAAAGGATCCAAAAAATTAAGGGTGAGAAAAAACATGAATTAGAGGGATAAAAATTTTCAATTGGAGGATTTAATTTAATTGAAAAATAGCTTTAATAAAAGAAAAAAAAATCAAAAGAATGAGAGTCAAATTATAAAAAATAAAACAACAAAAAATTTAATTGAAAGAAAAAAATTTAACAAAAGTGTCGAGGACAAAATTAGAAACTTTAAAAAAGAGGACTGAAATGAAAAACCAAAGATATGAGAAATTACAATTGAAGAAATAAATTGAAAAGAATAAAAAATTCTATAAATGAGAAAAGAACAAAATAAAAAATTAATAGAATGAGGACTGAAATTGAAAAGTAAGAAATAAAGAGGATAATAGTGTACGTTACCTGTCAGAAGAGAGAAAAGAGGAGAAAAAAATCAAACAACCACCAACGATAATGCAATCACTGTAAATTGCCACGTGTTACTCCAAATAAAAAAGGACAAGGCGATGTATTTAAGAAGACGACAAACGACCAATTATGTCCACCGGGTGGCATTACATGCGCCGCCTGAATGCACGTGAATGCCACCCAAGTGTTGGGGCGTGATGAGTACTCTCCAGCAGTTTTAAGCATTAACAAATTAAAAAATATCAAAATATCAAAATGCCCCCATAACCCCAACAATTACACAAAATACACATATGAAAAGTACAAAAATACCCTAAAATGTTAAGCTTATGTTTTGTCTCTTCTAAGATTAGAGATATATTTGCATTGTACAATAAAATCCAAAAACCCTAAAACACCCTTATCCAGCAACAAAATAATAATTTTTTGTCTATGGGGTAAATTTATATTTTTACTGTTAATAAGCTTATATAAAGTCAAGAAAGCCTCTGATCTACAATTCTATATTTTATTAATTTTAAAGGTAAGAGAGTATTTTTACCATAAAAGAAAAAAAAAACATTAATACCATTACCCAAGAGGCTTAATTTTTTTAGACCAAAGAGCATAAAAATAATTTTATTATAACCTAAGATGCATTTTACCGTAAATTGAACCAACACTATGTAGTCTTGTAATAATGATATTATCCTATGGCAATGGGAGCCACAGCAGACCTTATGCCAATATGGTTTTCAAAATTTAAAGCACAGATTACATTCGAGGTCAATGTAACTTTTTTGAGCAGTTCTTTTTAATCTCAAATTCAAAACCAGATCCCACCAAAATCCCCACTCAAGAAACTTTATTTGGTAAAAATAGCAGCTTTTCTCTCAAAAAAAAAAAAAAAAAAAAAAGGAGAAAGGGGCCACAGAGGAGACATAGTGCCAAAAAACCCCTTATGTCACCCTTTGTTTCCCAAATCTAGAAAAGTCACCACCCCAATCCAGAAACAAATATCGTCTGCCAAATTCTACACCTCTTCCCCTCCACTACAAGCCAAATTCTGCCGCCGACATGCCTGCCTTTCCATCCCTAGTAAATGCTCCCAAGACACCCATCCATTTTCTGAAATATAAATATCTTTTCTAGTAACGCGGCTCCACCATTT
This sequence comes from Populus nigra, assembly GCF_951802175.1. Taxonomy (NCBI): domain Eukaryota; kingdom Viridiplantae; phylum Streptophyta; class Magnoliopsida; order Malpighiales; family Salicaceae; genus Populus; species Populus nigra. The sequence continues at coordinate 13,590,560 of NC_084852.1, forward strand.
CATCTAACTTGTCCGGCGGGTCGATCCTGACTGATTTAAAATTAAAATTAGATCGGGTTAAAAAAAACTAAAAAAATACTAGTAATTTGTTCAAAAATTTAATGGTAATTCATTAATTTTTATTTTTTTAATTAAAACAACACTATTTTAATTTTAAAAAAATTAATCTGGGTGATCCGGTCAAAACTCAGGATCCAAACCTTAAACCGAGCCGGGTCCTAAAATGATGTGTTTTAAATTTTTGAAGATGTTAATATTAGAAATAATTTTTGAAAATTTAAAAAGTATTTATAAAACAATTATAAGTACTGTATTTTCAAAATCCCCTCTACTAATAATCCTGCTCTTCCAATAGATTTGCTTTTAAATTTAAGGAACGTGTAATTCTCTAGTAATTAAAGTTTAAACCCCAGTTCAAGTTCTTACAGTAACACTTCTCAGAATTATATCCTTGCTTCAAGCATTATTGAATTAAGATAATTTTCAACGTAGCCTATTCTTAACGAGGTCGAGAACAAAATTAATATTATCATTCAAGGTTGCTCCGAAAATATTAACAAGAAAAAAAAAAAAAAACAAAGAAAATGCAGACGCGCACACGTATTGTACAGGGAGGGAGTGAGAAGGACACTCTCTGCCGTATATGACGCTTGAAATGAAGATTTGGCATTTAGGAAAAACAAATCACAAATAACTACTGTTATTAGATCGTCTTCACGATCCTCTTCTGCGCCTCACACCTTACCTCTGCTAACTACTACCAGGTGCTCCTTTTCTTTTCTTGCGTTGCAGTTTAGTGTACATACAAAGCCCACAGTGAGAGAGGGAGACAGCCAGCGATCTGTGCATATTCTTTTTTTTTTTTTGGGGTTGACAGCCCCACAAGAAAGAGATTATCGAGTTATTAAGGGCTAAAGCTAAAATCAATCATGCCATCCGGTGCTAAGAAGAGGAAAGCAGCCAAGAAAAAGAGGGAACAGGAGGCCAACAACAACAACAACTCTTCAGTCAGTACCAACAATCCTCAAGGTAGTTTCTTTTTTCAAATTTGTCCAAGGGGTTTTCGCTTTTTAACTACAATAACCCATCACTTGCCAATCTGTCACTCGATCATGCACTCACTTACTGAGCCTGCTAGGTATGTTATTTGAATCCGAGTAATGGGTTTTTGTTGATAAGTCTTGTTTTGATTGCGTTTGATTGGATTGGTGCATTTCTCCATGCAATTTGTGATGGGTACTTACCAATGACCCTTTGGTTTTGATTGGGTCTGTTGTCGTGGTTTTGGTGTTTTTGTGGATTCTGGGTTAATGAGTCTGTAGATATCCCTTGTCGATCGAGTTTGATAGTTTTTTTTTTATCTACTGGTTTTGGTGTTTTTCTGGCAATCTGGTTAATGGGTATCTTTTCATGTCCTTCTTTTAGCTTGGTTTTGATTGAATTCTTGTTTTTATTTTTTTTAGTATTTGGATTAGATGTATTTGTTTATGTTTCATGTTTTGCTTGATTTGATTGGAATTGCGTGGATGTGTTTTTTTTTTCCTGGTGTTCTAGGCTTAAGAATTTCTTTGACATTTTGATTGTGATACTTTAACCTACAGCACTGTTTTCCTGATGTTTAACTTTTTTCTAAATTTGGTTAAGTTTAGCGATCAATTCATTGTATTGTGCATTTGTTAATGGAGGTTCCTTGCTTCGCTTGAATATTGTTGGAGTATAGTTGAAATGCTTGTTTGCAGCTTAATCATCATGCCATTCTGTTTGCAACAGTTTTTTTTTTTTATTTTAATGAAATTGATTGGATATGAGTTACAGCGTTAGTTGATCTCTTATCACTAGTGTAAAAGTGATGCATTTTTTTTTATTGAATTGATGTATCGAATCCATCATTGGGTTCCCACCTACCTTTAATTACAGAAACATATTGGTTTGATGAGCATTTCTTAGTTCATTTTGTTGTCCTTAAATTTGATTGGAATCGTTTTCTTTAACCATTTTTCTAACTGTAAGTTCTTGTGGTTTTATCAATGGTTTCAGGAAATGATGACCCAAAAAGCCATGATGAAAGAGAGAGTGATGGTGGTGAGGTTGGTAGCCCTGTATCACAGGACCAACACAACCACCAGCATCCATTTAATGAGGGGAATGGACAATCTGAGAAGGGAGGCCCGTTGCCTTCTGACTCATTAGCCGACCAGAACAAGCCCATGGAGGTAGTCACTGGGGATGCAGAAGGAAGCCTAAAAGTTGAATCAGAGGACAACATTGCTGTAAATATTGAGAGAGAAGTGAACTCTAAGCAAAATGTGGAGAGTAAAAATGTTCTTATTGAGCATGTTGATTCTTCAAAGGAATCTCATGATGAAGATGACAGGAGTTCTAGCAGTAGTTTCAGCAATGAGTCTCAAGCTTTCGAGAAGAAATCGAAGGAAGCCAATGATGAAGAAAAGGAAAATGGTTCTTTTTCTGAAGAGGTGAAGCAGATCCCTGAAAATGAGAAACCAGTCAAGGAAGCTGATAGTAATTCAGTTTTGGAAACTGCTTCTGCTGATTTGGTTCATCCTGTGGTGCCTATATCTGAGACAGCAAAAGTTGTTATTGAGATTGCTCAAGTTGAAAATCCAGAGGTTCTGGAAGTGGTTGAATCTGGTTTTGAGGATGATGAGGACAAATTGTTGCCTGTATCCAATGACATTGCTGTAAATATTGAGAGAGAAGTGAACTCTAAGCAAAATGTGGAGAGTAAAAATGTTTTTATTGAGCAAGTTGATTCTTCAAAGGAATCTCATGATGAAGATGACAGGAGTTCTAGCAGTAGTAGTTTCAGCAATGAGTCTCAAGCTTTCGAGAAGAAATCGAAGGAAGCCAAGGATGAAGAAAAGGAAAATGGTTCTTTTTCTGAAGAGGTGAAGCAGATCCCTGAAAATGAGAAACCAGTCAAGGAAGCTGATAGTAATTCAGTTTTGGAAACTGCTTCTGCTGATTTGGTTAATCCTGTGGTGCCTATATCTGAGACAGCAAAAGTTGTTGTTGAGATTGCTCAAGTTGAAAATCCAGAGGTTCTGGAAGTGGTTGAATCTGGTTTTGAGGATGATGAGGACAAATTGTTGCCTGTATCCAATGAGATTGCTGAAGTTTCTCCAGCTATTGTAGTGCCAAAGAAAAATGAAGATAAAGTTTTTCCTATTTCAGATGAGAATGTTAGGGCATCTGCAAATGTGGTTCCTTCTTCTGCATATGGAAATGTAGGGAAAACATTGGTATCATCAGTCAGTCATTCTGATGAAACTGGTAATGGTGAAGAAAAAACCAAATACACTGATGCTCATCAAAGTACTGAAAATAAGGTTTGTCTCTTCATGTTGATGAGATTGACCTGTCATTCTTTTTCTTGAATTTGTTGCATTAGCAAGTGAATATGTTCTGCTTTGCTTAATTTATCTGCAGCCTCTTCTTGCTTGTGGTCCGCGAGTAGCAGAAAGAACATTGTGGATGAGTTGCTGTGGTATATTTGATGTTCTTACAGGCTCCAAATAGATAATTTCAGGTTAGTAGTATTGCCTCAAGTTAATCAAAACGTGATTTGGTTGGATATTGAGATCTTGTACATGTACTGCATATATATATATATATATATATATATATATATATATATATATATGTGACCTGATGTCTCTTTCAGTTATCATTTTGTTGTGATCTGTTTTGATGCCCTGTTGTGCTTCCTCATTTTGAGTCGTACCCTCTCCTTTTCTTTTTGTTTTTTGAAAAAAAAAATCCGGAGAGGTTCTTGACTCAAAAAACCAATTGTGAGGTGGTTACCCTTTTTAAAGTTTTTCAGATTGGCACCATCTGCAGATTCTTTTTACTGGGGTCTTGTTTCTCATTATTTTGGATTTGGTTCAACTATGGTTTGAGGGGTAATGGGGTTTTTGTTTTCTTGCTTTGTTCAACTACCCTCTAAAGCTGAGATTTCTGCACATTTCCATATGGCTGTTGTCTTATCGTTTTGTTTTGTGATACCCCATACATCTGTTGCAGCAGAAGTTAGCACGAGGAAGCTGTCGTGGACTGGGAATCTGAGAAGGATCTGGTTTGTACAAGTTTGAGATACGAGAGTTAGAATCTCTTAGAAAATTTACCGAAACAATAAATGGCAGAAAACCTAAATAGATAAAACAACTATATGAACTTGGCAATTATTGAGTTTCATCAATGGTGCCTAGCTTAGTTCGACCAAGCCTAAGCCTGATTTCCTTGTTAATTTTTTATGGTGTTAGTAGAGACCGCATGTTGTATGTGTTTTTTTCCTTCCATTTTTGATTAGCATGGGCAGATTGGTGTTTTCTCCTCCCCCTTTCTTCTCCTATTATTGCTACTAGCTGAGTTGTGATTGATGTAGTCATTTTGCTTTATCTTTTTGTACTAAATTTTACCTTCTATTAGGTTCTGCTTCAATGGTGCACTTTGGTATGAATGGATGCCATATGACCGCTTTTCGTTTTATAGTTTTATAATGGGCACTCGAAGTCTAAAATTAAAATTAAAAATTAATAAAATAAAATAAAAAGGTATTAAAGGATGCGAAGAAAAACATTGCATTCGTCCTCACAACACTATGAATTATAGCAGTGTTTTTTTTTTTTTGGTACTTTTTTTTTTTTTTTGCTTTGATCATCAAATTTTTCTTTTTAATTTTATTATTATCATGATGATTTTTTAAAAATATCTAGATATTAGTTGGTGCTTAATTTTATAAAAAAATATTGTTTGCAAGAAATTAAAAATGAAAGGATTAAAATTGAAATAAAAAAAATAATATCCCTTTTGTTTTTAAAAAGCCATGGTATCAAATCTACTTCTTTCTTTCTTTGCTTTATTTATTGATATTTTTGTTATTTTTGATTTAATATTTTAAGATTGATAATTTGTTTTAATTTAGGTTTTATGTGGTTATCTTGATGTTGAAAAAGTTATTGATTTTATTGCTTAAAAAATATTAAAAATGAGTATCAAAATTAAAAATAGAAAAAGCTAAATAAACAAAGAAAAAGATGTCCATTGCTTAATTTTCCTTGTCTTTTTCGCTCAGGATTTTCCTTATCTAAAATTAAAATTAAAATTAATAAAATAAAAAGTAGTAAAGGACATGGAGAAAACACTGTATTCGTCCTCACAACACTATGAATTATAATAGTGTTTTTTTTTGTTCTTTTTTTTGCTTTGATTATCAAATTTTTCTTTTTAATTTTTTTATTATCATGATGATTTTTAAAAAATAACCAGATATCATGTTGGTATTTAATTTCATAAAAAATATTGTTGGCAAGAAATTGAGGATTAAAATTGAAATAAAAAAAATGATATCCCTCCTGTTTTTTAAAAAGTCATGGTGTCAACTCTATTTTCTTTTTTTTCTTTTTTTCTTTTTGCTTTATTTTATTGATATTTTTTTTTGTTATTTTCAATTTTATATTTCAAAGCTGTGCCATTTGGGATTTGGGGTTGATCTTATTTTGATCTTAAAAAAGTCACCTGGTTGGTGTTTTATTTCATGAAAAAGAATTTGATTTTATTGTTTGAAAAACATAAAAATTAAGTATCAAAATTAAAACAAAGAAAATGATGTCAGCTGCTTAATTTTCCTTGTCTTTTTCGCTTAGGATTTAGTTTTGCAATTAATGATTTAGCCAAAAATGAGATAATTATTGAAAAAATGATGGATGTGAGAGATAAGGTCAGTGATTTTGATGAGAAAAAAAAATAATATTCAAATAAACAGTCAATGAAGATGATTTTGGGCTTTTTGTTGGAAAAAATAGATTATTGGGGTTGAAAAAGTTTTTTTTCTTCTTTAATTGTGTTTTTAAAGTTAGGAGATTTCAAGATTGATTAGTTAAGTCGGGTTTTGAGTTAATAATTAATTTTTTTTATTACTAGAAATTATATTGTTAGTGAAAATAACATGTCATTTTCTATATATATATATATATATATATAAAATCATCCTTTAATCTTAATAAAATAAAAAAAATATAAATAAATAACTTAGTGAGACGAATGGGTTTATTTATTTAGCTCTCTTTTTTAAGATCTTTACTTTTTTTTTAAAAAATGCCCTTCATGTTTTTTTCTTAGAATATAATTAAAATTAATTACAATTGAATAAATAATATTATATTTGAGATATTAATCAATTTAACATATATTCTCTATTGATTCATGTTGTTGTTGTTATTATTATTATTTTATTATTATGTTAGTAATCATTTTGTTAATTATTTAATGTGAACCTATTATGCATATTTTTTTATGTTTATTGTCATGAATATTTTATAAAAATTAATTTAAGATCCAAATATCTTTCTTTTAATTTATTTTAATAGAAAATGTGAAATATTTAAGAGGGTCCATTTCGGGAATGAACTATTCTTTTTATAATTGTTTTTGTTTTTTTAAAAAAGAGAGCATATTACATGAATCATAGAAGAAAGTTTTGGAAAAAAAAATATTTTTCCAAAAATGATTTTGTTCTTTTATTTTTCATATGAATGTCTTAATACACATTTTTGTGTATTAAGAACCCTGCTAGCTATATTTGTTTTTTCAATGGAGTTGAAATAATTACTTTTTTTTGTAAGAAATAATTTTATTGTTGTGTAATTAAATAAAAAATTTTAAAAATTTTTATATAACAAGATCATATATTTTAATATACATTTTTGTTTCAATTTATTTCCATATTTATTTTTTGGCATTAAAAAAAATTGAGTACAACCCGTGGGTAGAGTTTTCATTTTTTCTTTTTAGTGAATGGTGGCCATCTGTTTATTGTCAGCGTATTTCAATGACACAAAATAATTATAAAACTTTCAAAGCTCGATTTATTGAAATTATAATTAAACCCACATCCATTATATATATATATATATATATATATATATATATTTGCCATTATCTAGATTAGGGGTTACCCCAAGAACCAAAAAAAAAAAAACCAATTTATTTAAATGATGATCCAAAACAACGTGCATTAAATAATACAGTCTAATTTATTTATTCTGTCAGAATAAACAATTGATGTCTCAGAGAAGCAAGAGACCTCATAATGAAATTATAAATGATGCTCACACCATTTCCTTGTTAATTATTTGTTCATACAAATCCACACCAATCACACAGAAAAACATCAATCTCCTAGCTAATTTCATGCATGCCCCAGAGAGAGCCGGAAAAAGAAAATGAAAACACACCAAGCATACGTAAAGGGACTCTCTCTTAAGGTCTCCTAAATGACGAGGCACCGTGGATGGCTGCTATGTATAGAAGCTGTGTAGCAGAAAGGATTATCAGAAATGCCTCCATGGTTCTCTGCGGAAAGAAAAATACTTGTGATCAATTTCTGGTGCATGGTTATGCGCAAGGTTGAAATCTTGGCCAATGAATTATACATGACAAGTGACGAATCTCTGTTTATACTTACCAGACGGGCGTTCCTGATAGAGAGCTCAATTTCTTTCCAGGCGAAGCTGCACAAATTTTGTTGTCAGTCAGTGATCAGCATAGCACGAAAGAAGCATATGTATCTTTCAGTTTCTTTCTTTTTGAACGTAAATTGAGCATTTTAACGTGGCTTGAGAAAATCATTCTTCTTTTACCCCAAATATGGAACCTTGTCTAATACTTTGTTGATGGCTTAAAGAGTTGCTGAGAGAAAGGGCGAAAGGTGATGGATGGTGGTTGCTTACCCCATGGCTAGAAGAGTGAGAGTCCAAGAAACGGCAGCAACGGAGGCTGCAGATGGCAAGCTGTCGCCGGTCCAAGTCCGAATGTGATTAAGACCAACAATTGCTGAGGCAACACCAACAACTCCGGCGATCAAAGCAAACATCACGAAGAATCCAGTGGCAGCATTTCCCATAGGGAAGTAAATAGGTGAGAAATGTGCTGGAAGGTCAAACCCAGGTCCTGAAATTAACTTGTAGACAACATAATCAGCACACAGACCGTGCTAGCCGAAGACAAGTAGTGCATTAGAGTTAATAAAGAAAAAGAGAGTAAAGAAGGCGAGAGGGTGATTTACCAATGATGAAACCATGATCAATGGCTCTATTCATAGCCCAACCGCCAATCCCCAAAACAATGACATACATGCAGAAATTTAAGACCAGAAGTAGCAAGGCAACAAGTTTTATCTGCTGCGAGAGTACCATTGTTGTACAGTAAACGAAGATTTGTAGAAGGATGAAAGGATTTTGGAGTTATATTTCGAGGACTCTAACAGCGCAATGCAGGCAACACTAGTTCAAGTACATGTGTTTTGTGCAAGAAGATGGAGTCTTATATAAATGGCATTGAGCGGAGGGAGGGTTTAGGTTCCTTGCTTGTCGTCGTCAAGGCTGCTTGATCCGAAAGATGATGCATGCATTGTTATTATTATCATGTGGGGTTGTAAAGGGCATGCATGCTTCATCTTCAAGGCAATCCTCCAAAATACATGATTCTTACTCTCTTTTTTTTTTTTAAATTCTTGTTTTCTAGTTGTTTGCGAAAGGGACATTCCTCCATAAGGCTTTAGTTGATCATGGGAGGAAAAGTGATATTCTGTGCCAGTTGGTGAGGAGCTGGTGTGTCCAGTTACCTCTACACCTCGCTCTATTTTGTTTGTTTAATTTCATGACTTCAATCAAAGTTTATTTTTGTATGAATTACTCATATGCTGCATCGAAATTCCTAATTATTTTTCTATGAATAGAAGTCAAATATCTTTTTAAGCAAATTGTACCACGTAAGGGTGGGTATAGCCGTGGGATGGCGAGGTTAGAGATTTACATATTTCTTTTACAAAAGCAAATTAATTAACAGAAGCTAAACCATTGTAGCTTTTTTTTTACTGTTCAACCTCCAACAATTCCCAAACTTTTTTTTTACAATTGACCCCAATTTTCAATCTTTTTTTTTAAAGAAAAGGGTTGAATTAAAATATAAAAAATTAAAGTGAAAAGGACGGATAAAATAAGTGACCACCTTTAATTTCACTTAAAAAGTTTATTTTAGTTTCTTATCTTTTTTAGTTATTGGATGATGAGTATCTTTAGTTGTTCTAAATTTACTTTTAGTACTAAATTTTATTTTTTTTATTTTCAGTCCCTAAATTGCGAGATGAGATAGAGAGGTTTGTTGGATTCTGGCATGAAGAGAACAAATAGTTGTTTTTGACTATTCTGAGACCTCAAAAATGGTAAATAGTAGCGTCAATAAGTTCCATTTAATGAGAGAAATTTTACCAAAGTGTTTTTTCTCTTTCAACTTGTTTGATGATATAGATTTGATCGTGGGAAGAATTTTCAGGTTTGAGTAGATTTTGGATTCTTTGAGCTATTTTTTTGGTTTTTTAGACAATGTATATAGGTTTATTAAGATTTTTAGGGTGTATTTTATGTATTTTGGGTAAAAATAGGTTCAAAAACAAGTTTTTAATTGAAAAAACTAATTTTTTGATTTTTCAACAACCTTTAATCGTTGAATTCTGTAGAAAGCAGATAGCGCTTCGTCTGTTGTTTTTTTTTTTACTTAAAAAAAAGCTAGGGTTCAACCCTTTAAGAAATAAAAAATAAAAATAGGTTTCGATACGCAGGTTAGGATAAAAGACCCACATGCTCGGGGTGTATTTTTAATGTCAAACTCACATGACTAAGCTTCTTTTGTTTTTTTGTTTTGTATTTTGCTATTTTATATTTGGTTTTAAAAAAAATTAATAAAACAAATCATTAAACCCAATTGAGTTCATTAGTCAGATCGCAGGTTTAACGGGTTAATCCACAATATCTATGCTATTATTTATTTTTCTTTTTTGTTGTTTAATGCTTTTTTTTGTCTCTTAATTTAAAAAAAATACAATTTTTTTTATTGATGATCATTTTTTTATTTAACTCAAAACTAGAATATTACAATTTCACTCTTTGCTGTCAAATATCTATTTTTGCTATCTCGGCCTCACATGCCTATCACTACTTTTTTAAATTTTAAAATTATGTTTCATATAAAAATTATATTTTATTAAAAAACATGGTTGTTAAACATAATCAAGTATATAATGTTTGTTGTGAGATCAAATATTTTGATAAAACATTGATTTAATTAATTAGATACATGTATAAATATTTTGATTTATGAATGATAATTTTTTTATTTCTAAAAATATATAAAAAAAGCTTATATATTTAATCTTTATTAAAAAAATAACCGTTGTGAAGAGAAATGCAAGTCTAAAACTAGTTTAATTAATTGCGTAGATTTAACCTCTATTGAACATCTTAATTTCAATTTCTTCGATCTTCTCCAAAAGAGAAACTTAGGATTTCTTCCCAAAGAAATATTCCATCATCATCTCTTTCCTTTTTTCTCTTAAAAAAAAACAAAAACTTTACTCCATTCAACAGTACCTTCTATCAGTTTGGACACTGCCTTCCGGCTATGTGAATGAACAGCGAATTACAAAACGCTCCGTTGCGTGTTTTCCTGCTTCTTTCTATTTAATTAAGCCACTGACTTCATAAATTTGTTATCCAGAGGTTTACTGGTATAACTTTGTTATCCTTCCTGCTGTGTTGATTATTAATGACAGTTGGCTTTCGTCTTCCAGACTGCCGCCATATTTCAAAACTTCAAATCCTCGCCCCAGCTTTTCCAATTTTCAACTTCACTCCTTGTATTCCCCATTATTCACACCAAAAGCCTGCGAAGTGCAAACCCTTCGTCATTTTCATGGCTCATATTACGCGTTACACTAGAACAGTCACTCTCTCTTACACTACCTCACTCGCTAATCACCTTAAGAACCAAAGACTGGACCAAGCTCGCCTCATTTTTGATAAAATCCCATCTCCAAATCTTCATCTGTACACCAAGATGATTGCTGGGTATACGAGAAATGACAGGCTATGTGATGCTTTGAAACTGTTTGATAGGATGTCTGTCAGAGATGTGGTTTCTTGGAATTCGATGATAAAAGGGTGTTTAGATTGTGGGAATTTAGGTATGGCCACAAGGTTATTTGATGAAATGCCTGAGAAGAATGTTATCTCTTGGACGACGATGGTAAATGGCTACTTGAAGTTTGGGAGAGTCGAGCTTGCCCAGAGGTTGTTTCTGGATATGCAAGTAAAGGATGTTGCGGCGTGGAATGCTATGGTTCATGGGTATTTTGAGAATGGGAGAGTTGAAGAGGGTGTCAGGTTGTTTGAAGAAATGCCTGTTAGAGATGTCATTTCATGGACTTCGATGATTGGAGGGCTTGACCTAAATGGGAAGAGTGAAGAAGCCTTGTTTATTTTTAAGAAGATGTTGCGTTCTGGTGTTCAGCCAACTTGGAGCACGTTTGCTTGTGTGTTGTCAGCTTGTGCCAATGCAGTGGAGTTTAATTTGGGTGTTCAAGTTCATGGTCATGTTGTTAAGTTAGGATGTTTTATTCATGAGTTTATATCAGTATCACTTATAACGTTTTATGCAAATTTCATGAAAATAGAGCATGCTCACAAGATTTTTAATGAGACACTGACTAAAAATGTTGTAAAATGGACGGCTCTTTTGACGGGATATGTATGGAATAATAAGCATCAGGATGCATTGAGGGTTTTTGGTGACATGACTAAGATGGGTGTTCTTCCAAATCAATCTACTTTCTCTATTACTTTGAATGCATGTTGTGGATTAGAGGCTCTTGATAAGGGTAAAGAGATCCACACTATGGCTATTAAACTAGGGTTGGAAACTGATGTCTTCGTTGGTAATTCTCTTGTAGTCATGTACACAGAGTGTGGAAATGTAAATTCTGCTGTTGCTGTCTTTAGGAACATTAATGAGAAGGATATTGTCTCGTGGAACTCAATTATTGTTGGAAGCGCACAGCATGGTTTTGGCATGTGGGCGTTGATTTTCTTTAACCAAATGATACGTAGAGGGGTAGATCCAAATGAGATCACATTCACCGGTTTGCTTTCTGCTTGTAGCCGTTCTGGGATGTTACTGAAGGGGAGGTGCTTTTTTGAGTATATCAGTCGATATAAATCCAGTGTATTGAGGCTTCAGCACTATGCTTGTATGGTGGACATCTTGGGAAGATGTGGGAAGTTGGATGAAGCAGAGGAGTTGGTTAGATATATGCCCGTGAAAGCGAATTCAATGATATGGCTTGCTTTGCTAAGTGCTTGTAGGGTGCATTCTAATTTGGAGGTTGCTGAAAGAGCTGCAAAACACATTCTTGATCTAGAGCCAAATTGTACTTCTGCCTATGTCTTGTTGTCTAATATATATGCATCTGCTGATAGATGGGCTGATGTCTCTAGAATGAGAGTGAAGATGAAACAGGGAGGACTTGTGAAACAACCAGGATCCAGTTGGGTAGTTTTGAGGGGAAAGAAACATGAGTTTCTTTCTGCAGATAGATCCCATCCTCTAAGTGAGAGAATATATGAAAAGCTGGACTGGTTGGGAAAAAAGTTGAAGGAATTTGGTTATGTTCCTGATCAAAAATTTGCTCTACATGATGTTGAGGATGAGCAGAAGGAAGAGATGTTGTCTTTTCACAGTGAGAGGCTTGCTATTGCGTTTGGGCTAGTTAGCACTGTGGAGGGTAGCACAATAATAGTCATGAAGAATCTTCGTGTATGTGGGGATTGTCACTCTGTTATTAAGCTTATGTCAAAGATTGTAGGACGCAAGATTGTTGTCAGAGATTCTGGCCGCTTTCACCACTTCAAGAATGGCATTTGTTCTTGCAGTGATTATTGGTAGCACTATTGCGGTTTTTTCCTTGTTAAAACTGCTGGATCAATGTGCTGATTTGGGATGCCTATAGGCACATTAAAGCGTCTTTATGATGACCAAAACAAATATTTTGAAGAAGAAGAGAATAGAATTACGCAGATAAATTTTGAGTTTAAATAGAACTATGGTTGTGGCTTAAATGATGATTCTGAAGTAGGACGAGGGATTTGTGATTTTGCAGATAAACTTCTCATGTCTGATAATTTGAATGAATGAAAGAACATAGACTAATGAAAGGAAGGAAGAGAAACAATAAAAAACAATACATGATGAAAATAAAGGTAAGTCAAAGCTAAGGAGTTCGTAGGCTGGGGATCAAAACCTTTGTCTGAGTTCCTGACATCCATTGGAAAGGAACAACCAAAGAATTGTCTTAACTTGATGTTAGTATCATTTCTGGGTATTGCAGTGATAACAACCTTTTTGACCCAGTGAAGAAAAGGAAAAGCTACAACCATGTCTGGAAGGAGATGTGTGAATAAATTGTTTTGTGGATAACATGGGACGGTAAGAGGATGTTTTTGGAAGCTTTGATAAAGCTCATAATGTGAGGGTGGGACTTGTTGTTAGGTAAAAGGCAGTGAAACTGAAGCCTTGCTGGAAACAGAGCAGGTTGTTCCAGATAGGCACAAAGCTGTATTGCATCTGTCATGGCTAACAAGCTTGTCTACCCGAGGAGTAGTTTGCTGGAGGAGCTGTCAAAGCATTCAGAGACTTTGATTTTAACATAATGGGTAGTTTCATGAAGGTTAACGCTCATCCATATGATTGTTTGCTGAAGAACTCTCATCAGCTCTCGCAAGTGACAGGTAATTAATTGTAGCACTGGAAGTTTTCTAGACAAGTAATCGATTTTTTTCTCTTCCTTAGTATTTATTGAACTACATAATTGCACTGTTCATAAATGGTTTTAGTAATTTTATGATCATGCCGTGATCATAATATATATATATATATATATATATATATATATATATATATTATGATCACGGCATGATCATAAAATTACTTTATATATAAAGGGCATAATAAAAAACCTAATTAATTAAATTATTTTATTTATTATAAAAAATATATATATATACACACACACTCCAAATTGTGTGAAATGTCTTAATTGCCAATCAACCATTGTCACCTACAATTACTCATCAAAGGATAATGTAGCCCTTTTCTATTTATTTTTTTAGGGTGTTGCAAGATGGAGGAAAGGAAGATGGAGAAGAAAGGAGGCAATTGGGGTTTGAAGCTTAAGTTGGAATATGCAATTGTGCTGTGTTTTAGAAATGTGGCTGCTGCAACAACTGCATTGTATTTCCTTGGAAATGCAAGGGCAAAGCTCAAATAAAAGTCGAGGAGATGGTTACTGGGCAATAGGAATGGGTGTGGTCTGTTTTTTCTCTGTTGTTTTAGCTGTCAGGAAAATCTACAAGAAATTAATCAAATGGTAGTGTTTAGGTTGTGGTTGCAATCTCAGTTGCTTGAGGAATTGTGGAGGAGAGAAATTAAAATCAATACAATTCACTTCGTACAGAGATAAGATTATGTGTTTGAGGAATTGCTAGCAATCATGTTTTCTTCTTAGTTTTCATGCTTTTAGCACATTCCAGATTTGTTTAAATATCCATTCTGGCAAGTTCCTGTTGCGGCCATCATCAAGTGTCAAGCTTGGGACGAACTCGATGAATTGAGAAGTACTCTTTGGTAGCTGCTGACGGCTGTAGGCTTGATTAACGTTCACTGTCAAGCAAACAGATGTACTATTGCTCCAAAGAGCAAAATGGCTTTCTAGCAGGGAGCTTATGACCAAATTTAGTAAACATTCATATAATTCCAGAATATTAACAAAAAAAAAAACCCTCATCAGATTTTATAATAAAAAACTAACCAATAAATTAAATTTAACTATAAAAACAAAGAAATCATAAGATTTTATGGCTTTCTAGTTAACAGATAGGAATACAAGCTAAGACTAAGATTTTCAATTAAGAAAACCAACCACCATATAACAGTAAAGATTTTAAACAGTTTATTAGATTTTGTAATTTCTAAATATATGCAAGAAATCCTTCGAATCTGTGTTTGACTTGATTTTATCCTATCCTATCTCTTTCGTATACCGTTTGAAATACATGCATGTAAATATGTATGGAGTGAAGATTTCTTTTTAATCCACAGTGCCTTTACTTGAGAGAGAAAAAAACAAACACACGCATTGGCTAAAGCCATTCTCCTTCTTGTTCTTGCTTTCTTAGCTGTTTGCACAGCTAGGGATGTTCCTTTACTCTCTATGCTTAACCACCACAGATCCCTATTAAGTACTACTCCTAGCCTTGCTGATGTCCCTATTAACTACACTCATGTTTGTGATCATACACGGTTTGCAAACCAAGGTATGGAAATGAAAGAATTTGGCTACTGTGACTCCTCTCTATCCTTTGAGGATAGGGCAAAAGATCTGGTGGATCGAATGACACTAGATATTGAGAAGGTGCAGCAGCTGGGAATTAAACAAAGCCATTGGTGTGCCAAGAATAGGGCCTACCTCATTATGAGTGGTGGTCCGAGGCACTCCATGGTGTCTCCAATGTCGGCCCAGGTACCTTCATTGATGAATTGATACCTGGCGCAACAAGTTTCCCCACTGTCATCCATACAACTGCATCCTTCAACAAGTCACTATGGAAAACCATTGGTCAGGTCTATATAAATAGATTTTTCATAGCTATTTATATATGTTTGAATACTATATATGTGCTTATAAATGATTTTATTTCTGTTATGTGTAGGTTGTTTCAGCTGAAGCGAGGGCAATGTACAATTTAGGACGAGCAGGGTTAACATATTGGAGCCCTAACATAAACGTGGTTATTAGAGATCCTAGGTGGGGAAGAATTACAGAGACACCAGGAGAAGACCCTTTTGTGGTAGGCACATATGCTTCTAACTATGTAAAAGGATTGCAAGATGTTGAAGGAGCCGGAGAGACCAAAGATTTGAATTCTAGACCTCTCAAGGTTTCTACATGCTGTAAGCATTATGCTGCTTACGATGTTGATGCATGGTTGGGAATCGACCGATACCATTATGATGCAAGGGTACGTAACTTCATTAATTATATGTATAAAACCTTCAATTTCTTACATCATTTAATTCTAATTCTAAGGAGTTTCAATTTTTAATGTTCTCAAGGTGACTGAGCAAGATATCTATGTCAAGTTCCCTTTGAAATGTGTGTTAAAGATGGTGATGTTAGTAGTGTTATGTGCTCCTACAACCGTGTTAATGGCATTCCTAGCTACATGTGCTGATCCAAGACTCTTAAAAGACACTATCAGAGGAGAATGGGATTTACATGGGTATATGTTACATCAATTACCCAGTTAGTTAATGAATGTCTCTTTTACAGATACATTGTTTCGGATTGTGACTCCATTCAGGTGATGGTAGACAACCACAAATGGCTTGGTGACACAAAGGAGGATGTTGTTGCCCAAGTGTTAATTAAAGGCAGGCAAGCATACCATACGTGTAATGCAGGCATTTTTGTTAATGTTATGAGGACATTTCTGTTGATTTTTATGTCACAAGGCATGTTACTGTTGCACTATCTGTCTCTGAGATGGATATGCGTAACCTTTTGAAGCTCTTACAAGTCAGAAAGAACCTTTATTTAGACGAAACTTAAAGCTGAGATCTTGGAATGCATGCTAGCTTTTTTAATATTTGGGAGTGTATATTTGGTTAGAATAACTTTTTGTTTTTTGGTCAATGTAAATGCAGGGTTGGATCTTGATTGTGGAGCCTATTATCCCGACTCTCTCCAAAGTGCAGTGATGCAAGGAGAAGTAGCTGAGACAGAGATAGACAAGTCACTAAAATACCTATATGTTGTGCTAATGAGACTTGGATTCTTTGATGGGAGTCCTTTCAAATCACTTGGCAAGGATCATGTTTGCTCCCACGAACATATTTGAATTAGCAGCTGAAGCAGCCAGAGAAGGGGTTGTTCTTCTTAAAAATATTAATGAAACTTTGCCTTTGGACTCTGCCAAGTTTAAAAACATTGCAGTGATTGGACCACATGCCAATTCTACAGCAGCATTGGTTGGAAATTATCAGGTTTTAACTATATTTACAACTCAGTACAGCATTAATTTATGGCTGGCAATTTTGTTTAGAAATTTAATTCACACTACGAATTTTATACAGGTGTCCCTTGCCGATATGTGACGCCACTTGATGGCATCTCTTCATTTGGAGAAGTGATATATGAAATGGGATGCGGTGAAATGGCATGCAGGAATGATAGTTTGATTTTTCCTGCCATGGAAGCTGCTAAGAAAGCTGATGCCACTTTGTTATTGTTAGAATTATGAGATTCTGCCTTGAAAAAGATAGAGTTAAGTGCAGTTATGTTATTTGAATTTTATGTAATTATTTTTCTACTTCAGGATTTGCAGCAGGAACTTTCTGCTAATTTTGTTATTTCAATTCCAATAATCTCTCAAGTTTGTCGAGAGTTTCAATCCATTACAAGTTCTATGTAAGTCTATGTATAGACATTCGAAATTAATGGAATATTATTGATTTTTCTACTCAACTCTGCTCCTTTGTATTTATTTTTTCTATACTTAAAACTGTAATTTCTGGAACTTAAGATTTCTATCAGTGGTATCAGAGCTTTATATCCTACGGGCTGTGAGGCAAGTATTGTGAGTGACAAACACAGAGAGGGTGAGGCAATTATTGTGAGTGCTAAACACAGAGAGGGTGAGTAGAAATACTAGTGAGTTATTTTCCTTCTATTTCAATGTCTATTTCAAGTAATATAGCATCTGCAATTCTAATGTTTAGTGGTGAACTCTATCATATTTGGGCTATCAAAATGAGATTTTATCTAATATCTCAAGGCTTATGGAATGTGTGGTGACTGATTCTGATCCACCACCATTGAATGCAAATCCCACAATCGCTCAAATGAAAGCACATGAAGAAGAAAAACTCAAGAAGGACAAAGCCATTACCTGCCTACATTCTGGACTTGCAGATCGTATTTTCACCAAAATAATGAATCTAGAAACACCAAAACAAGTATAGGATAAGCTCCAAATTGAATTTGAAGGGAGCAACAGAGTCAAAGCAGTTAAGCTTCTTGCATTTAAAAGGGAATTTGAGTTGATGAAGATGAAAGATAATGAATCTGTCAAAGATTATTCTGGCAGATTAATGGATGTTGTAAATCAAATGAGACTTCTTGGAAATAAATTTAAAGATCATAAGGTAGTAGAAAAACTTATTATGTTAGTCCCACAAAAGTTTGAAGCCAAAATCTCTGCAATAGAAGAATCTTGTGATTTGCAAAATCCTACTATTGCAGAGTTAATTAGCAAACTTCACGTACAGGAGCAAAGGGTTCATATGAGAGATGATGAGGCTGTTGAAGGGGCTTTCCAAGCAAACAACAAGGGAAGGAGTGCTGGTAACCTGCCAAGAAAAAAACTTGTCAAGTTTTCTAAAGGAAAAACAAGTATACCTTCAAGAAGACAGATTTTCTTACCGTGTCCTTATTGCAGAAGAACTAACCATGCTGAGAAAGATTGCTGGTTTAAGGGTAAACCTTCTCTCCAGTGTATGTTCTGTAATAATCTTGGCCATAGCGAGAAATTTTGCAGAATCAAGAAGAAACAATCTCAGCAACAAATACAACAACAAGCAAATGTTTCTGAAGAAGGCAAAGATGATGAGGAGCATCTGTTTATGGCATCACAAGCTAGCAATACTTCTGAGCTAAATACATGGCTTATAGACAATGGCTGCACTAGTCACATGTCTAAGTTTCTGTCAATCTTTTCTTCTATTGACAGATCAATTCAACCAAAAATCAAGCTGGGAAATGGAGATATTGTGCAAGCTAAGGGAAAAGGCATTGTTGCAGTCAGCACAAATAGAGGTACTAAAACTATCACAAATCTCCTTAGTGTTGCACAGATGCTTAGGAATGGTTATGAAGTCTCTTTTAAAGAGAAATTTTGCTTTATCACTGATATACATAATTCAGAGATAGCAAATCTCAAAATGGATGGTAATAGCTTCTATTTGAAGCTTGATGCTGTTAAAGGACATGTGTTTAGTGCTAAGATTTATGAAAGCATTCTTTGGCACAAAAGATTTGGTCATTACAATCTCAATTCATTAAAGTTGCTGCATGATACTGGAATGGTAGAAAACATGTCTGAAATTCATGTTACTGCTCATACATGTGGAAGCTGTGAACTGGGAAAGCAACACCGACAACCATTTCCCAAAGGTATATCTAAAAAAGCAACTCACAAGCTGGAGTTAGTCCACTCAGACATATGTGGACCAATGAGCACAGCCTCCTTGAGCAATAATATGTACTTTATATTGTTCATTGATGACTTCAGTAGAATGACTTGGGTTTATTTTCTGAAAACCAAGTCACAAGCACTATTAATGTTCAAAAACTTCAAGAGCATGGCTGAAACTTAAAGTGGACAGAAGATCAAGGTGTTGAGAACTGATAATGAAGAAGAGTATATTTCGAAGGAGTTCAATGCCTTTTGTTTAGAATCTGGGATTGTACACCAACTGACAATTCCTTACTCTCCACAGTAGAATGGAGTTTCTGAAAGGAAGAACAGAACTATGATGGAGATGTCCAGATGTATCTTGTTTGAAAAGAAGTTGCCAAGGTTTCTTTGGGCTGAAGCAGTAAATACTTCAGTAAATTTGCTTAATATACTTTCAACTAAGTCTGTTCAAAGCAAAACACCATTAGAAGCATAGTATGGTGTCCAACCTACTGCCAAACATCTCAAAGTGTTTGGATCATTGTGCTACTTTCTTGTACCATCTGTCAAAAGAGGGAAACTGGATGAAAGAGCAGAGAAAGGAATTCTGGTGGGATATGCGATAGAATCAAAAGGTTACAGAATTTTCAATCTGAATGCAACTAAAATTCAGGTCAGCAGAGATGTGCATTTTGATGAGAATTCCTGCTGAAATTGGGACTTAAAAAGAGTTGATCAGAATATCACAGCTGCACTTGAACCAGCAGTAAGAAGTATTGGTGTTAAAGTTCAACAAGACATTGAAGCAACTTCAGATACAGCAGTACTTAAGGTTAGGCCATTGTCTAATGTGTACAAAAAATGTAATCTTATACATGCTGAGCCTACAAACTATACTGAAGCTGCAAGAGTTCCAGCTTAGATTGAAGCAATGAAATCAGAAATTGATTCCATTGAAAGAAATGGGACTTGGAGATTGACTGAACTTCCTGAAGATAAAAAGAAAATTAGAGTGAAGTGGGTCTTCAGAACCAAATTCAATCCAGATGGTTCAATCTTCAAACACAAGGCTAGATTGGTTATTAAAGGCTTTGCTCAAGTTGCTGGAGTGGATTATGGAGATACTTTTGCACCAGTAGCTAGGCATGACACTATAAAACTCCTACTTGCTCTTGTGGGACAAAAAGGATGGAGAGTATATCATTTAGATGTTAAGTCTGCTTTTCTAAATGGAATACTTCTTGAAGAAATTTATGTTCAGCAACCAGAAGGCTTTGTAGTTGCTAATAATGAACACAAAGTATACAAGCTACACAAGGCTCTTTATGGCTTGAAGCAAACAAGCACTAAGGGCCTGGTACAACAGAATTGACACTCATTTGATTCAAGTGGGATTCAAGAGAAGTGAAAATGAAGCTACTTTGTATCTGAAACAAGATGAAGATGGTCTGCAGCTGGTGATATCACTCTATATAGACGACATGCTAGTTACTGGAAGCAATGCAAAGTTGCTGGAAGAGTTCAAAACAGAAATGCAAGATGTTTTTGAAATGTCTGATCTTGGCATTATGAACTACTTTCTTGGAATGGAAATACATCAATGTAGTTCGGGTATTTTTGTTTCACAAAGGAAATATGTTGTTGATATACTCAAGAAGTTCAAACTTGAGTCCTGCAAATAAGTAGCAACTCCTTTGGCACAAAATGAGAAGATTTCAAAAAATGATGGTGAGAAACTTGAAGATCCCTCTGGATTTAGAAGTTTAGTGGGCAGTTTACTATATTTAACAGCAACTAGACCTGACTTGATGTTTCCAGCTGGTTTGCTGTCAAGGTTCATGAGCTCACCTAGCAATATTCACATGGGAATTGCTAAAAGGGTGTTGAAGTACATTAGAGGAATAGCTGATCTTGGCATCTGGTACTTGAAGACAGGAGGAGTAAAACTAATTGGTTATGTAGACAGTGAATGGGCAGGGAGTGTTGATGACATGAAAAACACCTCTGAGTATGTTTTTAACATTGGTTTAGGTGCAATCTGTTGGAATGCAAAGAAGCAAGAGGTGGTGGCACGATCAACTGCAGAAGCAGAGTATATCTCCATGGCAGCAGCTGCAAATCAAGCAATTTGGTTAAACAAGTTGTTTGTTGATTTGGGTCAAGATCAAAGCTCACCAATTGAGCTTTATTATGACAACAAATCTGCTATTGCTATTGCTCTAAATCCGGTTCAACATGGCAGAACCAAGCATATCAATGTAAAATTTCATTCTATAAGAGAAGCTGAGAAGAATCTGCTTATAAAGCTACACTATTGTCCAAAAGATGTTCAACTTGCTGATATAATGACTAAAGCTCTTCCTACATCAAGGCTGGAATTTCTAAGGATGAAACTTGGTTTGTCCAAGGCAAGTCTCAAGGAGGAGTGTTAGAATTATGAGATTCTGCCTTGAGAAAGATAGAGTTAAGTGCAATTATGTTATTTGAATTTTATGTAATTGTTTTTCTACTTCAGGATTTGCAGCAGGAACTTTCTGCTAAGTTTGTTATTTCAATTCCAATAATCTCTCAAGTTTGTTGAGAGTTTCAATCCATTACAAATTCTATGTAAGTCTATATATAGACATTCGAAATTAATGGAATATTATTGATTTTTCTACTCAACTCTGCTCCTTTGTATCTATTTTTCCTATACTTAAAACTGTAGTTTCTGGAACTTAAAATTTCTATCAGTTATTGATGGGCTTGGATTTATCGATTGAGGCTGAGAATTTGGATAAGGAGGATCTCCTTCTCCCAGGATACCAGACTCAATTGATAAACCAAGTTGCTCAATTCTCTAGAGTTCCAGTGATTCTGATAATCATGTCAGCAAGTGGGCTTGATATCTCTTTTGCAAGGGATAATGATAAGATTCAAGCTATCTTATGGGTTGGACATCCTGGACAAGAAGGAGGTCGAGGCATTGCCGATGTTGTTTTTGGAAAATATAATCCCGGTAAGCATTCTATTTTAATCTGTTAATATCTCCTGCGAGTAATTAATTAACCGAAATTCTATTTTTTCTATTATTATAGGAGGGAGAATGCCACTCACATGGTATGAGAGTAGCTATGTTGATATGTTACCTATGACATGCCACTGCGACCTGTTGACAGCAATTCGGTTATCTTGGAAGAACATATTAATTCTACAATGGCTCAACAGTTTATCCATTTGAATATGGACTCAGCTACACAGAGTTTGGGAACGAGCTAGCATCCTCAGCTGAAGCCTATCTTGAAATCAAATTGAACAAGTATCAACAATTAATGCCTGACTTGAACTACACCAATGATCAAGGCTACAGGCAAAGTTGTCTTGCAATTTTTGTTGATGATTTATAAGGTGACAGTCCAAAACGTAGGGGATAAGGACGGCAGTGAAGTGGTCATGGTTTACTCAAAACCTCCAGATGGTGTTAGTGGGGCTCATGCCAAGCAAGTCATTGGATTTGAGAGGGTGTTTGCGGCAACAGGTAAGAGCAACAAGGTGAGATTTTCTTTTAATGCTTGCAAGAGCCTGGCAATTGTAGATACTACAGGTTACAAGGTTATTCCATCTGGTGTGCATAAAATCACGGTGGGAGATGGTGGCCTTTTGTTTTTCGTCAGAGTGAGCTTCAACCACTAGCAGGTTGATGTTTCTCCTAGGATCGAGTTGGAGATTAGGGTTTTTTTTTCTTTCTAGATGTTAGTTTTCAGCTAAGTTGTTTCTTGTGGAGGGCTTCTTTGTCATGAAAGTAGGTTTTGTTTGCAGGAATTCATTTTCAAATTCAGTGCTTCTCAATATTTCCTTGTAATCTCAATCAAATTTAATCTTCAGATTTTCTCTTTGCAAATGATTATATTTTGTTGTGTGATCATCACACATGACAGAAGCACTTCTTCAGGTAAATATGCTGTCGCTGACAGGCTTCCTCACATGTCATCTATCCTCAGATGGTATACGAACAATTTG
Organism: Populus nigra; assembly: GCF_951802175.1. Taxonomy (NCBI): domain Eukaryota; kingdom Viridiplantae; phylum Streptophyta; class Magnoliopsida; order Malpighiales; family Salicaceae; genus Populus; species Populus nigra. The sequence continues at coordinate 13,613,701 of NC_084852.1, forward strand.
AATAGATATTGGAGAGAGATCGATGTTAGAATGCTCCAAAAATAATGAAGAAATTACTATTGTGGCTGTTAGCAGACGAAAACTAAAATCAGAATAAGATTACGTGCATGCATTTAAGCTAATAGATATATGAAGTTGTTGATAAGATCACAAATCTAACAGTTAGTTTTCAGATAATTTTTTTAAAAAAAAATTATTATTGTTGTATTTTTTATTTAAATTATTTAAATTAGATAATCTTATTAAATTCAATTGCATCAATAACAATATGAGTGTTGGATTTTTTTTTGGTTATTTTCAGGAATGTTTGCATCCCATGAATATTTTTTTTTCTCATTGAAAAAAATTTAGGTGGAATATAGCAGGGTACTACCCCCTAGCTAGTGTGTTTGGCTGGGAGATATGATGGTTTTTTTCAAAGATATAACATACTTTAAGTACAAATCACATCTTCAAAAACTAAAAAAACATGTTTCTTACTAAAAAAAAAGCATAAACTACCTTTCATCCAAACACATACATATTATATATTATATATTATATAGAACTTTAAATAATACAAAATAAATTTCTTACGTCACTCTTAACCATAGTTTTGAAACTCGACCTGGTCATCGACCCGATCAAGTGATCGGGCCATGGGTCAGATGAGTTGACCCGGGTCAACCCAAAAAAAAAACAAAAACACCTATACAACACATTCACTTTTATTGAATGAACACATTAAGTTCTTTTGTGTCCATAGAAGCAAAATTTGAATCAAAAGTCGAAGGAATTGAGCCAATCTTGTCAAAACACCTAATAAATCATCAGCATGCTTCTTTGAAACTTCATCATCACAATCATCTTCAATATCATTAATATTTATGATATCTACATTTCAAACACAATTAATAAATAAATATTATATATTAAACAAACTTTATTTTAAATAATATTTGTCAATAAATAATCACAAATCTTCAACTCGTCACGATTATTCAAAAGCAGATTTGACGTTTTCAGATCTCGATGAAGAACCCAACTATCATGAAGATACTTCATACCCTCCTACAACTGGAACATTAAGCATTTAGCTTCACTCTGACTAAATGGTTGTCGCATTGACTCAATGAGTCCTTTAAGGTCATGCTCCATGTACTCTATCACCATAAAAATGCTATCAAGACTACTCCCTACCACAACTTCTTTAACATCAATAACTGAAGGATGATGAAAAGAGAGAAGAATGTTTATTTCCCTAAGAGAAGTCAGTGGAAAACCTTCACGTTCTTTCTCCATCTTTACCTTCTCCAATGCTACAATTTTCCCTGTCTTCTTTTCTCTGGCTCTATATACAACACCATAAGTGCCCTCATCTATTTTATTTAGTCTCTCAAACTCATCAACACTTCTACACCCCTGAAGCATGTTTACACTTCTTTGAGGTGGACCTGCAGGTTCTGGTGTTTTGTAAGAATCATCTTCATCCTCAGGTTCTGTATCAGAATCACATATCAAGAGTCAAGTCGTCTTCTGCTCCTCAGTTTTTGTTTCGTTAATTCAAATTGATTTCATTTTTCGTTAATTAGGTTTTCATCTGTCCCCAATTCTGCTTCGTTCTTCTTCAACGTTTTTGCCTTTTAAAAGGCCAAAACAACGTCGTTTAATGTCTGTTAATATAAAAAAATTAGGTCGAGTCTCACCCGGGTTTGACCGGGTGGACCCGATCCCAGGTCGACCAGGTTTCACCGGGCTAACTCTCAAGCGGGTTTTAACCTCCACCCGGACCAGTTCTGGGCCTGGGTCCCGGGTCGACCTGCCGGGCTGGTCCGGGTTTTAAAACTGTGCTCCTAACCTCTATTGGTTTGGCTAATTGGAGATTGCATTGACTTCTTGCACACAAGAAATTAGGAGCAAGTGGGAATGTGAATTCTATCTTCTTGTTATTTTTCCCCTCAAAAAAGAGAATTATTTTTTTTTCTAGTATTTAGAAAATTAGTGTTTTATTTTCCATGAAAATTAAATTTATTAAAATAATTAAAGGTGCAATTATTTTCATTTTCTAAAATTTTTTACTCAATATTTGTAACAATCTTGAATTCATAATTCAGGAATTGAATTATAGAAATTGTAAGTTTTGAATTGAATGATTTTTATTAAATTGGAATTGCAATTACAAGAAAAAAAAATGACATGGATAAAAAAAATTTGATGACCATTTTAAGGCGACTCGGGATGTGTAATTAGTTGCTTTATCTGGGTCAATTTAAGATTTTGTTGTCTTAATATTTAAAATACAAAAATATTTGTGTCTTGAAATTCTTTTTAAAGTCAATTAGAGTTTTGATCGAGTCGTGCAAATCGTCTTTGGGGTCGTTGACTTAATCATATTTGTTAGTGAATAATATAAATCATATCTTGAGACTCCATCTAAAAGCTTAAGTTATTGGGTTGAAATGATTTTTTGACATGGTATTAGAGTCTTGATGACTAAGCGGTTACGAGTTCGAATCTCATCATCCTCATTTATTTGATAAAAAAATAAGTACAATGTAATATAGGTCTGTGCAAGTTTCAAGTTTAAAGTTGAGACCTCACCTAAAAACTTAAATTATTGGGTTGAGATGATTCTTTTAACAAGATTAAATATGATTAACCCCCACAAAGTTTAATTTGAAACCCAAATTAACGAGGCAAAATGTCGGATTAAGAGGTCTCCAAATTAAACTGTCAGAAAGGGTTTAATAACTCTGCCTAAGAGTTCCCCACAACAATATGCAGACATTGCGTTATTTTATGTTTTTTAATACACTTATGTCAAAATTATTGTAATATTAATTTTTTAATTAAAACTTGGTTTTATAATTATGATAAGATGTTCCCTAAAAAGAATATTCTAGTAAAAACTTCTCAAGATAATTTAGCACGTTAATGAGACGACGAAGTAATTTTAATTAGAGAGTTACTTTTTTATCCTTATTTTTAGTGGTCTATTTTTTTCTAGTATGGGTTTTGATTACTTTTTATTTTTATTAGATGAATGACATATATAACAAAAAGTTATATTATTTTTATGAAATTCAAAACATTATTAAAGAAAGGAATAACTTTGATAGTAAATTAGTTTGATTCAATAAAATTTAAATTATTACTTTTTATATAAAATAAATTATTGTTGTATAATTAAATAAAAAAATTCAAGGGCTAACCAGAGCACAAAATAATTAGATATCTTATTAATTCTTCTTATGTTATCAACTTCAAGACTTAATTTTTAGCAGGTATTAATAATTATTTTAATATTTATTAACTTTGTAATTCTTAATCTATTTTATTAAAAATATATATTAGATTTAATTGAATCCACGATTAAAACTTTCCTTATTGCTAAAGAAACCTACATATTTTTTTATATTAATTTTTTTTAATATAAACCGTATTAATATAATACGAGTCAATCATCAAATTAAGTCTAATACGTAGAGGAACATATAAATAACTGTTGTTTTTCATATCAACTGAAACTAAATCATTCTTTGAGCGATCTTATGAACACACTTTACACTCAAAAGAATTTAATAAAGAAAATTTGAATGTTTGTATAATGTTTGGATCTGGATGTTGAATATAACTTTTTAATTGTTAAGAGGATATTTAGAAGTATGATAGCGATTGTTTTTTTATTTTTTACTTTGAAATATAATTTTTTTATTTTTAAAATATTATTTTTTATATCAATACATTAAAACAATCCCAAAACATAAAAAAAAATAAAAAAATAAACAAAATTTAATATTTGATATATATAAATGTTTAAAAATAGCTAAATAATGTTTGCTTAAATTATATTATCATGCTTTATAGATATAAGATTATATTGTTGGAGGATTATTAGTTAGAAAATCATTGCCCACTTAAGGTTTTTTAAAATTTTAAATTATTTTTTTTATATTTGTTAAATTCACTAATATCAAAAATTATTTTTAAAAATAAAAAAAAATTATATTAATACATTTTTTAACAAAAAATAATAATTAAAAAAACAGCCGACTCCTCTCTCTCACAAACTCGATCGGTTTCTTTCTATTCTATCCCATCAATATCCGTGCCGGCTCTTGCTTATCATATTTCTTAGAAAGTTCGCAGGTACAAGCTTACATGGACGAACTCAATATGGAAGACGCAGTGAGATCGATTAGGAATTCTTGCCAGTGGAGGCTTTGCAGCACACAAGAAACCAAAGGAATAATACACGACATACATTGCAAATTAACCAGAAGAGAACCATGACAACTTGACTGAGAAAAATAGTGTTGAATTCAAATGCAGGACCATGGTTGGTCATCAGCTTTCTTCTTTCTCAATAAATCATTATTCATAAACTATAAATTTCATTGATGGTTCTAAATTGTCATAACTCATAAATGAACCAAAGGCTTTCTCCACTCAAATATGCACAAATAGTGGATCACATTTCATTTCAAGGAATCCAAATACAATACCAGGAAAAGAAAAGGAAAAAATAAAAAACCTGCAGGCTGCAGATTCAATGAGCGGAGTGAGTGGCAGCAGTCGTCTTCTTAAAATCAATCTTGTCAACTTTAACCTCGCCATCAATGAGCTCGTAAACATACACCACAACACGTAGGCCATCAATGTCCATGAGGACAAAGCTTGGGTTCACATCATAGGTAATGTTGCTGTAGGCACCGGTGGCAGACCCTGGGTTTATAACAACACCTCCCTCGTGTTTGTAAGCTGTGAATTGATGGGTATGACCGGTCACAAGTATGTCCACATCCAGCTGCCTCTGGAGCATTGCTAGTGAGTCCAAATCCCCCCACGGAACAACCTTTAAAACATCAAACCAACAAAACAAAACTAGAAATTACAGGATGAAACTCATCACAAAATCTGCACAGCACTCATGACAAACAAATCATTAACTTTCTACAAAAGCTTTGGCCTTTGCCAGCACAATATGGTTTTTCAAGAATACAAATTATGAGGCTAGCGGATGTTCCGATCAAGAATAAGCAAGATGGGTGCCAATGGGATTTACAACAACACAGGAAAGAATGGAGAGGACTTCGTCTCATCTTTGCAACTATCTTTGTTCTTTCTTACTTCATAAAATGACAAATCAAACAAACAGAGGAAGAAGTAACTAGGGGAAATGGATATACATCACACTTGATGTCTACTCAAGGAAGTTTCACACCAAAAAGGTAATAAATGCTTAACAATGAAAGGTGAGGTATTCCCAAAAATATCAGTTGAAGTCCTAAAGCTATGAGCAATGAACCAGTGGCGAATTACATGAATATGACGATAGTGGCAGCACTAATTAAAAAATCAGGTTAATTTTATCGAAGAAAGTTTGACAAATTAAGGACAAATGAAAACAAGAATAAGGTTTGACAAAGAGACATCTTAATCTTAGCTGACACGGAAAGAAAAATTGCACCACGGAAAAAATTACATGTCTAATGAACCACAACAACTGAAAAAGAGGTTGTTATATTCGAGTGTTGTACAAAAAGGCCACAAATTTAGAATAGCATGAGGATCTAGTGTAACATCCTGTTTATGCTGGGAAGAATGCAACAGGCATCGTATGCTAGTAAAATAGACAAATGAACTATGTTTAGGGAAAAAAGAAATAAAAATAAAGTAGGAGAGATAGGAAATCAAACCTGATGACCATGGCACAGTCCCAACTTGAATTGACCAATAGTTAATGTTTTGGTCTCTGGATATCGAGTATCTTCATCATATTCACCTCGAGTGATATGTAAGTCAGGGCAAAGAGTCTTCAAGTAGTCATGAACTTCCTGAAAATCTCACAAGTAAAAAAAGAGTTGGTGAAATTTATTTCAGTAAGTTAAACAGAACTGGTGCTTAAATGCTTCTTGTGGATATGCACTATCTCAAAAGACATTCAAACTGCTATCGGCAAACAAGTTGATGGGGTTCTTTTAATTTCCAAAAGGAGAACACTTGGACTATAAAAACCAAGGCTCCTAGGATTCAAAAACCAGAGACAATGCCGAAAAAGCCAAGATGGGCAACTCTGCAATCACAAGGTTGACCATTGAGATGCATCTAAGAGCCTAACATGAGAGCAGGATAGTAGTTTAATACATTAGCAACCAAAATTACTTTAGTCAAACATCAAGCTGTTGGGTTAAACCCAGCTCCTAGAAAGTTTGCCAAACGGGAAATATCCTACAGAGGTTTAGTCCAAGTGAAAAGGCCATCAGCATTAATGTTTTCAAATTCAATGAAGCAAGGATACAGTGATGATATAAAAAAAGAAAAAAAAGGATTTGATTTGACCAAATAATAAGAATCCAATTATAAGTGAACTGAGATAGAGGCGAAGGAAACCCATTATTTATAATACAATAGTAGAATTAAACAAGGTTAATTAAATGAAAAAGAAGAGATACTTTGATAGAAAGATTGCCAGTGCAAATGATGTGCTGGATCTTGCCAGGAACAAGCATGGACTTGAACTTTGCAGGGAGATCAGGTGCTCTGTGGGGTATGTGTAGATCCCCCAGCGCCAATACCAACACCATCTCTAACACTCAGATTTAACCACCAACTTTTTTCCCACACACACAAAGACCTTCCTCTTTTTCGCAAAACCCTCTCTCTCTCGCTCTCTCTCTCTCTCTCTCTGGTCCTGTTCTTGATCAATGAGATTGATTCTCTCTAGTTTCGTTTTGATCGCTTTTGGGATGAACGGCGTCGTTCTCTGCCCGTCCAAGACTTCCAAACGAATCAGGTGGGTGTCCTTGATGAGCAAATGACATATTTGTCCCCCAAATTTATAACTTAAAAGAAATATATATATATATATATATATATCACAATCATTGTGAATTTTAAAATTCATTTTCCTTTCATTTACCTTATAGCCTTAGAATTTGTCCCAGTATGATTGTTGTGTTGTCGTTGGTTTCTTGGGCTATATTATAGGATTAACTATATTAAATTATTTAATTATGAATTATTTTATTGTGATGAGAAGAGATGAGATGATAATAGTTACATAAATGATAAATGAATAGTTTTTAACATGAAATATTGATACTATATATTCTTTAATGTGTTTATATTAATCTCTTATAATCATTTAGTAAATGGTTGTAGCAAAGTTAATTAAAAATATGATTAAATTAACATAATTGAAATTATTGAATTGATATAGATTGAAATAAAATCAATTGGTTTATAGCAATTCAATTTAAATTGTTCTGTATTTGAAGGTTTTAAAATTTTAGGTAATCCTCCGTATAGAAAAGGTGTTGCTGGATTTTTTAAAATGGGAATGGTTTACAGTATCTTAATTCTTTAATTTATGTAGATGTCCAGGGGGAAAGTCAATAGCACGCCATACGAATATGATCGTTGCTAGTTCTTTTAGCAGCGCTTCTGACGACCATGAGTCGTTAGGTGTCAACCAAGAACATGCACCTGAGACATTGACAGCCACGCTCAACGCTAGCTTGTCGAGTGTGATGTCGCCATGTCAAAGAGGGTTCCCTTCACAGCGGGATCCATTTACCCGGAAGTACAAGGCTCAATAAAAAAAACAACGTTTCAATATAAGTTTGTTTTCCCTTCACATCGACATGTTAATAATTTTTTAAAAAATAATTTCTAGCAACATTGTCAATTTCAGATTTACAAATATTAAGGCTACCAGAATCATAACATGAACGATGAAATCATCAATGGAAATTCAATTGTTTCAATTGAGTGAGGTTTGCAAACATCCTAAATAGAAACTGATGATTGATACATGGTTCAAAAGATTTAAGATTATTATTAACTTAAATATTTTATTATTATGCTAATTCAGTTAGTTTATTAATATTAATAAAAAATTTCTAGTAAAAAATTTAACTGCAAGGAAAATTTTGAATGGGATAAAGCTAACAACGTTATTGCAATGAGGGTTTGGGAGAATCGCTTTGTAACTAGGTAAGATTGAAATCAAGATAAATTTTTTAATTTTTTTATTCAATTTTATTATTCATTTACTAACATATAACTCATTTGTACCATATAGGTTATGTGATTTTTTGTACGAAGCACAAAAGAAGCCAAACAATATGCGTAAGAAAGAGATTTTCCAGATTGGAAGAAGGTGGCGGTTTGGAAGGAATTTAGACCTTCATACATCTTGAAGGCTATATGGGTGGAATATATTCAGCACGAGATGTCCGATCATTTTGTGTGATGATCACACTCCGATGTGAAGAACCGGAACCAGCGTGTTCACGGTTCCATTACCACGACACTAGCGGCTCTATTCCATTCATTTCGCATGCAAAGCGGATGGTAAGATTCTTTTTTAATTGCATCCTTTTTTTATTTGTTTTTTTTTATAACTATATTTAGCTAACAACAATTTTTTCTTGTAGGCTAAAGTTCTTGGACTTGAACCAAGCCTGATGAAGCTTTTTGTTAAAACATACATGCAAATTGATGACTGCCAAAAAAGGATGCAATAGCATGACCAAGTTTTTGTATTTGGGAGATTTTGCTCTATACTGTTGGAAATGGGGTGTTCTTACCTTGTCATGCTCATTTTTTTCTACTCAAATTTTTTTTTCATTACATGTTTTACTTTAAGGAGAGTTCAATTAGGAAGAGTATATAGTTGTTCCCATAAAAAATAGTTTTAGACTCCACTAACCAGGGCTTCAATAGCAATGGATTTGAGTAGACTTCTCATAAAGCATTTCCTCATTAACCCCTAGGAGATATGCTTTGGTGATCTTATCTTCTAATTGCATGATGGAAAAGAGATTAGTTGTGCTCTTTTTAATTAGTATGTTTGTACTAAAGATGGATATGAGTTTGGTGCGTGAATGTTAAGGATGAAGCCAAGCTCTAGGTCATGGTACCACACCCGAGCATATCTATGAAATGTTATTGCAAGGACATTACACATAATGATGTTATCTTGTATTATAAACTATAGGATGCTTTGCATTTTCTATATACTCTCTTGTCTTGGGTATGTAAATTCACTAAAGTTGTTTGAGTTAGCTTTGATAGATAAATAATCTTTAAAGAGATGGGTATGTAACACTCGATGGTAAAGTGGAAAATCTCCTATTTGACAAGGGTGGAGTTCATTCTCAAGAGCTCGTATAATTATTGATTTCATCTTGCATCGAGGTCTTTTTTTATAATGAGTACATAAGTAAGGCTTAGAGGAAGATTGATGAAGATATTCATTTATATGGCTAAGACTTATTAAGGAATGCTCTTTATAACATGAGCATCTTTTCAAATGGTTGGAGTACAAGTGTCCTCGTGCCTACTTGCTTACACATTGTTATGTCCTATTTTTTTAGAGAATCTGAGTTGTCTCTATTCATTTAATGGTGTATAAAATAGAGTTAGGTGCTGTGTTTTTTGTTAAAAGAAAAGGTGGAAGAGTGTGAAGTTATTGTTGTATAATTAAAACAATATCATTAACGATTTTCACTTAATGAGTAATTTGTTAGAGATTTGGAGGAACTGGAGCACCTACAATTTAGGGATCGATTGCTCTCATATGACCTGGCATTTCTAAGTCAACCATGAAAAGAACTTTTAGGTGAAGAGTAAAACTAGAATAAAATAGCTTTTGTTTAAGTTTTTCATAGACAATGCCAGTAACGAGGTTATAAAAACTTTACATTTAATTTTAGGTTTTTCATGGCTACATCTTAGGTTGAAGTGTTTAGACTTTGAATATGGTCTTTATCTATGGGCTAGGTATTTCTTGTAAAAGATAAATAATGTTTAGGAAATAAAAGGAGAATGAAGAGTGTGGGGGAGTGTATGTTATGATTTTTGTTTGTGATCTATGACCTTGTGAATAAACATGTGTTTACTTGGCAACTCAAAATGTATATACACCTCGATCACATGAGCCTACCTCATGATAAGTGGAGTAATGATAGAAAATAATTATTTTTCATCATATGTTGGTTCGAAAATAAAATTCTTAGTTGTTATGTATTATTATATTATTAGTGGAAAGGTTGATATTGCGGGTGATTGAACAAAAGTCGGCAGGAGAAAGCTATTAGCAAAATAATAATAATAATAATAAGAAGCAACTTTTAAGAAGATGAGCATGCGGGATAGTCATTCGACTGATTAGATTAACAAGACAAGAGAACTGGATTGTAGTAACAGGGGTCGGGATCGTGAGATAGGTAGATACTAATCTCTTTTTAACACCATGAAAAGAAAGCTCAAGCAGGCTAGGCTAGATACTTCGTCTCTTTTCTTCTATTTGTTATATCTTAAAACAAAGAAAAAAGGCTATTCATATAATTAATTGGTATGACTTTTAAAATAATCCAACTATTAAATATTTTTAAATGATATTGAAGTTTTTTAATGTGGTTTTCATAATTTTATATATGATTTCAATCATTTGAACTCCTTAAAATAATTATTCTCATTATCATGGAATTAAGTAAAAATAGGTTTTGAAAATCGCTCTGCAGCAGCGCATGGCATTTTACTATATACAAAAAATAAATAGCCTTGCTTAATTAAAAACAAACAAAAAACTTTTCGGTCAGCTGACTCGGAAACAATAAAATCAGATTTATCTCATACAAAATCGATAAAAACAGTAACCTTTGCATAACGAGGATCCTAATTCAACGAGCACCAGTGACTGGAAAACGACACAATCAGCAAAATTGATAAAGAAATAATTTATTACTGCTAAACACACTATTTCAGGATCCACTTCATTCATCCTCCTGGCTGCGCAACCTGGCAAGCTTGTTCGTAACAACAACGTCAAGCTGAGCAGCTCGCTCCACGATCTCTTTTCTCTTCCTTGTCGACACATTATGTGCTATCTCAGCGCAGTAAGTCCTGGAAAACGTGACGGAAAATATAGATTAATGACCAAACAAGTGAATTTCTACCCTGGAATAACACACTCCAACATGATCTCATCTGTATTTTTCACCTGTTGTGCATCATCAGTACTTCAAGCTCCTTGACATTGTGGACAACAAATTTCTTGAAACCGTTTGGAAGATAATGACGAGTCTTCTTGTCAGAACCATAGCCAATATTGGGCATTAGAGTACATCCCTTGAACTTTCTTCGGACACGAGAATCAATACCTTTCGGTCTGCGCCAGTTTGTCTGTTGAAGATTTAATTAGTTGTCAGCAGCAATTTCCTAGTAAAAGTTTATAAAGAATATTCATAGAGTATTTGCAGAGACCAGCTAACTGGTAAAATAGATAGCCAGGCTAGCTAATATGAGCATGTAAACCAAAACGAAAAGAAAAACAGTGTCAGCCACTGGATAGAAACCAGTAAAGACTCAAAGGTAATAAATTAGGTAAGCTTGTAGTAGACGAGAGAGGGGAGACAAGAAAATGGCAAGGAAACAAATGAATTCAATAGAAAGATGTAAGCAGGGATACAGTAACAGTAAAGCTTGTATAGACCAGCTAACTGTGTCGCAAAACCTGTTTGGAATTTATTTCTGCCCTTAAAACGAAATGTCCAGCCACGAATATAGATTCTGGACATTAGATACCATGGGCAAACCTCTCTAAGAAATTTATAGACGAGACACTAAGCACTAAAAAACACGACAAACAATTTTAATCAAATTCTGCAGCCTCAGTCGAAAGATGGTGATTTTTATGATCATCACAGGATAATCAGAACTAAAAAACAATTTGCATCATAGATTGCAGTGGCAAAAAGAACAGAAAATATTAAATTTTAAAAAAATACAATAAACAGCTACATAGATATGCAGAGAGATCAGATGGTAGTGCATGTATAAAATTCATCATCTTATTGCAGGGAAAGTGGATACATATCATCACGCCTCCTTGCATATCTCCAGAATTGAAAACCATACTCGTAAAAAATAAAAGTACAAGGATAAGAAGTCACTATTTGCCATGAAGGATCAGATAAAAAAAGGTTAATCACCAGCTTCCATTAGGAAATAAGACTGGGTGTCAAAAATGCTTCATCATATCCTTCAAACACAGCAAAAGAAAAAAGATAAAAAGACAAGAACTACTATCTTGTCAACGAAACAAGAAAACCATAAAAAGGTTTCACACGTTAACAAAGAAATAAATAAAAGGGGAAAGAAATTGTTTCAGGTATTAAGGGATCAGCTAAAAGGTCAATCTTTATCACCACCTTCCATCGATAGATGAAGGAAAGACGGAGTGTCAAAAGGTATCACCGTGTCCCTCAAAATCCAGTAAAACAGAATCCAACCACACGCCCCGAAAAATAAATAAAATTATAATTCGCAAAATTTTAAAGAAGAAGAAAAACACAAGAACACAATAAAATTACTCGGGAAAAAAAGTAGTTGTTTAGCCTATAGAAGGGATCAGATAGTCGATCGCTAGCTCACCACGTTGCAACCAAAGAAAGAAGCAAGTGAGACTGGGTGTCAAATGGGCTCTTCATTTCAAGGCTAAAAGAAAAGACCAATTTTTTAAAAAAAAATATGAAGAAAAGGAATCAGACAAAGAAAAGTCAATCACCACCTTGCATCTCAAAGTGCAAGTAAGACTGGGGCGACAACAATTATCATCATTTTCCTTTCAATACCCACTCCCAGATGTTCTAAGCAAAAACAAAAGGATCAGCTACGTATACATATACCTTGACAGAGATCTTGCGGTCACTTTGTGGCCTCTTGAACTTCTTAACTCTCTTCTTAACAATCTTCTTCGTAAGCAACGGCACCGCCATTTTCACTTACCTTCCTGCGTTTAAACAAAACACGAACCACTTATCTTTGTTAGCTATTTACATATTATATTGTAATGGGATTTCAGAAAGACCAGACGAAAATAAGAAAGACAACTCACAGTGATTTGCTACGCCGCCGAGGTTTCAACCTCTGAGGTTTAGCTCCAGCTTTATATAAAGCGAGAAGCAAAGCATATTAGGGTTTTTTTCCACTCGGATCAAATTTAAAAAGATCAACGGTGGAGAATTGTGGTTCTCTTGATTACCTGGCATGAACCTGTTTGTTTGGAAACAGTAGATGGTGGTTGGGCCATATGGGATTCTTTGGAAGCCCATTGTTTAGACAACGCCATTTTAGACGATTTTTCTTTATTTTTCTTGGACTTTTTGTTGTCGCTGGCATGGTTGCCCGTCTACGTATTTTTGTAAAAAAAAAATTATAATGTTATTAAACTTGGATTTTATTTGATATATTAATTTGATGATTTATTTATTAATCCAGTTTCTAATTCAGTTTAGGTTTTAAATTAAATTAAATAAAAGTTAATTCAATCAATTTAGCATATTTATACTTGATTTAGTTGACCAATCAAACTCATAATTTTTTTAAATTAATTCAATACAATATTATCTTAATATTTTTTCAATAAAAAAAAGACATTATAGGTTAAATCGGAGTACACCAAGGCTAACATGTGTTAGCTCAAAAATCTTTAAACACCGACAGCTGAATTATTTTAAAAATAACAATAATTGATGGATTTAATATGTATATCAAAGGTTTTAACGTTATCGGATTTTATCCACACTAATTTCAAGTAATATGAATTTTTTGAATGCAAATATGATTTGAAGATATCTAAGCTCATGTAATTAAGCTTTTATAAAATTTAATTTGACGTTACAAAATAAATTTATCACCCATTTTTGTGTTATCACCCATTTTCATTTTAAATGAAGAGCATAAACATTATTGCATGAAATCTACTTTTATGTTAGTAACAGTTAATCAAGTTTTATAACTTTGTGTTTGACTTCATATGAGATTTCTCTAATTATTTTATAACCTTACACACTTATTGTTTTAATATTCTAAAAAACTTTTGTTCATCTTTCCATTCTCGAGCTAGATTATATCTCTATTAGTTACATGATTCGCATGATGTCGCGGATCAATTTTTTTTGCATAAAAAATATCAAAAAAAGCTAAGATCTAAATTTAAAAAATTTTATTTTTTTATTTACTTTAAATTAATATTTTTTTTAGTATTTTTAGATCATTTTGATGCGCTGATTTCAAAAATAAAAAAATATTATTTTAATATATTTAAATGAAAAGTATTTTAAAAAGCAACTGAAACTACATTCCCAAATAGGCATGAATAGTTTGACTTCATATGAAATTTCTCTAACAATTTTACAATCTTACACACTTATTGTTTTAATATTTCAAAAAAACTTTTTTTCATCTTTCCATTCTCGAGCTATATCATATCTCTATAAAGACTTGAATTTATTTCTTTGTGATCTTCTCTTATGAAGTGTGATAATTTTTATGAGAGTTTTATCTATTTTTAAATTGTAAATGTCAATAATCTTTAGTGGTGAGCTATTTAAAATGTTTAAATCTTGATCCCTGAAAAGATTGTGATTATAAGTTTTTTTTAGTCTTGATCTTAAAAAAAAAATTAGTATGATCAACAAGATCTTTCGCACTAAAAAAACTATAATTTAATTATGAATACTTGAATGAGAGGTTTAAGGAGTGAAGCAAATAATTATCTGAATTACTATAAAAATTAAAGTGTATTTCTCTTATTATATGTTTTATTTCAGTTGTTGTTGAAAATGAGATGTTTTTTCTTTTAAGTATCAAACGTTCAACTAGCCCTAATACGGCCTCCTTTTAGACTATTTTAGATTTTTAAACCCGTCTACCTTATGATCTAAGTCATAAACTCGACTGAATTTAATAATTTTGCTTTGTAAAATCTATTTTTTTTATTTAATTATATGATAATAAAAATAAACTCTCATAAAAATAAATAGCTAAAATTATGTAGGAAAGAGAAATTCTTTTCACAAATATTGTTTTTTCTTATTCAATATCATTATTTTTGTTTTGATGTTTTTTTTTTCTGATATTAGTGGCATAGTTCTTTGAATAAAAAAAATAATCATAAAAAAATATTGGAATGAACTAAAACAATATGAACTAAAAAGAAAAAAATGTATATTTTTAATAAAACTTTTAATTTTTTTATTCATGCATTTCTTTTTTATTCTAACAAAAAAAAACTTTTTATGAGAAGTATTATTTTTTAAGTGAAAACTTATTTTGAGTGTAAAAGCAAGTTTCAATTAAAAAATAAAATAATCATAACTTGATTATTTTAATATACGTATATGAAAAATTCAAGAAGAATAAATTTAAGAAAATCATTAAAAATTTAAAAATAATTTTATTATTCTCACTAAATATTCCTGAGCAAATTATTTTTAAAATTCTATAGATTAGACCATTACATAATTATTTATAAAGAAATGGTTAGCATCAATATAAAAAAGTCATAATACTATTTGAAACAATAGCATAATTAGATTTTTTGGTCACTTCGTCTTCTAGTTCGAACTATATTTAGATCATAATAATGAACTATATTTAATTAAATATGGAACGATTTTTATTTCTTTTTTTTAAAAAAAAAAACTCTAAAAAACTGGAACCATTTCTCCATTTTCCATTTGAGGGTCACCCTTGAGCAGGAGCCATGCTAACTGATGTCTCCCACTGTTCTCTGTCCACCTCTCCGCTCAAATGATTTTCCGGGAAAAATAATTACATAGAACTAATCCCATATAATTTGATTTACACACAATCCTATACATTTTGGGGGGAGGGGGGGGGGGCAAAATAAAAAATTCTTGTTATTCTGTTATTTCCATTACACAAATCTTCTCCAGGGGACAAGCATTCAAGGAACTGTAAATAGAAGAACGAAGTTCATATGAGTTGGGAGATGACGGGACAACATCAATCCACTCCTTGCCAACCATCTCCACATGCAGATTTGGCTTTGGGATTGCATAGAACTGGAGTTTATGGATTTGTTGCGCCAGCAACCTCATGAAATTCAAGGAAAATATCATGTCAAAACTTTCTTCTAAATCTTTTGTATCTTCAACGATTTTGATCCCTATTTCTGCTTTGCGGGACTCGACAAACCCAAGTAGAAGTGGACTCCCAGTAACACAATTTTGGCTGCTACTGCATATCTGGAAGAAGGTGCTGCAACTAGTCAAATAACTGTCACGGCAATCACACACAGATGTGACGTTGAAATCTATAATCTTGATACAGAGCTCTATCATTTACCTAGGCTGAAATCATCTATTCCCCAAGAGACGACCAAAAGTTGTCTATCATGATGAGAAAGCCATATTTCTTTGGAAGGTTATACCATGGAGAATTTGATGATCAGTTTGGTTATTTGAAAAGCATGTCTGTGGTCTTAGCATGCTGTGATTGCAGATAATAGGAGAATGATGATACAAAGGTTTGTTTTTACTTCATGCAGAGTTATTTTATAAACCTCAAATATGCTGCCTGATGCAGATTGTTGATATCCGCGTACAATCCTTCTAGCATGATATTGCGAGAAAAAAAAGGTGCTACCCACTAGCAGAAGTTTTTTGTCCCACTAGTTTGTAATTTGGATGGTGTTAAATTTCATATTAAACACACGAATAAAATTGAAAGGACACGTCTAACCTCAATATACTCCACGCCCATTTTGCTGAGATTCTCAGGAATATTGACAGAAGAAAGCAAGCTAATAACTCCTCCAGATCCAACTGGTGATTGCAGTATTTCCCATGGCGACTTCATCATGATTTTATGTCTCTTCCCTTCTTCTTCAGAACTACTAACAACTGGAATTTTCTCTTCTTCCAAAAACCATACCTGTGAGAGGGTTGAAACCTTTAAAGATTGAAGAACAAAGAACAAAACTGGACTGGTGAAGGAGAACCTGCAAGTTTTTTCTACTTCAACTAACACATGACAAGAACCAAGGACTCGTATTCAGATGCATGCATAACAAGTTGAAAGACACAGCTAGTAGTTCTGCAGAGATAGCAATCACCTTCCTGTATATTCCAACTCCATGAGAATCTGTGCTAATAGTGTTAGTAAAACCATATGATATGCAGGCTAAAAATGGATTGAATATATAAGGAGACAGTCAAACAATTGGTCAGGCCAGGTTGAATTTTGAGATGAAAGGTGGTGTTTGGCATTGCAGTCTAACCATACTTTTGAAAAGTTTTGATTTTTTTTTTAGCTTCAAATTAATTTTAATTTTTTTTTATGTTTTTGGATCGTTTTGATGTGTATAAATTTAAAAAAAAAAACATTATTTTAATGCATTTCCAAACAAAAAGCACTTTAAAAAGCAACTTATACCACACTCCTAAACAAGCATAAAATCCCAATAATTCCACCCTTATTAGAACAAAGCAGAATATAAGTAATCTTAAGGAAATCAATACAAAACTTCAGCTATAGCTCTACCGATAGTCTGATATAGTGCTATACCATTACAGTATGCCTTTTGATCCATATAACTCAAGCAAATCGAGTTGCTGAATAACCCAGCTTTAATCTGCAACTACATGTTATCTAAATAGAGAGAGGTGACGATTCAACATCTACACTAACCTTGTTGGAGTCAAATGCGAAGTAATCATTATTTGAGAACAGCTTCTGCAAAGCCTGGATTTCTTGTGCAGGGCAAACCAAAATCAACGGCACAGACACACGGTCTTCTATCTGCCATCAACACATGCTCGTCAAACCACGTTGCAAAATCTCTGAAGACTTTAGATAATGCCAAGGGAAAAAATCCTTTGATCATTGCCAAGTGTCATTAAGGCTGTAACTTAAAATAAACTAAAAAAAATCAATCTTAATAAGCATGCTAATAAAAATTTCATCTAACATGCATATAACAATAGGAGGGGGAAATAACAGTCAGAACCTCAAGACATTAGCAAATAGAACAACAAAAAGGATTTTCTTCCCATCGTACTCACAAAAGAAAAATAGAAAGAGCTTTATGTACAAGATTTCAGAAATGAGTATCACCTTTACAAATGTCTGATCATCAGAAAGTGATTTTTGAAGGAAGAAAAGCAGTGAATTCTCACTACTTTCAGAGTCAACTACTCCAGGATTATCACCTTTTCCTTTCTCAATGTCATTCAAAACTAAAACGATGGCCACTTTGCCTTTAGAAATGAGAGACAATCCTTTTTCTTGCAATTTGAAATTTGCTCCCAGTTTCTCCTCATTTGCACAAGTGATGAACTCCTTTGATATCATCAAAGAACTTTTTATATGCTTGGTTCTTGTGGCACTGATTAACTCAGTTGCAGAGCATCTGATTCAAGCAGACAAAAAGACGAGGCTCAACACATCTGGCACTGGCACCACTTAAAGTCAAAGAGGAAATAAAGAGATTCAACAGGTCCATAAAATAAATAGTATGCAATGCTGATAAGGCTTCCTTATCTCAACAAAATTTTGACTTAATGAAATATGAACTAACAATCCCAGCTTTATCTAGAGAAATAAATAAAACATGATCTATGGAGTTACCAATATGAATTCAGGAAAATATAGAGACAGAAAAAACAGTTATTTTGAATAGTATCATGTGCGCAGCATATACTTTAACCAGCAATACAAAACATACGGGTTTTCTACAATTAAAAGTGATCGTATTTATATGTTTAATGCCTCACAAGAAGCTCGATTCAATAGGCTCCAAATTTGTTTCAGATGAAACAATAATGTGCATCTTGTCCCCCTTCAGTGTGAATCCAAACATGAAGAATATATGTACTTCATGCAAAAGTCACCTCTTAGAGGATATCTTTATATTTTCCAGGGCTTGTTGAAGCAATTTGGAATTTACACCAACAATCTGGTCTGCCAGCAATCCCCTTTTAGATTTGTCCCCATATCTTAGTCCATCAAATACATGCTTTTGTTCCATTTCACAGAGTTTCTTCTTTGCTGCTATAAGGCGTCTTTGGAATTTCTTTCTCTCTCTCCATTCCTGAAATGTATCAAAGATGCTCCTGAGCCACCAGCAACAACCAGTGCAAGCATATGCTTAAGCATTTATTTAAGAAAGGAGAAAAGGAAACGAAGCAAAAAAAAGAAAGAAAGAAGCAGAGAAATAAGGAATCTAAAACTAAGATGCACAGCTGTTACCGCCACTAACACAAATTTGGAGGGGAGGTGGTTAGAATTGGGAAACAGCAAAAAGATCTTATATATGGTGCCCTAATAACTTGGCATCAATAAACTATCAGTCCACACGGGTATCAAACATGAAAGCTCTTACTAATGTATTCACAAAAGTTGACTAAGCTAGTTCCCTTGGTCTGCATTCTCCACTTTTCAATCCTATGTTAGAGCTAAACTTAATTCAAAATGATTTTGCTAGTTGAATATACATAAAATATACTCAGAAGTATGGGAAATAGTGGTATTTGTACAGATAAATAGACAGAAAGGTTCAATTACAAGACCATTTCAGTTGTAGCCTAAGCATATGAAATGAAACAGATCCTGTAATTTTGAATGGCTCTACCCTAAATTTGATCATTAAAGTATCACGTTACTGTTTGATCAACAGCGCACCAAATTGGATAAAGATAGAATTAAAGAAAAGAGAGAGGGTCCTTTTCTTCTATCCTATAAAGAGAAAATTAAAAACCAAAAGTTAGCAAGAACTAAGCAGCATCCATAAGATGTGAAAGGAAGCAAGATATGAAATGAAAATGGCCCAAGAAGCATATCATACCCACTTTGTGCTACATTGACAGTAGCAGATCAAATGCAAGGAAAAGATGTATCTGAAAGCCTATTATGGCTAAAGAAGTAGGATTCTGTTTAAAATAAAATTGCTACTCCCCATTCTCTAAAACATGGGCTGGTGGGGGAAGGGGGAGCAGGTAAAACAATTGTCTGATATGGGAATAAACCATGCTTTCATATAAAAGTATATCAGATATGAGAATAAAACATGCTTTCATTTAAAAGTAAGGAAGGAAATTCTGTCAACAATTAAGCTTTAAACAACATATCAAGTGGAGCACAAAGAAGTATGCCTCACAAGCTCACGCCTTTCTTTCTTGGACCTCTCATCCAGGCGTAGGTTTAACTCAAGAAGTCCTTTCGGAGGTGTAATCCTCATTTCTCTTTCATTCATATTGACATCTGGAACAATTGCTTCAACAAAAGGTACCCAAGCAAGATGACCAGATACCCCTGCTTCCGCTGTTTTTGACTTTCCGGTTCCATCAGGCACATCTGAAGATGTGTAGAGCATTACCTGCAGAAGATCATTACCTCCATTGTCGAAAACATTAACAACAGTTCCCACACATTCACCAGTTTCCTGAGAAGGAGACATGCAATTACAGTCTTGATACATAAAAGCTGGTGTATCAATAATAAATCAGAAAAAAAAAGATAATAATATTCAAACAGACACCACAAGAAGAAATGAGAACAAATAATGCAAAAATAAGGAACAGACAAGCAAGATATGCTGAAAATATGCAAGGAAAATTCATAATAAAAAAACATAAACAACATTAGAAGGATGATTTGGGAAAACAATGGTCTTCAATGCCTAAAATATTTTACAATTCATTTGTATCATGAATATAAAAGTGCCCAAGCATAAATCATGAGTGGGAGTACTTTTTGGACATTAAGGATCCGTTTGTTTTGTGTAGAATATCTTACAAATGGAAAATATTTTACATGTAAAACTTTTGCACGTAAAATGTTTTACATGTAAAATATTTTTCAATATTTGGCTTAAGAAATGTTTTCCCGTAAAATACTTTCAATGTAAAATATTTTTCAATGGTGAGTTGGTGGTGGTGAGATGGTCGTGAAAGAGGAGGTGAAGGAGGAGGGGTGGTGAGATAGAGGTGGTGTTTGAAATAGTTTGATGATATAAATGAATTACTATTCATAAAATATTTTATGGAACTTCATGAACTAAAAATATTTCTCACTAAATGAACTAATTTTAAGGTTAACTATAAAATATTTTACTGGAAACATTTTCTGGAAATCATTTTTCAAAAACAAACATGGGAAAATCTAGAAAACATTTTCCCATAAAATATTTTATGCAAAACAAACAGACCCTAAATTGCACAAAGCCCCTTTATATAGAACTTAGAGGCAGAGAGAAACAAAGATACAAACACGGGTATTTACGTTAACAACTTTTCACAAAATATCGAGGTCTTAAAATGTACAAACCTTAAGAATCACTCTCATTCCGATGAGATCACGAGAATAAAACTCTCCTTCTTCCAACTCTGGCCTTTCATATTCTCTTACAAGTAAAGTTGACCCAACAAGCAGCTTAGCCTGAACAAATCATAAATCTCTTTCATAAGATACATGAACTCATGCTAATATAGAGTAATCATCTCTAATATATGTCTACATAACTGATAAGTTTTACATTTCCGTTTAAACAATGCGAAACGAAGGAAAAATTGCATAGATAGTCACTTTGTGGTAGGATTTATTTTGAGTGGAGTAGAGTAAATATATTAGTGTTGCAATCTTAAAGCAACCTCGGCTTCCCTATATCTATGAACTGACATGGAAATAAAAATTTCATCCAGAGTAAAGTTGCACAGAGCTACAACCAGAATCATCCTGCAGTACAGTGGTAGTGCCTCACAGAATTGAGAATTTTATCAATTATATCCGGAAATCGTGTTGCCCAAACATTTAACATGGAGCCGTTAAGAAGAACATCCTGATTTGGTTTTGAGCAACAACACTAAATCACTAGAATATCACCAGGAGTTGGTTTTCAAATCAAAAAGATTTTAATCTATGCTATATTTTCTCCTAGAGATGAAAATCATGGTTCAACAATTGCAAAACTACTGCAACAAGGAATTCATTGAAGCAGAAAAATATGTCAAGGTAACTGAGGGAATACACATGAAATCCAACATCCAATAATAACAACCTGGATGGTATCAGACTTCTCATGCCCAAAAGAGGGGTCCCTGAAAGTGCTATATTCGAAGCAGACCGACCCTTCAGCATTTTACACTTTTGCATGTTATGGTTGCTCTCAAACTAAAACTAGACCATAATGGTTGCAAGCTCAAGATCTTAAACTTTGCATCAAACAACACAATGACACCTTAATACGCATATCTAATGTTGCTAATACAAAGTCTCAGACCAAGAAAACTGAACTGAATAAGATAGAGTACTGTAAGATATGAACAAGCTCACCCGATCCACAGTGTCAATACCCCCAAATTTAAGTATCCAACTCTTGCGTCCATGGTGTCCTCTTCCTTCAACCAGCTCCACTTCCCGAATTACATCTTTGCCTGAAACTAGTTGCCTTAACCATCTTCTCCCAGGCTAAAATATAGGCCTTAAATTGTTAGTATTACAATAAAACAATACATAATATGCACGACGAACAAGAACCCAGATGGAGAGAATATAGTTTCAGTTACCTTGGAAAATCGTAGCTCCGGAAAATCTGTAGTGGGTTTTACAGAAATCTCTCCCTGGAGGCCATGAACATTGGAAATATACCCAACTTCAACAAATTCTGATTCACTCTTTGAAGTTTCAACAATCTCTTGAGTATCCAGAGAGAGAGAGTGTCTGCGCGTACAGGTTCTGTGGAGAGGGGAGAGGATGGCAGGAAGGTAACTCCGTGGAGGTTTGAAGGGCAGTAATTGAAGAGGAGAAGGGGGTAAGAGGGCGGGAGAAAGTCGGGCTGGAAGAGGAGGAACAAGGGGATATTTAGAGAATGGAAGTGAATGAGAACAGAGAGGTGTAGCTGCCTGCTGCATCCTTTTTTTTTCTCAACAGGCAGAGATTGTTCTTCTAAATGAAAAGAAGATATCTTTTGCTCGTCTTTCTACTCAGGACTCAGGAGTCTAGAGGTGAAGCCCGAGTGGGGACCATCGACTAGACGTGGAGTCACTGTATTTTATTTCCAGAAATAGGATTAAAAAGATAAATAATAATAATAATAATAATACCTTTAAATCTTTTTTATTTAAAAATATATTAAAATAATATTTTTTATTTTTAAAAATTATTTTTAATATTACCACATCAAAATAATTTAAAAATAAATAAAACATTAATTTAAAATAAATAAAAATGAAAGATTTTAATTTTTAAAAAATATTTTTAAAACATAAAAATAAACAAAATATAAATCTCCATGCTCAATTTCTAATTTTTCTCTCACGACAGCAACTAGATAGGCTGTAAGGGGTTATGGTTTGTTTTTATTTAATAGATTTGATTTGTTTTCTTGTGCCAAGATAGGAAAGCTACGATCTCCATTTTCTTTACAAATACACAACCAAACAATAGTTTATTGTAATTCTAAATCTTGGTATTTGCAACCTTTTATTTCCATCTTCTTCTTTTGCATTTAGGGTTTTGTGGATTTTTGTGGATTATATAAAATTGAATTCTTTAGAGTTTTACTTACTTAAATGTTTGATAATACCAGTTAGACACACAATCATCTGAATATATTAGTTTTATTTTGATTTTAATTAATGTACAATATTAATTTTTGAATGAAAAGCAATGATATTTTTTAGGTTTGTTATGTCTTGAATTAAGTTTGACTTTTATTATCAATATTATTGTTAGTTTATGTAAAAGAAATGATGGGTTGCAACTTGCTCAAGCAATTGAAACTAGCAAAAGCAATTGAAACTAGCAATAAAATTGTTTAAGATGAAATAAAAACGGGAAAATGAGCAAATCAAGCCGATACCTTATAATAACATGGCAATACTAGATGTGGTTCTCAATTTCAATTAATTTATAACTTGTTAAGGATATTTAGTGCAATTTGTAAAGTTATCAGTATTGCTCCAAAGATGAAGCAAATTATTCCCAGTAAGGTGATGTGGAAGCAACTTATTTGGCATTAAAAACTTTTGAATATGTTTTCATATTGCATCTAATCAAACAAATTATAGGAATTACTAATGTTTTAGAAACAAAATCAATAATTTGTTGATGCCATTAGTTTTATTTCAACTACAAAGTCATTGATTCAAAAGTTACGGGATGATGAACGAGAACCTTTACTTTAGAGTGTCAAAGAATTTTATGTACGAAATGATATTGATATTTCTAATTTGAAAGCACAAATACAAGAGCTCGTGGCAAGTCTTGTCACTAAAATAAAGTTCTCACAGCTTTAAAACATCACTTCAAAATCGATATATCTATAGTTGTAATTGATTTTTAATTACAAAAGTTAAATAGTAGATTTGGCAATCAAACAATTAAGATTCTTATTTTAAGTTCAACATTATGTCATTAAGATTCTTATAGCTCATTCAATGTTGATTATGTATGCAATTTGGTTGAAAAAAATTTATCCCAAAGATTTTAGTGAGCAATGAAAACTTTATTCGAGGTTTTATTTGCAACATTATGAGCTTGATATATCGAAACATTCAAAAATTGACTATTATTTTTAGTTGTGTAGAGCAATGACGACTTTGGAAAGATAAAAAATCTATAATATAATTGATAAAATAATTCAACTAATCTTAACTCTTTATGTATCTATGTAATTATAAAATGAGCTTTCTCTTTACAATGAAGTTAGTGAGAACAAGGCTTTATAGCAAAATAGATGATGATTTTCTTAATTTATCTTTTGCTTTCTTTTTAGAGAATGGTAAGTGACAATTGAACCCTTTTTCTAGGGTATAAGTGGTTTTTTCTCATTTTGTATTTGTAACAAGACATCAAGAAGCATTATAAAAATTTATTTTACTCACAAATTTTTAGTTTTGTAATATTTGGTTATTATAGTTTTAGGTTTTATTGTTTTAATCCTCAAATTTTATTTTCATCATGTTTTAGTCTTTTAGTTTTAAGAGATGAAAAAGAAAATTGCTAAAAAAGAAAGGAGAAAAAGATATTACTCATCCACTTTTCAACTACGAAAAAAGCTAAGTTTAATGCTAATGAGTTTGTCATGAAAATAAGAGTTTAATAAAAGTGATTTTTTTTTAAGCAAGTTGAAAAAGTAAAAATTAGAGTTTTAAAAGTTTTTAATTCAGTTCGATTTTCAAGTTTTAGTTTTTTGAAGTTCTTTGAATTTTTGGACGTGTTTACAATTAAAAAACAAGTAAGGATCTAAGTTTTTGGAGTGCAAAAACTGTATGTATTTTATTTTTCATTATTTCTTTAACTATATGTATTTTATTTTTATTATTTATTGTTTCTGCTATAATAAAATTAATTTTCAAAACTGTCAAGTAGTTAGAAAATTCATCGATATAATTGGAAAGCAACTAATAACATGCTTGCAAATGAATATTCATCTCACATGTAACTTGAATAATAAAAAAAATAAAAAAAATTCATGATTCTATTTTAAAAGGTATGAATGTGATTACAATTTATTTTTTTAAAGAGTCAGATTAAAATAACTAGTTTAGCTATAGAATAAGGAGTTTGTACTAGTTCATTGACTTGTGCTACGTTATAGAACAAATTATTTTTTTTAACTTAAAAAATAAATATCTAAATGTTGTTATTGTTTTTTCTAGTAGAAAATAAATTTAAACCATGTGGGGATCGACCCAGTGTGATCCGATTGCTTTGACGTGTCCAAAGATAACTTAGATGACGGGTGAAAATGTAGTTTGACTCGGAAAAAATATTTAAGATGAATTTTTTAATATAAATATTGAGACAACAATATATTGGACTGATTTGGGTTGACCTCTCAATCTGTATGCCGAATCATAAAATCATGATAACCCCATACAAAATAAATCAAAACAAATTATGAAGTTCAATTTCCAATAAACTCAATGTTGAATAATGAAATTGAAAATAATTAATTACAAAATAAAGACCTGAAAAAATAATTAAAGTTAAGCTACCAAACTTACGACCCGGGTCATGAGATTGGGATAACCCAATAGAAAGCAAATTAAAACAAATTATAAAGCTCAATTCCAAATCAACATAGTATTAATCAAATATGAAATTGAAAAAAAAGTTGATTAAAAAAAGGATACAAAAAAGACTTGAGTCATTCTTGAGTTAACCCGCTAAAACCATAACCTAAATCATGAGACGAGAATAACCTCATAGAAAAGCAAACCAAATAAATCACGAAGCCTAATTTCCAATCAACGCAATATTGAAGGATAAAATTAAAAAAAAAAAGTCAATTATAAAAAGAAGAAAAAAAACTCAAGTCAACCGAGTTAACTCATTAAACTTGTGGTCCGGTTCATAAGACTAGGATAACAAAAAAAATCAATAAAAAAACAAAAAATAACTCGAGTCAACTTGAATTACCTGACCAAACTCGTGACCTGAGTCATGAGACAAAAATAACCTCATAAAAAGCAAATAGAAATAAATCACGAAGCCTAATTTTCAATCAACCCTATATTAAAGAATAAAAATGAAAAAAAATCAATTTAAAGAAAAAAAACTTGAGTTAAACGAGTTAACTCGTCAAATCTGCAGTCCAGGTAATGAGACTAAGATAACTTTATAAAAAATAAACTGTAAAAAATTATGAAGCCTCGCCTTTAATAAATCTAATATTGAATAGGTTTAAAAAACACTATTTTAGTAAAAAACATTATTTATAATTTTTAAACCCGACTTGGTGGTCGTCTCGGTTTAAGGCCGTTCATGGGTTTTGATTGGATCATTTCAAGTTCACTCTTAATTTTTTTTTATATAAAATAAAATGATATTATTTATTTTTAAATAAATAATCTACAAGTTATAACTTATTATAGATTAACTCCGGTCTTTTAACTAGATCACTTTAATTTTTTTATATCTTTTTATTTTTTAAAATCCGACTTAGTTTTGATTCTGGATTTGTTGAACCGTCAATCTTGTTACGCGACAAGGGCACGATAAAATTTACTCCCCTTCTGTTTTTTGTTTTTTTTTTTTTAATTTTAATTTTAATGATGTGAATGCTTTGTACACACAGAGGGTCACTCAAATTAAAATACCAAACCTTAGATTTTTTTATTTTGTTTTTTAAAAAGAAGCCATTACAAAGTCCGCAGCAACGAATGATTTTATTACACACGCGCTCAAGTAAGAGACTGTAATGCAACATCCACTCCCCCGCTGCTTCTGTTTCCACTCAGTTACACGTGTTAACGCGTCAGGAGCCTCATCCACGTGGTAAAAAGCCAGCGTAGCTTCTGTCCCGACCGGTCCAAAACAAATTTAATCTCGACCGTTCACCTCGTAACATAGCTTCTGTCTCGACAGTTTGTGGAAGTTTAAGGAGGAGAGGATAGTACATTATAATTCAGTCCCTGCATGCTTCAAAGTATTACAGCTTTGTAGGCCATAGTTTTAAGAAATTCAATTTAGTCCTTTACTTTGTTTCTTATATATCCTTTCTAATAAGTTAAAATAGATTCTGGATTTTTCATAATCCCAAATTTATGATTTAAATAGCTTTACTTTATAAATCGATATAAACATCGTGAGAGTTTTGAGAAAACCCAAGTATGCAAGAGTCAAGGGATTAATTTGTAGTTTCAAGAAGAATAAGTACTAAATTATAGATCTGATCAAAACCCAGAGACTAAAGCATAATTTAATCGGAGAGAAATATAAAAGAGAGAAGAAAGTCTTTTCCTTTGCTTTTTTTATTTTGGTAGGGGGAGAGAGAATGAAGCTCTAGGCTTTAAAGAGAGAAAGTCTCTCAGAGTTTTTAGCTTCTTTGCACACAAACATACAGGTATGTTTTTCCCTTTGTATGTTTCCAAATTTGGTTTTTTTTTTTTTTACTTGTATGAGGTGAATTTTATTCTCCATGAACTGTTTCTCTTGCGGTTGATTTCTCTCTCTCCTGTTTCATTTTTTTTTTGTTTTATGGTTAAAGTATATAACTGTCATGTGAGCTGGTTGTTCTTAGGGTTTTCTTGGTTTTGTTTGTGTTGTTTTTGTGTGCAATTATGACCTGTCTTTGTGTTTTTATGGGTTTTGATTGGAAAGACTTGAGTTGACTTTGTTTTTCTTGGTGTTTACTTGAGAGTTATGGTGGTCTTTATTCTAGTTTTATGGTCTTCTATGATGTGGTTAGACTATCTTTCTCTTGTTATTTGAGACTTCTTTGGCGTAAACGCATTCTTAAAAGTTACAACTGAAGAAGGTAAAGCTTTCTCTCGAATTGTGATCTGGGATATACAAGTAAATATCACAGAAAAAAACTCATCCATGATATAGTTCATCTTGAAAGAATTTTTGTGAGCATGGCTTGTTGTTGTTGTTGTTGTTGTCGGTGCTTTTTTTTTTTTATTTGCTGAGTTAAATTTATAGGGTACTGTGTAATTTCTCTTTACGCTTTTTGCAAGTTCATGAAACACAGTCAACCCTCTTTTTTTTCTAGTTTTATTTTCGTTTCGTGTTCTGAATCTCAATAGCAAAGTTAAGTAGTTCATGTTTTTCCAGTCTTTGATTTGCTCATTACCTTTTGATGTGTTAGCCTCTGAGAAAACTGTCTTGTTCCCTTATGACTTGTTTGACCTGTCCCTGTTGCAGGACTGGTATGTTAATCTTCTAACTTAGATTTTCCCACAAGTTTTCATAAATGGTTTTTATTTAAAAAAAATGAATTTGCAACCTTAAATCAACATAATTGACAGGGGATTACATTTAGCATTGATGAACACGTTTCTTTTTAGTATTGTTAACTCTTATTCTGCAATCTTGCGAGTTACAGATCTACAAGTTACTTTTATCGTGCTTGGATGATGCTAATTGTTCCTTGAACAGCTAGTCAGTGGCGGCAGTTTCAGTTAGCTTTTGAAAATTTTCCTGTCTTCCTTTATTGTGTTATCACACTTAACCCCACACTCTCATAACACAACAAAGTTATGTCGCTTTATTACTTTTTTTGTGCTAATCTCTGTCCTTTTCTCATAGCTTCTCCACATCTCTGTCTATTCTAATATCCTTCTGATTTATTTCACAACAGTCTCGGCCGGTTGCTTTGATCACCTAAAGGGGTTTTATTTCCCCACTGATGTTTCGAAGTCGAGATTGTGGTACATATAAAAAAAACAGATCAAATGCCATCATTAAAAATGAAGACCAACCTAAACATGAGCTCTCTAAGAGAAAAAAAATGTCTCAATGTGTGTCAAAAGTCTAAAATAATATCCAAAAAATCATGCTCCCAAGTCTCAGTTTCTCGACAAGCAGCAGAATCTGACAAGGTCGTTCAGAAATGTCAGGATGGCTATGGTAAGCAACTAGCTCCACTTGAATAACGCTTATGTTAACTGCTCTCTTAGACAGCTGTGAAAGATTGCTTGGTGATTTGTTTCTTTGTTTGGAAAATTCACAATTTTGGCTTAGTGCCCTAACCATTTTCCTCGTTGCAGCAACTTTAATTTTGAAGAACTGTTAAATATTTTGAATGTTGTTCATTGAAGAAGTTATATTTGTCTTTTAATATTTGTATATTTCATCTTCCATTGTGTACCCCAAAAAATGCACATGCAATAGTTCTGGACTTACTCTTATCACGACTCCATTTCTGATACATTACAAGCAGTTTGATTGCCAGATTTGTAGACTTGCAATCAATACTGCACATTTGATTTTGAAGAGATTTTTGTTTATTAACTAAACTTCTAATGGTTCTTTCTAGTTGCTTCGAGTATGGAAATATACACCCAGGGGGAGGACATTAAAACTGATGAAGCCGTTGACCAGCAAGACTTACCACGTGATGGAAATTCTCAGTTTCTGAAGCAGCCACCAACCTCTGTAGATTCTGGCACAACTGGGGATATGGTAAGTTTTGAATGTGGAGACTCTAATGTTCTGCTTTTCATTTTTCAATACCTGGACATCAATTACTGGATGTGCTTGCAACACATTTGTTATGGTCTAAACAGAACCTTTCTTCGTTGATTTACCTTTCGGAAACTTTGGCATGGATTTCAAGCATGTGCTGCATGCGTAATTATGTTCATTTACACCTCGCATTTATAATCATTATCATTGCTAGAGTTCGTTCAAAACTTTAACTTTTTACAATAATGATATTATGAATTTGAAGCATGTAGACAATGTCATGCTAATTATACAAGTGCTGTTTATAACATTTATCATTAGTTGAGTGCGTTCAAATTTTTAATATTAAGTATGGTAGTAGATTATATTCATTATTATTATTTTTTTCAAATCTGTACATATGGTTTTGTTACTGTTGTTGCCATCTTTCTTCTCCCATTTGATTTGTATTTTGTACAGATATAGTAGTTTATCTTCTATCAGAATTTGGTTTTGGTTGCATTTCTAAGTACTTTTTAATTGCTGTATCTGACTAACTCATAAACTTTTATGATTTGTTTTCAGACTAGTTGATATTTCTTTCTGTCATTTTCTTTCATGATTATGCAATTCAAATATTCTTTCTGTTATATATGTTATACTTTACATTTTGTTTCATTCAACTATTATTCAATGGTACTATTTTAATGGGAAGTTCACTGATGATGTAACTCAATTCTCTTTCTTTTAGTGTCCGGAGTTTGTACATTTCAATCTAGCTTTTGCCACCTGTTGTTTATTCTTCCCTGTATATTTCTTCTGCTTTTCGTACTCTTTTGTCTAGGTTGCATCCCATCTCTGGTGACTTATTTGATGTTCTCTTTTCGGGTTAAGGAGAATTTACCCACACTGCACTATAGAATAAAAGAACTGATATAGACATCTTTTCCAACAATACATTGCATAATAAACTCATGCAATGCAGTAATTCTTGGCTGCACTTGTCATATCTTAGTACCACATGTTAACAACTCCGAATACTTCCTTTTAAGCCATCAAGTGATGCCTGAAACTGCATTAGGTGCGAAGGTTCTTCCTTTTTCTTCACAGGCTCGTAGAATAAGAAAGCCCATGGAAATTGGTAGTCTTTAGCGATTAAGGTGACTCTTCACTACCTAATACTTCCCTTTGCCTAGGAAGTTAAAGATGCTTAAAATTGAACTACTTTTGGATAGATTTCAATGTACTCATGTTTCCCTCGATCTATTTCTGGAAATGCTTTCAGTAGCATCATCACTGTGTTTTTAATCATTTTTTTGGATGGTTTCTTATGATAGTTCATTTTATGCAGGAATCTATATATAACTTTGCATCAAACTTGGAGACAATTTTTTCTCCTGTTCTGGAGCTCATTGAAGTCCACAGTGTGGCAAATATTTATGATGATGCAGGTATAGCTCAAACTTCTGCATCTAAATGCATAAAAAAAATAGTCATTAATGCACTTTCAATACTAAAGAAATGGAAGAAAGCCATATCCCTACAATACCTGCAGCACTATTTTTCCTGTTCAGTTGCCTGCATGACAGCCAATTCTATACAAATGAATGTTTTATTGTTTGTCTCTTGTTTATGCTATCATAATGAGACAATTTATTGTTATATGTGGTATTGCAAAATTTATTTTGAAGAATGTTGGTTATTTGAAAGCAAGGACTTCGAGGACATGTTTACCTTCAAAGCATTTGCTGGCTGGTAGAGGCAAGGATTGCATTGGACATCAGTAACAATTTCATTTTTTGCTCTGGTATCCAGCTTTGCTAGGATCTAACTTTAATGTGCTTGTATATGGAAGCTAACATAAAGTCAACAACACTGATTATTAATTAGTGTATTGGTAAAGATAAAACTTTAATGGAAAACTCCCAAGTGTTTTGCATTGGAGCTACTCATTTTTAGTGACTTTTTCTATGACAATATCCAGTTTGATTAGTTTTCTTTTAATTTCTTTTGTAGGGAGTAACAGTGATCTTAACGTGCCAGGTCTGGGTATTGATGACAGTGATGATAACAGAAGCTCATGTGATTATCAAACTTGCAACATATCAGATTTCTTTATTTCTGACATGATTATTGCTAGCTTACCATTTGATGGGAGCACTGTTGCTAATGATTTCACCGATGCCAATCCTTTTCCTGATTACAAGTACGCTGAGCCAAGTATGTTGTTTGATGTGGCTGAAGAGTGCATGATACTACCTTTTCTTGAGGATACTGCAAAAATGAGCGACTCTGATGATATGAAATCATGTGAAGAAGCCACGATAGAATCAGATAATAGTAGCTTATATCTAGCAATTAATCAGATAAGATCTTGTGACCGGGAATCTGATCTAAACATTGACTCAGACCAAGCAGAAGACTTTGATCCTCAGTTCTTTATAAAAAATTTACCTGAATTATCTGATGTGGTTTCAAATTTTCTGCCCTCTATCCACCCTAAGGAGTCTTGCAGAAGAAAGTCCGTAACCCTAGTGCTTGATTTGGATGGTAAGAAATTTACGTTATTTATGTCTTGTTACTGGTCCATGTAATATGCCTTCTCCTTTCATATTTTTGAGTTTGATTCTTCAACTTTTCTATTAATCCTGCTGCCTTTTGACAAAACTATTTGAATCATAACAATTGAGATAAGTTAGTGGATAGGTCAGTGGGTCTGAATACAATACTCCGTGTTTCTAATATATGTGGACGTGATATTGTTGAGTTTGATCCTTTGACTCTTTTACTTGTGCTTCTGCTTTATCCGAAGTCTAAACACTATTTTAATGGCCATCTCTGAGAAGATAGTGATAGGTTGGTTGATTTGAAATTCCGTCATAAACTTTTTGGTTATAATTGTGTTTTCAGCATCATTTTCTCCTTAATTAATTTAATTGAAGAATTATGTCCCATGTACAATACAAAGGTTGAGTCACAGATGGCTTTTCTTTTCTCAGAAACACTTGTCCACTCAACATTGGAACACTGTGATGATGCAGACTTCACCTTTACTGTGTTTTTCAATATGAAAGAGCACATAGTGTACGTAAAACAGAGGCCTCATCTCCACACTTTCTTGGAGAGAGTTGCAGAGATGTTTGAAGTTGTTATCTTCACAGCTAGCCAGAGCATCTATGCTGCACAGCTTTTGGACATACTGGACCCTGATAGAAAGCTTATATCTCAGCGGCTTTATCGTGAATCATGTATTTTTTCAGATGGAAGTTACACAAAAGATTTGACAGTTTTAGGTGTTGATCTTGCTAAAGTTGCCATAATTGATAATTCGCCACAGGTATTTACATTTACCTGCCCATTTTGCTTTGCTAGTTTTGCACTTTGCTATTCCCCTCCTCCCTGCCTCCTCCATATTTCCTCATCTGTCCAATTTTATTGCTGTATGAGCTGCAGTTATCATCCTTGGTTATGATTGTTGTCTAGGTAAATGGGTTAGTGTTGTGTGGTCATTTTAGTTCCGATACCAAATTAGGTGTCAATCTATGTATCTAATCTTCTACAATTAGATTTGGGGATGTTCTGAGCTGACTACGCTGGGGGTAAACTGTAGAAAGTGGAACACACCAAAGTTCTTATCTTAGGTCAGGGCACTAGAGTGGAGAAGGCAGTAGAACTCATTACATCAAAAGTGGAAAGAGATGAAAATAAGGTCCTTCCTTTTTCTTTTTTTTTATCAATGCTAGTATCATGGGAAGCATTGTCTAGCTTCCCCTTCCTTGAGAAAAAGGATTTTGGGTGTCAAAATGGCAGGAACAAAGAAAAGTCTTCTTATTGAATCTACTCTGATTTTTTAACTGTTCTCTTTCGGTGATTTCAGGTTTTCAGGCTGCAAGTAAATAATGGGATTCCTATTAAGAGTTGGTTTACTGATCCATCAGATTGCGCACTAATTTCATTACTACCCTTCTTAGAGACCCTGGTTGATGCTGATGATGTCCGGCCCATAATTGCAAAGAGATTTGGTAACAAGGAATAAAAGAGCTTCTTTTTCCTTACTAGCTTGAATTTTGCTCTTTCCTCTGGTTTATCTTTTAAGCAAAATTTGGTCTCTGATTTAGAATGTCCATTTTCTTTTCTCTTGAAGCTTTTGATATATTTAACTATAGAATAAACTAGTGTTTGTCTCATTCTTGGGTCAGCTCTTGGTGATTGGACCCTTTCCTTTTCTCCTTTAAGCTCACAACTCCATGGGGTGCTCTATCTAATTTTCCCACAAGGTAGTTGTAGTGAATGTCTCCCTTTCATTTTACTGTACAGTTAAGTTGCAACCAAACTCATAAGGGCGTGTATATGAACTTTATCTTGTGAAATATAATTTTGCAAAACTCTTGTTTGCTATCTTAATTGGTGCTCATCTACATGTACTGCTATCTTTTGTGTTAGTTTTTCTTCAGTATGAAAATATTCAAATTCTAGGCTAGCAGTAATAAATTAGAACCTTGAACCTGAAACTTCTAGGCCCATTCCTTTCAACATGGCTTCTTTAGTCTTGAAATATTGTTGAGGCTTCATAGTTACTTCATCAAGCATAATTATTTATCTTCTGAGATCATAGTTTGACTATTGTTTAACTTGCATATCTTAACATGTTTTTAAGGCGAATGATGGTTGATAAGCAGGGAATGGTTTCTATGTATTTCAAGAAGCTTTGTGAACAGACTCAATCAGTATAGATAATTTTATAGTTTTTAAAGGAGTAGGTTAGTTTATATTTTTTAAGAGAGTAGGTTTAAAAGCAAATATTTTAATGATACGCCATTTAATTGCATGGCCATCTATTATCACTTAAAAGCCATGGAAAGTAAAAAAAAACTTAAGTCTTATTTAAACAATACTATTTATATTGCACAATTTATTATATCTGTGTTATGGAATTTTTATGCACTGATTTAATTTTCAAGTTTTGTTATGGATTTTTTATGCGCTGATTTAATTTTCATGTTTTCTTATCAATTATTGCGCATTTATTTTTTACATTTTCATGTCCTCATATCTTTTAAGCATTCAATTAGATCTTGATGATTGGACATACCTTCATTCCTCTGATTTCTTATGTGCACTATCTCAAGTTAGTGTGTGGTTTGATAGGGGGTGGTTGCTTAGGCAGGATGATTGTGGGCAAGCTGTCTGCGAGTAAATTACACCTTAAATGCGGCTTATTAAATGATTCTCCTCAGTGTTTACATGTTGCTTATTTGCAATGCATAACAATGCTTCCTTTATAATGATACTTGTCCTTTTGATAATACATATCATGCTTCAGGGCTTTCTTACTCCTTTCGGTACAAATTCTTTGAGAGATGATCATAGCCAGAGAAAGTGTGGATTTTAAAGTTGAGCACAACCATGTCTGTAGGTGTGGTTCATTAGATTTGGAGGAATTAAGGTTATCTTTAGGTACTCAATTCACTTGGCATGCGTTATGAACATGTGGCTGTAGCTTATTGGTTAGAATCCCCCCCCTAAAATCCCGAGGATTATCAATAGCCAATGTGAAAATTTATGTGAGTTTTAGGTTTGATATCCTGAGACTATGAGAGTAAGGGATCTGGAGTTAGTGCTATGCATTTGAGTCTGAAATATGATATATAGGGTGGATTATGTAAATATCCAAATCTGATTAGGGTGACCATGTAGGTCTTTTTCAAGGCCATCAAGCGGATTGTTAAAAGAACATGGGTTTGAAATGCTCCTTCACCCATGGTTTGGGAAGAAAATGGTGACGAAGTGTCTGATATACAAAAAGACCTGCGTGCCTGTCATATTAACATCTGCTGAATGATCTTTTTCTCTTTCGTAATTTCGCATGCCTTACCTGCAGGTCATTTGAGGAAACATACTAGATTATCTGCTAATGGAAAGTATAGGTACGTTGGGTTATTTTGCTATTTTTTCCTGTTACTTTGTAGATACGGCACTTTGCTACAGAATGGACTCTGCTGACAATTCATTGTTCTATGAATTTACTAAGCAATGTTAAGAATGGATTTTGTTGTGTAGTCTTGTTTGTATCCTGATAAGAACGGATTGGCTGCGTGGTCAGTTTCTGTTCTTAAACCAATGACTGATCTCTATGTAAACTAGCATAGAACATCCAATTGGTATAATTGCTACTATACTAGTAGTTATTTCTCCAATATTTGCAAAAGGGCAGAGCATGATCTGATGGTCTCTATATGTGTTGCGTTAGCTCAGTTTCATTGCCTTTCTGTGTATCTTCACTGTATTTAATTTGAATTCTGGGATTGCCTTTTTAATTTGCTTAGAGTGAAATGCATATGCCAAATCATTTTGCCTACAGATTGTTGAATAAAACGTGTATTTTTTTAGCACCGGTTTTTCCTGGAGAGATGGAGGGTTGTGCAGCCACCAAATCCTTCATGCTTGTTCCAAAATAGAAAAACGTCTTGCGCTTTGCAGTGCTAGTAACAGTTGCGCTAGCAGCTGCCATGTATCTTGGCATGTGACATGCAAATACCATCATCACTAACAATAAGAACTAGCGTCGGAAAGTCAAGCTAGCCTTAGTTTGGAAGGGGAAAAAATGAAAATTGAACGAAACCCTCGCTGAAAACTGGAAAGGAGGCAAGTGAAACTGACTGCGCGTACATCCCAGTCCCAGACGAGCATGTTTTTTTGGATCAATAATGAAGATGTCGTCGTGAGAAAGGCAGCTAGGTGTATCGCCTGTATTCTGCCAAGTAGAACCCCAGGGCAGCTGCTGCAATAATACATACAGACTACAAGATCTTGAACTCATAAAAACATCAAAAAAACAGAAGTCTCTCGCTGTTAGCAATTTGCATGATTTGTCCCTGAAACAAATTGGTCTTATAAACGCCAGGATGGGGTCATTATGAAAGATGTATCCCAAAATTGAAAGATGAAGGCCATGCCACTGGCTGAAATCATAGACGTGTAAAAGCTAAAAGATTACAATTTCTATCAAATCAACTGTCACAACCCATCATTTCATGGCATCAATGAGGAATTTTCTTTTTTAATCCTCGGACAATGTTTTCTTTATACGAAAACTCTTCCAACCATTACACAAACGCAATCTGCACTCTATAGGATTTTCTTTCCAGTTAAATCTATATTTTGCATGCATATCAATCGCATAAGGAATTTTTTTTTTATCAAAACAAAGGATTTATCCCATTAAACAAAATTTTCGCCCTTTTAATTAATAAAATTAAGTATTTGAAAAATTTTCTTATAGCTATGGTGTTATTCATCTTTGAAGATTTTGACTTATATCAAACTCCATTATTATTTGCTCTTGTCGGTGTCAAATGATATCAGAGTCTAACAATTCTTAATAATTAGTTATTATGTGCTATTAAATAATCATGGTTGGGAGAGATGGTCGTAGAATATAACATGCTCATGTAGGAGGGGGACATGCAAAGATAAATTACATAGTTGACCCATCAATTAGAGATGATAAAATTATAAATGCAAGTTGAAGAATTATCATGTCGATTAATAAAGATAAAGAAGAGAAAATTGAAAGATCATAATGTGAGTGAGCATGAATCCATGATCAGTTTTGAGAGCTATTTTTAGAGTTATGCTCAAAGAAAAAAAATCAATCACTAAAATTTGATGATAATAATAAAAATGTTGTTAAAAGAGAAGATTTTGATGCAAAAATATTTATTTGTGATGATGCTGAGTATGCAAAAGATGTTCATGCTATGTTAGTTGAGATGGACTCTGATTTTAATAGTAAAACTTCCACAAGAAAAGAACCTAATTAATTAGGTATGGTTCCAGAGATGATTTTTGATGAAATATATTGCGGAGGATGTGTTTCAAATGAGAATTGATTCTTTTAGTTTTTAAATAAAAGTTATGAAATAAATGTTGAAAAGTTCTCTTGGTATATTGGAGAGATTTTTCTAGTTCTTATAGTGTTAATGCTTTGATTGAGTTAAAGTTTGAAAAGGTTGTTGCAAGAGTTGTTATACATGGTCATTACCATAACGCTAAGATTGGTTTTGTTTTTAAGTGTGTTGCACATGTTCTTTAACATAACTGCAATAGTGATTTGAGCTCGAGGATGAGTTATCTCTACTTCAAGAAAACTGATGAAAGAGGATTATTAGTAGAAAGTATTTGTTTCCTAAGTTATTTATTTTTATTCCTATATAGTTTAGATTTTTTTTTTTAATGGTGGTTTTGTTTTCCCTATTTAGTTTATGAAAATAAATATTGAGAGTAGTAACTTTCTTTTTTCTATTTAAATTATGAATTCTATAATAAATCTATAATTATTAATTGAGATTCCTTTTTTTTTCAAGATAGACTTTTTTCTTTTGTTTTAAGGCAATAATAAATCAAACAAGATAGTTTTTAATTATAAATTTATCAAGCTGTATACAAAATTATTCAATTTCTAAAAATAAAATATTGTAATTTGATAAGTAATATTAAAATTTATGTATAAGAAATATATCAAAAATATCTATTAAATATTATAAAAATAAGAGTAGCTTTTACTATCTAGTATTTGTTTGATATTATGGCCCCGTTTGTTTGCAGGAAAGTAGTTTCTTTTTGGAAAGTGAATTCCTGGGAAAGTGAATTCCAGGAAAGTGAATTCCGGGAAAGTATTTTCCGATGTTTGGTAGTGTAATGGAAAATAAGTTGGAAAACACTTTCCAGTGTTTGGTTATGTTATGGAAAATGAGCTGGAAAATAACTTATTAATGTTTTATTTTTTCAAGTTTATTAAAATAATGAGGAACAAATCTTACAAATTAAAAAGTTGAATAAGAATGAAATTGAAAAAAAAATATAATTTCATAAATTATCTCAAATAAAATAAATAATAATCAAAATAATAGAGATCAAATCTAAAAAATTAAAAAAAATAAAAGGTGAAAAAATTAAAATAATAATAATTAACATTTCATAAATTATTTTAAATAAAATAAGTAAAAATCAAAAGAATGAGGATCAAATTTGATAGACAAAAAATTTCAATAAAAAAATGATAAGGAAAAAGCAAATAGCAATTATAAAAATAAGGACCAAAATTAATATAAAAATTAAATTTTAAGAGAAGAAATTGAAAAATAAATATTCAAAACAAATTATATATAGCAATCAAAAGTTTGAGGATCAAATTTGATATAATCAGCAAATAATGACATTTCTAAATTTTTCACAACTTCCGGAAAGTGTTTTCCGCCCAAATTTTTCAGGAAAACACTTTCCTGAAAACCAAGCCAAATTTTTCTTTGACTGGAAAGTGTTTTCCATTGACCAACTTTTCCAATGGCAAACAAACACATGAAAGTTTGGAAAGTGGTTTCCCGGAAACCACTTTCCGGAAAACAAACACAAATTTTTCCTTGACTGGAAAGTGTTTTCCATTGACCGGAAAGTGTTTTCCGTTGACCAACTTTCCTAGTGGCAAACAAACACAGGAAAGTTTGGAAAGTGGTTTCCTGGAAAATGAATTCCGGGAAACAAACATGGCCTATGATAGTTTTTGCAGTTATGGTTAAAAAAATAGGTTTAAAAAAATACTTTTAGTTATGATTTTTTTAAAAAAATAGGTTTTAAAAATATAAGTTTGGTTAAAACTGACATGTATGAGATGAATTTTTATATACAAAATAAATGAAAAACAGATGTTTATAAATAAAGTTATTTTAATTTTTATAAAATCAAGATTTGAAACTTAATTATGGATAAATTACACGATGCAAAAACAAGAAGCTATTTAACTAACCAAACAAATGTTTTTTTTCTCTCTAAAGTTAAGCAGAAGTTACTACGATATAAAATGCTCCCAAAGAAGAAAAACAAAAAACCACCATTTCATCGGACAGCCATGCAATCAGCTTTTGTTTTTCCTGGAAAGAAAGGAAGAAGATCAGGAAGGAAAACCATGGGAGCCAAACACACATTTGGTAGTCTTTCGCTACCAGAACAGACTTAAATATTAACATTCAAAGCCTGAATATATTCTTGATATCATCATCATATTAAAATGATTTAAAATAAAAAAATATTTAAATTTTAACAAAACCTGTTTAGAAAGTAATACCAAATTACGAGAGCATATTGTATCGAAACTAGCAGAACGCTAAGCACAAACCAATAGAAAAGGACAGAGAAAACACTTGTTAAGCAGACGATTCACTAGACAATCTTGTCCTTCCATAGCTAGCTAGCTTGCTTGCTTGCTTGCTAATGTTTCTTTAATTATGGCCAGTTACTGAATAATCTGATTTAGTTGCCATAAATAGTTATAAACTTCATGGATGGTTATTGTCTTCTGGTCTTTCCATTTCC
This sequence comes from Populus nigra, assembly GCF_951802175.1. Classification (NCBI taxonomy): domain Eukaryota; kingdom Viridiplantae; phylum Streptophyta; class Magnoliopsida; order Malpighiales; family Salicaceae; genus Populus; species Populus nigra. The sequence goes on from NC_084852.1 coordinate 13,653,763, forward strand.
TCCCACGTTCTGCCATTAATTTGCAGCCTCTTCACTTTCAAGTAATTTAACGTTCAAATTAATTGGACGCCATGTCCATCGATCCCTGTATAAATCACTCAGCAATCTACAACAATCTCAATCACACGTTACCTGACCAAATACTGCTCTCTAGCTACAGTATTACTCACGGAATTAATGGCTTTTAACCTTAAGCTCTCTCTTTTCATTGCTTTCTTGGCATGCAGCAGCTTGGACTGCTACAAGGCCAGGGCACGACCATCGGCCTCAATCTCAAACCTTATGGCTCGCTTAAAACTAGACGGAGACTCACAGAATAATTGCTGGGGCTCTTTGGTGCAACTACAAGCATGTTCAGGGGAGATTATTCTTTTCTTCCTGAACGGCGAGGCTCAGCTTGGTCGTAGCTGTTGCCAGGCCTTGAGGACCATCGGTGAACATTGCTGGCCTAACATGATTGACACACTCGGGTTTACAGCTGAAGAGGGACAAATTCTTGAGGGATACTGCGACAAATCTGCCGATCCCACTACTCCGTCACCACCAGCACCATCTCTAATGCCAGCTGCTAAGGTTGTTCCAAAGCAAACTTAATTTGCTTCCTTGATTAGACTTTGAGATTGGCTGTAAGTGGTGCGTGTGTTTGTAGCAGCAGCAATAAAACACTCTTTCCTAGCGTTTCTACGTTATATAACCAAGCTCTCTAGTTTTTGCTATATATATATGTAGAGTGGCACGCACGTTTCATGGCCATTCCTCTCATCTTCATCGATTTCTTAATTAATTTGGCATGTTTCGTTAACTGAGAACAAGGGTATTAATTGTAGTTTATTTCACGATCCAGTTGTTTTCGACGAATTATTCACCAATGATCTTAGCAGCCTCGCGATTGAGAAAATCTCGGGCTCGAAACTTCAAATCTTTTTTAGATTAATTTGCTGAACAAACCAGTTCAATGGCAGCAAGGTGGATTGCATTTTAAATAGATGGAAAAATTGGAATATTAAATAAAAAGCAATTTCAAAATCATAATTGGATTTACGTAGATGGGTTTTATTTATATAACCAACGCCGGGCACTTCGTATATGTATAAACAAAAGGAAATTTAATAATAAAATTCCAAGATGGCATTTTATTATCATTATTTTGGATAACTAACTCACCTCGCTCATTCATTGCGTTGTCCCAAATCAATTAGCAAGTTCCCGATGATATCTAGAAAACTGAACCCAACTCACGTGGAGTGGAGGTATATATTATTTTTTATATAAAATATTTAGGTTTTGCAAAAGTATTTTTTTTAAAAAAAAATCAAAATCTAATAATTTAAATTATAGTCCCGACCAATTAGTAAGCTAATCTTATTTGAATATGATAGAAAACAAAAACAAAGATAGCAAGCGGATAAAAAAAACAAAAAAAGCAATTGCGATAACAAGAAAAAAAATATTTATCCAAAAACAAAAAACAATGTTATTCAATTTTCAGCCAATTAAACATGGAAGGTCAAAATAGGGTAAAAAAAAAGATAAAAGAACAGTGCGAGTCAACCCAAGCTAGCATGATAAACATATAATTTAAGAATTAAAAGGCAAGCTAGTTTAGGCTAACCCGTCAAACCTACATCCTAGGTCATAATATTAGGATAACCCGATAAAAAACGAAATTGAAGAAAATGACGAAGCCAATTTTTTTTTAAAAAAAAACAATGTTAAACGACAAAACTAGAAAAGAAAATAAGCAAAAAAAAATAATGTCAACTCCTGTTAACTTTTCAAACCTGTGACCTGGGTCAATAGACCGGAAGTACCTTGCATGGAAAAAACATTGAAACCCAATCCCCAAGAAATGAAAAGCCAAATGACAAAATTAGGAAAAGAAAAATTAGAAAATAAGAAGCAAAATAAAAAAATGAGGATTAAAATTGAAATAAAAAATAAAATAGAGGGAAAAAATAAATTTTCAATTTAAGGGTTAAATTGAAAAGAATAATAACCTTAACAAAAGGATTAAAAAAATCAAAAGAATTTGGACTAAGTTGTAAAAAATAATATGTCGTGAATTTGGATTGAATGATGAATTTAAAAACCAATAAAACTTATATAAAAAGGTCAATGAAAGAATCAGAAATTAAAAGCAGAAGGACTAAATTGAAAAGTATTATATATGATAAATTAGAATTGAGGATTAAATTGAAAGTAAATGAAATTTTTACAAAAGGGTTAAGGAAAAAAAATCAAAAATCAAAACAATAGGGACCAAATTGAAAAAAATAAATAGTTGGAATTGAAGGATCAAATTGAAAAAAAAATAAAACTTATATAAAAAGATAAAAAAAATAGAAATCAAAAGAATAAGGATTAAAACTTAAATACTAAAAACAAACAACATAAACCTGTATTTTTTGAAGAATAAGAAAGAAAAGAAAAGAAAAAGGACCAACTGACGAGAATTTACCCCACCAATAACAACACATGTCACACATGATAGAAGAGAACGCGACAATGCATCAATGACATGATGGAATGGCTGGTTCGGTCACTAGGAGATGCTATAAGCGTTACTCAAAAAGCATGAGCACCTCTCATACGTTGGCATGCTATAAGCATCCACCAATAACTTTATTGATTAAAAATAATATTTTGAGAGAAAAGATAAGATTATGGTCCATGTTTCCAAGATTTATCATAAAAGCTATTTTAAGTACCAAAAGGCCTTGGTCTATGGCTCATTTCTTTTATGAGAATAAAAATTATTTTTTATTGTATTTTAAAAAATATAAAGACCAAATTATATATTTATTGTTGTATTTTAAAAAATATAAAGACCAAAATATATATTTATTGTCAACAATTTTAATTTTCTAAAATTAGAGATAACTATTTAAAAAATTATAGAAAAAACATGTAGCAACATGCAATTTGCCTTCAGTTTTAGTTGTTTTTATCCAAATATATAAGGTAAACTACATTTTCACCCGTTTAGATTCTCTATTCTCCCACTTCTATATATCTTGTATTGTAGAATTTTTAAATATGAAGTTTCAATCTTTATCCTTTACTACCAAGTTAGATAGCTAATAAAAAATAAAAATAAAATTACAACATCCCTTTAAAGTACCTTTACACCATGTAAAAGTGTGAATATTTGACAGAAATTCCCTTTTATATATATAAAATAGTCCTTAATTACTCTTTAAAAGATAATTGAACGATAAAATTTTAAGAATTAAAGAAAGAATACTAAGATAATATCATTCATGTATTAAAAATAATCATGTCCATTTCTTTATATTCTTTCTCTAATTCTGTAAATTTTTTTAAACAAATTAACTATCTTCTTAAAATCGCAATTAAGTGCATTTTGAACAAGAAATGGAGTTTTTATAATATTTTTATAATATGGTTGTGGTAATTTACCTAACAAAAAAACATTTTTTTTGCTTAATTATGTTTCTCACTTTTCTCCCATTCTAATTTTTTTCTTTCAAGTCTCAAATCCCTATATATACATGCTATAATATCTCATAATTAAAAAAGACACTTTAAAAGGAAAAATCTAAACAATAAAATTCACAAACTAGGATTTTTAATATATAGTTAGAGGCAACATCGAAATTAGAAGAATAAAATTAAAAAATTTTAAAAGAAAAATTTTAAAAATACCCTCAAACTATAGATAATCTTAAACCAAGATCACCAAATGATTTACCCTTAATGTTTTTTTTTTAAAAATTCAGTAACGATTTTCATTTATTTTTCAGACTTTTAATTATCCAAATTGTATTTTATTTTTAAGAAACAATACCATTTTATAGAAATCTTAAATATTTTTAACATGAGTTATTAATTGATAAAAATAGTTATATACTGAGCTATGCCTAGAATTAAAATTAGATTAGTAGAAGTAGAGGGATGATTAATGATTTGGAGCTCAAAGCAGTAATGAAAGTGGTAATTTGTGCATATCAATCAGTCACCGCACACTTGTTGCATTGCTATTAGCCTATTACCCCCCCGCGACAAATATCTTGTGTGTTATTGTTATAAATATCCTTTTTTATTTAAAAATATATTAAAATAATATTATTATTTTTAATATTAATATATCAAAATAATAGAAAAACATAAAAAAATTAAAAAATAATAATTTTTTATATATATTTTTAAAACACAAAAATAAATAACTAAAATAAAAAAGCTCTAAAAAATTAAATTTTCAAATTTGTTCTATTGGCTGGTTGGCTCCCTACTTATTTATAGGGAGAGGAGTGAGTCCTCACTACTCACAAGAAAATACGGAGAGAGAGAGAGAGAGAGAGAGAGATGAGTATGCTGATATCTATATCACCACCAGCTGCACAGTCTTTCTTTCTCGCCGACAGCAGCGGCAGCAAGAAGAAGCAGTTTCTTTCTATACAAAACCCTCTCAGGTCTCCTACAGTCACACCACTCTCGAGCTCTTTCACCACCTTCAATCCTCTTAGGTAGGTCTCTTCTCACTACTAATCATTACTGTTATTTTTTTTTTTTTTGCTTGTTTCATTTTCTAACTGTGTTTATACAATATGTACAGATTATCGATAAAGAGCAATGAAATGATGATGAAAGTAAAGAGGAAGGAATCGGGAAGAGGGTTTGGTGCTGTTTGTCATGCTGGATCCCTCACTACTCCCAGTCTCCACTGGATTTCCGCTCTCTCTTCTGCGTACCTCTCTATACTCATTAATCACTCTCTCTCTTGTTGTTTGAGCTTCCTTCATCTTTCCTTTTTAATTGGATTAAATTATTTACAGGGTGTTGGTGCTGGCAAAAGGCACTGCTGTCCAAAAGTCCTTTCTTGTTCCTTTATTTGCTCTCCAAGCACCGCCAGCCGTCATTTCATGGATCAAGTACTCTATTTTATTTTATGTTATCATCGATATGATTATGAACTGTGTTAATGATAATTATTCTGTAAGAAAATGGTACTTTTTATATTAATTAAATTCAGTGAGTGATTTGTATTGTGGGTTGGTGGAGGATTTATGCTACAAGTTTGGTGTTTCAAAATTTGCAGGGGTGAATATGGCATCTGGACTGCATTTCTTGCCCTTCTCTTCCGTCTCTTTTTCTTTATTCCCGGTTAATTCTCTTCCTCAATTTAACTTCTATAGAATCCCATGTTATAGTTTTAAGGAGGATCGCCGCATGTTATATAGTTGATTTTGATATATTTTAACCACGGGTAAGGAATTCTTAAAAGTTTGAATCTTGGGTCTTCTTTTTTTCATAGGTGAACTTGAGTTGCCGTTTATGGCGTTGCTCTTGGTAATTGTGGCTCCTTATCAAGTTATGAACATAAGGTAAGATGGATGTGTTTATCAAGAGAGAGAATCATGTCTATTTCATTTTTTTTTAACTTAATATTCCTTGCGATGTTTTGTGTTTACAGGGGAAAGCAAGAAGGTGCTATTGTTGGCTTGGTGATTGCAGCCTATTTGGCTTTCCAGCATTTTTCACGGATAGGGAATTTGCAGAGAGCATTTGAGCAAGGTTCAGTTGTTGCCACCATAGCTGTTGCGTGTGTTGTTGTCACATCTTGCTTGCTCTTGATCTGAGTTTTAGGCAAATTACCAAACCCATGTGGAAGGTGACAGTAATAAACAAACAATCACCTGGTGTCATCTTATGTTACCATGTTAGCTATAGGTATGGGTTCTTTGGCAGATAATAAAATGTGTGAGATTTTGAATCGATGATAAATTATTTAATAATACTTAGCGTTACCGTCTCTAAATGTTACATGTATTTGTATCTATTTTAGAGAGTCCCGATCTAATTGCTTTTCTCGAGATGCTCTTGTAAACGCAGCTGTTCCTGGTAAGTAGTACTGGTGTGATAGCCAAGCTTTCCTTTTCATTCTGTGCCAGAGTGCAATTTAAATTAAAAACAAAGGGAGTTCAACTATGTTGAGAGGATATGATGGCAAAAAGGATTGATATGGGTATCAGTATGATTTGAGGATCGCTAAAATACGGTGCAACTACGATGTACATCTTTACTCATTAAGGATTCAGTATAAGCAATGTAAAGTAGGCCTTCTGTTTTCACTCAAGTTGCTATTTGTTGCAAAGTAAGAAGCTCATCTGATCTGTTATTTAAATGGCAATAAGATTTGTATGGTTTAACTCTAAACGAGTTAGGAGAAATATGAACAATATGGCAAAATGCTTTAATGTCTGATCAAATTACTTTTTCAAGACTTCCAAGATCTACAGAACCATCTTATGATTTAAGACAAATGGACATAGGTTGAGTTTATTATAGGAAGCAAAGGAATTGAAATCGTTGGTGAAAAATTGCTTCTGTGTTTTAGTCGTCTGTAATACTTTTATCCTCTTCTGGGCTTAAGATTATTATCAAGTGACACAATTTATGAGGTTCACTGTCTTTGGCCAGCTTGGTGGCGTGTTGAAGCATGTTCATTTGCTACGCGGGGAATAACATAAATCCCTCTGTTACTGGATGAAATAAATTCGTCTAGTAATTACCACGAGCATTGTTGTAGTCTTACCAGTCCCAATTGTTTATTGTCGTCTACTCTTTCTGTGGGTGATGATTCTGTCTGGTACTAACTGCTAATTCATATATTAAATCGTATACTTTGAGCGCACAGGCTGTAAAAGCAATCCTAAAGCAAGACAAGCTTGTCCGATGCTTTTGAATGCTAAAAATTTGAGAGAATATAACTAGTTAACTTGTCTACGAGCACAAGAACCTAAGACAGAGACATTCTACGGTCTTCTTCATTTTCTTCTAGTTTCTTACCAACCAAAAAGCATAGTAGGGAAAATAGATTGTAACATTTTATGGCGAGTACAAATCCTCCAGAAAATGTGGTTGTTGATTCTCACTGCTTGTGTTTGAAGTTCATGAAGTTTGGTGGCAATCAAGGAAGTTGTCATCTCGTTGAGGGTAGCGATAGACTGAATTTCCATGCCCTTAGAGATGTTTTGTTGCAAGAAGTGATCCCACGATGCCAGTTGTAGAGAAGATGAAAAGTAAAGTGCATGAAACAGAGGTGGCTGAGCTGGGCTGGCCGACTGGTTCCGGCACGCCATAAACTGTTGGTGGTCCACCCGGTGAGGTTATTGTGGTTGTGGGAGTCATCATTGTTGGGGTTGGGGGAGTTGGTGCTGGGTTGACCGGCGGACTTATGCTGCATTTTCCAAAAACATGAATTGAGTTTTCTATTGCATAATTTTGGTGATAGGAATGGTTTTAAAATGGATATGAAAGCTTACCTGGGTGTTGTGGGTGATGATGCATAGTGACAGTTTCCACTGCCTGCAATAGGTGCGGTGCAAACAGAGAAGTTAAGGAATCTCATAGGAAGCAAATTATGTGGATTCAAGCTCAATCATTTAAGGATTCTGAATGGCCAATGAACTAAAAGCAGGGAAACTAATAGTAGATAAAAATTTAGGGGATTCGTGGCTGAAAGATGAGTTAGACCATAAGCCATAAGTCATAGCTACGAAAAATAATTTTGGAAGGGGAAACAGGGTTTCCTAAACAGAAAAACATTTTTTTTTCAAGAGAAGAGACCTACCAAGCAGTGAATTTAGGTTATGGACAGTAATAATTGTAAACAGATAAGATTTCAAAACTTCTGCAGCATGGCAAAATGATATTCTGTCATCTTACTTGGATCAGTGGTGGTAAGCTGTGCTGTTCCGCCAAAAACGCAGCTTGTGGGAACTGGATTTTTCTGGTAGTAGCTATTGAAGGCATAAGAAGCATGATCACGGATGGTGTTCGGATTATAACAACTTCCACCCGGTTGAAGTGCGGAACAGTCTGTACCACCATAGCCACAAGCATAATCAATAGCTACCTGCAAGGCAGTTTCTGAAGCAGTTGGGCTGGCAATACACCATGCTCCTCCTGATGAGGTCGGATTTGTGGTAGCTGGGGGATTTGTGGTAGCTGGGGGGTTCATAGTGGCTGGGGGGGGGTTCATAGTGGCCGGGGGCACCATACCAGCGGGGGGCACCATACCAGCTGGGGGCGTTGTAGGTATTGGGTTGATTCCAATTGGTGTTGGAGGAGAGTCTACTGGATTTACTACAGGAGTTGTTCCAGAACCCGGATTTGTTGGATTGATAATGGGAACCCCTCCTGTAACTGCATCTAGTTGGATGGCGGTCTCTGAATATGAGATGAGCATCCTGTTTTCGTCGCCTACTACTTCATATTTTTGGATTGGTTCCAAAATCGGCATTTCAGCAACACTTGGATGACCTGAACAAATCAAAAGGCAGGATCAGATTTCTATCTTTTCTTTTATGTTGAGCAGGACAAGTTATTTTCATCTTGTTGCATGTTAATGGATGAAAACGAAGTTTTATAGCATTCATCCTAAACCCAGAAATTTTCACCAACTCCCTGATTTGCTAAAAGCAGAAACCTGAGAAAATGGGTTTCATCAATCAGAAAAGCACGAGTTCAGCATTCCTTTCTCAGAGAAAATGGAAAAAGAGTTGAGTTTCAAAATCAAATGTTTACAGATTCTTACTGAGAATTGGGTTTCATGCAATCAGAAAAGGCACAAGAATTCATGCACTAAGATGTAGTTTACAGCATGATCACAAGCAACGAATTTCTATGTAGATTTCTATTTTTGTTCATTGTTTAAACAAAAGCGCTACCATCTAACAGAGGAGAAAAGTTTATAACAATCTTGTTATAGGATCCTCTATTTTGAGACACATGAAGGTACATACATATATGCATGGTTATATAAACACAAGCACATAATATTGGCATGAAGAAAACGAGAGTGCAATGCTGGAAACCGAAAGAAGGAAATGCCAATCACCTGGATAGAGGAATAGATACAAGAGGAAGATTGTGAAACATTGAACAGCTCCTCCAGAAGCCATATTGTCAAGAAGCTGCTGCGGCTGCTGTAGTGTGGTTTTGGAATTCTTCTTATTTGTTTAGAAGAATGAGATGCAAACCAAGCCAGGAGCAATGGAGTTATTACAAAGAACAAGAGCTTAAATATCATGGTGGCACAAGTTATATAAATAAAACTCGAAGAATCAAAGCTTCCTTGGGGTCGTAGAGAGAAGGAAGAATATCAGAAAACTTGAGAAAGGAGGCATTGGGGTAGTTAAATTTTGCAAGCAAGAGAAGGTACTGAAAAAAGAGGATGAAGAGGAAAAAGGTAAAAGAGCAATCTGTTCTGTTGGGAATATATACATATGTGATTGTGATGCTGTGGCAGTTTTCCCTTCTCTTTCTACTGTTTTATGGGACTGAATCAAAAAATTAAAGGCAGGTTGAGATTTTTTATGTTGGATACGCTTCACCCTTTTCCAATATATATATATATATATAAATATGAGTTGTAACCCTAGCTGTTTGTTGTTAGCCTGATCAATTTACAAATTGCAAAAAAAAAAAAAAAAAAAATCATGATTCCTTGAATAAGAAGGATGCAAAGTTAAGGATACCGTCTATTTTAGGCATAAATTCAGACTGCTTATGGAAACTTTCTACTATTATATCATAGTTGGCAGGGAAAGCTTGAGATTGTGCTTGGATGCTGCTGCTGCTTCCTTTCCTTTCCTTTTGTTAGGCTGGCATTGTCTGAAAGAGGGGGGGCTTCTTTCACAACGAGGAAGCTCAGGGCTTATGTTTTATTCGCCACTACTGATGCTTTTTCAGAAAACTATGGTGCTGCTTTTGGATGAAAATAATTCTAGGATGGTTCCAAATTCCAAAACAATTAATCCTTTTATATAATTCAAATATCAATTTATCTCTCTCATGTTTTACATTTTATGTAACTCTACTGCCACCACCACCACCAGTCGCCACCGCCACTCATCCACAAGCTCCGCTACCCCAACCACCTTGTCCTTCGTTACTCATCATGTCACCTTCACAGCTCTACTCTTCCATTGCCACCACTGCACCAATCCCATCTTATATCTTAATCGCAGAAAACAACCACTATGATTCCATGTTCTGTCCTCATTACTACCACATCCATTTTCGTGCACCACAACCATCATTACCAACTGTTATCTTTACCAATCACCAAGACATTATCACCGATTGCAATGATTATATGACAGTAGAAGATTTTTATCAGAAGAAAGAAACTGCAAATTACATGTTCTAAATAAAGGAATCTCGAAAGTATGCCCTTTTATAAGCTGAAGGAAAATAATCACGCATCCCAGTGCCATAAGAGAAAGAAGAAACAGCCTTGATTCATCATTGGTTACAACGGAATTTTCCCTATGCATCTTAGAAGGAAAATCTCATGCTACAACCTCTACCTCCACACCCTAGTAAAGAAAATGCTTCTTCGTAGCAGTTCTTCTGTTACTTCCAAATACATTATCCAGCATTGATGCCGTTGTTAAGTGATAAATCCTCTGTATGTTGCAGGGAAGAATGCAAAAGCAGATGCCTCTGGCCAGCTTGTGTAACTGGCTCTCACGATTAGGTGATTAGTCATCTAGTGAAGCACAAATTGGCTGTCATATGTGGTTTCCCCCTCTATGGACGCACCATTGAAAGGATATCGAGTTGAAGGGGGTCCTGGTTGGGTTTTCATCTATAGGACAACAAATGCACGAATTTCTTGATTGGAAGAGAGCATAGAAACAACATAAATAGAATACATTATTGGCAGAATGAGCTAGCCAACCTTGCCAGTAAGTCCTCTCTCCCACAAGCACAGGCCTTCAATAATCCTATTCATGAACTATTTTATCCTCATCTAACCCTGATCTTGATTCCCAATTAAACATCTCACTGCCAATGATTTTCAGGGATATCCCATTATCAGTTCTTAATCAATCCCCAAGTTTCATCCTCAAGAACATTAACCGAAATCGTCTACTGTTAGAGGATGATGTCAGGCACCCTTACCTTTCAGATGGGACTTCCAGATCATCAAATATCCAGGGACGATCATCAAAGTAACCATACAGCAAACAGTTGAACGTTTACATACAGAAGTTATGAAAAAAGAGCAATTCCATGTAAGTATCTGTCATCATCAACTATCAGTAGGCTTGAGTCTCAACACGGCAACACCCTCCACTTTCCTCTATTTCACTATCCAAGGCCAGAGTCAAAATCAGTCGAAAGAAATTGACACTGCAGACCTCATGGCATTTCATCTCAGTCAAGAAGCCTCGATTTTGAGATTTAGTGGTGGAGACCATCTCCATGAGCTACCTATTAATGTAATCTGGCAAGGCAGAATCTGATTGTCATGTTTCTCTCATTCTATTTATGTATCAAACCAAGATCAAACCCACAATTCCATTGCTTTTTCCAACCTTTCTTCTGCCTGGACCACACAGACATAGACTACGAAACATAAAGTGAAGCAGAAAAAGTTACTTGAGCAATGCAATCCCTTTATCTTTTACATGAGCTGCTAAAAGAATGGAAAAGATTTAGCTACGAGTAAGCTACCCTCGATAGGAAATGTAACTTTAGATTGAGATCTATCCAAGTGATGATTAGAAGGATTAATCAAATTAAAATAGTATTGTAAATTAATTATACTTAATACTAAACCTGTGGCAAGATTACAATTACGTCTCGAGTTTAGAAAAAGAGAGAGAAAGTTATTGAAAAAAAAGGGAGGAAAAAAAAAATGATTAATTGATTATATTTTAGCAACAAAAAAAGTCATTTTAGGTATCAATGTTGACAAAAAAAATTTCATTTTGGTGTTTTGTACCTTTTATTTTATTGAAAAAAATAGATCAAAATTAAAAAAATAATTCTTTTATTTTTGAACGAATTTAGAAGTATTTTAGGTAGAAAAATTGATTTATTGATATTTTCAAGATATTTATTATGTGTTTTCAAGTTAAAATAAAAATAGAGGAAAGCAATGCTAACAAATAAACAACAAAGGACTAGGCACACAGCTCTGGCCTTGTAGGCCAGCACTTGCTTGACTCGTTCAATTCTTAATTTAATTTTGAATAAGATTATAGTCTTCTTTTATATAATATTAACAAATATTATTTTTTAACCGTCCTTCATGATATTTGTTTTAAAAAAACTTGGTCACTTTCTATTTTTTTAATCATATAATTAAATAAAATATAAATTTAAAAAATAAAGTTATTAGATATAACGGAGTTTATGATCTTGATTGTAGGTTTTTTAAATTGACTCGAGTTGACCCATTTAAATCCAAAACATTATCATTTTAATATTTAAGAAAAAAAGAAAAATTTCATTTTGTATAGTCAATCTGGTTTAATGAAATGATGTTGTTTTGAAATTTTGTAAAGTTAATCTCGTTTTTAACCTGGTCATGTTTGAATCGTACATGTTGAATAAATCATATCATATGAACTCCAACCCAATTTAATTTAAAACAGGATAGGCCTTCATGAAAGTCTTCAATTTTGATTAAAATTCGGTGAAATAAGTTAATTTAAAATATATTTGGGATATTATTTTATTAAATATCGTACAATTTCTCACTTTGTTTCTAAATAACATAATAGTATTATTTTTTTAATAATATTAGCAAATGTTTTTTTATAAAAACTTTTCATGTTTCTTTCTTAAATTTTATTTGGTCACTTTCATGTGCATTTCTATTTGTATTATCATATAATTAAATAAAAAATAGATTAAAAATAAAGTTATTAAACCTTTTTAAACCTTTTTCTTTCTTAAGTGTTTTAGAAAAACTTTTTTTTTCTTAGCTATTTTGTATTTTTTTTGGCTTTATTTTCCAAGTCCATCATTTAGAGTGAAACTTTTATTCAATTTTATCCTTCAATATTGGATTGATGGTAAATTATCTTCTATATTTTTTTTACCATATAAAAAATAAATTGGCGAAGTGCATTCCATAACCTAGGTCATGAATATAACGGGTTAACTAAATACTAATTGAAGAGTCATATTGGGATTTTTTAGCACTGTTTTATATCTTTTGTTTTATTGTTGTCAATTCCATCATTTAGTGTAATGTTTTTATTGAATTTTATCCTTTAGTGTTTGGTTGATTGTAAATTAATCTTGGTATTTTCTATCATGTAATAAAATAAAAAATTAACTTAACTTAATAGAGTTCATAACCTAGATCACAGGGTTGAAAGGCTAACTAAATATTAATTAAGGAGTTAGGACGGAATTTTTTAATTTTAAATTGTTATCTTGAATTTAATAACAACGCTGGAAATTTTTTAACAATCTAAAAACATAATTTTTTACATTTGAAAAAAATTATATCCAACCCACAATGAAAAGCGTGAGCGGATAAACTATTTGTAATCAAGTCTAATTTCTAAATGTAATTGTAATGTGTAATGTAATTGAACAACATATATAGCGTGTGAGTTTTTCACTGTCGCACTATATATAATTTATTGTGAATTGCTATAGTAAAATTATTATTTTATCCTTGAGTGGAAAAAATATTGGAGTTGATTGTGGGGGTAATTTGGTCTTTTACAGCCACTCATCAATCATTAAAAAGATTGTTTGGAGTTATTTGAGTCTTTTTCAAATTTTTGCATAGTAAAAATACGCTTTTATCGTTGATGTCAACAAAATTTAAAACTGTTGACCAAGATTATTTTTGTTTTTTCATAAAATTTAACAATATTAAAAATACTTATTTGCCCTTGATGTAAAAAACCCTAAAGTGATTGATCAAAGGTTTTTTTGGGTTTTCTATTATTAAGCTACTGTTAAAATACATCCATGCCTTTAGAAAAGTAAAACAATAAGACATGCATTTAGGGATGTGTTTTTTTCCCTTTCATATTTATTTGTAATTTACTTTAGGCGACACGTGTCATGTCACTCATTAGTTGTGTCCTTAGAAGTGTCACTATGTCCTTATTTTCTTGGTGTGCATAATGGTGGATGATGGATGATTTGTCACTGGTGATCTTTTTTTTTTCATTCTTTTCTCTCTCTTCCAGAGAAAGTGCACGCCTGTTCTTTTTTTTTTCCTTCAATTTCAGTCATTATGTTTTTTATTACTCATTTATGTCCTTGACCTTTTTAAAAAAGTATTCTATATTTTCAATTTATTCCTTAAATTATAATTTATTTATTTTTTCAATTTACTCCTTATTTTTTTATTTTTTATTTTTTTCTTGGTTCTTTTTATAAAATTTTATTAGTTTTCAATTTCATCATTCAGTAAAAGTTTATGATGTTTTATTTTTCCAATTTATCCCTCATTTTTTATTTCATTTTCCTTTTGTAATTTATTTTTTTTAATTTAACCCTCAAATTAAATTTTTGTATGTCCTCTAATTTATTTTTTATTTTTATTTTCATCTTCATTTTTTTAATTACAATTTTTTAGGTGATTATTTTTTTTTCCAATTTTATCCTTTGTAATTTGATTTGTTCGGAATTGACCTTCATGATTTTTCTATTTATCGTGTTTTTGATCTAGTGATACAGATTACGAGTTTTAACAGTTAATACAGTTAGAGATCTTTTTTTTCCTCATTTTTTATTATTCTATCTTTTTAATTTTTTAAAAAATAGTTTTGTGGTTATCTTCAAATTTTTTTATACCGGTTTATCCCGATCTCATGACTTAGGTCACACGTTTCGCAGGCTTTTTTTGGATAGATATTTTTTAAAAAAATATTTTTTTTATTTTATACATATAAGCTTTATTTTATAGAAAAATAGTTATTTTGAAATAATATTTATAATATGTTCCTTACATAATTTTTTTTTTTTATTTTATTAACTTAGTTTCATATATGTTTCTATTTCTATTATCTTTTATTGATTTTAATAAACAAATTCAGTTAACACAAATGAGTAAGGGTCTCATTTTGCAAAATCAAATATCTTTATTTACATCCATCTTTTTATTTTTTTTATTTTTGCTTTTAGTTATTGCTAACAACTTTTTGTGTTTATTTATATAAATGATTATCGATCTATTTGATTAAATACCCGAATAACCTTATTGATGTATACTTAAAATTTTTTATGTAAAAAAAAATATCAAAATAGTCTATATAATGATATTTGTCTTTTAAACTCATATTTATTAAAAAAAAAACATTATAAATAGCTAAAAGGAATCAGTGTTTTACTGTGGACTGCACAGTGCAGTCTGGAGTAAAACACTGATTCTTTAAGATTTTTTTTTTAAGTTGTCTAAGTTTTTTTAGCTGTTTTTTTATGTTTTTTGAGATTATTTTTTGCTTCTTTCTTTGTTTTTTTAATTAATTTTTTTCGTTTAGTTTAGTTTATTAATATTAAATTTATTTTTATTTAGTTATTAGACTTTCATGACATATATCCCGAGTTTCACGGGTTAACTTGGTTTCATGGGTGAACTCAGTTAATTCCGGGTTGACCCGTCAATTTTTTTTTATTATTTTCATAAATATTTTTGTTTAATTTAGTTTGTTAATGTTAAATTTTTTTTATTTAGTTATCAGACTTTCATGACACAAATACTGGGTTTAACAAGTTAACATGGTTTGACGAGTTAACCCGAATTTTTTTTCTTTTTAATTAATTTTTTTTGTTTAGTTCAGTTTGTTAATATTCACTTTTTTTTATTTAGTTACCAGACATTCATGACAGGGATCCCGGGTTTAACGGGTTAACTTGGTTTGACGAGTTAACCTGAATTTTATTTTATTTTTTGCTTTTGTTTTCTTTTTAATTATTTTTTTCGTTTAGTTTAGTTTGTTAATGTTAAATTTCTTTCTATTTAGTTTTTTTTCTTCTTAGAGGTTTTTTTCTTTTATTTTTTCTTTTTAATTAATTTTATTTATTTAATTTAGTTTATTAATATTAAATTTTTTTCTAAGTAGTTCTCGGCTGATGCCTTTAGTTTTTTTTTATGCCTTTGACTATGAATTGCATAATGCAGTCCATAGTGAAAAGGCTGATGCCTTTTTTTTTCTTTTTAATTAATTTTTTTGTTTAATTTAAATTGTTAATGTTAAATTTTTTTCTATTTAGTTATCAAACTTTCATTACACGGATTCCGGGTTTGACAGGTTAGCCTGGTTTGACGAGTTAGCCCAGTTAATTCTAGGTTAACCCATTAATTTGTTTTTTTCTTTTTAATTATCAAACTTTCACGATGTGAATTCAATGTATGACGGGTTAACCTGGTTTGAAGGGTTAACCCAATTAATTCATATTTTTTTTCTTTTTTTTCATTAGTTTTTTTCTTTCTGTTGGTTTTTTTAACTAATCTATTTAATTATCACACTTTTATGACACGACCTTGTAGCCAGACCCACGTCCAATGCTATCGGGTCTGGTATTGCAGTCCAGACACTTTTATGCTAGGGGTTAACTCAAGTTTAATGTTATTATTAATATTATAAACATTACTCTTGGATCAGGTGTTGCAACCAAACCTGAGATTTTTGGGTATAATTTTGTAAAAAAACTTAATATTTTTAAATCTTAACTATTTTTAAAATATAAAAAATAATTGATTAATAGCATCGTGCGGGGGGCATGTAAGTAGTTTACTACCCAAAACGGGACTCATGTAAAATAGCAAATAATAATAAAGATCCCGAGGTGAGTCACCCTACAGCAGACTCTCCCTTACTTGCAAGGGCATATTACCATGTCCTGCGAAAGAGTCGATTGGGGCGATTAGACAAACTGGGCCCAGGCATACTTCCTGGCCTACCCAGGATAGCGAACCAAAAAATCTAAAGAATTTTGAAATAATTAATGAAAAAAAAACAAAAGAAAAAGAAGAGCTGGGGTTCTTATCAGGTAGGACAGCCGTCATCCACTTCCAGCAGTAGGGAAAGGTGCGTGGAGATTCTTCGTTTGGACACGCCAGTGGCCGTACATTATTTTATATGCAGAATCTTTACTACAGGATAAGCTCAAATTATTTTTATTCTTCAACTGTTTTCTTTCCCCATGCAGTGTGTTTAATAATTTATTAATAGTTGTTCTTTAAAATAACTTTTATTTAAAAACATGTTAATATAATATATTTTATTTTTAAAAATTATTTTTAAATATCAAAATATCAAAATTATCTAAAAATATAAAAATATTAATTCAGTGAAAATTCAATATCAAGCATATTTAAAGTTTAAATTACCATTTTAGAACGCGGTATAAATTATATATTTTAAAAATTAAAATATTTTTGTGTTTAGAATTGTTTTGATGCGCTGATAAAAAAATAATTTTTTAAAAATAAAAAAATATTATTTTAATATATTTTAATATAAAAAACATTTTAAAAAATAATCAAATTTAGTAATTGATGAAAGAACTTGTGAAATTTTTATTTACTCACATTAATTAAAAATATTTCATTTTATGGCCCCAATTTATATGGTAATACGTTATTGGATGATCTTTATGACTAAGATCTCTAAGAAGAAGAGATTCAAGGGAATTATTACGCTCATCAAAATATTTTGTTGATTATTGGCCAATTTTTATTTCTTCAATGAAGAATCTTTTTGGTATGCTTTCAAATTTCTCATCTTATTTATTTCGTGCCTGCATGATCTCCATGACTAAAAAAATTTAAATAAAATCCTATAATAATTATAATTTCGAAAGTAAGTTTTAAAAAAGTGTTCCAATAACATTCAAATATTTTATATGTGATTAAATGAAAATAATAATAAATATGATAAAATTATATCACAAACATATTAAAAAAATTAAGATTTTTTTCTATTTTCATTGAATATTCAAAAGCAATTTTTTTTTATTTTTTTCTTTTCATATTTGATGCATAATAATTTTAAAATAAAATTTTAATATTCCCATAAAACCCAAAGTATTATTCAAGAACCATGATAAAATTAAATAATATTTTGAATATCATATTAAACATTTCTTATAATGTATTTTAATCAAAATTAAAAAATAAAACATAAAAATAAGCTAGATATCTGACCAAAAAGATAGGCTCGATACTTCTGGTTCTAGGCTTGAAAGACCAAGTTTGCACACTTGCCCTCATGTTTTTTCCTCTCATGGACAGATCACATATTAGAAGCTATTTTTTTTAAAAAAAAAAAATTCCAGATGATATGTTATTTGTTTACATAGATTTCAGCCATAAAAAAATGCTTGAAAGATTGAGTTGATATGTTTTTTATTCAAAAAATATATTTTCACATAAAAAACCTAATAAAATAATTTCTCAATCCTTAGGTCAGTTAAAAAAACATAAAATCACCTCATAAAATCGATGAAATTTTTTTTTTTTTAATATCAATCTTTTTTTTAATAATAACATAGAAGCGCAAAAACTTCTTGGTGGCATTATTCATGTTAAGAGGAACACATTAACACCAAATTTGCAATTTTTTCATGGCATTTAGGCAAATTGATCGATTTTTTTTAGTGACTCTTTCTTTTTTATTTCTAAATATAAAAGTTTAGAATTAAAAGGATAAAAAATAAAAACAAAAACTATGGAGGGAAAATTTGTCAAAAAGGCACTTGATGAAAAATAAAAAAGCTCTTTTTTGTTTCATTATCAAATTTGGTCCCAATATTTTTAATTTTTTGCAAGCAATAAAACCAATTTCATAATAAACTCAAAGAAGGTATATACAAAATTACCTAACTAAATTTCCAGTGAACATAACATAGAAGAATAAAATTAAAAAACAATTCAATGACTAAGATAAAAAAAATACTTCAAGAATTAAAAAAAAGGAAAAACAGTTCATCAAATCTATAATGGTTGGAGCTACAATGTTTTTGACAATTTATTAGATTTTTTTTAATTGTAATTGTAATGATTAGAGAATTTTAATTTAGTAAACAGGAAAAACAAGACAAGAGAAAAGAACACATCCCCTGCCCCCTCCATTTTTTAATCTAATAAAAAACAATAATAAAAGGAAATATTTTATTTATAAAAAAAATCACATATACAAATGAGTGAGAGAGAGAGAGAGAGAGAGGCAGAGAGTTTTGGGTGCTAAAAGCAAGAGTGGGAGCTTTAATTCTGTTTCTTTCGTTCTTTCGTTCTTCCTCTTCCTCTTCAACTCGGTCCTCTAACACCCAGTCGCCGCGTATAAAAACAAAGAGAAAATCAGACAAGCAAACAGCGCTGTCTTCCTCTTTTCAGATCTGAGAGATACAGAGGCAGATACCGTCTGCTTGCGTGCGTGTTTAGAGAGAGGGAGAATGAGTGGCAGAGGAGGAGGAGTAAATAACAATAATGGAAAGGGTAATACTGGAATATCAGGGATACCTGCAGCGTCAAGGAAGATGGTACAGAGTTTGAAGGAGATTGTTAGCTGTCCTGAACCTGAGATCTATGCTATGCTTAAAGAGTGTAACATGGACCCTAACGAGGCTGTTAACCGTCTCCTCTCTCAAGGTTTTTTTTCCCCCTAACCATATTATCTCTATGCTCTTGTTCAAGTATTTTTTGTTTTAGTGGAGTTTGAGGTTAGGGTTTTTATTATTGGACTCTCAGTTTTTTTTTATTTGATTTTGATAAATCGAAATTTTCAATTTCAAGTTGTTTGCTTTTCTTTAAGCTTTAAGCATTCAAATCTTTTGAAATTAGGTTTTTTCATGGACTGAAAATATTGATCCTTTTTTTTTTTTGGTAATTGAACTGCGTGTTTAGGTATAGTTCTTTGTGTTAGTCTTATTGTTTTAATGAAATTGTTTGATTAAGTTGCTTGGACATGACAAGAGGAAGTTATTAACTGGACTTCTTGATTAAAAAAGTTCAACGTTTTTAACTTTCCGGTAGTTCAATTTTGTGGTCAGATTTTGGCTTTGATCATCTTGTGCAAGTATTGCTGTACTGCAGCTCGTAGTGCGTTTTGTAGTCTTGAAGTTTTGATGGAATTGCTTGGTTCTGATTCGTAGGTATGAACATTAGAAGTTTTACAGAGGAAGTTTTGGAGAAATATAGTTAAACTTTCTACTTTTTCAACAAAACATGACAATAGAGCCGTCTTTCTCTTCATTATCATTGATAATTTAGGTTGTTGATTTGGATATGTTGATTATTCAACATTAGGTGACCAACACGAGCATGCTAAATTGTTCTCACTTGAGCAAAATGTCTGCAAGCACATGCATAATTGTATCTTGAGTGTGTATGTAAGTCCTCTTTTTATCAGAAAATGAAAGTAACATTGATTGACATCTTATTAGGCCACCACCACTGCTCAGCCATTTTTGTCAACATCAACTGCTTGATATAAATGATGGTCATGTTGTTTTAATAGCTGTTTTAGTGTTTTGTGATTCCATTTTTCTTATGTCTCTGAGCTGTTTTACTGCATGTATATGAGATTTTAGTTGTTACATTAATCATTTTGCTTGATCTCTATGTTTTGGTTCTTGTCATTACTTTATATTAATACTCTTGTCAATTTTTGCTTTAAGGTTCTAATAATTGATCTGTTTATATTGTCCTTTATGCAATTGGAAAATTGAGAAGTCTCGAGTCTTCTATTGAGTTTGGCCTGCATGTGAATTTGACTTGACATCTGTTCATTGTGTAGATCCTTTCCATGAGGTGAAGAGCAAGCGAGAAAAGAAAAAGGAGGTAGAAAATGTAGATACTTGTCTCATTGATTTTCCTAAATGTTGGATTTATGTGATAGTCATATACTTAATTTACTTTCATTGGTCAAGCAAAGAAAAAAATAAATCACATTGTTTATTATCTTTTTGTTTGAAATGCTATTGTAGCAATTTTGTTTTGCAATAAACTGTTAACTAGAAAATTCCTAATATTTCATTTCATTGGCCCGACTTTAGCTACTTTTTTTAATGTCATACATTCTCACTTGTCTTTGTTGTTGATTAGAATAAGGACTCAACAGATTCCAGGTCTCGAGGTGCTAATAACATGTCAAATCGTGGTGGTAGAGGTGGTGCAGACCGCAATGGGCGTGGTGGCCCTGGTAGGCCTGCCTGTTTCAGCTCTAATGGTATGAGAATGCTGCAATTCAATTTACTAGAGTTAATCATTTGTTAGTGTGGAATGAATGTGGACCATAACAAACAACTTTTCTCCAGAATCTAGCACTTTGCATGGCAAACCTTCATACAAGAAGGAAAATGGAGCAAATGCTTATGCTGGTCCTTCTCCTTCTGCATCCGGTATGGCAGGAAATAATATTAATTGGCAACCTCCATATCACAGGTAATGTCCATATTTAAACCTTAATAATGACAAATTTTGTGTTTTTGCAGATTAATACTGTATTTGACATGTACTGACGATACATTATAATTCAATATTTATTCATGTTTTTGTGGAATGGTATAATAAAAGTCATATGTTGGTGCTGATTGGTTAAGTATGTCTTTAATACATGTGATGGTACACCTTTTACTTCAGATCTAGTGTTGTGCTTAGGAAAAAGCCGTCATGAGGTTTACTGGCCTGGGATATATGCTTGGGTAGCTTCCAATTTGCATATTTTGCTTAGATTGGAACAAATCCGGGTTAAACTAGAACTTTTTACCTGCTTGGGGCACATGTTGACTGCACTTTGAATTACAGTAGCAGTAATTTTGAATATAGCTTTCATCTTTTTGTGGATCCATGCTACATCCTTAGGTTGTTTAATTCTGTGAAAGAAGAGATTTTATGTCCAGACAAGTTTTTGATGCTCTGATGAAGTAGTCTGACATAGAATTCGCTAGTAGTCTGGTCATTTAGTTAAGCATGTAGGGTTTATGAGACCTTGAAACTAGCTATTGGAAGAAGCTTTTAGGCGTTCTTAGAATAAGTACCAGTTTCAAAAAGAATTAGTATTCTATTGCTGTTATGTTATATTTGTGCTGTGCTCCATGCTTTTTTTTTTGTTTTTTTTTTCTTAGCCACTGGATGCTTTCTTCTCTTGGATTTTAATGAAGAACATTTGTTATGCACTCATATTTATTCGTGTAGAAGCATTGCTTAGTTGTATTAACACGTATGAAATATGGTTACCAGTGTTAATGTGCATGCAATGTGGAGATTGTTGTTTCTCATTTTTTATTTACATTTCATGCAGTGATTCTGTGGCCACAGAAAATAAAATGTCAACTGTAGGGGCAGGTGATGGAGTTTCTTCATCATCACAGCCTTCTCCTGGATATCAATCTGCCTGGATGGGGGTTCCAGGTCAGGTATCAATGGCTGACATTGTAAAAATGGGTAGGCCGCAAAATAAGGCATCTACCATGCCATCTCATCAAAGCGTCAATCATCACCATGCTACAGCTCCTCCTTTGGCAGCATCACACCATGATTTCCATTCATCAGAAAATCATGCTTCCAAGGTGGTGGAAATAGATACAGAACCAGAAATTGATGTAAACCAGCGTGTTCATTCCAATGATGAATGGCCATCAATTGAGCAGCCAACTGCTGCCAGTGCATCACCTGTTCGGGAGGTTCCTGCAGATTCTGAGTTGTATGGAGATCTATCTAACTTGCCTTTAGATAGAGGTAGTCAGCACGTCAAATCCCAGTTCGATGATGTTCAATCATCAGAAGATGCTCATGATGAATCTTTTGATGCAAACCATGTGGGACCTGCTTCTGTATCTACTAGAAATATGCAGGAGGATTGTTCTGGAGGTTCATCTATTTTTGATAATAATATGTATGAGAACATCAATTCCTACCAGTCTCACAGACATACTTTTGAGAATAATGAAGGTGAGTTTAATGTTTTAGATTCATCTATCATTTTCCAATTGCATTCAACTATTCCTTTCAAAATTGTAACTTTTCCTCGAATGATGTTTCAATCAATTGAGAATGTTCAACATTGACTTAAGGTCTATCTTAAATGTTGATGGATTAGTTTAATTTCTTGTGATGATTTTGTCTTTTCCTATGTAAATTTCCTGCAGCCTTGAGCTGAGCCTTCATATGCAAATTTAGTAAGACTCGCCCAGGGAGTTTTGAGAGTCATGGCTCAATCATGATATATTTATGGTTGTTTGACAACTTTTCAAGTGCTTGAATGTAATACTCTCACCCAGCATCCATGCACCATAAAAGGGGGAAAAAAAGGAAACAATTTTGCATAAAACATGTAGCTTCATAACAGAATGCTGGTATTTTCACCTTTACTGTTTCAAAATTTTCTCATCAGCCCCTTCTCCATGGGGACTGTCAACATCATTTCTACACTGTTTGTGTGGAGTTGATTATTTTGTGGTTTGTCCTTAAATGACATGCAACAATGCTTTTCTAAACTTGTCTCCTTTGCCTTCCTTAAGGAGCTATTGACAGTTTATCTAATTGATTGTATCTCATGCGATTTCAGCTGAAGATAGCGCTTCATCAGTGGCTGCTAACTTACATCAACTAAGTTTGCGGAATGATGATCAGGGGGTGCAGCCTGAAGAGGATAATCCTTCTGTAATAATTCCAAATCACCTGCAAGTTCATACTCAAGAATGCTCACACCTAAGCTTTGGGAGTTTTGGATCTGGGATGAATTCGGCTTTTTCTGGGCATTATGCATCAATGCCCATGAATAATAGCTTGGAAGAAACATCTGAAGTGGTAGATGCTTCATCAACTGATCATTCAGACACTAGGTATGCCTTTTATATGGTAAATTTTTCTACCATTCATTTTTTTTTTTCTCTTTAATAATAAGTGGAATGTATATTTCTTGTAGAAATCCTGAATATTATGGGGATGAGCATCTCAGAAATACAGTAGATGAAAGTTTAGTACACAGAGCTGGTGTGAGTGCTGCAAATTACGATACTCCTCCAGTTCCACAGGCGGAGACTTTGAAGGAGACATCTGAAGCTGCTCAAGGGAATCAATATGCATTCCCTTCATCTACACCTGGTTATAGTTATGAAAACACTCAACAGTTGAATGCTGCATTTAACAACTCACAGACAAGCACTCAGATGCAAAATATTGCTCCTTTCTCAAGTGTAATGGTAATGCGATACAATAAACTGCACTTATCTCCAGAGTGTATAATTTGTTATTTTTGCGTGATATATAAAAGTGTTTTTTTTTTTTTTTTTGTTAAGGGTGGTTTGTCTATCAGTTTTTTTTTTAATGAGCAAGATTTGGTTTTGTATTGAAGACAAGGATTTTATCAGTGGTTCTTGTTCACTTACAGGTTCTAACTACAGATAATTTTTCTTTTATATTCATTTTATGCATGAGAGATTGGTGTGCTGGAGAAAAAAAAGGAAAGAAACTTTAAATTTGTTATGTGATGGCCACACTAGATAAATGAAAGTGTAGAATAAAATAGCATACGGTGAAGTGTCATTGCTCCATCCTTTTTATTTGTATCTTGTTATTTGTGTAGCTGAGTTTGTGTGTGGAGTAATGTGCTTGTATTTTTGTGTCTCATTGTACTTAATTAGTTTGTGTTATTAACTTACTAAATGTAGAAGACAGTACCGCAATATTGATTGGTTGGCTTTTTTCCTTGTTACATTTTCTTTTTACAGCAGGCATATACAAATTCTTTGCCAAGTGCCTTGTTGGCTTCAACAGTTCAGACTGGGAGGGAGACTGACCTTCCATACTCACCCTTCCCTGTGACACAATCACTGCCCCCAAAATACAGCAGTGCAGCTTCGTCTATCAGTGGTCCTGGCATTTCCATGTCAGAGGTATCCTGCTACCATAGCTTTCTTGAACTTGATGAAGCTTACTATGTTTTCTTCACAATTTATTTATTGATGCAATTAAGAAGTAATTAAACTGTTGACTTATGGAAGATCTCTGTAGTTCCATATGCGGAGGTAGGGAATAAATCTAAAAAGAAAAAAGAAAAAAAAATCAATGTGGAACCAACTGAAAAATATAAGGTAGGCACCATACATACCTTCCTCACATCCATTTTGGAATCCAGACATTTCCATTTTTGTTATTTTTCACACACTTTCCGGTTCCC
The DNA here is from genome assembly GCF_951802175.1 of Populus nigra. Taxonomy (NCBI): domain Eukaryota; kingdom Viridiplantae; phylum Streptophyta; class Magnoliopsida; order Malpighiales; family Salicaceae; genus Populus; species Populus nigra. The sequence goes on from NC_084852.1 coordinate 13,678,683, forward strand.
TAGTCCATAACCAATTAGATAAATTGAGCATTCAGCAGAGACTCGTTCTGTATGGATGTTGGTTATGGTGTAGCATCACATGGATGAAGTGAAACTGCAATGCATCTCTGTTCACAAATCGTGTGCAAAACACTTCCTAACTAGAGATCTCATTTATTCCCCAATTTTCAACCATCTCTCTTCCAGGATAAAGAATTCATCAATGATGGTGAGCATGTCTTAACAGATTTTTGCATGCACATGCTCTTGCTCCTAAGCTGTATGGTAACAGCTATTTGCATCACATATTAAACAACTTCGTGGGTTTTGGATTCAGCTGATGAGCTTACACGCGCTAACTCATAGCTGACCTCATTGTTGTGAGTCTGGAAAGTTGGCTTCTGCTATCTTTTGATAGGTTTTATTTCTTGACTGAAGACTGCACTTGTTTAGTTGAATGAAACATGTCTTGTAAAATAGTGGAGACAACCTTATTAGGAGAAAACTTCTCATAACCATTCTTTACTACTTTGATGCACAACAAAATTAACCATCCTTTTCTGTGATTTCTGATATTTCCTTGATAGTTGAATATAATATGATTTTGGGGGATATAATGATAGAATTGGATTTATATTTTGGTGATTCGAGTTGTTACTTGTAGTTGATTTTTTGGAAAATGAGATATGATATGGCTGGCGGTCTAGAAAGAGAAAAAATGAAATCACACGAGAAATTTATGTGATGAATCTAGTTTCAAACTTGGTTGGAGTGTTATGTTTTGATTGTTTTCTCCTTGTTCTGATTATTGGCTTGTAAACATGCTAGGCTTTGAGAGCAGGTGGTGTTTCTACACCCCAGCCAACTCCTCAGACGCATCCTGGTGCCAATGTTGCCACAGGACCTGCTCTTCCACAACACCTTGCTATGCATTCTTATTCCCAGCCCACCCTTCCTTTGGGGCATTTTGCCAACATGATCAGCTATCCTTTCTTAGCTCAAAGCTACACGTATATGCCATCAGCCTTTCAGCAGACCTTTTCTGGTAATAATACATACAATCAGTCGCTTGCAGCAGTGCTTCCACAATACAAGAACAGCGTTTCTGTAAGCAGCTTGCCCCAGTCTGCTGCTGTTCCTTCTGGGTATGGATATGGGAGTTCAACCAGCATTCCCACAGGAAACTTTCCTTTGAATGCACCTGCTGCCCCTGCAGGCACAACAATAGGCTATGATGATGTTTTAAGTTCTCAATACAAGGATGCCAGCCACTTGATCTCACTTCAGCAGGTAACACCTCTGCTCTATACCGGGCATTGACAAACTCTCAAGGATGTGAATTATCTAGTCTGCATTGAATACACCTCATCCAAATTGGGACAGGTGTCAGGATGAAAATTCCCATTAACAAGTCCAGAATCATTTTGTAGCTACTCGAAACTTGAGTTTTGTGTGGTTATGACCAACATCATGTAATGGTTTCACGGGCAGATTATTCACTTCACACTTGGTGTTGCCTACTCTCTCACATTTATGTGGGGACAATTAACGGAAGCAAGTTCCACATGAATGTTGCGAGGGAAGGAAGCAGTGCAATGGCTGTCGCTAATAATTTTCTTGATTTCAATTGCATGTTTTATTTATGTGAAGCTGAAGTAAGGTTTATCTTGTGTTGTCAGAATGAGAATTCGGCCATGTGGATGCATGGGCCTGGTTCGCGAGCAATGTCGGCTGTCCCTGCCAGTACATATTACAACTTCCAGGGGCAGAATCAGCAGCCCGGTGTATTCCGGCAAGGCCAGCAACCGTCCCAGCATTTTGGGGCACCTGGGTACCCAAATTATTATCACTCACAATCGGGGATGTCATTGGAACACCAGCAGCAAAACACAAGGGATGGTTCCCTAGGCGGGTCTCAAGGCCAGCCATCAAAGCAGGCTCAACAGTTGTGGCAAAACAGCTACTAAGAATGCCATCACCTCCTGGTTTTTCAGGGCATTGTAGTGAGTTTGAAAGTGGCCAATCAAAGGCATTCCTGCTTTTGAATAATTTAATGTAATGATTTGTTGGTGATCTAAAGAGAACTTGACAAGCTACTGCCCGTGTGCCATGAGGTTGATTCTGCGTAATTTATCAGCTTGATCTGGTTAACTTAGGAACATGTGTGCTAATCTGGGCTACTGGACTATTTTATTCTCCTTGTTCGCCTGTTCTCGTTATATAGTCAAAGTTAACTGTTTCTTTTCCTTCTGCTGGACACTTGGGATGGAGTCTCTTTCTTTCTAAATTTATTCCCAATTACCATAGTTATGGGGTTGATCCGGCTAAGAAACTGAGAAGCTTAATAAAAAATATTTAATATTTTAATATTTTGTAGGAAAAAATTAAAAAATAATTAAAAAACAATTCAATTAAGAATAGTTTAGGTTAATAATGAAGTTTACAAGATTGTTTTAAAAGATTTTTTAGAATTTTTTTAAGTTAAAAGTGTTTAAATTAAAAGAGTTTTTTATTTTATATTAAAAAAATATAATTTTTTTCATACAAGCATAGATTTTATATATTAAAAAATTTTAAATTTTATACTGAAAAAATAATATATTCTTCTAGTATTTATATAGTAAAATTTAAAAGGGGTAATAACTAACTATATATATATATATATATATATATATATATATATATATATATATATATATATATATATATATATATATATATATATAGAGGTCTCTGGCAAGAAAAAAATATATATTTGAAAAAAAAAAAGTTTTAACTAAGTTTTGTTGAGTCAACCGGATCACGGATCAACCAAGTTTTGCCAGGTTTTTATTCGTTTCTATCTTTTACCTTACATGAACCAATCTAGCCATCAAATCTTGGATTGATCTGCCGAGTCAGTATAAGTTTTAAAACTATACCAATTACATTCCATGAACATGTATGAATTTAATTTATTTATAAAATCCCTGTAATTGAATTTGAGCTGCGTTTGTTTCTTGAAAAGTAGTTTTCCGGAAACCACTTTTTAAACTTTCCCGTGTTTATTTGCCATTAGAAAAGTTGGTTAACAGAAAACACTTTTCAGTCAAAGAAAAATTTAGCTTGGTTTTCAGGAAAGTGTTTTCTTTTTATTTTGGACGGAAAACACTTTCTGGAAGTTGTGAAAAAATTAGAAATGTCATATTATTTGCTGATTATATCAAATTTGGTCCTCAAACTTTTGATTGCTATATATATTTTGTTTTAAATATTTATTTTTTAATTTCATCCCTTAAAATTTAATTTTTATATTAACTTTGGTTCTCATTTTTAAAATTATTATTTGTTTTTCATTATCATTTTTTAATTGAAATTTTTTATCTATCAAATTTGGTCCTCGTTCTTTTGATTGTTACTTATTTTATTTGAAATAATTTATGAAATGTTAATTATTATTATTTTAATTTTTCATCTTTTCATCTTTTAATTTTTTAGATTTGATATCTATTATTTTGATTATTATTTATTTTATTTACGATAATTTATGAAATTATTTTTTTTTTCAATTTCATTCTCATTCAACTTTTTAATTTATAAGATTTGTTCCTTATTATTTTAATAAATTTGAGAAAAATAAAACATTAATAAGTTATTTTCACTCATTTTCCATAATATAATCAAACACTAATAAGTATTTTTCAACTTATTTTTCATTACAATATCAAACATCAAAAAAATAATTCACTTCAAAATAAAATTACTTTCCAGTAAATAAACAAATATTAATTATAATAAAATAATTTAATAACAATAATAATAAGAACTACAACAATAACAATGAATGACAACAATAACTTTATGAATGGGAATTAGATCTCGAAAACGTCTTCTACTGTAAAAAAAAACATAAATAAGAAAAAGACTGGATGATGCATGTGCTCTGCACTTTTGATGGTCAATAGGCCATCAAATTTTCTCAACGGAGGACAAAAACGTAATTTAACTGCCCGAGTGTCTGCGGTCACAGTGATTTTAACTTTAATTTAAGAGCCCTATTCGTTGGGCAAAAGGAAAAGATGGGAAACGGACGGCAAAAGCAATCAGACTCGCCCCCTCCCAAGCTCTTTGTCGGTGTTTATTCTCACCCTGTCCCTCACCCTTACCCTAAACATCTCCTCTCTGTGATGCTTCTGGTTAATGTCATTTTTCAGTTGAAATCTGAATATGCACAGATGAGTCGGAAAAGAAAAGAAAGGAAGAAGAGATGGAACAGAGCAGCATGATGATTGAGAATCCCTCTTCGGTGCATGAAATCATGAAATCAGAAAACAAGAGCAAGGTTTATGGTAACGGCGGAAGAGATGTTATGCCTGGGAGTGATGTTTGGACAGATGGACTTATTTGTGCCTTTGAATTCTCTCCGAGGCGTACTCCCAAATCCACTCCCTCAACCACAGCTCCTTCTTCCTCCAACATGTTTAGCACCAGACACACAGTTAATAGTGAGTTATCAAAGGATGGCGGAATGCCTGAGAGACAGGAGAGTTGCAATTTATTAGAATCGTCGTCTGTTAATCGCAATTCCCCTTCTTCTGATGCTCAGAAGAAGATCCTCCCATCAAGACAGGACAGACATGAGGATGGCCGTTGGATACCCGTTGGCTGGGATAGGATTTCTCAGCTTGTCCAAACTGTGCAAATTGACGTTGACTGGCCAACACAGCAAGTAGGGTTGCCGGATGATGAACTCGGTCCTACTGTTGCAGATTTAGCAGCTCCCTATTGGGAGCGTCCAGCGGGCCCTACTTGGTGGTGTCATGTCGCCGCAAGTCACACCTCTGTCCAGGCATGGCTCAACAATGCTAAGTGGTTGCATCCTGCCATCAGTTTAGCTTTGAGAGATGAAAGTCGACTCATCAGTGAGCGGATGAAGCACCTTTTTTATGAGGTAGTGGATAGTTTCTTTTGTACTTCAAGTTATAGCTATTCCTTAACATGGATGGGTGGTGCTTAAAATACTTGAACTCCCTTTTGTGCTTCTTTAGCCAAGGTCAATTTATGTGGCATGAAAAAAGGGGGCCTGGATTGTTTGTGTAGTGGAAAACTGTTGGTGACTGGCCTATTTGAAACGTTCATCATACGTGACTGTGACTGTGACTGTGATATTACCTTCTTTGAATTATTGTATAAAAGCTATGAGAAAAATGAACCTTCACATTCGTCATTCTCCTCTCTCTCAAGTAACCCATTGTTTCTTTAGTGTAATGTTTTCCTCTTATTTTAATTTCTCTAAATTTTTATGTTCATGATATAATTTCTAGCATGAATATAAGGCTATCTTGTTTGAGCATGTTACAGTCACTATCACCATAACCTATGTATATAGAGCAACTGCTGGATAAAAACTTGGAGGTTCCAGGTTCAACTCCTCTGTACTGTTGTTTGTGGTTTTTTCTGAGAGAAAATGTATGGCAGTTATTAGGAAAGGAGTTCATATAAAAGGGCTAGTTGATAGATATTTTAAATTAAAATCTGAATCCTTAAATAGAATGCCCAGGCAGCAATGGTCTATGCCAAGGGCCTACACTCTACAATTCGCAGAGGTTGAGGAAGAAACCACTTTAACAACATAAGAACTGGGAGTTTTCCCTTAAGTTGAATAGATGCAATCATGCAAATGTAGGAAGGGGAAGACGTTGAACTTCCAGCCTATGTCCAAGGGAAAATGTAGTATTTGTGCTCACCTAGGCATATAATCCATCTTATGTTAAAGTTGCTGAGATTCATCCTTGGATAAGTTTAGTGTTGTGTCATTTTCTTGTTTTGTAAATTGTAACCTGGAATGAATTATGTGTCTGTGCAGTGTAAATTATAGCCTATCATATCTCACGTATTTTGTATATCCATGTAATGTTGAAGAATGGGTCCTTGGCTTAAGGGAAGAAAGTGAAAATTGTTGGATCCAAGAGATGTCTGTACATGACAGACTACATGAATTTGTATTTCATTATATTTATATGAAGTTGATTAAAATTTGTAAAAAAAGAAAAAGGTTTTAATAGGTTCCTAGTTTTTCTTCCATGACATTCTACTTGATTATTATTAATTGTCATGATTTGTGTTCCTATCTAGGTCCCAGTAAGGGTTGCTGGAGGTCTGCTGTTTGAGCTCTTGGGACAATCCGCCGGCGATCCATTTGTTGATGAGGATGACATTCCTGTTGTACTGCGCTCCTGGCATGCACAAAACTTTCTTGTAACTGCACTGCACATAAAGGGGCATGTGTCAAGAGTGAATGTTTTGGGTATCACTGAAGTTCAGGTTTATTCATGACTCGGGAGTTTTCAAGTGGACTAGAGTACTGAAACAAGTGTTATTAATTAAGTATTCAAGTCACTTGATTATTGATTCATCCCTTTGGTGCCCCGATTTGGTCAGGAACTTCTTTTTCTTGGAGGCTGTAATGGTCCAAAAACAGTGCATGAGGTCATTGCACAACTAGCTAGTCGGATGTCTAGGTGGGATGATAGGTAATGGAAACCACTGAAACTATGTTACATATTCATGGCTTATTTTAATTTGAAATCATGCTTTTGTCCATTCGATTTTTTCCCTTCTTTTGGACGACAAATGCACCATCTGCAGGCCAATGGCATCCATGCAATATATCTGAGAACCTGGCCTCTTTTTTGCTGATAGCAAAACTAATTCCCTCTTATATTTCAGATGAAAAATGAAAATGCATGATTAAAAGAACAAGTATTTACCGTTAGCACTTCAGCAAAACTGTATCATGTCATGTGTTCCTTTCTGTTCCTACTTTCTATTACAAAACAACTGTCTTCAAATCACTTCTCTGTACCAACTCACCCGTGTCTTGTCCTGCACTGTCTTTAGGAAAATAACTTATTCTGAGAAGATAACGGATATTAGCATATATTATGTATCCTTTTCTTTTTCTAACTTCAAGTTTTTGTTTTCATCTCTTAATTTTTTAGGCTGTTTCGAAAATCTATATTCGGGGAAGCAGATGAGATTGAGCTGAAGTTTGTGAACAGGTTGAAAAGACACGTGCACTTTTCCAAACTTGGATTTGTTACTGTATCATACATAATTTTTGTTATATAAATTGCTATGAACAGGAGAAACTATGAAGATATGAGTCTCTTCAGTATTATCTTGAACCAAGAAATCAGAAGGTTGTCAAGACAGGTAGTTCCAATTGTTGAAACTCTTTTATGCATATACATTCTGATTTCTGTCTTATCGCTTGTATATATACATTGTATATTTGTGCTTGTTCTGCCATTTCATGAGTATCTGACAGCTGTCATGCTCACTGCACTGACGAGCAAATCTTGATCTGATGATATGTAGACATTGAAACTTCCTTGGTCTAGACATGGCAATTATAAAATCCAGATGGCACTTTTAAGACCTGGTGGTCCATAAAAGTATCTGCCAGCAAAATCCCACTGTTTCGGAGTTGGCATATTTTCTTACTTCTCACTTCCCAAGGGAATGCATGTTTGTTCCATTTAGTACCAAAACCAGGGGCTATTCATTTGCAGGTTATCAGAGTGAAATGGTCACTCCACGCAAGAGAGGAGATTGTTTTCGAGCTTCTACATCATTTGAGGGGAAATGCAGCAAGAATGTTGCTAGAGGAAATAAGAAAGAGTACAAGACAAATGATAGAGGAGCAAGAAGCTGTTCGAGGTCGTTTGTTTACTATTCAAGATGTTATACAAAGCACTGTTCGGGCATGGTTGCAGGTTTGTTTTGGAGGGTGTGTGCATGTGTTTGTGGGGGATATGATCATATCTTCATTTCTTCCTGGATTGATATGAGAAATCCCTCGTTTTTCATTTCTTTTCTCCTCTTATGCAGGATAGAAGCCTTCGTGTAACCCATAATTTGGCTGTTTTTGGAGGCTGTGGTCTTGTGCTTTCTATCATCACTGGGTTATTTGGGATCAATGTTGATGGGATGCCTGGAGCATCTGGTACACCATATGCATTTGCTCTATTTACTGGCATCCTCCTCTTCGTAGGATTGGTGCTGATTGCTGTTGGGTTACTTTACCTTGGACTGAAGAAGCCAGTCACCGAAGAGCAGGTTCAAGTAAAAAAGTTGGAGCTGCAAGAATTAGTAAAGATGTTCCAGCACGAAGCAGAGACTCATGCCCAAGTTCGTAAAACCATGCGTCGCAATAACTTGCCACCAACTTCTGGAGATATTTTCTCAGAAGATGTTGATTATGTTCTCATCCAATGAAGACATTATGCTAATTCAAGGTGATTGTTACAATGACTCCAAGTCATCGGTGACTTCACTTTTTTGTTAGGAAAAAAGTTAAGTAAATGCATATGTTTATGTAATTCAGTTGCAGACAGAAAGTAAATTAGATTTGAGCGAAGTCATGGAAGAAAAACGCACCAACCAATGCTTCCTGCTCAAAAGAGATCTTATGTAATTCCTTGGATCAGATATATATCTTCTGAAGGTTTTTTTTTTAATTAAGACATTACCACTTTTATCATCATTGTTACTGGGTAAAAATGATCTTGTTGAATATATTTCTATGATTCTATTATGGAGTACAGTTGGGGCTGGACTTCATTTATATATAGGTCGTCGCTGTGGTAAAATTATATTTGGATCACCACCTTTTCATGCAGCTGTGTGTTCCTCTGAAAAGCCTAATGCCCATGGCTTCAATGGAGCTTTTTTGAAATTCTTAGCAACGACCAACTGCAATTGCAACCACATGCAAGTTTGGAAGCTTCATTGCTAAATCCTTGTAGTCTGGGTGTCGTTCCAGCTGAGCAAGCTTGTATATAGGAGACAAGTTGCTGCATGATGGGCACCGATTATTTTATAAAAAGACATGCAAAAGCCCTCTAGCCCGCGAGGATGCTAAAGAATACTGGTTATCTGACATTAGTTAACCTGCAGTTCGACCATGCGAGACATGAAGAAGCAACTTCAAGTCATGCACAGTGAAACAAACGAAACTGCTTTGGATAGCAAGCACGGCTGCTTGGTATAACTTGAGAATGGACTTAAATTAAACACAAGCTGGCAGATTACCACTTGGTCCTTCGAGTTTAGAAGGTATCAAACTCAGAACTAAGCTATTTATTTATACAGATATAGACACCGGGATAGACTGTGATGTGAAGTGAGACAGTTAAAACACTCGTTGCTGCTAAGCATCACTTACTGCAACAACGGAGCACAGGTGACATGCATTCATTCGAAGACTGAGTAATTTAAAAGCTCCTCTTTGCCTAAATTATACTTTCTTTGAATAGTTTCGACCAAACAGAGGTCTGAGCAACACAAACCAAAATATGATCAAGTCAGACGAGCTTATCGACGCCCATTGAGTTGATTACATCAAGGAGGCACTATCTTGAGAAACTGGTGCTTACAAAGCAAGTAAATATATACACAGAAGAACCCTCTATTTTCCTCTCCTTTTTCCTGGTGCACTTATCACTTAAGAAGGGACCTTGCTAGATGTTCCCGTGCAGTTGCCAGTGCTTGTGAGAATGTCTGCAAAGAAAGCAGAAGTTTATAGTACATACTGTAGCAACTATTACCAATTTGCCCAACAACTCTATATTTTTCTAAATTCAAGGTTGGAAGAAAGGAAGTCCGCTGGAATAGCAATACCTGCTCAGACAATCCTTCAGCAACTGTACTATGACTTGCAACCTTCCCCACAATGACATTTGCATCGGTTTCCAAAATAATACTGCATCAGGACGTGTCAAGAGTTATTTCTGGGTGATAAGAGATAGCCTGATAAGAGATAGCCTCTGAAGTAAATGAGTAAAAAATACGTAGCAAAATTGTTTGAGAACATTTCTGGATGAAACTGAGGTAACTTTAGAACTAAAGTGAAGCTTTGGCTATCATTAATGATCCAATTCTTTTTAACATTATTTCCACAAATTTACTATGACAAGTAGATTATCCATGGATCCAACGTTTCCCTTTCAGGAGTTCACCAGGTTAAAGGACATATTTAAATAATGACAGAAAAGAAGAAACAAACTACATATCAGCTAAAGGAAAAAAATAAGCAGCTCATTTGCATAAGAAGAGCACATTGCATACCCGCCATCAACAATTTCATCAATGCACAACAGGATGAGATCTAGATACTCAAGTGCCTCTCTTTTCTCCACATTGCCTCTGAAACAATGAATGATTAAAATGGATATGAAATTAAATAACAGAAAGGGTGGCGATTTGTACTGACAGCACAAAAATGTATGGAAGAACAAGGTACGAAGTGGCATAGCAAAAACCTAAGGAGAAGGCCAACTGCATCAAAGAACCCTTGAAGGACTGTGGCTAAGATGACCTCATTTTCTTCTTCACCTCCAGTAACAAAAAAGTGTAGATCTTGAACAAACTTATAAACAACAATGTTGTTCTCAAGCATTGTTACCTCAACTGTAGACAAGGTCACAAGATATTAATACAAAAGCTGTGATAACAGAAAATTGAGCAGAGCCAACCAGTAGTGATAATCATAATTCATGAATATGGCAGTGAGGAGATGTTCACAAACAAGAATATGTAATCTGCAAAAAAACTGAACTGTGCAAAACATTTCAATGTGTTGCCCCCACCACTGTCACTAAAAGGGTCAAGAAACTCAATGCCACAGATTCAGTAAACCACAAACAACTGAACTTTGCAAAACATGTGAACGTATTGCCCCTGGAAGAAGAAACCTCAACCATGCTCCATGAGTGCCAACAGAAAATTACATGTTACCTTTTTTTTTTAACTTTTATTGCACCAGTGAAATTAAAAACCAGGAAGAGCACAGTATATTACTCTCTCATTGATCTAACCAGCAAGAATATGAAATGCCATGGGCGATAGCCAACCCCACACAAGCAGCACAGAAGGTGAACTCATACATAATGAAAATAATCCCAGGGCATGAACTAAACGCTTACAAACACGCAAAAAGAAAGTCATTAAGAGTAGTTTAAGCAGGAGACAAATGGCTAACCTTCCGAACGTGCATTAGTCTTTTGAGTCTTGTTAAACACAGCTTTCTCAAAAGCTTCTTTGGCACCATTAGTTGGCCAGTCATCACAAAAATACTTGGAAGCCACACGCTTCCCTTCAAAATCCAGTAGAAGGATATTTTTTACGCAAGGGCACAGCTCCTACAATCAACATTGCACTTTAAGAAGAAAATTCTCAAAACAACCCAGATCCCAAAATGCACCAATTCAGTTTGTAATTCAATGCTATGTCATGCCAGAAGTTCCAAAACCCTAACGGGATGTTCCACTTTTTAGCAGCAATGCAAGCCAAAAAAATCTCTGTAAAGTAAAATACTCTAAATCACAATTAGGCTTCAAGAGGCAAAACCAAATATAAAGAAATGATCATATGCAGAATCAATGATTCAAAACAGCAAAAACTAAGCACAACCCATGTATAGCCAAGCATAAATGTGTGTATCTTTAACAAGAAATTAATATAGTAAATGAAACCCTAAATTTTCTCTATTATTGCATGTGTATTAAAGAAAGTAATAGCTCAGAAAGAAAGAGAGAGAAAAGTTACTGACCATGTTGTGGTTTGGCAAAATTTCGAAGGGAAACCGATCTCCCAGTTCGTTCGTGAGAGAAAGTAGTAGTAAAGCAGGGCTATGGTGACTGGTGAGAGAGACACTAAGTATGGCCTCATTATGGCCTCATTAAAAGTAAAAGATAAGCTAAATCACGTAGAGAAAGTATTATAGATTTTATCTAAATTTATGAATTGATATAATTTTTTTTATATATTAGTTTTTTTATTATTTTTGTTTGATCACATGATTTTTTTTTGTTATATTTTTTTTAAAAAATTATTTTTATTGTTTTTATTTTTTAATATTAAAATAACTAAAAATTTAAATTTTTTTAGAAAAGCTAGAGTATACGAGAAAGCATTGTAGACAAATCATACAGTGTTTTTTTTATATTCATTTTTATTTTTAATTTTGTTTGAACATATGATATTTTTTTCCATTTCTTGTTTTTCTGTTATAATTTTTTTAATTTTTTTTTATCAATTTAATTTTTTAATATTAAGATAGTTAAGAATTTAGTTTTGTAATTTTTTTTCTTTTTATTTTATCTTTCTATATGGTTGGCGTGGTTTGCGAGTTTGTCAAAATAATTCATGTTACCCTAGTTTATGGGTTTGGTGGAGTTTTTTTTTTAATTGAACTTGACTTTTTTATAGCTTATTTTTTTCTCATATCGTTAAAAAAATAGTTTTAGAGAAAAATCATTTATTAAAATTTATAAAGTAACAAAATTAAATGATGTGAGGAAATCATTACTCACCCAACACCCATTGCACTGTGAATTTCAATAATAATCCACAATTTTTTCTTTTTTTTATTTATTTTTTGTTTTTTATTTTTTGTTATGATTTTTTTCAAATATATATTTTTTAATTTTATTTTTTAAAATTAAAATTGTTGAGAATTTAGATTCATAATTTACTTTTTTATATTTTGTTTTATATGAGGTTAACGTGGTTTACAGGTTTGCCAAGGTAACTCAGGTTGCCTCGGTTTACGAATGTGATGAGTTGTCTTTTTTTTTTTAATTGAACTTGACTTTTTATAGTTTTTTTTTCTTATATAGTTAAAAAAATAGTTTTAGAGAAAATTCATGTTATTAAACTTTATAAAATAATAAAAATTAAAGGGTGTGAAAAAACCACTGGTCATCAATACACATTACATTGGGAATGACAATAGTAATCCACAATGTTTTGTTTTTTTTTTTGAATTTTTGTTATGAGTTTTTTTCAATTTTTTTTGTTGATTTCATCTTTTAATATTGGGATGATTGAGAATTTGACTTTATAATTTGTTTCCTTTTATTTTACCTTTGTATAAAGTTAGCATGGTTTGCGGGTTTGCTAAGGTAACCCGAGTTGTCCTGGTTTACGAGTTTGGTGAGATAATTTTTTTAATTAAACTTGATTTTTTTATCATCTAATTTTTTCTTATATAGTTAAAAAAAAGTTTCAAGGAAAATTTATATTATTAAACTTTATAAAGTCTATGGACCTATTCACAAGTTTAGCTAATTAACTTGGTTCATGGGCTTGACAAGTTTAAATTTTTTTTAATTAATTTTTTTTATTTCAACCTTGAATATTGCCACTTGCAATTTAGTCAACACTATCTCTTAAGCATGTCCTAGAATTATGTCTATATTGTTTGCAGATATTGCACCTAGAATTATGTCTATATTGTTTGCATATATTGCACCTAAGTGTGGATGCCCTTTTTCTTATTATGCCAAGTTGGTATTCTCTGTCTTCATTTTTTTTACTTGGTCTACACATACTTTTCTTTACTCTTGGAGGTAAAGTAATTATGACTCCTTATTTAAGCTTTAAATCAATCTTTAGTAATGGATGCACCATCTTAGGGTATTTTTTTTTTGTAATTATTTATATAATGTAATAGGAACTACATACATCTTCCAACTCAACTCTCTTATAATACACACAAGTCATCACATATTGACATAGGATTCCAGTCATGATCCACTCACTACATGAGCAATGTCCTTGCTTTAAATCAATATATAATTTAGTTTGGCCCTCATATACTTGATATTCATTTGCACTTGCTGGAATCATTCTCATGTCTCTTACTTTCTCAACACACTAATTAAGCACCTTCCTTACATATGAAGTTGTCTTTGTTTCCTAACAAGCAATCTGGATAAACTTATCATGAAATCTAGCTATTAACTCTAACCTAATTTTTTTACAGTAACAATACAGTCGAGAAACTTCTATATTTCCCTACCCAGTTATTAAAGGTCTCTGCCAAATTATTGATGACATTATTAACCTTCACTATATTATCAAACAAATGCCTTGCCTAATTTTGCAGATGGATGGTTTTCAACCAATTTAAGGAAGAGAAATAGAGGAAAGAAAATAAAATAAAATCAAGTAAGGACATGAAAAGTGTGATTTGTGAAATGATAAAGGAAAAATATTATCGCATTAGGAAAGTCAAAGCAATTGTTTTTATAAAAACTATAATATATTTTTTTAATAAAAGCAATAAGAAATCGATTTTTTTGTGAATTTAATAAAATTAAAAATATATTGTCAAATATATTAAAGCGCTTAGGGAATTTACTATAGTAGTGAAAAATACCCTTAAAAAACCTTCAATTTTATCCTTAATGTTTTTTTCAATTTCAGCCTTTTATGTCCAATTTTATGACCAAATTGTCAAAAATCTTTAGGTAAGAAAAATTCAATGAAAATTGTAAAACACATAGAAACCTCACGGCCAAAAAATCTAAGAAAACATTTATTTTTGTCCTCCTATTTTCATTTTCAACTTTAACAGTCCTTATAGTTTTTCAAATCTCCATTTAGATCCAAAAAAATTATTTTTTAGTTCCTAGGTTTAAGGGAAGAGAGAATGAATCATCAAATTTTGGGATAAGAGAAAATCAATGGTTAACATTGATTTTGACCATAAAAAAGATTAATCTTAGTATTATCGAGTTCTATTTGACAAGAAGAGTTTGATGGTGGTGGTTTTGAACCTCATCTTGCCTAAAAAATATAGGTGTTTTTAGGTAAAATAGGCTTCTAAAGAAAAAACTTTACCTTAATTTTTAACCACCATAGTTGTTACGCCTGACATAGTGGTGACTTATTGTCTTTCAAATGTTTTCTGTTGAAAGAGAGTCGCCACCTAATATTATGATCACTGAGAAACCCTGATTGATTTTTAAATTTCTAAGGTAAGGAATTGATTATACTAAATGAAAGACACTATCATCCTAAAGCATTTTACCTAAGGTAACTTGTCTTGTTACTTGTCTTTTATTCCAAATGATTTGTTGTGCCTAGTATCAATGGTCTATCTATATGGATGATAATAGGTCCACTGCAATGACTTAAACCCTGGATGGATGTTCGAGCCTATCCTTTACGGGACTTTGCTATTATTGTTATTCCCCAATCACTTGGAGAATTGACATATCTAAAACCAACTACTCTTGATCAAGACCTATGACCAGTAATAGTCTATCAAGAGATGTCAATGAATAATTGTACAGGCTTATACTTATTGAACTCAACCCAAGTCCCAGGAAAAATTATCACTAAAGGCTTTTCTTATGTAATTATGGTCCATGTATAATGACTTGTTAAATTTCATTTATCCAATAATACCAAGGTTTACTTATAATTTTATTGAATAATTTTTTTACACCCCTATCCTGAATATCAAAGCATTGACTTTTATGGGTTCATCTACTTGGAAGTGGGATTCAAGGACATGAAGGTTCATTTTTAGACTTGTTTAGATAATGATCTCTATGGATTCATTTGCCTCAAGGTGTTTTTCTAAGTTTAACAATCACATTTGCAATTCAATTTTAGGGTATTGCTTCAAATCAGTGGTTATGCACATCGATTAACAAGACTCATGTATACACAATCACATCAAGTGAATGACTTATTCAAAGATAAAATATTAACAAAATACCTAAATGAATCACCTTGTTACCTTCAATTGATACCTAAAAGTAATGACCTCTAAGAGTTCATTTATATTAGGAATTGTTGATGGATGTGTTCACTTATGCATTTCAAAAGAAAATTTTGACTATTAAAGATAAAATTACAAGATGTAAGTGTTACTCCCAATCAACATCTAAAATAATGACTTGTTATAAGTTTATTTATTTTAAGTATCATAGGTGAATAACATATTGACAATTGAAAAATTATTTCTTGAAAAATAAACAAATATGATTGAGAACCATATGAGAAATTTGTACAAACATTGAAATATCAGCCTTTTAATATGGGTTGAAACCTTAATAAGTTTTATAAACAAATTATAAAACCTGATACAAATATATGCATGAGTGTGAATATTATTCTTTTGTATGAAAACAAGCTCATGTATAAATAATAATAAGAAATGACAAAAAATATTAAACATGAGCAAAATGCAAACTTTAAGGGATTCAACCTAGAAGCATATAAACAAAAAAAAACAATAAATACATTTTCAATGCACATTCTTTTATAAAACATATCATGATGAAAACACAAACAAATTCAATCTTGAAGTTTATTTAAACCTAACAGTTTCATCACAAAACAACTCAAAATCAATAATAAATCAAAATAATTATTCAAAAAATATTTACAGTTTGAAATAGACCTTTTAGGGGTGGATAAAGTGGACCAAAAGCTAGTAGAATAGTGATGGTAAGGGTAAAACAGTGGTAGTGTATGTCTGACATTTGCTCAAAAGGGTTGTAATAGTTGATGTGTCATTGCACACTCCACCAGCATTTGATTGATGCACAAAAGGGCTCGTAAAGTGTACCACTCCTTGATCCACCTTTTTATGGTGGAAGTATAGGTCACCACTATCCGGTAGGGAGATATGAGGTATTGAAGGTCCGGTGGTCAGGGTTTTCTCTCTAGTATTTTAGTTTTTCTCTCTCTAGATGCTCACATAAAAATCATTAGGTTATGGAACTTAAATGATTATATGGTACTCATCAAAGGGAGAAGAATGGTAGTGGTCTCGCCTTGTTTGAAGGCTGGAGAAGAGAGAATTAAAGAGAAAAGTTTTAGTGATTATTTTCTTTTTTTCCTTAATCTACAACAATACAAGGGTTTTTGGCTTTAATTGATTGAGGGGTTTTGTAGAGGGTCCAGAGAGTACGAGAATGCTTATGATCTCATAAAAAATAAAGCTTATATATAAGAGAAATTAAGAGAGAAGTTTTAGTTTTAGATAATTAAAGATGAGACTATAAGTATTTTGTTTTGTAAAAAAAAAAGTGGGAGAAGATGAATAATGTTCTTCTAGGGTTTATTTCACTAAATCTCAGCTCACTTTCTCTCAATTTTTGTTTTAGTAGCTTCCTCCTATGGTGGCTAGGGTTTTGCTTAAGGTTTTGGAAGAGTGTGAAGGAAAAACATGATGAATAGTGTTTTTCTAGTTTTTTCTTGTTCTCTATTTATAGTTTAGTTTTCTTGTCATTTTCTCTCAATTACTTGGTCCTCAAGTATCTCAATTTTGTTTTGGTCACTCTTTCTCTTGTTTTTTTTTTATTTACTTCAGCCCATTATCCATTTTGCTCCCTATTTTTATTTTTATTTATTTTGTTTTTTTTTTTAAAAAACAACATTAATGTCAATTTGATAGGAAAAATAATCAAGAAATACAAAATAAACGTGAATATGTTAAAAACATATATTTTTTAAAATTTTATTTTTCTAAAGGGACATCAATAAGAGAAAAGTAGTTAAAATTACAAAATGAGCGTAAAATGATCGAAATGCATCAAAACATGGTGCTTTTGGAATTCCTTTTTTTTTTTAATTTCTAAAAAACATTTAAAAAGAAGTCAAAATTGTGTTATAATAACAATGTTAGTTGGGTTTTATGCAAGTAAACGACTTTTTTTTTTTAAAAAAATAATGACAACCCCTTTAAAAAAATTGAATGTAGAAAAGTATTTTACAAATATATGAATAAAAAAATACTTTATTTAGCTCATTCATGCCCACTATAATAAGTTATTTTGGTTTTCTATTCATAGCTGTAACTATAATTAATTCTATTTATTAGTCTGATAAGATATAACTTATTCAAAATTAATTGAATAAATAATTCATAATTACCTCCTTTTTACTTTTCAAACAAATTGAAATGTTGAAGTTTTTTCTATTTAAAATTGTCTCAAGTCTAATTCATATTATTTTGGTTAAATTATTCATAATTGTATCATGGTGACCAATTAGATTTTTGATTAATTCATACCTTATTTTTCTATCTTATCCTTTGTTTAATCCACAAGAGATTAAATTAAGATTATTATGGAAGCTTTTCACTAAAAACTTTTTCTTTACAAAAAAAACAAGAATGAAAAGAATCATAATTTGTAGAATTTGAACATAAGACATTGGTTTCATAGACCCATATCAATCGAATTGAACTAAGAGTATATTTTTATGACAAAAAAAAGTTGAAAACAAAAATATTCTTTTATTTATTTTACTCCACTAATTTTTGAATGCCTATATTATTTCATATATAAACTATATTATATATAAATATAATAGATAATTACAAAAAAATATCTTAAGATTGATAGTGTTTTTACCTTTTCACTCTATTTAAAGAAATTATACTTTATATCCTAAATCAAATAAAATATTAAAAAATAATTAAAAGATGAAATTTCACTTGTATATAATATAACACAATCTCAATGTTTTTTTTCAATCTCTTACATTTCCTTGTCTCCCTTCCCTTCTTAATTAGAATTCTATAAACAATGAAAATAAGTTTACTTTCCTGTAGTTTCAAGTTTGAATTCTGTGGTTGCTAATATGATAATCACTGGAGGTTTATATGGTCATTAACTTCAAGAACTGTGAGATTAGTCGAGGTACATACAAACTGGTTCGGACACCCATTTAATAAAAAAAAATCTCGAGAATCTAGAGTAGCTAAAAACTTGAATGGAAGAATTCCTTCGGATTGGTCAAATTCAAGAATATGAAGTGACCAACACCACTTTCTCCTTATAAATTTTGCCAAAAAGACAAAAAAATAAAAATCACTAATCAATTATATTATTTAGTTTGAAGCATTTGAGGGGCTAAGAAACAATGCAAATATTTTTAATACATTTTTATCACTTTTACCAATATTTTCTCCTTCATTCATGTACAAATTACTAAGATTTTATTTGAATATTTTATTTGGAATTTGCTTTTAAGATCATAATGAATTTTTATTTTAAAAAATGTGTTTTAGTTTATAAAATGTATTGCTATTAGGTTAATTTGAAATTCATGAGTATTTTTTATGTTATTATTAAATAAAATATAATTTAAAAAAATTGGGTTAAAATTTTTTAAATTTAATAATAATATAAAAAAATAAATTTCAGAGACATGAATGTTTTTTTACATCTAAATTGTTTTTAGTCTAACCCAGCGCAACACCTAGTGAAGAACTAAATTATAAATAGAATTTGAAATGTGATGGTTGTTTTTTTTTTATTATTATTCTTTACAATTTGATTTTTTTTTTTATTATTATTATTTTCAATTCATTTCCATCAATATATCATTCAATTAACTTCAGTCTGTCAATAACAAAAACAGCTCCTCCAATAGCAAAACACAGAGAGCTACGTCTAGGCTTGCTTTCGTTATACGAATAAATTATGGCGACTCGGCTCTTATCTTTTACACTCTTCTCTTCCTCTAAACCTCAGGTGTGTTACGCTTCCTCTTTTCTCCCCATCTCTCTCTATCATTCAGTAATAACTTCCTGGCGATGCATTTTCAGGTGCCATTAGCAACTCTGTCTCATATCCTGTTCGGAGGTCACCATGGACGGTACTGTAATCCATCTTTGATTCTTTGTTTTTTCTTCATTCTGCTCTTACTTACTTGGATTTTGGACTTTCTAAGAAGGACCCGACTGTTTCTTTGCTGTTAATTTTTACCCTCTTCATTGTTCCTGAGCCGTTTTAGGACAGATGGTGTTAAATACCTTAATCGATTATGTTATCTGATGAGTGTTTGTGTTTATGCCAGACTTGAATTACTTTCGATGTGTAACAATTAATGGTAGACTGTTTTTTTTTTGGGTTTCTGCTGCAAACCTTTAAATGGACATGAATAATGAGTGAAATGAACGATTTTGATTGGACAGTATTTAGATTTTGTGAGGAATTTTGCAATGATCTTTTATTCCTTTAGAAGCTCTACTGCTGAGAGAAGCGACCTCATCTTCCTGCTATTGTTTGACATTGTTCAAGCCCAACAACAATTGTTTGTATCAAATTTATTGCCGATTTCGGTTTACATCAAGTTGTCCTTTAAGCACTTTTGTTCTGTGCTCAAACTGGAAAGTTCTCCTCACATCAATCATGAGTTCAGCTAAAATGCGTGACGTCTAATGCTTTAAGGTGTTCCTTGAGATGTTCTTGATTGGGTTGTGAATATGTGAAAAGCTTGTTTCTTGGGATTGGTGTAAATTCTTTTGTCCATTACATCAGTGGCAGTTTTTGTGAGAATCTTAATTCTTTTTTTTTTGTTAGGGATTATTAATGGCATAAATTTTAGTACAAAATATATGCAACATGTAAACCAATTAAACCGAGGATATAAAATATAATTTCTAGAACTAGGGAGCAATCTATAAATGTAGATAGAGGGTTTGTTTAGTCATTTTTCCTTTGTTTTAAATATAATAGTAAACATAGTTTCTCCTCAACCCTCTTTTTCAAATAAATTTATTGTGTGAAGAAATTTCTTGCGTACAGCTTCAGTACTCAAGTGGAAAAGATACGTTGGAATCATGTGGGAGAGTCATCAAATAGGAACCTGATTTACAGATTTAGAACTTTTTGTGCTAGCAGAGGTGCGTGATGAACTGTGACTAATTTCCTGCATGAGTTAAATGCAAACCTATGCTAATTTTTGTCTTTTTTTTATGACTTGGATTTTTTTCCTACTTGCTTATCTCACAAAACAGGAAAAAAGAAATGAATTAAAATCATTCTCTTTCAACCAAGCCTATAGTTAAGGGTGGAGTTCCGTTGCTCAAGCTTGCGACCTAAGGATGCAAAATTCTCAAATCTCTTGCAAGCTACCTTCAAACACCCCCCCCCCCCCCCCATCTATTAATTTAATTTATTACATTGTATATGGGAGGTTGAACTATTTGGTCCGATGAATGCCTCAACAGAAATTTGTTTCATTCTACTCAAATCATTATATACCAGGTCAACTTTGACAAAGAGTCAAAGACATTAAAATGATGAATCTTGTTAAGAAGTCCATATAGATTGACTGAAAAGTGGCCTTCTATATAACCTCAGCAAATATTAGAACCAGAAATGAAACAGAAAGAGAAAATGTATATTGGTTGTGTGTGTATGTATATACCATAATCTCTCTCTCTCTCTCTCAACAAACATTTATATTTGAAGTAACTATAAATACTTTTTTGTCATTAGTCTTTTGTCCACCATTGCTTTGTCTGGATCATGCTTCGAGATTTGAATTGCTCTTTTCCCTGGTGCCTTTGTTGCGTGTAGGGAATGTGGGAGTTCAGTAAATTTTCTTGTATACTCTTCTTGAATAAGAAATGTTTGTAGTGCTTGATTTGGCAGCACAGTACATGCTATTCGTAAGATCCTCATGTAGGATGCTTTTGTCAAGAGCATGCAATCTTTGAACCATGTGGTTAACAATATATTGCTTTTGTGAATTTTATTATTGGAAACCCTAAGCTGTTGGTGCTAATGGCATTTTTTTTATTACACAAACCGCTTGCATTTTGGATATGGGTTATTCTTGTTATTTGAAACAGTTTGCTTGCCATGATAGATCTGGCTGCTAAGAAGTGTGTGCCATGCAACTCAAAGGATCTGCAAGCCATGACTGAAGAAAGTGCAACTGAATTTCTGTTGAAGGTTTGCCATTTGATTTGTGCTTTTTAGTTCTTCATGCAACCTGCTGTTCAACGTGGTATTTCTTAGGTTGCTGGGTGGAATTTGGTGAATGAAAATGGTACACTAAAGCTGAATCGTTCATGGAAAGTAAAGAGTTTTACTAAAGGGCTGGAACTGTTCCAGCTTGTTGGGAACGTTGCTGAAACGGAAGGTATGTACTTGTTGCTGGTGGCTTTCACTGTTACTGATATATGAAATGCCAATGTTTAATATTTACATGAAAATTTTAGTTTTTTTTTTACAGATACGAGTAACAATATATGTTCATTGCAGGTCATCATCCAGATCTTCATCTGGTTGGATGGAACAATATAACAATTGAGATATGGACTCATGCAGTGGGTGAGAACTTTTTGTCAATCACATGACTTCTTTTTTTTCATATTTATTCTGTTACGTATTTACATGCAAGAGATGAATCCAATGCTTTCTACTCTCTCATCACATAGGCCATGTTCTCAGAACTTTCCTTTCTCTCTTTGTTCTAGATGAAATATTCTATCTCTACCTCTTTCTCTGCTGCTTTCTTGTTGCAGTTTTAGTAACATCATATGCCATGAAATTAAATAGAGCACAAATATGAAGATTTTGCTTTTCCAGATTTCTACCTTCTCAATCTCTCAACTGATGATGTTATATGAATTGGGAGAGAGTGTATTATGTGCTTATGAAGTGAAGTGCTTGTACAAATGGGGAAGGACAATTCTGCAAGTTTCTAGGAGTTGAGCTATATTTTCTGCTTTTAATTCCTCTTGAAACTAGGTGCCTGAACAAAGCTGAAAAAGGTTATGCAGAATAGCTACTCATTTATTAAAGTGATTTGTCATTTGTGTCATATTTCTGATTGACATGCACCCAAAGATGCATCTGAATTTCTCCCAAGCAGGCAAACCACACTGGACTCTGAACTTCTGATGGTAGAATCTAGTAAAGTTCAATAAAGAATCTCGCTGTGGGAAACATCAGAAGTTGTGCTGAAGTTGGTCCCACATAGGCCTTCTTTCTTATAAGTTCCTGTTTGTTGCCAAAATAGAGTTCTAATCATGATCCATGCTTTCACAGGTGGACTAACGGAAAATGACTTCATACTTGCTGCTAAGATAAATGGGCTTAACCTGCATCACCTACTGAGAAAGAATGCTTCTGCTTGAGTTGTAAATACAACTGAGACTTCAGGTTTTTCGTTAATAGTCTTATCTGAAGATGTTAGGAAAGCCTTTTTTTTCTGGGTTTCTGTTAAGAGATTTTAAGTTTTGAATCTAGCTCTGCATAACTGGTGACATAGAGGTTTTGCAAACATATATCGTGGTAGTTGTATACACAATCTTAAAGATAAAGATGACTGAGTTGTATAAGAGGTTTGCAACTTCAGGGTTTGTCAGTGGGATTCATCGCGCTTTTGCTATGCAAGCATGTCTTTAAGTGTCCCCCATTTTCCGATATGATC
The DNA here is from genome assembly GCF_951802175.1 of Populus nigra. Taxonomy (NCBI): domain Eukaryota; kingdom Viridiplantae; phylum Streptophyta; class Magnoliopsida; order Malpighiales; family Salicaceae; genus Populus; species Populus nigra. The sequence goes on from NC_084852.1 coordinate 13,701,687, forward strand.
TTCTCTTTTAATGTTTTGCAACCCCTTCCACCCACCACCACCACCACAAAACCCACCCCAAATCCAACTTCATGGCGATGATTATATGGCTCCCTTGGTTTTGAGTTCCACTTGCATTGTAGAAAGTGAACTGGACTATTTTTGCTGTGTGGATTCTTGTTTGTCTCAGTCCACTTCTTTATTACTTTTCTGACTAAGCATTACATCTGCCTCATCTCATGGAAGTGGACATTTCTCTGAAATTAGTGGACATTACAAGGTCATGCCCGTGCCTTCTATCACACCCAAACTGGCATTAATGTGGATAACGAACCAGCAAACAAAATGTTGTGAAGATTGTTAGAACGGAAAATGAGCAGTACAAGTGAGGAAGGTTATCACACAAATTTATTTTCGAGTAAAAATATTTTTTAAAATAATAATAATTATTATTATAATACCAAATACTATGAAAGTTGAGTTGGTTGAGCTTTTCAATTAAATGACTGGTCTAAAGATTACACCGTCCACTCCCCTATTTGAAGCTGATTTTCTGTACGTGTCGCTAACTGGAAAAAAAGGGGCCAAAATGCGTCTTCCTGCACTATCAGTCCCGAGTCTCCAAACAAAATAGGAGGTACAATTAAATTAGATCGTGTTTCAGGGAAGTCAGTCTTTTTTGTTTTAAAAATATATTAAAATAATATATATTTTTTACTTTAAAAAAATTATTTTTGATATTAGAACATTAAGATAATTTAAAAATAAAAAAATAAATTAAAATAATTTTTTTTTTTAAAAAAACAATTTTATATGGTAAAAACAAATATGCTTGGAGGGGTTAATGGCTAGATTTGCATTCAATTGTTTTTTTGAGTAAAATATGTGAGGTCCTATACTATTAGTCAAATTGCAAAAAGCTCCTCGACAAAATTATTCAGCATAATCAATCTTTGAACAAATCAAGGGTAAAATTGGATCCTCTTGTTAACCGAGGTTAGGTTTTTATATGATGTTGGTTAGGTGAAATCATGTGCCTAGCACGTGACATTTCCAAGCTCTATCCTCTGTTCAATGGCCTTCCGGACAGAACATTTCATTTAACAATTACTAACTGACACGTTTTAAGGACAACGTTATCAAACATCAAAAATCACATCCCAATCCCATATTTCCTCTGCACAGTCCACTTGAAAGAATCTAACATCCTACGAATTCACAGGAGTCGAGTCTTCAAGCTCCAAAGGAGGAGGCCAGGATTGAATGATCCAAAAGCCAAAGATCCTCTGCCCTAGAACGAATGAGAGTATCATCAGGTTAACTTAGACCTAAATCATTTCTAGCTGATTTTCAACAACATGGTATATTTTCTGGATGTTGATTTCAAAATTTAAACTTAGAAGAGACAAACCTCCTTAATCAGTAGATAGCATCTCAGAAACAACTAGCTATATGATTTCCTTCCGTAAGAATTAATAGATATTTAAGTTTTCAAGTCCACACTTCTTTCTTTTCTTTTCCATGTTGATATTTATTGCAGTCGAGTCATTAGCAGATCCCCTTGTTCATATAAATCTTGAAATTTCTTTGTGCTGTATATCTTGATTTTTTTATTTTTTTTTTGTTTCTTTCTATTCTTGCTTTTGCTTGAGGTTCTTCGTTTAACATCTTGCTCTGACCTGCGATACGAATTAGGATATATAAATACATCTCAGATTTACTTTAATCAAGTTGATGTGGAATACCAGCAACAATCTATTGCACGCATGATCTATTATTGGGACAAGCTCAGAAATCCGAACCCTCTTGCCTTGCCTTTGATTGCTCCATACCTAGCTTTTCAGCCTGTATGGATTCCAAGCTCTTTTTCTTAAGATTTGGATACCACATGCACAAAGCCAACTTTTTTCAATAAATTTACCATAATAGATTTGATTGCCAGCATAAAAGATATGTTCGATCTCTTGATTCATTCCTGAACAGTTCAACTGAATATATATAACATACAACGAATCCAAAAACAAACGAAAATCCACCACCTTCACCGCAATTTGCTAATAACCCTCCTGAATCAGTATGCCCCTTTTCCATTCTATTATTTTACAGCATTTCGGCACCCCTTTGCTCTTTATCCACATTAGTGCCAATAACCATGTTTGCTTCATTGCTAAGGCAAAGAAATGCATCCTCTATGTAAACGAGATCTAATCTTGAAAAGGGTTGTCTGTTGTGTCCCCTGATCAATCAGCTGACAAGATCTGACAATGATACCTGAATAAATAACATAAATTGACCCAACTTACAGTCTGAAGTCTGAACAGGCAAAACATTTATTCATAAATCCAGGCAACATGGTCAAGACTTCCAACCACTGAACATTAATTAAAAAAATTCCAATCAATTTGAATCAATGACTGGCTAATGAAATAATACTGTTGTCAAAAAACTTAGATATACAAAGTATAAACAGTTGTGATGTGTTTGTACAGAAATGATTGAATGAAGCAATTTATGTTCTGCAAGCAGCCTTAAATTAGATTCAATATCTGGACCTGCATTTACACCAGACTTGAAGAGCATGAAACACGGTTTCCTTTGTTTATGCACACAATTCTAATGAACTCATAACACTCCTGATATGCTTTTCCTTCCTGCTTGTCCATTTGTCATGCATCATAATTCTAATGAACTCATCCCCAAGCGCAAGCCTCTTCAAGACCAAAACCAAATCCATTATGGTTAAGGGAATCAATGACATATACTCTTTGATCACACGAGCAATGCATTTTTAGGAGATAATTACTTTATTGTGAAAAAGGTATCGCGTGGTAAGGAGAGAAATGTAGATATCAACATACTCAACTCTTACGACCATCATTGCAGAGAGTTTAGAGTTGATCATCTCACTTTTTTTTGTCTTTTAAGAAAATCAAGGATGTTTCACCAAGAGCAGCATGGTTTGAATAGAAATGATGATGAAAATTGTTATTCATAATCTCTCACATTTGAATGAAGTACTGAATTCAATACATGGAATTGAACAGAGGCTTATTGTTACAGTGTTATCATATTAGAATTCAAATCATGCCTTTGATTCTCCATGGTGGACACGCAGCTACATTCACAAGAATTTGAAGTGATTCCCTAAAGGCATGGCAGATGGAAAATCAAAATTTGAAGTAGGATTGTCTCCATAAGTTCAAATATTGGTTGTAATAGTAGGGTAAAAAACGACAGGATAGAAACAATTCATTTTATGGCAGCATTTTAGATACATTCAACAGGGAAAATACTGAGTAGATCCAGTGCACTACGATCTCTTCTTCATATTCATATGGGATCCACAGGATGCATGAGAAGGAAGGGAGCAAAACATTGGGTATATAGAAAAGTTTTCTATGTGAAACATTTTCCAGTTGGTTGGTTGTCATGACTAGTGAGCAAAGGATCTTCATCAACACCTCGTGAAACATTTGCTTGTTAGTTGGTTGTCATGACTAATGCGTAAAGGATCTTAATCAACACCTAATTATGAGCTTTTCCTATGCAAGTCACGCAGCAATTTGTGAAAGATGTAATGCTCAGGACCAAATCTTAACAAATTGAACACAATATTGGCAAAAGCCAAATTCTTCCCTGGGATAATTTTATGAGCAAGACACATCCTATAGGTGAAGAAAAGAATTTCAGGGCTTCACTGATCAAATTCATTTTTGGAAATTGGATTCTCAAACAATTCTTCCACCATGGGCCAGTTCATTTCAAACAAATATTACAACAGTGGTATCCCTATTGGGTTCCAATTTTCAGCTCAAACCACAGCTACATTATTCAGGTGCAATGCAATCAGGCTGCATCCTCTTTTAGATATTCCGAACTATCTAGATTTTCCCACATCCTAATAAATTAAGGAGCTAGAGTAAAGCTACCATTCAAGAAAGCATTTTTAACGAACAAGCATTAAGCAAGTTACCTCAAGAGATATATCTGATCCTCATTTTGACACAGGCTTTTGCAAAAGTGCAGTCAAGTAAACCTCCTCATTCTTCAAGCCACTAGCATCAGTTTTATTCCCAACTGCCCACTTCACCTTCTTGTAACCCAATTTCCCAATCAAAGGTCCAAAAACCTTATCAAGATCCATTCGTTTACAAAAGAAGTGATCAAACCACAAATACCCACCGCCCCTCAACACTCTATCAACATCATAAAACAAAAACTCCATCATTGTCAAAGGTATCCACCTATTCACTGCATGCGCACATCTGACCAGATCCACCACCCCATCAAAAACCGGCAACCTCTGCTGCAATGGCACATGAAGTGGCACTAAGCCTCTCATTGCCACCACTTCATTATTGGGCACATTGAAATTCATTGTTGTAGTGACAACAGTCACATTGTACTGCTTCATTCTAGCTGCAAAAGTACCAGTAGCACCACCAATATCAATACCAAGTCTAATAGCAGAATTGGCTGTTTTTGCTACTTGTAGCAACTGTGGGACTGGGAGATCCAACTCAGTCTTGTAAGTCATAAACTTGGAGATCTCAGTGTTTAGATCAAAGCCAAGACCTGGGCTTTTCTTGGCCAGGCAAGAAAATGACTTGCAAGAAGGATACTTGTTCCAGATTACATTTGAGTCAAGAAACGAGGAAGGGAAAGGGTTACGAGGAAGAGAAGATGGAGGTTTTGGTGGGGTTTTGGAGAAGCATCGACGGCGAGGTAGAGGGTGGCAGCCATGGAGGATTAAAGACTCAGCAAGAAGATCAGAGTCAAGAGGGCAAAGAGAATAAGGAGTGTAGGCCATGTACTTGTGTAGAAGATCAGGGTGGTTATGGCAAGAAGAAGCTATAGGTGAGAGGTGTGAATAAAGGAGGAGATCTTGAGGGATGGAGGGTTTGGTAGAGGTGGGAGATGGGGTAACGGAAGGTGGTTGGTGGCGCGTGAGATGGCTGATGGTGGCGCGTATGGTGTTGAGTTGGTGGAGGAGGTGGTCAGGGACTGGTTGTTGAGTTGGGGGCTTGGGAGATTGAAGAGTGGAGGAAAGATGGTAGAGGGAGAGGATGTTGGTGGCCACCATGGCTAGGAGAAGCACTAAGTTCAAGCCCATGGAGAAACCCATGATTTCTTGCTTTCTTGCTAACTGCAACTGCTGCTAGCTCCTATGACTGTATATGTCTTGCTAAGTGAAGCTCAGTGTAGTGTTAGTTGACCAGTGGAGCGAGTCATAAGTTGTTTTGTAGTAAAAGAGTAGAGCTATCCGGTCTGTTTGGGAGGGTAGATATGATTTTTGTATTAAAATATATTAAAATAATATTTTTTTTATTTTTAAAAAATTATTTTTAAAATCAGTATATTAAAATAATAAAAATATATTAAAAATTTAATTTTTTTTTTAAAAAATTTAATTCTTTGTGGAACCAAATTTCCACCGCGTTCCCAATCGATGCTGCGTGCATTCTGTTGGCGATGATCAAATTTGTGGCCGTTGAATAAGAAATGTGTGGTTCCTCCTCCTGATTAATGTTTCGAATCACATGAAATTATTCGGAGACACAAAAGTTGAGGGCTACTCGCTTTTTCCGTGAGGGGAACACATGAAGGATTTGACGGCTTACATCATGTCGGGTGAGGTTCTCAATACATATATATATATATATATATATATATATATATATATATATATGTATGTATTAAAAATTAAAATATTATTTTGATGTTTTTTCAAAAAACAAATTTAAAAATAATTGTTACAATATTTTCAAACAGCTTTTAAAATCTTGGAGAGCTACCATAATAAAAAAAAATAATATATTTTACTGAGTTGCGTTGATAATAACAATGTAATTTACTAGTGTTTGTTATTGTGGATTTTTAAAAAAAATTGTATTTTTGTAGTTTTAAATTATTTTTTAATGTGCCTTTTGTTGTGTGTTGATATTAAAAATAAAATTTAAAAAATAAAAATTATTTTGATGTATTCAATTTTTTTTTAAAAAGTAGCTTATATTAAATTTCCAAATAAACAATTAGTTGATTATGGTAACATAAATCATTTTTTTATATTTAATTATGTCATTAAAATTAATAACATTTCAAATAAATTTTATCATTACATTTCCTAACCAAAATTATCTCTTCCCGCATTAACATTAATAATGTATTAGATTTATTTTATTTGTTTTTTATTTTTAATATTTATCTATTTTTTAATAAGTTATATAGATTTAAATGAAATTTACTAGTGACATGATAATTCAGTTTCTTGTCCATAGATCAATTGTTTCAGTAACACTTCAATTACTAGAACTAAAAAGATATTTCATAATACAAACATCTTTATAAATCTTGTCAAGTTAATTCAGAGAATCAAAGATGAAACAAGAGATAGAGATAATTATTTTCTTTCAAAGTATAAACTTATGTCTTCATATGGGCTATGACTTTATATATATAAGTAGAGGAAGTAGTTAATTCCTTTAGTAACTCCTCTAAATATTTAGACTAAGCACATTCTATTCTGGGCGGACCAGGTCTAACCCAGTAACCAACATCTCTCACTCGCTCATGAAGGACTGGATCTATCTAATATATTATAGTTCAAACTTGTACAAGAATTTCATACTTGACGAATAGACTATGCGACCTGAAACACACAGTGAAAGGAGCTCCAATATATAAACCTAACATAAGCTATATAAGATAAATCAACCTCATAATTTTTTTTTAGTTTAACGTGGGTGTCCGAGTCAGCTTGCGCGCACCTCGACTAATCCCACGGGCCCTGAAGTTAACGACCATGTAAGCCTCCAGTGGCCATCATATGAGCAACCACAGGGCTCGAACCTGAGATAAATAAATCAACCTCATAATTAGTTACTCTTTAAAGTGTACTAATATACCCCAAGCATTTTTAATTACACATAACTAAATATAATTCAATCCTTCAAGAATTTCATACTCAATTCATCTTTACAATTACAAGTATTCTAAATCTTATCAAATTTATTCGAGTGATATGATCCCGACCGATGAATACAAGTAACAGATGTAGAATTAAAATTATTTTTTCTTTCACTATCATATCAATCAGATCTGAATTAACTCGCTTTCCTAGAAGTATTTATTTAAGTCGAATCATTCCATGACCATAGAATATACTCCTAAAGTAGCGATCATTTATACATCATCTCATGATATAGTCAAAAGTTACAAAGGGTAAGATATTGAGATCTTATACATGATCTCCAAAACTCACATAATAAAGAAACAAGGATCTATTTTTTTATTTTTGTAATGGTATTAGCACATATGGTATTAAATACATGTTATAATGGAGCTTACTCTTTTCTTATATGAAAACAAAAAGTGTATGTCGTTGCTTTCTTTATTAGAGAAAATACACCATACGAATCTTAGTCTTGTCGCCAAAAAACATAGACTTCTGTTGCGATGTCGCGGTCGTACAAATTAATTACCCTAGCTTCAAACACAACACACAAGATAGTATAGAGCAAGCAAGGGGTCGATCCCACGAGGAAGATTCAAGTCAGATTTTTATGCTAGATGATATGCAATTTGGGGGGGGGGGGGGTTGGACGTTATCTAGGCTAAAGCAAAAGAAAACAGAAAACTATCAAACTAAATTTAATAAAATCAGAAAATTATCAAGAGAACAAACCTTGGTCACAAGCACACATCCACCTACAGAAATCAGAACTGATCATGGAAACGAAACATCAATTTATATTCTGAATATTTATCTCTTCTTAACATTGGTTAGTTAACGGATCCGCCGTATAACTAGCCCTAACCATCAAACAACCACAGTGTCCGCACTAGTAATTTAATTCAATGGCAGCCTTAAGAACTAGATAAGTTGATTAATCAAGAAAACATAACTGTCCGCAGTCTATGTTTGATTTGATTGAATGTTCTCCCTAAGATTAATAACGTAGATCCGCCACAATTATTAAACTCAGTTGCTTCACAAGTTCATATACCACAACTCCGGTTTTGATATCAAACTTAACAATAGATTGTCTACAATAATAACTCAGAGTCCGCTCTAGCAATTAAAATAAACAATCATAGGAAAAATAAGCATAGGAGAACAAACATATTCATCATATAAACTGAAAAGAAAAGGTAAAATAAATCTCACAGTTCTTGAAATCCGAAGGTTTCCGTGTCCTTGCAACCAAGAAAAAGTGTTTAGCCTTGCATGTTTGTTGAACAACTAATCAAAAAGAAGAAAGAATGCATAATTTAGGGTTTCTTAGAGGAAGGGGGCGTTTTTCTCTCCTTGGCTGGCTGCTCCCCTTCTCTTCTCTCATTCTTTTTATATCCTAGGAAACCCTAGGTCTCTATTTTACAAAATAGTCCTCCATTAAGTAGACTGTTTACATTTAAGTACTTCAATAACTATTTTCCTAAAAAGGAGAAACAGCCTTGCATGAAATCTTCAAGCTTTGATTTAGAGGAGCTAAATTGCTGAAATAAAAACTTGGATATCGGTTTAAATGCTTCGGAATGTCATTTGGACTCGTTTCTTCACGAAACCTGTTTGCTGGCAGAATTCAGATGTCATCTTTGAAAAATCATATCTCCCTCATATGACATTGTTTTTGGCTGAAAGTTTGAGCGTTTATATAACTTTGAGTCATGAATCCAACAAAATTGAGTTTGCATCAATTGGACTTCTGTAGCTCCAGATATTCAAGTTGGAATGGCCAAAGGTCAACACTGGCAGATTGCGAGATTTGACTTTGAAGGCTGCGATTTCCATGCTCTTCCTTATTTTATTTTCTTGCCTTAGATGTCCAGAAAGGTATGGATGTTACCTTTTTAATTCCACTGGAATCACTTCATTTCAACCTCTAGAGCTCACGCTCTGCACAAAACATCGACTGAAGGTCAAATCTGCCAATTATCTCCAATTTACTCCTTTTTGCATCTTTCATCCAAAAGTGCCTTCAAAACATAAAATAAAGAATATCAAGGCATTTTATATATAAAACATAGGCAAAACACTAGTTAAATGTGGGTGAAACTATTGAATAATATGGTTGCATCAAATACCCCCACACTTACCTCTTGCTCGTCCTCGAGAAAGGATAGGTAAAACCAAATTGAAGTTAAATTAAATGAAATCACTATGACTAATCTTCTAATCTCCCATCAATATCCAAGAATATATGCATTATAAACAAGAACACAATTAAGAAGGATAAAGAGTATAAATTTTTATGAATTTATTTACATGCAAACTTCAAAACTTAATTAATCGTCGGGATTTAAATGAAATCTATGCCATGCCAAAATGATAGGTCCTCTCATTGATATACACTCCAACACTCATGTGTTTAGGGCTTATGTGTTTAAATCTCTCAAATTCAATCAATGAATATGTTCTACTATAAGCTTGCTCTTCAATCTCATCTCCATTAATAACATATTACAAACAATGCATGAATCAAAAGGTCTTATTTTCTGGTTGTAATGGGGCTAAGGTAAAGGTGAGGTAAAAGAGAGTAAAAGAAAAAGGTTTAAACCAAAGAAAGTAGAGCATTCTGAAAAATGATATTTCAAACAAGATATTCCATCGAAGCACATAAATTTTCCATCTTTAATCACCAATGCTTAACTTCTTTTGATTTCAAGCTTTTTCAATATAAAATCTTAAGAACATAAAGGAACACTTTTTTCTTTTTTCTTTTTCTCTTTTTTTTTTTTTTTTTTTTACCTTTGGCAACTTTGCCCATCTTTTCATCAAACATCACTTCTTCTTTCTTTTCACATAATTTCCAACCATAATTCCATGAAATATCACTAGTATATGCTCTACTAATCCTTGGCCAAGGGAAAAGGAAAACATATATAAAGTTAAGGCTTATACATGGATAAAGCAAAGAAAAGATAAACAAGCTCAAAAGGGGTTTACTAAGGATAATATGCTTTAGGTTGGCTTTTTGGCTCAAATGGTTAAAATTCTTAATGCCTTTATCATCTTCATGTATGTATGTAATATGAATGTAATCTCAACAAGATATGAAGCAAGTTCTAAAGATACATATCATTGAAAGAAGGCACAATCAAAGAATATAATGTTGAAGGCTCAAAAGCTTGCATTGGTATAACACTATAAAGTCAACATGGCATATTCTCAAAGTCAATCCCTAAACCAATTAAACCTTAAAACTTGCATGCACACTCCTTCATTCGATTTATATCTTCATCTATCTCAACTAATTCTCATACATAATACTCATATTCTCAAAAACCAATGGGAGTTCAAAAGATCAAACATAATTTTTTTTTTATTTTGAAAAATAACAAAGAAAACCAAAATTAGAAAACCAACATTCTCCCAATACCCCCACACTTAAAACATAACATTGTCCTCAATGTTAAAATAAAAGAAAAGGAATATTGGAGAATGACAAAAATAAAGTAAAATGCGAAAAATAAAAGACAAGGGAAAAAGAAAGCAAATCTGTTTTTTTTTTGTGCTGGGTTGCCTCCCAGTAAGCGCTTTTGTTTTATGTCATTGGCTCGACATGTTGCATGCTTATTCTTCATAGATTGGTTCAGCTAACTCCGCAGAAGCGGTGAGTTCTATCGTCCAACCTTCATAGAAGGGTTTCAAGCGATGCCCATTGACCTTGAGTACTTTGTTGGTTTCTAAACTTGTAATTTCAACTGCACCATAAGAAAAAACATTAGAAACAACAAATGGTCCAATCCAACGAGAGCGTAACTTTCCAGGAAAAAGTTTCAAACGCGAATGATAAAGAAGGACTTTGTCTCCAACATTAAACTCTTTTCTTGTAATCATTCGGTCATGGAGACTCTTAGTCTTTTCTTTATAAATCCTTGCATTCTCGTAAGCATCATTTCGAATCTCTTCCAACTCTTGCAATTGCAACTTTCTTGCAATCCCAGCAGCATCATAATCCATGTTACATTTTTTAATGGCCCAAAAAGCTTTGTGTTCAAGCTCCACCGGTAGATGACATGCTTTTCCATAAATCATCCTATAAGGTGACATTCCTATAGGTGATTTGTAAGCAGTCCGATAAGCCCAAAGTGCATCACCAAGTCGTAGACTCCAATCTCGCCGGTTAGGTTGCACTGTCTTCTCCAAAATGGACTTGATTTCTCGATTTGAAATTTCAGCTTGGCCATTCGTTTGAGGATGGTATGCTGTGGAAGTTCGATGAGTCACATGATATTTGCGTAACAATGCTTCCATTGAACGATTGCAAAAATGAGTTCCACGATCACTAATGATAGCTTTAGGGATTCCAAACCTGTCAACTATGTGAGTCCTGACAAAATCTAAAACAACCTTAGCATCGTTAGTTCGTGTGGCTTTCGCCTCAATCCATTTGGACACATAATCAACAACAAGAAGGATATAAAGATTGCCAAAAGAAGAAGGAAATGGACCCATAAAATCAATACCCCAAACATCAAAAATTTCACTCACAAGAATATTTGTTAAAGGCATTTGATTCTTGTGAGTGATATTACCTGTTTTTTTAGCATTTTTCACATGATTTGCAAAAATGATATGCATCCTTAAAAATAGAAGGCCAATAAAAACCACTTTCAAGTACCTTGTGGGCCGTTCTTTTTGCTCCAAAATGCCCACCACAAGAATGAGAATGACAAAAGGTAAGAATGGAATGAAATTCATCTTGTGGTACACATCTCCTAACTACTTGATCCACACAAAATTTCCACAGATAAGGAGTATCCCAAAAACAATATTTAGCATCAGCTCGTAACTTGTCTTTTTGGGATGTAGACAAACCTGGAGGGAATTCTTTGGTGACTAAATAGTTCACCAAATCAGCATACCATGGTCTTGTAGAGGAATGTAACACATACAACTGCTCATCGGGGAATGTCTCTCTTATTGTTTCGGTTTGTATATCCTCAATCCTTAGTCGGCTCAAGTGATCAGCCACATGATTTTCGGCACCTTTTTTGTCTTTGATCTCAAGATCAAATTCTTGTAAAAGCAAGATCCACCTAATCAATCTTGGTTTGGACTCCTTTTTCTTCAAAAGATACCTTAAAGCTGCATGATCAGTAAAAACAATGACTTTTGTACCAAGTAGATATGACCTAAATTTTTCAAGAGCAAACACCACTGCAAAAAGTTCCTTCTCAGTTGTATGGTAATTGCATTGTGCACCGTCCAACATGCGGGAAGCATAGGCGATAACATGCAAATTCTTCCCAATTCTTTGCCCAAGGACAACCCCTACCGCATAGTCACTTGCATCACACATTATCTCAAAAGGCTCATCCCAATTTGGTGGTTGGATGATAGGGGCAGATGTGACACGCCTCTTAAGCTCATCATGGGCATCTTTACATGCTTGATCAAACACAAAATCCACTTCTTTGGCTAATAGTTTGCACAAGGGTGCTGTAATCTTTGAGAAATCTTTAATAAAGCGTCGATAGAAACCTGCATGGCCAAGAAAAGAACGAATTTCCCTCACGCAGGAGGGGTAAGGCAATGATGAAATAACGTCTATTTTAGCTTTATCAACCTCTAATCCACGTGAAGACACAACATGCCCAAGAACTATTCCTTGTTCTACCATAAAATAACACTTCTCATAGTTTAAGACAAGGTTAGTTTCAATGCACCTTTTCAAGATCAAAGATAAATTTTCTAGACATTTATCAAAAGAATCACCATACACCGTGAAATCATCCATGAAAACCTCAATTATTCTTTCAACATAGTCAGAAAAAATACTCATCATGCATCTTTGAAAAGTTGCAGGTGCATTACAGAGACCAAAGGGCATTCTCCTATATGCATATGTACCAAATGTAGTCTTTTCTTGATCCTCAGGATTAATAACAATCTGATTGTATCCACTATATCCATCAAGAAAGCAATAAAAAGACTTACCTGCTAGGCGTTCAAGCATTTGATCCATGAATGGTAATGGAAAATGATCTTTGCGTGTAGCAAGATTTAGCTTTCTGTAATCAACACACATTCTCCATCCACTCGAGATGCGAGTAGGAATGAGCTCATCATTTTTGTTTTTCACCAACGTGATTCCGGTCTTTTTAGGCACCACATGGATTGGCGCAACCCATTTACTGTCCGTGATGGGATAAATGACTCCTGCATCTAACAGTTTTAAAATTTCAGCTTTCACTACCTCCATCATAGGCGGGTTCAACCTCCTTTGCATTTCCCTTGTTGGTTTCACATTGTCCTCCAATAGTATGTGATGCATACACATTGAGGGACTAATGCCCTTGATGTCAGCTAAAGTCCATCCAATGGCCGTCTTGTGATCACATAACAATTTCACAAGTTTTTCCTCTTGCGTATTTGTCAAACCTGATGCTATAATAACGGGAAGTGTATTGTTGTCGCCAATGAATACATACTTCAAATTATCGGGCAAAGGTTTCAATTCTAACTCGGGTGCCTGTAAAATAGATGGCAAAAGCTTTTTATGTGAGAGTACTAAATCAACAAAGACATTACCATGGGGAACAGTTTGCAATGATTGCAAAGCCAATGCTGATTCGTGCACGTTTTGGGGAACACATATGTGCCTCTCCATCTCTTCTATCTCGGTAAAATCATAGCCATAGCTCAAAGCTACGCTTAATCCATCCTCACAATTAAAATAAAAAACTTGCTGCACACACTTATCAACTTGGTCATAGCATGTGATAGAATAAACATTGCTATAAGGATATTTCATTGCATCATGAAAATTAAATTCAATCTTTTCATCTCCTACTTCCATAGACAAAGTATCCTTACCACAATCTATCCTTGTATTGGCAGTTTTCAAGAATGGTCTCCTAAACAATATAGGAGTGTTGTTTGATGAATCACAAGAATCATGTTCCATATCAAGAATATAAAATTCGCATGGAATGACCAAACTATCAATCTTAACTAGGACATCTTCTATCACACCAAGTGGGTAAACAAAACTACGATCCGCAAGTTGTATTACAATGCTAGTTTTATTCAAAGGCTCAAGACTAAGAGAATCATAAACATGTTTGGGCATAACACTAATGGATGCATCTAAATCGCATAAAGCTCTTTTAAAACTAGCATTACCAATAACACATGGGATAGTAAACGCACCTGGGTCTTTTTGTTTCAAAGGCAGATTCTTTTGAACAACGACAGATACAACTTCACCCATACTTACCGTTTCATGACCTTTCAGTTTGAAAGCTCTCTTAGTAGTACACAACTCCTTCAAGAATTTTGCATACTTGGGAATTTGCTTGATAGCATCAAGCAAAGGAATGTTGAGTTCTACTTTCTTGAAAACCTCTAAAATCTCTTTTTCTTTGTCCTCTTTCTTTGACCTAGAAGAACTCACAGGAAAGGGTGGAATTGTTTTAAAACTGGAAGTCATTGATTGAGGACTTACCTTTAGAGTGTTGGTCGTGGTTTCAATTTGTGAAGGAGAAGGATGTTTCTTTTTTGTACTCAATTCAGTTTCTATCTCTTCTTCTTCCTCCATCTCAATTTGTTTCGACCTTTTCTCTTCAAGTTCTTTCCCACTTCGCAGCATGATCGCACTAACATTCTCTTTTGGATTCAATGCTTGGGAGGGCAATTTTCCATTCATTTGTGCTTCCAATTTCCCCACACTTGAAGCTACTTGCCCCATTTGCTTCTCCAAGTTGTGAATACTTGACCTTGTTTCCTGTTGAAAAGACATGACATTTTGTTGCAAGGTCACAGTGTTAGAAGCCAAAGTTTTCATCATCTCACGAAGATCATCACTGGATGACGACCCCATAACATTGGAGTTTGTGAATGAAGGGGGTTGTCTTGCTTGATAATTCTGTTGGGGCTGAAATCCATGGGGATGGAATTGTCGGCCTTGATTGCCTTGTTGAGGCTGGTTCCCATACCGTAGGTTGGGATGATCTCTCCATCCAGGATTGTACGTGTGGGAAAAAGGATCATACTTACGCTGAGGTTGTCCATTGAATGCTCCATCAACTGCATTAGCTTGTTCAATGTAATCTTCTTGCATTGTTGGGCACATATCTGAAGCATGTCCTTGTAAGGAGCATATGCTACAAACTTTCACCTGCTGTACATTGCCACAAGCCAAAGAACGCACAAGAGAAGTAAGATCATTAACTTTATTCTCAAGGTTAGAAATACTTATCTCATTTACTCGTTTATTTGCAAAGTCTCCACGAGTGCCAAACTGTTTCGAGTTGGCTGCCATGTTTGAGATCAATTGGCGTGCAGCCTCGGGTGTCTTATCTACCAATGCCCCTCCACTTGCAGCATCAATGATACTACGGTCAGTAGGCATCAATCCTTCATAGAAATATTGAATGAGTAGCTGATCGGGTATTTGATGATGAGGGCATTGAATGCACAGTTGCTCAAATCTTTCCCAATACTCGGAAAGTGTCTCTCCATGAGATTGTCGAATCCCACATATTTCTTTCCTTATGTTGGCAACTCGAGATGCTGGGAAATACTTCTCAAGGAAGATCTTCTTCATGCCATTCCACGTTCCAATTGAACCTGGGAGAATGGAGAAAAGCCATACCTTTGCTGCCCCTTTTAAAGAGAAAGGGAAAGCTTTCAACTTAACTTGTTCTTCATCAACTCCATTCGGTTTCATGCCAACACAAACCATATGGAATTCCTTGAGATGAGTATGAGGATCTTCTCCTGCAAGACCATTGAAAGTTGGTAGCAAATGTATAAAACCAGATTTGAGCTCAAAGTTTACATTATTGTCGATGTTTATGCACAATGGCTGATTTTCCACGTTAGGAGAAGCATGCTCCTTGAGTGTTTGTTGTCGTGCAACAGCCATGGTGTTAAGGCGAGCTTCCTTTCGTAACCTGCGTAAAGTTTTTTCTATTTCGAGATCCAAATGCACTTGAATTTGATTAGTAGAACGGGTTACTGGCATAAATCATCAAGAAAATTCAAAATAAACCAACCACACAAGAGATCGAAAACAATGCAAATTGTACGAAAATCCTACAGTAGAAAACAAAAACTGCCTAAAAACCCTAGAAAACAACGGAATTTGGCCTCGATAGGTTGGGGCTAGTGGTTTACCACTAGTCCTGTTTAGAACGTCGTTTCCCTTCAGGAAACAAATGGCCGATACCTAATTCCACCAAAAAATCTGTTTTGAACAGTACCGCTGCCGTAATGAACAGTACCGCAGCAAACAAAAATTCTGTTTTTTTTTTTTTTTCAGAAAAAGAAATAACAATCACAGCAAATAAAAATAATAGCACAAGAATCAACTAAAATTACTTCCCCGGCAACGGCGCCAAAATTTGTTGCGATGTCGCGGTCGCACAAATTAATTACCCTAGCTTCAAACACAACACACAAGATAGTATAGAGCAAGCAAGGGGTCGATCCCACGAGGAAGATTCAAGTCAGATTTTTATGCTAGATGATATGCAATTTGGGGGGGGGGGGTTGGACGTTATCTAGGCTAAAGCAAAAGAAAACAGAAAACTATCAAACTAAATTTAATAAAATCAGAAAATTATCAAGAGAACAAACCTTGGTCACAAGCACACATCCACCTACAGAAATCAGAACTGATCATGGAAACGAAACATCAATTTATATTCTGAATATTTATCTCTTCTTAACATTGGTTAGTTAACGGATCCGCCGTATAACTAGTCCTAACCATCAAACAACCACAGTGTCCGCACTAGTAATTTAATTCAATGGCAGCCTTAAGAACTAGATAAGTTGATTAATCAAGAAAACATAACTGTCCGCAGTCTATGTTTGATTTGATTGAATGTTCTCCCTAAGATTAATAACGTAGATCCGCCACAATTATTAAACTCAGTTGCTTCACAAGTTCATATACCACAACTCCGGTTTTGATATCAAACTTAACAATAGATTGTCTACAATAATAACTCAGAGTCCGCTCTAGCAATTAAAATAAACAATCATAGGAAAAATAAGCATAGGAGAACAAACATATTCATCATATAAACTGAAAAGAAAAGGTAAAATAAATCTCACAGTTCTTGAAATCCGAAGGTTTCCGTGTCCTTGCAACCAAGAAAAAGTGTTTAGCCTTGCATGTTTGTTGAACAACTAATCAAAAAGAAGAAAGAATGCATAATTTAGGGTTTCTTAGAGGAAGGGGGCGTTTTTCTCTCCTTGGCTGGCTGCTCCCCTTCTCTTCTCTCATTCTTTTTATATCCTAGGAAACCCTAGGTCTCTATTTTACAAAATAGTCCTCCATTAAGTAGACTGTTTACATTTAAGTACTTCAATAACTATTTTCCTAAAAAGGAGAAACAGCCTTGCATGAAATCTTCAAGCTTTGATTTAGAGGAGCTAAATTGCTGAAATAAAAACTTGGATATCGGTTTAAATGCTTCGGAATGTCATTTGGACTCGTTTCTTCACGAAACCTGTTTGCTGGCAGAATTCAGATGTCATCTTTGAAAAATCATATCTCCCTCATATGACATTGTTTTTGGCTGAAAGTTTGAGCGTTTATATAACTTTGAGTCATGAATCCAACAAAATTGAGTTTGCATCAATTGGACTTCTGTAGCTCCAGATATTCAAGTTGGAATGGCCAAAGGTCAACACTGGCAGATTGCGAGATTTGACTTTGAAGGCTGCGATTTCCATGCTCTTCCTTATTTTATTTTCTTGCCTTAGATGTCCAGAAAGGTATGGATGTTACCTTTTTAATTCCACTGGAATCACTTCATTTCAACCTCTAGAGCTCACGCTCTGCACAAAACATCGACTGAAGGTCAAATCTGCCAATTATCTCCAATTTACTCCTTTTTGCATCTTTCATCCAAAAGTGCCTTCAAAACATAAAATAAAGAATATCAAGGCATTTTATATATAAAACATAGGCAAAACACTAGTTAAATGTGGGTGAAACTATTGAATAATATGGTTGCATCAAATACCCCCACACTTACCTCTTGCTCGTCCTCGAGAAAGGATAGGTAAAACCAAATTGAAGTTAAATTAAATGAAATCACTATGACTAATCTTCTAATCTCCCATCAATATCCAAGAATATATGCATTATAAACAAGAACACAATTAAGAAGGATAAAGAGTATAAATTTTTATGAATTTATTTACATGCAAACTTCAAAACTTAATTAATCGTCGGGATTTAAATGAAATCTATGCCATGCCAAAATGATAGGTCCTCTCATTGATATACACTCCAACACTCATGTGTTTAGGGCTTATGTGTTTAAATCTCTCAAATTCAATCAATGAATATGTTCTACTATAAGCTTGCTCTTCAATCTCATCTCCATTAATAACATATTACAAACAATGCATGAATCAAAAGGTCTTATTTTCTGGTTGTAATGGGGCTAAGGTAAAGGTGAGGTAAAAGAGAGTAAAAGAAAAAGGTTTAAACCAAAGAAAGTAGAGCATTCTGAAAAATGATATTTCAAACAAGATATTCCATCGAAGCACATAAATTTTCCATCTTTAATCACCAATGCTTAACTTCTTTTGATTTCAAGCTTTTTCAATATAAAATCTTAAGAACATAAAGGAACACTTTTTTCTTTTTTCTTTTTCTCTTTTTTTTTTTTTTTTTTTTACCTTTGGCAACTTTGCCCATCTTTTCATCAAACATCACTTCTTCTTTCTTTTCACATAATTTCCAACCATAATTCCATGAAATATCACTAGTATATGCTCTACTAATCCTTGGCCAAGGGAAAAGGAAAACATATATAAAGTTAAGGCTTATACATGGATAAAGCAAAGAAAAGATAAACAAGCTCAAAAGGGGTTTACTAAGGATAATATGCTTTAGGTTGGCTTTTTGGCTCAAATGGTTAAAATTCTTAATGCCTTTATCATCTTCATGTATGTATGTAATATGAATGTAATCTCAACAAGATATGAAGCAAGTTCTAAAGATACATATCATTGAAAGAAGGCACAATCAAAGAATATAATGTTGAAGGCTCAAAAGCTTGCATTGGTATAACACTATAAAGTCAACATGGCATATTCTCAAAGTCAATCCCTAAACCAATTAAACCTTAAAACTTGCATGCACACTCCTTCATTCGATTTATATCTTCATCTATCTCAACTAATTCTCATACATAATACTCATATTCTCAAAAACCAATGGGAGTTCAAAAGATCAAACATAATTTTTTTTTTATTTTGAAAAATAACAAAGAAAACCAAAATTAGAAAACCAACATTCTCCCAATACCCCCACACTTAAAACATAACATTGTCCTCAATGTTAAAATAAAAGAAAAGGAATATTGGAGAATGACAAAAATAAAGTAAAATGCGAAAAATAAAAGACAAGGGAAAAAGAAAGCAAATCTGTTTTTTTTTTTGTGCTGGGTTGCCTCCCAGTAAGCGCTTTTGTTTTATGTCATTGGCTCGACATGTTGCATGCTTATTCTTCATAGATTGGTTCAGCTAACTCCGCAGAAGCGGTGAGTTCTGTCGTCCAACCTTCATAGAAGGGTTTCAAGCGATGCCCATTGACCTTGAGTACTTTGTTGGTTTCTAAACTTGTAATTTCAACTGCACCATAAGAAAAAACATTAGAAACAACAAATGGTCCAATCCAACGAGAGCGTAACTTTCCAGGAAAAAGTTTCAAACGCGAATGATAAAGAAGGACTTTGTCTCCAACATTAAACTCTTTTCTTGTAATCATTCGGTCATGGAGACTCTTAGTCTTTTCTTTATAAATCCTTGCATTCTCGTAAGCATCATTTCGAATCTCTTCCAACTCTTGCAATTGCAACTTTCTTGCAATCCCAGCAGCATCATAATCCATGTTACATTTTTTAATGGCCCAAAAAGCTTTGTGTTCAAGCTCCACCGGTAGATGACATGCTTTTCCATAAATCATCCTATAAGGTGACATTCCTATAGGTGATTTGTAAGCAGTCCGATAAGCCCAAAGTGCATCACCAAGTCGTAGACTCCAATCTCGCCGGTTAGGTTGCACTGTCTTCTCCAAAATGGACTTGATTTCTCGATTTGAAATTTCAGCTTGGCCATTCGTTTGAGGATGGTATGCTGTGGAAGTTCGATGAGTCACATGATATTTGCGTAACAATGCTTCCATTGAACGATTGCAAAAATGAGTGCCACGATCACTAATGATAGCTTTAGGGATTCCAAACCTGTCAACTATGTGAGTCCTGACAAAATCTAAAACAACCTTAGCATCGTTAGTTCGTGTGGCTTTCGCCTCAATCCATTTGGACACATAATCAACAACAAGAAGGATATAAAGATTGCCAAAAGAAGAAGGAAATGGACCCATAAAATCAATACCCCAAACATCAAAAATTTCACTCACAAGAATATTTGTTAAAGGCATTTGATTCTTGTGAGTGATATTACCTGTTTTTTTAGCATTTTTCACATGATTTGCAAAAATGATATGCATCCTTAAAAATAGAAGGCCAATAAAAACCACTTTCAAGTACCTTGTGGGCCGTTCTTTTTGCTCCAAAATGCCCACCACAAGAATGAGAATGACAAAAGGTAAGAATGGAATGAAATTCATCTTGTGGTACACATCTCCTAACTACTTGATCCACACAAAATTTCCACAGATAAGGAGTATCCCAAAAACAATATTTAGCATCAGCTCGTAACTTGTCTTTTTGGGATGTAGACAAACCTGGAGGGAATTCTTTGGTGACTAAATAGTTCACCAAATCAGCATACCATGGTCTTGTAGAGGAATGTAACACATACAACTGCTCATCGGGGAATGTCTCTCTTATTGTTTCGGTTTGTATATCCTCAATCCTTAGTCGGCTCAAGTGATCAGCCACATGATTTTCGGCACCTTTTTTGTCTTTGATCTCAAGATCAAATTCTTGTAAAAGCAAGATCCACCTAATCAATCTTGGTTTGGACTCCTTTTTCTTCAAAAGATACCTTAAAGCTGCATGATCAGTAAAAACAATGACTTTTGTACCAAGTAGATATGACCTAAATTTTTCAAGAGCAAACACCACTGCAAAAAGTTCCTTCTCAGTTGTATGGTAATTGCATTGTGCACCGTCCAACATGCGGGAAGCATAGGCGATAACATGCAAATTCTTCCCAATTCTTTGCCCAAGGACAACCCCTACCGCATAGTCACTTGCATCACACATTATCTCAAAAGGCTCATCCCAATTTGGTGGTTGGATGATAGGGGCAGATGTGACACGCCTCTTAAGCTCATCATGGGCATCTTTACATGCTTGATCAAACACAAAATCCACTTCTTTGGCTAATAGTTTGCACAAGGGTGCTGTAATCTTTGAGAAATCTTTAATAAAGCGTCGATAGAAACCTGCATGGCCAAGAAAAGAACGAATTTCCCTCACGCAGGAGGGGTAAGGCAATGATGAAATAACGTCTATTTTAGCTTTATCAACCTCTAATCCACGTGAAGACACAACATGCCCAAGAACTATTCCTTGTTCTACCATAAAATAACACTTCTCATAGTTTAAGACAAGGTTAGTTTCAATGCACCTTTTCAAGATCAAAGATAAATTTTCTAGACATTTATCAAAAGAATCACCATACACCGTGAAATCATCCATGAAAACCTCAATTATTCTTTCAACATAGTCAGAAAAAATACTCATCATGCATCTTTGAAAAGTTGCAGGTGCATTACAGAGACCAAAGGGCATTCTCCTATATGCATATGTACCAAATGTAGTCTTTTCTTGATCCTCAGGATTAATAACAATCTGATTGTATCCACTATATCCATCAAGAAAGCAATAAAAAGACTTACCTGCTAGGCGTTCAAGCATTTGATCCATGAATGGTAATGGAAAATGATCTTTGCGTGTAGCAAGATTTAGCTTTCTGTAATCAACACACATTCTCCATCCACTCGAGATGCGAGTAGGAATGAGCTCATCATTTTTGTTTTTCACCAACGTGATTCCGGTCTTTTTAGGCACCACATGGATTGGCGCAACCCATTTACTGTCCGTGATGGGATAAATGACTCCTGCATCTAACAGTTTTAAAATTTCAGCTTTCACTACCTCCATCATAGGCGGGTTCAACCTCCTTTGCATTTCCCTTGTTGGTTTCACATTGTCCTCCAATAGTATGTGATGCATACACATTGAGGGACTAATGCCCTTGATGTCAGCTAAAGTCCATCCAATGGCCGTCTTGTGATCACATAACAATTTCACAAGTTTTTCCTCTTGCGTATTTGTCAAACCTGATGCTATAATAACGGGAAGTGTATTGTTGTCGCCAATGAATACATACTTCAAATTATCGGGCAAAGGTTTCAATTCTAACTCGGGTGCCTGTAAAATAGATGGCAAAAGCTTTTTATGTGAGAGTACTAAATCAACAAAGACATTACCATGGGGAACAGTTTGCAATGATTGCAAAGCCAATGCTGATTCGTGCACGTTTTGGGGAACACATATGTGCCTCTCCATCTCTTCTATCTCGGTAAAATCATAGCCATAGCTCAAAGCTACGCTTAATCCATCCTCACAATTAAAATAAAAAACTTGCTGCACACACTTATCAACTTGGTCATAGCATGTGATAGAATAAACATTGCTATAAGGATATTTCATTGCATCATGAAAATTAAATTCAATCTTTTCATCTCCTACTTCCATAGACAAAGTATCCTTACCACAATCTATCCTTGTATTGGCAGTTTTCAAGAATGGTCTCCTAAACAATATAGGAGTGCTGTTTGATGAATCACAAGAATCATGTTCCATATCAAGAATATAAAAGTCGCATGGAATGACCAAACTATCAATCTTAACTAGGACATCTTCTATCACACCAAGTGGGTAAACAAAACTACGATCCGCAAGTTGTATTACAATGCTAGTTTTATTCAAAGGCTCAAGACTAAGAGAATCATAAACATGTTTGGGCATAACACTAATGGATGCATCTAAATCGCATAAAGCTCTTTTAAAACTAGCATTACCAATAACACATGGGATAGTAAACGCACCTGGGTCTTTTTGTTTCAAAGGCAGATTCTTTTGAACAACGACAGATACAACTTCACCCATACTTACCGTTTCATGACCTTTCAGTTTGAAAGCTCTCTTAGTAGTACACAACTCCTTCAAGAATTTTGCATACTTGGGAATTTGCTTGATAGCATCAAGCAAAGGAATGTTGAGTTCTACTTTCTTGAAAACCTCTAAAATCTCTTTTTCTTTGTCCTCTTTCTTTGACCTAGAAGAACTCACAGGAAAGGGTGGAATTGTTTTAAAACTGGAAGTCATTGATTGAGGACTTACCTTTAGAGTGTTGGTCGTGGTTTCAATTTGTGAAGGAGAAGGATGTTTCTTTTTTGTACTCAATTCAGTTTCTATCTCTTCTTCTTCCTCCATCTCAATTTGTTTCGACCTTTTCTCTTCAAGTTCTTTCCCACTTCGCAGCATGATCGCACTAACATTCTCTTTTGGATTCAATGCTTGGGAGGGCAATTTTCCATTCATTTGTGCTTCCAATTTCCCCACACTTGAAGCTACTTGCCCCATTTGCTTCTCCAAGTTGTGAATACTTGACCTTGTTTCCTGTTGAAAAGACATGACATTTTGTTGCAAGGTCACAGTGTTAGAAGCCAAAGTTTTCATCATCTCACGAAGATCATCACTGGATGACGACCCCATAACATTGGAGTTTGTGAATGAAGGGGGTTGTCTTGCTTGATAATTCTGTTGGGGCTGAAATCCATGGGGATGGAATTGTCGGCCTTGATTGCCTTGTTGAGGCTGGTTCCCATACCGTAGGTTGGGATGATCTCTCCATCCAGGATTGTACGTGTGGGAAAAAGGATCATACTTACGCTGAGGTTGTCCATTGAATGCTCCATCAACTGCATTAGCTTGTTCAATGTAATCTTCTTGCATTGTTGGGCACATATCTGAAGCATGTCCTTGTAAGGAGCATATGCTACAAACTTTCACCTGCTGTACATTGCCACAAGCCAAAGAACGCACAAGAGAAGTAAGATCATTAACTTTATTCTCAAGGTTAGAAATACTTATCTCATTTACTCGTTTATTTGCAAAGTCTCCACGAGTGCCAAACTGTTTCGAGTTGGCTGCCATGTTTGAGATCAATTGGCGTGCAGCCTCGGGTGTCTTATCTACCAATGCCCCTCCACTTGCAGCATCAATGATACTACGGTCAGTAGGCATCAATCCTTCATAGAAATATTGAATGAGTAGCTGATCGGGTATTTGATGATGAGGGCATTGAATGCACAGTTGCTCAAATCTTTCCCAATACTCGGAAAGTGTCTCTCCATGAGATTGTCGAATCCCACATATTTCTTTCCTTATGTTGGCAACTCGAGATGCTGGGAAATACTTCTCAAGGAAGATCTTCTTCATGCCATTCCACGTTCCAATTGAACCTGGGAGAATGGAGAAAAGCCATACCTTTGCTGCCCCTTTTAAAGAGAAAGGGAAAGCTTTCAACTTAACTTGTTCTTCATCAACTCCATTCGGTTTCATGCCAACACAAACCATATGGAATTCCTTGAGATGAGTATGAGGATCTTCTCCTGCAAGACCATTGAAAGTTGGTAGCAAATGTATAAAACCAGATTTGAGCTCAAAGTTTACATTATTGTCGATGTTTATGCACAATGGCTGATTTTCCACGTTAGGAGAAGCATGCTCCTTGAGTGTTTGTTGTCGTGCAACAGCCATGGTGTTAAGGCGAGCTTCCTTTCGTAACCTGCGTAAAGTTTTTTCTATTTCGAGATCCAAATGCACTTGAATTTGATTAGTAGAACGGGTTACTGGCATAAATCATCAAGAAAATTCAAAATAAACCAACCACACAAGAGATCGAAAACAATGCAAATTGTACGAAAATCCTACAGTAGAAAACAAAAACTGCCTAAAAACCCTAGAAAACAACGGAATTTGGCCTCGATAGGTTGGGGCTAGTGGTTTACCACTAGTCCTGTTTAGAACGTCGTTTCCCTTCAGGAAACAAATGGCCGATACCTAATTCCACCAAAAAATCTGTTTTGAACAGTACCGCTGCCGTAATGAACAGTACCGCAGCAAACAAAAATTCTGTTTTTTTTTTTTTTTTCAGAAAAAGAAATAACAATCACAGCAAATAAAAATAATAGCACAAGAATCAACTAAAATTACTTCCCCGGCAACGGCGCCAAAATTTGTTGCGATGTCGCGGTCGCACAAATTAATTACCCTAGCTTCAAACACAACACACAAGATAGTATAGAGCAAGCAAGGGGTCGATCCCACGAGGAAGATTCAAGTCAGATTTTTATGCTAGATGATATGCAATTTGGGGGGGGGGGTTGGACGTTATCTAGGCTAAAGCAAAAGAAAACAGAAAACTATCAAACTAAATTTAATAAAATCAGAAAATTATCAAGAGAACAAACCTTGGTCACAAGCACACATCCACCTACAGAAATCAGAACTGATCATGGAAACGAAACATCAATTTATATTCTGAATATTTATCTCTTCTTAACATTGGTTAGTTAACGGATCCGCCGTATAACTAGCCCTAACCATCAAACAACCACAGTGTCCGCACTAGTAATTTAATTCAATGGCAGCCTTAAGAACTAGATAAGTTGATTAATCAAGAAAACATAACTGTCCGCAGTCTATGTTTGATTTGATTGAATGTTCTCCCTAAGATTAATAACGTAGATCCGCCACAATTATTAAACTCAGTTGCTTCACAAGTTCATATACCACAACTCCGGTTTTGAGATCTCAGTGTTTAGATCAAAGCCAAGACCTGGGCTTTTCTTGGCCAGGCAAGAAAATGACTTGCAAGAAGGATACTTGTTCCAGATTACATTTGAGTCAAGAAACGAGGAAGGGAAAGGGTTACGAGGAAGAGAAGATGGAGGTTTTGGTGGGGTTTTGGAGAAGCATCGACGGCGAGGTAGAGGGTGGCAGCCATGGAGGATTAAAGACTCAGCAAGAAGATCAGAGTCAAGAGGGCAAAGAGAATAAGGAGTGTAGGCCATGTACTTGTGTAGAAGATCAGGGTGGTTATGGCAAGAAGAAGCTATAGGTGAGAGGTGTGAATAAAGGAGGAGATCTTGAGGGATGGAGGGTTTGGTAGAGGTGGGAGATGGGGTAACGGAAGGTGGTTGGTGGCGCGTGAGATGGCTGATGGTGGCGCGTATGGTGTTGAGTTGGTGGAGGAGGTGGTTAGGGACTGGTTGTTGAGTTGGGGGCTTGGGAGATTGAAGAGTGGAGGAAAGATGGTAGAGGGAGAGGATGTTGGTGGCCACCATGGCTAGGAGAAGCACTAAGTTCAAGCCCATGGAGAAACCCATGATTTCTTGCTTTCTTGCTAACTGCAACTGCTGCTAGCTCCTATGACTGTATATGTCTTGCTAAGTGAAGCTCAGTGTAGTGTTAGTTGACCAGTGGAGCGAGTCATAAGTTGTTTTGTAGTAAAAGAGTAGAGCTATCCGGTCTGTTTGGGAGGGTAGATATGATTTTTGTATTAAAATATATTAAAATAATATTTTTTTTATTTTTAAAAAATTATTTTTAAAATCAGTATATTAAAATAATAAAAATATATTAAAAATTTAATTTTTTTTTAAAAAAATTTAATTCTTTGTGGAACCAAATTTCCACCGCGTTCCCAATCGATGCTGCGTGCATTCTGTTGGCGATGATCAAATTTGTGGCCGTTGAATAAGAAATGTGTGGTTCCTCCTCCTGATTAATGTTTCGAATCACATGAAATTATTCGGAGACACAAAAGTTGAGGGCTACTCGCTTTTTCCGTGAGGGGAACACATGAAGGATTTGACGGCTTACATCATGTCGGGTGAGGTTCTCAATACATATATATATATATATATATATATATATATATATATATATATATATATATATATATATATATATATATATATATATATATATATATATATATATATATATGTATGTATGTATTAAAAATTAAAATATTATTTTGATGTTTTTTCAAAAAACAAATTTAAAAATAATTGTTACAATATTTTCAAACAGCTTTTAAAATCTTGGAGAGCTACCATAATAAAAAAAAATAATATATTTTACTGAGTTGCGTTGATAATAACAATGTAATTTACTAGTGTTTGTTATTGTGGATTTTTAAAAAAAATTGTATTTTTGTAGTTTTAAATTATTTTTTAATGTGCCTTTTGTTGTGTGTTGATATTAAAAATAAAATTTAAAAAATAAAAATTATTTTGATGTATTCAATTTTTTTTAAAAAAAGTAGCTTATATTAAATTTCCAAATAAACAATTAGTTGATTATGGTAACATAAATCATTTTTTTATATTTAATTATGTCATTAAAATTAATAACATTTCAAATAAATTTTATCATTACATTTCCTAACCAAAATTATCTCTTCCCGCATTAACATTAATAATGTATTAGATTTATTTTATTTGTTTTTTATTTTTAATATTTATCTATTTTTTAATAAGTTATATAGATTTAAATGAAATTTACTAGTGACATGATAATTCAGTTTCTTGTCCATAGATCAATTGTTTCAGTAACACTTCAATTACTAGAACTAAAAAGATATTTCATAATACAAACATCTTTATAAATCTTGTCAAGTTAATTCAGAGAATCAAAGATGAAACAAGAGATAGAGATAATTATTTTCTTTCAAAGTATAAACTTATGTCTTCATATGGGCTATGACTTTATATATATAAGTAGAGGAAGTAGTTAATTCCTTTAGTAACTCCTCTAAATATTTAGACTAAGCACATTCTATTCTGGGCGGACCAGGTCTAACCCAGTAACCAACATCTCTCACTCGCTCATGAAGGACTGGATCTATCTAATATATTATAGTTCAAACTTGTACAAGAATTTCATACTTGACGAATAGACTATGCGACCTGAAACACACAGTGAAAGGAGCTCCAATATATAAACCTAACATAAGCTATATAAGATAAATCAACCTCATAATTTTTTTTTAGTTTAACGTGGGTGTCCGAGTCAGCTTGCGCGCACCTCGACTAATCCCACGGGCCCTGAAGTTAACGACCATGTAAGCCTCCAGTGGCCATCATATGAGCAACCACAGGGCTCGAACCTGAGATAAATAAATCAACCTCATAATTAGTTACTCTTTAAAGTGTACTAATATACCCCAAGCATTTTTAATTACACATAACTAAATATAATTCAATCCTTCAAGAATTTCATACTCAATTCATCTTTACAATTACAAGTATTCTAAATCTTATCAAATTTATTCGAGTGATATGATCCCGACCGATGAATACAAGTAACAGATGTAGAATTAAAATTATTTTTTCTTTCACTATCATATCAATCAGATCTGAATTAACTCGCTTTCCTAGAAGTATTTATTTAAGTCGAATCATTCCATGACCATAGAATATACTCCTAAAGTAGCGATCATTTATACATCATCTCATGATATAGTCAAAAGTTACAAAGGGTAAGATATTGAGATCTTATACATGATCTCCAAAACTCACATAATAAAGAAACAAGGATCTATTTTTTTATTTTTGTAATGGTATTAGCACATATGGTATTAAATACATGTTATAATGGAGCTTACTCTTTTCTTATATGAAAACAAAAAGTGTATGTCGTTGCTTTCTTTATTAGAGAAAATACACCATACGAATCTTAGTCTTGTCGCCAAAAAACATAGACTTCTGTTGCGATGTCGCGGTCGCACAAATTAATTACCCTAGCTTCAAACACAACACACAAGATAGTATAGAGCAAGCAAGGGGTCGATCCCACGAGGAAGATTCAAGTCAGATTTTTATGCTAGATGATATGCAATTTGGGGGGGGGGTTGGACGTTATCTAGGCTAAAGCAAAAGAAAACAGAAAACTATCAAACTAAATTTAATAAAATCAGAAAATTATCAAGAGAACAAACCTTGGTCACAAGCACACATCCACCTACAGAAATCAGAACTGATCATGGAAACGAAACATCAATTTATATTCTGAATATTTATCTCTTCTTAACATTGGTTAGTTAACGGATCCGCCGTATAACTAGCCCTAACCATCAAACAACCACAGTGTCCGCACTAGTAATTTAATTCAATGGCAGCCTTAAGAACTAGATAAGTTGATTAATCAAGAAAACATAACTGTCCGCAGTCTATGTTTGATTTGATTGAATGTTCTCCCTAAGATTAATAACGTAGATCCGCCACAATTATTAAACTCAGTTGCTTCACAAGTTCATATACCACAACTCCGGTTTTGATATCAAACTTAACAATAGATTGTCTACAATAATAACTCAGAGTCCGCTCTAGCAATTAAAATAAACAATCATAGGAAAAATAAGCATAGGAGAACAAACATATTCATCATATAAACTGAAAAGAAAAGGTAAAATAAATCTCACAGTTCTTGAAATCCGAAGGTTTCCGTGTCCTTGCAACCAAGAAAAAGTGTTTAGCCTTGCATGTTTGTTGAACAACTAATCAAAAAGAAGAAAGAATGCATAATTTAGGGTTTCTTAGAGGAAGGGGGCGTTTTTCTCTCCTTGGCTGGCTGCTCCCCTTCTCTTC
Source organism: Populus nigra (assembly GCF_951802175.1). Classification (NCBI taxonomy): domain Eukaryota; kingdom Viridiplantae; phylum Streptophyta; class Magnoliopsida; order Malpighiales; family Salicaceae; genus Populus; species Populus nigra. Next base: position 13,731,344 of record NC_084852.1, read on the forward strand.
TCTCATTCTTTTTATATCCTAGGAAACCCTAGGTCTCTATTTTACAAAATAGTCCTCCATTAAGTAGACTGTTTACATTTAAGTACTTCAATAACTATTTTCCTAAAAAGGAGAAATAGCCTTGCATGAAATCTTCAAGCTTTGATTTAGAGGAGCTAAATTGCTGAAATAAAAACTTGGATATCGGTTTAAATGCTTCGGAATGTCATTTGGACTCGTTTCTTCACGAAACCTGTTTGCTGGCAGAATTCAGATGTCATCTTTGAAAAATCATATCTCCCTCATATGATATTGTTTTTGGCTGAAAGTTTGAGCGTTTATATAACTTTGAGTCATGAATCCAACAAAATTGAGTTTGCATCAATTGGACTTCTGTAGCTCCAGATATTCAAGTTGGAATGGCCAAAGGTCAACACTGGCAGATTGCGAGATTTGACTTTGAAGGCTGCGATTTCCATGCTCTTCCTTATTTTATTTTCTTGCCTTAGATGTCCAGAAAGGTATGGATGTTACCTTTTTAATTCCACTGGAATCACTTCATTTCAACCTCTAGAGCTCACGCTCTGCACAAAACATCGACTGAAGGTCAAATCTGCCAATTATCTCCAATTTACTCCTTTTTGCATCTTTCATCCAAAAGTGCCTTCAAAACATAAAATAAAGAATATCAAGGCATTTTATATATAAAACATAGGCAAAACACTAGTTAAATGTGGGTGAAACTATTGAATAATATGGTTGCATCAACTTCAATTAGAAATTTTTATTTGCTCATTGTCATTCGTGGCATACTCGCCTTCAATCATAATAAACACATAAATAGTGAGAATTCATTCATATTGATTCTTTTATTTAAGAACCTCATCTTGGTCCTAACCAATATGACTTTTTAATAATTACTTTGAGTTAAAATTGCTCTCACTGGGCCCAAATCACTTATTGAGCATTAAAACTCAAATAATCTCATCTCTACTCACCTTACAAATATTAGAGGAGATTGCTCATGTGAGTGAGCTAATATAAGTATATCAACATACTTTAACAAATTATATTATATAATACTCATAATATATTCCATAAAAAGAGAGTAAATAATAACATGATATACTAATGATATTTATTCATTATTGTAAGCCTTTGTATGATCCTTAAAACTAGTTATATTATCAATTACATTCTACATATGCCAAGGGATCTCACATGTCTAACAAATACATCCCTTGTTATTGGTTTTGTGAGTGGATCTGCAACCATAAAATTTGTAGAGATATGTTTTAGGATCACATCATCTTTAATAATTGCTTCTCTAATATAGTGATATCCCATTTTGATGTGTTTGGTCTTTTCATGGTATTTTAGATCTTTGGTTGTAACCACAGTGTTATCATAGTAAATTGTCACCAAGTATGATGTTGATTTGATAATTTTCAAATGATACAACAAACCCTTTAACTAAACAACATCTTGTGTTGTTTCGGAACAAATTATATACTCAACCTTCATAGTAGATAAGATTATGCAAGATTGTTTTTTGCTCCTCCATAGTATTGCATTATCATTAAGTAAGAAAGCATATCCTGAAGTTGATTTGGATTGGTCAAAATCTCCACTCCAATCAGCATTAGAGTAACCCATCAATCGTAAGTTTTTCTTTCTTTGGTAACATATGTTGCAATTCGAAGTTCCTTTCATATATTATAGAATCCTTTTGACTGTCTTCTAATATTTCTAACTAGAATTTGATTGATATCGGCTAACCAATCCAACAATATAACATATATCGGAATGTGTACATATCATTGTATACATCAAACTACTGATGACACTAGCATAAGGTACTCTTGACATTTTCTCCTTTTCTTCTAGAGTCTTATGACACATATCACGGCTTAGGCTCAAACTTTTATCAACAGGGGTGCTCATTGGTTTGCTATTTTGTATGTGGTAGTGCTCTAATATCTTATTGATGCAAGTCTCTTGAGTTAAACCTAAAAGTCTTTTAGCATAATCTTTTATGATTTTCACACAAAGAATATAGTTGGCCTCACCCATGTCTTTCATTTCAAAGTTTTATGATAACCACCTTTTAATAGTTTCAATCATCTTTTTGTTATTTCCAACTATTAGGATGTTGTCAACATATAAAGACAATATTATAAAACTATTGTTAGAATATTTTAAATACGCATAAGGATAGCTTGATGAAACTTGAAGTTCTATTATCTAGAAGCTTACTTAAGATCATAAATGGATCTTTTAAGTTTGCAAACTTTACGCTCTTGTACTTTAGTGTCGAATCCTAAGGCTAATTCATATAGATCTCCTCATTTAGTTATTAATTGAGAAATGTAGTTCTAACATCCATTTGGTATAACTCTAGGTCCATATGTTCAACTATAGCTAAAATAAGATGAATTGAAGTACTCCTCATAATTGATAAGAATGTATCTTCATAATCAATTCCCTCTTCTTGAGTGTAGCCTTTCGTTACTAGTCAAGTCTTATAACATTTTATTGACCCATCCATTTTATGTTTAATTTTAAAACCCATTTATTTTTAATGGATATTCGTCCTGGTGGTAAAGTGACCAAGTCCTAGACTTGATTAGTTTTCATCGACTCCATTTCTTCTTCAATATTTTTAATTCATTCTCTTGCTTTAGGACCAAACAGAGTATTACTAAATGTTTTAGGCTATTCATCATCTTATGGAGCAATAATGAACGTTTCCTCCTCAATCTTAAATCAACGACAAGAAATTAGTTCATGAATGCTTCTATGAGGTTAAGATTATGCATGATCTTGCTCCCTGAGAGTATGAATAGACAAAATATCACTCTTACTATTTTTAGAAGGATTAAAAGTTTCCTCTAAGTCCTCTACTGAATGGCTTGTTGCGCTATAGTCTAGATTTTCCATTTCATATAATTGAAAATCTTTATTAACTTCACATGTCGTTGGAAAACCCTTTTTTAAGAATACAATATTATGTGATTCAATCTTTGTCATTTTTCCATTAGCTTTTTCACCAATAAATACAAATCCTTTAAAATATTCAAAATATTTTATAAATATACACTTCTTCCCCTTAGGACCAAATTTTCTATATTGATGAGAATTATTGTGAATATAAGTTGCACACCCTCAATGATGCAAATAACCTAGATTATATTTTTCGTTATTCCATAGTTCATACGAGGTGGATAAGATAGAATTAAAGGGCATATGATTAAGTATGTAGGTAGCAGTTAAGAATGCATCTCCCAAAAAAAAATTAGTAAGTTAACATGCTTTATTATTGACCTAACCATGTCAAATAGGGTCTTATTTCTCTTTTCTGTTACACTATTTTATTGCGGAGTATAAGGAATAGTTAACTATCTAGCTATACATTTTTCATCACAAAAATTTTAAATTGTTCAAATAGGTATTCACATCCTCGATTGATTCTTAAAGCTTTGCTTTTTGTGTTTAGTTTATTCTCCACCAAATTGAGATATCAAATGAAGCAATCTAATGCTTCAGACTTCTATGGATTAAATAAAAATGACCAAATCATGTGAAATCATCTATAATTATGATGAAATAATTCGCACAATATGTTGCCCTCACATTCATTGGGCCACAAATGTCTAAATGAATAGGTTGTAATGGACTACTTGCTTTTTTAGCTTTGCCAAATGGTAATCTAGTTGTTTTTTCAGCAAAACAATACTCATAAATGGACAATTCTTCTTTGGTAAGTGATCATAAAAGACCAGCTTTTACCAATATATGTAATCGGTCTTACTCAATGTGTCATAATCTAGCATGTCAAGTTATGATATTGTTATTATTAGTAGTGTTGGAACTTTAAACAACATAAATAAAAGCATAATTCTTAATAGATACATTAACGGTGTTTAACACCATAAAATCATTTTATATTAAAAAAGAATCATAAAAAATATTGTTCGAATATATTTTCACACAACAACTAACAAAAATAATATAAAAACCCAATTATAGTAAAGCAAGAATAAACACAAGATTTTGTCAAACTTTAAGAGCGTAGAGTATATCATAAAGATAAAGTGTGTGATCGCACTGCAAATCCAGTTTGCAAGTACCAATCCCAAGCACAACAGTAGAAGCATTATTCCTCATGTATATATACATCTACTTTCTTTTAAAATTTGATGAAATTTCATAAAGGTTGTTCGATCCCTTGCTAATGGTTGGTTGCTCCTAAGTTTATAATCCAAAAAGGAACAAATTTGGTAAGACTACTAACGTATAAGTTAGAAGGATGATTATGGTTAAATATTATCTTTGGCTCAATACAATCACGAGAAAAGTGATCAGGTTTACCACAATTGAAACAATCCATATTCTTGTTTTTCTTATTATTGTGTTTCTCATGCTTCTGCTTATATCCATTACTAATTGCTTTTATTCCTCTCTTACCATATTTAGGACTCACCCTTGCCCTTTTCATAATTAGAGTCATGCTCCTTGTATCTTCGTCTCAAATATGAAAGCTTCGTTTACAAGCTTCTCAACGAGAAATCTATCTTCTTCAAGCTCAACATGATATGCAACATCATCAAATGTCTTGATCTTGTCATTATAGGTAAGGTTAACATACATGTGTTCCTAATTGTTGGCAAATAGTGGATCACAGCTTAAACTTATTGTTCATTAATCATCTCATGCCCAATATCCTTTAGTTCACTAATCATGTTAGATATGACTGTAAGATGTTATCTCATCGTCTGATTTTGGTGCTTCTTGTAACCATTAATTTTGAGGGTTAACTAACGAAATCTAATAGTGGAGGTTTCCCCATACAAAATCTTCACTGCATCCCAAACTACTTGGGTTGAACGATGCCTTTCAAAATGTAACATTATATCATTTCTTATGCTACTCAACATCAACATACAAGCTATATAATCCTTGCACTTATAGGTTTGATGTGCTTCCATATCAAGCTTGTGCTGAGTAATGTTTCCTTGCTTAGGTTCAGTCATTGGTTATGTAATTATTTACAACATTTTTTACTTTTTCAAGAGATACTCAATCTTACAATATGTCAAACATCGTAATTTTTCCACTTAGTTTGTCTTCATGGTTCAAATCAGCAATAATACTCGTAGATGCAACTATATCAAGTACTATTGACACCAATTATAAATATTAGTATCTCAGTACAATTTAAATGACATTTATTGTCACTTTATTCTAAATTAAACAAATAATAATCTAACACATATAATATAAATGAAAATAATGTTAAACACTTAATCAATTTCTATTTGTATGGTCTAATTATTATTGGAAATTTAAATAAGTACAAAAATTATAGTTATTAGTTTCAACTAACAACTCTTACTGATCAAATTGCAGATATTTTCAAATATATGCATATAATGTAATTAAAACTTAAATTACATAAAAATATGCAATTCATAACTTATTATTTTCATACAAATAATATTTTTTTTCTCCATTGTTAAATGACAATTACCAATTGACTAGCCAACACCATAAAATGACATTTACCAATTCTCGTGATTAATTTGTAGTTTTTTTTAATTAACAAATGGTAGTTACATGACTGCCATTTATTTGGCGAAATGGTCTTTCTAATTAATGATAAAAAGATAAAATATTAACAAAATTATAATTCTCCAATGCATTTCTTTGAATTTGAATGACAATACAGGAAATAAAATTTTGTAAATCTAAGACTCAACGAAAGCATTCTTTCAATATAGAATGTACAACTAATGTTTATGCAGTAATAGATGTATTGCACAAAAATAACAGAAGTCATATATTAAAATCATGCTTTGATACCATTGTAGATTTAAAGGAAACTTACTAGTGACATAAGAATTCGTTTCTTGTTTCTAATTCAATTGATTTAGTATCACTTCGATTACTAGAACCGAAGAGATATTTCATAGTATGATCGTCATTATAAATCTTTTCAAGTTAATTATGTCTTCATATGGGTGTGTGTGTGTGTGTCTATATATATATATATATATATATATATATATATATATAAAAGTAGAGGAAATAATTACTTAATTTAATAACTCCTCTAAATATTTGGACCAGGCTCATCCCTCATGAGTTGACCAAGCTTAACCTAATAATCAACATGTTAAAATTATAGATGACAATGGATACTCATGGGTCAGTTTTCAATCCATTATATTATATAATACATTAAAACATGTAGGGTTTTCACTATAGCAATCCATTGTGAAAACCCTATTTTGACCTTATTTGCACAATTGTTTTGTTTGTTTTTTTTTCCTTTTTTGATTATTTTTCAATCAATGTTTTTTTTTAATTTTACCCTTTAATATTAGATTTGTTTTTTATTGGGTTATTTTACTCTCATGACATGGATCACAAGTTTAACAGGTTAAACCGGTTGGGTCGAGTTTTTTTTAATTAACTTCTTTTTTTCAATTTCTCCCTTTAATATTGAGTTAATTGGGAATTATGCTTCATGATTTGATTTGTTTGCTTTCTATTAGGTTATTCCGACCTCCTAACCTGATAATAGTGTTTAACAAGTTAACCTGCGTTGATTTAGGTCTTTTTTGTTTTTTTTAATTGAAACTTTTTCCAATGTTATTATTCAATATTGAGTCAGTTAAGAATTTAGCTTCACAATCTGTTTTAATTTGTTTTCTATGGGGATATCTTGGTCTCATGACCAAAGGCATGAGTTTTATCATTTTAATCCTAGTTAAATCAAGTTGTTTTTTTTTTTCTAAAAGTTTATCTCGGTCTCATGACTTGGATCTCAGGTTCTTCAACATTGGATTTGGGTTTTATTAGGTTGTCCCTGACTTATGACATGGGTCGCAGGTTTAACGAGTTAACTTTATTTTTTATTTTTTTTTAATTGACCTTTTTCTCTTCCCAATTTCATCATTTATTATTATGTTTTTTTAGAAATTAGGTTTCATGATTTTTTTTTGGTTTGTTTTTTATCAAGTTATCTTGACCTTATGACCAATGAATAATCCTTAATAGGTTAATCCAGGTTGACTTGACTTATTTTTTGTGTTATTTTTAAATTAATTTTTAATAAATTTCATCATTTAACATTGAGTCTGACATGGTTGATTGAGAATTAAACTTTAAAATTTATTTGGATTTGCTCTTTATAGAGTCATCTCAATCTCATGACTAGAATCGTGAATTTAACGGGTTAAATCAGGTCATTTTTATTTTATTTTCTTTCATACTATCTATTATATCTAAGGATTAAGTTTGAGTAGTGTGGTGTGGATGCTATAAATACCAGTGAAGGTACTTGTGTTACATTGCATGTGAAATTCTAAGTAAATTCCAAACATAAAAAAAGGAAACAAAACATGCATTACATATGTATTTTTTGATATCACGAAATTTATTAACTCTAGAATGGAAAGATAATATAAATTTTTAATATTATAAATAATAAAATATTAACTAATAAATATTAAACACAAGAGAAGAAGACAATAATATAATGTATACATTTGTTTTTTTGGTATCATAAAATTTGCTAACATAGGAATGGGAAAATGATATTGGTGTTTAATAAAATAAACTAGAAAATATATTAATTGATAAATTGGAGAAAAAATTATGAATGATAATTAAATACAAAAGTGTGAAGTTATTTTTTCTAGTAAGAATTAAAAGATAGATATTAATATAAATATTTTACTTTGTTTATTCTTTTTATTTTATATATTTTTTATTTATCTTGGAGATTTACTTTGGTTGCTAAATATATATGATTTTTGTTAGAAAAAAAGCAAGTCATGCCCGCACACCTGATTAATTTGTTCTAATACAATGAACGATATGATGTTCGCCTAGGTAGATGGCATGCCATCCACTAATTTGTTTTTTTATTACATTCGGTGACTATAAAACTAAAATTCAAATTTTTAGATCAAAAATTCAATTTTCAACAATTTTCACCTAAAAATAGTTTAGGAACATCTTAAAAACCTCAATAAACTTATTTTGAGCCCTGAAACACCATTTAATCATCTTTTAAAAAATTGTATCCAAAAAAACTTCATGAACCCTAATTTACAATTTTTGGCATGTTTGAAGAAGAAAAACAACTTCTATTAGACTCATTTCTTGAAGATGAACCTATTAACACGAAGATTGATTTTTTTTATGATCAAAATATGCCCAACCAAACTCTTTCTCATTGCTCTTTTATTCTCTGATAAGGGATTACAATGAAAGAAATTAAAGCTTAGGAATAAAACATAAAATCTAAAAAAGGACTATATATATATATATATATAAAACAAAATTTAGGGATAAAATTGAAGCTTATCAAGCCTATTGAACAATGAAGATTAAAATAAAGATTTGTTTTTTTATTTGACCGGTGGAGTATGGATCAATTAGCTAGTTAGGAGCGATAGGACGACAAATTTGAATTTGACCCGATATTAAAGAAGGCTAAACCCGGTCCAACCAGCTCCCATTGCTTATGGATGGATGTGTAGCTTTGGGCCCATTAGCCAGTAGCCCGTTAGGGCTCACAAAATCGCGTCTACCAAACGCTAGGCCATGTCGTAAAGCATCCACCCAATAATATACAAAATCTCTTTGGAGAAGGAGCAAAGAAAAGCAAAGCCAGGCGGGGCAGGCAGATTCACAATCTTCAGCAAGAATCTAATTTTCTCGATCACTCCAATCAATCAATGGTATGCTCTAAAGGCCTTTTATTTCCCCTTTAATTTCCCTCTATTTTGTTTTAGTTTTTTTTTGCTCCTTTTAGTTACCTATTACTTAATATTTCTTATCTACTCAATTTATAGTATGAACGTTTAATTTCATATAAGTAGGTACTATATGAACTGATCTCATGTGGGTTTCCATTATTTTTGCCAAACACACTTCAAAGTTGGAGTCTTTTTGTAGTTACCAACAGTTAAGGAAAACCACTTTTTTTTTCCGCTCAACTCTTCTTATTGTTGTTCTTAATTATAGGCTGATCCTGAGTTAGAAGCAATTAGACAAAGAAGAATGCAAGAGCTCATGGCTCAACGAGGCATGGTAATCATTATTGTTGTTGTTGTTACTACTGCTACTTTTAGTTCTCTTAATTTAATTTGTGTGTATGAAGTATACGTGGCATTTTAAAATTTATTTCTTTTATGATGATGGCATTGCTGAAAATTTACTACTAATTGAACAGGGAAATCCGCAAAATTCTGAACAACAGAAGGCCCAAGAAGATGCAAAGAGGTCGGTTTCTGAAATTCTACTTTTGCATTATTACTCAACAGAGGGCCTCTTCTGGTTTCCGAAAACTTGATTTGAAACGAGAGCATAAATTATATTCTCGAGATTTTATTTTTTTGAAATGGTGTTCTAGTTTCTGAGTAAGTGAGGGATTAGCAAAACCTTGTACAGATGTTTGAAAGCTGGGTTGTTTCTGAGCTGTTTTTAAAAAGCTACTTTTGAAAACAGTTCATAGAAAATCAGAAATTGAGGTTCTGTCTAAACAACTTCATGGGATTTTTTGTTGCGACATGCGACTGTTATTCTTGTACAGAATTCTCAAGATGGACTATTAATATGTTTAATGCAGTGATGCTGAGGAGCGAAGGCAAATGATGCTTAGTCAGATTTTGTCTTCTGAAGCACGAGAAAGACGTAAGTTCACATTTGAGATCATCTCTAGAAGTTCTTTTATTGGATCATAATTAATCTTTCAATTGTGCATGCTCTCTTGAAAAATTTGCTTCATAGTTGCCTTCTCAGAAAGCATCAAATTACCACACTGCTTTTGTTTCATTATTCAATTGTTAGTTAATTTTGTTTTTGGTTTGGCACTCTTTTTTTATGATGCAATAATGTAGCATGGTATTATAGAACATTATGTCTTTTGGTGAAATTTTGCATGGTTAGAATGGAGTTGGTCAGTGAATTCCTTGTTGGAGAATTTAGACTCTATAGGAATTTCTTTTAATCTCGTTGTATAGACTTCTTAAGGGTTTGCGGTTTCTCAATCATTCTTTTTCGGTGGAGATACCGAGTAACAAGTATCTTGATTTGTATCCAGTTTCAGCATGAACATTCTTGAATCCCTGTGGCTTGTAATTTTAACTTGTTTGGTTTATAATAAGTTTCCATTTTTCTTCTCTTTATTAGTTGTGGACATGTTCATAATCATGTATTTAAGAATTGTTAAAAAAACAAATGTATTTGTCACATTTACTGGGCTAAGTATTAAGCTAGTTCAATAGGATATTGTTTTATTAGGATGTTTGTAATTTCCTTGGTGATTGTACAGCGGTTCGGCCCATGTGTTGATAATCTGTTTGTAGGTTTGGAAAGTAGAATCCTTGCCAATGAGATTTTCCACTGCTTTTCTGATAATGCTGGCTTTCTCAAGATTTGAATAAACTTTTATCTAAATTTAATTAAAATACATTCACTAAAATCAAGCATATGATAGAAATGCTCATTGAATGTATGGATAGACTATAAGCCTATAAGCTATTTGGATGTTATAGCAGAATGATATTTGAGGTATGGATGAACAATAAACACCAAAGATATACAAACAGATGTTTGATATGCTAAATGGATTTTCGAGAACCCAAAGTCAAAATATTTTTGCAAAATTAATCTCAGATCATTCATTTTTGGCAAATCAAACTCCAAATCAAAGAGTGATGTGCTGGACTATCCTCCATTGTTTACGATCAAACATGGGTGTGAATTGTGTCTCTGGTTTAGTGTTCCCACCAACTTCCTCAAGGTTGAAAGAACTCGACCTTGTCAAGTATAGCTCCAAGCGGCTTCGATAATACCTTCAAAGATCAGGATTTAGCAGCTGCAATGTTTGAAGCAGGTAGCCCTGCCCATGAACTAGGATTTGTTGAACCTAGCCATCTTGGTAAAAACAACTTGGGCATCCAAAATAACATTAATATATTCCTTTTATGCCAATGATAAATATAATGCTAGTTCTTGGTTTGGTAGATTGATTTGCTGGTAGATTGGGGCGACGTTGTTAGGGCTGTTGCTGGTGGCTGCTCTCAGCATTATTGCTGTTGTGGTTTTATGTGGAAGCTGGTGGTTGGGGGGGGGGGCGCTGTTGGATTTGACTGTTGAAGGGTTATTATGGTTGGGTTATTGGGTGGTTTGTGTTGTTAGGGTTGTTTCAGTGAGATGCCTAGACAGTGGTAGTGTTATTTGGATAGCGAATTGTGTTGGTATTTAGCCTGTTACAATTGCTATAAATTTGGAGAGGTAACATATATTGGCTTGCTGGCAAGTGAATGGTTGATTTGGGCAGTGGATTTGAACTCTGCTGTAATGGAAAAAGTAGGAGATTTCAGGTGGTTAAGGTATGTGGATTAATGCCCAATTTGTAACGGAAAAATAAGAGATTATTAGGTTGACGTGGGAAAAGAAGATTAGAAGAAAGAAAAGGGGAGAAAGAAAGGGAAGAAAGGAGGAGGAGAAGAAGAGATGAATCAAGAGAAGAGAAGGGAAAGGGGAGTAGAGAATAATTTGTAGCTTTCCTTGTTTAATAAAAAACGGTGTGAGATGTAAAAAAAAAGTACATATAATTGGTAAAACCCTATAACACCAACAATTGGGCGTATAGCCCACAAAACAAAATGTCTAACAATAACGTAAATCAAGTCCAATAATTAAACGAAATGAACCAAACTAAAGAGTGACAGGTTGGACTATCCTTCATCTTCTACAACCAAACACAGGTGTGAAATGTGTCTTGGGTCTAGTGTCTCCACCAAAGCCAAAGCCTGTGTGTTCAACTAGAATAATAAGCCAAGGGAAATTTTCTTGCAATTCAGCGGCAGATCCAAATTGATTCGCCGAGTGCACAGGAACATGTATCTGTGTTAATATGACCTTTCATTGTCTTATCAACTATTGGGGGATCAATTGTGTTCCTTTACTTTCATGCTATCTGTGCAGTTGCCCGAATTGCTCTGGTGAAGCCTGAGAAGGCAAGAGGTGTTGAAGATGTCATCTTGAGAGCTGCTCAAATGGGTCAAATAGTTGAAAAGGTATGACAGAAGGCCGTGGCTTGGTGCACTTTGGTTCATTCCTAAGTATATTTTGGGTGCTTATGATCTATATAGGAATTTTCACCCAGAGCGTTTACAAAGTATTCAACCATACTGTGTTGAATTTTTTATTTGTAGGTTTCTGAGGAGCGGCTCATATCAATGCTGGAACAGATTAACAACCAAACAACCAAGCAGACAAAAGTCACAGTAAGTCGTGAATGATTAAACTGTTTTTTTGATATCCTTTTGTGTCTGGGGGATATATGGATTTTTGACCTTTTCATGTAATTCTTCAGATCCAGAGGCGTCGGAGTGTTCTAGATGACGATGATTAACTCATATGCAACCTGTGTTTCAATCGGTGTTTTATATTGGTAGTATATTTATCCTAGACACTTTTTGTGTGTTTTGTAAGTAAAATGCTCATCTGTATTCCTTGCTAGACCTTGTAGTCATAATCCTCATGTCCCTATCAATCCTGTTTCAAAGACTCATTCTGAGTTTGAGTGATGAATCTGGCTAGCATTGACAACCACCAAATTTGCCATTTGAAAAAGTCAAAATTGGTATGATGATGTGAAAAGATTCATTTTGGTCCCGATGCTGGGCTGGCGTGGTTGTTGGATCAATGTGATGGGATGTATTGATAAGAAAGTAGGATTACCATGGCTACAACTGTGAAACTTCGGTGTGTAACTGGCATTTTCAAACTATTGGTAACTATTTTATTTTATTATATATTTCGTTCTGGTGAATTGCTGATTTGCTTGGATGTTTGTAAGATTGCTCTAGCTAAAAGATTGTAGTTCTCCTTGGTGTCTTGTCGCACTCAACTTCACATGTGACTTGCCATACATGACGAAACATTATTTGTGGGAATCCAATTGTTCGTAGCTCACTAGTTCAACCCTTTAATTATGGTATGGTCACCTCATAGCGTTTCTTATCTTTTGCATTAAATGGAAGAAATATGACATACGAAAGAAAATGGTAAACGTGGCGAGTCTAGATGGCTCATGGCATGTTCTGTATATAGATAGCTAGTCTGAGACATGGGATGCTGTTGTCTGTATCCTACAAAGGAGGTTTCCTGGCTTATTAAAAATTCCGAAGATCATTGGTTAAACGATTGGTTAAATTATTATCCTTGTCTTGCGCTCTGTTTGGAAGAAGGGAACAGGGGATGTGCTGCAGAAGTTGCAGCACACCCAACCAGAGCATCTAGAGGCGCAGTGGCTGTCGCTAAATTTGCTGGTGTTGATTTGTATAGAGTATTGAACAAGATCTAAGCAATAAAAAGGGTGGCTGGTTTCTGCTTTCTGGCATAGTGTTCCAAACCAATACAAATAATCCAAGGAAATGGGACTATGTTCAATAATTGATGATGGCACACTTGTGGCAGCCATTATTCGTTTTCGTTGCATGTGGATGACAGACAGACAGACAGACAGACGAGGTTAACAGACAGACGAGGTTATCCATAAAAGAAATAAAAAAGATAAGTGCTCGCAAAGCTACAAATTATAGCTTCTAAAAATTACATATGAAAGCGGAAAAGCTACAAATTATAGCTTCTCAAATGAACACATAAAAGCGGCTTTTTATATGTTAAAGTCACAGTGACAACTAAGAGCAGTGGAACCGAAGCTTCTCTCGAAAAAAGATCAAATTTCTCTTGGAAAAAGATGTTTTTATACTAATCATTGACACGCTAGCAAATAAGTTTGCTTTTCCTCTTCTTATTTTAGATTTGAATCCAAATTTTGATGAGTGTACCGATTCAAGTGTGGATTGTTTATTAAAAAGAACCACTTGTCATGGCAGTGACAAAGGCGCGTGAAGATGCGTAGCTTATTTCTCGGCGGAAATGTGGAATCATACGTTATTCATATGCATGCAGCGAAACACACGTCAGTTTCACACATTAAATCTTGGAGCAAATAGCCCCTGAATTCTTGAACACAGTATAACTTAGGGTTCATATTTGACAAAATCTATATCTTAATCCTTTATTTATGAGCTTAATTTTCTCATAGCTCTTGCTATATTAGTTTTTATTAAGTTAAATTAAATGATAAATTTGGGATTGAGTAAGCAACAAACATAGCTGACATCAATCATGTATAGAAAGACGATGATGCTAATATGGTAGTTGATTTTGTATGCATATTAGTTTTTATCTTTTTAGCAATGAGTTTACCTTGGGATAGTGGTATGACTAAGATTATTTTTAATTCGTATTCTATAGACTCTCTCAGACTCATACAAGAGGATTCCACAAGCTCCCACAATTTTGGTTCTATCATTGCATGGATCAAAGGTTTGTTGTCATGATCTTAGGAAATAAATATCCAACATATTCTAGACGAAGGTAACTTATGTATAGATTACCTAGTTAAACTAGTTGCTAAGGGAGATGACCGTTTTTAGATTTGGAAAAGCCCACCTTCTAGGATGTGACATTTACTCGAGGCTGATATGATGAGTATATTTCATTTTAGATTTTAGTTTCTATTTTTTATTTCTACTGTATTAAAAAAAAATAAAAAACATTTCAACGTTGATTAAGAAAATATCTATATCACGGTGTATGTATGTGTATGTAGTGATGATAAGTTCTCCCCCCGAAGTTCCGTTTGAAAAAAAGAAAAAGAAAAACAAAAGAAGATAGCTTTTAACGAAAGATAAGGGATTAAATTATAAATTCTTAAAATTAGAGTATTAAGCTGTAACAAAGTTGAAAAGGCAGGTAGTACAAGGTTATTAGCAAAAGGACCGAATTGAATCAAATCAAATTTTGCATCTGTCTATAAAACTATCCCTACCTTTTGGGATCCTTAAAAGTTAAAACATTATCCCTCTGGTAACCATTTACCGGCGAACAGAATCGGCGATATGGAGAAAGAGCCTCTACTTCCATACCTAAGCCCAAGAAAGAGAATACCGCAACCACATCCACCCCTTTTCCCTCTCCCTGAAGACGATGAAATCTCTTTGCCTCTCCCTCTAACTCCTTCTGAACTTAAAGACCGCCTTATTTTTGGCCCATCGTCTGCCTCTCCAAGAGACCCTTCTCCTCTCCTTGAAGCCTTGACTCTTTCTCTCAATTCACCAAGATCCTCCACTCCTAATCTAGATTTTAGCTCATTTCTTGATTCTCCTCACTTACAACATCACCATCAGCAGCAGCAACAGCAATCTTGGCTTGTTGATCCTGATTGTCAATGGACAAAAACCAATCTTCACAGGTCCAAAACTGCACCTGCTATGGCTGTCATCAATGATCTTAACCACCCTGCCATTACCAAGCCTAAGTTTGGTTCTCAATCAATAGTACGCCAAGCATTTGTTCTCTTGGTACTGTATTTGTCTCTTGGTGTGCTTATATATTCTCTTAATCGTGATAAGTTCAAAGGAAATGCAACGAACCCAGTTGTCGATGCTTTGTATTTTTGTATTGTGACAATGTGTACTATTGGTTATGGGGACATTACCCCAGATAGTACTGCTACCAAGTTGTTCTCCATTTTGTTTGTGCTGATTGGTTTTGGTTTCGTTGATATTTTGCTTTCTGGGATGGTTAGTTATGTGCTTGACTTGCAAGAGAGTCATTTGTTGAGGAATGTTAAGAGGGGGGTTGAAAAGGAATCTGCTGGTTCATATATAATTGATGTGAAGAAAGGGAGGATGAGGATAAGAATGAAGGTGGGACTGGCATTAGGTGTCGTGGTTCTTTGTATTGGAGTTGGTGTTGCTTTTATGCATTTTGTCGAAAGGTTAGGATGGTTGGATTCACTTTATCTATCCGTTATGTCGGTTACAACTGTTGGATATGGTGATAGGGCATTCACTTCATTGGCTGGTCGTATTTTCGCTTCCATTTGGTTGCTTGTGTCGACACTTGCTGTTGCTCGAGCATTTTTGTATTTGGCTGAGGCAAGAGTGGATAAGCGGCATAGGATGTTGGCAAAGTGGGTGCTTGGTCAACACATGACTGTCTCTGAGTTTCTTGCTGCAGACATTGACAACAATGGGTTTGTGAGGTATGCTTTGTTACTGTCTTTTTCACATTTGCAGCATACATGCTTCCACTTGTTTGCTTTGAAGGTCATGGGTTAATAAAATTGCTCTCTTAAAGTTTTATAATGATCTGGACTATCTTATTTACCCTTCCATAATCATATTGGGTATTCCCTTTTGTTTTGTTAGTATATGTATTGACCTTGAATTACATAGAATTACAAGTTTTTGACATGCAATTGAGCTTTAATTTGCTGAAAGAAACAGAAAACCATGTACAAACTGCTATTAGTACTTAAAGGCTTAAATTGCGATGTTTTCTGTGAAAAGTTGAGCTTCTGAGATTTGTGTTCACATTGTAAGAATAACTTGGTAAAGAATGAGATTTAGTTTGTAGGTTGTTATTAAAGCTCTGTGTTTATGTAACTAGTGCTTGCAAAATTTGGATATTGATAATGAGGTATTAACGTTTTCAAACACTTTGTATAAAGAGCCATTGAGAGCCACAACTTACAGTAAACTGCTTACAACTTAACTTGGTTACATTTACCTTTTGCTATGCATTTTAGGCTACTTGCTCAACTGCTGCATAATTTGTTATAATAAAGCTTTTTTAATTGAAAAGTGCATGTGGCCTTCAGGTTTCCTAAAAGTTCAGTAGGTTATAGAAGAAAGTTGAAGTATTAGTTGATAGGGTTTAGACATATTTAAGCTCACTCTTAGTAGTTCATTTATAAAGAAAAAGAAAAAAAAATCAATAAAATACTATGTAGGAATAAAATTGGAATAAAACTATATATATATAACGCAAATACATAAGATACAAATGTGAATACAAATTTTATTCAATGCTTCACTAAATTATAACATGATTATATTAGCAGTATAGTTTTTACAAAGCCTTTTATTTCAAAAAATTAATTTTTAATATAAGCGAGACAAATATTAAAGATATAGACATGAATAAAAAATAAAGGATTTAATTTAATAATTTGATAAGTTTTGATAGTATTTTTCAAATTTTATTGTTGAGTTTTCCTGACCTATTTTAAAGTATTTAGAGTTTTAATAGGCAAAATAAAGTGCCAATAAGGTACTTTATAGGTTATGAATTATTCAAAAAGCTTGTTTTAAGATATTTAAGGTTTTATGTGATGTATAAATAGAAATATAATGAAAAATGTGATTAACATATTTTTTTTAGAAATCATATTAATATTTTATTCTATTTCTTAATTGGATATAGAGTTTAATTTACATATTCAGTAATGCCATATATTTTTTTTTGTCCTATAAAAAAAAAGAAAATCCTTTTATATAAACAGGACAAAGGTCTTTTTAGTTTTAGCAAGTAGAATTTAAGGTAAGACAATATATATATTTGTTTTAAAAAGACAGTATATTTGGTATTTACTAGTAAAATTTCTTAATATATGTGATCATTCATAAAATTTAAGGGTATTTTTGTCGAATCAAATATTTTGACACCGAGTAATAGTTATGGATTTGTTTTAAAATATACACCTCTTTGTTCCCTTGAGTTGAAGCAACCTCCAATTTGGCCAGGTACTTCATTACCTTGCCATGTATAAGCCCCTGTCCTATAAAATCCACGGTTTGTTAAACGTGAATACATGCTCTTAGGGTCAACTGTAAAGCAATTGTCAAGGTCTTTTTAGTTTAAGCACGTAGAATTTAAGGTAAGACAATATATGTATTTGTTTTAAAAAGACAGTAAATTTGGTATTTACTAGTAAAATTTCTTAATATATGTGATAATTCATAAAATTTAAGGGTATTTTTGTCGAATCAAATATTTTGACGCCGAGTAATAGTTATGGATTTGTTTGAAAATTTAACCCTCTTTGTTCCCTTGAGTTGAGGAAACCTTCAATTTGGCCAGGTACTTCATTACTTTGCCAGACTCCATATTGAACCTTATTCATTCCTTGAATCCCAAGAAAATTTCTCAATGTTATGTATAAGCCCCTGTCCTATAAAATCCACAGTTTGTTAAATGTGAATACATGCTCTTAGGGTCACCTGTAAAACAATTGTACCTTTTCTCTTCGAGGGTGAAGCAAGTGTAAATCTTGTTGTGCAGAGAATGAATTTTAGCCCTATTTTAAGTGAATGATCATAGTTGATTCATGTCCTGGGTCTACACAAGTCGAAATCATGAATTGAAATTGGTTGACTGGACAAGTTGCCACCCTGTTATGCATAGGCCTTGCTTTCCTCGTACTTCCTCTATAATAGTCCCAAATATTCTTTGTCTGGTGAAAAGGCTTTTTGGTGGAAAAGTTGATTAATGGTGTCAAGAAACCTGCCAAATATAGCATTGTGAATATGGAATAGAGGCTAGTGTTTAACTTTTGTGCTAAATTAGAGCAATAAACTCGTGTCATAATGGTGTCTGAACTGCTGAAGACCTGAAGTAATTTGACTCTAAGACAAGCTCTTACCCCAGTTATCATGTTAGTTCATGGTGGTTCTTCTTCTGTGACTGGTTGTCCATGCTCCCAATAGAACCCTCTGCCTCGTATAAGAGAACATGAGATTTATACATGGGGCCTCGTCATCCCATCTGTCTGTCTGTTCTTTAAAAACTACAAACTTTCTGATGTCTTTCCTTATATTTTAATTTCTGAAACTTATTTTAAATTGATATTTTATAGTACATAGTTTCATTCAAGCAAAAGATACCTATAGTTCCACATGAACTATTATATTTGACTTCAATAAGCACCTGGTGTATGTATTATTTTGTTTTCTAAATGTTTTACTATTTTTTTAATCAATCTGCCAAGTATCTCCTAGTTACTGTACTGGAGAGGTGGGCTTAAGTCTCAGTGCACAAAAGCTGGTCCCAGGATACTACATGGCTTGCAAAATTTTAAAAAAAGGAAAACAGTTTACAAACATGAAAGGATTCTGATGATGTTTTGAGAATCTTGGTACATAAGTTGCAACATTATAGAATGTAGCGTCAATTTCCCAATGCTTATTTAGTTTAGTGTTGTCAAGAGGCGCTAAGGCACTCACCTAGGCGCTCTAGGTGAGGGGAGGTGAGGCCCCGATGCCTTTATTAGCCTCAGGCATTGGATTTCAATGATGTGTCGCCTAGGCGAGCACCTTGCGAGTGGGTGCAAGGCGTTAAGGCTAGCACCTGTTTGATGTTCTTTTTTATTGGTTGGATTTTATTTTTAGCTGATTTATGTTTTGACCTATTTGTTCAATTTTTATAACTGATATTTAATTTTGTTTTTTAATCTATTTGGCTACTTACTACTTTAAATTATCTTATTTGTTTTAAGGGTGAAAAATATAACTTACTACCATGTTATGGTATTTTATATTTTCTTTTGAATTTCTAATGATCTAATCTTAATTGGAAAGATATATATTTTAGATTTATATAATATAATATAATATAATATTGCATTTTTTTTAAAAATTTATAGCATATTGTCTTGGTTCATTTGGGCGAGTGCCTAGCACCTTGGGCATTTTACAGGCTTGGCATCTTTTACCGCCTTTCACCTTTAACAACATTGATTTAGTTATATGCATATGCAGAGATGTGGTACCACCCAGTAGGTCTTATGTAGGCACCCACAATAATTGATAACATGGTGAATATGTTTGCACTAGTTGAAGCACTTGGTTCAAGGTTCGGTGAATTTTGGAGCACAACATATATATACCTGTTAGCTGTCATGTTGGCAAGTTAGTTTTTGCGTTGTTGATACAGCTCCCTAGGGAAGCATCAAAACCTTGCATCTGGACGATTCCTGCTGTCTCATTATATTGAAGAGAAAGGCTAATCACTTCTGACAATGTTGGTTCAGTAATCTAGATGACCTTGCTTCCATTGGTTTCCCTCTTAGTCAAAGGATTCATTATGAAATCTTGGGGGAGAATAATGCAGTCAATGAAAAGCGTATTCTGGTATTATTGTTCAATTAATATGTACATTCATTGACTTAGGTCTTTGAGTTATTGAAGAAATTTTTTGTTGAGGTTTCTTCTTTCGGTTTTGAGAAGTTGTTTAGGCTTCATTTGTATCATTGGGAAATTTATTATTACAGGTTTCATTTTGATCATGACTCTATTTCCTTACTACTTAGGTCTTCATGGTGCCTATAGCTTCTTAATCTATGTGGCAGACATCAATTTTCAAATATGGCTATGGAAATTTCCTTGTTCGTATGGATTTTTTAGAGGGCTTAAATTTCTTGCTAATTCAAGAAGCATCCGTTATGAATTTCAAGGATTAGGCTCAGTTAATTTCTAGCTGTCTTTTGTCTCTTACCACGGGGGTTCTCTCTCTCTCTCACTCTTCCAAGAAATAAGTATCATGAATTGTAGCTTCCACGTAGTTCTATCTAATAACAGAGAGTGGATGACAATATGGTGTCATTTCTTCGCAATCTGGCATGGTGTGTATATCAAAGTCTAGTTGGCCTAGACTGGATATTCTGTCTTTATTGACTACTTACATTAGTTTCAAATTTGCAGTAAATCAGAGTATGCAATATACAAGCTCAAGGAGATGGAAAAGGTATCGGAGAAGGATATTCTACAGATATGCCAGCAATTTGATAGGCTAGACACCGGCAACTGTGGGAAGATTACACTTGCTGATCTCATGGAAAGCCAGCCTTGAACAAGTCTTCTCATGCGCTACCAAACACTAGAAATCTCAGTGGATTATAGATTGAAACCCTTGAAGGAAATATAGTTAAATGAATTGCAGTGCCTGATAAGTTGGTCCTCTTTCCTATTCGTCATGGCTACCCCCATCTCTGGAGTTCAAAGGGTCCTGAATGGACAAATTTCCACACGCTGTCAACTGAGTTTAGAAACCGGTTTGACTTTCAAGGTTGCTTGTTTCGGCAGCTTAGCTCCTAGCAGTCACG
Source organism: Populus nigra (assembly GCF_951802175.1). Lineage (NCBI taxonomy): Eukaryota > Viridiplantae > Streptophyta > Magnoliopsida > Malpighiales > Salicaceae > Populus > Populus nigra. The sequence goes on from NC_084852.1 coordinate 13,752,369, forward strand.
CTACTGGTTGTCTGGTCTAATGACAGGGGGATGACGATGTGATGATTGGAGTATAAATCACTTAATTTTGCTAGTGTAGGCCTATCGGATTAATTGTTTTTGAGATGCCAAAAAGATGAAGCTCTGTGTAATTCAAACATGACTGGTTCATGTTTATTATCGAATGAATGAAGGTGGGGCTGCTCCTTCCTCCCATTTGGGATAGGTTCTCTTATGTTGTTCGAATTAAAATCGACATTAGCAGGAATTTATCCTGATTCAATCTGCAGCAATTATCTGCCTGTGTTTTTATGTGTTTGCTTATGCGTCAAGGGGGCAGCAGCAGAAGTGCATTCTAGACACTCTCAGCATCATTTGTCAACCTAGACATCTAGTCATCCTGGCAAGCGTCAACAAAAGCCTCAAAGGTCGGTAACTGCTCTCTTGAACCGTTGTTTATAAAAGGAGTTTACAGGCGTTCAGGTCATTATCTCCATGTTGTAGCCAAGGGGACTCCGTTGCAATTTCTTTTTTCTTTCTCAATAATAATAATAAAAAAAGTTGAGGGTTTGAAAATGGTGTAGCAGTTATTTTTTTAAAGTATTTTTTATTTAAAAATATATTATTTTATTTTCATTATTAATATTCATTACTTGAAATATTTTAAAAAGATATTTTTTTTAGATGAAATTCTGTTTTTATTATTCATTCATTTTTATTTATTTTTCCAAACAATATATATTTGTTTTGTATCAAAAGCTTGATTTTTCATATAAAACCTTATCATGATATGTTAAGCAATTTTTAATCAAGAAACAAAAAATTATGTTTTTATTATTTTTATTTGACTGTATGAAAAAAATAAAACAAATAATTCGAATTTCATATATAATTATTCATAAAATAACTATTAATATTACTAGAAAAAGCTCTAATTTTATTTGAAAATTATGACATAATATAATACTTTTTAAAAATCATTTTATTTAAAGATAATTTTATTATAAAACTAAAAAAATTAAATGAATTTTTTTTAAAAAGCCAAGTGGAAGGACGAGATTAAACATTAGCACATGGGAAAAAGTTTACTATGTGGTTTTTTAATGGGAGAATGATTGTTTGCCCTCGAAATTTATTTTTAAATCAAACGGATAACATGTCATCTAGATAGACAATATATCATTCATTAATTTATTTTTTAATTATTTTAATTATTTAGGATATCAGGATCCGAGCTTTTGAACCCTTAAGACCCAAATTTCAACTTATTTTTAATCTTAAACACCTAAAAATTATTTTAAAAATCTTAATAACCCAATTTTGAATCTAAAAACACTATTTCATCACTAAGAACTTGAAAACCAAACCAAATTGAAAAAATATTTATAGGCTTGATCTGCTTTTCAGCATAGTTAGAGGATAAAATTATTTTTATTGAATTTTTATTTTTAATTAGATAAAGTTATTGTCACCAAGATTGATATGTTTTTATAGCTTTGATATAGTTGGTTGAGATCTTTCTCTCCCCCTCATTTTCTAGATGACTTTTACTGAAACATGGTTCATAATGGTGAAAATAAAATTCAAGGATTGAAACCAACAAACCTAAAACTACACGAAACAAATAATAATAATAAAAAAAACTGAGAAATTTATGTACCAAGGTGTGAGGTGGAGTTATATAGTGTTTGACCATTTTTTTAGTAATCTTTATAATTATAATTATTATAATTAGCCCACATTCAACGTCAACTTTCCAACAAAAAGGAAAAAAATTAAAAAGCTGAAGGGGCCAGCAGGGCAGATAACTATTCTCTAAACATGTGTGGGAATTCATCAATGTCTTCGTATATCCACTGAATCCGTGATATGGATCATAGCTATATATATATATATATATATATATATATATATATAAATGGCGCAATCATTGTTTTGTTCGTCTCTCTCTGTTTTCCAGAGCCATTTTCTTTTTTGACATAACACCGGTGATCTGGCTTTGTTTACTTTGAATTGGTAAAACGTAAACTCCCGTCAATGATTTTTTCTTCACTAATTTCCCAGTAGAAATAATGATCTAACATTTGATGACTGGAAGCTGGGTTGTTGGGATTTGCCTAGATTTAGCACTGTAATTAGGTTCAGATCAGCGTGATTAAACTCTTTTAATGATGACGCCCGCCTGGGGCTGGGTGTGCTTTCATTTTTGTCCATCTCTTGTTCATGAAAGGCTGCTTGCATTTCTTTCCTTCCTTTTCTTGTTTTCTTTCTTAAAAATTCATTCAAGCAGATGCACTATTTATTTGAACAAGTCCAAACACCCTAAAAACTAACAGAGGGGCGACAAAATCAGTCAAAGTTGTACATTCCAGTCAAGCCCTCTTATCTTTCTCCAAGGTAGCGATGTCAATCTTTCTGTGATATTCTAGCTTAAAGTAGAAGGGAATTGGTAGATTTCCAATGAGAAAAGGTGCCCAAAGACGAAGTCAGTTTCGTTCATAACTTGTTTGAAAGTTTAAATTCAAAAAGCTCAATTGATCACTCGCGGATTAATCAAAGCAATTGCTTTAGTGAGCTTTGATTTGATGTGGAGTGCAAAGTCTACACATGCTGTCCATTACACAGGCTTCTTATTTCTCAAAAGTCCACTTCTGGAATCTCTTTCTAGTTCCTTTTCTCAGTTCTTGGAGGTAAAAACTATTTACATGAGAAGAAAAACAAAGCAATGAGCCCACAATGAGGTGAGGGGCAACGCAACCTTTTGAATTCAGATAATCAAGAACCATTTTTTTTTAGAACATGGCGTTTACTCAAAAGGAGAAAAGGAAAGAAACTAGGGGGAAAACGATACGTTAGGGCACGGTCAAGTCACCTAGCTTGTCCTATATATTGCAACTGGTGATATATATGGGCATTGATTTTAAACAAATTTCACTATCGTCTTTCTTTCTTGTTGGCTAATGATCTAATGGTGGCCACAATTCTTGACAATTTCGGTCATGGAAGGGAGAATGATAATTAACTAGGGAGGACGAGTCAAAAGAGCTTTTGACACAGGAAAGAATCTTACCATTTGAGAACCTTTCACATTTGATGTTCAAGCTAGCTTAAGAAAACTTCAATGATACATGTTTTTTTTAAAATATGATAAGGGTTGTGTTTTAAAGTGTTTTTTTATTTAAAAATACATCAAAATAATAATTTTTTATTATTTAAAAATCAATTTTAACATCAGCATATCAAAACGATATAAAAATACTATAAAATATTAATTTGAAGTTCAAAAACACCTTTAAAATACAAAAACAAACATGGTTTTGATGAAAGTGAGCATTGATTTTTTACTTCAAGCACACAAAAGACAAAATAAAACACAAAAAATTTGAAAACCAAATTAATGTATTAATTTGGATTTTATTCCAATCTCTTCCTGTGTACTAAAGAAAAGTCGTGGTTAAATGAAAGTCACTCTCATGCTTGTAAAAGAGGCAAACACTCTAACAACACAACTGATCTTGCAGGATTTTTTGTTTTACATGTGATGGGCGCCTAACATGGGATCTTACCATATCTGTAATAGAAACTTGCATGCATGCAAAACATGCTTAAACACTGCAAGCTCCATGTTTCTTGATGTGTTAGGAGTACCCAGATAATAAAGATCGATGCTTGCTTGGGCTCTCATTTACTTACAACCATCACATGATCGGTTGCTTTCGGTTTTTCCAAATTGATGTGTGATTTGTAAAACATGACAGATCCTAATGCTCCCACTATGATCTCATCTTCCCTCCTGGTGCTTCACTCGTTTTATTCTTGAAATTTATGCTTCTCCCACCCTTTCATTTTCCGAGTTCAGTAAAATACTGCAGCAGCTCTTCTGCTTCTTCTCCTTCTCCCCCGAATGAAAGATTGCTGTCTGCTAGCTGCTGACAGCCCACCTCAAGTGCCTCTGTGTGGTATATCCATCATGTGGGCTTTCTTCCTTGACCTTTCGGAATTTATCTTCAACAATCTATTTTCGTAAGCATGTGTTGGCGTACACAAATTACCCTAAATCTAAATAATAATAATAATAATTATGACAACAAAGAACACACATCTACATGCTGGCTACAATATTAAATTGTCATAATTTCAATCTCAAAAGGAAGAAGATTAATCATACACACATATATATGTATAAATTAAAAAGTCATCCAATTGAGAAGGTGAAGCGTGGAGGTTAATGGTTGGCCGAGTTGCATGGAGATTTATGTGCTACTTTATGTTCGGTTCAAGCCAAACAATGACATGCTAGAAATTAGATATAGAGTGGGAGAGGAGCACCTTTCTGCCTTAAATTAGGGTGTTAGCAAGAGAGACCTCCAATGGAGTCCACATCAAAAAGATTCCCTTTTTTCTGGTCACACACCTAACAAAAACCTGCTCCTCTTCCAAATCGACAGGGACTGGCATTAATTCACCAAAGACCATACACTTTATGTCACATATAATGGAAGCAAACCATTTAAAGTCAACAATCTCAAGCTTTTTTTTATTATTAAAAAAAAAAAACTTAATTCCAATCTCTAGTGTAGCACTACAAAGTCATCTCTCTTAAGCAACCACCCGCACATCTGTAGAAACCAACCATTTCATATCATCTTGATTAATTATATATACGCACGCACCCATCTGACTGTTTTTTTACTATACTTTGCTAAGTTGGTTTCGTGTAGATTTCCATATATTTACCCCGCCAGCAGTATTAAATAGAGGTGTTCAAAATAACCGATTAAACGAGAAAAATAAATAAAAATTAATCGAAAAAACATAACTGAAATAAAAAACTAATTAAACTGATTTTCAAAACCATAAATTTTAACAAGTCCGGTTCGGTTTTGGTTTTGAACCAGAAATCAGACCAAACCAAACCGGACCCACTAAACAATTAACAAAAGTTTATGGTATAAATAGTTAACTTGCAACCTAACCGGCTAACCCTAACAATTAACTTAACCTTCATGCCTCTAAAAAAAAGCTACCTCCTTGCCCAGAGAAATTCTCAATCTTCCTCTCAATTAATTCCCAATCTTCCTTTCCCAGTTTCCTTTCAATTTTCAATTGCACTGTCATCTGCATTTCAGTGTTTAACAAGCAAAGCCGTCTCCTCTGCTTGGTTCAACTTAAACATCCTATAAAAGAACCTGCTCCAAAAACTCTCATCATCAACTCTATAAGGCACAACCTCGCCATAAATCTCCCTGATCACCCTATTTTCACTAATAAACCTCTCAATCTCCTCCTTTTTCTCATCAATCACAAAACCCCTTGATTTCCATTTCTCATAATCCTCCTTATCCTCAGGTTCACTATAGTAAGTATCAAAATCACATTGCAATGCACGCACTTAAGCATCAGAATGACTGTACTGTTTACCCAAACTACTTCTAATGGTATCAGTATTAGATAAGAGTAAATCACGATCATGATTATGATCAGAGGCTAAAATGAACTCTCTACCTTGAGAAATGATCTGGGCCATTGATTTCCACATGGATTAGGTTTCCCGGTTTTTTGCCAAAAAAACTGGATTTAACTGAATCGAACCGGTTAGATTTGAACTGGTTTTTGGTCCGGTTAATATTTCACAAAATTAATGTAATTCGGTTCGGTTGGTTTTTTGAGTTTAAACCGAACTGAACTGAATCGAATCGTGAACACTCCTAGTATTAATCTTCTATGTAATTAAGCCTCTTGCAATTATCTAAATATGGGTGCATTTATATACAATAAGTCATTTGTGATTTCCTTGCTAGCAAAAACTTATTAGTTAATTGAGATTGTTTGTTTGTTTAGTTTAACCGCAAAGTAAAGCATATAAATACTATAAATATAGGATTAAAATAACAAAACAACCATGCTCGAGTAAAATTTCATAAATTTAAACTAGAGTGTTAAGTAATACTTATTTGTTAAAGTATTTGGAAACTGATTCAGATGAAAATTGGTTATTGTCAATGATTAATTATTTGTCCTTAAATTTTTATCGTTTCTCTCTTGATGCAAATGAAATGATTCTGCAAGCTCTAAGAAATATAACTCAAAAGCTCTTTATAAGCTATAAAGTATAATAAAAAAGAAAGAAAAAACTGAGCTTAAAACTAAAGAGATAATCTAGAAAACTGAGGTGAAAAAGAGTATGAAAATTTATGTAAAACACTTTTTCTTTAGTCCCCTTTTATAGTGGATTTTGGAATAAAAACTGATCTATAATTATAAAAATTAATTCCATTAATTTATTAGTCTTAATTACATGCCACAAAACAAAATTAACCTGTCAATTTTTTACTTTAAAATCTGATTTTTTGGATTAAATAAAAAACTATTCAAGTTAAAGAACAAGATTGTTTAGGCTCTTTTTTTATGTGTTATGTGTTGGATAAATAAATGGGTTAGTAAAAAATAATTGTTCATAAGTTAAAGAATTATTTTAAAACAAACTCAAACTCAAGTTCAAGATAAGCTAGCTAAAAGCAAACCAAAACTCAGGCTCGAAGCTTAAGACTTAAGACCTAGAGCCAGAGTGATGTAGGCGGAAGCTATAAAGACAACAACAACAAATAAAACACAAAAGATTTGATGAGCAATAAGGGTTGCAAATATGAACTCTAAATTCTTAATTTTATTTTTAATGGTGTCTGCTTCTTTAATGGTTTACAAGATATTTAAATAAGCTAAAAAACTATACCTTTATTAGGAAACAAATACAAATTCGAAAGTATAAATAAATTAACACAAAATATAAAATAAAATAAATTGGACCAAACAACAACTTTGAGGCTTAATTTCAAGAGATCCAATAGTCTAATGAACAACAAGGTATGTAAAAAAAACCTACTTATAGAATTACCTAGTAAAAAGTTAAGTCTGATTCTAGATCTCTTTTTATCACCCTTCAAAGCCATTATACTTGTCCCACTAGTCCATAAAAACTTTTTCTAGACCAACCACATAGTTTGCTTGTGGTAGATTCTTATCTAGTTGTGACAATTTCTCACTCGAATGGTGAGAACCTTGATTTTTCACAAGTTTGACTGCATTATAGAGGTCCAGAGCCTAAAGTACATGCCTAAACTTGTGTTGTATGTTTGCTCATGCCCAAACTTGTGTTGTACATGTGCCCATGCTCGAGCCAAGCAAGTATGCACGCGTTGCTTAAGCCTAAAACCACTTTTTTTAAGCTCATTTATAACTCTTCAACTTTTCATTGTATAAATTGCAAGAAAATATTGTATTTTTCAAATATAGGATAGTAGGTTTTGGGTTTCATAAAAACATGCCAACCAAGTTTCATTTTAGATCAATTTTTCTTTCACTTATAATTTATTTTAATCATGTTAATTTTTTTTTAAAATTTTTTGGATAATAATATTCAATAAGCTTTTAACCCTAAAAGTGACACCCCACTTTTAATTTGACCTCAAATATGCCTATTAACCATGTTTTTGAAATTTTGTTTTCTAGTAATCCCCCATATGAATAGAAATTTTCTGACTAGTATATAAAGACATGCAAATTCATAAAAAGATAATGATTTGGTGGATCACTACATCATGATATGTAACTTTTGACTTTAATCATTTTTTAATGAATTATTATTCGGATTCACTTAACTAAATTAAGACAATTGTATTCACATAATTCTTTTCTTAGGTATTTTCTTTAGTTTTCATAGTTTTGTTCATTTTGGTCCTGAACATCTCTAAGATTTACGAGTGCTTTAGAGAATTTTGTCTTTTTTAAAATTTTCAAAGAAATGGCCACACTTCTCACTCATATAGGTGATCTTTCGTTAAGAGTCTTCTTCTATACTCGACTTGGTATTCCAAGATATAAAAATCACTAAAAGCATAGGTCTCCTTTTATCACATTATAACTAACACTTTTTTCATAATAAAATATGTGGGAAATAATAATTTCAAGTACTACTAGGAATATTATATGACTTAGATTTTCCTTTAAACCTAGATATTGAGATCTCCAGTTAGCTAGATAAGGTTACCTTCATTAAACTCTTTCTTGTTTAAAGGCTTTAAACCTATTTCTTTTGATGAGTTATATACAAGCTCTCTTAATAAACCTTTAGTTAACAGATCCATAATACTTTCCTTTGACTTTACATAATCAATGAAAATTATCTCATTCAAGAGAAAATGTTTAACGTTATTATATCTATGATATATATGTCTAAACTTACCATTATACATACCACTTTATTCCCTTTCAATTTATGATTGACTATCACAATAAACATAGATTATTGGCACTAATTTTGGACAATAAGGAATATACTCTAAGAAATTCAGAAACCATTTGACTTCTAATCCAACTTTATCAAGATTGATAAACTCTAATTTTATTATGGATCTTGTGATACATGTTTTCTTAGAAGATTTTCATGATACAACTGCCATACCAAGTATGAAAACATAACCATTAGCAGATTTTAAATATTAGTATCAAATATTCAATTTACATCACTATCATTTTTAGTATTGTTGAGTAGCTAATATATTACAATCTATAGTCTAAGTTTGTAAATATAAGTACCCTATTTATTGCTTTATATGATACATACTCGAATTACTGATAAATCTACTCAATTTGCTAACTGAACATGCAATCTCTAATCTTGAGCCATTTATAACATACATCTAGCTCCTATTTATTTGAGAATATTATAATTGGTTTATTTTAGAAAGATGTACATTTATGTCAATTTGTGTTTTGATAATGCAATTATCACCTTCATAAAATTTATCGAGAATTTTTTCAATATAATAAGATTAGGACAATATTAATTCATTAAATATCATAGTAATTTTTATTATTAGTTTGACATCTACAACACCCAAATCTTTCATGTCAAACTTATTAGTTACTATTTTCTTAGTAGACTTGATCACATGATCATTACTGTCTAAAATTGGCATACCATCTCCGTGATACATACAATGATATAATCTTTATATGTGTTTTTCACATAAACACATTTCTCAACTTCATTGATTTTAAATTCATTTGAAAACATAACCCTTTCAAATTTTTCATGTTATTATTTAAGTGCTTATTTCAAACCATATAATGACTTGATAAATTTATAAACTTTCTTTTCATATTTTTTAACAATAAAACCCTCGGTTTATTCCATAAAAACCTCTTTGTTAATGATTAAGAAAGATATTTTTACATCCATTTGATGTATTTCAAGTTTGTAAATGGTTGTGATGACTATTAACACTGATATGAAAGTTATTCTTAACATAAATGAATATGTGTAAAAAAAAATGCAAACCTTATTAGTGTTTAAGTCCTTTGATAAGAAATCTTGTTTTGTATTTGTTAATAATTCTTCCAGTCTTCTTCTTTCTTTTAAAGACACTTAATGACTTAATTTTAGGTGCAACATCCATTAATTCATATATATGATTGTTTATAATAGATGTAATTTCATTGTTTACTGTCTCATTTTGTTAGAAAGCTTCAAGCTAAGACATTGCTTTAAAGTAGGTCTTAGGTTCATTTTTTTAACATGTATCTTAGAAAACCAAGACCAAATGTTTTGGCTGTTTTGCCCCTTTACTCCTTTTAAGCTCAAATTTATTATTTTTCAATTGATGATAGCTACTTAGCCAGGTTCTATCATTTTTTTAAGGGAATATTTTTCTTATGATTCCTTAAATGGAAACACATCTTCAAATAATATAGCATTCATTCATTTCATTATGGTATCAGGATGAATGTCCTGAATATTTGATTTCTATACAAGAAATTGATATGCACTGTTATTGTATGCATATCCGATTAAAAAAAAATGATATATAATTTAAGGACCTAGCTTTACCTTTCTGGGATTAGGGACTACCATTTATATACTCTAAGGTATTTATTAAAAGGTCTTCCATATTTTCACAATTCAAATGATGTCTTTTCTAATTTTTTTATCACTCTTAAAGACCATCTTAAAATTATTGTTCTTAACAATGAGTCAAACACTAATTTCTCTTTAATTTCAGTAATATGAAGCACATTGTTGAGGGTGAAAAGCTTTTCAAAAGTCATCTTTAATATGACATTCCCAATACTTAGTACCTTTGAGGTTGATGTATTGTCCATGTACAAGTATTCATCATCCACTTATTTGTAAGTGGAAAACACCATCTTTAGGACATAAACTTGTTATTGCAGTATTATCAATCCACTACTACTCATGATTGTTAACCAGGTTGACTTTAAAAATAATAACAAGCAAATTCTTTTCTGAAACTTCATTTATAGCGTGATTAACCTCGGTAACATTGGATAAAGTAATTTTTTTTTTGTAGGATTTCCTTGCTAAGCCTAATTTCTACAATCTTTGGCGTAATGTCCCACTTTATTACAGATGAAACATTTGCCATTAAACTTCTTATCAATCCCCTCGACCTTTATAATAAGCTTTTACTTTTAGTTCTTCACCCTAAATTCAACAATGTTTTCTTTGGAAGCCATACTGGAAGAGTTAACTCTTTTTTCAGACAACTTATTATCCTCTTCTATTATTAACCTTAAAATAAGGTCTTCAACTCCTATTTTTTTGCACTTATGCTTAAGGTAGTTCTTGAAGTCTTTCCAAAGTGGTGAGAATCTCTCAATAATTATAGCCACTCCAAATGATTCATTAATAAAAACCATTCCTTCAATATGAATATCATGCAAGATGAGTTAAAACTCTTGAACTTGGCTTATCACAGTCCTTGAATCGATCATCTTGAAATCCAAAAATTTATTGACTATGAATTTTTTCATACCAACATCTTCAGCCTTGTACTTTTGGTCCAAAGCTTTATATAATCCCTTTGCACTTTGATTCAACTATACACATCATATAATATATTGTTCAATCCATTCAAGATGTAGTTTTTATATGAATATTCCATGCATCAATAACTACGACTATGGTGGGATCAAATTCATCATTTGATAAATTTGGCAAAAAAAAGGTCACTTATATACAATAGTTTTAACATATAATCGAACTTACCTAAATTTGAATCTAAACACCAATATGTATTATTTCTTATTTTAATGACTTAAAATGATATTTCCATCCATTCATATTAAATTACTCTTTTATTACACAATGATAGTTAATTTTAATGAAATTAATTGATAGAGTGATATATTAGCTAATTAGAAAAAACCTAAGGTTATTATTTTTATAGAAGTATAAGATTGAGAAATAATGTAATATATAATAAAATATTATTAGATTTTCTTTGTAGCTACTTTGATTTAAAAAATAACTACTCAATTTATAAATTACAAAAAATAAAAAGTATGCCATGGCCTTTATTCAATTTTGTGAAAAACATCCCATTTTTTCCACTAGAAATTTAAACCACTTTGGAAAATTAAATCTCATAAGAAAATAAACAAGCAAAACCCACACAATAATCCATCAAAAATCATTTGTGTCTTAGAGGGAAGAAGCTACTGGATTAGCTCTAAAATAATTCATTAATTATACACACATCATCAAACCCTAAAACACCAACATAACTATTGTTAACCATCTTTATTCTGCCATAGTCTTTGTTTTATACATAGTAAATAATTCTTTTCTAGCAGTAGCTTGATATACAGTTGCTAATTTAACCTTTTCTCCTACAACGATAACATTTATAATTGCCTCTAGATTTACCGTGCCTATATAGAATTATCTATTCCTGTTCTCCCTCTGTTATTTATCACAAGAGCCCATGCATTATCTACTCTCACTTCACGTCGTCTTGTTTCTTTATTGAATAAACTATTTTTAACCATAGGTAGTGACGAAACACTATTCCTAGTAGAATTCGTAAATGTTATAACTAAAGTCTCCTAGTTATCTTGTAGAGTCTCTGAAAACAATAATTCTTTTAACTCATTATCTAACAATATTTTCATGGTTATCAACTAATTAATAAATTATTGAAAGTCGTTTAAGTGTTCATTAACATACCTTCCATCTTTATATTTCAAATTCATGACGGTACAATTCTCTCTACCGAAATAGTACATGTTGAAGCAATATTGATCATGGTAACCGCTTAAGTAGATGTAATGATCAATATTGTTTTTTTCTTAAATAACAACCAAAATTATATAATTAAATTTTGGTTATAAACATAAGAAATGTAGTAACTAATTAAATTTTTCAACAAAAAAAAACTAATTTAAAATTATATAATAACCATAAAAAATTAAACAATTTAGTAAATAAAAGTTTTATAATTAAAAAGGCTGATCTAATCTCATTTTAATTGTTTAGGTCAAATGATATATATTTAACATGCATCATTTCAATATGGTTTTTTTTTAATAAATAAAATGCATGAACTTAACAAAATAGATTAATGGTTAAATTTTAACTTAAGTTTAAAGTTGCTAATAACATCCTAAATTATTAAACTAGTTCGCAAAGTTATATATGTATAAAATAAATAAATAAATAACAGAATAAAACCTTAATATTGTTGGCAAAATGTTTTTACTAATCTGAATAAATTACCTAATGTTAATTGAGATTAATTGTTTTGTTAGTTCAACTACAAGGTAATACATATAATAAATACTATAAAAATAGGATCAAAATAATAAAACAATCATGAATGAAAAAAATCATGTAAATTTAAACTACATTGTTTAATAACACTTACTTGTTGGAGTACTTAAAATCTAATTTAGATGAAGATCAATTGTTGTCAAGGATCAATTTTTTTAAGGCTTTATTACTCATCTTCTGGTGCAAATAAAATGACTGCTATCAGTCTCCTAAGATTTTAACAATATCACCTTGTTTAGTTTCACTACTAAACAAGGTTCATAAACTCTAGGAAATATCAAAATTTCTCTACACTATAATAGAACCTAAACTTTAGAGAAAAAAACAAGCTTTAAACTAAGGAAGTAATTTGAAAAACTAAGGTGAAGAAGAGTATGAAGATATGTGTAAAACACTTTTTCTTCAACCTCTTTTTATAATGGATTTTGGAACTAAAATTGATGTAGAATCATTATAATTAATTCTTTTATTTAGCAGTCTTAATTACCCACTATAAAACAAAATTAACCTAAAATCATTTGGCTTTAAAATCTAACTTTTTTTGTCTTAAAAAACTATTTAGGTTAAAAAAAAGGACCATTAAGACTCTTTATTCATAAGTTAAAAAATAATTTTTATGGGCCAAAAAATCAATTTAAAACAAGCACAAATCCAAAAGAAGCTAGTATAAAGCAAATCCAAACACAGGCTCAGTACCCGAGGCTCAAGGCCCATGCTTGTGCCAAAGACATGCTCGAACGGTGGATTTATAGGAATATGCAAACAAAAAGGCCCACACCTTTCTTCTTTTATTAGTCATGTGTGTGTGTGTGTATATATATATATTAATTACATTAGTGATTGTTGCCTATATACATGGAGAAATTATAGGTAACAACAAATTTATAGGATTACTGGAATCCTTCTACTGCTATGATTGAGCACAGGAATCCTGTTGCCATAAAACACTGATTTCTCTATTGCCAATTGTGATGGATCTTTATCTTATCATTCCCCCTCAAGCTCAAGGCGGTACAGGACCAATGAGGAGCTTGTCATGATTGGAAGCAAACTTGATTGAATAAAGTGGTTTGGTCAATATATTTGCTAGTTGAGTAGGGCTAGCAATATGTTTTAGCGGGAGGGCACCACTAGTAACACGTTCTCTGATGAAATGGACATCAATTTCAATATGTTTTGTATGGTGATGAAAAACTAGGTTCTTAGCCATAGTAATAGCACTAATATTGTAATAGTATAGTTTTGGAGGCGGAAAGCAGTAACCAATGCTTTTTAACATATTCATGAACCATATAAGTTCACCCATGGTGAAGCTAGGGCACAATATTCTGCTTTTTCTATAGAGCAAGATACGGTGGCATGCTTTTTAGCGTCCCATGACAACAAGTTGGTACCCATATAGATGGCAAAACCATATGTGGATCATCGATCATCTATACAACCTACCTAGTCGACATTACAAAAGCCATGAAGAGCAATTAAGAGTGTTGGAACAAAATGAAGACCAAGGTCTAGAGTGCCCTTGAGATAACAAAAAATTCTTTTAATAACAATGAGGTGAGGTCCCCGCGAGGCATGCATGTATTGACAAACATGGTGAACAACGTAAGAGATGTCAAGGTCTTGTATGTGTGAGATATTGTAAAGAACTCACGAGCTGACAAAAAAGTGAGAGATCATATAACAATATGCTGTTTGTAGCCATTAAGGTTGTGCCAGATGCTATAGGAGTGGCAACTGGTTTAGCACCAGCTAAACCAAATTTATACAAAAGTGACAGTAAATACCTTGTTTGAGTAGTGGTGAGTGTCGCGTCAGTTTTGACAATTTGAAGGCCAATGAAATAATGAACATCACCAAGGTCTTTCATGCGAAAGACAGAGAAGAGATGAGTAATGAATGCAGATATTTGAGATGGAGATGACCTAGTAAGAAGGATATCATCAACATAGATTAATAGAAGAAGAACGTTTGAACCTTGTTGATGATAGAATAGGAACTGATCATAGAGACATCGTGTGAAACCCATTTATGTATGTAGTTGCTGAATTTCATATACCAAGCACGAGGTGCTTGCTTTAAACCATAAAAAGCCTTATAAAGAAGACAAACATGATGCGGATGAGGAGGATCCTCAAAACCTGATGGTTGAGCTAAATAGACACGTACATGTAAATCACCATGAAGAAATGCATTATTGACATCTAACTACCTAATGCGCCACCCGTGAGACATGCCAATATTGAGAATTAACCGAATAGTACTTGGTTTGATAACTTGACTAAAAGTTTCATCATAATCCAGTCTTGGAAGTTGAGTAAATCCCCTGGCCACAAGTCTAGCATTATACCTGTCAATTATGCTGGTGTCTTATCAGATTGTGTTTTTACTACTGATCAGATTCAATCTGGTGTCTTAGGTACCAATGTTAAGTGTGGTTGGCATGTATGGAATGCATTTCAGCTTACATTGTTGTTTTCCAATGAGGAAGTCGAAGGCCTGACAGCAGGAAGAGGACTTTAAAGGCTAAGATGTAAGATCAACAAGAAAACACATAGGTATTGGATGTCTACTGGAAAGGAATGTTTTTTGTTTAAGATTTCCTGTTTGAGTACGTGTAACCATGGAATGAGTACGTTATGGTAAAATAGAAGTTGCTGACTTAGTTAGGGAAGAAGGCAAGACTGATTGCATTTGAGTTATGGGTTGAAATGCTGAAGATTGGCTGATCGCAGGCTCTGCAGCAGACACTCCATTGATTTGTGAACTGATTGGTGGTCAATGCAGAGCATTATTTTTAAGAGATTTAGGAAGAGTTTATAGCTGAAACAATCAAGGACTAGATGAATTTGAAACTGTATTAGTCTTAAAAGGAAAGTTTAGCTCATTAAATTTGATATGTCTACTGATAAAAAGACAACTAGAATGTGGTTCAAGACACCAATATCCTTTGTGTTTGGCCAAGTATCCAAGAAAACACAGTAAATTGATTTGTATTCTAATTTGGATCTACCAAAAGGTGAAAGTAAAAGATAATAATAACATCCAAAGACCCGTTCGTAAGAAATCAAGGCTGGGTGAAGAGTCGAAGACAAGTTCATGAGGGGACTTGTGTTTAATAGCTGAAGATGAGAGGCGATTAATGAGAAAAACAATAGTTTTGAATGTTGCCGTCCAATATTTGGTTGGAATATATGCATGTGCCATTAGAGCTAGACCTATGTCGACAACATGTTGATGTTGATGTTCAGCAAGACCATTTTGTTCTGGTGTCCCAAGACATGAGAGTCGATAGATTATACCATGAGTTGCAAAATAATTTTGCAAAATAGTGTTAATGAACTCACCACCACCATCATTTTGAATAATTTTCACAGATGTACTGAACTGATTCTCCATTTGTGTCATGGATGTAGAAAATATAGTTGCAACATTAGATTTGCGAGCTATAAAAAAAAGCCATATGTAACGAGAATGTTCATCGATAATAATCAAATAGAATCTAAAACCATCAAAAAGGGAGACTAATGCAGGTCCTCAAACATCAGTATGTAGTGTATGCAAAAAGGAAGTTGAATATGATTGACAAAATTAAAAGGTAGTTTTGCAGACATGCCCAACATACAACACTCACTGAAATCTATTTTTCTATTTAATGACAACAGAGATAATCTGATAAGAATTTGAGAGTGAGGGTGGCCAAAATATGTATGCCACAAACTGACTGAAACTTTATTTGCTAAAAGGTTGAAGAAATGATGTGGAAGTTGTCATAGATTGATGGGGTATAAGCCATCCTCCATGGAACCTTTAAGAATCACTTGCTTTGTCTTCATGTCATTGAGAAGAAATCCCTATAAAAAAAAGAGAAAGTAATAGTTATTATCTCGTGTAAATTAAGATATATATAACAGTTTCTTTTTTATATGAGGAATAACCAGCACATTATTGAGCTTAAAAGTAGTAGTAGGTATATTAGTATGTCATGTACTAACTATAGAGAGACCATTACCATTTCCAACCATAACAGTATTAGTACCAGAATAGGAGTTAATACCTTACACCTCACTAGAATTTGGTGTCATATGTTGGTTGGCACCAGTATCGGGATACCAACTATCCTCTACGTTGTCTCCTACTTGAATGACAGCAAAAGCTTTATATTGTGCAACTTCGTCATTTGAAGCAAAACAACCATTAACTTTATGATTTGGACTACCACAACGAAAGCAAGTAATACCTCCTCATCTACGACTAGAGTTGCGACTTGCATGAGTGAATGAGGATAGTCTGGTTCTAGAAGAATTGTCAACAAATCGTGAGTTGTAAACATCTCTGTTACATCCTTGGAATTGCATATTGGAATAGCTACCAGAACGACCACGCATATTATAACTTGCTTGAGATTTTGTATGAGAATGATTTCTATTTATGTAGAAGGCAATGTTGGATGGAGTGGTTTTTTCATTATGAAGTCTGATTTCAAAATCACATAGTTTGCTAATTACACCTTCAAGAGAAGGAAACATGTCACGAGCATTAAGTGCTACAACAATAGGATCAAACTCAGATCCTAATCCACATAGGATTCAAACAATGAGATCATCATCATCCATTGGTTTCCCTGCACCACAACAAGGCCAAAGACTTGGTTTTGTGCAGATAGTCTTATGAGGAATAAGAACCTTTGTTGAGAGTCTTCAACTCTCCCTTCATTTGTTGTATAAGGTCTCGGGTATGACTTCCATAAAGAGTCTCTAAAACAATCTAAGCATCATGATAGGATTCATTATTGATGACTTGAGAATGAGGAACGTTTGATAGAGAGCTATTGATCCATCTAAGGATCAACTAATCAGTATGCAGCCAAGTTGCTGTTGCTAGATTTGATTGCAAGGTGCCATGAACACCAATGATGGTTAATTCAGGGCAAGAAATGTCATTAGTTACATAACCAAGGAGACTATGACCTCTTAGAATTGGTATAACTTGAGTTTTTCATAAGAGATAGTTATTGGAGGCAAACTTGATAAAGATATCGGGTAGATGAGTCTTGTAAGGTAAAAACTCAAGAACAAAGGATATGAGTAAAATAGAGGAGGTGGGGGAGTCCATTTCAGGCTCTGATACTATGTAAGAATATGCAAACAAAAAGGCCCACACCTTTCTTTTGTGTGTGTGTGTGTGTATATATATATTAATTACATGAGTGATTGTTGCCTATATATATATATATATATATATGAAGGAATTATAGGTAACAACATATTTATAGGATTATAGGAATCCTTTTACTGCTATGATTGATCACAAGAATCCTGGTGCCATAAGACGCTGCTTTTTCTATTGCTAGTTGTGATGGATTTTTATCTTATCAGGATTAAACGCAGACATTTTGCTTAGCCTCATTTATAACTCTTCAACTTCCGACTATATAAATTACAAGAAAATCTTGTATATTTTTTTTAATATGAGATAAAAAGTTTTAGATTTTACAAAAACTTGCTAATTAAGGATTTTTTTATATCAATTTCTGATTGATCTATAATTTGTTTTAATCATATAAATATTTCTTGTTAAATTTTTTTTATAAGTAATAATTTCCAATAAAATCATAATCCTAAAAATAAATAGATTCTCCTTAGAATTTGAAACAAATTTCAAACGTGCTTTACACGCGTATGGTGTTTTATTTCAAGAAAGAAATCTTATGTATTCAACATACGATGATGACCCATGTATTTTTACTAACTAGATGCTAGTTAGCTTTTGAGAAATGACATACGCATGACGCATATGTGATGTATTTAATTAACGCAGCATACTGTTCTTTTTATATTTCTTTTTTTTTTTATTCTTTTTAATTTATCGCTATGAAAAAAGAAGAACAAGAACAAGCATGTATAAGCTGCTTGTTACTTATGTTGTGCCTCAGCCATATGATCCTGGTGGAGATCAATCCGTGAAGAATGAACTTGACCTTTTTCTCTTCAAAATTCAAATTATCAAAGAAAACCAGAAATTTGGTGGATTTCTTTTCAACTACTTAACAATGCGTGATAGTTTCTTGTTTTATTTTTAATGTTGTTTGCTTTCATTTTATTTTATTTTATTGTAATCTCTTGGGTAAAAAAACTGATAGGGATATTTTTTTTAATTAATGTGCATACTTTAATTAATTTTACAGGTTTTAAAATTAATAATCATATTATCTCTAATAATTTTAAAATTTATAAAATTTAAATTAATAATTTTAAAAAAATAAATTTAATATCTGAGCAGCTCCTCTAATAATATTAGAGGTATTTACATTAATAGAAGGATGACGTGTCGTCTAGAAAGAAAGATGTCGAGGTTATTGGTCTACAAGGTGATGTAGCTTTTAGCTCCTCTAATTTTCAAGGATGATGTTGATGGTCAAATTCTTGCAAAAGTTTGGTTTGACATCACATCATAAATTTCTTCCTCTTGTTTTGTTCTTTGAATTATTTTTAGCTCTAGCTCGATTCCTATTGCCTTAACCCTTTTAATAATTGCTAGGTATGAAAACTTTTGCCTGCTGACAACACTGCGACGAGATGGTTAACTGCGGTAATTGTTTTTTTAAATATTCTTTATTTAAAAATATATTTTTAATATTAATATTTCAAATAATAAAAATTAAAAAATTAAAAAATTAAATTTTTTTAAAAACCCAACCTAACAACAAAAACAAAAATAGTATGAGGTATATGGGAATATAATTATTATTGTCTTTAAAAGTGCTTTTTATTCATAAAAGTATTAAAATGATACTTTTTTATTTTAAAATAATTATTTTTAATATTAACACATTAGAATATAAAAATATTAATTTAAAGTAAAGAAAAAAATTTATTATTATTTTAAATTTGTTTTAAAACGCATGAACTATAAACAATCAAAGAGAAGGTGAATAAACTAGTTTGAGATATTGTGTTTTCTGAGCTTGAACAATAAAGGTATCCTCCGAATGTTGAATGATATTAAAAAAACACATCCTTATATTAGCGTGATATATATTTTTTAAAAAATAATAATTCTTTTTGAAATTGGTGGAAGGTTTGAATTTTTAAAGTCAAAGAAGGGAACAAATATCTTTGATGCAAGAGTATTATATATATATTTTTTTATGGATGATTAATATAAAAATGTTCTTTGTATTGCAATTTGCTAGATGCAAGCATTTATTGAACACTTGAAATGCATGTTTATCCCCAGGAGGTACAAATTGGAAGGTCCACATTCAAGCATCGGCTTCACATTAGCTGTTGACTGGAAGAAATTCTCGTCTTTGACTGAATGCTCATTGTGAATTAAGTTTAAAAGAACACAAAATAATATTTTCAGTCAACAAGAAATTCGATGAAGTGTAGCACTCGGTTAGGCTTGAAAAATAGAAACAAAAAGAAATAAAAATGAGGTAAATATATATTTAATCGTTCAAATAAATAATTCTACTTAATTAGTTCTTAGAGTTATTTAATTAATAAAATAGCTTAAAAATATAACATCAATTAAGTGAGTTTGAAGCTGTCCGACGGCCATCAACAGTCATAAGATATCTCGAATGTGAAACTGACCCTTGCTCTAGAAACCTTGAACACTGCTAGATTATGGTTGCATATATATATATATATATATATATATATATATATATATATATATATATATATTTATTATATGCTCCATCAAGTCCTGAGACCGTCAATTTTTTCAAGGACGAGTTTTCTTGCATCATCTTCTTCTTTATCCAATTCGTGGGTCATTCGATAAACGTTTAATGGATACCAAGAATGTTCTGAAAATAACCTGTTTTCCTGGTTTGCTAAGTTGATTGTAGCCATGAGGGCATAGATTTTAGTTTTTATTTTATATTTGACAAAAAAACATTTGGATATTTGTAAAATATTATTATTTTCTTAATTGAGAGATATATATTTATTATCTTTTGAATCATATTGTGTTATTATCATTTGTGTGTGTGTGTATTCACGCATAATATATAGCTTGATTAAGTCCCTTTCTTCTTCTTCTTCTTCTTCTTTCTTTGATTTACCAATAAGTAAGCGACTTAACATACTCAGAGATTCTGTATAAGCTTATTGAATATATCAGGATCTTAGAACCCATTTCATTAATTAATTATATTTAGCCTGTCTTTTCACTTTCTTTTCGAGTTTAAATGTTTATTCATTAAAAAAAATGATTTTTTACTAGCCCAATTTAACCCGCTTTATTTTTATGATTGGTTAGATCATAATTTAATAATAAACACAACAAACAAGTTTAGATAATTAATAAAAAAAATTTTAAAAGCCATAAGCCTTTCACTATAAACAAAGACACAATTTACTATGAATTAGAATAGTAAAATGACTATTCATTCCTTTCCTAAAAAACTATTTGGGGGGGGGGGTGTCCTTTTCCATAGGATACTATTATTATTATATTAATTGGGGACAAATTCATTTTTTTACATTTTAGATGCATAGTGAAATGACTTGAATACTATTAGAAGCAAAAATAAATTAAAATTGGGGTCTATGAGCTTTTTGATCTTTTCTCGCTTTGGTTGTACAATGTAATAACTAAATTACTCGAAAAAAAAACTAAAACTAACATCCAGGGGTATTTTTATCTTTTCATCATGATTTTTTTAGTATAATCAATTTAAGCGAGGGATAACTTAGTCTCTTAAAAAATATAAATATAATTAAAAAAATTAAAGTGGCTAATGTGTGATATGCATGCATTAGAGAGTGTGAGGCACCCACGCTCTTTATGCAATGTATGTGGTGCTTCTCAACAATCAAACATCGCCTTCTACGACGACATTGGAAGTCCTCTTTTTGAAGGTTAGGTATGTGTACATGATGGAGCAACAATTGGACTCATATGAACTTTGTTTCTTTTCCTTCCTCTTTTCTTTATCCTAACCTTGAATTTCACCCCAACCATTCCAAAAATAAAATATGTCATGTCAGTTTGTATTTTTATTAATTTTGGTCCTTATTCTTTTAATTGTTATTTGTTTTTCTTTTCATGATTTTTTAAGTTCATTTGTTTTCAAGTTCATCCATCAACATTATATTTCATTTATTTTTTATAACCATTTTAATTCTTATTCTATTGATTCTTATTTGTTTTCTAATCTTTTGTTTTTGTTTTTTCAATTTCATCCCTTAGTATTTTATTTCATTTAAATTATTCTTTTGATTACTATCTTTTTTATCATTTTCTTATTTTTTTATTTTTCAATTTAGTGCATTATTATTTTCTTTCATTTAATTTTTATACCAGATTTGGTCCTCATTGTTTTGATTGTTATTTAAAAAAAAAAATTTGGATGATAAGGAATTTGGCTTTGTGATATTTTCATGTTTGCTTTTTATATGTTAATCCTTGTCACATGACTAGGTCATGGGTTTTAAATATTAATCTAATTTAACTTTAATTTTTTTAATTTTTTTTAAATTGATCTATTTTTCAATTTCATCATTTCAACATTAGGTTACTAGGCCTGAAGTGTCGTGAATTGTTTTTCTTTTTATTTTTATGGGGTTATCTCGATATTATATCTTGAGTCATGAATTAATTGAATTACTTGGGTTAACTCGAGTTTTTTTTTTATATGCAAATTAAAATTAATTTTTTTTTCATGTTTGCCTTTCATCATTTGCTTAAAAGTTGATCTCTATAATCAATTTTTTTTTCTATGGAGTTATTCTGATCATATGACCGCACTATAAATTTGACTTGTTGACTTAAGTCAGGTTTTCTATCCATTTTAAAATGTTTTTCTAGTTCATCTTTCAATGTTTGTTTTGCTGGTAATTGAGCTTCAAATTTCATATGGTTCCTTTTTCTCTTTATAAGATTATATTGTATGAGAATTCCATAAGAAGAGATCACCTGTGTTCATGAAAAGGCTCATGTGACGATTATGTAAATGATTCTTAGACCAAGATCACTAAGTTATCTTATATAGGGAGTGTTATGGATAGATCCTGTTACATGTTGTCCTAATCAATGGTAGCAAATAGATAGATATTGGATATAACATGAACTATATAAAGGTATTAGAGTAATCAAGAGAGGATTCATCAACTTAGGTGAATTAGAAAAAATATTACATTTATTCTCAAATAGTATTGATTGTAAATCCTTGTACAAGGTAAAATGAGATTTAAAAAGAGTTTTAAATTTTATTCAAAGAATCAATGACTATGATACTTAGAACAAACATCATTTGACATAGTCAATATACTCTATGCTATAATATTTAAATTAGAATATTATTGATGAAGGAATAATAATTACACCGAGAAACTAGTCATTAAGAGGTGAAGTTAAACCACTAATGGCTTTTCTAATATTTAGGGATTATGTCACATTGCTAGACATTGTACGTGATTTTTAAATATAAATTAATCAAGAGATGAATTGATAATAAATTAATTTGTTTAATTTATTTAATCCTATTTTATTTAAGATTGTAATTATATTTGGACCAACTTATTAGAAAACTTAATATGTCACACATATACTAACCATTGATCAGAAATTAAATTGTGATGATTAATCAAGTATGACTTGATTATAAATAAGTTCTAGAAATTGAGGACTATAATGTAATTGATGCAAAGAATTACAATTGTAGACCTAGAAAAATATCAAGTACGAACTTGATTGAATAAATTTCTAAAATTTTTCTGAAATAATATATATGATATTTTTTAAGGGAAAAATTGATATTTTTCCTTTTATATGGTTTTCAGGTTTGTCTATAAATAAAATTTTATACCTTTATTTTTTTTTACAGTACAAAACACCTAAAAAATACAAAAGAAAAATGCTAGCTCTCAAAGGTATAACAACCTCTCTCTCCTATAAGGATTCAGAAGATTTCTCATCGGTGGTTCGTGTGGATTATCGTTAGAAGCCGGACACTTAGATGACTTGTGGTTTGTGACAATCCAGTCTTGAAGCAATTATCCAATGCCAAAAAGAACATATGATCTCCAAGTAGTCTTTGTATACATGTTAAACAACTCTAGATCTGTCTAACTAGATCTTTAAGACTAAATGTTTTTTTTAATTTAACATTTTTATTGCGTATACATATTTCAAGAAACCCAACAATGGTGTCAGAGCTATTGTTAGACAATTAGTATTGTTGATTGCATGTTTTAATTGTTATTGGTGTTAATTGTGAATTAATTTTTTTATGTAGAATTAAGTTTTCCCAATTTTTGTTTTTTAATAAATAAATAAGACTTGATATTTGGCTACTGTTTTGGCTAGATCTAACCCTAATTTTTTTTTTTTAAACACCCTTGGTGCTGTTATGCCTAATGCATCTTTTGGCATTGCTGGTAGTGCAACAACAACCATCCCTGTCGCTGCCATGGTTATCTTCTACGAGAGCAGTCCCCATGCCGGTAACAAAAGTTGTTGCTTAGGAAGAAGATGAGGGTAGAATTATAATTCTTCCCTCAAAGCTAAATGTTAGGTTTTGGGGTAAATTGATGAATTTACCCCTACACCTTATAACTAATTACAATAGAATTATGATTCTATTTCTTTATCCAATTCGTGGGTCATTCGACAAACGTCTAATGGATAGACAAATACAAAGAGAATATATGTTCACAATTTGATTAGTGATATTAACCTCCTTTTATTGTTGTGTGACATGCTTGCTTGGACTTGGTCCAATGATGTTCTGAAAATACCCAGTTTTCCTAGTTTGTTATGTTGATTATAGCCATATGGACAGATCATCTATGTCTATAGAAAGATTCACGCGACGGTTATGTAAGTGATCTTTACACTTGAGATCATTAAGTTATCTTATGTAAGAAGCATTATGCTTTGATCCTACTACATGTTGTCCTAATCAAGGGTAACAAATATGTAAATATTGTGTATAACATGGACTATATGAATGTATTTGGGTAATCAATAAAGGATTCATCACCCTAGGTGAATTAGATTAAATATTCCATTTGTTCTCAAATATTATTGATTGTAAACTCTTGCTCAAT
Source organism: Populus nigra (assembly GCF_951802175.1). Classification (NCBI taxonomy): domain Eukaryota; kingdom Viridiplantae; phylum Streptophyta; class Magnoliopsida; order Malpighiales; family Salicaceae; genus Populus; species Populus nigra. The sequence goes on from NC_084852.1 coordinate 13,777,047, forward strand.
GTAGAATGAGATTTGAAAAGAGTTTTAAATTTTATTTAAAAAATTAATGACTGTGGTGTTGAGAACAAATATGATTTGACAGAGTAAACACACTCCATACTATAATGTCTAAATAGAAACATTGTTGATGAAGGAATAATAATTATACTGAGAAATTGGTTATTGAAAGTTTAAGTCAAACCATTTATGACTTCTCTAATATTTAGAGATCATGACACGTTGCTAGACATGTACTTGATCTTCAAATATAATCAATTAAGTGATGAATTGATAATAAATTATTTTGTTTAATTTGTTAAATCCTATTTTATTTATGATTGTAATTTATATTTGGACAAACTTATTAGGAAACCTAATGAGTTATGCATATAAGAATCATTAGTCATAAATAAAACTAGGATGATTAATCGAGTGTCACTTGATTGCATATAAGTTTTAGAAATTGGAGACTAGAATGTAATCAATACAAGGGATTATAATTCTAAAACTAAGAAAAAATCAAGTAGGGACTTGATTGAATAAATTTCTAAAATTATCTGAAATAATATATGTGATGTTATTCAAGGAGAAAATTAATATTTTATCACTTATAGAGATTTCAGGTTTTCTTATAAATAGAATGTTATGCATTTTATTTTCTACACAATACAGAATACCTGGAAAACACAAAAGAAAAAAGCTAGCTCTCAAAAGCATATCAATCTCTCTCTCTCTCTCTTAAATGGGTTTATAAGACTTCTCACTGGTGATTCGTGTGGATTATCGTTAGAAGCCAAACACTCAGACAACTTACGGTTTACGACAACTCAATCTTGAAGCAATTATTCAATGCAAAAAAAAATAAATCTAATGTTGTATTCTTTGTACAAACGTTAAACAGCTCTAGATTTATCTAACAAGATTCTTAGAATTCCTGATTTTTTTTTTAAATTTATCATTTTTTATGGTTTTTTGTGTTTACAAACAGTTTGTAAATTTCAATATTTAGTACCCTGGTTCTGTTAAAACTAAACGAAAACTCATTTTCGTGGTCAATTCCAAAAATAGTGGAAATAATACAAGTTACTAAAATCATCCCACCACGAAAACTTGAAATATGCGAAATATGTGTTTCTCCGAAGCTAAATACTATGTGAAATTACTATATTGAACACCACAAATTTTTATTTTTTTTTAATCTTTTCTGGCCCTTGTTGCTCTCTCTATCTCTCTGCGCTAACAGTACTGGAGAAAGAACCAATTTTGTTTCTTATATATGTTTGTGTCGGCTCATTGAAAGGAAATAAGAAGGAAGAATTTCTTCCTTTCTTTTCACACCACACACACAAGAACAAACTCCCATTTTTCTCCTTCAAATCCAGTTCTCATTTTGCTTCAGTCCCTTTCTTTGTTGCCTAATCATCCAACAGCTCCAAAACAATGTTTTCGTTGAATTTTGATTTCTAGGTTGGATAAAAATATTATTTTAATATATTTTTTATAAAAAAAATACTTAAAAAAAACCCTTTATAATTCTTTCAAATACCCTGTAAATTACACGGGCTGCATCCGGTAAAAAAAACAGAAGAAAAAAAACACCTCGCCTCTCACAGCTTGCGTGAGGAAGATGATGACGGTCCCATCAACACGAAAAGGAAAGAAAGAAAGAAAGCGATTGAGGGAGTCCCACGTGCCAGGGGTAATGTCGGCTAGGATCAAAATGCCGGTGCCAGTATCAAACACGTGTAAGCCTGATATTCCCCTATCTCTTTTTTATTTTTAATTAATTAAAACAAAACAAACAGTGAAGTTTGAATGTTTGACTAGAAAGAAACCAAAAGCACACAGACTCTCTCTCTCTCTCTCTCTCTCTGACCTCGTGCCTGACTGACTCTTCTCTCATTTTTTCTTTATTTCTTTCTATATTTTATTTTGTAGTCTTCGCTGACTTATCCTTAGTTTTCTTTCTAAGCAAATTTATAGTTGTTTAAGCGATAATGATTACTTTTGAATATGTTTTTATTTTATTTTAAATAATATTTTTTATTTTTTTTAAATTTATTTTTAACATCAATACATTAAAATAACAATAAAAACATAAAACCCATCAACTCTCTCTCCCTACAATTTATTTATCATCCACATTTTTTAATCAATTACTAGTATTTATATATAATGGTGTTTTTCTAGAAGAAAAGAATTGCCTTTGAGAAATAAGAAAGCTGGGATATTATATGGTTTGAGTGGATCATATTAATGAATCTGACTTGTAGAAATAATATAAAGTCATTGGATTCTTGTACGTAAATTTCAAGTTAGAAAATTAGCATCCTCATTATTATTTAATTTAGAAGCTAATTTTACAGTATTTAATAAGAGTTTTGTATTTCGGTACATATTCTCATTTAAATAAAAAACTGAATGGGTTTATTTTATATTTTCTCTCTCTAAATTTTATATTCTAAATCATATTAAGAGCTATTTATTAATGTTAATTAAATACCTTCCATTTACTTTTCAAAACAACACACACATACATAAAAATATATATAAATCTATACAAACTAAAATAATCCTTGGGTTAATCCATAAATGAAGAATAAAATTCATGGATCATAAATGATTTGTCTATGATCATCCATGATGCTAAAAAGATGAACTTAATTCAAATTTACTATATTATAAGACTCATTGAATAATATTACGCAAGAAATATCTTGTTGTTGGTAGGTCATGACAGATTTGCGTTTTCTAAAAAGAATAAGAGTATTTAACATGGAGTTGAGTCTTCATTTTTTTATATATACAAATTAAGCTGCTTCACATTAATTAATTAATTAATCATAGAAATTAAGAGATTACAGAATAATCTCTTAATTATAATCAATAGAGATATGCACGTTGAATCTTGCGTTGCACACATTGACTACTTGTGCTATCCAAGAGGATGATATTACACTAGATTTTTATTTTCTGAAGAAGAAATCGTTATGAGAAGGTTTCTTGGCTTCTAGATGCACCGATAATTAAAAAATTGAGATTATGTTCTTAATTAATATACGGCTTAATTAACTAATCAATAAATAACCCTTTCCATTAATTACTTAGCCATCTTGCACCAATAATATCCGGTGTATGGAGTAGTTAAATGATTAGAAATTTAATATTATTGTTGAGAAAACTTTGAAGACCTTGGTAATATATCTATATATATATATATATTTATTTTTTCATTTAACTGAAAACGAAAAGATTATAATAGTTAGAAATGTGATCATGGAGGTAGACCGGGAATAGGGTGTAAATTGACAGAAGAGGGCGGGACGGATGCGGGAAATGTTTCCATATGAGAGGGCACTTTTGCCCTTGTGATCGGAGGTAGTTTTGTCAACCTTTCTTTATAAAAAGCCATTGGCAAGTCTCCTTCAAACTCGCAGACTCTTTGTACAAGTAAATGAAAATAAGCCAAAAGTAAGTCTTAACGCACAACCAAGACCTAGAAACCGAACCCTCTCCTCCTCCTCCTCCTCCTCCTCCTCTTTATCCATGTCTAATGAGCACAGAGACTTTTACTACCACACTCCATTCCAAGAGGATCATCTTGATGTCAAGCCTCCTTCCATTCTTGGTTCATCAACTTATAACAGGAGTCCCGGCCAAGGGCTTGATCCTTCGTCGTACATGAGCTTGACGGAGTGCTTGCATGGGTCCGTGGACTACAATTCACTTGCGAAAGCCTTTGGCCTGTCACCTTCTTCATCTGAAGTGTTCTCTTCCATAGAAGAAAGTTCAAGGCCAGTGGAAGCTAGAGATTTAGATGGTGGGAATAGTACTGATCAAGTTCCAGCCACCCCTAATTCTTCAGTCTCTTTCTCCTCGAGTGAGGCTGGTGGTGATGAAGACTCAGGGAAGACCAAGAAAGAGACACAACCAGAAAAGCCAGAGGATGGAGGAGAAAACTCTGACAAGAAAGAGTAAGTTTCTGTTCATGTAATCCTCAATATCATATATATGAATTGATCTATGCTACTTTTTCTTAATTCTGCCAATATTCTTGAATTAAACATGGTGTAATTCATTTATGTATGTGAGCAGCAAGGCAAAGAAGAAAGCAGAGAAAAGGCAAAAAGAGCCACGATTTGCCTTCATGACCAAGAGCGAGGTCGATCATCTAGAAGATGGATATAGATGGAGAAAGTATGGACAGAAGGCTGTCAAGAATAGTCCATATCCAAGGTATGCATGCCCTAGCTAGCCTCTTGCACCCCCCCCAAAGCACAGCAAATCAAGAAGCACTAGTTTTTATCAGAAACCAACATATAGACACTATATATTTTGCATGCGTTGACAAAACGTTTTGCTCTTATTGATGATTGCCGAAATTAAGGTCAAAGAAAAAACAAAGGGTACAACATCATCAATCCTTTCATCGCTTCCACTATTTTCTTTTTCCAGCTTCAATTTCTGAAAATGAATTAGGAGTGTTAATTAGCGACAGAAAGGTAATCTTGAAGGTAATTCTTGATAAGATGAACAGTAAATATTAATTAATTATATTTTTATCAGGAGCTATTACCGGTGCACTACTCAGAAATGCACTGTGAAAAAACGTGTGGAGAGGTCATTCCAGGATCCATCAATCGTGATTACAACATACGAGGGCCAACACAACCATCCAATTCCAACAACACTTAGAGGAAGTGCTTCGGCTATGTTTTCACATTCAATGCTAGCACCTGCGCCGATGGCGAGTGGGCCTAGCTTCCCTCATCATCAAGGGTATAATTTTGTTCAAATCCCATCTGCTATGAACAACCAGAACATGGGGGCGTATCCACAAAACGTTAATCAGCATGTGCACCAGCAGTATCAAGTTCCGGACTATGGACTTTTGCAAGACATTGTCCCTTCGATTTTCCTTAGACAAGAGCCATGAGAAGGGTCTCTCTCAGTGTACATATGCTTTTAATAATTTTACCTTCCTGACTTGTTAGGTAATACTTCTTTTCTTCTTTATATCTTAATTCTGAAGTGGACATGCTTCCCTTGGATTAAAGGTGAATTTTGCTACAATATTGGGAAATGCTTTCATAATCCAAGAAGGTCATGAGTCTAAAGCTAGGTCGGTACGTAGCAGTGGTTTTTCAAAAACCCAGCGGTAGGAGGATTGCACGCTTATTATACTCCAAATGTAGTCCATTATTGCTCCCTTTTTTTCTCCTTTTTATTATTGTATGGAGGTGTAATTTTTTTCATTTGAGAATGAAACAATTTCTTCTTCTTCTTCTCCTTCTATTATATATCAATTCTATTTTAATGCATAAATCATGTTGATGTATTGATGGGATGTCGTTTTCTAGAGACTTACTTGTAATTCAACATAAATCATGCTAGTGTTAATGTGAATGTATTGATGGGATACATATGGCCGAAATTTTCTATCCAGCGGCACTGCTTTTTGTTAGATATTAGGTGAATGGAAAATTGTGTTTAAAGTAAAGTTTGAGCATATTTAAAACAAGAATTGTGTAGGTTTGAATAAATAATTTATTTTAAAATTTAAATAAAGAAGGAGAAAAACAATAATAAACTATCAAAATTGTCTAACTATAGGCCATTTTAAAGGTATTTTTTATATATAAAAAAGAACTTCTGGCATTATAGAGAATTCTTATTTTTATTTTTATTTTTTAATTAAAGAATAAATACATTTTGATCTCAAATCTTGTATTTATATCTGTTAATGAAAAAGAGATTTTTCTAAAAATATAATTCGTTATTTTTCTCTTATTTGTGCTATCAAGAGTAAAAAATTGAGTAGATTTAAAAAATAATATTGCAATCACACTACAAGCACTAAAAAATAAAAAATAAATTATTTTAAGGCTATTTATCATTACCTTAATCTATATCTTCATGCTCATGCACTAACAATAAACTTGTAACTAATATATATATAAAAATTAGGGAACAACAATCTTAAACTATTTTAGGTACCTTTTAAACACTTTTATGTTTATGTATGTGTATGATCTAGTTACATATTTATATTTATAACATGTCAAATCATTTGCCACCCCAATTATCTATATATATCATTCCAACATGGTCCGCACTTACCATACATGTTTTGTTTTCAAGAAATTTTATTGTGATTAAGTTGTAACTACTCAATATTTATAGTATATGAGAGACACCAATGTAAGAATGTGAAAGAAATAAATAGGTGGATAATTTTTATCAATCTTTAATAAGATTGAAAGCTATTCTCTCTCCTCCTGTGTTTATTTTTTTCCTGTCTATAAGTATTTAGTAGTTACAACTTTTACACTATAAAATTTTATTTGGTTTACTTGATAGTTCTTATCAACTTCTTGTCAAGAGTAAAAGGAAACCATGTTTTCAAGAATAAAAATGACAACCCCTTTTAACAATCTTTTTCAATATTTTTATTGCAAACTATTGAAGATTTTTTTGTCCATTTTATTAGTATTGAGCGAATATTCACAACTTATAATGAAATGTATGATATTATAGTACCAAAGCTTTCCATTTGTTTTCTTCTCAACTAAACAATAGTCAGTAAAGTCATTCTTTATTTTAATAGACACATATTGTACTTTCTTATCATAACCGATTTGAATAATTAAAGCTAATATAGAATAAAACACCTCTATTAGTTGATTGTGATTCCTTATTAAAAGAATGAACTTGATCTCTTTAAATTGATTTGCTTGCTTGATAAGGTATTCTTGGTATGACTTTAATTTCTCATCCTTCATTTTTTATTCTTCCTTCACATAGTAAATTATTAATAAGGAATCACTATGTATATCAAGCTTTTTAACTTTCATTTCCAATAGTCTCAATCCTATAAATGTATGCTTCATAATCTCCTATATTATTAGCACATTAAAATTGTAATCTGATCACATCTAGATACTTTTTCTTTGTTGATGAAATGAGCACAACACCTATACCATTACCAAATACATTTATTGTCCTATCAAAGTACAAAGTCATATATCTTCACCTATCTTTTCTTTATTTTTAATTATTATAATGTCTTTATTAGGGAATTTAAACTACAAGGGCTCGTAATCGTCAATTGCATTGTTTGCCAAATGATCTGGTATGACGCTACCTTTTAATAACTTTCCAGTCATATAAAAAATGGTATATTCTACTAGCATAACTTGCCATCATGCAATTTGTTAGACAAATAAGACTACTAAAAAATAGATTTGATTGGATCAATTTTAGATATCAACTGAGTTGTCTAATCAAGCATGTATTGCTTAAGTCTTCGTGCACTCCATATTATACCATAACAAATCCTTTATATAAAGGTATACCAAGATTCGCAATCATTAAAATTCTTGCTCAAATAATAAATGGCCTACTATTTCCTTCTATAATTATCCTGCTGACCTAGGACATAACTCATAAAATGTTTTGTCATGGTCAAATACATGATTAATGGTCTTTTTGGTAGTGGTAGGACTAAGAGTAAAAGATTATATAGATACTACTTTATTTTATTAAAAACTCTTCAATAATATTCATTCTATAATCTCACCATAAACCCCAATAATTTCATGTCTTCACCTCAAATTTTCACTTTGATGGATTCAATTTGAGGTTGTACTTCATCAACCTTTTAAAAAGCTTTCTCAGTATCTAGACGCGATCTTCTTCCTCGTTTGACTTGGCCATCATATTATCCTTATATACTTTAATTTCTTTATATATTATTTCATGAAATAGAGTCATCATTGCTCACTGAATGTTTCCTTATATTTTTTAGTTTGAAGAGCATGCCTTCGTAATAAAAAGTTCCCTAAGATGTGACGAAAATGATATTTGTTTTTGTCTTCCTCCACCTTCTTAATATGATCATACCTTTCCATCTATAAAGGAATATATGGAACTTTTAGCAGCATTATCTATAAGTATGTTAATATGAGGTAAAAAGAAATGATCATTTGGGCTTGCTCTATTTATATCTTTGAAATTCACACATTCCAACTTTTCATCTTTTCTTGTAACTATCATGATATTCAATACCTACTAAGGGTATTCAAAATCTTTAAGAACTTGGCTTTCCATTGCTTTCACACCTCTTTTTTTTTAATCTCTTTGATTATAATATTCGACCTTATTCTTCTTAATTTCTACTTTACTGGTTTGTGTTAGGACTAACGGTAACCTGTGTACCCCGATATCAATGTCTAGCTCTAGCATATTATCCACTAGCTTTTCTCTAGTACTACTGGGTGAATGATCAACCCTTTTTTCCCTTCTATTCTTCAAACTCTTTTGGGGGCATAACACCATTCATTTCAGGTTAAGTCACCCATTTCTTTCATTTCAAATATTGAAGCTTGTATGATTATGAGGGACTAGCTAATATAGCGATGATATACATATTCATAAGGTAACGCTTGGTAATTATTTGTATAATGAGACATTGACTTTTTTAAGATCATCTTAGATGACATGTTTTTACTAAATTGGTACCTATAAGCAGCTAACCTAACCTTCTCAGTATCACTCATACCAATCTCTTATGCCTTTTTACCGATTTCAAACCTATGAACAATGAGCATTAAAAAATTCTCAAAACCTTAGTATAGCTCTTTTCAATCATCAATCACATACCCATAACCTTGGTGAAACTTAAAATAAAATATGCAATACATGTTATGTAGCTGCGACTTTTAATATATCATGCAAAGTCGCCATTCACACTTTTAAATATGATTTATTCTGATTAATCACCATGTTTTTAAGTACTATCATATTCATGATTCCATTATTCTTACTCATGTGATTTGGTAAAGGATTGGTGTATATATTAAGTGAATTTACATATCCTTTGAAGGCTATCAACCCATTCTTAATAAGCAGGCTAACCTATTTCTTGAATGTATTGCATATCTTAATGTTATGACCTATCACCCCTGAATTGTAAACAAATCTCTCATCCAATTTATACCAATATAGGTAAGATGACTGAATGGGCTTATAAAAAATATGAGGGACTTACCTTAGTTTGATTATTTATTGATATAGTTTTTTTTAAAGACATGGAAATGTGAGGCATGTACTCTTGCTATGGGTTGTGTTTTGGGTATATTGTCGGTAAAAAGGTTAGGTATTTTGATAATAAATATGTTGTTAGTTATGATTAAAAGGTTGATATTTAATGTATAGCTATTCTGGGGCATGACTTATTATTGGTATTATGGGGATTATGGAACCTTGTAAAATATGCTTGCCATAATTACAATTGAGAAGTTTGATGGTATAAGGTAGGTAGGATAATATGAAGGATATGGTTGGAGATACTACGGATAGGTAGAATTGGTTGTCTTTTTAGGAGAATTTAAGGGGGGAGTCTCTCATGGTTATTTTTGTAACTTATTGGTTGATAGATATAATTAGTCATGTGATGCACCTCAACGCCTTTTTTTTTTGTTGAGTTTTCCTCTTTTTTTTAAAAAAAAAATTAGCAACTTTATTGATTCTTCTAGTTTTGACGGCCTACTCCACTTATTCAACTATGAGTATAATCTCCACAAAACTAGTAGATCCATTTCTTAATATGTATTAATAGAATAGGCTTTTAAAGGTATTGATAAAGAGTGAGACTAGTTCTTTTTTCAAAAGATGAGGTTGGATATAAGCTATGGTTTCTTGCCAACATTGTTTTTTTTAATTAATTCTTTAACCTTCTTCTCCATGACATGTAAAATTGATCGATCAGGTGCCATTTCTATGTTAAATTAATACTGGTTCAACTGCTTTATTAATTCTTTTAGTTTTAAAGGCCTACTCTATTTGTTCAACTACAAGTACAATTTCTACAAAACTAGCAAGCCTATTTCTTAATAGCTATTAATAAAATAGGCTCTTGAAGGTGTTGATAAAGAGTAAGACTAATTCTTTTTTCCAAAGAAGAAGGTTGGATCTAAGCTACAGTTTCTTGCTAACACTAACATATTTTTTCTAATGATTTTTTAACCTTCTTTTCCATGATGTGTAAACTCGACCAGTCAAGTGCCACTTCTATGTTAAATTAATATTTGTGTAGTTGTCTCATTAATTCTTATAGCTTTGATGATTTACTCCACTTGTTCAGCTACGAGTACAACCTCCATAAACTAACAGACTCATTTCTCAACAGGTATTAATATAATAGGTTCTTGAAGGTGTTGATAAGGAGTGAGACTAATTGTTTTTCCAAAATAAGAGGTTGGATTTGAGATACGATTTATTTCTATCACTAACATATTATTTTATTAAATTTTGAATTTCTTCTCCATGACATATAAACTCGATCGGTCAAGTGCTTGATAAGGAGTGAGACTAATTGTTTTTTCAAAATAAGAGGTTGGATTTGAGAAACGGTTTATTTCTAACACCAATATATTATTTTATTAAATTTTGACTTTCTTCTCCATAACATGTAAACTCGATCGGTCAAGTGCTACTTCTATGTTAAATTAATACTAACATATGAATGCTTCAACTAAATCCTTTTACTACTTTATCTTATTCCCATTTCGGCTTATGTACCAAGATAAGGCAACACTGCTTAAGCTTTCATGGAAGAAACAAATAAGAGACTTATCATTTTGAATCACTTCCACCATCTTGCCATAATAAATCCTTAAACGGATCATGAGGCACTCAACGCTTATGTATTTGGTGAATTCAAACACCTTAGACTTTTATGAGATGACTATATCTTATGCCAATCATGTTTTGAAAGCCTTTACAAAATCATACAAATCTATACCTTTAATTTCTCTTAGCCATTCTTTAATTACCAAGAGCTTTATAGGATCCATTTTTTTTTAGGCTTTTTATTCATAACTTCTTCTATAATAAGCTTTAGAGTAGAGGCAAACCTTGCTTGTTGGTAGGTCAATAACATAAAATAGAATATGGAGCCTTTGGAAATTAAGCATCAAGTATCACCCCTAGGAATCTTATGGCTTTTTGCTTAGTAGTAGCCCTTACTGGATATGGAAATTAGGTGATACATCCAGGGTTATAAAAGCTTTGAGAGCATGCTGCAAGGTGTATATTTCTAGAGCATTCTCTCTATTGAAGAGTCTTTCAATAAATGATCTAATATGATAACCCTGCTCAAGCAAACTAGTGAACCTAAATATCTTATTTCTTATTAGTTCTAACTCTTTCTTGTAGTTTTTCTCTAAAAAAAGATTTTTTTTATATTCCATGTTTTTTTTAATCTAGTATTGTAGGTCCATAAAGAAACTTTATCCTTTCAGGGATGAGTTATTTTTTTAATTATCTATGAAACTATCATTGTATTTTTTTTTATGTTAGTTTGAACATCTCATTATCAACATGTTCTCATAATTTTACAAGGTGAGTTTGCTCTTTTATAATGAATCGATGAACCTCCTCTAACTCTTTATTGGTGTTCAAAGCTTCCTCAATTTTGTTTTTTAAACTTTTTTATTTCTTCATTTATCTTTCATATTTCTTCTTCAACTCACTTCCTGGCATGTCTTTCTGCTTTTGTATTGACCTCTAACTTTTGGTTCCTAAGCCATATATACTTTGCGATAGCCTTTTCATCTTTTAATATAACAAATAAAGTTGCATCCTTGTAACTATCTTTAAATTGAGCTAGGTCAAATGTCATTTGGACATATTGTTGATACCTTAACTACCTTGCTATTATAGAGGGTGCATAACTGACATATCTTGTGACCTCAATTTAAAAAACTTACTAATGTTAACTATAAAAAAATGACATACAACATCTCTCCCATGTAAATTATCCTCTTGCTAAATATGGTGGTAGGGTGTTTATGAAATAATTCATACCATTAGCCTCTTTATACTACTACCATTCTAACTTCATGAACTTTTTAATGGGTTTTAATTGACCCACTAAGAAATGTCTAAACAATGGCTACTCTCATTATATATAATATATTAATAAAAGTAGAAAGAAATCAAGGCAACCTAATAGTTGCAATTATAATAGAAACTATTATATCTCTTAATTGTAGTAGAAATATATATATATATATATATATATATATATATATATATATTTCTACTACAATTAAGAGATATAATAGTTTCTATTATAATTGCAACTATTAGGTTGCCTTGATTTCTTTCTACTTTTATTAATATATTTGTTGCTTCTAGGCCATTTAGGTCGGCTATCGATGGAAATAATATCAACCCAAAAATACCTAGATCTAATATCTAGATTTTGATTTTACCATTACTTAGATCATTCATCTTTTGGTTGAATGAGTCTTCCTAAGTCTTCCAAGGCGAGCTCGTAATACCTATATTCTCTTCAACATTTCTTGCTATATCACTAACATTCATGAACTTTGCAAATCTGTATGCAATTTCATCATGCCATAATTTAAAATAGATTTTACATGCATATTGAGGCATATGTAGCAACTGTTGATGCTCTTCTATGGTTGACATTATATCTATTTTTTTGAATAAGAATCATCTACATAAAGGGTCCCAAAAATGCATGAGAGCTTATATAATTTTTTTTAAAAATGTATTTCTAATACTACCGCTAAATTCCTATATTTCTAAATGAAATGATATTTGTCTTGATGACTTAGCCTTTTACAACATCAAATGAATTTGTTAGTCCCATTAACAAGTTAGTTTATAGGCTTCATATGAAGTTTTTGGCCCAAACGATCCTTTTTTTTATTGTAAGATTTTAGACTCTTGTTGAAACTGTTATAAAGTGTTTATGAATTTTGACCATCTTATCACCTATTTCCTCTCGAAATATCATGATTGAGTCAATACTTCATATTTATTAGGCCTGCTCTGTGTGATATTATTGTGAGACTCTTTAAAAAGAAGGTTACAATTATTATGTGTAAAGGTAAGTCAACTAACTAGATTGGTCTTAAAAGGTCCTCCGTTGTTTAGTTAACAAGCCCTATTAGGCTGAACCTTACAAGGTTCAAATAGTATTGACCGAGTGAAACTCATCGACTACTAAGCTAGACTTTTCACAAGAGTTTGGTGGAGTCATTATAGTTGTCTGGGTTAATGATCATCAACACACCACCAATTCCCCATGCTAACCTAAAGTTATGTGTGTGGAAAGAGAAATATTGTGTAATATGTGCAAAGGCATAAATTCATATCCAATTCAAACAAAACAAATAAAAAAGGATGATGTATGAAATGTAAGCACAAAAGAAAAATTATACAAAGAATAATATATAGATAAAAAAAAATAAAATCAAACAATAAACATACATTGATTAACTTAGAAAAATAATAATAACACAAAGAAATATAAAGTATGCATCAAAGTACTACAACACATTATCATAAGAAAAATAAAGCTTAGCTTTTATTAAGTCCCTTATGGAGTCTTCATTATATTATCAGAGATATCTTAGTAAGCTGATTAGGATTGATAAGGGTAAAGTTATAAAAAGGAGTTGCCACCTAGTTTTATGGTAACTAGAAATCCTAAGTAGTCATTAAAGGTTATAAGTAAGGGACTAATTATGTAAAGGGAAAATGAAAATAACCTTAAAATATCCTACTTAAGATAAACTACTTTGCATTTATTTTTAAATAATAAATATACATATTGCCTAAAATATTATATTGCATTTGCTAGTAAAGGTAATAGACTATATGAGCTTGAAGTAGTGACTTGGGATCAAGCACAAATATGGAACCTAATCCTTACTTTTAAGATACAAGCGATATACCCGAGAGGTTGGTAATGATTAATTAGGCTTTGGCTTGGTTTTATTTTATTACATTCAAAATGGGCCTTGTGATGCAAAACTGTTTCTTAGATTGCTAATTTGAGTTTTGAAGAAAAGCTTTCAACTTGACCCAACAAAAACCTTTCCTTAGAGAATCAAAGTTATATGAAACTAATCACCCCTACGCTACACCTATAACAGGATGCGAATGAGAAGTATAAATTATAATGAGATTGATCAATCCTTCAAATAATTTGCAAAATCAATCAAGAACTTAATATATGAATTACTCAACCACATAAAAAGAAACAAAGTACACAATAGGCAACAACTTTAGAAAAAAATATTACAATTTGAAAATAATATTAACAATTGGTTTATATCATAGAAAGCTAACTCTAATTTGACATAATAGACCTGAACTTGATAAATAGACCTTAAGACATTAGAAACCCAAAATAAATAAAAGAATAAAATAAAATCTCACCCAAATAAACCCTTAAATACGACAAGATCTATAATAAACGAAAAGATAAATAAATAATAGCCCAATTAATTAAAATAAGACCAAAGTTGAATTTTATAATCTGCTGGTATAATAGAAGCCTAACTTCAAACGAATGGTTCTCCCTTATATTGATGAATTAGAAGATTTACCATATATCACTAGAAAGATGTGGATATCTACTTCCCAATAAAAATAGAATTGCATAAAAATTCATTATATAATTCCAGTTATAGTCAAACAATAGTTAAAAGTAAAAATTGACAGATTTGAATCTTCTTATTTCAATCTTTCTGTAATGTCTGGATGCTCCCTAACAAACTCTTCTTGAATATGAATCAAATTAATCAAGGCTTGTTCTTCATTCTTTGATATGCTCTCGAAGTCGATCTTAGCCCATGTATCTTGAAGAAGTTTATTAATTGCCTCCTTGAACCTCTTTACTCTAAGGCTTATGACTAGACCTAATAAAACCTCTAATGGATCTCTAGTGTTGAAGCTAGGATCACATCATTCCCTCTCTCCTCTAAAGGATTTGCCCTCCAATCATCAGCTATATAAAACAATGAAATGTTAGATATACTAAACATAGCATTAACACTATATTCACCTAGTAATTCCACTTTATAGATGTTACATTAATCTTCTCAATAATTTGGAATGGTTAATCTCCTTTCGACATCAACTTAGATCTCTTTAAACCAGGAAATCTATTTTTCCTCATATTCACCCAAACCCAATATCTTGGTTCAAATGCCATTTTTTCCTTCCTTTATTGGCTTTAAATGTATATTACTCATTCATCTTTTTAAATATAAGCAAATCTAAAATGTCCCATTAAACGGCCACAATGAGCTTCCCTCACAAGCAATTCACACAATGAAAATTTAGACATACATAATTTTTTATCTTTAAATAAAAATCCATCATGCCTAAAATACTTATCAAAGGCCAAATGCTCACATTGTCCGTACACTTAACCAAAGTCATCATTATCCACATATAATTCTTTTACATGTTCAAATCCTAAAAGTCTAGTGTTCAAGGTATTAAGAAGAACATACCTTTGAGACAATGCATCCATCACTATGTTTTCCTTACCTTGTTTGTACTTGATGACATATAAGAATGTCTATATCAATTCAATCCATTTGGCATATCGCCTATTCAACTTACCTTGGCTCTTTAAATGTTTTAAAGATTGATTGTCCGTATGTATTGTAAACTCCTTAGGCCAAAGATAATTTTGCTAAATCACCAAGGTTCTCACTAATACATACAACTTTTTATCGTATATTGGATAATTAAAAGTTGTTTCATTAATCTTCTCACTAAAATAGGTTATAAGTTGTTTTTGTTGTTTTAAAACTGCTCCAATACCTATACATAAGTCATCATACTCAATCTTAAAAGTTTTTGTAAAGTCATGTCAAGCAAGCAATAGGGTTGAAATCAACTTTTCTTTTAACAAGTTAAAAATCTTTTCTTGTTCATCATCCCATTTAAATCCTACTGTTTTCTTTATAATTTTAGTTGATGGTGCAACTAGAGGTCTAAAATCTTTGACAAATCTTCTGTAAAAACTAATTAAACCATTAAAACTTCTTACCTCACTTATCATCTTAAGTGAAGGCTGTTCTTGAATAACCTTTATCTTTCCCTTATCTATCTCAATCCTTTTTACACAAACAACATAACCTAAGAACACAATTCTTTCCATTCAAAAATCACACTTCTTTAGATTAGCATATAATATTTCCTTTATGAGTGTTTTAAGAACCTGTCGTAAATGATTATATATTTATCTAATTCTTTGCTATAAATCAAGATATCATTCAAATAGACAACAACGAAGTTTCTAATAAAAGATCTCAACATATGATTGATTAACCTCATGAATGTATTAGGGCATTAGTCAAACCAAAAGGCATTACTAACCATTCATACAATTCATATTTAGTTTTGATTGTTGTCTTCCATTTATTTTCTTCTTTCATTCTAATTTGATTATAACCACTTTTCAAATCAGTTTTAGGAAACACGGAAGAACAATGTAACTCATCAAGCATATCATCTAATTTAGGGATATGATGTTTATACTTTACTGTAATATTTTTAATGGCTCTATAATCAATACACATACACCAAGTATTGTCCTTTTCATGCACAAGTAATATTGGAATTGCTCAATGACTCATACTTTATTAAATATGCTCTTTCAACATCAACTCTTTTACTTACCTTTGAAGCCCTTTATTCTCATCATGATTACTTTTATAAGTTAGCTGGTTTGGAATTGATGCTCATAGAACAAAATTAATTTGATGCGTTCAATCTCTCGAATTGGTGGCAAACCATTACGGATCTTTTTAGGAAAAATATCCTCAAATTCCTGCAAAAGAAATTTAGCAACACTAGGAACACAAGAATTCAAACCATCAAAATTAAAATGTGCCTCCTTATACAAAAGTAAAATCATAGTTATATTGAAATGATAAGCATGAGTAAGGTCACTTTGTTTTGCATAAAAATTAAGGTGTTTCTCTAATTTTTCTAGACACTCTTCTTTTTTCACCCTTACTATTTTCTCTCAACTCTCGGCTTTCCCCATGTTATTTTTTTTTTGTTGAAATCTCCAAACTTATTTCTAATGGCCAAACCCCCCCCAAAAAAAAATTATTTCACACTCATGGCTCACCTTATTTTCACTTGGCCTCACATCCTCACTATTATTTTTCATAAATTCTTATTCAGCTTCCTTGGCTTTCTTAAGCTTTAATTGATTCTCATACATTTTCCTAGGTGACAATAAAACAAGTGTGTAAATCTTTTCATCTCACGGTATACTTGTTTTTTAATCCATCATGTTTGGCCTTCCTATCAAACTACCAAGGTCCCCCCCTCAAACAATAGGTGTGTAGCATGCATAAGAATAACATCATATACAACCTCATCCTTAGACTTTCCTATTATGAATGAAACCAAAAGTTTCTTAGTCACCTTAACTTCTCCATATTCATTCAACAACTGAAGTTTATATGGCTTAGCATGCTTAGATGTATTCAAGTTCAACTTTCTAACCAAAGTTGAGCTAGCAATATTAGTACAACCACTATTATCAATTTTCATACTATATATGTTATTATCAATATAGCACCTAGTATGAAAGAGATTCTCTTTTTGTTGCTCTACATCCTTTTTATAAATCTAAACACTCAAATATCTCATAACCAAGTATTCTCTTTGCACATCATGCTCCACATCACTAGAATCATCGATTTTTGACATCACCTCCAAATCATCCTTACAAGCTGATTCCACCTCACCATCATCTCTTATAATCATACTTCTTTTATTTGGACATTCACGTGCATAATGCCTTAGCCCTTGATATTGAAAACACCTAATCTTCTCACTTATGCTTCGGTTGAGCGATATTTTTCCCTTTTTCCTACAAGGCTGCAACTTGCTTCCTAACAAATGAAAGTTTGGCTACTTTAAATGTAGTCATTGGTTTCACCTATGCATTACTCTCTATTCTAAAATTTGACTTCAAACCCAAAGAGAATCCTGAATATCCACCAGGTTTTGCAGTATCCTTTCTCCTCAATTATTTCTCTACTTTTATAATCATGTGTAACACATCCTCAATCTCCCCAATACTAATAAAAAACATGGCCTCTAAAATATCCTAAAAAACTTTCAATCCAATCCAATCCAAATGCCGCATTAAAATTTATACCCTAAACATAAAAACGGCATGTTTCGAAAAGATACCGAAGGATTAACCATTTTTTTAAAACAAAATTCAACTATTTCTGCTGGGTGGCCTAATAATGTGTAAAGACGTTTTGAGATATAAAGCATTACAAGTGTGACAGTCAGTGGTCAGCTTGGAATTTGATGCTGAATGGACATTTTTATGTTCTCCAATTTGAGTGAAGCAAAAGCAGGAAAAGTTGACTGCCTGTTTAGGCAGCGACAATTCAAAGTAGAGCTTGGGAAAAAAGTTCCTACTCAAGAACATGTACAAGCCACTGCCTAACATGTGCTTCATATCTTGACTGGAAAAAAAAAAGGCTAGAATCTATACAAAGAAATTTGGACGGACCAAAAGTAGAGTCAAGTCGTAGGGAGGTTTCTGACCGATGGGAACGCTAGCTGGCTATCAAGGGTAGCGGCCTAGATCCACTCTAAATTTAGGTAAAAGTGATGTTCAAATCTCTTAAATTTCGAGTAATTACATAATTTTGTTGGAATTGGAAAACACAAATATATTTAATTAAAACTAAAATCCATGCTGGGTCCATGGAGCTGAAGAACAGATGACCATGTGTACAACGTTTTTGTTCAATATTCCTGGCAGAGTTAAACGTGAAGCAATAATATATTTGAATGTTGTCGACATGAAACATACATAGTTGGTCCACATGGAGCAGAGAATCAAGGTATTATTTGTTTACATATATGTTTATGGAAACAGAGTTCTGCATTCGTTAGTGCGCCTATAACATGCACATATAAGCTTTTAGGGTATTCTGGAGTGTAGTAGTTGTTATTTTTTAAAGTGTTTTTTTGTTAAAAAATAAATTAAAATAATTTTTTTATTTTTTAGAAATTATTTTTAATATCAGTACATCAAAATGATCTGAAAATATCAAAAATATATTAATTTCAAACAAAAAATAAAAATTAAATTTTTTTTAAAACACTTTTAAAACATAAAAATGAATAAGTCGCGATCAATTATTGTCAAGGTAAAACATACATTGTTGGTCTGCATGGTAGAAAGAATTACAATATCATTTGTTTATACATATTTTTTTGAATAAATATTGCCTCTAAATGTGGAAGTATAATCTAATCATAATATATACACACACACACACATTTACAATATAATTGAAAAATAGTTATGATAAGTCATTATCCAATTAACTTAACACACTCTAAATTATTACTAAAAGAGTAATTTAGCTATTTTTTATAACAAGAAATATCTATGAACCAGTTTATACATTAATCAGTATAATTTTAAAAATACATCTATCATATCGATGCATGTGGTACATTTAAAGAAATATTTTTTTCATGATATTAGTCTCAAGGTTTGAATTAAGAGATGTTTAAAAGTGTGGTAATGATTATTTTTTAAAATATATTTTATTCGGAAATATATAATAATAATATTTTTTAAAAAAAATTATTTTTAATATCAGTACATTAAAACAATATTAAAACATTAAAAAAATTAATTTGAAATAAAAAAATAAAAAACAATTTAACTTTTTTTAAAAAACACTTTTATAATGTACCTGAAAACAAACTAGATATAAAATAGTGAAGAGAAACAACACAATCTATCAACTGCCAAGGCAAGGCAATCCTTTTAGGTTAAAGAGCTAGTACTGCTTACTAGATCCAATGAGCATCAAACAATTGCCCAACAATGGTACTCTATTGCCACCATTGAAATGTACTCTATATGGGAGTTCTAAGCTAAAGAGAGTGTTTATTTGACTTGTCACTTAATTAGAAAAAAAAAGAAAAAAATTAAAATCTTAATTGATTATATCCAAATAAAAATCGTAATCATTCAAAGACATCAAATAACTAGAAAGGTCAATCATGATTTGTTTTATATCCTAAGCCTCGATCATGCATATCCTTATTTGTGTAATTATTCTTAATCTTATTGGCTAGTTTTTTTGGACAAACCTGAGGTCTTTCTAACATGTGATTTTTGGACTCAAGTGGTCCATTAACTCATCACTTTTTTTCTTTTTTTTTAAGTTTGGGGTCTTTGGAACCCTAACTAGGTAAGGTGTGAAAGCTTTGGGATTTGAAGCCTTTTCCAACTATTTTGAACAAGGTTTTTAGATAAACTTGTAAATTGTAAGAGTTTTAAAAAATAAATAATATTATAAAAATAATTATACAATTAAATTAAAAAATCTTGTCCACTCAAAATTAAATTCATATAAAAATAAATGTGAAAAGTTTTGACAAGCAAAAGAATGGAAGATATATAAAGATTAATACAATTCATGGAATATGAGATCTTCGCTAGTAAAGATGCAATTTTAAACATGGTAATTGAATAAAAAGTTACTGTGAAATCATATTTACTAATTGTCATGGTTTTTTTTTTTTTTTTTTTTTTGCTGTGGGGCTTTAAAAAAAAACTATTTGACTAAACAAACACTATATCATAAAATAATTTTACTGACAAATTCATTCCGTTAATATAAAATAACATAATTAAAAAATTCATATTTTCTTTAAAATACAGGAGTGTCTAAATAATAAAAAACTAATTATCATGCCATTTATAGCTGTGAAGCTTAAAAAAAAATATTTGATCAAACAAACATGTTCGGAAGCCAAGTCGTATTGCAAATCCTCCAACAATCCTAATAAACCGAGAGCTGAACCTAATCATGAGGAAACTCATGGTATTATTAATCCTGCAGCACAAGGAACAGAGATAATTGCATTATAAGTACATCAATCTTTAATATTTTCTAATTTTAATTTGTTTTTGTTTGAGTAAATCAGTTTTTTTTTTCAAAACTGTTCATCAAGTATTTTACATCCAAATACTATCAATTGCTCTGGTATATATCCTTTGCTCCATGCTACTAAATTATGATTTTTCCCTTTCATTTGAAGAAGCTGTCTCTCTCAAGTTATTTTACTCTTCTTCTACCTCTTGGATACAATGACAATTGGGATATTTACTATATAAAAAGTTGTATAGGGTAAAATAACTTGGAAGGAAAAGTTCCCTCCAATCATAAAACTTCATAAGCATAATTTAGTAGTTTAGGGCAAATAATGTGTCATGAGACAAGGGAGTTATTAATAAGAGTTGCATGAAAAATACTTGATTATAATTTTTTTTAAAAAAAATATACTTAAATAAAAAAATTCTAGTAGTGGTGGATCAACTCTCCAAAAAGTTTTATTTCATAGCATTAACTCATACTTACACATCATTTATGGCACAAATCTTTTTTCATTGCGTAATAAAATTGCATGATCTACCTAAAGATATAGTAACTAATAGACATCTCTATTTACTAGCAAGTTTTAGCAAGGCTATTCTTAATATTAGAAGTACAAGTACACATGTCATCTACCTATCATGCCTAAATAGATAGGCATACCAAGATTACTAATAAGATTTTAGAAAGTTTTTTCAAGTGATAATCCTAGATAATGGCCCAAATGGTTAACTATGGCAAAATGGTGAAACAATTTAACTACCACTCATATTTTAGGATATCTTCATTTGAGATGTTATATGGGTACTCCCACCCAATTTAATCATACACATCCTTGTGTTAAATAAGAATAGGTCAATGGAAGAACATGTTAAAGACTTATTATAAAATATTAAATCAAATCTTCACAAGGCATATCATAGAAAAACCAGGCAAATCAGGGAAAAAAAAAATAAGAATACAAGTAGAGAGATTGAGTGTACCTTAAACTCCAACCATTTTTTCAATTAAGCATCCAACAATAAAAAAAATAAAAGTTAAAATTTTTAATATTATGGACCCTTTAAAATACATTAAGGAATAGGGAAGGTAACTTATCGTTTAGAGCTCCTAGTTAGGTCCCGAGTACATCCCATTCCTCATATCTCCTTTACAAATGGAAGGATTGGAAAAGAAGAGC
This sequence comes from Populus nigra, assembly GCF_951802175.1. Lineage (NCBI taxonomy): Eukaryota > Viridiplantae > Streptophyta > Magnoliopsida > Malpighiales > Salicaceae > Populus > Populus nigra. The sequence goes on from NC_084852.1 coordinate 13,798,989, forward strand.
AGTTGATTCTAAAACTACCACCAATCAACAAGGAAGGCCAATAATGCCTAGAACCCGAAAGAATCTTAAATTAAAAGGAGAAGACAATAAAAAATACGTGTACACAAAAAGTATTAGTGAAATAACAAGGTCAAAATAATAAAAATATAGTATGGTAAGAGAAGAATAGCTTAGAAAAACATATTCTCATCTCAAAGATAAGGTTAAGGCTATGTTTGTTTACCGGAAAATGGTTTTCAGGAAAATGGTTTTCAGGAAAGTGTTTTCCTTTTATTTTAAGCGGAAAACACTTTCTGGAAGTTGTGAAAAATTTAGAAATGTTATATTATTTGCTGATTATATCAAATTTGATCCTTAAACTTTTGATTGCTATATATATTTTGTTTTGAATATTTTTTTTTTCAATTTCATCCCTTAAAATTTAATTTTTATATTAATTTCGGTCCTCATTTTTATAATTGTTATTTTCTTTTCCCTTATTATTTTTTAATTGAAATTTTTTATCTATCAAATTTGGTTCTCATTCTTTTGATTGTTAATTATTTTATTTGAAATAATTTATGAAATGTTTATTATTATTATTTTAATTTCTTCATCTTTTTATTTTTTAATTTTTTAGATTTGATCTCTATTATTTTGATTATTATTTATTTTATTTGAGATAATTTATGAAATTATATTTTTTTTCAATTTCATTCTCATTCAACTTTTTAATTTGCAAGATTTGTTCCTCATTATTTTAATAAACTTGAAAAAAAAATATTAATAAGTGATTTTCCAGTTCATTTTTCATGACATAACCAAACACTGGAAAGTATTTTTCAACTTATTTTTCATTATACTACCAAATATCGGAAAATAATTCACTTCCCTGGAATTCACTTTTCAAAAGAAAACTACTTTCCAGCAAATAAACGGGGTCTAAGGTTTTTGAAGGGAGGGTAGTAATGCTCCCTATGTATTCTAATTCTATTAACAAGGGAAATGAATAGTCTTTCATGGTAAAAAATTGATTTATCATGTAAAAGACCGAAGTGTTATATGAACACGAACAAAATCAATAATCCATGATCAATCAAGCAAAAGATTATGATACATCAAATATAGGTGGAACACAATTATGATTCACAAAGCAAGAAACAACAGTATTTGAGATTGTTTTCAAGTTCAATAAAATGACAAAGTAGAGGAATTAGATTGTTCTAAGTTGTTAGACATTTAAAAATATCATAAGTAAACTTTAGTCTTTGGAGGCTTAGATCACCTCAAATGGATCACTAAAATATATTTCTTTAAATTAAGTTTTCTTTTTTTTTTGTTATTTGTTAGGCATTAAAAAATGTCATAAGTGTAGTTTAATCCTTGAAGACTCAAACCCCTCAAATGGTTTACTAACAATTGCCTTTTTAACTCGATTCTTATTTTTCTTAAAATCACTTTCATTTTTGTTCAATAAAATCATCAGTCCAATCCTTAACATTATAAAATTATTTAATATTCCATAAAATTAAGCATTCATTATTTATTGTTTTTTTAACACCTAATAATAATATCTTGACTATGTCTGCATCCTCCATGACACAAACTAATGACAACGATATGGCACACACATGCATTATTGAGAAAATTGAGAATATTTTTTGATATAAAAGAAGGTTTTTTTTACTATATCTTTAAACTTTTAAATGAAATTTTTCATTTTATGATATCTAAGAGAAGTTATTGTGATTTTTTCTTAAATAAAGACATTATTATTTATCATTTTTTTAATAAAAATTATTATCTTTGATTATATGTAAAAATATCAACTCCATCTATTAAATCCTTAAATAATACTAACATGGTGACATTACCGAATAATAACATTATTTGAATTCCATTCTATTTATAATTAAGAAGAAGATTAAAATATTAAGATAATTAAGTGAATTCTCATTTTTTTTAATTTATATTTATACACACACACATCACCTTAAATAATTAAAAATAAGTTTTTTAAATCCCTTTTAACTTGTATATTATCGTATTGGTATTTTATTTTGACTATTGAAACTCTAAAAATGCCTAAAAACAAGTCAATAAATACTAATAATATTAAAATCTAAAAAACATATCCAAAGTTATCAGATTATTAAATTGGATCTAGTATTTTTATTTAAGATATCCTTGTTTATTGTCTTACGTTATCTTTGATTCCTTTAAATGAAAGGATTCATAAAATTATTTTTACCATAGCTACTAGTATAAAAAAAAAAAAAAAAACTCCTCCAATTAAAATAATTCTTAATTGTTTTACATAAAATTGTGTATTTGGTGTCACCTTTAATTTTACCTATACGAATTATTGATTTTTTTTTCTAGTTCAACGTTTCATGTTAATTCAATCTATTAAGTATCGATGTGTCCATTATCTTGTGATATAAAGGGTCATAAACACCTTTATCATGAAAAAATAAATTATTTCCACTCCGTTGTCAAACTCACACCTAACCCCGCAACCATCCGTAGTCAACTACCAAGAACTATAGAAGCAACAAAATCCTCTCATCTAATCCCGGCAATAGTGGTTGACAATATGGAATTGTGTTATTAAGTGTGGGTTCGACAAAGGTGTAGATTTAATTTAATTTTCAAGATGTAGGTGTGTTAGACCTAGACATTGAATTTCAATTTACTCTTTTTTTTTCCTTTTCAATTTCTTTTCTTTTTTTAATTCTTAATTTCTTTTTTTTAATTCTTAATATTAATAATAAGTACCTATTTGGTATTATTGTGCTTTTAAAGTATAGTTTTTCTTAATCTAAAAATAATATTTGGTTAATACTTGTTTTGCTTTGAAACCAAAACTTGTATTACTCTGAAAGAAAACTACTTTGCCTTTAACTTTAACCCATGTTTTTAATTAAAACAACTACTACTTGTTGTGGGTCCATTTTAATTGAAATGACAATTTCTCTAATTAATTTTTTTATATTACACATACCAAATATGCTAGTGTTCTATGTAATTTTATTTCAAAATCTCTATTTATATCATTGATTTTATTGAGATGTTGTGTATATATTTATAATCCTATTCAACTTTTTTATTTTGAACTTAAGAATTACTTTTATGTTATATAAGTTTTAAGAAGCCATAAATCAATATATATAAATGAAACATATTTATTTAAATATTTTTTCTTCTCTGTTTTTGTCAAATTTCTAGCAGTTATGAACTAAATTTTGGCTTTCGGTTCAAGAGAAATACACACCAACTCCATTAGCAAGTTGTGAAAAGTAATACTATCATTGTAATTCTTTCAAATTCAAGTATTTATTTTTTCTTGTTCAGAATTATGTTATTAATTATTATTCAAGTTTATTGAATTGTTTTGAGATGACATATATACTTTCTAGTTTCTTTCAATTTGTAATTGTTGTTAAGGACTAAAGTAAGAAGCAAAGTAATTAATTTGATTGTTGCAACTCTCATCTTAGTTTATTAGAGAAGAATAAATGAAGTTAAATTATCAAGCTTTTGAATATTTGCTTAGAATAATTTCACAGTCTTTACTCTTAAGGTTATTGCCGAGTGAATGAGAATTGCTTTCAATATTAAATTTGCTTGATGGTAAGAAATTGATTAGGGAGCTTTGTCTAATTAATTTACGTAATCTCATCGATATACTATGAGTTTATTTTGTTTGTGATAGTAAAGTCCGAATTATATTTTAGCAGTTCCAACGACCGACCAAATTTTGGAATTGTAGTTGTGGAAGTTTTTATCTAATTTTCCTTTAAATAATAAACTGATTTATGCTAAGATCTTCTCATACAAGTGAAGTAGTTTTTTATCCAGGAGTTGAGAGAACTGGAAGAGCAAATAGGAAGGAAAAGAGACGAGAGGAGAACCTGCTAATCTTAACACTTTTAACAAGCAATTTTGAAAGTGAAAGAGAAGCAGAAGTCTCTGAAAACATGTCAGAACATAGAACATTAAGGGAGTTAGCAACTCCTAATGTGAACCAATAACCTTTGTGCATTAAATTTTCAAATATTAATGTAGTCTTTGAGTTAAAATCTAGTTTGATTTATTTACTACCTACTTTCTGAGGTCTTGCAGGTGAGGACCCCTTCAAGCACTTGAAAGAATTTCATGTTGTTTACTTAACCATAAAGCCATAAGGAGTGATAGAGGAACAAATTAAATTGAGAGCTTTCTCATTCTCATTGGCTGACAAAGTAAATGATTGGCTTTACTACCTTTCTTTAAGATCAATAAGAACTTGGATTGACTTGAAGAGAAAGTTTCTGGAAAAATTCTTTCCAACTTTCAGGGCTAGAACAATTCAGAAGGAAATTAGTGGTATTCGCCAAAACAATTGAGAAACTTTATATGAGTATTGGGAATGTTTTAGTCAGTTTTGTGCTAGTTGCCCACAACACTAGATTTCTGATCAATTATTGCTACAATATTTTTATGAAAGGTTGTTGCCAATGGAGTGAAGCATGATAAACGTTGCAAATGGTGGAGCACTTGTAAAAAAGACTTTTGAAGAAGTAAGATATTTAATTTCTAAGATGGTAGTAAACTCACAGCAATTTAGAGTCAGGGTGGACCACATGCCCAGAAAGGTAAACGAGATAATGTATTCCAACATTCAAACACAACTTTCAAAACTAACTTCTTTGGTTAAACATGTAGCTTTGGGTCAAGTTAAGCACTCCAGAGTTTATGGCATTTATACATTTTTAGAACACTCTACTAATATATGCCTACAACTTCAAGAGCATGCAGTTCCTCAGGTTAATGCAACAAGCGAGTTTGACAACCAATCGAGAAAGTATGACCCATATTCAAACCAATACAACCCTAGTTAGAGAGACCACTCGAGTTTGAGATATGGGTAGTCGAGTAACCAGTAGCAGTATCAGTCTTTTGGCCATTATAAACTTGCCCCTCCACCTAACCAAGCATCGAGTTCAGGCATATCTTTAAAAGAAATTGTGAAATCTTTAGCCTCTACCACACAAATGTTCAAACCATAAACAAGAGCCGACATCCAGAATTTGGAAACCCAAGTTTCGCAGCTTGCATCATCATTAAGTAAATGTGAGACTAGTAAAGATAACTTGTCATCTCAAGCAAAGATTAACCTTAGAGAGAATGCTAGTACCATAACTCTTCGAAGTGGCAAGGAAGTGGTGCATACTACCTCGCCAAATTTGACAATACTAGAGAAAAACAACATGGAAGCATAACCAACAACCTTAGAGGTAGCAACTGAAGAGGTAAGTAAAGGTGGAAGTCAATATTCCATTGCTGAATGCAATTAAGCAAATTCCACAATATGTCAAAATTCTCAAGGAGTTATGCACCAATAAAAAAAGGTGAAAACTAAAGAGAAAATAAAAGTGGGAGAGAACGTATTCGTAATCATACAAAGAAAATTGCCTCAGAAATACAAGGATCCGGTTATGTTTACTATACCTTATGTGATTGGCAATCCTAAATTAGAAAGACTATGCTTGATTTAAGAGCATTGATGAATGTTATGCCACTTTCAATTTATAAGGTTTTAAATCTAGGGCCTCTAAAGAAAACAAGGGTAATAATTCAATTAGCAGATATGTTTAATATATACCCTCAAAGCATTGTTGAGGATGTTCTTGTTAGAGTTAATGAATTAATTTTTCCAGTGGATTTTTACATCATTGACATGGAGTTTGCTTCAAATTCAACTCATATATTATTAGGCAGACCATTTATGAAAACAACAAGAACTAATATTGATGTGCATAAAGGAACTTTCTCTTTTGAATTTGATAGATAAATAGTAACATCTAACCTTTTTTATATTATGAAATATTTAGATGACTCTGAATTTGTTTTTCATATTAATTTTATTGACCCTATCATGCAAGTAATTTTGAGTAGAATTTCAAGAAAGATGAGTTGAACTTCGTGTTGCAACATAGCAAGACAGATAAGGATGCCAAGTTGGACAGTAATGAAGATATGAAAGAAACAATTATGTATTTGCATTCACTACCTGTAATGCCATATAAGTTGGTTAACTCACTTTTACAACTAACAATTTTCTATAAAAGGATTTTACCTTCTATTAAACATGCCTCAAAGTGGAATTGAAATCTTTGCCCATACATTTAAAGTATGTGTACTTGGGAGAGGATTAAACCTTGCTAATGATTATTGCAAATAATCTAGCCGAAGTTAGAGTGGAAAAGTTATTGAGGTTTGAAGGAACATAAGACAACGATTGGGTGGACACTGGCAGATATAAAAAGGATCAACCCTACAATTTGTATGCCTCAAATTGTGCTAACAAGTGATGCTAAATCAATGAGAGAGCCTTAATGTAAGTTGAATCCAACCATGAATGAGGTTGTAATGAAAAATATTTTGAAGTTATTAGACTAATAGATCATTTATCCCATTTTCCATAGTCAATGGGTAAGTCCAGTGCATATGGTTCCTAATAACATTAGTCTCACTCTTGTTCCTAATGAGCAAAATGAACTCATTCCAATGAGAGTTTAGAATGTGTGGAGAATTGCATTGATTTCAGGAAGTTGAATGATAACATAAGAAATGATCATTTCCCAATTCCTTTCATCGATGAAATACTTGAAAGACTGGGTAGTAAGTCGTTTTTCTATTTCTTAGATGGCTTTTTTGTTTATTTTTAAATAGTTATAGCTCAAGAATATCATGAAAAACAACCTTCACTTGTCCATTCAAAACCTTTGTTTACCGACGTATTCCTTTTAGATTGTGTAATGCCCCATGTACGTTTCAAAGATGTATGATGAGCATTTTTTTCTGACTTGATTGAAAATTGCATTGAAATTTTTATGGATGACTTTATTGTTTATTGCAATTCTTTTTATTAATGTTTAGATCATTTGGGTAAGGTTTTGAAGCAATGTATTAACACAAACTTGGTTTTAAATTATGAAATATGTCATTTCATGGTCCAACAAGGAATAGTTTTGGGTCATATAGTTTTGGTTAGGGGTATTGAGGTTGATAAGGCAAAGGTTGATTTGATTAAAAGCTTACCATATCCTACTAATGTTAAGGGAATTCATAGTTTTCTTAGCCATGTAGGTTTTTACAGGCGATTCATCAAATATTTTTCAAAAATTGGACAACCTTTATCAAGGTTGTTGCAAAAGGATGAGTCATTTCACTTTGAAGAAGATTATCGAATATCATTTGACAAATTAAAAACAGTGCTTACCTCAGCACCAATTATACAACCACCAAATTAGGACATGCTTTTTAAGATCATGTGCGACATAAGTAAATATGATATTGGTGCTATACTTGGCCTACAAAATGAAAGGAAAAGTCATGTCATTTGTTATGCGTTAATTACGTTAAACTCCACCCAATATAACTATTCAACCTCAAGAAAGAGCTTTTAGCGTTTGCATTGAATAAGTTTAGATCATACTTGTTAGGATTTAAAGTGATTGTTTTTTCATATCATGCAGCCCTCAAGTACCTACTGATAAAAAAGGAATCGAAACCGAGACTCACTCGCTGGATTCTTTTATTGCAAGAGTTTAATTTGGAAATTAAAGATCGAAGAGGAGCTAACAATTCTATTGCAGACCACTTGAGTAAACTTGTACTTGAGGAAGAATCATTATCAATTTTAGATACGTTACCTGATGAGTAGCTTTTGCATCTTCAAAGTAAAGAACCTTGATTTGCTGATATTGTAATATTTGTAGTTACTGGAAAATTACCTAATGATCTAAATAAGGAAAATAAAAGAAAAATAAAAAATGACTTTAAGTATTATGTATGGGATGAACCGTACCTTTAGAAATAGGTTCTGATCAAATTATTCATAGATATGTACCTGATGATGAAATTCTTTCTTATTATCATAACTATGCATATGGGGGACATTTTGGACCTAAAAGAATAGCTAAAAAGATTTTAGATAGTAGGTTTTATTTGGAAATTTTTTTTAATGAAGCATACAAATTTTGCAAGAGTTGTGAGAAATGTTAAAGAATGGGTAGTGTATCCTATAGGAATGAAATGCCACAAATGCTTATTTTATATTGTGAGATTGTTTAAGTATGAGGCATGGATTTCATAGGACCATTCCCTATTTCTTGTGGTTTTGTTTACATACTGCTTGTTGTGGATTATGTTTCGAAATGGGTAGAAGCAAAGGTTACTTATACTAACGATCCTAAGGTTGTTATAGGATTTCTTGTTGTAAAAAGTAGACACAATGAATATAAACAAACTATAACTTGAGGCGTTTACAAACATTGTCCTTAAGGATATTTCCTCAACACAAGACTATCCTCCAAGAACCAACAATTTTCTCCTCTAAAGACAAGGATTATAGAAATAGTGACCAGGATTGAAGTGAAATACCAGCAAGCTTTGCAAACACAAAAAAATAATACTATGATTTTTTCAGCACACTTTGACTTTAAGAGTATATGGTATATATATATACTACTAACATATAACAACTAGGCACAAAATAAATTAGAAATTAAAAAGCTTTTACAACAGTTAAAAAAATAAAAGAGTTGCTGAGGAATTAAAAGGTTTAAAAAATAAAATAAAAGAGTTATTAGGATTTTATGATTATTAAAAAATTAATTCCAAGGAGAGACATGACACTTTACTATGCCTCAACTACTTTTAATTTAGGAGATTATCTTGGGTCCGACACAGCTATAAAACACCATAATCCTTGAATCCAAGTGTTTTAGGCCTAACACCATTTCTAGACCTATGTTTGTCTTGGGTTAGGTTGATCGTTAAACCCATGTATTTTGGATCTAGCACGTTCATCAGACCGATATTACCTTGGATTAGGTTGATCACCAAACTTAAGTATTTTAGATCTAGCATGTTCATCAAACCCATATTTACTTGGGTCTGGCATGATTGTCAAACCTAAGAGTCTTGTGTCTATCGAGGTTGTCAGACTTATATCAAGGTTCATTATATAAACACTAGATAAAAACCTTTTAAAATAGTCTTCATTATTTACAAAATTTCTTAAGTATAATATTTTCAGTAGGTTTGGAATTCCTAGAGCAATAATTAGTGATCAAGGTACCTATTTTTGCAACCAAACTGTTGAAGCATTTATACAAAAATATAGAGTGCGTCATTGAGTAGCCACCACTTATCATCCTCAAACCAATGGATAAGCTGAAGTTTCAAACTAAGAAATTAAAAACATCTTAGAGAAAATGGTGAACCCCAACCAAAAGGATTGGAGTCTACGTCTAAAGGATGCACTTTGGATCATTATTTTAAGGTGGTGAAGAAATGCAACTTAGATCCTAAAGAGGCAGGATCATAAAGGAAGTTGCAACTCCAAGAGTTGGAGGAGATTCGGTTAGAAGCTTATGACAATGCAAGGTTTGATTCTTTTTAAAAGCACACATATACATGCATGCATGAACATGATTAATGCCTTCTTTGTTAAGTGTCATATATAACCTAGCAGCCCATATTTGGACAGTTTCTTTGAATTATAAACTCGCACTACAAGCCTTAAACCAAAAGTGTCTTACCTAAGTCGTAGAGTTAGTGAAGCATCATTTATCATTATCAAAGTATAAGAATACATGGAATAAGTTTGGGAGTGTCTTAATTTTGTAGTGGAGGCAATAAAACAAGTTGTTTTGAGTTTTATAATTTTATGTAAAAAAAAGGTAAAAAAGAAAAAAAAGATCATCTTGTTCTAACTCTAGTGAAGGGTTGGAGATTTAGAAAGTGAAAGATCGTTTCTTGATTTGAATGAAAACTATTCTCTTAAACAATCATTGGAGGAGGTTAATGTGTTGTAATATTTTCAAGTTTAAAATGTCTAGATAGAGTGTTTGGTTTTTGATAATTTTGCTCTATTAGTTTCTATAGCTTTAAGCTACCATACCAAAGATTTTCTACCTTGAACCGAGCCCTAGTACAACCCTTGTAAAGACATTATGATTTGTGTCATGCATGTAATTCAAGTGGTGGAGAATGAGAAGATTTGCAAGCTTATGGGAAATAAATTGATTCTTCCTGCGAGGTCTTCGTATTTAGTTACTTTATTTTCAAATGAAAACACTTGCTGCACATTTTTTTTAAGTTGTGTAAAGTGTTATTCATGACATGTTATGATGATTTGAGATTTTAATTGTTGTTCGTTGATGGCATTAAATTTTTGACATTGAAAAAGTAAAATTGAAATTTTGCCCGAGAATATGCAAAAGCTAAGTGTGAGGGAATTTAAAAATGCAAAATATACATATATTTTTATTCCTTTTAAACTATGTTGCTTAATGTATTTTGAGCATATCCGAGCTTATTGGAAGTTATTTTTATGAGTTTAGCATAACTATGACACTTTATGAATTAATTGTTAAAAGATAAGAATTTATGCATTTTATGTTTCGAACCTTGCTTCTTGTAACAGGTTTTTCACCGAGTTATAATTTCAGAATATGAACATGGGCTGAATCAAAGTTAAAGTAAACATATCAAGCTTTTCAGGAAGGTATTATAGAAAGAAATCTGCGTTCATTTGGACCTCTAATCAAACTTGCAGAATCGGATTGAAATTCTATTTACAGCAAGATTCTCTGCTTTCACACGGCAGATTCAAATAGGTATATCTTAAGCCTCAGACATTGAAATCATATGATTCAAAAGCCCAAATTTATCTACACATCCAGGACTATAACTTTTATAAAGGAAGTCAAGTTAGATAAAATCATTTTGAAGGTGACAATCCAGACACAATCTGAAAGATGAGATTGGTCTCCTAATTTGATAAAGAAACAAACGGTGTCGAGCATCCCACTATGGATGACAGTCTGACATAGAAACAGTGGGCTTTAGGACCCAAGAAAGGTGTAGATCAAGTCTCTAACAGAACACAACTGGAAAAAGGGCTTTACAACATTCTTTTTGTAAACCCCGGTAATATATATATATATATATATATATATATTGAGAAAAAATGGTTTCGAGAATTGAGTAAATTAATTAATATGACTTGTACAAGTATGAAATATAAAATTTTGAATTTTTTTATGAAAAATCACAAACGACTAATTTTATGTTATAGCACATAACTTTCAATTCGGTTATCAGATTAAGTTGAAATTTTGTATGGAGTCTATAAAATATTATTTTAACTTAGGTTAAAGTTTCAGAATTTTTGGAGTATGATAAGATTTGTTTAAGATAAAAGAACAAATAGCACAAATGAATATCTAGAAATTTCTTTAGGGACCAAATTGAAACTTTGCCCAAAACAACCCTATTTATAAGTTGTCAGCAATGAAAAAAAAAGAGTGTGAAGCCAGCCGAAAGAAGAAAATGTGAAAAGAGGGCTTTTGTCATTTTTCATGGAAATTTCTTGAAAAATCAAAACAATAAAAATGTAAGATAGAAATAGCATTAAGTAATTAAAGAGAGGGTTTGATACATTAAGGAGACTACAAGGAGTTAAAAGATTTTAAGTATGCTTTAAAGAAGGAAAAATTGAGCTTAGAGGGAAGTGTGAAGGAGAACTTGATTCAACTTGTTTTAGCTTTTGATTCTTCATTCCATAAGGGTAAGAAAACTCTCTATAATGATCTATTGTGTTGTTTTTCATGTTTGTTCTTGGATTGAATAGAATTTGTATTATGTGAAGGTGGATTCTTGATGTTAGGGTGGTTTGAATGCATGAATTTATATTGATTATATATTTGTTGAGGGAATAAATGTTCGGGCTAGTTATTAATTAGGTTAATTTGTAAAAAAAAACAAAAAAAAGGAACAAAAAAGAAGATGGAGGGGGATAAAGAATGGTTTCCACCTTGGATTTGATATTGATCCCTTATTATGTTATAAATATATATGATCTTATTATGTTGATTAGTGAAATTTTATACATTGATACTTAGTTATTATTATGTGTGATTATGGAACTCTTAGATAAATATAAATGATGGATGTAATTTGTGACGTTGTGCTAGAGTATTGTATATTGACATGAAAAAAAAAGGGTTAAAGTTAATTAAGTGAAAAGTTGAAGAATTATCCTATCACCATTTTTATTTGAATTTTCGACAAAAGTAAAGAATTTTGAGGGGTGGGTTGAATTGATGTAATTAGAGATTTTTGATGACTTAAATGGATAAATTGAGTTTGGATGATGGATTAAAATTTAGAGTAGATTAGAAAGGTGAATTTGACCATGAAAAATATAAGAAATAAAACTTCAAGCTTCAAGAAATTAATGCATTGCATTTAAATAGTGAAAATAATAAAGTAATAAACTAAAGGGAGTGAGGAATTCATTGTTCACCCACATCCAATGCAATGTGGATTACAATAATAATCCATAGTGCATTCCTTCAATTTTTTCACTTTTTTGTTTTTTTGTCACTTTTTTGTCATTTTTTTCTTTGTCAATTTTACTTTTTTAATATTGAGCTGATTAAGAATTTCGCTTTGTAATTTTTTTTCCTTTGAAATACTATGGATTACTACGGTGTTTTTCCACATGGTTTTTCTATTTTATTTTTTTTTATTTTCCAAAATTATATTTGTCGATTTTATTTTTTTAATATTGAGCTGATTGAGAATTTATTTTTGTAATTGTTTTTTAAAAAACATTGTTAATTGCTACAGTGTTTCTCCACATGGTTTTTTTTTTATTTTTTGTTTTTTTATGACTTTCTCCAAAATTATCTTTTTTTTATTTTATTTTTTAATATTGAGCTGGTTAAGAATTACAGTTACAATATGTGAGAGAAGCAATATAGCTTTCCTCACAAATTACTGAGGATTGCTACAGTGTTTCTCCCAACATGTTTTTTTTTATTTTTTTTCTAAAATTATTTTTATCAATTTTATTTTTTTAATATTAAGTTGGTTAAGAATTACAATTACAAATAAATACAAGTAAGGCTAAGTCATGTGGGGAAAACACTATAACTTTCCTCACAAAACACTTTGGATTGATACAGTTTTTCCTCATATAGTTTTTTTCTAGTTTCTTTTGTGTTTTCTTTTTTTGTAATATTTTTTTTCAAAATTTTCTTTGTCAATGCTATTTTTTTAATATTGAGTAGAATTTAACTTGTAATAAATCTTAATCATGTGGGGAGAGCACTGTAGCTTTCCTTACAAAACATTGCGATTACTATTGTGTCTCTCCACATAGTTTCTTTTCTTATGATTTTTTTTCAAAATTGTGTTTGTTAATTTTATTTTTTTTTCTATTGAGCTGGTTGAGAATTACAAGTTATTACAAATAAGGCTAAATCATGTGAGGAAGCATTGTAGCTTTCATCACAAAACACTCTGAATTGCTACAGTGTTTCCAACATGGTTTTTTTTTGTCCCTGTTTTTTTTGTGTTTTTTTTTTCAAAAATTATCTCTATTAATTTTATTGTTTTAATATTGAGCTGATTAAGAATTTAGCTTTGTAATTTTTTCTTTAAAACTCTGTGAATTGCTGCAGTGTTTTCCCGCATATTGTTTTATGATTTTTTCCAAAATTATCTTTGTCAATTATTTTTTTTAATATTGAGTAAGTTAAAAATTATAATTACAATAAAACTAAATCATATGGGTAAAGCGTTGTCGTTTTCCTCACAAAACACTGTAGATTGCTCAGTATTTCTCTAAATGGTTTTTTTATGATTCTTTCTAAAATTATCTTTGTCAATTGTATTGGTGAAAACACTGTAGTTTTCCTCACAAAACATTGTTAATTGCTACAACGTTTTTCCTCATGGGTTTTTTTCCTTCTAAAATTATCCTTGTCAATTTTTTTTAATATTAAGTTGGTAGAGAATTTAGCTTTGTAGTTCTTTTTGCTTTTTATTAACAGAAAAGCTAAATTATGTGGTGAAAACACTGTATCTTTCCTCACAAAACACCGTGGATTGCTACAAATCATTTTGTTCAGTCTCTAAGTTTTTGATCACCAACACAACTTTTTTTTCCATCATGAAATATTGGATTCATCATACCTTTAGTTTCTATTACTTATCTAGTGCTGGTTCACAATTATAACACTATCAAGTACATTTATTTTATAAACCCGCGACAGCACGTGGGCATGCCATATCGTAATAATGAAATGATGTGTTGAATTAGGTGTAAAGGAATTAAATTTCCTATAGTTATTGGGAAATTTTTATAATAATATAACATTTCCTTATAATTGTGGTGAATTAAAAGTTTAGGTTAATGTGACATTGTAAGAATTAATTGTGGAATTATTAAAGAACATGAAGAAAAAAATAATGATAATAATTTCGGGTATTAAAATTGTATTGATAAAAAAATTTACTATGTGGAGAAGTTTTAAATAAATTATTGGATGATGAAGTATTGAAATCATGTGATCTTTTAAATGAAATAGGAGAGGTTGGAGGCTCTAAACAACAACATGAAGTTACTAGTCGAGCATCACTAGTAGGTAGGTATCTGACATCTTGAATTTTTGTAGAAAGATTAATTGAAAAGCATGTGTTAATTTTAATTAGAAATTCTGTAATTTATGTTTTGATGTTAATGGATGAACATATTTGGGTAGATGAATTAGTACTGGTAATTGGACAAGTGAATTAATGCCTAGTAATTGATGGAAGAATTAATGCCCAGTAACTGGGCGGATGAATTAATGTCCGGTAATTGGACGGATAAATTAGTACCGATAATTGGGCGAGTGAATTAATGCCTGGTAATTGGGCGAGTGAAGTAGTGCCAGTAAATGGGGCGGATGAACTAATGCTTGGTAATTAGGCGGGTGAACTAGTGCCGATAATTGAGCAAATGAATTAGTACCGGTAATTGGGCGAGTGAACTAATGCCCGATATTTGGGCGGATGAAGTAGTGTCGGTAATTGGACAGATGGACTAGTGCCCGATAATTGAGCGAATGAATTAATGTTCCTAATAAGGGAGCAGTACCCCCGTGAAATGGCTAAGATTGGAATTAATTAGATGAATATGGAGGTGTAAGATATTAATGATTCATAATGAAGTATGTAGGAAAAATATTTTTATATGGGTGTAGTGAAATGATACATTGCATTTATTGATAATTATGTTGATATAATGTTAATCTTATTTTCAGGACCCTCGCAGTAGTAGAATAGATCTTGCTTGAATATATGCCACTTTTTGTGTATTTATATTGACTAACATTTATTTTAAGAATTATGAATGATGTAAAAGAGGTTGAATGAACCTTTATATTTGTAAAACAAAATTCTTACATGTAATCAATGTGAATATCATACTTAAAAATATCTTTATGTTGTATTAAGTATTTGCATTTTATCATAGTTGCTCATAGGATTAGAAATGTTAAAATGATAGCAAGAAAATAAGAAGCAAAGGAAGAAGAAGAATTTACCCCAAATTTTTATATTTAACTAAGAAATTGTCTCAGATAAAATAGTGGGATTCTTACATTCATAATCTAAGTTTTTATGGTTTTTCTTAGAATCAATTAACTTTGCAAGTTATGTAAACCTTAGTATTATTTATGTATTTGTTTTTATTTATAGCATCTTTATTATCGGACAATACATGTCTATTATTTTTTTGTGATGTATTGATTGGGAAAGAGTTTCAAGATGATTGAACCATAATTATGATATGAATTGTATAAAAAATGAAGATGTCGATAACTTGGTATGGTTATATTACAGGGGAAACTTTGCCGAATTTTTTGTTAAAACAAAATACACCGAATAAAAATTAACACTTATAAGTAAATATGTTTTTTTGGGTTGTGACACTTTTCTTCTCTGTTTTTGTCAGTTTTCCAGCAACTATGAGCTAAACTTTGGCTTTCGGTTCAAGATGAATACACACATCTCTATTAGCAAGTTGTGAGAAGTAATGCTATAATTATAATTCTTTCATATTCAAGTATTTATTTTTTCTTGTTCAAAATTATATTAGTGTTTGTTATATTTAAGCTTGTTGAATTATTTTGAAATGACATGTATGTTTTCTAGTTTCTTTCAATCTGTTATTATTGTTAGGGACTAGAGTAAGAAGTAAATGAATTAATTTGATTGCTGTAACTCTCATCTTGATTTGTTAGGGAATAATAACTAAGTTAAATTGTTAAGCTTTTAAACGTTTGCTTAGAATAATTTCACAGACTTTACTCCTAAGGTTACTGTCGAGTGAATAAAAATTGCTTTCAATATTAAATTTGCTTGATAGTAAAAAATTGATTAGAACGCTTTTCTAATTAATTTACTCGTAATCTCATTGATTTCTCTTAGCTATAAGGGATATCAAATTTATTTACTTGACGTGAAAGAATATTTATTTTATTTTGATGATCAACATATTTATAGAAATGAATGCGTAGATCCTTGAACTGAGTTAACGATATATCAAATTTTTATTTTTATTTTTAGAATTTTTTTCTTTAATTTCTTATTCAAATTCCCTATTCTTTTTTGTTTTAGTATATTGTAGGAAGATTAAACGAAATTTCCATTAGGTTCGACCTGGTTTTCATGATCATACTACAAATTTATTTTATTTATAATAATAAAATTAGAATTATATTTTGATAGTTTTGATGACCGACCTCTCGTGTATATTATATCCACTACAAGTACATAATTGGCAACTTTCATTTTGAAATTTGTTGACAGTTTCCACAAAAGATCTTGCAACAACTTTTAATTTCCTCTATTTAATCTTTCTAGGGTCCATAGCACTGATTTTGTTAGGACCCTCTATTTAATCTTTCTAGGGATTAAGAGCACTTAAAACTTTAGAAATAGTTTTATTGATATTGTTTTGTCTATTTTTAATCATGGAATGATGAATCCTAATATAACCTATACTCAAACTAAAGCATATCTCCTTTTCTAATAAATATATGATTCCTGACTTGTTATGTAACACTAACTAATTATGCATGTCGAGGATTCTTATTCTATATTGGCTTGGATTCTCAAGTGGATCAGACAAATGTTTTTTTAATGGTCCAGCAATTCATCATAATTGATATATAGCACGAATAAAAAACAATTAAACACATAAACAAATTGGCAAGTAGGGTTGTAGGGTTCTAAATTTCAGGGGAAAGGGTCAGCTTCACATTCAACTTATTGCCATTTTAACGCATAGTAAGGCATTGAACACCTGAGATATTATCAATAATTTGTCATCTCTTTGGGTTTTATTAAGGATAATATATACATATATATACATATATATATATATATATATATATATATATATATATGTATGTATGTATGTATGTATGTATGTATATGTATGTATGTATACTTGTAGTATACACAACACGCATCACTTAATATTGCAACTTGATTAAAAAAAATCATCGGCAAAACATATTTTTAAAATAGGAGGATAAGAAAATATATATGATATGATAGTTTGCTGCAAAAGGTAACATTAATTATAAACAAGCCGAGAGATTAATGTCACCATGAAGAAGTCCAGAACCTCTGGAAGGAACTGCACGCAGCAAGTGCTAACCCAATGCTAGATTAATGTCATGAACATCTAGATTGGGTTCGCGATCTTTTCTTACGCCCATATGTCTGAGAAACCTTGTATTTTTAATTTATTTTTTTAGATTAATATGGATGTTAGGACCAGTTTGCATGTATCTCAATTAATCCTATGAATTTTCAAGTTAACAATCATATAAATCTCCAGTGATCTTTATATTTGTGAAACTTAAACTGGTGATCTTTGTGGAGTAAATTCAAAACTTGACTAGCTAAACTATACTTCTCAAGATTAATTTTACAAGTTGTGGATTTGAAAGCTAATTAATTGATCAATATATACAAAATCTAGTTCCCGTTGCGTGAATGTATGTTTTCTATATTTTATTGATTTTAGGGTAAACAAAATATTAAAAAAAAGTAAAGAAAAAAACATTAATACCCCATCCAAGAGGTTTATTTTTTGGACCACGCACAAATATAATTTTATTATAGCGTAAAACAACACACAACACGCTATTTAGTTTTTTTAGGTGACTTGAGAAGTGAGGTTTAAAATATTAAATATTTTAAATTATAAAGTCAATGCATAGGATGTCTGCTGCTGGTAGCGTAAAAACAATTTTCCTACAACATTTTAATTTTTCTTCACTCAAATAAAAATAAAAATAAAAATAAAAATAAAAATAAAGATGACATTAGATTGAATTGACTCGACGGGAACCAATTTTGATTTTTCTAATCTTCATGTCATCTAAAATTTTGGAAGAGGTGATAGTCTCAATTAAAATGGGTCCCACTCATTTTATAATACATTTTTCTTTTAATTTGATCATAAAAAATATTGTCAAATCATCAATTAAAATTAAATATTTTATTGAATGATTAGCACTTTCACGTTGAATAGATATATTTAATTTTTTTTAAATAACATAATTAGAAGACTCATTTTTTTTATTAGAGAATGAAAGAAGCAAAATTATATTTTCTAAAGAGAATAGAAATAGAAAAATGAAAAGAAAACAATTCTAGTAATTTCATTGTAGTGCCCGAATTGGAAACTAAGTGAAGTTGTGTAATGTTTTTTTAATTAGAAATATATTAAAATAATATATATTTTAATTTTTAATATTATTATATAAAATAATTAAAAAATAATTTTCAAATATTAGTTTAATATTTTCTCTAGTAAAAAACAATTTTAAAAGTAAATAAAATGTCAAACCTTACATGCAGTATAGTAAACAAACTAGCCATTTAACCCGCGTTTCGTCGCGAGTTATAATTTTGTTTTCAAAAAAATACTGGATATGCATTTTATTTCAATGTGTTTTTTTTATATAAAAAAAATTCAAAATGTAAATTAAAAAGCCTATACAAGCAAGATCAAGATATTTCATAACATAAAATGAGACTTGCATCCAATTGTATTTACCAAACTTATTTATTTAAATAAATAAAAGATCAATCTACATCCTAAAAAACTAATGACTTAAATAATAAATACAAAATGAAATTGACTAAATAATTATACGCCTTAGAAATATTACGCAAGGCTGAATACATAATATGTAAAAACAAATATTTAAAAGCAATATAATTTAAAAACAAATATTATTTATTTTAAAAAGTAAACTTCATTTGTATAAAACATAAATTAGAATAATATCTTGAAAAATAAAATAGAAACAACAACAACAACAACAACAAAACTTATATTAAAAAAAAAATACAAGATCTAAGTCATGGAATCGGGATAAACTCATAGAAAAAACTTGAAGATAATTACAAAATTAATATTAAAAAAAAATACAGAACAATAAGATCGTATGAAGTCGAATTCCCAATAAATCAAATGTTGAAAGATGAAACCAAGAAAAAAAATTACACTAAAGAATAATAAAAAATAAGGGTGAGAAAAATATTAATTAGAGGGATAAAAATATTCAATTGGAGGGTTTAATTGAATTAAAAATAACTTTAATATAAGAAAATTTAATTTAAGGATGAAATTGATTGAAAAAAAATTCAACTAAAGTGCCCAAGACAAAATTAGAAATTTTAAAAAATCAAAATCAAAATAAAAAACCAAACATATAAGAAATTACAATTGAAGGACTAAATTGAAAAAAAATAAAAACTTCTATAAATGGAAAAGAAATAAAAAAATATTAATTGAATGAGGACTAAAATTGAAAAGTAAGAAACAAAGAGGACAGTGGTATATATTACATGGAAGGAAGAAAACAAAAATCAAACGACCATCGGTGATAATCCGACTACTATAAGTTGTCACATGCCACTCTAAATGAAAAAGGACACGACAACACATTTATGAAGACAACGAAAGGCCAGTTATGTCCATCAATTGATATCACACACACCGTCTGAATGACATAAACACCATCTACGTGCTGAGGCGTGCTGAGCACGCTCTGATAACTTTAAGTATTAAAAATTCAAAAAAATATAAAAAATACAAAATGCCCTCACGACCCCAACAATTATATAAAATATCCATATAAAAATACAAAAAATATCTCCAAATACTAAGCTGATGTTTTATCTCTTCTAAGATCAAAGAAGTAATTGTATTGTACATTAAAATTTAAAAATTCCAAAACATCTTTATCCAATATCACAATAAGGTTTTGACTCAAAGAAAAATTCGTATTTTTACTGTTAAGAAGTTTATACAAAGTTAAGAATACCCTTTGTCAACCGTTCTATATTTTATTGACTTTGAAAATAAAAAAAATATTTTTAATGTATAAAAAAAGACGTTAACACTCCCACGAGAGATACTTAATTTTTTGGACCAAAAAATACAAATGTAATTTTATTATAGCCCAAAATACAAGGAGTGAAACACGCACACCAATTATTATTTTAGGTAACACTTAACATGGTTGGAGGAGACATTACCAGGAAAGGACAGAAAGCAAAGAAAAAAATGATTTAATTTAATTATACGAGTGAGTCATATAATTAAATATTTCCCCACAAACAGTGCACTAAACCACACCACAGGAAGGTAGTCATTTATTTAATTTGTCGTTTGATAACCACTTATTCAAATTTAAATAATAATAATAAAAATAATAATAAAAAGAGTCAATACATCACCAGCATTGAAAGCAAAAGAGCAACAGAAAGAAAGAAGGAAACCGAACCACCGCAATCACAACACCATTCCATTGGCTAGCTTTGGTGGTTGAGAAAAAGAAAGGAAGCGAGAGAGAGAGAGAGAGAGAGAGAGACTTCACCTCTGTCTCTCTAAATTATATCATATTTTACTATTTCTTGAAGCAAAGTCTTTGCTTACAAAATACAGATCTCTCTTTCTGTTGCTGTTATGTTCGGCTTATAATTTCTTGTAAGTGGTGCTAATTCTTATCATGCCTTTAGATCTTCCTTTCTCTTTCTAACCTTCAACTACCGCTCTCTCTCTGGTACTTCTCTCTCTCTCTCTCTGCTAGTTTTTGAATTGAATAATTCTTGATGATCCTGTTTAATTGATCCTGTTGTTTGCCGATTTAGGATCGATCGGAAATGGTGGTATCCGGCTCCATCACGCCTGGACAGGTTCCATTTTCTTAAGCATTTTCTCTTCTTTTTATCTTTTTATATTATGAATTTTATGTATTACAGACTCAATCTCATTGATTTATTGCTCAACTTGTGTGTAACGGAGAGAGGCTTTGCTCGGTTGTTGTTATGAAATGTACCAGGTTTCGTTTTTGCTTGGATTTATCCCAGTTTTTGTTGCCTGGATATATTCAGAGTTCCTAGAGTATAAGAAAACTTCATCCCCTCACAAAGTGTGAGTTTCCTCTTACTTCAAATCACATTTTAATTTCTTGTCTATTCTGCGCTGCCAATGGTGAACTTTAGATTTGGCTTTATATATCTATGAACTGACACTGATCTTGGGGGAAATGCTAATGAACAGAAGTCTATCTTTGTTAAGGCAAGAATACGGAGATTCCAAATGCTTGCTTGGTCCGTCTTTATATTGAAGAGAGTTTTAAATTACATAAGCCTTCCTGTTTTGTAGCCTATGCTAGATACTTGTTTCGTGTGGATTAGCTGGTTAGATAAATAATTAGCTAGTTAAGATTGGAGTGATGGCCCTTATTTTATGATAGTGTGTGTAACTGATGATTAACTGGAGTATACCGTTTAGTGTCAATTTAGTTGCCATTATTTGAAGTTTGCTGATGCTGTATAACCCATGTTACTTTCATGCGTTCAAAAGAATCTAAGCTAGTAATGTGTAATTAGATGTTGATTGAATAACTTTTCTTCTACTTGTGGCACAGATGTGCTGATATCTTATTTACAGATTAATTACATTGGAAAACATATGTTCCAAAATTTTCTGATGCTGACCATGTGACTTATCTGGATTACAGTCATTCAGATAATAATCTGCTTGACTTGGAGAAGGAGACAATCAAGGAAGATGATCGGGCTGTTTTGCTGGAGGGAGGCCTCCCTAGATCAGCATCTGCCAAATTTCATAGTTCTGCCATCAAAATGAACTTAATTAGGTTGCTTGCCACATTATATGCAGTATTGTCATGGAGTTTCTTATATACGAATCTCTTAAAAGTTTTTTTCTTAACTTCTGTATCTAATTGTCTTCCAGGTTTATGACTTTGGATGACTCTTTCTTGCTAGAAAACCGAGCAACTTTGAGAGCAATGTAAGTCATAAACTCTTTAGATAATGAATACATGCTTCTGTTGGTTTTCCTTGCTTTCTCTAGTTTTACCGTACAAATTCTTGTAGGTCTGAGTTTGGGGCAGTCTTGTTGTACTTCTATATCTGTGATCGCACAAATATACTGGGAGAATCTACCAAGGTGCTTATTTCATGTCCATTGGTCATGTGTTTATTTGCCATGATTTCATCTCTGACAGCTTTGCTTGCAATGAAATAATCTGCTCAAGTATATTAATGCTAATGCCTTCTTATTTTACTTTTGGGTTTGATGTTCTCTGGACAGAGCTACAATCGTGACCTTTTTGTTTTCCTATATATTCTTCTCATCATAGTCTCATCAATGACTTCATTGAGGAAACATACTGACAAGTCAGCTTTCACTGGAAAATCCATGCTTTACCTTAACCGGCATCAGACTGAGGAGTGGAAAGGATGGATGCAGGTAATATCTTCTTGATTAAGCTTTTTACTTGTACAGAAATTTTATGAATGCAAAATTCATAAAAGTTCTAAAACTTGTATTGAGCTATGCTTGGTTGACTGCAGAGAACAAAATGTACACTTGCACCTTTCCTCTGTTGTACTTATAGATTGGAATTCATTTTTGTAACACCAAATTTGCCTATGATTATCGTGGCATATTTTTTAGTCATGCTATGTATTTTCATATGGCCATAGGTAGTGTGATTATTCTCACTTCTTTATTAATGTTATTCTGATATCAGACTGACTAGATGAAAATCTGTCCCAAATATTTGATCTTTTATTCTTGTAGTTAGTGTATCCCAATTCTGATAAAAAATTCCCCAAGAAATCGGAAAATTATGTGTGGAATGCAATATGATTTTGCTTTCAATCATTCAAAGAAATCAGATTGGTATTCATTAAAATCCTTAGTCATATGTGGCAATCTGATGTGTTAGTTGGATATTAGAGATTGTTTACACTGCTAGCTCTGTATATAGAATAATTTGCTGCATTTGTTGTGTATAATAAATAGCTCTGCAAAGTCTAAGGCCACATTAACTCTTTTTTTTTCCCCTTCTGCAACAGGTCCTATTCTTGATGTACCATTATTTTGCCGCAGCAGAGATATACAATGCAATACGTATCTTTATTGCTGCATATGTTTGGATGACTGGATTTGGCAACTTTTCTTATTATTACATTAGAAAGGATTTTAGCTTAGCTCGCTTTTCTCAGGTCATATCACTGATTCTCTACACCTTATATTATTTCATAATAGCATGTTATATGCCATGTTTCCTTCTTTCTTTCTTTTCTTTTGGTATACATTTCTTATAAAAATGATTTTAAATGCATGTTACTTGGTGCAGATGATGTGGCGGCTCAATTTCTTTGTGGCATTTTGCTGTATTATCCTTAACAATGACTACATGCTGTATTATATTTGCCCAATGCACACTCTATTCACTTTAATGGTCTATGGAGCGCTTGGTATTTTTAACAAGTATAATGAGAATAGCTCAGTGATGGCTGTGAAGATTCTTTCATGCTTTCTTGTGGTTATCTTGATTTGGGAAATCCCTGGAGTTTTTGACTTTCTCTGGAGTCCATTAACTTTCCTATTAGGTTAGTATCTTACATTTTTATCTTGTTTTGATTCATAATCATTTGCTTAGTGACCTTCAACTCTGTGTGCACTTTAATGAGATGAGACTCAGAGTTAAAAATGTCGCAGATTTTTTCATTTTTTTCTCTCTTTAAACCAAAGATCAGTTATCTTCTGTTTGTTGTTTTTCTATTGTAATAATTTTAATGGCCTTAATTAGTCTCCATTGTTGTTCTGCATGTATATCTCTCTTGTTATTTAATTTTTATGCTTTATTTTTTTGTTGTCAGGAAAGAAATTTTTTCTTCTAGAATTATCCATAATGGAAATTTGGTTAATTTAGCTTGATCAAGTGTCAAGATTCAAGTTCAGTTGGAATATCGTGATTGCTTCCCTGCTTCAGCATGTGCTTAATAGTTATATCTTTATGGCAGGCTATTCTGATCCTGCAAAGCCAGACCTTCCTAGGCTGCATGAGTGGCACTTCAGATCTGGACTTGATCGCTATATATGGATCATTGGGATGATATATGCATATTTTCACCCCAATGTAATTACTTGAACTGTGGTCACATTAATTATTTCTTCTTGCTACCCCAACAACTAAAATTTCAAAATGTCTTGAGATTTCAGATTGAGAAGTGGATGGAGAAATTGGAGGAATCTGAAACCAAGAAAAAACTGTCAATCAAAACAGGCATAGTAGCTGTTTCAGTATCTGTGAGTTGCATGACTCTGTCTACACATTATTACCATTAAATTTTTTATAATCTATTTTTCATCCTTTGGTGATGGTTTGATCTCTTTCTTTTTCCTTCCAAGGTTGGTTATTTGTGGTATGAATATATATACAAGCTGGACAAAGTTTCTTACAACAAGTACCACCCCTACACATCATGGATACCCATAACGTATGTATCAAGGATGCATGTATATATTTGTGTTTGTGCGCTCTTTCCTTTTTCCCTTTTTAAGAAGCTTATTACAGATGAAGGACATTTAGGGACCTCTATGAATGGTGTGCAGAATATGTGTTCTTAATATTGTCTAATCTACTCTTCCAGCATCTTATTATAATATCTACATTGTGTGATCCAGTGTTTACATTTGCTTGCGGAATTGCACTCAGCAGCTCCGGAATTTCTCTTCGACTCTCTTTGTGTATGTTATCTTCCCTGTATATATGTTTTTATTGGCAGTGACTTCTCATGGTTTTCCTTTTTTGTTTGAATAACCATGCTAATTTTGCACTAACTCTAATTTGTTTGCTTTAAATCCACAGTTGGCTTGGCAAGATAACTTTGGAGACCTATATTTCACAGTTCCACATCTGGCTGAGGTTTGAGGATTAACTATTTGGTTTCTTTCATTTTTACTTTTCTATTTCAATGTTTTTCTCCATTTTCATTCTTACCAGCCTGGATAATTTACTGAATTTGAATCATAGATAGGTATCCTTAAAGTAGTTTTTATGGGCACCCTCACAAAGCTCAAGACATCACTAAACCAGCAATTGCGCTGTGAAATGCAACAAAGAAATCCAACCATGATATCATTATAGGACTTCACATTGATCCATTTTGGTCGTTACCTTTTTTATAAAGCAATTCTAACAAGGTTGTATGTTTAAACATTGCATGTCATTTAATAATCAAATGCTCATTTTTCCACATACCTTTTTGAGTGATGGACTATGGGCTTCTTTAAGAATCGTGTGATCAATTGCAAGTTTCTTTGGCAACATGTTGATAGTTTTGAAGATGACATGCAATAAGTATAATGTTTGATGGCTTGTGTGAGAAAAGGGTGTAAAGTAGTAGTGTCAAGAAAACGTCATATTTGGTACTGAATAATTAAATGTCTAAATAATTAAAACAATTAAAACAAAACAGAGTACATTTTAATAAATACGTTTCTGACTAGTTTCACAGTAAGTGACTAGACAAATCTGTGAATATGTTTTTGAATTCAAGAGCTTGGGGCTAATGGAATAGCAATTTAAAATACATGAAATATCCATGCAAGAATTACAATTGGGGTTCTGCTTCTGGTCTGTATGGGTTTTTATTGGACAAGTAATTTTATTAAAATAAGAGAGCACAAGTTTGTAAATTCAGTACAGAAGATCAACCCTTGTAAACTGAAAATGAAAATAAACAATAAGATAGGGAAGGGAAGGGACATAAATGATTCTTTATGAGATCATTCTTGTGTGCCTAATCTATAACAAACCCAATATAATTGTAGTTTGTGGCTTCGAGTTAGCAACTTCTATTTTGTTCTTCTTTTCTTCTATTCTGTTGATATGTCTATCATCTTTTTTAGCTCGTTCTCCACATAGGTTCTCTTTTTAAATTATATTGATTTATGTTTAAAGAAACCTCATGCACACTTCAATGGGTAAAGGTTGTGAAGAATTATAAAGATAAAGAATTCATGAATATGCATAATGCACAGAAAAGAAAAACCTTATTTAACACAATGGCAAGTCTCTCTATTCATGAGAAAGAACACTCAGAGGGGAAAGAATTGCTTGAGTTTACAGATATCTATTTTGATAGAGCGAGGTGAAAATGCATTTCTAACTTCCTGTCTTGCATTTGCAGATCGGACATTCCCAATGGACAGCCTAAGTGGCTCCTTTCTTTTATTCCAGAATATCCATTACTGAATTTCATGCTTACAACAGCCATCTATGTTCTAGTAAGTAAACTTGTTCTTGACCACATAATGATATCAGGAATAATGGTAGCAACAAAGACAATATTTATCCTTATGCTGCTATCTTTACTTGCTTCTGCAGGTTTCTCATCGACTTTTTGAATTGACCAATACACTAAAGACAGTTTTCATACCCACAAAAGACAATAAGCGGCTGTTTTACAACTCTGTTGCCGGGGCTGCTATTTCTCTGTGTTTGTACTGTGTTGCCGTCATTCTCCTTCACATCCCTCATTCACCGGTAAGCCCCTCACTTCCGTGTTTGAGAATAATCTGGTAGCTTGTGTTGATCTAGAATTATGCAGCCAACCGTACAAGATGCTTGATGGCTGTCTATCTGCCGATGGAATTTTGTTATGATCTGAGTCTCACTTGGATGTTCATTACCTGCATTTGACATTCAATTAACACAAGCTTCTAATACAGGCCTGAAAAATGAAGACCAAAGAGGAGACTACATAGAAGTTTTCTGTTGGATGTACAGAGAGACAAGTAGAGTGAAATAAGGATACTTGGAAGATGTTGCTCAGAGTTTCAGCTCAAGACATTCAACAAAGTTGAAGAAAAAACCCTCCATTTCCATCCTGGACTTGGTATTTGGCTTGGGAATGGAAGGCATGACAGGAAGAAGATTCTTTTTCTAATTACACAGATCACCATATATTCTTATCTGTTTTTTGATTTTTTATCCAACGATGCAAGTTGTAGTTCCTGTGACGTAGATTTGCTGTTTTGCAACAAACGAGTTGAGATTCAATTCTAATGCAAATATTTTTATGTGTCCTGTTACTTGTCTGGTGCAATTATATTTTCTGAAAAAAGAAAATATAAATAACAACCTGAAAGCAAGTCACCTCTCTTTTTTCTCTTTCTTTTTTCTGTTTAATGTTCTTCAATGGTTAAATTGTAATTAATATCAGGATTTCTTTTTATTATTCTTTAGGTTAAATTGTAATGTAAAATACCCCTTCAATAAAACAAATACCCTGATCGCATCATCATCTTCTGTATTCTTCGCTCTAATTAAAAATAAAAAAAATAAAAAAACCCAAAAACACTTGGATCGAGGGTGTCATCGTCTTCGACGGTGTTTGCAGAAGTCAACGCTCTCTTTGTCTGCAACTTTCGACAACCATTCTATTGTTGAAAAGTCAAGAGCTGTTGGCCCATCGTTTTTATTAAAAAGAACTTCAGAAATATTCCAATAACCTCTAGCCATTCATTTCCAACCTCAAAACTAAATTTAATCCACTCAAGAAATAAATAAATAGAATGAATTAATGAATGAAAAAACTAAAATATATTTTCAGGCCTCCATATAATTTTTCTTACTATTTCATGGTTGTCATCAACGCTAATAGACTCATCTCTCGAACAAGAACACATCCACACCAAAATTATTAGTTTTTGTAACATGAATGGTATTTGGAGGTATTTAAAAAAAAATTGTTGTTATTTATTATTTTTGCATTTTTTAATTATATTATTTAAATAACTAATTTAATCAATAACACGAATTTCAACATTTTTTTCCTTGCCCACAGCAGAATGCCAACCATAAATTTAGCAATAAACCATACAAAGAGTTAGAAATATTTGAAGAATAAAATAAAAAATGGAACATGAAAAGCATAGTGGAAGACAAATCTCATTTATATAAATATTATTACTCTCCTTAGAAAGGAAATTTCAATGGACTTGGACTTGAACTTATAATACTCCATACATATATTTATATTAGTCTAAGATAATTCAAAAGACTTAAAAGATAAATACATATTTAATAGTTACATGTATATATCTAGAAGACACCTAAGAGAACTAAAAGACACTTTGAATGAAGACTTTAAAATTAATTCTAACACTCCCCCTTAATTTTGAAAGTCATACGGTTCTTGAAATTTGAATTTTGATGAAGGATACTCATGAAAATTTTCAATATCTTTTTTTTTTGTCATATTACATCCATAATTAATTTTCTAGAATTAACTTCCATCTTCAACTTGGGAAGATCTCTCTTGCATTTTCGTCTCAACCACTCCTTTCATCATGGCTAGCTAATGACATTCCATGTCATTTCTTCAATTTGTTTTTCTTTAATTATTGTCTTTGTCTGAACATGGCTACTCCTAGCCATATTTCTCCTTTTATGGTTGTTGCCACAATTATCTAGCCAAACATCTCTTTTTAATATTTGGCTCTTCAAGTGACCATTCCATTTCTTCAAGCTGCTGCCTTCTTCTTGTCATGGCTCTTTGGCCATTTCTTATCTCTTGTAGGAAGAGTTCTCTTCTCTTCTTCATGTGTGGTCTCTCTTGTACCACATCTCATCTCTTGTGTAAGAAGTTGTTAACTTGTACTAAGCCTCTTTATCTTTTTTTGATGCAATTCAAGTTATTGTCTTTTTCTTGTCATGACTCTTTAGCCATTTCTCATCTTTTTTTGATGCAAGAGTTTTTCTCTTCTCTTTTTGATGCAAGGTCTCAATTCTCTTGTTGGGAGCTATCATCTTGCACCTCCATTTTTCTTTTTTAGACGTCACTTGTCCATCCACTCTATTTTGGGATTTCACACTTTAATCCCTCTAAAAGCTTACTAGATCGAACTAGCTCTAATACCATGTTAGAAATACATTTGAAGGAGAAAAGGAAAGCATGGGAACATGAGAAGCATGATGGAAGTCTCTTAAGAGAGGAAGTCTCAATGACCTGAACTTGGACTTAGACTTGCAATACTCCATACATATATTTATACTAGTCTAGGATAATTCAAAAGACATAAAAGATAAACACATATTTAATAGTTACATGCATATACCTAGGAGACACCTAGGAGAACTAAAAGACACTTTGAATGAAGATTTCAAATACCAAATTTGTTGGAAAAACAATAACAGAGCAGAGAAGGGGTTACTACTCACACAATTTGGTGAAATACAATACACTAAATAATGGTTCTCTCACACCTTTCATTATCAAATCCATATAATATATAGAGACATTATAAAATGTCTTTTACAATCTTCTAAGTACTTAATTAATATTAGACTCTTCAATACTTACTCTAGATTCATAGTATCTCTATATTCATAGTATTTCTAGATTCATAGTATTCTAATTTGAATAGTTATTTATTGTACTAACTTCAATACACTTAATCTTGGTAAACAAGTTTAATAACTAACATTCTCCCCTCTTAAACTTGTTCCATCCATCTTCATGATTCCAAGCTTCTTCTGCAAATAACAGAAAACATTAGTCTTTAATGGCTTTGTAAAAATATCAGCAAATTGTTCATGAGTTTTGACATGAACTAACTCCACATCACCTTCTTTTATGTGCTCTCTGGTGAAGTGAAATCAAGTATCAATATGTTTTGAATGTTTATGATGATCTGGATTCTTTGTAAGTGTTATAGCAGACTTGTTATCAACAAAGATTCGTGTAGCCTTACTTTGTTTTTACTGCAAATCTTCCATCAGTTTCCTTAACCATATTGCATGACACACACACGATGCAACAACAATGTATTTTGCTTCACATGTGGATAATGCAACAATAAACTGTTTCTTTGATGTCCATGTGAAAGTTGTTTCTTCCATAAAGAATATAAATCCAGTTGTGCTTTTTCTGTCTTCCAAGATTCCTGCCCAATCACTATCACTGTAACTTATAATTTCAAGATTCTATGAGGATGAATAAAAAAATTCATAGCTTGCAGTTCCTTTAACAAAATGAAAAATCCTCTTTGCTGTCTTCAAATGTGAACTTCTTGGCTTCTCCATATATCTGCTAATCAAGCCAACTCCGAACAGAATGTTTGATCTGGAACATGTTAGATAACACAAGCAACCAACAATACTTTTGTAGTATATAGAATTAACTAAATCTCCTTCTCCTTCTTTAGTTAACTTGGTTTCATATTCAACTGGATTGTCTGCTGGATAACAATCTGTCATAGCAAATGTCTTCAAAACTTCTATTGCATACTTGACTTGTGAAATAAAGATTCTATCACTACAATGCTTCACCTTTAATCCTAGAAAATAGGCCATGAGACTTAAGACTATCATTTCAAATTACTTCACAATGGATTGCTTGAAGTCTTGAATCATAATTGGATCATCCCCTGTGAAAGTATACCATCAATTTATAAACAAACAAACATTACTCTGCCTTATAAACATTTATTCACATATAATACATGTTCATAAAGGCATCTTGTGAATCCTTTCTGTGAAAGATAACCATCAATTCTGGAGTTCCATACTCTTGGTGCTTATTTAAGCCTATAAAGAGCTTTCTTCAATATGCAAACCTTCTTTTCTTCTTCTCTCACCATAAAGCCAGCTGGTTGTTCTACATACACTTCCTCTTCAAGGTTGCCGTTCAAGAATGCTGAATTTACATCCATTTGAAATATCTTCCATCTTTTATGAGTTGTTAGGGAAATCATCAATCTTACTGTTTCCATTCTTGCTACCGGAGTAAAAACATCATAATCAACTCCATATTGTTTCTTGTACCCTCTCGCTACTAATTTGGCTTTATGCTTTTTAATTTCTCCTTTTGCATTCCTCTTTGTCTTGAAGATCCATTTTACTTTTATTGCATTGTATCCTTCGGGAAGTGTTGCCAATTCCCATGTATTATTTTTAATGATGGAATTGATCTCCTCCATTGCTTTCTTCTATCTATCTTCTTGATATGCTTCTTTAAATGTAATAGGATCATTTCCTGAAAATAAACAAAGCATATTAACATCATCAAGATTGATTCTTTCTGTTATATTATAAATCTCTTGTATGCTCTTTGTCTTTCTGCATTACTCATTACTTCCTCTTCTCTTGTTGATTCTGGTTCAGTGTAACCATCTTCAACTAACTCCCATAACTCTTGTGATCTTAGTATTGCCTTGTATTGAATACACCACAGATCATAATTTTGTTTAGTAAGACGGGGAATATGAAACTGAGAATTGTTATTGCTGGAAGCTATATCTACTCTCAAGCTCTGATACCAAATTTGTTGGAAAAACATAATAGAACAAAGGAGAGGTTACTACTCACACAATCTGGTGGAATACAATACACTAAATAATGGTACTCTCACACCTTTCCTTATCAAATCCATACAATATATATAGACATTATAAAATGTCTTTTACAATCTTTAAAGTATTTAATTAACATTAGATTCTTCATTTAATTTGAACTTCACTTTTCCTCCCCTTAATTCATGGTGTTCCTATTTAATTCCTTTCCTTTCCATTTTACTTTTGATCCATTGATGTTACAGGGAAAGATTCAGTGCAACTAGTTACTTTTTTTTACCCCCCATCTCCTCTGCTTAATTATTGCATCTATCCATTTGATGCAGCCGGATCACTATACTATGAACTCAGAAGCTTGCAAAACATAATCTTTTTTCATTTCACTAGCGAAACCTAACAGCTTCTTACAAGTTACGTTCAGAAGTTTGCATACTGTATGCTGCTGTATTCATGTATCGACTTACTCTCTCGTTTGTGCATCCCAATTGGGGTTCACTGCCATATCCTCTTTCTTCCTTAACTCACAGAAGTTGACTCCTTTCACATCCAATTCTCCGGTCCTTCTCACCATCTCCTCCACTTTCCTTGTCTTCCTAAATGACACTACAGGGTCGGATTTATATGCAGAGTCAGCGCTTCGGCCATGAATGGATTGTCACTTGGGTTCAATTTGCTCTAAAACAAGAAACATTCAAGGCAGTTTAGAATATGATATTCTTTCGATCACAGTGTGTTTGAACGAGGCAAAGTGTCCTCTTTCATGACTTTGATTTGGATAGCTTTATCTGCGCAGGTTTTCTCTATTGGTTCTGTAGGATTGGTTTACAAAGAGATTGTATTTAGGAGCTATTTTTTAAAGATTTTTTTATTTAAAAATATATTAAAATAATATATATTTTTAATTTTTTAAAAATTTATTTTTAACATTATCACATTAAAAATAATTTAAAATTAAAAAAAAATTTAATTTTTTTTTAAATACTGTTACAAATGTTCTGAAACGGCTCCTCCAATGTCTCGGTAATTTGAGTTTGCCAAAAGTTCGTGTCCTAGCCAACGTGATCTTTTTTCATGACAAAATGAATGGTATAAAGGTGATTTTATTGGTGTTGGGCCGTTGGCTATTGGGGACTTTGTTTTTTACGTCTATCAGCACGATCTTGACAATTAGAAAAAACTTACTTCTCCAAGCAAAGTTAACGTGAAATTATAATAATGTAATTATAAATTTATTATTGAAAAAAAAAACAATTGAATTAGGTGGTGGGGGCAAGGTTGTTTTTTGACCGTGAGATAATTATCTTTAATAAATTCTATATGTTAAATTTGTTATTTTTTATTTCTTTCACAACAAAATTACTACTTTAGCTTCAGAATAAAAAATTATATTATCTTTTACTCAAGGGTGTTTTAGTCATTTTATTTATTCAGAATAGTGCAATTACTTTGATGTTTTTAATGACAAAAACAATATAACTCTCTTATAAGTATTTTTTATATATAATTTTACATTGGTTTTGTTGTAATTTCGGAGGTTGTTCATGAGTATTATTTTAATTTTGCATTGCACATGCCTGTATGTTGATAGCTTCCACGCCGTTAAAGCGATGCGTGTGGGGGCAATCTAACCACCAAAAACCTTATTATAGGACGACATTTGAAAGATTTCAATGCTCTCAACACGGTGGAGCAACGCGTGTACCAAAAATATCTCTAGTTTGACATTATTAATCATTTTTTTCCTTTTCTTCTCTCTCTCTTCCTTGAACTTTGTGTCAACCCTTGCAAAATCTCATACTATCTCTTTCAATTTCTTTTTTCTTCACATTTAATCCATATTCTTTTGATTATTATTTTTATTTTATTTTAGAATAAGTTATAAAATTACAAATGTTTTTAAATTTCACTCCTACTATTTTTTAATATATAAATAATCTATAAAATTATAAATTTTTCTCAATTTCACTTCTATATTTTTTTTTTACTTTCAAATTCAATCCTTATTCTCTTAATTGTTATTTATTTTGCTTGAGATCATTTTTATTTTTTAAAAACATTTAATCGTCGGGTTTTGTTTTTATCAAATTTTATCCTTATTTTTTTGTTGCTATTTTCCTTTTCTTTTGCAAGTTTTTTTATTAATATTTTTTCATTGATTTCTTCATTCAAAATTAAATTGGTTAAGAATTAAACTTCTTGATTGAATTTAGATCCAGGATTTTATTGGTTGTGAATTTTTGAGATTAGATAAGGTTTATAAGATTCTCCTGAATATACTTGGTTTTTGTATTTTGTTTTTGAAGGTGATTTCCTTGGTGTTGGGCTGTTGGCTATTCGGGACTTTGTTTCTTACGTCTATCAGCACGATCTTGACAATTAGAAAAAACTTAATTCTCCAAGCAAAGTTAACGTGAAATTATAATAATGTAATTATAAATTTATTATTGAAAAAAAAAACAATTGAATTAGATGGTGGGGGCAAGGTTGGTTTTTGACCGTGAGATAATTATCTTTAATAAATTCTATATGTTAAATTTGTTACTTTTTATTTCTTTCACAACAAAATTACTACTTTAGCTTCAGAATAAAAAAATTATATTATCTTTGACTCAAGGGTGTTTTAGACATTTTATTTATTCAGAATAGTGCAATTACTTTGATGTTTTTAATGACAAAAACAATATAACTCTCTTATAAGTATTTTTTATATATAATTTTACATTGGTTTTGTTGTAATTTCGGAGGTTGTTCATGAGTATTATTTTAATTTTGCGTTGCACATGCTTGTATGTTGATAGCTTCCACGCCGTTCAAGCGATGCGTGTGGGGGCAATCTAACCACCAAAAACCTCATTATAGGGCGACATTTGAAAGATTTCAATGCTCTCTACACGGTGGCGCAACGCGTGTACCAAAAATATCTCTAGTTTGATATTATTAATCATTTTTTTTCCTTTTCTTCTCTCTCTCTTCCTTGAACTTTGTGTCAACCCTTGCAAAATCTCATACTATCTCCTTCGATTTCTTTTTTCTTCACATTTAATCCATATTCTTTTGATTATTATTTTTATTTTATTTTAGAATAAGTTATAAAATTACAAATGTTTTTTAATTTCACTCATACTATTTTTTAATATATAAATAATCTATAAAATTATAAATTTTTCTCAATTTCACTTCTATATTTTTTTTTAACTTTCAAATTCAGTCCTTATTCTTTTAATTGTTATTTATTTTGCTTGAGATCATTTTTATTTTTAAAAAACATTTAATCGTCGGGTTTTGTTTTTATCGAATTTTATCCTCATTTTTTTGTTGCTATTTTCCTTTTCTTTTGCAAGTTTTTTTATTAATATTTTTTCATTGATTTCTTCATTCAAAATTAAATTGGTTAAGAATTAAACTTCTTGATTGAATTTAGATCCAGGATTTTATTGGTTGTGAATTTTTGAGATTAGATAAGGTTTATAAGATTCTCCTGAATATACTTGGTTTTTGTATTTTGTTTTTGAAGGTGATTTCCTTGGTGTTGTGGTGTTGGCTATTCGGGACTTTGTTTCTTACGTCTATCAGCACGATCTTGACAAATAGAAAAAACTTAATTCTCCAAGCAAAGTTAACGTGAAATTATAATAATGTAATTATAAATTTATTATTGAAAAAAAAAACAATTGAATTAGATGGTGGGGGCAAGGTTGGTTTTTGACCGTGAGATAATTATCTTTAATAAATTCTATATGTTAAATTTGTTACTTTTTATTTCTTTCACAACAAAATTACTACTTTAGCTTCAGAATAAAAAAATTATATTATCTTTGACTCAAGGGTGTTTTAGACATTTTATTTATTCAGAATAGTGCAATTACTTTGATGTTTTTAATGACAAAAACAATATAACTCTCTTATAAGTATTTTTTATATATAATTTTACATTGGTTTTGTTGTAATTTCGGAGGTTGTTCATGAGTATTATTTTAATTTTGCGTTGCACATGCTTGTATGTTGATAGCTTCCACGCCGTTCAAGCGATGCGTGTGGGGGCAATCTAACCACCAAAAACCTCATTATAGGGCGACATTTGAAAGATTTCAATGCTCTCTACACGGTGGCGCAACGCGTGTACCAAAAATATCTCTAGTTTGATATTATTAATCATTTTTTTTCCTTTTCTTCTCTCTCTCTTCCTTGAACTTTGTGTCAACCCTTGCAAAATCTCATACTATCTCCTTCGATTTCTTTTTTCTTCACATTTAATCCATATTCTTTTGATTATTATTTTTATTTTATTTTAGAATAAGTTATAAAATTACAAATGTTTTTTAATTTCACTCATACTATTTTTTAATATATAAATAATCTATAAAATTATAAATTTTTCTCAATTTCACTTCTATATTTTTTTTTAACTTTCAAATTCAGTCCTTATTCTTTTAATTGTTATTTATTTTGCTTGAGATCATTTTTATTTTTAAAAAACATTTAATCGTCGGGTTTTGTTTTTATCGAATTTTATCCTCATTTTTTTGTTGCTATTTTCCTTTTCTTTTGCAAGTTTTTTTATTAATATTTTTTCATTGATTTCTTCATTCAAAATTAAATTGGTTAAGAATTAAACTTCTTGATTGAATTTAGATCCAGGATTTTATTGGTTGTGAATTTTTGAGATTAGATAAGGTTTATAAGATTCTCCTGAATATACTTGGTTTTTGTATTTTGTTTTTGAAGGTGATTTCCTTGGTGTTGTGGTGTTGGCTATTCGGGACTTTGTTTCTTACGTCTATCAGCACGATCTTGACAAATAGAAAAAACTTAATTCTCCAAGCAAAGTTAACGTGAAATTATAATAATGTAATTATAAATTTATTATTGAAAAAAAAAACAATTGAATTAGATGGTGGGGGCAAGGTTGGTTTTTGACCGTGAGATAATTATCTTTAATAAATTCTATATGTTAAATTTGTTACTTTTTATTTCTTTCACAACAAAATTACTACTTTAGCTTCAGAATAAAAAAATTATATTATCTTTGACTCAAGGGTGTTTTAGACATTTTATTTATTCAGAATAGTGCAATTACTTTGATGTTTTTAATGACAAAAACAATATAACTCTCTTATAAGTATTTTTTATATATAATTTTACATTGGTTTTGTTGTAATTTCGGAGGTTGTTCATGAGTATTATTTTAATTTTGCGTTGCACATGCTTGTATGTTGATAGCTTCCACGCCGTTCAAGCGATGCGTGTGGGGGCAATCTAACCACCAAAAACCTCATTATAGGGCGACATTTGAAAGATTTCAATGCTCTCTACACGGTGGCGCAACGCGTGTACCAAAAATATCTCTAGTTTGATATTATTAATCATTTTTTTTCCTTTTCTTCTCTCTCTCTTCCTTGAACTTTGTGTCAACCCTTGCAAAATCTCATACTATCTCCTTCGATTTCTTTTTTCTTCACATTTAATCCATATTCTTTTGATTATTATTTTTATTTTATTTTAGAATAAGTTATAAAATTACAAATGTTTTTTAATTTCACTCATACTATTTTTTAATATATAAATAATCTATAAAATTATAAATTTTTCTCAATTTCACTTCTATATTTTTTTTTAACTTTCAAATTCAGTCCTTATTCTTTTAATTGTTATTTATTTTGCTTGAGATCATTTTTATTTTTAAAAAACATTTAATCGTCGGGTTTTGTTTTTATCGAATTTTATCCTCATTTTTTTGTTGCTATTTTCCTTTTCTTTTGCAAGTTTTTTTATTAATATTTTTTCATTGATTTCTTCATTCAAAATTAAATTGGTTAAGAATTAAACTTCTTGATTGAATTTAGATCCAGGATTTTATTGGTTGTGAATTTTTGAGATTAGATAAGGTTTATAAGATTCTCCTGAATATACTTGGTTTTTGTATTTTGTTTTTGAAGGTGATTTCCTTGGTGTTGTGGTGTTGGCTATTCGGGACTTTGTTTCTTACGTCTATCAGCACGATCTTTACAATTAGAAAAAACTTAATTCTCCAAGCAAAGTTAACGTGAAATTATAATAATGTAATTATAAATTTATTATTGAAAAAAAAAACAATTGAATTAGATGGTGGGGGCAAGGTTGTTGTTTGACCGTGAGATAATTATCTTTAATAAATTCTATATGTTAAATTTGTTACTTTTTATTTCTTTCACAACAAAATTACTACTTTAGCTTCAGAATAAAAAAATTATATTATCTTTGACTCAATGGTGTTTTAGTCATTTTATTTATTCAGAATAGTGCAATTACTTTGATGTTTTTAATAACAAAAACAATATAACTCTCTTATAAGTATTTTTTATTATATAATTTTACATTGGTTTTGTTGTAATTTCGGAGGTTGTTCATGAGTATTATTTTAATTTTGCGTTGCACATGCCTGTATGTTGATAGCTCCCACGCCGTTCAAGCGATGCGTGTGGGGGCAATCTAACCACCAAAAACCTCATTATAGGGCGACATTTGAAAGATTTCAATGCTCTCTACACGGTGGCGCAACGCGTGTACCAAAAATATCTCTAGTTTGATATTATTAATCATTTTTTTTCCTTTTCTTCTCTTTCTCTTCCTTGAACTTTGTGTCAACCCTTGCAAAATCTCATACTATCTCCTTCGATTTTTTTTTTCTTCACATTTAATCCATATTCTTTTGATTATTATTTTTATTTTATTTTAGAATAAGTTATAAAATTACAAATGTTTTTTAATTTCACTCCTACTATTTTTTAATATATAAATAATCTATAAAATTATAAATTTTTCTCAATTTCACTTCTATATTTTTTTTTAACTTTCAAATTCAGTCCTTATTCTTTTAATTGTTATTTATTTTGCTTGAGATCATTTTTATTTTTAAAAAACATTTAATCGTCGGGTTTTGTTTTTATCAAATTTTATCCTCATTTTTTTGTTGCTATTTTCCTTTTCTTTTGCAAGTTTTTTTATTAATATTTTTTCATTGATTTCTTCATTCAAAATTAAATTGGTTAAGAATTAAACTTCTTGATTGAATTTAGATCCAGGATTTTATTGGTTGTGAATTTTTGAGATTAGATAAGGTTTATAAGATTCTCCTGAATATACTTGGTTTTTGTATTTTGTTTTTGAAGGTGATTTCCTTGGTGTTGGGCTGTTGGCTATTCAAGACTTTGTTTCTTACGTCTATCAGCACGATCTTTACAATTAGAAAAAACTTAATTCTCCAAGCAAAGTTAACGTGAAATTATAATAATGTAATTATAAATTTATTATTGAAAAAAAAAACAATTGAATTAGATGGTGGGGGCAAGGTTGTTTTTTGACCGTGAGATAATTATCTTTAATAAATTCTATATGTTAAATTTGTTACTTTTTATTTCTTTCACAACAAAATTACTACTTTAGCTTCAGAATAAAAAAATTATATTATCTTTGACTCAATGGTGTTTTAGTCATTTTATTTATTCAGAATAGTGCAATTACTTTGATGTTTTTAATGACAAAAACAATATAACTCTCTTATAAGTATTTTTTATTATATAATTTTACATTGGTTTTGTTGTAATTTCAGAGGTTGTTCATGAGTATTATTTTAATTTTGCGTTGCACATGCCTGTATGTTGATTGCTCCCACGCCGTTCAAGCGATGCGTGTGGGGGCAATCTAACCACCAAAAACCTCATTATAGGGCGACATTTGAAAGATTTCAATGCTCTCTACACGGTGGCGCAACGCGTGTACCAAAAATATCTCTAGTTTGATATTATTAATCATTTTTTTTCCTTTTCTTCTCTCTCTCTTCCTTGAACTTTGTGTCAACCCTTGCAAAATCTCATACTATCTCCTTCGATTTCTTTTTTCTTCACATTTAATCCATATTCTTTTGATTATTATTTTTATTTTATTTTAGAATAAGTTATAAAATTACAAATGTTTTTTAATTTCACTCCTACTATTTTTTAATATATAAATAATCTATAAAATTATAAATTTTTCTCAATTTCACTTCTATATTTTTTTTTAACTTTCAAATTCAGTCCTTATTCTTTTAATTGTTATTTATTTTGCTTGAGATCATTTTTATTTTTTAAAAACATTTAATCGTCGGGTTTTGTTTTTATCAAATTTTATCCTCATTTTTTTGTTGCTATTTTCCTTTTCTTTTGCAAGATTTTTTATTAATATTTTTTCATTGATTTCTTCATTCAAAATTAAATTGGTTAAGAATTAAACTTCTTGATTGA
This sequence comes from Populus nigra, assembly GCF_951802175.1. Classification (NCBI taxonomy): domain Eukaryota; kingdom Viridiplantae; phylum Streptophyta; class Magnoliopsida; order Malpighiales; family Salicaceae; genus Populus; species Populus nigra. The sequence goes on from NC_084852.1 coordinate 13,838,835, forward strand.
ATTTAGATCCAGGATTTTATTGGTTGTGAATTTTTGAGATTAGATAAGGTTTATAAGATTCTCCTGAATATACTTGGTTTTTGTATTTTGTTTTTGAAGGTGATTTCCTTGGTGTTGTGGTGTTGGCTATTCGGGACTTTGTTTCTTACGTCTATCAGCACGATCTTTACAATTAGAAAAAACTTAATTCTCCAAGCAAAGTTAACGTGAAATTATAATAATGTAATTATAAATTTATTATTGAAAAAAAAAACAATTGAATTAGATGGTGGGGGCAAGGTTGTTGTTTGACCGTGAGATAATTATCTTTAATAAATTCTATATGTTAAATTTGTTACTTTTTATTTCTTTCACAACAAAATTACTACTTTAGCTTCAGAATAAAAAAATTATATTATCTTTGACTCAATGGTGTTTTAGTCATTTTATTTATTCAGAATAGTGCAATTACTTTGATGTTTTTAATAACAAAAACAATATAACTCTCTTATAAGTATTTTTTATTATATAATTTTACATTGGTTTTGTTGTAATTTCGGAGGTTGTTCATGAGTATTATTTTAATTTTGCGTTGCACATGCCTGTATGTTGATAGCTCCCACGCCGTTCAAGCGATGCGTGTGGGGGCAATCTAACCACCAAAAACCTCATTATAGGGCGACATTTGAAAGATTTCAATGCTCTCTACACGGTGGCGCAACGCGTGTACCAAAAATATCTCTAGTTTGATATTATTAATCATTTTTTTTCCTTTTCTTCTCTTTCTCTTCCTTGAACTTTGTGTCAACCCTTGCAAAATCTCATACTATCTCCTTCGATTTTTTTTTTCTTCACATTTAATCCATATTCTTTTGATTATTATTTTTATTTTATTTTAGAATAAGTTATAAAATTACAAATGTTTTTTAATTTCACTCCTACTATTTTTTAATATATAAATAATCTATAAAATTATAAATTTTTCTCAATTTCACTTCTATATTTTTTTTTAACTTTCAAATTCAGTCCTTATTCTTTTAATTGTTATTTATTTTGCTTGAGATCATTTTTATTTTTAAAAAACATTTAATCGTCGGGTTTTGTTTTTATCAAATTTTATCCTCATTTTTTTGTTGCTATTTTCCTTTTCTTTTGCAAGTTTTTTTATTAATATTTTTTCATTGATTTCTTCATTCAAAATTAAATTGGTTAAGAATTAAACTTCTTGATTGAATTTAGATCCAGGATTTTATTGGTTGTGAATTTTTGAGATTAGATAAGGTTTATAAGATTCTCCTGAATATACTTGGTTTTTGTATTTTGTTTTTGAAGGTGATTTCCTTGGTGTTGGGCTGTTGGCTATTCGAGACTTCGTTTCTTACGTCTATCAGCACGATCTTTACAATTAGAAAAAACTTAATTCTCCAAGCAAAGTTAACGTGAAATTATAATAATGTAATTATAAATTTATTATTGAAAAAAAAAACAATTGAATTAGATGGTGGGGGCAAGGTTGTTTTTTGACCGTGAGATAATTATCTTTAATAAATTCTATATGTTAAATTTGTTACTTTTTATTTCTTTCACAACAAAATTACTACTTTAGCTTCAGAATAAAAAAATTATATTATCTTTGACTCAATGGTGTTTTAGTCATTTTATTTATTCAGAATAGTGCAATTACTTTGATGTTTTTAATGACAAAAACAATATAACTCTCTTATAAGTATTTTTTATTATATAATTTTACATTGGTTTTGTTGTAATTTCGGAGGTTATTCATGAGTATTATTTTAATTTTGCGTTGCACATGCCTGTATGTTGATTGCTCCCACGCCGTTCAAGCGATGCGTGTGGGGGCAATCTAACCACCAAAAACCTCATTATAGGGCGACATTTGAAAGATTTCAATGCTCTCTACACGGTGGCGCAACGCGTGTACCAAAAATATCTCTAGTTTGATATTATTAATCATTTTTTTTCCTTTTCTTCTCTCTCTCTTCCTTGAACTTTGTGTCAACCCTTGCAAAATCTCATACTATCTCCTTCGATTTCTTTTTTCTTCACATTTAATCCATATTCTTTTGATTATTATTTTTATTTTATTTTAGAATAAGTTATAAAATTACAAATGTTTTTTAATTTCACTCCTACTATTTTTTAATATATAAATAATCTATAAAATTATAAATTTTTCTCAATTTCACTTCTATATTTTTTTTTAACTTTCAAATTCAGTCCTTATTCTTTTAATTGTTATTTATTTTGCTTGAGATCATTTTTATTTTTTAAAAACATTTAATCGTCGGGTTTTGTTTTTATCAAATTTTATCCTCATTTTTTTGTTGCTATTTTCCTTTTCTTTTGCAAGATTTTTTATTAATATTTTTTCATTGATTTCTTCATTCAAAATTAAATTGGTTAAGAATTAAACTTCTTGATTGAATTTAGATCCAGGATTTTATTGGTTGTGAATTTTTGAGATTAGATAAGGTTTATAAGATTCTCCTGAATATACTTGGTTTTTGTATTTTGTTTTTGAAGGTGATTTCCTTGGTGTTGGGCCGTTGGCTATTCGGGACTTTGTTTCTTATGTCTATCAGCACGATCTTGACAAATAGAAAAAACTTAATTCTCCAAGCAAAGTTAACGTGAAATTATAATAATGTAATTATAAATTTATTATTGAAAAAAAAAACAATTGAATTAGATGGTGGGGGCAAGGTTGTTGTTTGACCGTGAGATAATTATCTTTAATAAATTCTATATGTTAAATTTGTTACTTTTTATTTCTTTCACAACAAAATTACTACTTTAGCTTCAGAATAAAAAAATTATATTATCTTTGACTCAATGGTGTTTTAGTCATTTTATTTATTCAGAATAGTGCAATTACTTTGATGTTTTTAATAACAAAAACAATATAACTCTCTTATAAGTATTTTTTATTATATAATTTTACATTGGTTTTGTTGTAATTTCGGAGGTTGTTCATGAGTATTATTTTAATTTTGCGTTGCACATGCCTGTATGTTGATAGCTCCCACGCCGTTCAAGCGATGCGTGTGGGGGCAATCTAACCACCAAAAACCTCATTATAGGGCGACATTTGAAAGATTTCAATGCTCTCTACACGGTGGCGCAACGCGTGTACCAAAAATATCTCTAGTTTGATATTATTAATCATTTTTTTTCCTTTTCTTCTCTTTCTCTTCCTTGAACTTTGTGTCAACCCTTGCAAAATCTCATACTATCTCCTTCGATTTCTTTTTTCTTCACATTTAATCCATATTCTTTTGATTATTATTTTTATTTTATTTTAGAATAAGTTATAAAATTACAAATGTTTTTTAATTTCACTCCTACTATTTTTTAATATATAAATAATCTATAAAATTATAAATTTTTCTCAATTTCACTTCTATATTTTTTTTTAACTTTCAAATTCAGTCCTTATTCTTTTAATTGTTATTTATTTTGCTTGAGATCATTTTTATTTTTAAAAAACATTTAATCGTCGGGTTTTGTTTTTATCAAATTTTATCCTCATTTTTTTGTTGCTATTTTCCTTTTCTTTTGCAAGTTTTTTTATTAATATTTTTTCATTGATTTCTTCATTCAAAATTAAATTGGTTAAGAATTAAACTTCTTGATTGAATTTAGATCCAGGATTTTATTGGTTGTGAATTTTTGAGATTAGATAAGGTTTATAAGATTCTCCTGAATATACTTGGTTTTTGTATTTTGTTTTTGAAGGTGATTTCCTTGGTGTTGGGCTGTTGGCTATTCGAGACTTTGTTTCTTACGTCTATCAGCACGATCTTTACAATTAGAAAAAACTTAATTCTCCAAGCAAAGTTAACGTGAAATTATAATAATGTAATTATAAATTTATTATTGAAAAAAAAAACAATTGAATTAGATGGTGGGGGCAAGGTTGTTTTTTGACCGTGAGATAATTATCTTTAATAAATTCTATATGTTAAATTTGTTACTTTTTATTTCTTTCACAACAAAATTACTACTTTAGCTTCAGAATAAAAAAATTATATTATCTTTGACTCAATGGTGTTTTAGTCATTTTATTTATTGAGAATAGTGCAATTACTTTGATGTTTTTAATGACAAAAACAATATAACTCTCTTATAAGTATTTTTTATTATATAATTTTACATTGGTTTTGTTGTAATTTCAGAGGTTGTTCATGAGTATTATTTTAATTTTGCGTTGCACATGCCTGTATGTTGATTGCTCCCACGCCGTTCAAGCGATGCGTGTGGGGGCAATCTAACCACCAAAAACCTCATTATAGGGCGACATTTGAAAGATTTCAATGCTCTCTACACGGTGGCGCAACGCGTGTACCAAAAATATCTCTAGTTTGATATTATTACTCATTTTTTTTCCTTTTCTTCTCTCTCTCTTCCTTGAACTTTGTGTCAACCCTTGCAAAATCTCATACTATCTCCTTCGATTTCTTTTTTCTTCACATTTAATCCATATTCTTTTGATTATTATTTTTATTTTATTTTAGAATAAGTTATAAAATTACAAATGTTTTTTAATTTCACTCCTACTATTTTTTAATATATAAATAATCTATAAAATTATAAATTTTTCTCAATTTCACTTCTATATTTTTTTTTAACTTTCAAATTCAGTCCTTATTCTTTTAATTGTTATTTATTTTGCTTGAGATCATTTTTATTTTTTAAAAACATTTAATCGTCGGGTTTTGTTTTTATCAAATTTTATCCTCATTTTTTTGTTGCTATTTTCCTTTTCTTTTGCAAGATTTTTTATTAATATTTTTTCATTGATTTCTTCATTCAAAATTAAATTGGTTAAGAATTAAACTTCTTGATTGAATTTAGATCCAGGATTTTATTGGTTGTGAATTTTTGAGATTAGATAAGGTTTATAAGATTCTCCTGAATATACTTGGTTTTTGTATTTTGTTTTTGAAGGTGATTTCCTTGGTGTTGGGCCGTTGGCTATTCGGGACTTTGTTTCTTATGTCTATCAGCACGATCTTGACAAATAGAAAAAACTTAATTCTCCAAGCAAAGTTAACGTGAAATTATAATAATGTAATTATAAATTTATTATTGAAAAAAAAAACAATTGAATTAGATGGTGGGGGCAAGGTTGTTTTTTGACCGTGAGATAATTATCTTTAATAAATTCTATATGTTAAATTTGTTACTTTTTATTTCTTTCACAACAAAATTACTACTTTAGCTTCAGAATAAAAAAATTATATTATCTTTGACTCAAGGGTGTTTTAGTCATTTTATTTATTCAGAATAGTGCAATTACTTTGATGTTTTTAATGACAAAAACAATATAACTCTCTTATAAGTATTTTTTATATATAATTTTACATTGGTTTTGTTGTAATTTCAGAGGTTGTTCATGAGTATTATTTTAATTTTGCGTTGCACATGCCTGTATGTTGATTGCTCCCACGCCGTTCAAGCGATGCGTGTGGGGGCAATCTAACCACCAAAAACCTCATTATAGGGCGACATTTGAAAGATTTCAATGCTCTCTACACGGTGGCGCAACGCGTGTACCAAAAATATCTCTAGTTTGATATTATTAATCATTTTTTTTCCTTTTCTTCTCTCTCTCTTCCTTGAACTTTGTGTCAACCCTTGCAAAATCTCATACTATCTCCTTCGATTTCTTTTTTCTTCACATTTAATCCATATTCTTTTGATTATTATTTTTATTTTATTTTAGAATAAGTTATAAAATTACAAATGTTTTTTAATTTCACTCCTACTATTTTTTAATATATAAATAATCTATAAAATTATAAATTTTTCTCAATTTCACTTCTATATTTTTTTTTAACTTTCAAATTCAGTCCTTATTCTTTTAATTGTTATTTATTTTGCTTGAGATCATTTTTATTTTTTAAAAACATTTAATCGTCGGGTTTTGTTTTTATCAAATTTTATCCTCATTTTTTTGTTGCTATTTTCCTTTTCTTTTGCAAGATTTTTTATTAATATTTTTTCATTGATTTCTTCATTCAAAATTAAATTGGTTAAGAATTAAACTTCTTGATTGAATTTAGATCCAGGATTTTATTGGTTGTGAATTTTTGAGATTAGATAAGGTTTATAAGATTCTCCTGAATATACTTGGTTTTTGTATTTTGTTTTTGAAGGTGATTTCCTTGGTGTTGGGCCGTTGGCTATTCGGGACTTTGTTTCTTATGTCTATCAGCACGATCTTGACAAATAGAAAAAACTTAATTCTCCAAGCAAAGTTAACGTGAAATTATAATAATGTAATTATAAATTTATTATTGAAAAAAAAAACAATTGAATTAGATGGTGGGGGCAAGGTTGTTTTTTGACCGTGAGATAATTATCTTTAATAAATTCTATATGTTAAATTTGTTACTTTTTATTTCTTTCACAACAAAATTACTACTTTAGCTTCAGAATAAAAAAATTATATTATCTTTGACTCAAGGGTGTTTTAGTCATTTTATTTATTCAGAATAGTGCAATTACTTTGATGTTTTTAATAACAAAAACAATATAACTCTCTTATAAGTATTTTTTATTATATAATTTTACATTGGTTTTGTTGTAATTTCGGAGGTTGTTCATGAGTATTATTTTAATTTTGCGTTGCACATGCCTGTATGTTGATTGCTCCCACGCCGTTCAAGCGATGCGTGTGGGGGCAATCTAACCACCAAAAACCTCATTATAGGGCGACATTTGAAAGATTTCAATGCTCTCTACACGGTGGCGCAACGCGTGTACCAAAAATATCTCTAGTTTGATATTATTAATCATTTTTTTTCCTTTTCTTCTCTCTCTCTTCCTTGAACTTTGTGTCAACCCTTGCAAAATCTCATACTATCTCCTTCGATTTCTTTTTTCTTCACATTTAATCCATATTCTTTTGATTATTATTTTTATTTTATTTTAGAATAAGTTATAAAATTACAAATGTTTTTTAATTTCACTCCTACTATTTTTTAATATATAAATAATCTATAAAATTATAAATTTTTCTCAATTTCACTTCTATATTTTTTTTTAACTTTCAAATTCAGTCCTTATTCTTTTAATTGTTATTTATTTTGCTTGAGATCATTTTTATTTTTTAAAAACATTTAATCGTCGGGTTTTGTTTTTATCAAATTTTATCCTCATTTTTTTGTTGCTATTTTCCTTTTCTTTTGCAAGATTTTTTATTAATATTTTTTCATTGATTTCTTCATTCAAAATTAAATTGGTTAAGAATTAAACTTCTTGATTGAATTTAGATCCAGGATTTTATTGGTTGTGAATTTTTGAGATTAGATAAGGTTTATAAGATTCTCCTGAATATACTTGGTTTTTGTATTTTGTTTTTGAAGGTGATTTCCTTGGTGTTGGGCCGTTGGCTATTCGGGACTTTGTTTCTTATGTCTATCAGCACGATCTTGACAAATAGAAAAAACTTAATTCTCCAAGCAAAGTTAACGTGAAATTATAATAATGTAATTATAAATTTATTATTGAAAAAAAAAACAATTGAATTAGATGGTGGGGGCAAGGTTGTTTTTTGACCGTGAGATAATTATCTTTAATAAATTCTATATGTTAAATTTGTTACTTTTTATTTCTTTCACAACAAAATTACTACTTTAGCTTCAGAATAAAAAAATTATATTATCTTTGACTCAAGGGTGTTTTAGTCATTTTATTTATTCAGAATAGTGCAATTACTTTGATGTTTTTAATGACAAAAACAATATAACTCTCTTATAAGTATTTTTTATATATAATTTTACATTGGTTTTGTTGTAATTTCGGAGGTTGTTCATGAGTATTATTTTAATTTTGCGTTGCACATGCCTGTATGTTGATAGCTCCCATGCCGTTCAAGCGATGAGTGTGGGGGCAATCTAACCACCAAAAACCTCATTATAGGGCGACATTTGAAAGATTTCAATGCTCTCTACACGGTAGCGCAACGCGTGTACCAAAAATATCTCTAGTTTGATATTATTAGTCATTTTTTTTCCTTTTCTTCTCTCTCTCTTCCTTGAACTTTGTGTCAACCCTTGCAAAATCTCATACTATCTCCTTCGATTTCTTTTTTCTTCACATTTAATCCATATTCTTTTGATTATTATTTTTATTTTATTTTAGAATAAGTTATAAAATTACAAATGTTTTTAAATTTCACTCCTACTATTTTTTAATATATAAATAATCTATAAAATTATAAATTTTTCTCAATTTCACTTCTATATTTTTTTTTAACTTTCAAATTCAGTCCTTATTCTTTTAATTGTTATTTATTTTGCTTGAGATCATTTTTATTTTTTAAAAACATTTAATCGTCGGGTTTTGTTTTTATCAAATTTTATCCTCATTTTTTTGTTGCTATTTTCCTTTTCTTTTGCAAGTTTTTTTATTAATATTTTTTCATTGATTTCTTCATTCAAAATTAAATTGGTTAAGAATTAAACTTCTTGATTGAATTTAGATCCAGGATTTTATTGGTTGTGAATTTTTGAGATTAGATAAGGTTTATAAGATTCTCCTGAATATACTTGGTTTTTGTATTTTGTTTTTGAAGGTGATTTCCTTGGTGTTGGGCCGTTGGCTATTCGGGACTTTGTTTCTTATGTCTATCAGCACGATCTTGACAAATAGAAAAAACTTAATTCTCCAAGCAATGTTAACGTGAAATTATAATAATGTAATTATAAATTTATTATTGAAAAAAAAAAACAATTGAATTAGATGGTGGGGGCAAGGTTGTTTTTTGACCGTGAGATAATTATCTTTAATAAATTCTATATGTTAAATTTGTTACTTTTTATTTCTTTCACAACAAAATTACTACTTTAGCTTCAGAATAAAAAAATTATATTATCTTTGACTCAAGGGTGTTTTAGTCATTTTATTTATTCAGAATAGTGCAATTACTTTGATGTTTTTAATGACAAAAACAATATAACTCTCTTATAAGTATTTTTTATATATAATTTTACATTGGTTTTGTTGTAATTTCGGAGGTTGTTCATGAGTATTATTTTAATTTTGCGTTGCACATGCCTGTATGTTGATAGCTCCCATGCCGTTCAAGCGATGAGTGTGGGGGCAATCTAACCACCAAAAACCTCATTATAGGGCGACATTTGAAAGATTTCAATGCTCTCTACACGGTAGCGCAACGCGTGTACCAAAAATATCTCTAGTTTGATATTATTAGTCATTTTTTTTCCTTTTCTTCTCTGTCTCTTCCTTGAACTTTGTGTCAACCCTTGCAAAATCTCATACTATCTCCTTCGATTTCTTTTTTCTTCACATTTAATCCATATTCTTTTGATTATTATTTTTATTTTATTTTAGAATAAGTTATAAAATTACAAATGTTTTTTAATTTCACTCCTACTATTTTTTAATATATAAATAATCTATAAAATTATAAATTTTTCTCAATTTCACTTCTATATTTTTTTTTAACTTTCAAATTCAGTCCTTATTCTTTTAATTGTTATTTATTTTGCTTGAGATCATTTTTATTTTTTAAAAACATTTAATCGTCGGGTTTTGTTTTTATCAAATTTTATCCTCATTTTTTTGTTGCTATTTTCCTTTTCTTTTGCAAGTTTTTTTATTAATATTTGTTCATTGATTTCTTCATTCAAAATTAAATTGGTTAAGAATTAAACTTCTTGATTGAATTTAGATCCAGGATTTTATTGGTTGTGAATTTTTGAGATTAGATAAGGTTTATAAGATTCTCCTGAATATACTTGGTTTTTGTATTTTGTTTTTGAAGGTGATTTCCTTGGTGTTGGGGTGTTGGCTATTCGGGACTTTGTTTCTTACGTCTATCAGCACGATCTTTACAATTAGAAAAAACTTAATTCTCCAAGCAAAGTTAACGTGAAATTATAATAATGTAATTATAAATTTATTATTGAAAAAAAACAATTGAATTAGATGGTGGGGGCAAGGTTGTTTTTTGACCGTGAGATAATTATCTTTAATAAATTCTATATGTTAAATTTGTTACTTTTTATTTCTTTCACAACAAAATTACTACTTTAGCTTCAGAATAAAAAAATTATATTATCTTTGACTCAAGGGTGTTTTAGTCATTTTATTTATTCAGAATAGTGCAATTACTTTGATGTTTTTAATGACAAAAACAATATAACTCTCTTATAAGTATTTTTTATATATAATTTTACATTGGTTTTGTTGTAATTTCGGAGGTTGTTCATGAGTATTATTTTAATTTTGCGTTGCACATGCCTGTATGTTGATAGCTCCCATGCCGTTCAAGCGATGCGTGTGGGGGCAATCTAACCACCAAAAACCTCATTATAGGGCGACATTTGAAAGATTTCAATGATCTCTACACGGTGGGGCAACGCGTGTACCAAAAATATCTCTAGTTTGATATTATTAATTATTTTTTTCCTTTTCTTCTCTCTCTCTTCCTTGAACTTTGTGTCAACCCTTGCAAAATCTCATACTATCTCCTTCGATTTCTTTTTTCTTCACATTTAATCCATATTCTTTTGATTATTATTTTTATTTTATTTTAGAATAAGTTATAAAATTACAAATGTTTTTAAATTTCACTCCTACTATTTTTTAATATATAAATAATCTATAAAATTATAAATTTTTCTCAATTTCACTTCTATATTTTTTTTTTACTTTCAAATTCAATCCTTATTCTTTTAATTGTTATTTATTTTGCTTGAGATCATTTTTATTTTTTAAAAACATTTAATCGTCGGGTTTTGTTTTTATCAAATTTTATCCTCATTTTTTTGTTGCTATTTTCCTTTTCTTTTGCAAGTTTTTTTATTAATATTTTTTCATTGATTTCTTCATTCAAAATTAAATTGGTTAAGAATTAAACTTCTTGATTGAATTTAGATCCAGGATTTTATTGGTTGTGAATTTTTGAGATTAGATAAGGTTTATAAGATTCTCCTGAATATACTTGGTTTTTGTATTTTGTTTTTGAAGGTGATTTTTTTTTATTTTGCATCATTTTTCTTTTGAGTTTGGTTTGGTTATGTTTTACAGCTTGTTTTTAATTGGGTTAGCCCTAAATAATATTTTTTAATCTCACTCCTATCATTTTTTAATCTATAAACGATCTATCAAATTATAAATATTTTTCAATTTCACCACAATGGACTTTCTTATCATTCTTTTCTTTGAGGTGTTGTTTTGTTATTTTTTACAATTTGTTTTTTTATTGGTTTAGCCCCCTATAATTTTTCTCAATTTCACCCCCTAACATTTTTAATTTTTAAATAATCTATCAAATTATATTTTGTCCCTTATGATTTTTTAACCTTTCAAATTTGGTCCTCATTCTTTAAATTTTTATTTATATTGCATGAGATCATTTTGTAAATTGTTTTGTTTTTTAAATTTCATCAAATCTAATCCTTATTCTTTTTATTGCTGTTTTTTTTTATGCTTTTGCGGTGTTTTTTTTATTAATATTTTATCAAAGATTTCATCATTCAATATTTTATCAAAGGTTTGCATGAGTTCAATTGGTTTTTTTCCTTCATTTTTTAAGTTGATGTTTTTTTATTTTTATTAATGTTTTTGGAGTTTTGCTTATTTTTTAATCTAGTGGTTGGAAAATCTAGTGGCAAGTCTAAAAGACCGAAAATAACATGCATGTGAAGTTTTGTTGGTGATGGTTTGGGAACACGGTTGAAATCGTGTTTTCTAAAAATTTAAAATTTATTTTTTTATATTTTTGAATCATTTTGATATATTGATGTGAAAATAATTTTTTTAAAAATAAAAAAAAATTATTTTAATATATCTTCAAATTAAAAATATTTTAAAAAATAATCTATATCACATTGCCCCCGTAAACATCAATTCCAAACAAATGTTCCCCAGGAGATGAACTATGAGCTTTCCAAGAAAAACGCACACCATACTTGGACGATCAAGAAGATTCCCCACTGCACATTGAATGGGAGACAGAAGAAAAACTCTGAGAGGCTGCCTCCTATGGTAACCACTCTTCTCACATCACATGATTGTCATAAATGGCCGCCTGCTGCTTTTCTAGTTGTCAAGGGGTTTGGTATCTATCACACCTGTAAGAACACATAGTTACACGTTTTCAGTATCTTCTTCAATCTTCCGTCATGTTTTGTAAGACAAACGCATTCTTGATTTTGTTTTTATTGTGACGGGCACACAGTTCCTGTAGCGCCATTAATTTTGTGTTTTTAACCTCGTTGATTCTGAAACTTCTACATGATCAGGTCGGCAGGCTGTCATGATCACCTCAGAACAAAAATTTAATAAAATGCAGTAAAAACTACCCTGTGCCATAGGAAATCCCAAATTATTCATCTTTTGTGGTATAATTTGGGGTGAATTTTTAGCGGTTCAGTTTGTTCTTTCGATCTGCTTGGTTTTGGTTGTTTGTAAAGGAAAACCAAACCATGCAGAACTCAAATTTTCAAAACCAAATTAGTGAAACCGAAATATTTCAATTTGATTTATTTGGTTTTTAATTTGTCATTTTCTTTTCCACTTGATTGATATTTTGAAAGGAAATGGTTTTATGTATCATTATATTTTAATAATATAAGGATTGTATCTAATTTACCATATTATATTATATATTTAATTGTATCTAAATGTTTTTTTTATCAGTCATATTTTTATCATAAAAAATATTAAAAAATCATCTTAACCCAAAACTTATAAGATGAGGTTTCAATATATAATTTATATTATTCTATAAAATACTAAAACCCTTCGATTCTATAATTGTACCTTGGTTATAAGTAATTTGCTTCAATTTTTAACCTGAAAACCTATTTATTTTTCAACGCTCTCTTGTCTTTTTGGAAGCTTTAAAACATTGAAAGTCTGATTTTCATGCTAGAATTTCATCTCCTCGTGAATGATTTTTAACCACTTATTTTTCTTCGTAATGTTATGACTCTTCCATATTAGTAACCAACACATACCCATTAAGAAAATATTTAGCATAAGTTTTGTAAGGTCTAGTGAGCCTTCTCAATTGTGGCTAATATACAGCTTCTTGAATAATAAGTTTAGGAATAACAATATTATCATCATCATTAGTTGGTTTAGGATCATCAACTAATAGCTCAAAAGAAAAACCACCATTATCATCATTTTACAAATCTCTTCCATGATTCAAAGACATCAAAGGTAAATATGAAGTAGATCTTGGATCAAAATTAGTAGGAATAAATTTAGTAGACTCCATTTTTTCCTTCTATTCAAAGTCTTTAGTGGTTTGATATTTAAATAAGACAAAATCTCTACATCTAACAACTGTACTCTCTTTATAAACCCGTAACCTATAATCAAACTTATCATCTTCAAAACCCTGGAAAACACATTGCTTTGTCTTGTTGTCAAGCTTATACCTTCCATCTCTAACAACATGTACAAATGCCTTGCAACCAAATACTCTTAAGTACATATAAAAAACATCTTTTCGTTTCCATACTCTATTTGTAACATCAAAGTCAATAGGAACTGATGGAGAAAGGTTGATCATAGAAACTACAGTTTTCATTGTTTCACTCTAAAAAAGATTTAGATAGCTTTGCATGAGAAAACATACATCTAATTATTTTAACAATTGTTTTATTCATTCTTTTAGCCACTCCATTATGTAGTGAAGTCTTTTGATTTTTCTTCTCCAGCTTAATACCATGTTCCCCACGGTACTTCTAAAAAATACCCCTATATTCACCATCATTGTTAGATCAAACACATTTTAGCTTTCCATCAGTTTTCTTTTTTACTCTAGTATGAAAATCATTATAGACATCAAGTACTTTATCTTTGGATTTTTAAACAACTGGACCAAAGTTTCCTGAAATAATCATTAATAAAACTAACAAAGTATAAAGAAACTCCAAGAGACTCATTATTCATAAAGCAAATCAATATGAACTGAATCAATAATATGTGATCTTCTATATGAAAGTGATATTTGAAATTTATCACTCAATTGTCCAAACCATTTATGTTATAAATTGGTGGAGACATTTTCAATTACATTTACCTTCCCCGTAACCTCCTTGACTTGTGACATGTAGAGACCAATCTTCTTCCTTTTAGCTCAAAGAACTTTTAAAGAGCTTTCATTTGTCATCTCCAAAATAATTGTAATAGCTTTTTTCATCAAGTGTACCCGTGGAGATGAAGTATAAGCATATCAATTACATGCTTAATATCTTTCAGTTACAACTTGCACATAAAGTTGGTTTCTAACCAAATATCTCTAATGCCTATAAAGTTAGGCATCCATTGGTTTATTATCTTAACTTGACCAAAGTCACCAACAATATAGGATGTGAAGAAATCTCACAGCAGTATAACATGGTAAGAAACAGTTGAATCTGCAACTTAAGTGGTATCCTAACATGCAAGATTAACATAATCATTATCACAAACAATGGAAACATCACCATTGAAAACAACTATAGTTGTACCATTTTCTTCATTCTTATCTTTGCCTTTACCTCTTTGATATATTTTGTACTTTCTACAATCCTTTTGAATATACTTAAGCTTGTCACATTAATAACCCTTAATTCCATCCCTTGAATGAGATCTCTCTCTAGGCTTTTATTTTCCTTCTCAATCACCATATTTTCTATCTTGCTTGCCATGATAAAATCTGTTTTGCTTTCTCCCTTGACATTTTATAATAGGTACATGAGACTTATAAGTGCTTATCCATTTCCTTCTTTTTTCTTCATTAGAAATATTGCCATTCAGAGTAGAGTTGCTAAGTGACACCACTAAAATCTCTTAACTATCAGGCAATGAACTTAATATGATTAGTACTTGTATCTCATCGTTAACTCAAGATTCATCAATGACATTTGATTCAATAACCATTGAAAGTTATTTAACATCTTCATCATCTTTATATTTTAAATTCACAAGGTTTCTAATTGCAAAAGGCTTGTTTTGTACACTCTTTTTAGTAAAGGTTTCTTCAATATCTTCCAAACTTGTTATCCCACAATGAGTTTGTAGGCATGCTCTGCTCTTAAAAAAACTCATACTTTAAATATCATATAGCAACTAGAAGAGCAATGTCTCAGGCTGCAGTTTCAGCGATGGATGTTCTTTAAGAAAAGAAGGACATCAAGCCAGTAGCTTCATCCAATCAAACATAAGCAACTTGTGATTGTGTTTCTTCCCAAGTAGAAACTAGACTCGGTGACACAATGATAGTCTTAGTTGTGATTGGCAATAACTTGTCCTCTGAAGGGAAAGAAACTTGCTCAATTGGAACTTGAGGTTATCTATGAAACAATTGTAGTATTACTGAAGTTGTGGCAATAAATATGATTTCATATCAATTATCTCAGGACCTGTCGTTGTCCTCTACAGGAAGTTCCAGTTCTGGCGAAAATATCAAGTACAATTACAAAATTCAGGCTTACTTTAGAACCTATTTTCCCGACATGTAATGATTTGCAAAGCTCAATGGAACAAATAATAGCTATATTACAACTGATATAGAATCCATAATGCACAATGTTGTGCAACGCAATTAAACAAAGGGGAAAGTCGCTCTGAGTTTGTTTCTGAATTAGACATGTTCCAGTGCATGTTTTTTACCGTCTAAACTATTTCTAACGTTGTCTAATTCTTATTATTTACAAAAAAATCAATAATAATAATAATAATAATAATAATAATAATAATTTGTGTCAAATCAAGG
The DNA here is from genome assembly GCF_951802175.1 of Populus nigra. Taxonomy (NCBI): domain Eukaryota; kingdom Viridiplantae; phylum Streptophyta; class Magnoliopsida; order Malpighiales; family Salicaceae; genus Populus; species Populus nigra. The sequence goes on from NC_084852.1 coordinate 13,854,583, forward strand.
ACTGTTTGTATTTCAAATAATTGAACTTCTGTACCGGTGTTCAACCCTATTTTTCTGAATAGCTACCTGCTTTTATGGATGCAACGAGTTAATATATATCACAGCTAAAAGAAAATTATAAATTCCTTCTGGTTTGGCTATTAATTTTAGTTATTCTTCTCAATTTGTTTGTTATTCAGTTTTGTTTCTATCTTTAATCCTGGCGCGCAATTAGAGAGTTTACAAGGATTTGATAAACATGGTAAAGTTGCAAGATAAACCTTATAAATTTGTTGTTACTCATTTTAGGAGTTACACATCAACCAAAAAAGTTAGAAAAAAGAAAAGAAAAGAAAAGAGAAAATACATAGAAAAGAAAAAATATTCGAAAAATATATATATATATATATATATATATATTAGTAGAAAGAATACACCGGAACACCTAGGAAATTGTCAAAAACTAGTTGAGAAAGATCAAAATATACAAGATTGAAAAAATAAACAGTGTAGTTTTGACTAATGAAAACCCTATCGTCAAAGAAAATTAAATTTAAGGAGGAAAATTCAAAATTGGATATTGAAGGACTCAATTGAAATTTTCAAGGTTTAATTGAATTTATTGAGGGCTTAATTGCAAGAAAAATTAATTTTTAAAGTCAATTTAGGCTTTAATTAAAAGAAATTAAAGTCCAGGGATATAATTGTAATTTTTAAAAGTTAATTTGGTCAAATCAGGGGCTTAATTATATAAATATTGAAGTTTGACGAACAATTAAAGACTTGATTGAAGAAATCCAAAATCGAGAACCAAACTGAAAAAGACGCGTGAATGTAAGGGCTGAAATTGCCCAAATCAATTGCCAAATTTAAGAAATTGAAAGTTTCTTGGTCAATTAAGGGTCGAAATGTACAAATTCATAAGGACTAGATGAAAATAATGGTTAACTTTGAAGCTAGCAATTGAGTTTGGCAAGAATAAAATTACATGAAATTAAAAGTCTGAAGGCAATTATAGATACAATTAAAAGCAATTGGAAGAATAAGGACTAATTTGAAATTTGCCATATCCAAAATTAAGAACCCTAAATGACGTGTCATTTAGATCTAATAAAGAGAAGGTGAATGACATGTTGTTCGTCAGCTTTCATCTATGTTTTGACAGTTTTGGCTAATCGAGTTGACAACTTCAAACAAATGATTGTGGAGCTACTGACCCCCAAATTGAGTAAAGTTGAATCTAAATGAAAGGTGTGCATCCCCTCTACAAACTTCAGGTGGTCTTAGGCGATGATGATGCCATAATTGCTCTGACAATGCCTCAAAAATGGGCAACTTAGTTAGCCTTGAAAGTGTAACCATCATGTAAAAATTGATTTGGTTTTTGTATGTTCACACACAAAGGCTCCTTAATGGGTTCTTATCAAGGGTATACAACACTTCCATCAAGATCAAAAGGTTAGAAATATATTAAAGACCTCTTAAAACCCTATAAATACCCCCTCAAGATCAAGAAAATGAGCTGAAAAAAATAGAAAGAAAAAAAAGAAAAAGAAAAGAAAAGAAAAGAAAAAAGATGATAAATATCAATAAGAAATAGAAGTGTAGAGATCCAAAAGTATAAACAAAAGTTTATGAGAGGCAAAATTTTCCAAAGAAAAACCAATAGAGAGTAGTTATTCTAGGTATACCATGTTGGTCCAAAAGTATGTCCTTTGTGGCTTACTTTTATTGTTTTATTTTTTTGTATTTTTTTTAATATTTATGTTTACAAGCATAGAAAAAAGGTTTGTAATGTTTAACAAATAATATTGCATTCACCTCTTTGTTGTTGTGATATTTATTTATTGAAGTTTTTGATACATTAAAGTTGTTGTTTAAATGTGTGTATATATATATATATATATATATATATATATATATATATATATATATACACAGTGTTGTTTTTGTTTTTGTATTTTTGTTAGTTTTTTGTTTCAAATATGTTTGTGTAAGACATTGTGACTTGTTGGGATACAAAATAGCATATTTTAAAAGCCAAAAATACTCATTTCTGGGTTTGGTAGTGGTTACCTTCGTTGCGAAGTTTTCTAGATTTAAAGGCAATGTTCTTCATGTTTTTGGGAAGAACATTGCCTTAGCCACCAAGTTTGGACCAATTTTGGTCTATTGTTTTGCACAAAACCCTTTTTTATGCATGCTTAACCAATAAACTAGTGTTTATTTCCATCAATAACATGATTTTAATGGTCTTTAATCCTAGAGTTTTGGTTTAGAATTGAAACTCATTTTGATAAAATCATGATGTTTAAGTGATAATCAAAGTGAATGGACGTTAAATTGTTGATACTTGCATGATCTCCAACTTGTATGTGCTTTTATTTTGACCAAATGTGATCTTTTTTTGGTTCTAAGTTGCTGGGTTTGTTTCGGTGTTCTTGATTGTTCTAGGTGTTCTTCATTTGTTTTGGCGTTTGATCCGTTTTGTTCAATTTGTTTTTAGTTTTTTTAGGTGTTTAATCTATTTTTTGGCTTGGGTTTTGTTTTTGGGATGTTTTCGGGTCAAACCAGGATTTTTAGTCGGGTCAACTCGATCGAGTCGAGAAATAAAATTTAGGCAAAAGGGTTTAAGACCCTGTTTGGTTTGCCATAATTTTTGTTAAGGGGTTTTTTGGTTTAAAGGTGTGTTTGACAAATACCGTTTAAGCCTATTTTTGATAGTTTTATTACAAAGAAAAATGGATTTTTGCTAAACAAAGCCTAAAAAATAATAAAAATATTTTCTTTCCTCTTGCATATGCCTAAAAATCCTAAAGTTATTTAAATTTTTTTAAAAAAATCTAAAATACTTTGACATGTTTTTTAAAAAATATTGCATGGATTTTACAATAAGTTTGTAAAATCCCAAAGGATTTCGTCCTCCATTTCATAAATACCAATTTTTTTTTTAATATATGAGATTATGAACTTATATATAAAATGTATTCCTGATATTAAATAAATAAAAAAACAATTTTTTAATTTCTTTTATTATATGAGATTATTAACTTATACATAAAACATATTTCTGATATTAAATAAAAAGACAGTTTATTTTATTTTATATGTTTGCATTAGACCAATTAGGTTTTTAATCTGATAAGATAAAGATCTTCTTATTAAGAAAGATTTTTCTTAAACCTTATATAGATTAAAGATTAGAAAACATAACATTACTTTAGTTTACATTAGACAAATAAACAATGCAGCTTACCTCAAGTAAGACATATTAGGGATGCTAATACCTTTCTTTTACGCAATCAATCCCCTTATCCAAACTCTGAAACATGTTAGGGTTTCTAGTTACCAAAATACTAGGTAATGACTCATATTCCTTTTTTACTGATAAAGAACAACAGTTCCTTATCCTTTCCACCCACAACATTTTCGACGATCTCGATCTAAGAGAATGATCGTCACGATGCTGCACATGTGCAACAAATTTCATTAATTGAAAAACTTAAAAAAAGAGTGAATAAACACTAAAAGAAGGAGAGCCAATGAAAATAAGATTGAAATAGATCGTGATGACATCCTTGAGCTGAATTACAAAAGGGTTTAGAGACACGTTTTAAAAGTGAGGTTTTAAAGTCTAAAATGGTCTTCCTATGCTTCATAGGATGCTAAGTAGTAGAGCTCTAAATTAGTTTTTTGGATTAAACTTATGGACACCAAAAGAATTTTCTAAATAAAGGTTTTCGTTTGTAGTAGTCAAATTCCTTATTAGGCCTTTTTAGACCAACATTTTGAACTACTTCTGCTTATCTACTTGATCCATGTATTTTTTTACATTAAATTAACACAATTATTTTACAATATAAGACTAATCAAAGAAACTTGGAGTGTTCATTCTCTTATGAAGACAAGTACGATGTATATCATGTTGGGGTAAGTGACAAAGCAATATAACTTGGAACCATCTTCCTTGACTTGACCTAACAAGGGAAGAACTAGAGAGAGAAGGTCTAAAAGAGAGATAAGAAAGAAAATCAGCTTCTAGAGCCACAATTAGATTTTGCTCAGACTCAAATATGTTGTGCACCTTACCCTACTCTACAACCTTGTTGTGTGGATTTGATTTATCTAGTGTCATTTGAGAAAGCAATCATTGCAAGATTTCTGGAAAAAGTAGGTTTTGGGAAGACATAACCGCCAACTTGGTTTGTCTTATATTCATCCTTAGACCAACTTTATTTTTCTAAGATGGGTTTGACTAGACATCCTATTTGTTTCGAACGGTGGAGATCAAACTTCAACTCTTCGATAAACATATTTACTCCTTGGACTAGCTTATGTCAGTTTTCAGATCAGATTGTTTTTTTGTAGATCACATTTGATCTAGCCGTTGGATTACTCTGGTTCTTTTACATGCTAAGTTATACATGCTTGGACTATTGTTCATGTTACTACTTTAAAGTTACTGCCAAAACTAATCATCTAGAAACTAGTCGATCGGTTTAACAAACCTAGAAAACAATTAACTGGTTAACCCATAGCCTACTACCAACCCCGTTACAGCCACCAAAAAACCCTTTAATACCATCATCACTAACACCTTAAACATCTTAAACATCACCAAAACCCTTCCCCATTGTCCTAAAAAAACAAAGATTATCCCTAAACAACCTTTCAAAAAAACCTAACTTATCCATACACAAATTGCCACCATGGCTCATAAGAACACCAGTACCACCAACTATGCCCCTAGCACTTCATGGGTTGATAGAGTGAATGTCTCAAAAGCTATAACTCATGTCAAGATAGTCCCTTTTCCACGATAAAAGATTGACACCATTTTGAAAATTCTGGATAATGTCATTAATGAGAGTGCGTCGAAATGGAATTGATGTTTGGTAAGTTTCTTCCCGAGTTATCAGATGCCCTACCATGCAGCTAATTCTATTGCATTCCAAGTATAGAAGATTTATGGCCTTGAGAGTGTCATGACAACACAACAAGGTTTCTTGATTTTTCGATTCAAGAATGAGGATATTGCTAACTCTAGAGAAGGGACCATGGATGTTTGAGGGGAAATTCATAATCCTCTAACCATAGCACTCATATTTTTTTCTTGACAAGAATAAAATTTCAAAGGTTCTTGTATGGGTTTGCCTTCAGGATTTACCTTTTCCCCTTCAGAATAAGACAGGCCTAAACATGGTTGTGAGTATTATGGGGAGACCATTGGCTTGTGATAAACAAACACTTAGTGGCACCTAACTTAACTATGTTAAAGTTTATGTTGAATTGGATGCTTCACTATCTATGGTCCATGTCTTTTAGCTTCGATGTAGGTTATGTATGAAGCTTATTACAGTAACGATCTAAACTTGCCGGTGAAAGACATGCTCAAGATAAAGATAGGGGATTCTCTATATTTTAGTAGCTCACCAGTTATTATTGTCAAAAGAGTTGTATCCACTTTGATAGCAACTGTTGCAGAAAAATCAATAACTTAGATATATAGATCACCTAGAACCAGTTGACTAGTTCAGTTATCCTAGGAATCGGACGACCGATTGAATAACAAAGATTTTGGAAGCTACAATCCTTGGAAACGGTTGACCAATTCAAACTTTAGAGAAATCAGCCGACCAGTTAAAGAAGCAACCATTACAGAAATAGCTAAACCTTTTGATATTGAGAGGGTCAAGCTATATGATGATAGGGAGTCGAAAGCTAACCTAAATTATGACATATTACATCTTGAAATGGACTAACATCTATTAACTTCTTTAACCAAGGAGTCTTTGGATTCTATCTCGACACCTCCCAAGCCAAGTGAAACAAGTAAGCCTGATCCTTATAATAATCGTGAAACTAGACAAAGTAGGAAAAAAACCAAAAAAAAGGCTTAATACCCTCTGATCGTTTTCCTTCGTTTGGATATCCTATTTCCTATGCACATGAAAAATATAAGAAGTTTGAATATTAGAGGCCTTAATAGCTTCTCAAAACATAAAGCTATAAAGTTCAGGATTAATAAATATAATCTTAGATTAATAGACATTCTTGTGAAGATAACATTTAACCATATGAGAGGGGTTGAGGCAAATATAAATCCTTTATCATGATATTTTTTTTAATATCTTAGTTAATTGTGATTGTCATATCCTAGTTGGATAAAATCTGATGGTATTTAGTGTTGTTTAGATGTATTCTTCTCAATAATGGATAACCTGTGATGTTTCTAGTTTAGTTGATGAGTGCTTGTTTGTTGTGACCTTTTTTTAGCCCCAATACACCTTCGGGGGTGTCAGGACCTATAGGATTACTTAAGTTTCCATGCTACTTCTTTTTAGTCTATATCGTGGCTTATTTTAGGAGACTTTAATGCCATGTTGAGTTCTATTGATAAATGTGAGAGTGATCCTTCTTGGCATGGCCACCTGAATGATTTTAGTAGTTATGTATAAGCAACAAAACTAGTTAGAATTCCTTATTCAGCATGGAAGGGGTATTATTCTTGAGAAGCTATATTGGATATTTGGTAACTCATATTGATTCTTTACTTGGCCAGTTACTTGTTTTGAATTCCTACCTAGAGACTTCTCAAATCACAATGCTATAGTTGTTCAATTCACTTATCATCTTTCTAAGTTAAAAACATCTTTTAAGTCCTTGAGTCTATGAGTTGACATGAATGGCTTCTTGGATCTAATTGTAGATACATGGCAAATTCTTATTGATGGTAACCCTATGTATAGGTTTACCAAAAGACTTGGATTGTTAAAGCCTAAATTGAAGTCTTTGCATCACTAGTACATTAGTCATACCACTAGTTATGTGGTTGAGGCAAAAACTAAATGGGTTGTAACACAAACTACTTTTAATGGTTCTTTTTAAAATGATGAGTATTAGAAGCTAGAGAGAGAGCTTGTTAGGGAATTCTTTCAGTTAAGTAAAGATGATGAGGTTTTTTACAAGTAGAGGTCTCAGATTCAATGGTTAAACTTAGAAGACAGAAACACAAAGTTTTTTTATAGATCACTCATTCATAGACGGGTCAAGAACAAGATCCATTAGTTGACTGATAAGACAGGATCTCAGGTTCAGGATCAGTAGGGTCTAAGCTAGTTGGCAATTTGTTACTTTTAGGGGATACTTTCTACTCACTCCATCACTTCAGAGGATGTGTCCCGGTACTTTAATGACAGGATTCCTCTAGACATTGTTCTTGTTTTGGAGTCATGCATCATAACTGATGAGATCAGGAAATCTTTATTTTCCATCCTAGATGATAAGGATCCTAACCCGAATGGTTATACTTGTTCTTCAAAAGAGATTATTGGTAGAGATTTTATTACTACTGTAAGGTACTTTTTTGATTCCTCTACTCTTCCTAGATGTGTTAATGCTACTAGGATTGCTTTACTCCTTAAAATTACGACACTCACCACTATGAATGACTTTAGATCTATTCCATGTTGTAATGTGATGTACAAATATATATTTAAAGTCATTATGAATGGACTAAAGGGGATTTTTCCAGTTATTATTGGTCCTACTCAGACTGCTTTTGTTCTGGGTAGAAAAATATCAAATGTTATCTTGTTAATATAGGATCTCATGCATAATTATCACTTAGTTTGTCCTATGCCTAGATGTGCTTTAAAAATGGACACCATGAAAGCTTTTTATACAATTAGTTAGGAACTTATCTTTACAGGCTTAAGGGTTATTGGAGTTCTTAGTGCCATAGTTAGATGGATTGAGGTATTCATGTCTATAGCTCATTTGTTAGTGGCTATAAATAGGTCTTTGATAGGATGAGCCTTTGTCTCCTTACTTGTTTGTTTTGGCCATGGAGGGCTTAAGTGGCATTCTTAGAGAGGCTTTGTAGAAACCAAAGTTTTGATATTATTAGAGATATCAATAGTCTACCATTACTCACTTGTACTTTACAAATGACTTTATGATTTTTTATCGAGCAAATATGGACTCGATCAAGATTGCGAGGACAACTTTGAATGATTTTGCATGGTTGTCTGGACTTGTTATAAATCCAGAGAAGAGTCATGTCATTTTATCAGAAGCTGATGAAGAGTTTAAGACCTCTTTATAGAATATCTTGGGTTTCAAGTTGGGTTCTTTGCAGGTTAGGAACCTGGGTGTCCCATTGATATCTACCATATTGAGACACATATTGTATGCTTTTGATGGAGCGAATTCTGTGAAAGATCAAATTATGGACCTCAACTTTTTTTACTTATGTTGAGTGTTTTCAACTGATCAAATCAAATCTCTTATCTATCAAGGTATATTGGTCCTCCATGTTTATTCTTTCTTACTCTATTATTAAGATGATTAAAGGTATTATGACTGTATTTCTTTGAAAAGTCTATTTTCTTTCACACTCAGGGGATAAAGTCATCTGAGTTTTTATTTGTTATCCCTTAAATGAGGGTGGCTTGGGAATTAAAAGGGTTATAACTTAGAGTAGAGTAGTTATTCTCAAACACTTTTGGAGACTTTTTTAATATATAATCTTCAATTTGGTCAGGATGGGTCCATAGTATTCTACTCAGAGGTAGATCTTTATGGCATGTCAGGTCCCCTTCAGTGTCCTCTTGGTCATGAAGAAAGATTCTTCACAACAGAGATTGGTGTAGAGAGAAGTTTGTTTCATATATTTGTGATGAGACTATTACTTCTATGTGGTTAGATTATTAATTTCTACATGGGCAATGGTTTTGTGACCTCTTGCCTTTCAAGTTGCTAACATCTATTAGGCTCCCCTAGAATGCTAAGTTCTCAAACATCATTGAAGAGGGTACTTGAGCCTTTCCATTAGGTAGTTCGGAGCTTCAGCCTATTTGAGACTCATTTCACATTCACCCTAATAGTGCTTTACCAAACCATTATGTTTGGAAAGGTCATTCTCTAAGGAGGTTCTTTATTAACTCGGTATGGGGGGTTCCTAGAGAATCCAGACCTACAGGTTCTATGCACCATCTACTTTGGTTTCGAGGATTCATCTCGAGGCATTCATTTATCATTTGGCTTGTTTCTATGGGTTGTCTTCATACCATGGACAGACTACATGCTTTTCAAATCATTCCTTATTCGATATGTATTCTTTGTGGGTCGCAGGTTAAGACGCAAGACCATTTGTTTTGTCAGTGCCCTATTTTTGCAACAATTTGGGGTGCTATCACGAGCAAGACCCTTCTAGGCTGGTCTTCTACGACATGGTGACCTCTGCTTCAATGGGCATACACACACTTAAGAAAAGAAAAGGGAGTTCATGCATCTTCTTGCTCAATTAGCCCTCTCAATCATAATTTATTTCATCTGGTATGAGAGGAATAATTGAATTTTTCATTAGTTTTATCAATCTCATTAGGATGTTTGAAATGAGATTTTTTAACTGGTTTGGTCCCGGTTGATTAAGCTAGAACCAAGCTATCATATTTCAGCTGCACTCAAGTTCATTTGGCATTTTCTATAGTCATGAGGTATCATTGCTCTTATTGCTTTTTGTGTTTTGCTTACCACTTATATTGATATATAGAATCGGTCAACTCGTTTTGTGATTTTCAGGAATCAGTCTAGTTAACCAGCTGTTTATCTTGGCAATTTACTTGCGCACTCTTTAGCTTCATTTGGCTTTTGCCTTTTTTTTCAGGATGCTCTTTTGATAATTTTGACCGAGTAACAAGTCTTTGTACTTCTTGAAATATATCCATCATACTTTTATACATTTTTTTTTTTTTACTTTTATATATAAAACAACTCTTCCTCGACTTGGATGCTATCTGAACGACACATTCTTATTTATTTTCCTGTGACACAAATGAAGCACCCCAATCCTGTGTGGCTACGTAGTTCCACGTATAGCAGCAGCAGCAGGAGTATTGTTATTTTTATCATCTACGCAATTATAATTCGACACTTGCCGGCAGCCTGGAATCACCTCTGAAACAGAGGTTTTAACAATACTCTGCTTAAACTGCCTAGTAGCATCAAAGACAAGCAACAAAAATACAAATTTACATAGGCTCGAAAATATTTTTATTTTTTATTGCATATCCTTGTTATCGACTAAAAAAATGAGAACTCTTCTCGCTTTAAATCTCAACAAGCCTTTCTTCTTAGCTTGCTCAATTGGGAATTTAGTTTTGCCATGGGAGAAGCTCAGGAAGTGCAGCTCCAAGTCATGGGTAAGCAAGCTTTTACCTGACTCCTATTCTCCTTCCTTCCAGTCCTAAACTTTACAGAAAGAAACACTGCTGATTGCTTGTATGAATTCAGTACAAATGGTTATTGAACATAGTTTTTATCCTCATCCCTCATCACCTAAAGATAGCTAGGATATATTATTTGAATATTTTGTTTAGATTGAAAAGGGTTTGATATTTAGGATTCTAAGTACACGATTTTCATTTCTCGAGATGTTATTAGCTCTAGTACATTTAAAAATTTGATAAACAGGAATGGCAATTCTGTACCATTTCCAATTCATTCCAAAGCATATATATATACAATCTATGCTTTTCAGTCTGAAAGAGCAAACTGAAGTGGGAAGAAAACAGCTTCAAATACTGGTTTGTGTACTCCGCGTGCTCATGGATTCCTCAGGATATTAGAAACTCAAGTGGCCCTTTATTGGATGATGAGTTTATAATTGATTATGCTCTGTACTAAACCAATTTACTAGCAGACTAGAACGTAAATATACTGAATTACTCTGCATTTATGTATCCTTTCCAGGGAAAGAAGCCAAAGAGGCAAGCCCACCTAGGCATGAAAATGAGACCAACCAGCCAACAATACCTCAAAAGAGAAAGAGAAACTCTACGTGGTGGCTCCTAATGGCCATCTATTCATTTCTTCTTCTTGCTGGCCAGTCAGTGGCCGTTCTCTTGGGAAGATTATATTTCGAAAAGGGTGGGAATAGTAGCTGGATGGGAGCACTTGTGCAGCCTGCTGGATTTCCCATTCTCCTTCCCTTTTACTTGTCACAACCAAAAAGTCCTTCCACAAGCAACTTCGAAACAAACTTGCCTTCTAATTTAGTCCTTGCTTCAATTTATATTTCAAGTGGCTTATTTCTAGCCATAGTTAGTATATTGCATTCACTTGGTCTCAAATACCTTCCAGTGTCTACTTATTCTCTTGTTTGTGCATCCCAATTGGGCTTCAATGCTTTGTTCTCTTTCTTCCTCAACTCCCTTAAGCTCACTCCTTTCATAATCAATTCTTTAGTACTTCTCACCATCTCCTCCATCCTCCTGGTATTCCAAGACGACTCCGCAGAATCTAAACAAGTCTACAGAAGAAAGTACGCACTCGGATTTATATGCACTGTTGGTGCTTCTGCTGGATATGGATTGCTGCTTTCTTTAACCCAATTTGCCTTTAAGAAGGTTCTAAAGCAGGAAACCTTCAGGGTGGTTTTGGATATGACAATCTATCCATCACTAGCTTGTACCATTGCTGTCCTAGTGGGACTTTTTGCTAGCGGGGAATGGAAGGGTTTAGGGAAAGAGATGGAAGGTTTTAAACTTGGAGAAGTATCCTACTGCATGACTTTAATTTGGACAGCAATATCCTGGCAGCTTTTCTCTATTGGTTGTGTAGGACTGATTTTCGAGGTGTCCTCAGTCTTCTCCAATGTCATCAGTACTTTTGGTTTGCCTGTAGTTCCTGTTCTGGCCGTTCTCTGTTTTGGTGACAAAATGGATGTTATCAAGGCTATTGCCATGGTGTTGGCTATATGGGGCTTTCTTTCATATGTCTATCAGCACTATCTTGATGACTGCAAGCTCAAGAAACAAAATAGCAATGCCGCCGCTACTGAAATCTTAATCACTGGATGAGGATTTCCATGCACTCTTATGTTTCATATACAGTGAAGGAAATTCCTACTTCTCAGATTGAAGGGGTTCATAAATAATTGGAAGAATTGAATTTTTTTTAATGATAATCCTCCAAGAGTGATTGTCAATTCATAATTGAATTTACACTCCTTGTATGCCGTTTCTTCTATCAATAAGGAGTGAAGATCACTTCAGCCCTCGCACTATAATTTATTTATTTATTTATTTATTTATTGTTATTTCAACCCCTATCCAACTCTAGTACAAACCAAACCCTGCATTAAGAGCTGGTTTAGGAGTGTAATACAGTATGGTTAAAGCTGATTAATTAATATACACTATAATTTTATATGAACTCTTTTTTTAAAAAAAAAATCTTAATTAAAAAATATAATTTATAATTTTTTAAAATAATAAAAATAAAAGCTACTATAATATTAAATGCACACTGAAAAAGCTGCGATCGACATGTTAGCCCTTCCATTACCCAATTCCCCCAAGAAGGACAAAGCATTCTTGTATCAAACCAACCACACGAGTACATGAAATGATTCATCGTAGGACTTGGACTTGTTTTAGTTGCAGCTATACCCGACCAATTGAACTGTGTCAAAGATGGCTGAAACTGGTAGAAATAAGTTAAAATAAGATGTTTGTATTTTACCTTTTTTTTTAAATTTTATTAATATGGCTGTTCGGACCAACTTGTGTATATCTCAATTAATTTTACGAACTCTGAAATTAACGATTATATAAGTTTCCAGTAGTTTTAAAATTTATAAAACTTAAATAAATAATTTTTAAAAAGCAAATTAAAATCTAACCAGTAAAATACACTTCTCAAAATTATCTGTATTATACTTTTAAGTGCATGGCAGATGGATGGAAGTGACAGAATGTGTTTTATAATAGTAATAATATTAAAAATTGCCATAGTAAATATAAATAGGAGGCACGGAAGAAATGTAGGTTCGAGTGACATTACATACATATATGTTAGTAAAGAAACAAATAAAAAGGTGGTTTAGATACATAAAAATATTGTTTTAAGTCATACAGAGAGATAATATTTTTAAAATATAATTAAGTTTTTTAAACCTTTAAAATAATAAAAAAAAACTAGAAAAAAATACGGTTTTTATATATGTTTTTTTTCTATGTAATAACATGTTTGTATAAATTTTGAAATATTATTATGAAATTATATGATTATTAATTCAATTTTATTCTAATAATCAAAAAATTTAAAATTAATTATAAAAATTAAAATAAATAAATTCAAAAAAAATTAAACTCACTAAAATATTAAATTTCAAATTTCATCTTTTAACATTATAAATATACATATTATATCATTAAAAGCTCATTAGAAAATATTTAATTCATTATGGATTTTCACTTCATATAATACATGATAAAAATTTATATTTATAAACATTTAAGAAAAAAAATTTCTCTAATGTGCGATATAAATTAATTTTTTCTTTATTCATTTTAACACTAGGCCAATAATATATATATCTTGTCTTGCAATCAATGATATTTAAAACTGTATGTCAACCAGTCCATAAGATATCTTGTCTTGTCTTGTCTTGCATTCAAGAAATGTTAATGGAGTTTCTACTGACATTAAATATCTTATCTTGTTTCGAAAATGTTAAAATGCAGGGATACTGCTTCCTCCCTCTCTCTTTCTTTTTTTCACAAAAAGAGATTTTAACCTAAAACAACCCTGAAAGGCCAGGAATAGTGTCGTTTAAGGTACAAAATTATTACCACACTGCTTGTCGTCTGACAAAGAAATGGCAGGTCTAGCATATTGCTCGTGGTCATTTTGTAATTTACAATTAAATAAAAAATAATTAATTGAAGTACATGGTAACAATGTTTTAAAATCAAACAAATGGATTTAATTTCGAGTAAAACCTTTTCTCCAACAAATAGATTAACGCATATGCATGGTTCATATATTCATTGGATTGAGTAATTGTTGTAGAACGGTGAAAAAATTTATTTATTTACAGTAATAGAAAAATTATATTGAAAAAAAATAACTTATTAAACAAGTTTATTGCATAAATTGCAATCCTATAAAATAGCTGTTATTCTCTCTGTTTTTCTTTTTTCAGAAATGAACGGAATGCAATTTAAAAATATAATAATGCAAATGTAAAGATATACATTTCTTTTCATGATATAAATTTGATTAAATAACCTTATCCCTTCTAACCCCTTCTTCCATAAAAACGATGATCCTCCCGTTCATTTAGTAATTTTTCACCATAACTTCTTTTTTAATTAAACAATTTCCTCCTCGTTTTAGGGAATTCACCAAAAAAAAATCATTTTGTCATTGAATTTTTATTTCGGTGACAATCTACCCGGAATCCGTTATAAAATGACTTTGTGACTGAAAAACAATCAGCCTAAAAAAACATGTGGTGTTTGTGATCAAATTTGGTAAAAAAAAACAATTGTGATCGAGTTTGCAATCACCAATTTTATTTTTTTTTAATTTCTTGGCAGGAACTAATGATTGAATTCTGGCCAGTCACAACCAGGTCAAAAAATGATAAAATTTAATTTGCTGGAAATGATTAATATTCATAAAATTAATAAAAGGAATAGAGGGCTGCGAATAGATTATAAATGAAAGAAATAAAATTTTAAAAAATGGTGTAAATTTGATAGAAGAAAAAAGAGGAAATTTGGTTTTTTTTAAAAAAATACATAATTTATGATAAATTTGAGACCTAATGTTTTAGTCACAAATGAAAAATAAACTCAAAAAAAAAGAAAAAAAACATTCATTGTTGAATTTTTATGATGGAATGATTTGCTACTTACTATATGGTTACAAATCGGTTAAAAACAATAAAAGAGTGAACAAAAATTGCGGCTAAATGGCCAAATTACTTTCAATCACAAATTTCAATGATAAAAAATATGTTTTTTTTTTGTGATTTCCTCAGATGAAGTCAAGAGCATTTCAAGCTGTATTGGGTTTATCAAGGGTTGCGTCTTAGACTATGGTGATCTTGTTGTGGTTAATGTTTTCCAAAACATAAGTTCCTTGTTGGAACAGGGTCCTTTGGTACTTAAGTTAATAAAAAAGAAAAGTAATATAAATGAATATAAAATAGATAAAAGTTGTAGGGAGTTTTTATATGGTGAATGTTGTGTGTTTCTATCTAAAACTTGTTCAATTTTTAAATTCTACTTTGAATGGTATATGATTTCTTACATGGTAAACAAGGTAATTATAGACCTAGATCACATCAACTTAACTCTAAAGCATGGAGAGTAGTGTACCTCAATGTATAAAGTCGCAAGCATGTAGAGAATAGAGTGGTAGAGGTTGTTGCTAGCCATGTATTGAAAATTTTATGTGCATAGTGCAACACTAATATCTTTAGAATAAATATATTAAGGTATATGCATTATGTGAGGGTAAAGAGAGAGAGAGAGAGGATATGTGTCAGAGAGAGGAAAAGTGTGTGGAAGAGGGAATGTGCGTATGACAAAGAATGTATATGTGTAAGAGAGGAGAAAATGTGTAGGGAAGAGAAGGTATGTGTGAGAGAAAAGAGATGTATAGATAGAGATAAGGAGAGGGATAGGGATTAGGAAAGGAAGAGGAAGGAGATAAAAGAAAGAGTACAACTTAGTTGTCTAGTCTAAATGGCTAGCTATTTGGGCTTACCCAAAGAGCCATTTTTTTAATGTTTTTTTCTCCATCATTTTTTCCGATCTTTTAAACAATCATGTTTCAAAGCCTTAACCAGCATAAGCAGAGGGAGAGAAAAATATGCATATCATGGTACCTTCTTGTGATTTTGTTAATGTGCTTACAAGAGATATGATAGTTTGATCAGTTTGTCTATTTCTCTTAGAATAGAGAACATTATTATTTATTATTTAGAAAGTCGATAACGCTTTGTGATCATGAAATAAGTGTTAAAGAATTGTAAAGGGAGATGTTGCATGGAGACGTGGAGATATGAAAAATTTGTTTGGAGACATGAAGGTCTTGCATGAAGATTTTATTGGAGACAAAGAAATATATTTTGAGGCTTGGATAATTCAATGGAAATCTCCCTGTAGATATTTTATTTGATACATGAAGAATTCAGTGGAGAAATAGAGAAACACTACTGCTTTTATTTATAAAGTTCAAAAGATAGTGAAGATATAATTTTTAAAATTATCTGATCTCGAGTAAAACATTGTAGGGATATTTTCCTAGTTTGGGTTGCATGTATATCCTTATAAATCATAGGAGGTATCCTTCGAAGATCAATTTTTATATCTTTTTTTTTCAGGGCATGTCATTCCTCAATATCATGACTGTTATAATGGTAAAAATAACATAACTTGTTAGGGTTTTTTTATGTTCATGCCACTTTTTAAAAGTGGTGCATATTGTAAAAAATCATTTTCCTGAATGGCAGCCTATACCTTAACATATGTAGTAGTAAGATGGGTGGTCATGAACTTAGAGAAAATTAGGTGATCATGAATGGATCCATTTATGCTCTTTTTAGATGTCTTGGTAGGATATTTATGGCATTAAAGATTCTATTATATGGAAACAAAAACATCATGTCTAGTCATGTTTGATTATTCTACTTAAATATGGCTCTTCATTTTCTATTTCACGTTGAGAAGAGTTCTCTAAGTTGAGCATTTCCTTATTAAACCTTTAGAGATATGCTATAGTATTCTCTTCTTCCTGTTATGTGATGGTGAAGAACTAAGTAGTGTTCTTTTTAGGTAGTATGCTTATAATAAAACAAAAGAAGAGCTTAACATAACATAGAGATTATAAAGGTCAAGAATGGAGCCAAATTAAAAGTCATGATACCACACCCGAGTAAATCTACATAATTCTATTGGAAAATTTTTGCAAATAACATCATTCTTTTACATTATAAAATTTAGAATGCTTCTCGCATTTTGTATGTTCTTTTTAGTATTTGTATTTCCTATTAAGAGAGTGGAAGAGTGTAAAGCTATTGTTGGATAACTATAACATCATCATTAAGCATTTGCACTTAGTAGGGGAGTTGTCTCTATGTATTCTGGTATACTTGTAATGGATCTACATGTTGTATTTCTTATTGAGGGAGTGGAAGAGTGTGAAAGTGTTGTTGGATAACTATAATATCATCATTAATCATTTGTACTTGATCAAAGAGTTGACTCTTTTGGCTTGATGTTTCCTACAACTCAAGTCTCCTATTAAAACAAAACACCCTCAAAAAGTAGGGGGTGAGGAGGTATGGGTGATGTTGCGTTTACCAATAATGATTTAGGGTTTTTATAAAATCTGCATTTTATACCTTTTTTCTATAATTGGTTCAATCAGTGTTGGTTAAATTGGTCTGATTCAATCGGTTTCAGATTTTTTAAATTAAAACCAAATCAAATTGAATTTTTTTATTTGTTTTTTAATATGTTTTTTCTTTTTCTTGTTCAATTTTCTTGGTTTTTTTCTCTTCAGTTTTCTAAGTTTTCTTAGATTTTTCAATTGCTCGGTTATTTTGAACACCCCTAAAAATAAAAAATATTAAGGAATTTTATAACCTCAGAAGGTTGGCATAGTGGCTCATAAGATTCGCTCTCTTGCTTGATTTCTTGGATTCATACCTTAATAATAGTACTTGAAAACAAATATATTAAATTCATCTACATACATCATATACTGACATTGTTTAAGAAAAAATTTAGTGTTCATTGATATGGATCTTCGTCTAAGGACATCCTTATTGTTAAACACGCCTCCCCCCCCCCCCCCTCCGAAAAAAAAAAAGAGAACTTTATAATCTCCTAAGTATTTTATTTAGTCCCAAATCCAATCAAAATACTTTATTATATTTTTTAATTCTCACAATTTGATTTAATTTTATTGTAGAAACAAGTTTATGGTAAGAATAAAATGTTTTCATGGTTTATGTATATTGTATTATACATTATCTAGATTATGAAAGATTTAATCTTTTAAAAAATTCAATAGAATTTAATAAATATTTTAAAGATTGAATTAAAAAAAAAAACAAAAGAGGGCTTATGTGTTCCTAGTAGCTATGAACTGTTCAAAAATAGATGTTTAAAATAAAGCCATCAAAAATATATTATTTTGTGTTTATATATATATATATATATAATTGTTTAAATATTTGTTTTGCAAAATGATATCATTCTGCTTGGTTTGGGGTGCATTATTGATAATGAGAAATGTTAAGCCTCTAACAAGTGAATTAGTAGCTCAACTGACAGTAATCAAGTGGTAAGGAATCAACTAGAAGAAAAAGAGATCTCTAGTTTCTATCATTTATTTTTCTTAACTCACATGTAAGTGTGTGATTACTGAGGATTTTGAATTGGTGCACTCTCTTCTGTGATTTGGTTCTTGAAAGTAATCATTCACTTGTGGATCGCGTTTAGAAATGTATCCACAATATCCAAAAAAAAAAATATTAAGCCTCCAATTATTTTAGTGTTTTAAATTGAAAATAGTTATCTTGTTTTTTAATTCACAGAGACATAAGTGACCAAAATTAGAAAAATAAAATGGTGCTTGTTAAGTTTTCTCAATCATTTGCATATCATTATCTATGTAAATTTTTTTACAGTTGCATACAAATTGATCACTTCATCTATAATATTAACATTGCAAATTGCAAGCAAACCATATTTCTAGGATATTTTGCTAATTTTTCTCTAAATGTAGATAAAATAATAAATAAAAAACTAATTTAAGAGTGAGAAATCCAATATACATCATAAAACACATGAGGACAACTAGTTTATACCTAAAACTAAATATGTGGTTTTATGTAAAAGGTAATAGCTAATAATATTTTTTTATTTTTTAAAATTTATTTTTGACATTAGTATATTAAAATTCTTTGAAAATATTAAAAAAATATTAATTAAATTTTTTTTTTTTAAAATACTTTTAAAAACATGAAATTAAACAGAACCTAATACCGAACAACATCCTCCTATGGAATACGGGTTCTTTATTATTAATTGTTAAAATACAAAATGAGATACAGTTAGAGCCACGCATAGACCAACTCTTTTATTAATTAATCTACTCTTATACGGTACTCATGCCAAGAAATTCATTTGATTTGTATTTATGACCTTTTGCTTTGACAATGAGCCAACCTTAATCAATTAAAAAAAGGATAGCTTTCCAGGGACTAGAATAAAACCGACGTGGAATTTAGTTTCAATTAATAAATTAAAAACATAATATTGTCAGCAGCAGTGATCTTCTCTCCATATCTTATCCTCAAGTATTGAGACTCGCATAAAAAAATATCAAGGTTGAGTTTTAGACGTGAGATCCATAAAAAAAAAAAAAAAAAAAAGAATTAATTTTAATGGTTGAGTTTTGTGCATAATTAAATTGTATTCAACTACAAACTCAATTATATAAAAGCTAAAAAAAACACTCATTATTTAGAAACGCCGTGCAAATCACGTTTTCTAAAAATTCAAAAGTTTTTTTATTAAAAATTATTTTTTTTATATGTTTTGAATCGTTTTGATGCGCGGATCTTAAAAATAATTTTTTAAAATAAAAAATATTATTTTAATATATTTTAAAAATCAATCATGAACACATTCTCTAACAAAGTCCAGTCGAGAATTAACTTAGACATTTTCTGCATTTGTTTACCTCAAAAAACAATGCTTCTGTATTTTGAACAAGATGATAAACATTATTTATTGGGAAAAAAATAAAACAGTTTGGCTATGAAAGTATAATGAAGTCAACTGTTTGGTTTTGTGGTTGGAAATTGTTTTTTATAAAAATTTTATATATTTTTTTTAAAATTAATTTTTTGATATTTTTAAATAATTTTAATGTATTAATATTAAAAATAAAAAATATTATTTTAATATATATTTTTGACAAAAAAAATCTTTAAAAAAATCATTACCAAAACTGGCGGCCTAACTAAGCATCCTTGACTAGTATTCGTCGACGATGGGACACAACAGATCAACAAGTGGCCGGGTGGGTGGGTATTAATTTTTTTCTTCTTCTTTCAAATCAAATTAAAAGCATGCATGCATGCGTCCACATCGGGACCATTAAGTTCGGCCTGAATGTCTGACAAAATAAGCATTTGATTTTTAAATAATTTTTTATACTGAAAAATATATTAATGATATTTTTTAATTTTAAAAAATTATTTTTGACATTAGTATATTAAAACGATCCAAAATATACAAACTATATTAAATTTTAGCAAAATAAAAATTAAATTTTTTAGAAACGCAGTTTGCACCGCATTCCCAAACATGTTCTTAATCTAAAAGCGCATGCATGTTCCCTTGTAAAACACTAATTAAGAAGATCAATGCATACTGATAATATGTAAGAATTCTGAAGGGATTTGAAACAGGAAAAAAAGAAGAAAAGAACATATCGTACGTGGGGAAAATAAGTGAAGGTTGCTATGTATGTTGAAGCAAGTGAAAGCCATATATATCTGCAGCGAAAATGATATGTGCATGCTCAAGTTGCCACTGATTTGGTTTTTCTAGCTGAGCCTAATATAAATGCCCAAATTAGTAACTTTCCTATACTTAATTTATGTGAGACAAGTTTTTTTTTCTCTTAAAATTATCTTCATCAAAATGTACCATGTAAGCTAACAATTAAAATTTAAAAGAAAAAAGTCTTATCAACAACAATCAACACGTCAAACACGCAACAATAAAAAAAAGACAAAACCAAACCATTACAACCTAAATAAACCAATCAATTAAGTTCACAATTTTGCCCTCTCAACCCCATGATAGAGAATTAAACATCAACCTTATTACACCTTGAAATTTCTATGACAGTATCATATATACTCTTAGAGTATCACACAATATTATGACCCTAACACTTCGATGTTTTTCAAAAAAATGCTCAAAGAATAAAAATCCTCATAATTAGTAAAACATATAGGTAAAGGATGAAAATACTAGGTGAAGATAGAAAAAATACCAAATATATCACTAGCATATGTATGCTACACATTATTGCTCTTTCTACTCAATATCTAGTTCCTAGTGGCTCTTTCCATGCATGCATGGACTAATCTGCCTCGTAACCCAAGATTTAATGGTGTAAGTCATCAATAACCTGTAAGCACATATCCGAACTCAAATGATTGTTTTCTATTCTTTGATTTTTTACTGAGTTGCTAATGTTGCTTATTGGTTCTTTAAGAGCTTTTGAGAGCTAAAAAATGCTACAAATATGGTCCTTAAAGTAGGGATGTTATGTTCATCACCATAAAAGAAGAAAATTTCGAGGAGAGGGACCAATGTGATTGAGTTTAATGAATTTTTAGTCGGAATGAACACTATCATGGATGGGACCAATGTGATTGAGTTCAATTAATTTTAGTTGAAATGAACACTATTTTGACAAAGTTAAGTAAGGGAGAGAAGTAGATAGAGAAATGGAAAAGGAGAGAGATATTTTTATTTTTTTGCTTTTTTGTATGGTCCAACGCTTTCATCTTTTTAGATTTGTTATGTATATATAAAATCTAAATAGTGTTGCTCTTTTACTATGGATGCTAAGACATTTTCACTGTGGATTGTGGTAGTGTGATGTTGGTTTTTCCTTTGGTGAATTCATGGCTGGGTGTTGTTGGATAGGGGCTATCTTGGTTTTTGAATACTTTCTTTGTTAGGGGCAGGGTGAGGCAAATAGGAGTTAACCACTTTTTCCTGCTATGGGTTAGGGCTTCATATGGGCATGTAGGCTTCGTGTTCGAACCTCTTCGAAGGTTTCAAGAAGCCATTGGTTTTCATATGGCTTAGCTAGGAGTGGTGTGAGGGTTGTCTTGTAGGGGATGGAGTGCAGTCATTATCATGCATTAAATGCAAGGTGCGATTGTCTTAGTTCTTTGTCCTTCTCGTAATCTCGGGGGGGCCAGTTATTACTTTGGTGGATTGGACGTTGATTTGGGCATGGGGGTTTGGTTTCCAGATTTTTAGTTTCTTTTCCTTTGTTTTCTCTGTGTTTGGTTTGTGGATCTGCCTTTTCTTCTAATGTTCTAGTTTGGCTTATTTTTAAAAATTATGGTTGGTTTTTCTTGCATTATGTCATTTCATGTCATGTTTCTTTGTCTTTGGGGGAGTGGCGTGCTACTGTTTTGATGTCTTTTCTTTTGCTAAGGAATAGGTGTAGTGGTTTGGATTTGGCGTCCTTCATCATTTGCATCTTATTTTTAAGGTCTTTTCTTTTCTTTTCTTTTTAAAATTTGTTAGGTCCTATGACATTCTTTTGCCTTTTATTGGTTTTATCAGCCTTATATTCCTTTTTTCAGTTTACTTGGTTTCAATTTTAGTCTTTTTTATTATCATTTTAACTACTTTATTTTTTCTTTTCCTCTTGATGGCTTGTCAGGTTTGGCTTCTGCTCATTATGTTTAAGCTAGAAAAATTCTAGTTTTGTGGTTTGCCATGCTGGTTCTTTTATTGAGGTATTGCTATGACAACTTTTGTTGTCTTAAATTTGCTTGCTTTATAAAGTTTTAGGCCTTCTCTCTTGGGTTAGTTCGTTTTATGCTCTCTTTTTTCCATGTGTGGCACATTTTTTTTTTTTGCATGATAACCTTGTAACAAACAACATAACATTGCATATTTCATATTTTGGATAATTAGTCATCTAGCTTTAGCTCATTGATATAAACAAGGAGCTTTTTTTTTGTTATGTCAACATATTTACATGTGATTTTATTTGCATACCTAATCAATTGCTTTGCAGGAGGAGTTCTTCCTATGAGGCTGTTGCCAAGGCTTTTCTTGTTAATATAAGCATTTTCATATGGTTTTCTTATCTTTTTAGTTCCTTGCTTTTCTACTGTTGTGTTTTAGGTTCGTTTCTTACCTGTATTTTCAGCTTTTCCCCTTTATTTTATCCTTCTATATTTTGCTATATTTTGCTATATTTTTTTTATGATTTCAAACTAGAGGTTTTACATACGCTTTCATGATAAGTTTTAAAAAAATCTTTAAGTTCCAACCAAGTTGTATTAAAATATTTACCTGAATATTTTTGCTATATTGAATTGGACAGTTGTTGACATATAAAAATTGTATAATTTATGTTTATTTAAAAGTTGGAGGACGATAGTGTAACTTTCCCTAAACTTCTAACATGTCTCAAGCATCATGGGTCTTACTAGACCTACACGTCATGGGTCTAAGTCGTCCTAGACCCAAGGCGCTTGGGTCTAGCAATTTGCATTTATTTAAAAGTTGGAGGGTCATGGTGTAACTTTTCCTAAACTTCTAACACGTCATTCAGAGCCTTTTCCATTTTAGTACATATTCTTCTGAATCTACTCTTGACTAGGAAATCAAAATCAAAAGGCCTTGAATTAGGATTAGATAACCCGTGATAAAACTTTGATAGCAAAAATGAATCATTAGGAATTGCATAGTATATCCATAATATTTTTTTTTGTGTAGGTATTACTGATCAAGGGCAAAAAAGTCGACACCTTTTAGAATTTTGCTTGATTTTCATAGTTTTGATATTTTGCCTCTATTTGATGTTTTAATTTGATCCTCACATAATCTATAACCACGTCAGACCCAAGCACCATGGGTCTAGAACCAAGCTAAACCCCAACAACTTAAATCTAGCAACTAGCGCAATAACAGAAAAAATGTCATGGTGGGGTGCAGTCATATATATATATATGGGGTTCGTATGTCACTAGATTTTTTAACTAGGTTCTTGGTTATTTAGAAACAACATTTTGTGTTTGGTTTAAATAAATGGATTAATTTTTAAATAGGATTAAATTATCCAAGAAAGTTATGATGAGAAAAATTAAGGCCTTGTTTGTTTGTTGGAATGTGGTTTCTATGAGAAATAGATTCCTAGAAAGTGAATACTTTTTCAATATGTGGTAATGTCATGGAAAATAAATTAAAAAATATTTTTCAGTGTTTGATTATATCATGAAAAATGAGCTGAAAAAATAATTTTTAATTATTTTTTTCAAGTTTAATAAAAGAATAAGGACCAAATCTAACAAATAAAAAAGTTGAAAGATGATGAAATTGAAAAATAAATCTAATTTCATAAATTATTTCAAATAAAATAAATAGCAATCAAAATAATGGAGATCAAATCTAATACATAAAAAAGTTGAAAGAAGATGAAATTAAAAAAAAATTAATTTTATAAATTATTTCAAATAAAATAAATAGCAATCAAAAGAAAAAGAACCAAATCTGATAGATAAAAAATTTTAATTAAAAAAATAATAAGAAAAAAACAAATAATAGTAAAAAAAAGATGAGATTGAAAATCAAATTAAATCAAATTCTAAAGGATGAGATTGAAAAAAAAAGATTCAAAACAAAATAAATAGCAATAAAAATACTGGGAACCAAATTTGATATGATCAATAAATAAGAAGATATTTTTGAATTATTTGCAATTTCTAAAAAGTATTTTCTGCACAAAATAAAAGAAAAACACTTTCCTGAAAACCAAGCTAAATTTTTATTTAACTAGAAAATATTTTTCGATCAACTTTTCTAATAACAAATAAACACAAGAAAGTTTGGAAAATAATTTTTAAAACACTACTTTTTATGAAATAAACAGAACCTAAAATAATATTGGGATATCAAGCTTGCACATTAAGAATATTTTTGTGTTTTTTTTCTTTTATTTTTCACTCTATTTATGTGACTTTTTTTTCTCTTTTTTTTTTTCTTCCTTCAATCTCTTTTCTATTCTCTCACAATTGTTTTTATACTCAAGGCTTACAAAAATATCAAAAATTATGAAAACATATAAAAATTGTTAAAAATTCAAAAAACATGAGAAAAATCCCATAAATGCAATTTTTTTATTTTTTGAAAAAAATATAAAATTAAAGAATCAAATTAGATTGTGACATTGAACACCGTTAAAGAAATTGAAACTATCATAAAGTCTAGGAACCAATTAAATAACTCTTCATGGTTAATCATGACATAAAGCTCTATCGACCCCATAAGAACAGCTAGCAGGTTCAATAAACACACAAAATGCCATATCATTGTGCTCACTTTTAATGAGACAAAAATTATCCCATAAATATTATAACTATATCACATAATACTTCATTAAATTTTAACCCCGTGCTTGTTTGTGAGTGTCTCACATAATCAAATTATTTAGTAATGTAGAAGACAAATTTTATTATTTTGAATTTATTTATTTTAATTGTAATATTTATTTTAAGATTTAGTTAATTTTTAAAAATTTGACAAGGGCTTTATTAGCAATTTTAATATTTTATTTTATTTAGTTACCACATTTGGTAAAATTATATTTTTAAGATCTTTATAAATAAAAATTATAATAGATTTTTGAAGAAACGTTAAAATAATAAAAAAAATTTATAGTTTTGGAAGTTTCATGTAGCCATGTCGGGTTGTTTATTTTAAAGATTAAAATAAAAATTAATAAATCTCCTTATCCAGCTATCTATGCATCATTTAATATCTTTCTTTATATTTTTTTTCCAAAAAATAAAAATTATATCATTTACGCATGCTATGTAAATAATTTTTTTAAATACTAAAAATTGTTGATGTAACGGTTAAGATATTGTTATATTTATGTAAGGATGAGAACACAAATTTAATTCCAAAAAAATATACTTATTGGAAAAAGTAGTTATAAATCTTGAACGAGACTAGTCTTACCTTTTAAAAAGATACGAGGATACACAGTTAAAAAAGGGAAAAAAAATCCGTTCTGCAAATTGCATTATTAACCTAGGCCTTGTTTGATTGCAGGAAAGTGAATTCCTGGAATTCACTTTTCTTATTTTCCCATATTTGGCAACAACATGGAAAACTAGTCAATGAAAACTTAATTCGGGTCAACATAGAAAACACAACTTTAACAAAGGAAAGTGTTTTCCTTTTGATAAAAAACGGAAAACACTTTCCTTTTCTTTCATTATACACATTTTTTTGCCATAATTATTATTTTATTTTGCTATATTTATAGATGTACTTGTTTTATTTTGTTTTGATTAATTCATGATTAGTATTTAATTATATTTGTTACATATGGATAAATTTGAAAAAAAAACTTATTTTAAGCTTTTAAAATTGAAAAAAATATAGTAATAGGTTTTACTTAAAAAATATTTCGCAAGCTTATTTCTATATAATATGATATGACATATATAGTTATATTTTATAAAATAAGCTATGTATGAATATATATTATAATAAAAAAAATTCATCATTATACTTTTTAGATTTCGTTCTTTTATTGTAAGTGATTAAATATTTATATTAAATATTATATATATATTAGATAAACTTGAAAAAAAAATTAATTTATTAATAAATTATTTTCCAGTTCATTTTCCATAATATAACCAAATACTGGAAAGTGTTTTCCAGTTCATTTTCCATAACACTACCAAATATCAGAAAGTACTTTTCCAGAATTCACTTTCCAAGAATTCATTTTTCCCGGAATTCACTTTCCAAAATAAAAACACTTTCATGCAAACAAACGAACCTAATCTTTTTTTCTATATTATGGGGGGAAAGCCACTCTGTTCTGAGATGAATGAAAGCAAACGAAAGGCCGTCAAGAATCCAGACTGATTACAGATCATGCGTCCACCATTCGGAGATTATCAATCAATCCATAAAAGAAGCATTTATTATACGATCATGGGGCCTGCCATGCCAATCCTTGACTAGGATGCCTAAAAAAAAAAAAAACAGGCAGAAGCACCTTGCATCTACTTTCGTCTCTGTAAGTCACTAATTCCAAGAAAAACATGGGATGACAGATTTATTTACCATATACTGTTACGATCAAAACAAAAGCAACCAAAGATTAATTTAAATGGCATAAATACATTTGCATGCTGCATCTTCATTTCATTTCATTTGAAATCTCTCTCTCTCTCTCTCTCTCCCGCTCGCCCTCTCTTCTAAGCTTTATCTTTCGGGGGCTTCTGCACTGCCTTTGACATGGGAGAAGCTCAGGAAGTTCAACTTCACATCATGGGTGAGTCAGCTCTCTCTAATTCTTGATGGGTAGCACTTTTTTTCAAAGAGAATATATATATCGCAATTTCATCAATGTTCCTCTGTTTTAACTTCTTTCACAAGTGTATGCATTGGAATTAATTAGGTGGAAAGGTCATGAGGTCTGCAATAAGCCTACATTTAGCAGTAGTACTATTAAGAGTACATAGTCACCATGGAATCATAGGTTATTTATGATGAAAGAAATACGCATCAAATTTCTTCGAAGAGATACAGCAAAGCAAAAGGAGAGTAGGATTCTTTTTACATTTTTTGTTACACAGCTAGGCAGCTATACTGGTTTTCCCTGCAAATCTCCAGGTGAAATTCTGCTGGCGAAAGCTCGTCTCCTAGGTAGTCGTTGTAAATTCTCTTTCCATGGAGGAGGCTTTTCAGGGTCTTTGTCTTGGAGATCTATTTAATAAGTTCCTATGAATCATGTTTTTGGCCTTGCAACAAGGTTTTAGTTTTTTAAGCGCCCAACTTGGGAGATATCGACATGCTCAAATATATTATTTTCAAATACAATCATGTATTCTTGTACAGTAGCTGACTTGTCCGATATCTGTTCTTATTATCAGACCAAGAAGCTAAAGATCAAACAAACTTACCTCAATATACAAGTATCACCGATCAGTGCTCAACGGCTCCACAAACAAGAAACTACAGGCGGTGGATCCGCATATCAATCTATACAGTCTTTCTCCTAGTTGGACAGTCAGTGGCTATGCTTTTGGGAAGATTGTACTTTGTTAAAGGTGGAAACAGCAAATGGATGGCAACACTAGTGCAACTTGCAGGCTTTCCGGTTCTTATTCCCTTCTATCTCATCTCAACTACCAGTAAACCCAGCACAAATGATAGCCAAATAAAATCACCATCTGTCACAACACTTGCATTGATTTACGTATCGATTGGACTGCTTGTAGCAGCAGACTGCTATCTATACACTATTGGACTGCAGTACCTTCCTGTGTCTACTTACACCCTCATCTGTGCATCTCAGTTGGCCTTCAATTCTGTCTTCTCCTTTTTGCTCAATGCACAGAAGTTCACACCATTTATAATAAATTCTCTAGTCCTCCTTACCATCTCCTCTATCCTACTCGTCTTTAATAATGAGTCTTCAGACGGCACTTCTGGAGTCTCCAAAGGAAAATATGCTATTGGTTTCACATGCACTGTTGCTGCTTCCGCGGGGTATGGACTGGTGCTCTCTTTGACACAGCTCTGCTTCAACAAGGTTATAAGGAGGCAGACATTTAAGGTAGTCCTGGACATGATAATCTATCAACAAATAGTAGCGACTTCTGTTATTGTAGTTGGACTTTTTGCTAGTGGAGACTGGAAGGGTCTAACAAGAGAAATGGATGGGTATAAAATGGGAAAGGTTTCTTATGTGATGAACTTAGTTGGGACTGCCATGTCTTGGCAGGTTTTCGCGATTGGCTGCGTTGGATTGATTTTTGATGTTTCTTCCTTGTTTTCCAATTCCATAAGTGTTTTGGGATTGCCTATTGTTCCAGTCCTAGCTGTGTTCGTATTCAATGACAAAATGGGTGGTGTGAAGGCAATTTCAATGGTGTTGGCTATCTGGGGTTTCATTTCCTATGCCTATCACCACTATCTAGACGATGGCAATTGCAAGGATGAAAAAAGAAATGCCGATGAGGTTTCTAAAGCTCCCATGCTGGAAAGCTAACTGATGTCTCCGATATATGGGAGCCTTGAAATTGATCGGTGACAGATTTCCATGGTTACATACAATTCGGGTGCCTGTGTCATGTCCTAAAATGTAGTTTTCTTCCGTGTAGCAGACCTGTAAAACAGTTAAGCTAGGAGTGCTGTAAAAGAACATCGATGATCAAATTATACGAGCATATTGGAAGGATTGCTGAGTATGAATTGGTTTAGGTCTATCTGCTGGAAACAACGTAACATGTTAATTGAGTAGACTAATCACTTATCAGGATTGCATTTGCATGTGGATGTGGATGACCTCTCAATCTCTCATAGCAATTTAAAACTGCAAGTGGTGCTGTATATGAATTATCATTAATGCTTAGCCATCTCTGCTG
The DNA here is from genome assembly GCF_951802175.1 of Populus nigra. Lineage (NCBI taxonomy): Eukaryota > Viridiplantae > Streptophyta > Magnoliopsida > Malpighiales > Salicaceae > Populus > Populus nigra. Next base: position 13,883,606 of record NC_084852.1, read on the forward strand.
ACCAGTTAGTCCATTCTGTTAGAATTTGAACCTTCCAGTTCTCTCAATAAGGCTTACCATTCGAATTTAGAACATAGATTGGCCATATGATGTGCTAAAGTAAAAGTATGTAGTCAATAAACTACATAGCTTTTGGACTATGTGAAAGTAGATGCTTTTCTGACATGGGAATTCGGCCCATGGATATTTGAGAGAATGATAGAGTGTATAAATTCATAAGATGAACTGAAACTTTGTTATCCTTGAATTTGATTTTGCTTCTCAAAGTTCAAAGAGGTAAGTTTTATTTTGTGCTTGATTGACAACCCTTCCAACATTTATAGCTGAACAGCGCTTTAATGTGCGTGCCCTTATCTTATCTAAACTTCTCCTTGTTCATGAATATCCCGAATGACCTCAATGTTTTTTCCATTTACATTCAAGCTATTGCATGATCAATCCACCTGTTTTTAATCTTAGCTCTGCGAGCTCATTACGTGTTAGAAAATTTTGTTTCAAAACATGGTTAATCTTGCTTTTTGTTTGTTTATTTGTTTGAAGCTACTCCCCAGTAAGCTAATCATGAGAAGGTTAAGACCCACAATTCTTGGGCTCAGCCAAGCATTGAGCTAAGATACCTATGAATCTAGCAAATTATCAAACTCATCGTCTATGGACACAGCCAAGCGTTGAGCCTAGACGCCTATGAAACTAGTGAGTCACCAAACTCATTATCCCTGGATGCAGCCAAGCGTTGACCCTAGATGGGACTGTAGATCATATATATTTTATCCCGATGGGACAGGTCAACAATTCCCCTACAAGAAAGAGAAGAACATGAGGGGTTATAAAAGGAGGATACAAAGATGATCATGCTAAGTTTAAATTTTTCTCTTTGCTTTAACAATAGCAATTCTATCTTAATAGAAAAACCCTTAGTCAAAGGGATAATTGATTTTTCTTGAATCGATTCTAATTTAATCATCGTAGAGTCCCAAAATAGATAAAAGGAGACCTTCTGCAGGTAACAATGATAATCTACTTCTGCTTTCACCGTAGAAGGGTGGGTCAAATAGCCAGAATTAGAAAATTAATGACTTTATCCCGAGCCAGACTCGACCTTCAAGCCCACTGAATAAAACAAGACCTCATCATTAGCGTCAACTATAAGGACAAAATTCCAGAGATATGATGAATTTACTCTTCCTAGTGTAATAGTACATTTACTTTGTAAGTAACGATTGTCTCCTTAGTGCAACGATATAGTTTAACTTGGAAGGGATTAACATGTTCTTCATAGTACGATCGCTCATTTCTCCAATGATGGGATAGACACTGCATCAATAATGGGGATGGATATGCTCTCCCCATCAAATTTTTCAAAGATGGGATGAATTTATTATCCCTAGTACAATAACACATTTACTTTGAAAGTAACGATCATCTCCCTAATCCTACGACGCAGTTTACCTTGGAAGGGATTAACATATTCTTCTTAATGTGATCGCACCTTTCTCCAAGGATGGGATGGATATTGCATTAGCAACAAGAATGGATACGTTATCCCAAATCAAATCTTTCAAAGATGGGATGAATTTATTCTCCCTATTGCGATAGCACATTTACTTTGCAAGTAACAAACATCTTCCTAGTTCTACAACACAATTTACCTTTTATGTTGGATCATGAGTTTTATTTTCTCTCATCTCTTTGTGTTTGTCGTTTTCTTTAAGGTAGACCCAAAAAATAACTAATAGAATGTCATTAATTACTCTCTGAGCATCATAAAATTTTCCCTAAACATTCAACCCAAGGTGCACTTAGGCCTCAAAGGATGGTCTTGTGAGCTTGGGCTTGCAATGCATACGTGTTTGGCCCTAAAATCCAAGCCCATATGTCTGGGCTTTGAAGCTCAAACTAGTTTTTTTAAAAAAAAAACATAAAGCAAACTACGCCCATCTAGAGAAATAACACGTCATTTCTCTGCAACCTTTCTCGATCACTAAACTTGTCTTTGATGACTGAAAAACCAAGGTCTAAGATCTTAGCCTCTAAATAACCAAATTTCAATCATTTTTCACCGATAACATTAAAAATATAAAAAAAAATCTATGGACCCCTAAAACCTCATTTCCAAAGAAAAAAAATTAATCAATAAAAAATAAAAAATAAAAAAAAAATCTATGGACCCCTAAAACCTCATTTCCAAAGAAAAAAAAATTAATCAATAAAAAAACTCAAAATCAAATAATTTTTTTTAAAAAAAAATTGGGACTTGATTTGCTTTTTCTGGTATTATTAAAGGTAAAAACCATTTTTATTTTAACACTAAAATTGAAGTTATTGATGATCGAAACTCGATCACCCAAAAGCTTTATTTTTTTTATAACTTTTTCAAAAACTTTTTCTTTACTCTCAATCTCCACAAATTAAAACATGATGAAAATAAAATTTAAACAAGCACATAACAACCAAAAGAAAAGTGACAAAATATGAAAAAAAAATAATAAATTTAAGAGATCAAATAGAATTTTCCCATGCCTTTTGTGAAAAAGAGTTATTTCTTCAATTTTGGTCATTCATCTCTCAATTTATTTTTGACAAAAAAACAAACTCTATTTCATAAAATTGATTCTTTATTTAATGTTGAAACAGTTAATAACAAATAAAGTCTTAAAACATTTAATGACAAATCAAGTAAGCAGAGAACAAATCAAAACATATTTCAGAGTATAAAACCACAAAAATATAAAGTTAATTAAATAAATTGAAAATTGTGCAAACCACAAATACCAAGAGCGTGTTTGGCAGTGTGGTTGCAGGTGCTTTTCAAATAACTTTTCGTTCCAAAATGTATGTCAATGATGTTTTTTTATTTTTTAAAAATTATTTTTGATATCAGCACATCAAAACGATCCAAAACATACAAACCATATTAAATTTTAGTAAAAAAAATTTAAATTTTTTAAAAACACAATCGCAGCCGTGTTCCCAAACGTTTCCAAGTCTTAAAAATGGTAAAAAAAAAATCCCCAGTAATTTGTGCACGGTGAGGAGTTGTAGTTTATTTAACGATAACAATATATAATTATATAATAATTAAATGTAGGCTGACGCCCAACAGCCCAACCGCAAACTCTAAAATCGCTTGGTTATATGACATGGCAATATTTGACATGCATCTTGCATCTAAAGCTGCCTCGGGACAGCTTCTCCCGTCCAAAACATTTCCCTTGAAAACATAAGATCACTTGTGTTGTTTCCAGCTGGTGATGCATACAGTTTTTGTCAGCAGCTATACTATTGGAAAGAATGTACTCCAGCAAGGGCACAAAGAGTATATAGATGGCAGCTCTAGCACAACTTAAAGGCTTTTCGATCCTTATTCCTTGCTCCTGCTCCCAACTGGAAAATCCCACAATAAACAGTATCCACCAAAGAAAAAAGAAACAGCCATCAATCTACCTTCGATTGTTTGTATACCTCTTTTGATCTATTCTTAGCTGCCAGCACTATGAAGTGCTGGATTGGGCTCTTGTATCCTCCTGTATCTACACAATGCTTTGCACATTCCAGAAGCTCCTCAATTTTTTTTTTCCAAGTCCTCCATTCTCAAACATTCACTCCTATAACAAATTCTGATCTCCTAGTCACTATCTCCTCCATTTCATAAATAAGGCATGAGAAATAGCTAGCAAATGTATATTCCAAACAATTATTGTGCTAAAAAAGTACATCAAAAGAACGTTAGAGTTGTACCAAACAAGTGACGAAGAGATGTTTAGGCAGTAAAATGACCAGCTCATGGCATAGCGGCGAAGAGATGCTCTTTACATGCTGGCAAATCATGTTCATACCTTACATCACTCTCGCATATGAATTTGTATATGTATTATATATCTATGCAATCAGAGCTTCACAAAAGCAACACTCTTCCCCTCCCTTGCTCTCTCTGTTATGGACATCCATAAAACAAATAGATCTCCTTCTCACATGTAATTCAAGCTGGAGACTAAGAACTACAGGTTGAATAACACTCAAAAGAAAACTTCAAAATGTAGATTGCAGTGTAAAAACATGGAGGCTTAATATGTACTCATGTAACTGGTAAAATCAATGATCTACATGAGACAGCCAACATAATGAGCTCGTGGATATTTTCTCTGTAGTTGTGGCCATTGTACAAAAAACTGATCAGCTATCCGCAACTTGTAAAGAAGCAAACCACTTAAAGAGAGCTTCCTCACTCTCGCTATGCTCTCAACATAAAAAACAGATGACCACCTAACCCCCACCATCTGCAGGTCAAATGGTTATGGTATTACAATTAACTCCAACACAATATTAGAGAAACAGGACACAAAGACTAAGGGCTGAGAGAGAAGACATATACCTTAAACAAGAATGCAATTACACAAAGAGGAACACAAGTACCAGGGCCATTGCATAGAACCTGTGGAATGTCAGTGGCACTTAATTTAGGAATTTCTTAGTAACAGAAACGACTAGAAAAATAACAGAAATTTTACCACTTGAGGTCTGATTCGAATCATTAGCCATAATGCATGAACCAAAGCTAGGAAAGTTGTTCCAATAGAGGTTATGTATGACTGACCAACTTCTCTACTTCTGTAAATTTGCAGGAATTGAGTGGAGCCTCCCTTACCCCCATTCTGCAATAACAAGTTAAAAACCACTTCAAATTAGTATAAATCCAAAATATACAATTCACAATTATTTTTTCCTTTTCAGTTAAAACCACTCACAATTAAAATGAAAGATAAAAGCAACATTAAGCCTAACTCATAAAGCCAAGAATTCAATTCGACCTAAGTTCCACATTTTATACTGAGAAAACCAAAATGAGAAAAGTTAAAAAGAGAATAATTTGATGAACCTACCAGATTAAAAACATTTTCCTCCAAAAGATGAGCTTTTTGTAAACTCATATTATCAGTAGCAGCAGCCACATAAAACCTAGGACAAAACCTATCTTTTTGCAGCAGCACATTCAACACATTAATCATCTCCGCAGTATGTCCTCCTATAATTGACAGCAATAATAATTAATTAACATAGCTGAAAATTATTACAGTTAAAAGAATTTGTTTGAGTTACCTGATCCCAAAACAATTAAAGTGCTGAGTGGTTTTGGGGATTTTGAGGGACGCAAGGGCTTTCCTGATTGACATAAAATGTAGAGAACGCGGGTAATTGCAATCAAAACAACGCTGACTGTGACGGTGATGATGGAAGGAGTGAAGAGACAACAATTGTCATCGTGTTGGTTCTCCATTTTCCAAATACAACTTCTAAATGTTGCCGAGGATGGAATATTGATTGAACTCCAAGAATATCTTTTACCAAACTGCTTATGAATTATTTCTGAAAAAAAAAAGACAAAATCAAGATCAACCAACAACAAGAACTCAAGCCTGATCTCCCTTTTCTTTTTCAACTCAAATCTGATCTCAAGAATCCCAAAATCACAGCCAAAATGAACAACCAAGAATTACCCAAAACTTCATTCAACAAATGTACAAATGGGTTTAAAAAATAAACAGAAATAAGAATTGGGTTTCTCTCTAAAAGTCACTCAATGAAGAACACAAATTAGTTTTTGGATAAATTTCACCGATTTAAGCAGCAGAGCAGATTATCTTTTACAGGTAGCAGCTTTTTCGTCAACTCTATTGCTGCCAATGGATTGTTCATTCTACAGCTTGCATCATCTTAACAAAAGTCATAGCATTCAGTCATACAAATATATATTTGTCATTGTTCTACTACTTTGTAATTGGCACACATGAAAGTTGATTCAAACGGCATTAAAAGTTACAAACTGAAATTGAGAGACATATAAACCTTGGAAATTAAAATTTGTTGTTTACAGATAGACATGTGTTTGGGAGGGATGTGGAGAGAGAAGGAAAGTGAAAAGAAAAAATACCATAATGGGTACTTACAAAGCCCTCACTAAAAATTGCCTCGATTCCTTGCTACTAAAGAAAGATTCGCGCGCAGTTGCTGGCTGGATGGCTGCTGGGGGTGGCCGCCTGGCCGATCGATGTAACTCAGACCGGAATTTAGCGAAAAGAACAAAGAGATTGAGACGCCAGGGAGTGAGGGCAAAGAGTCGGACTTGGGAAAACAAAGGAGACAATGAGCTGCTAGTCGTTTCACGTTTATAATTGTGTGTTGTAACTTATAACCCAAAATTTTTATTTTTTTTTACTCACATGTAAATTTTTTAAAAAAACAAATTACACGTTACAAAAAAAAATCTAATATGTATTTACTTATTAGTCTTAATAGTTATATGATCTAGATGTAGTAACCAAAAATATTCAAACTTGTTTTACAATTTTATCAATCCGTCCAACTTACTTAATTACAATTCACAGTCCAACTCATAATTAAATATAATAATTCAACTAACATAATATTTTATTAAAATTAAAATAATTATATATAATTATTTATTCATAATTTTTATAATATTATATCATATAATCTAACTATTTCTAAAATCATCTCAACTCGTGAACGAACATGTACCACCACCTCAACTTGTTCAATTCAAAGACGAGTTTGTAGCACCATTGTAAGAGTTAGCATCAATATCAACATAGCTCATAATCGAGCCTAGGATGTTCTAATATAAACTAGTATCCCCAACACTTTAAAGATAAGCGATCTTATTTTTTATTAATGCCGTTTCGAGACACTTAATCTCCTCATTCTCTTAAAGTCCACCACGACATAAATTGAGTGTAATGTTGGTCATGACACATCTCATCCAGAGTTTTGAAATTCAGCCCGGTGATCGACCCAGCCCAAAGCCCAGGTCACGAGTTTTGCCCAGGTCACAGGATTTTAACCGGGTCACCAGGTCACCCGGGCAACCCCTTTTTTTATAAATCAAAATAACGTCGTTTTGATAAAAAAATAGTCAACGGGTTACAATCGGCCGGTTCAATCAGGTCATATCGGGTTGTGACTTCTCCTATTTTTTTTTAAACCCGACCCGGTTCTAGCCCTGAGTCAGCCGGGTCCTAGGTTGACCCGCGGGGCTGGGTCGAGTTTCAAAACTATGATCTCATCTCATTAATGTCTTCACTGATAGTGAATGCTACTTTTTGAGCCTCACGTTATAAGTAATAAATCTATATACATACATTAAAAAGTAATTAGCACTTATCATCTATAATAACATTAACAATTTTAAAAAATGTTGTGTCATTCGATTTTTTATCTCGAATATCAGGGTATATAATACATCATATTATATGGACACCTAAGAAAATGCAACCAGGTAAGTGTAATAGACTAACACGTGATAAGAAAATACCATTTCATGTATGTGTGTGTGTGTGTGTGTTGTCAGATGTCAACCCTCAAATATCTGATCCCTCCTAATATCTCAAAGATTTAGGTAAGGTCCATGAATCACTAACTAATTCTCCTTATGTTTTCCCTAATGGCTGATACTATGCAGCTCGTCACTAGTATCAACATAATTTAGTATATTCTAAGACAAACCAAATTGTTGCATTACCTAATTAGGGTAGTGCATCCCAACCTAATTAGGGTAGTGCATCCCAACTATATCGAAGCAATGTAATGGAACTTGTGCTAACCAGACATGAGATACCTCACGGAATATCGATGAAGTTGGTGGTATTAAACAATATGAAAGACTTATATTAGATAACAAGTCAAAACTAAAAGTTGACGTCCAATAAAAAAAAATACAATAAATTTGTAACTCATACTTGATGAGGTTGCTAGGTATCCAACTTGTTCTAGTATAACTCATGAACATGAGTGAGATTTATTGTGAAATGTTTAGCTCCATACCATCTAACATGACAAGCCACAAAGATAATAATTGCTTTGCATTTAATTTATATAAATAATGCGTTATTCAAAATTATTTTAGTTTTTTTATACCTAGATCCAATGGATAATGACTTTTCAGTGTAAATGTTGAACATATTATTACTCTAGCTCTTTAAATGTCTAATATGAAAATGCTTTCATGATTAGAACTATATTAATTAACATTAATGGTTTTAAATTAGTATTTAAAGTGCAATTAATTCTAACAATCAAAGTATTTATTAGGTCATAATAGTTAAAATAATTATACATAAAGAAATAATAGACTCTCATCAATTTGTCTTCTCTTCTTTATATATGTTTTACATAGATGATGGTAGAGATATGAAAACATGGTCCCTTAGTTGTAATTAGAAATGGCCCAAAAGTCCTCAAGTAATGTCAAAAAGAACACTAGCACTACATTGTTTGTGGGACTTAATAAAGCCTCTAAACATATACCTTATGTATGCTCAAGCATTCATAACCAATTAGTAATTTGTCGCATCTACTAGGGGTCTTAAAATTTGTATCCAACCACATCAATTTGATGTAATAGCCTCTATAAGCATTAATCATATGCACTCATCCTAGTTGACGATCACATAAATCATCTTTATCAACCGACCCTCTATATCCTGTCACTAGGGCTCCATCTATCAGAAGGCCAATCAACATAATGACATCCTGTAGTGTGAGTGTTATTTCACTAACATGTAGATGGACTATGTATATCTTGTGCCTCCATTGCTCCATTAAAATTATAATCAATATGTGGTCAAGATATATGCCACACAACTAACTTACCTTAATAATAAATGGGTGGGCATGCTTATGCAACTATATAATTGCATGTTATCAAAGTGTCATGGGATCACTACCCTGAAAATCAAGCTATTTATGTAAAAATATTTAAACAATTATAATAGTTTGAAATTTTGCTATTTAAATATCAATTAAATTAGTTTTAAATGTTTTAAATCCAATGAACTGACCTCTTCATTCTAGATATCATCGGAATGATGTTATTCCTGCATTTATAGAACCTATATGTCATATAGACCTGGCTCTACAACCAAGTGGTCATGTTTGTCAGCATTGTTGGAAGTAGATGAACCTCCTCTAGTTCGAACCATGGCTTCTCTGTAATTCTATCACAATAAGTTATTAACATTAGAATATAATTAAACATTAAATTAGTTGAATTAAAAACAATAATTCTAATAATTTGAAACAAATACAAATATTAACATACATTGTCAAGTTTCATAAGTTTTTTCTATTATGACCTATTTGACCGCATATGTCATATTTATTATGTGAGTGCCCTTTTAACATTTATTTCCTTATGTTGATGAGTGGATTTTCTCTAATCCTTATTTGTTCTTCATTTAGTTGGACATCCATATAAATCTAGACCAATATATGAAGGGCATAATGGCGTGTTAAGCAAGGGTTGAAAATGAGTATATGTATTTTTGTATGAAACGTTAGAGAAGAAATTATTAACAAATTGTACATAGTCAATATTTCATAAAATGTAACATGTGATAAGGCGTAAACATGGTCGATAATGCAATTGTCATTTACTACAAGTACAAGTTACTTCATTGATGTTAATTGTTTTTTGAACTCTTCTTGTATCGCCATCTATTAGGGGTGTCTTAGACTAGAATAAATCCATTGCAAGATCACATAGATTTGTCATATGTGTTCTAAAAGTTGCCACATTAGCAACTAATTTAACTAGGATGTTTGGAGGTCACAATACACCACAACTTAAAATTTCTTTAACTTTAGCTCTTTCCTGTATAAAATATTTATTACACCTAAAATAGTCATCTACATTATAACCATTATAGGCAAGCCACAAATACTACTCAAAACATTATTAAGAACTTTGACAAATTCATTATCATTTTGCCATAACAACAACCACTAGAATCATATAAAAACGCCCATTTATCTTAAAGTTTAACTTTTAGTCATTCTTTGATTACATCATCAATATCCACTAGATCATCATATAGGTATCAAAGTAAGGATTGCTTACTTGGTTTAAGAAGGGCTTTCTAACATTATTTGAATAAGAAGTTTAGCCATATAACACTTCCTTGAAGATTAGAATAGTAGGACACTTAGTTTGTTAGTATATATGCCTCGTAGTCAATCAATTAGTTACACGTGACATTGATTTTATTCATGTAAATATAATTAATATATTAATAAAGGCTTATTTATCTTTAATATTCATCAAATATTTGATTAATGAATTAAATATTTGATTAATGAATCTAGAGTGAAGATAAAGTTTCTGGGATAAAAATGTTTTACAAAGAAAATTATAAAGTTATTATAATTATGAGATTCCTATTGCATTAAAGAATTGTTCTTAAAATGTTCTTGATCAATGCTATATTAAGACCAGATATTAATTAGAGTTGTTGAAACTAATATATATTATGTTCTTTTCTTTGTGAAAGGAAGTTGTTGTTCTTATAAACTAAGGTATGATAGATATTGAGAACTAATATGTAGGTGTGTCAGATAACATGTTCATTGAATTGACTCCATAAGGATTCCATATGGAGAGATCACATGTGTTTATGGAAAGGTTCACGTGATGATTATGTAAGTGATCTTTAGACTTTAGATTACCAAGTTATCTTATATATGAAGTTTTATATTTTGATCCTGCTATAAGTTGTCCCAATCAAGGGTAACAAACAGACAAATATTGGGTATAACATGAACTAATCAAAAGAGCATTCATCACTCTAGGTGAATTAGAGAAAATATTTCATTAGTTCTCAAATAGTATTGTTGTAAATTGTTACGCAAGGTGGAATGAGATTTATGAAGAGTTTTAAATCTTATTCAAAGAATCAATAAATATAATGCTGAGAATAAACATGATTTAACATAATAGGAACATTTTATGCTATAATGTCTAGATTATAACATTATTGATGAAGGGATAATAATTACACTGAGAAACTGGTCACTGAAAGATTAAGTCAAATCACTTATGACTTTTCTAATATTAGAAGGATTATGTCATGTTACTAAACATTATACTGGATCTTCAAATATAAATCAAATAATTGTTTAATTGATAATAAGTTAATCTGTTTAATTTATTTAATCCTATTTTATATAGGATTGTGATTTATATTTGAGCTAACTTATTAGGGAACCTAATAGACAACACACATAAGAATCATTGATTAGAAATTAAAATGGGATGCTTAATCAAGTGTGACTTGATTATAAATAAGTTTTAAAAATTAAGGACTGTAGTGTAATTTATACAGAGAATTACAATTCTAGACTTAGAAAAATCAAATGGAAAGTTGATTGAATAAATTTTTAAAGTTAGCCTAAAATAATATATATGATATTATTTAATGGGAAAATTGATATTTTGTCATTTATAGGGTTTTTAGGTTTCCATATAAATAGAAAGTTATGCCTCTTATTTCAAGTGGATGGTAAAAAAAAAAGTCAGTAAAATACAATACCGAAATACTTAAAACGCAAAAAAAAAAGAGCTAGCACTCTAAGGTATAACAATTCCTCTCTTTTAAAATGATTTAAGAGATTTCTAACTAGTGATTCGAATGAATTATCGTTAGAGGCCAAACAATTGGACGGCTTGTTATTTATGACGACTTTTGAAGAAAATATTCAAAGCCAACAACAACTTTTGATCTTTAGGTAATTTTTGTATAAAACTCTAAAACAACTCTAGATCTGTCTAACGAAATTTTTTAGACTCCTAAAAAAATTTAAATTTATTATTTCCATTACGTCCATATGTTTCGGGAAACACAATGACACGATCAAAGAGTTGATATCTTCTTCCAAGTGTAGAAGTGTCAAAGTAATAAAAAACTCAACAAGACCGGGGTCGAACCATAGGGAGGTTAACTGTATAAACTACAAATATAGAAATAGATAATAACATAAAAGGAGTTGAAGAGAGCTTTGAGATGTGATATTGATGTAAGGATTTAAACAAATATAAAACAATTGTCAAGGTTAGAGGATCCACTAATGGTATTTCAAAAAAGTATAATATAAACTCTTTTTATTATTCAACTAGAAACTACACACAAAGGAGGTTCCAATCGGATTATAATTTATTAACATGATTATATTAATTATCTTATTTGAGTAATGTCAATACTTGTACATGTTGTCAGGTATTCATGGTGATAACTTATGTTAACAACAAATTAAGTTTCTTTCATAGCACAGGTGTCGGTTATACCATACAGTTGAGCTACAAAAGTGACAAGTATTTGTTGTATCAAGGGTTGTTTAACACAAATCTAGATTAACCATTTAACAAGCAAAGTATTAAGAGTGAGTAAGATAATAAATACAAAACATGTTAGAATCAAACATTAAAGTCCATGTTGAGCTTATACTGTACTTATTCTTATACCATTAGTATAACCTTTTCACCTTGACATAATAAACTTAGCTGAACATTATGAATAAGAGAAACATAGATAAACAAGATAAGAACATAATTATATAAGTATAGTAAAGGAAATGAAAAGCATAAACAAGAGATTAAGAAAAATATAACATGAAATAAAACTTGAACATTATAAAATACAAAGAAAGAGAGCAAGGACAAGATCTTGATCTGAAAACCAAGATGCCTAAATGCATGGCAAATGCCTCCTTTCATAGGCCAAAATTCAAAACTATTGATTTGATGACTAATTGTTGAGTGGGTGGCCACCTCTTGACTTGATAACAATCCTAATCTTCTTGTTTGCAGAAAATATCATTACTAACATCAGAATTTGAATAGATAGTCCGCATGAAAGTTCTGAGAAATTATCTCAGCTTTCCAACAAAACAAGAATGAGGTCATGTGGACATCTAGAACTCAAGATATAGGCTGAAAACTGAACAGTGTCTGGGCTGCAGGATAGATTCTGACTTCTCTGTTGTTGCTATAATTTGAACTTGAAGACGAACCTTTTGAATCTTGGACTCTTCATGAAAGTTTTAGGCCTATGTCTTAGCTTTCTATCCATAAACCATACATAAATCCAAGTTCTACAACTCCAATTATGATCTAATTACCGAATGGTGTTCCAATTTGAATTCAACCAGCATCTCTTTTCTAAGTTTAACCCTCTCTTTGTTTTCTCAATTTCAGTAGTTAAACTCATTAATCAATCCTTTAATTTATGTAATAGGCCTGCATTTAAAATGAACATTTATCATAAATTAAAGGTATCTTATATTATCAGACTTGTTATTATAAAATATGCTCTAGTTAAGGAGTTATTGATACTTCAAGTGCAAAATGATAATATAAAACCTTTTTAGAATGAACTTTTAAGTACTAATCACGCAACATAGTTATCATTTGCCCTTTGCTCTCACACATTACACAACTTTTCTCTTGTTGTTCACTCACAACATGAACTTTTTTAAGCTCAATAGACTCTATTTTCTTAACTAATAAAGCTAGTTTAGCATTGAGGTCATTAAATTATTTCAATTGGAACTTTCCACCTGAATGAGAAATGGTGTTTCTAGACTTAACATAAAGTGGGAGAAAGGTCTCCTAATATTGCTTTATATTATCAACCAATTGTTCAAGAAAATCAAAGGCTTCACTTGGTTTTTCGTTATAAAACTCACCATTACACATGATTGACATTAACTTTCTAAAATCTACAACAAGAGAGTTATAGCAAAAACTCACAAACCTTCACATTTCAAAAGCATGGTGAGGGCAAACATTTAACAAGTCTTTAATCTTTTCCCAAGCTTGATAAAAATGACTTATTTGGACTATAAAAAAAAATTATCATTTGACGTTATAAGGTTATAGTCCTATAAGTGAGGAAGTATTTTTTTTTAATCAAAAACTCAGTTTGCATTTCTTTTTATATGCTTATAGACCTAGGATTCAAAGATCTAAAGCTTGGTTTTATCATTTAGAGAGAAGAGGAACAATTTAAACCGAATAGTTTCCTGAGTGTATGTTCTATCAATAAAAATGTTACATACCTCTTTAACATCTTTAATGTGTATGTATGGATTTTCAAAATCCATACCATGAAATGTGGGAACAAGTTTAATCATGCCCAATTTCAAATTAAAATCTTGTTAGTTAAAGGAAAAAATAATACATGAAGATGTACTTTGTCTTGTTGGGTGAAGATACTCTCTAAAAGTTCAAAAATTAGGTTGGCCATTTAATGGTGGAGTTCCATTTCCTTGGACACTCCCTTTACCCTCTACATCTCCAATATTAGCCATGATGAAAACAAATTATATAATGATTATATGAATAAAAAAAAGTACAAATAAAAGTAAAAGAAAGGTAGAAGATAAACTAATAGCTGAAAAATAAAAACACAACAAATTAGAAAATCCACACTCTAACTAATAAGCAATATTAACAACAATAAATGTTAAAAGATTATTAAAACAATCATATATAATAATCATTAGAAGATAATTATAACAAGCATAAATAAAAATTGGTAATAAAGACCAAGCAAAGAATAAATAAATAAATGTTAGAACACACACACACACACATTGTTTTCCAATAATCAATCCTAAATTTGTTACCTTCACTTTCTAGCTCTTCGACAATGACACCAAAATTGCTTGACTGTTATTTCTGATTGGTTTGTTTTAACTTGCAAATGCATGAGTGTGCAATATAGCAATTAACTTGGTAAGATCAAGCTCATATCAATGGAGAGCTAGATCTAGAAATTAAGCTAGGTAACAAAAAAAGACTTAAAAGAGATTAAATTAAAAATAACTTGGTTGAAAATGATTAATGAAATTGTTCTCGAAGATGAATGAATATGAATAGATTTTAAATGAAAAAAAAAATACAAGTCTTGGTTTCAAATCAATTTTAATGATGATGTATTATTGATTCATTCAATATATTTAAGATAAATCAACCTAACATCAACGATGATGATATTAGATCGGAAGATATTACAATAAAGTTCAAAAAGATGAAGATGAATTCTTGCTTAAGAATGGATAAGTAGTTTCACATTAAGTATAACATCGATTTAAACATCTTTACATCAAAACTAAGGTTAATGCATAGAAATCCAGAATTATAACATTACATAAATGATTTCTAAAATTTCTTTATAATAATCAATCATTCATGAAGAAAGTGAGAAGATAAAACATTAAGGTTTATTCATACCTTAAGAACTCACCTCAACCACCATCATTCTTGATTTGGAACCAAGAAAGAGACTAACCAACCATCATTATATATAAACACTTGAATAGACATAAAATAACTTAAATTTAATTTAAATAAGAAGTTTTACTAACTAAAAAATCAAATTCTATACAGAAGAACACAATACAATTTCGGCAGGAATTTTATCACAAATCTAACTTTAACTTTGGACAGTAATTCGACCTTTTTTTATATGTTTTTGGAGTTGTCTATTGGGAACATTATTATAGATAGTTCTGTTATATTTTCAAATATTAAAGAAT
This sequence comes from Populus nigra, assembly GCF_951802175.1. NCBI lineage: Eukaryota > Viridiplantae > Streptophyta > Magnoliopsida > Malpighiales > Salicaceae > Populus > Populus nigra. Next base: position 13,898,993 of record NC_084852.1, read on the forward strand.
AGCTCATTTGGACATCTTAGTCAAAAGTTAAAGCAACACACCAAAGGTTATTTTGGAAAGTCAAATTAGACCATCTTGGAGAAGACTTTGATGCATGTGTTTTCTTCTTCATTTGTTTGACCTAACATGATGTAATATTGTCCCCTCCAGCTTTCCATCCATGTGCTTGTCCTTTTTTATCAAAAAATTACCCAAAACATGTCAAATGTTATTGTTATGTAGGCTTGTAAGATCATAGGTTGAGTTTGGGCTAATTTAGGGGTTGTTTTGGGATTCTTTAGGGGCTGAATTTAGGATGTCTTGGGGGCTGAATTTAGGCATCAAACAAGGTTATAAATGTACCTATTATTTGGGTTGCAATTGTCATTGAAATCTTGAATGTTTGGTGGTTGAAGTTTGCACATGACATGAAGCAAGTTTAAGCTTGAATTAGATCATGTGTTAACCTTTTCTAGGATTGGAATGAAATTTTTTTTAGGGAAACTCCAGAGCATTTCTTTAAACTAAAATTTGTTTCAATCTTCACTAAATTTCTCTTTAATTCTTCGTTCCAAATTCTAACCTTAAAAATATTTGAAATAATTCATTTAAGCTTTAAAAATCTATCGAAACATTAAACCAAACTTCATTACCAAAAGGCACGCCAGTTATTATGCAAAACCCAAATAAAAACAATAAATACATATGTAAAATAAGAGATTTAATGACACTTTTGATGCACAATCATTTACGATGTAGACTTGTATAGGTTTAATATAAAGGATGATAGAGGTAATAAAATAGACTTGCGTGAGTTTAATATAAGGGATGGCAGAAGTAATAAAATAGTTGATGATGTTTTGACATTGTAAATTATGAATATGCATGAAGTATAAGGAGATGAAAAAAATCCATAATTATGTTGATGTTGATCCTAATGTTGTTTTATTAATAATAAAAATGCTTAAATGTTATACAGTCAAACCAAATGTTATTGGTAGGTTTAATATAATAAAATATTTTATAAACAATAAAGGTAATAAAGTCACAATAATTATTGAAGAATGAGTTTTAGATTTCAATAAAGATGATGATAGTGTCGATATAGGTTCTAAAGAGAGTACAACTACCACTGTGGATATTGGTAGTGATAATAGAAGTTATGGTGTTGATTTTCAAGTGGATGTTGGTGGTTCTAGTAAAGGTGCAAGTGTTGGTATGGGTAGTTTAAATTATAATATATTAAGTAATATGGTTGGTTTTAGTGTAGAGGGTGCTATTAAATGTGAGAAATATTACAAGGATGATGATTCTAGTAAATATGACAAGGATTATATTCTATTATGTAAAGAATGATTTGAATTCTATAATGCAAATGAAGATGAATGGATTGATAATTTATAAGGAGATGCTTGTTTTGGTTAAACATTGAATGATACAACAGATTTAGAAAATGAATAGAAGTTAAACAGTGATGAAGATAATGTTAATGTTGAAGGCAGTGAAACTACTAGTAGTAATGTTAGGGGTATAAGTGGCATAGATGGCTTTAAATGTTGATCGAGTTACACATTCATGTGTTTTATATATTTTGATGATAACAATAAAATAAAAATGGACTAATATTATGCTTGGTTGAGAAAAAACTTTAAACAAGTTTTATACAAATAACATATCAACAAGTATGACAAATTACGTGAAGAACTCAATTCAAAAGTCCAAGAAGAGAGGAAAATAAAGGCTTAGAATAAGTGTTCATTTTAGTGCTTAAACATAAATATTTATATCTTACTTGATAGTACAATTAAAATGAACTCACACATTTCACTTTGTATACATTAAAGGAATGATAATAATTAGATAAAATCTAAGTTAGATGGTTCTGAAAATTCACCTAGGTTAAACTTTTAAATCTTGAATTTTGCATGAACCGGTCGACCCTTTAGAGTTAACTAGTCGATTGATTAGCTTGACCAATTTGAATAGGTCAATCGTTTTAGCTGTTAGAGTAACAATAATGGCTATAAACGACTAATTTTTTTTAGAAACATATATATTGCTTGTCTAGTTATAAAATTAGTAAAAGAATCTGAACATAAATATTATGCAAGTCATTCTAAGATTAAAACTACTATAAAATTATCAATTCTTGATCATACTCTAATTTGTGCTATTAAAACTTGATATTACAGTACGAAGAGTATTTAATCTCATTCTCACTACACTTAAACACTTTCATATTCTATAAGTGCTATCTAGCGAGGTATAAAGATATTAGAATTTTAATTGTGTTATCCACTCTATTGAGAAAGTTTATTGTGAAAACAAAATCTTCTTTGTAAATCTTTGAAAGTTAGGTAAAAACTCTTGTTATTGGTAAGGGAATCTCACCAAAAAAAAAAATATCTTAAGAGAGATTTCTTCAAATGGTGTAAAAAGCTTTATGTGGACTCATCAAGTGGAAATTATACTTTAAAGTTTGGATAAGTTAAGGAATACAATACTCAAGTACAATTTGCTACTTGAGGTATGGATGTATGATTGTCAAATCACGTTAAAAAAATGAATATGCAAATTATCTCCCTTAACTCTTTACTCTAAGTACTTTAATTAAATTAATGGTTATTGCATTTACTTGAAGTAATTTGTATTAAATGTAAAATTTAGTGATACATCAAATTCACCCCCACATGGGTGTTAAATTGCCTTAATCCCTAAACAACGTTAATGTGGGTGTTAATGAATTGATTAAGTTTGTTGAATGTTAGGTTTTCACTAATATCACTCATTTCAAAGATGTTCTTAGAGAATATAAAGTGAAACATGGATATCATATAAAAAGATACATTAAGCAAAAGGAAAAAGGTTGGAGCTACAAGTATAGGTGATTGTTGTGTGTGGAAGATATATGCTTTTTTAGTTCCTAGTAGCAAGAATTTCATGGTTAAATCTTTGTGAGACCAGTATAGTTGTATTAGGCTTCGAAAGAAATAAACAATTAATTGTACTTGGATAATAAAGAAGTTGCTTCCAATTATTAATGACCCAAACATATCCAGTAAAGCATTTGATACAATATTAGATGATAAGTTTGGGATTAAGTCATACCTAATACATCTATAAAGAGTTAGGACTAAGGCTAAAGACTTTGTGGAAGGAAATCCAAAGAAGTTTTATAAAAGACTTCCTAGATATATTCAAATTTTAAAATAATATAACTCAGGGTCTAATGTGTTTATAAGATTTAAACTTAACTAAAACTATAAAATATATTCACCAAGGAAATTTCAAATGGTGTACGTATGTTTTAAGGTGATGAATGAAAGATTCGTTAATGGATATAGACCCTTTATTAGGATTAATGACTGACATATAAAGAGTTTTTATAGAGGAGTATTATTATCTGCAGTTGGTTTAGATGACAATAATGAACTATTTTCTCTTGTTTATATTGTTGAATATGAAAGCAATGATACATAAAGATTGTTTTTATATGCACTTTATGGATGAATCAAGCATAGGATACATCAGAAACCTTTCTGCATCATATATGATAGAGAAAAGGTATATACCTCTTTTACAACAAATATTTTATTTGTATTTTTTATAACTCATTTGATGTTTTCATATATTTTTATGTTTTTTTTGTTAATAAAGTATGTTTAAAGTTGTGATGGAGATTTTCTCAAGGGCAACCCACATATATTATTGCAGACATATCTATATCAATATAAAAAAAAAAATTTAGGTGCCTCAAAAGCTTATACAAATATGGAATACAAAAGTCATATGAAGGATATTGAGATTGTATACAATGGAGCATAGAATTGGTTTTTTTTAAAAAAAAAAACCTGGTGAGACATAGGCTAGACGTTTATTTGACAATACAATTAAGGTAGAAAATATCACTAACAACTTGTCAAAAGGTTTCTATATTAAGGTTGGGAAATACAAGGCTATTCCAATTATGATGTTGCTAAAAAAATTTAGATTGAAACTAATGGATAGGTTTCATGGTAGATTTGTATAGTCTATAGAATAGGAAACAAAAACTACACCATATATGAGGAAGTTAATAGACAAGTCTATTAAGAATGGGAAAAACATGAGAATGATTTTAGTTAGTAATGTTTAGTATCAAGTATATGATGATCAAATAAAGCTTTGCATTGATTTGGATAAGAAAAACTATTTTTGTGGTAAATGAAAGATGACTGGAATACCATAAAGGCGTGTGGTACCTTGTTTGAAGTACAAAAAAAATTGAAATTAAAGATTTATATCATATGTATTACATTATAAAAACATAGTATGAGGTTGTTCATCCATTACTAGAGATTGTATTGGATCTTAAAGATAAAAGTATAATTGTACCACCCCTGAACCTAAAAAAAAAAAGTATGGGACGACCAAAGAAGAATAAAAGAAAGGAAGAAAATGAAGAAGGACCTAGTAATGTTAGAAAAAAGGTTGTCACACTAAGGTGTAATAAATGCAAATAGTATGGCTATAATTTCAAGATATACCAAAGAGGCAGTGCTAGTAGTCTTCGTAGAGTATCTAGAGGTATGAGAGGATTTATGGGTATTATAAAGGGATTCAATGGATCTAATGGTGCTATGAGAGGAATCAAAGGTGTTATGAGGGGGTTTATTGGTGCTACTAAAGGATCCAAAGGATTAACCAATATTGGTTGAATTGGTAAAGCTGTTAGAAAGGTGTTAGTACATCATCCTCTTCATTTTTAATAGATATATCCTTTTCTTTTAATTTGCATATTGTTCAATGTACATCCTCTTAACATTCAACATATAAAAGTTGCATTGAGTGAAAAATATAGAGATTTTTTTTATTAGCGCCAAACTATTATGTGTGTTTATGATGCGGTCTATAACATTTAAGATGATATATACATCTTTTGAAATATATTGCATTATTTATGTATTAATATTATGTTTTATATTATAAGGATATTCATGAAATATTCCTATTTGAATTTGTTTCATGCATTAATTTCATTTGTTCGATATGAACATTATAATAGTTATAAACATCAACATTGCACACACTAAGTTAGCTACCACCATCAACTTTATACTTGCAATGCTAACCTTTATATTATGATTCAATTCATCATAACTATTTTTGGCTCTTTGAGACCAGTTGCCTCATAATTGATAAAACAGTTAGAAGATTTATATGGGGTAACAAGAAGGGTAAACAGGGGTGGGATTTAGTGAAATGAAGTATTGTTACTTGTCCTAAAAGATATGGAGGATTGAGGGTGAGATAAATTAGGCTTGGGAACATTGCTCTATTTGGTAAGCTAATATGACATCTTATAAACAACCCTAAGAAGCTATAAGTGAGGGTTCTTACACATAAGTATACGAGAATGCATGATCTTTTTCATCTTTTGGATCAGCTTCTTACAGGTTCTTATACTTGGTATGATTATTGGTTGGAAGGGGATCCTTTGGCTTCTTATGTTTTTTTTTTGCCAATAAAATAGATGTTGATAAGCAGGTTAGGGATATATGGAAAGATAACACTTGGGACTTATTATTTGGGATATCAGAAGGTTGATGGCTTAGAATTGGATGTGAGGATCCAACATACTTACATGGAAGCAAATGTGTGTGTAGATTTCATGGCCAAACTAGCAACTAGTAATAATCAGGGATTTATTGTTTAGGATGTGCCTCTAGAAGAAATTGTCAGTCTTTTATTAGCAGGTCACCTAAGGACCTATTTCCATATAATAGTCTAGTTCTATTTATTTTCCTTACTGTACCAAAAAAAATACATTATACCATGACAATGCACATTTAATTCAAAATTTTACATGATAAAATTTTCAATGTTTTTCATCATTAGAGCTAATCTCGTTACTATATGGTGATACTTAACTATTTAAGACTATAAAAAATATTGAAAGGGAAAGCAAATCCACTGTGTATATAGAAACATTTTTTTTCATTATGATAGTGTAATTATTTATTTGTCTTCCAAAAAAATTCAAATGCCTTTGTGTTGACGGTATTTTAATTTTTTTTTTTGCATGGCCCATTAGTCATTAAATGATTAATCAGGGCTATATATGTCTCTTATAATTTTTTTATGTACGGTAAATTAACTCAATTACCCTCAAAGTTAAAATTTTTAAAATTAATAGACAAGGATATTTATATTTTTTTCACTTTTTAAAACACAGTAAAATGACAACTTTACACTTGAAAAAAAATAAAATTAAAACATGCATCCATGGGACTTTCGGTCTTTTCACTACTTTTTTTTTTGTTATGTTATAGTTTCATGGAAGGAAATTTGGTCTTTTTATATAAATTAGTTGTTATTTTAATGGAAAAAGTTGTCATTGTATGTGGGGCATACACTAGCACGTAAGAGCTACCCACATACTTTAAGTGGCGCGTATGACATGTCTCGTCAACCAAAAATGCCCTTCCACCATGTCAATGGAAGCGTCGCTATGCTCTTTTCCTATTGATGCGACATATCAATGGTGATTGGGTGGTTTGTTGTTAATGAGGCTTTTTTATCTTCTTTTCTCTCTTCTCCCTTAAAATTCACAATTTGATCCTCTTTATTGTTGATATTTCAACTTCAGTCTTTATTGTTTTGATTTCTAATTATTGTTCTTCACCTTTTAGTAAAAGTTTTATTTATTTTAATTTCATCATTCAATCTTAATTTTTTATATATTGTTTTTTTTTTCAATTTAGTCCTTATTCTTTTGACTTCTAATTTTTTTCTTGGCCTTTTTGTAAAGTTTTTATTTGTTCTCAATTTCATCCTTCAATCCAAATTCATGGTATATTATATTTTCCAACTTAGTCGTCATTCTTTTGATTTTTTCTTGTCCTTTTGTTAAATTTATTTTCCTTTTCAAGTTCTCCCTCCAATCAAAAACTTGTAGTTTCTTTCTAATTTATTTTTTATTTTAATTTTTATTCTCATTATTTTAACTACTATATTTTATTTTGGTTCTTTTTATGTAATTTTTTTTTTCTAATTTCATCATTCAACATTTGAGTTGTTGGAGATTAGGCTTTGTGGTTTTTTCATATATAGTGCTTCCGATCTAATGATCTAGGTCATGGATTTGAAAAGTTGATGGGGGTACACATCTTTTTTTTTGCTTATTTTCTTTTTTGATTTCATTATTTGACATTATTTTTTTTAAATAGCTTTATGATTTTCTTTGATTTTTTTATTAAGTTATTCCAACCTTACAATCCGAGACACAAGTTTGGAGGGTTAACTCGGACTGACTTGGCCCTTATTGCCCAAATAAAATGTTTATTATGCTAACCCAGGTTGACGCAGGCTGATTATTTTGTTTTTTTATCAAATTTCATCCTTGTATATTTAATTTGTTGAAAATTGAACTACATTGTTTTTCCGCTCCTGGAAAAAAAATTATTTCTCAAGTTGCTGTGAACTCTTTTTTTACTAATCTCTTTATATGTATACCTTTTTTTTTATTATCTGATTAAAATAAAACTAACTTATATAACCAATCAATGCTATAACCTGAGTCATAGAATTTTTTTTATAACAAAAATATACTTGAATTCCTAAATATATTTTCTTATAAAAAAATTAATACAAACATAAACATAACCATAACCATAACGTAGACATGCATCTATAACTTGTTAAACAACTCAAGAAGGACTTCTCTCATAATAGAACAACAAAAAGTTTTTTACCTGTATCGGAAATCAAAACACAAATGATCTATCTCTAAAATAAATGGTTCATGGTTTAATATATTTATATAAGGATCATTCTCTAATCTATCCTTATATAATTAAGCTAATGTATTCCTAAATATATGTTTTTCTAATGTATTCTTCTTATAAGTTTCTAAAATAAACCACCAGAATTAGTTATGTGATTTGCATAAAAAAACCCTTCATAACAGCTTAAAAATATATTTTATAAATAATAACATGCGCAAATTATGTAACTAATTCTAGTAGTTTGGCTTAAAAATCATATGAAAAAAAATAATTAAGAATTAACTTATATTGATAGATAAAATTGACTCAGAGATATGAGAATACATTGAAAAACCTTATGTAATAAGAACAAGTTGAGTCATTAACCCTAAAAGAAAATCAATATTTTGAATTAGCTATGCTGACATATTTCTATAAATAGTTTTAAATGGTTTTTTACTAAATTAAATATCATTTTCTATCTTTCAAGATAAAGTAACATTTTCTATTTTATAACAATTTATCAATTTAATTTCAAGAAATTGTTGTTTTGGTTTTTAAAAATATTCATTCCCTTTTCAATTATTTTTATGCAAATGAATTCTTGTCTTGATATCTTTTGTGAGGAAATTAAAATATAATATTTAAAAAAACAACAATTACTATTTAATTTAAAATCTTAATATTTTATCTATAATTCCAAGTTTTAAATTTTTTCGAACCACAAATAAAATGGCTAACTATTTTTGTATTATACTACAAATTAGTAGTTTAGAAAATTGGGTGCCTTGATATATATATATATATAGTTACATGGCTTTGACTTCATAGTGGTTGATAATTTTTTATGTAAAATAAATATGAAATTATTATCAATTGTTTTTTTATCATTTAGAAAACAATTATTAATGAATTCAAGATATGTAACAAATGTTTAATAAAATTTACAAAGATTTCTATGTGCTAATAAATATTAATGTTATCAAAATACTATTTTTTTAATTAAATATCAAAATAGGAATAGGAGAGATAAAAATATATCAAAACATCTGACCATGTCATCAAAGATTTTTTATTTACTTATATGGAAATAAGTTTTTATATAAAAAAACTAATAATTTAAATTTAATTAAAACAAAATAATTTTCCAGTATAACTCCTTTCACTCTTATTAATATCTATTACCTCTACAATTTTATTTTTTCTATCCCATTCATTTAATAAAAATTAAAAGGAATTACTACTAACATAAAAAAAAACTTGGACACTTCAAAATAATGATAAAAAAGGTATCTCTCTAATTATATTTTTTTATCACATTAAATTATGTGGGTCAACCTCAAGGCCCCTCAACCCAATTATTTTTTGATATGGAATTCAAATTAAATAGTGTGAGACTTAAACTAATATGATCTCGTTGATTTAACAGGTTCACCCGCAAGTTAATCAAATTGGTCAAAACCAAGTTTGACTAAAAAAATATATAGATGTTGTCATTTTAATTCTTATTATAAATATTAACATAATGATGTTTCGGGTGGATCCGGGTCTTAAGGTATGACCCAATTGTCAATTGGGCCAAAACCCAGTTTTCTTATTTAAAAAAAAAAATTAAAGACTTCGATCCAACATTTTCTTTATAAAAAAAATACAAGTACGATGACATTCTTGACAAATTTGGGTCAACTCACCCAATCCTTTATTTAGATCATAACACTTACCGGGTTTAATCACCTTGTCTTTTAAAATATATTTTTTGTTTAATTGAACGATTAACAATCTAAAAAATAAAGGGGAGGGTCTTAATAAAAAATTAAAATAAATAATAAAAACTACAAAATATAAAAGAAAGACGAGTTGAATAAAAATTTAAGAGAAAAAATTAAAAAATGGTCACACGCAGATGGACCTAAGAAGAAACTCTAGCCCAAACGCGTCTTGGCCTGAAAACACAAGCTCATGAGCCTGTGTAATTTTTTTTCATAAGGATGGATGACATATTGTGCGTATCTTTCTTTTTTAAATAAACAAATTACCTCTCCTATAGTTTGCAATAATAGATGATATATCATTCAAGAACCTAGATTCTGACCACCACAGTGATGGTTGAAATTTTAGAGTCCAACTTTTTGGATCCTAAAACTAATATTTCACTTGAAAATACTTTTAAAAAATAATACTCTAGATGCCTTCAAAAATCCATTCAAGGTCATCAATTTAGAAAAAATTAGTCCCAAAACATAAAATAAACTCAATTTCAAAATTTTTTTTGAGATTTGATTTACTTTTTCAAGCAAGATGAAGCCTAAAGAATATGAAACTCTTCTAATAAAAAAGAACCCATTGACACCAAGAAAGATTTTGTTTTTGTGGCTAAAGTATTGGCCAACCAATAACTCCCTTTCTCATTTTTTTGTTTTCCTAACTCTACATAATGTTGTAACTCTATAATATTCTCTATCTCACGGTTCAAACCATTTAATAATCTAGTTATAGTAGGTTCCACATCCTCCTCTATATTCGCCTAAAATTATAGTTACCTTCATCTTTTTATAGTACATCGCCTTCATCTTATCTTATGTATCAATAAGCCTCTTATGATTCCTTCTTATACTCAAAACAAGATAATCCCACCAAATAATAGCATAATTAGTAAATTAATCACAACTAATAATTGTAACAATAAAAAATCAACTCCACTTTATTTTTCTACTCTAAGTAATCTTATGGATCATTCTTCCATTGAAAAACAAGAATCTTCATCTTAATATTCCTGAGGTTCCTCTCCAAACCATCTTTAAATGCAATATCTCTCTTAGATCCTCTATGTTAAACATCCTTGTAATGTTGAAATCTCCTATTACCAAAAATACCATGTTGCCAAATTATTCCTCATTTCTCAAATGAAGCTTGATCCAAATTATCATCTTCATTCTCCTTTAACAAACTCATCTATATGTTTGGTAGTATGTTTTTTTGGCTTTCTGGTAGCAGGAACCTTTTAGAATGACCTCTCTTGCAAACTAGCAATCACAATATCCTATCTATTTATTTGATCCTTTGCCTCGCTAAACAACACATTTATCCTTTCAAATTGATATTGCATAGCCTTTGAAATAATAAAAAAAAAGTGTTTTTCCCTTCTTCTTAGGTGAACATTCTCTTTTAAAAGACATCGTTAAATCTAAAAAAACATATTAGTTAATAATCCTCATATATTTCCTTATGTGTTCATACTTAAGGATATGACGCTCCACGTCTATTTCACTTATAATTTAGCTTTTCGTGATAATATTCTCATTTTTTTTTTCCTTTTACCCCTTTAGCTCATCTATTTAGTTCTTTAAAGAACTAAACAAAAACAATAAAAAAAAAATTTAGATTATAATGTTCAACCAATGGATTCAAAAAGACACAACAATAAAAAAACAATAAGGAAACTAGAAATAAGGAAAACTCAACAAATAAGCTCAAATCAATACCAACAAAATGAATTTAAAATAAAAAAAGACAACAAGAAACAAAAAGGAATTTAGGAAAAACTCAACAAAACATATTTAATATTGAACTTCTTGACTTGTGTTGTGAAAATAAAGTTCCAAATATCAATAAAGAAAGATTGTCAAAACTCGATCTTCGGATTTATGATCAGCACATAGACAAGGTCCTCCTCCTAGATTAAATACCTATGTGAACTCAAACTTACATACAAACTTATTCCTTACATGAACAAAATAGAGTTCTACACAACATGATAGCATAACTAACTCCATAATATAAATGGATTATCTTAATACAAGAGTTAATATAAATATCATAATTGTGGAGCACAACTAGACATAAAGGAAAAGTACTCATTACAACCAAAAGAGCAGGTTCTGAAGTTCAACAAAAGTGACATGCTAATAAAGATATAAGCTTGAAAAAAAATACAAATAACAAGGGATTGAGTTCAATAACTTTGTGAGTAGATAACTTTTAATATACATATACAAGGAAATAAGATAAAGAGAAACATATATGAATTTGGCTTTAGGCTTCTACAAGAAAGTTTCACAAATAAGCCATAACAAGTAGTATATCATAAGATAAGACTTGTTAGAAAATTAAAATGCAATGAGTATGATGCTCCGTACTATGGAATGATCAGTCGTCACAGGTTGGAGACTCTCTGACCAACTAGCGTTCATTTACAATGTGCAGAAAGACTATCACTACCCTGTTAGCAAGGGTATTTTGACTAGCATACCATAGGTTCATATCATAATCATACAAATAAATTCATATCTCAAGACTCAACTCATAACATCAATCAAATGAGGAGCTATCAATTCAGAAGTACATAATGGTTCATATCAAAGATTCAATTTCAATAAGTGACCATACTTAATCACAAAAAAGGAATAAATAACAATATAAGAATTACCAAGAAGCACAATCAATTCCATATTAATAATTCAAGTGTTTATACTAATCCTCTAGCATATGAAAAATTACTCACTCACTTGACTCAAAAGTATAAATAACATAGAAGTAAATACGAAGGTAATCCTACTAATATCTCGCAGGTAGAATATTAGGATTAGCTGAATACAAAAGAAGAGATACAGAAAATGAATGTAAAATCTATTTAATACACTTAACTTAGAGTCTAACTCATAACCTTATATGTTTATGAACAAAACTAATTATTTTTTCCAAAAACCAAACAGTTTCCCGAAATCTAATTTATAAGGAATAAAAAACATAAAACTTGGTAATAATTCACCAATAAACCTTAATTATTCGTCAAAAACCAATCTGAAAAATTGAAATTAAAGCTAGGGACTAATATGGAATTTCCTTATATTTTTAGGGGTTACATTGTATTTTGCCAAATTAAAGGACCAAACTGAAAATGTTATAAATTCATAACTATACTAAAATTCTGCCCATAATTCATCCTTAATTCTTTCCAGAATATCAAATTTTGCTTCAGGGACCAAAGTGTGATTTTTCAAAGTTCAGGGATTAAACTATAATTTTCACAAATTAATGGACCAAAATTTTGCTCCAGGGACCAAAGTGTGATTTTTCAAAGTTCAGGAATTAAACTATAATTTTCATAAATTAATGGACCAAACTGAAATTTTATCATCTTCAACCTTAAACCTAGATTTTTTCACAGATCAACTACTGATCTACGAAAATATCTAACTTAAAATCATCATATAACAAGTCATAACTCAAAATCATCATCTTTACCTAAAATCTTTCAAAATCAACTAGTTAAACCATTACCCATAAAAATTAACTTATAATATTCTGATTAGCTCATCAATCGAATCCAAAACATAATCTTCAAAACCTTAATCTTAAAAAAATTCATAATCTTAATTAATACCAACAATTATACACATCAAAACATAAATTTTAATTTTTAAACTTATTTTCTCTAACTGCCTTCTCCTTCATTTATCTTTTCTTTTTCTCTTCTTCTTCTTATAGTTCTCTCTCTTTAAATTTGAGTCTTCTCTTTCTTTTTCTTTTTTGTTTTTTTTCTTCTTTATTTTATACTTACCCAACTCTTTGTTTAATTACTAAATAGTCATTCATCCATTTATACATAAAAACTTACTCTTCTAAGGATATTGTTGTCATTTCCTATTAAACATTTGTTTCTTTATTTCAAAATATTACAAAGACTTTCTTAAGGAATAATTCAACAAAACATTTTCAAGATCGAACCTTTTGTCTTGCTTTTGTGATTTTTTTTATTTTTTTTCTTTTCAATGCAAGATGCAGCTAACTCAAAGACTTTTTTTTTACAAAAAAAAAATACATGACAAATCGTAAATCTTGTATATTAAATCTCACATTTTTTTTTTAAAGAGATCATAAATTAGTAATGTAGAAAATCCCTAATTTAAGAACATGCTGACTTTAAAGAATAAGAATAAGAATTGATTACCAAACAGAAATATCAATCTTGATGTAAGGAATAATTATCTAAGCTGTAAGCTTGAAACAAAAAGAAAATGATAACAAAAAAAAGAACAAAACAAGAAATTAAAGATAATGAACTTGGTTTTAGAGCATAGCTCTAATACCAACTGATGCGAACTTAGAGGGTAAGAACCCTATAACCTATAATCAAGATTGAACACAATCCAAAAAAACTAAAATTAAGTTAAAAAGGACTTGACCAAATGATTACTTGAACTAAAAACCCTAGTTATTGGATGAAAACCCTGACCTGTTGATTATAATGAACAAAGAACCAAAGGAATAAGGATGAATGTTACAAAGAAGAAATCTTGATAACTTCCGAAAGTTCTATAAAAAGCTAAAAGTAAGAGCAATCTCTCTCTCACAAGTTTATTTCTAAATAATCAATGAGTTATGACAGCTTGCAAACTAAAAAAGGTATCTATAGTTTAACAAAATAAACTCCAGTGAAAAACTGAGTTGAAACTAAAACCCAAATCTAAACTAACTCAAGAGCACTTTAAAAAACAAAGTCCAATCCGTATAGTAACTTTTAAACCTTATCAGAATACCTTTTTGATTTCTAATTGCTATGAAATTTTAACTTTATAGAAAACAAGGTCTTTAAAATATTATGATAAAATTTTAGTCCGATCCAATTTTTTAGTCGGATTGAAAGTTATAACCATTAATATATAGTTGTGCATAAAAGCTCTAATACATACATGTTAAACATCTATATCTCTTGCTTGAATCATATTGATCAACACTTGATTCTCCTTTAAACTCAATTTCATGCTTGATGTCATCTTAAAAAGAATTCTTGAAACTTGCTCGACCCAACCAATTAAATACCTCTTTGATCCTTTTGACTCTTATCTTTATAATTGGTCCAATCAATATATATAATGAATCCTATGGTATTGCTTCTCTTTTCTAGGAAGTTAATGTTTATATTATACTACAAATTAACATTTCAAGAAAGTGGCTGGCTTGATAACTTGTTTTTATTAGGAAAATAATTTATTTTCACCTTCTTCTATCCTTACTGTTCCCTGCAATGTCAAATTTATTTATTTTGAACGTAAATAATTTGACAATGGAGATGAAACATGGATTCAGGGAGGTTATCAGTTTTGAATCTTGTGGGCTTAAGATTTGTTTTTCTAGCATGTTGGATATTGATATGGCTTGTATTTAGTTTGAAAGTAATAATATTTTGTTTTTAAGATGATATTTTAAATATCATGTATTTAAATTAATAATTTTTGATTGAAAATATATTAAAATAATATATTTTAATTTTTTAAAATTTATTTTTAATAAAAACACATCAAAACTACCTATAAATACAAAAAAAAATTTAATTTAAAATTAAAAAGAAAATTTTAAAAAAATCTAAAAAATATAAACGGACCGGAATCCGGAGCACCGCCCCGAACTAAAATATCGTATTTAAATTCATGAAATGAATGCAAGAAGCGAAGACCACCACCTGAAAAAGAGGATAAAAAATGGTACCCCCACTGTCACTCAAAGGACCCACAACCTCCACCGTTCGATGAAGATAATCCCCATAATAATAATAATAGTAAAACAGAAAAGAAAAAGAAAAAGAAAAAGAAAAAAATGCACAGCTTCCCTTCCCTTTTTGTGGGAAATCACAAGCATCCCTCAACACTTCCAGTCACCTTGACGCATCCATCTTCCTCCTTTCCTTCAACAACAAACAAAAAAAGATTCGAAAACTCCAGAAACCAGCCCAGCCAAGCAACGGATAATGAGTAGAGTCCGTACACTAAACTAAAAACTCTGCTGCTAATTGTAAATAAATAACCTTGTTAATTTCTTCTGCACAGAATGGCAACGAAACTATCAACTTGTTTTCTGAGCCATCGCCATGCTACTGCTTTAAATTGCAATGCTATTACTACTACCACTAATGATCCCAAGCACACAAATGTTCGATTCTTGTTGCCTTGTCATCGATTACTCTCATCATCCTCTTTCAGAATACGGAATCGCAACTCGAGGTACGTACTACGCTTCTCAATTAGGTTTTTAATTTTACTGTTAGGTTTTTATTATTAATTTGATTTCAATAATTTGATGCATGGCTGAATGATAGAAGCTCGCAGTATAAGCGTAGACAAATGAAGAAATCTTCTTCTACAGAGGATTCCGAGAGTCATCAACCACAACCACAACCACAACCTCAACCCCCTCCTACGGTGTTTAGTGCTGTACCAAATGATGTTACTGGCGCTAGCGTACTCTTAGATTCGGAAACTAGTACCAGTGTAGATGTGGAGCGGATTGAGCAACTCACTGATGCACAAAATCCACAACGTCTTACCGTGTCCCAAGAAGCCAAATCTTTGGTCTTCTTTCTCTACTTATGCAATCGTATTAGCAAATTTGTTTTTGTGCTTCGGTGTAATATAGCTTAATTTTTTTTTTTTAAATTTGGTTTCTCTCAGGCTATTGATGTTAACATAGAGGAGGATGAGAAGCATTCAAGTGCATCTGATCAAATGAAACAATTGGTATTCCTTTTTACCATGCTCCTTAAAAAAATAAAGTATTTCACAATCTGTTCTTAGGCTATGTAGTTTATATTTTTTAAGTGACTGGGGCTTCCATGCACTTTTGGATATCCATGCTGGAACTCTGTTGCTTGAGTTTTGGTCCATTACTGTCTGGATGATTATTCAAGTGTCTAATTCACATTAAGTCTATGATTTCAAATTTGTTCCTCAATTTAGTTTTACTTTTCTTGTTTTGGATTTACTTGAATGAGAGACAATGGCTTATTTCAAAAAAATTAAATAATCTATCTTCTACCCCCCAGGCCGTAAACATGGGCGGCGGAGAGCAACTTTCAAGTATTCAAATTGAAGATTTGATAGGCATGATAAGAAATGCTGAGAAAAGTAGGATGACTCTCTTCTATTCTTGATTTATCTTCCTCAATGCTTGTAGTTTCAACACTTCCAAGTAAGGAGGGCATGCGTTTATATTCATTGGTAACATGTGTATGTTAGATACTCTTCTTCTCAACAAAGCTCGGGTTTTTGCGCTTGATGACCTTGAAAGAATTTTTCATGAGAAGGACAAGTTGCAAGGAGAAATTAATGTTTTGGAGATGAGATTGGCAGAAAATGATGCTAAGATGAAGGTTGCCGCTCAAGAAAAGATACGTGTGGAACTCCTGGAAGCCCAGTTGGAGAAACTAAGGAATGAACTAGCTCAGAGGGGTGCTACTGAGAGAAGTGTGTTTGATCTGTATGAGAGCCAAAACAATTTTTTTAATAAGGAAGCCCCTCTACTTCAGAATAACACTCTACTTCAGAATAGCAGTGTTCATTCTCTTAGTGAGGAGCTTAGTTTATTGAGGTCGGAGAATATGTCTCTGAAAAATGATATAGAAGCACTCAGGGAAGAGCTTAGTAATGTCAAGAATACCGATGAACGTGTTGCAATACTGGTGAAGCAACACTCTTTGATGAAGTCTTCTCTGCAAGACCTGGAGTCCAAACTAATAGCTTCTGAGGAAGATGTTTCAAAATTATCTAGTCTAAAAGTTGAATGCAAGGACTTATGGGAGAAGGTGGATACTTTGCAAGCACTGCTAGATAAGGCAACCAAGCGAGCAGATCAGGCTATTCTTGTGTTGCAGCAAAACCAGGATCTCCGAAAGAAGGTTGATAAATTGGAAGAATCCCTGGAAGAAGCCGTTGTTTATAAGCTATCATCAGAAAAGTTGCAGCAATATAATGAACTAATGCAGCAAAAGATGAAACTATTGGAGGAGCACCTCCAGAGGTCTGATGAAGAGATACATTCTTATGTCCGATTGTATCAAGATTCTGTACAAGAATTTCAAGATACACTCAAGAGTTTGAAAGAGGAAAGCAATAAAAGGGCACTGGATGAACCTATAGATGATATGCCCTGGGAATTTTGGAGTCATTTACTGCTCATAATTGATGGTTGGCTGCTCGAGAAGAAAATATCTACAGATGATGCAAAGCTTTTGAGAGAAATGGTATGGAAGAGAGATGGGCGTATTTGCGAGGCATACATGGAAAGCAGAGAAAAGAATGAACGTGAAGCTGTGTCTAGGTTTCTCAAGCTGACATCATCACCCAAAAGGTAACAATTTTTAAGTAGGAATGTTTTTGGGAATTACCCGTTACTATTCGATTATCTCTTTACTATCTGATTTTCCCTTTCCTTGATCTTCAGTTCTGGATTATCTATCATTCATATTGCAGCAGAGATGGCACCAGTTGCCAAGGTGAGCTTAACTTATATGTTTCAGTCAATCACTTTGTTTTAGGATTGCTAATTTCTTAGCAGCTTGTCAATCTCATGTGATGTATTCTGGACACCTTCAGAAATACATGCATATATATTTTTCTCAGATGAATATGCTATACATTACATGATATGTCTTTCAGGGAAATATAACTTAGATGACCTCTTTCAGTATATGTTTTTTGTATATTCCCATGTAATATTGGCCATGTTGTGTTGTCCCTTTTAGCTGCAAATTCCAATCATTTATTGCAACTGGCCATTCAAAGTAAAAAAACATGCTTGTTTCTGACAAGCTGGGAAAAATTTCACAATTCTGATTGATAGCATGACCTTCTTCTCACAGTAATTGACTCCAGTTTTCATTTACAGGTTGGCAAGGTGATCAACCTTTGAAGTATTTATTATCACACGGATAGTTTCATATCTATTGTATGAATCAATAACTATAACATGCTAAATTAAGGTCTTCAGTTTTCATATCATTAGATCACCTGATAAGTTAGATAGTTGGTACTGATTGGTAGAGTTTCCTGGACAAGATTTTTTGGCTTGGGAAGAAAAGGGGAGAAAATCTTGTGAGGAGGTCCTCTAATTAACTTTCCCTTTTTTCTATTTCACTTTTAACGATCAAATGAATCTTACATACCTGATACCTGCAAGACACTTCATAGACTTCTTCTGTGTCCTGGTATCAATATCTCATCAATACTCCCTTGAAGTCTCAAATAGCTGCGACATGATTTCTGAGCACTCAATTAAAAAAACGTGTTTCTGTGGTGATGATTTTCACCTTTTTGGTATTTTTTTTTAATGTAATATGCAGTTTCCTTCAAATGATGCAGTTGTACCATAACATTATCCTGCACAAAATTGGATATTGGTTCTAGATTATTGAAAGTTATTAGTTTTTCTTGTTGTGGTCGCCTTTGCTTTTCTTCTCTTATGTTGGTATGCTACTTGTTGTAGTCTTGTTATTACTGTTATTTTCTTGCTTTATTTACATAATTCATTTACTTATGTTTTACAGGTTGGTGGTTTGGGAGACGTCGTGACTGGTCTATGTAAAGCACTACAAAAGAGAGGACACCTTGTGGAGATTGTTCTGCCTAAATATGATTGCATGCAATATGATCGGATTCACAACTTGAGGGTATGTTAAAAAATATTTGCTTAGGTAACTGGTATATCTTAATAATGTTTACAACGGTTTTGATAATTGATTCCCTGTGCAGGTCCTAGATGTGGTGGTGGAATCATATTTTGATGGCAAATTATACAAAAATAAAATATGGGTTGGAACAGTTGAAGGTTTGGATTGTATTGGTTTGGTTTGTGCTGTGGCATGAACTTTAGTGTTGCATTTCAATATCAGTTTTGATCGTGCAGGTCTCCCAGTTTACTTTATTGAGCCTCAGCACCCTGAGAAGTTCTTTTGGAGAGGACAATTTTATGGAGAGCATGATGATTTCAGACGTTTTTCATTTTTCAGCCGTGCAGCACTTGAGTTACTTCTTCAATCTGGCAAAAAACCAGATATAATTCATTGTCACGACTGGCAGACAGCTTTTGTTGTATGATCTATCCAATTTTTTCATCACAGATTACTGTTCTTTTACAGCACCTGATCAGAATTCACAACAATAATCTCTCTCTTACTGCCATTTCAGGCACCACTCTATTGGGATTTATATGCCCCAAAAGGGTTGAATTCAGCCAGAATATGTTTTACATGCCACAACTTTGAGTACCAAGGGACTGCACCTGCATCAGAATTGGCATCTTGTGGACTTGATGTCCATCAGCTGAATAGACCAGATCGAATGCAAGACAACTCTGCACATGATAGGGTCAATCCTGTCAAGGTATCACAATTCTTTATTCAAGTTTAATTTATTTTACTCTGCACATTACAGGGTCAATCCTGTTAAGCTATCACCCTTCTATTCTCACATTTTTCTCTTGTTCAGGGTGCAGTGGTATTCTCAAACATTGTGACAACAGTATCACCTACCTATGCACAAGAGGTGCGGACTGCTGAGGTATGGGCATTGTGATCTGTTATATTCTGTTTCATACATTTGATTAGAGTTCTTAAAAGGTACATAAATAAACTTGCAAGTTATATTAGACTCTTAAACAAGTACATAAATAATCTTGCAAGTTATTTTGCAGTGTACAATTTAAGTTAAAATATTTTGGTTATTATGTTTTAGCAAGAAAAGTTCCAAATTCCTATAGGTGTGGCAATATTCACAAGAAATTTTTGAAGGATGTCTGGACGTGTTTTTTGGTTTATTTGCAATTGATCCAAGTAGCATGTGGCTGTAAAGCTTAGAAAGAATAATATAATCTGCTAAAAAGCGGATACATGTTTATCCTAC
Source organism: Populus nigra (assembly GCF_951802175.1). Lineage (NCBI taxonomy): Eukaryota > Viridiplantae > Streptophyta > Magnoliopsida > Malpighiales > Salicaceae > Populus > Populus nigra. The sequence continues at coordinate 13,919,388 of NC_084852.1, forward strand.
CAGCTTATAGTGAAGTATACAGGCACCACCCTATTTTGTCAGTTTCATCCAAACTCAATCAAAATTGGGTTCAATTTGGTCATTCTTTAAGAAGCGCTACAATGAACATGAGGAATGGATAATTTGGAATTTCTTAGTCTTGTTTTGATCCAGCATGGCAATTATTTTTCACGTGGATATGAGATTCCTTTAAAGAAAAATAAGAGTAGAACATTGTTTGGCTTTGTGTATTTTCTCCTCCATCTACACACCACCATCACCATCCTTTTGTCACCCACAACCACAACAAGTTCTCTAGGGTTTGCCATTACTATTGAAACATCAAATGCATGGTCTTTTCATTTATGCCATTGTCAATGGTATGTGCTTTATTTCATAGAACTGAACAGCCTTCTTTTTATTATGTTTATTATAGTGGTGTCCCAAATCTTATGGAGCTGAATCTTCATAATGCTGCGTGCAATGTGAAATGACTTGTCACGCTATTTTAGTGGAACTATTTTTTTTGGCATGTGCTTCTTACATGTATTATTCAACTATTTTATAGCAAATTTTTTATAGCCTCCAATAGAGTATTTTGAATTTTTATAACGAAATAAGTTTGAATAGTTATATATGTTTGATTTTCATATCAAGTTTGATAAGGTATAATTGAATTAGTTTGTTGGATTCTTAAAACACAAAATTGAATTACTTTGAATCCTTGATGGTTAGAATAACAACTCTTAGAAATAATAATCATTAAAAAAATTGCACTAATTTATTGTTAGTATAGTTAGAAATTGAAATGACATTTTTTATATCATATGAAAAAGTTTCATGTTTTTTAAAAAATAAAAAGAGAAATCGAATTTCAATTTCATTTTAAACAGTCCTTTTCTTAATTAGATTGGGATTGGATTTACATATTTTTACTGTAGTATGTTACAATATTAGTATTATATTATGGTATCGTCAAGCACAAGTTATTATAGCCCTTTTGCTTTTATATATAATTATGGATTCTTACATTTTCTCCAAACTTTCATAGTTCAAATATTTTTGGGATAGTCTGTTTCCCATAGTCCATGTCCTGATTTTCTGTTGGAAGGAAAACTTTCTAATAACTAACTTTATAAAAATGATATTACACATTTTGCCATGTTCACTTGATGGAGCTTTTCTAACTATATTGAAACTTTCTTTCATTTCTTTTCTTTTCTTTCAAAAAGATCTTTTTCAGTAGATTTGCATTTGTGCTGGATGGCCTGATAAGATTGGGCAAGACATCTTGAAAAGCAGGGTGCTTACGATCTTCTTGATACAAATTAAACGCTCACTTGAAGATAGATTGCCTCCTAAGTTCACTTTACCTATTTGGGCACTAAGTACAAAAAATAAATAATGAACAACTTTTACAAGTCCTTTTCCGACTGCCCATATACCAACGACTTGACTTTTAATTCAAAGAGGTGAGAGAGGATTGTTTTCTCAAATTCTTTTTTCCTTTCAAAAGGAACCAAAAATACTAATGGAAAGAATCTGATTTATATCCTTACCCTTCATAAAACACATGCAATTTCTGAATCTATCATTATGCATAGAAGGCCACTTCTCCATAAAAAACTTCCATAGAGCTTTAAGCCCATTCACAATTTGAACTAAATGGTTTCATAGGTTCAGTGACAACTTGACACTGAAGTACCTATTGATCATGACCTCTCATCTCTATTGTAAATTATCATCAATTAGAATCCTCTGCCAAGCAATCTCCCATTGGAGAAAATAAGACAAGATGGAGCTTTAAACTTCTCACTTCAGACTTGGGAGCATGTGGAAGGGAAAGGAGGGAGTATTTTGGAGAGGAGCGAGGTGTGGAAGGGAGAGAGGGGGAGGGGGTCTTTATACACCCAGTCGAAGCTTTCCCTATAAAATCACAACACAAGTTATGTTCCATAACTTAAGCTTTTTAAGCAGAATAATGGGTGCAAGGTAATGTGGTAGTGCCTTCTGGAACCAGCCAAAACCGTTTTTTTTTTGACGATCATAAAATCTTTGTGCTTCAATAGCCTTATTGTTCTTTCATAGCTCAGAAATTGGAAATTCTTCTAATTCTGGACACTAAAAGATAAAAAAGAAAAGTATTGTTTTTGGTCTTAATTTTTGCTGATAAGAATTTACTTATTTTACACATGCATCCATGCATGTATGGAAGGAATTTTTAAACTGATAGGGTCCAAGGAGGGAAATGGAAATCCTCATGAGTTACTGTCTTTCTGATGAAAAATATCCATATTGTTGTGAAATACAATATCCCAGTTTCTAGCATCTTCCCAATTTATTTTCAGGTCTGCCTAAGCTGCTTCATCTGAGCTGTGTGAAGACATAAATTAATGAGTTTGTTTTTTTCTATTTTGGAATAAAGCCTAATGAGTGTGTGAAGACATAAATTAATGAGCTTGTTTCTCACCATGGTTTCTATTTTGGAATAAAGCCTAATGATATGGGGTATGATATGGTTTGCCAGTCTGTTTGAAGCAAATGTTTCTTTTCTTTTTCTTGGATAAGTAAAATCAAATGTTTTAATGTTTTATTTTTTTATTATTGAAAATTTCTCACAGTTGTTGTGTTTTGTTGAAGGCTTTACTTACAACTCTAACTTGTCTTGTACAGGGTGGGAAAGGTCTCCATTCGACTCTTAGTTTTCACTCCAAGAAGTTCGTTGGAATTCTTAACGGAATTGATACTGATGCATGGAATCCTGCTACTGATACTTCTCTCAAAGTCCAGTACAATGTTAATGATCTTCAAGGGAAAACTGAAAACAAAATAGCTTTAAGAAAATTTCTTGGGCTCTCTAATGCAGATGTCAGGCAACCAATGGTAATCTTTACTGTAGAAGCATTGTATCGCCTTTCCTTCTCTTTTGAAAGTATTTGATTTCAATCCACCTATTGCTATCAGATTTCAACACTTTTCCATCGATATTACCTCAATGTATGACCAGGTTATATGGATCGCCTCCCTTGTTGGTACTGTTAGTGTACTGTGTATCACCTAGGGTACATGGAACATGGGCTATATGTTTGAGAGTAAATTTTGACAACCACAAACTTCCTCTAAAGATGTTCTATCCCATGGTTATTTTTTTAGTGGGTTAGCAACTATGAAAAATCAGATTATCTCTGGTGAAAGATGACCAGGATGGTTAATTAAACCCCTTTGGGTTGGAAGATTTCATTATTTTTCCTTTTTGAGAAACATCTTAGTTTCTTTGTTAAATCCTTCACTTAACACTCTGCATGGAACTCCAGTTTTTTTTTCCCTCCCATTTATATTGTTTTATTTGGGGTAGTTGATCATACTATGATGAGCAGTGCCATCTTTAACTATAAACTTTAGGATTAGCCTGTAATTTTACTTCCTGGCGTTTCATCTCAATGTATATTGGAAGTAAAATCAAGTTTGATCTTGTATCAAATGGGCTCCACATTCGTTATCTTGTGTGAAGTAGTCTGCATTGGAATATCATGAGCATTCTTTTATCTCCAGAGTACCCGAGATCATATGGGGGTAGATTTGGGAGGGATATTCTTAGTCTAGCATATCGAGGGAATGACATAGTTCATAATGCCATCATATTGCACGTGGGAACATTCTGAATACTTATATCATTACTTTATAATGATGCAACTTAGCTTGTTAAAATTCTTCCATTATTCTTTGAATAGGTAGGCTGCATAACACGATTGGTGCCACAGAAAGGTGTGCATCTTATTAGACATGCAATATACCGAACACTGGAGCTGGGAGGACAATTTGTACTTCTTGGTTCAAGCCCAGTTGCACATATTCAGGTAATGCTCTGTTTTTTCTTTTTTGCTATGAATTCACTGGTACCTTCCAAAATTTTGCACGTTATATTGGACACATCTGCAATGCATCCTCAAAACATAATGCTATAAAGATAAATGTCTTTATCTAGCTGGGCTTTTGAGAATTTTGGGATTACAATGCCCTTTATGGACACTGAAACATTAGTTTTGATCATTCTTTCCATATCCTTTCTCTATTCTACGTTCTCTTATTCTATTTACTAATTAACATTTTATTTCTCTCTTTTATTTTGCAGAGGGAATTTGAGGGTATTGCTAACCATTTTGAGAGTCATCATCACATTCGGCTGATATTGAAGTATGATGAATCTCTCTCCCATTCCATTTTTGCGGCATCTGACATTTTTATCATTCCATCGATTTTTGAGCCTTGTGGCCTCACACAGGTATGATCAACACCCTTTCCCTTAATTTTTTAGGGAAGGCGAAGAGCCAGAGTGCATTTGTTTAAATTTTTAATTGAATGATATTTCATGAAAATATCGATATAACCTATAAAAAATGTCTCAAATCTGGCAAACATGAGCTAATTTGTAAATTTTGTGCTTTGGACTGTGGACGACTAATTATTAATTTTACAACAAAATGGCTTCACCTTTTCTTTCATAAATGTATATATGTATGCAAACCAAAATGTTGATATGTTTTTTTTTTTGGTTGAGTAGGCTTCTGGCTACATAACAGAGCCCTTTGGTCATATTACTATCATATCTAATTGCTGACACCTGAACTTTTTCTTCATGTACTTTTTTTTTTCCTTTTGCAGATGATAGCAATGAGATATGGTTCCATACCAATTGTAAGAAAAACTGGTGGTCTAAATGACAGGTAGGGTACTTGATTTCTGACATAATTCCAGCGATCTGATGTTATTATGGTTGTTAGAGCATCACTGCATTGACGTTTGGTTTCAATTCTGCAGTGTTTTTGATGTTGATGATGATACTGTGCCGCCTCAATTTCGGAATGGCTTTACATTCTCGACTCCCGATGAACATGTAAATAACCAGAGCTGCAGATTTAGTTGTATATCATCCATGCTTTCCATGTGGCATCTGTGTGAGGCTTTGAGCTATCAATTCAATGCTCCCACCAGCTACCACATTGCTTCACCGGCCTCTATGAAACTACAATTCATTATGAACCTTTTTATTTTCCATCCCCGCTCTGGATTTTTATCCAACTCTTAGTAAAAGCTTTCATTTAGGCTGTTTCTTATTATAATGCTTCCTAATGCATTTCATAATTTCTCAGGGAGTGAACAGTGCTTTAGATCGTGCATTTAACTACTATAGAAACAATACCGAGGTCTGGCAGCAGCTTGTTCAGAAGGACATGAACATGGATTTCAGTTGGGAATTGTCAACATCGCAATATGAAGAACTTTACTTGAAGTCAGTGGCCAGAGCAAGGGTGGCAGCAAATCGAGCTCAAGGATTGTAAGAACAGGCAGTCCAAATTTACGAGTTCTGTGGAGATGCAATTCAGTCAAGTTTCATTCAGGGGTGTGGATTTATAGAGTTACAATTGAGGCAACCCAGCTAACAAGCACGTACATCTTGAGAGTTTCCGATGCTAACACAAGGTTTTTTTTTTTTTTTCCTTTTTTTCTAAAATATAGATTAGAACATTCATATGTTCTTAAAATAATCCTCTATTATAGTTGATACAAGTTGAGTTCCTGTATCAAATTGGCTTTCTTATATGCCCTCATTGTACTTTGTACTTCAATACCATAGGAGATATGACACTACACATCAGAAAATTCACCGTTGCTCTGGTTTTATCTTTAAGAAAATTTGTAAATGTTGCTCTGGTTGTCTTTGGTTGTTCATTTTGCATAATTATCTCGTTAATCCCTGTGCCTTGCTCCTGCTTGATCCTAAAATGTACAAGTTTCATAGTAGAAAAAAATTAGGAGGAAAACGACTTCCTTTTTTGAAACGACCATGCAGATTATTATGCACTCTTGGCATGCAAGATTCAAATCATGGTCTCTTTACATTACAAGCCGACAATCTAAACACAAACTCTCTTTGTTAGCTCGTTTTCCGGGCCGAAGTTGTTGACGGGATCAGCAAGGTGGTAGGCCAAGTTCTTCAATGGTCCCTTTCCGGTAACCATGGCCACACTGGAAAGGATTAGATGACACATTGCTGCCCACAATGCTGATGTGGTCGACAGCTTTGATGCACTTTCAGCTAAAAAGTGGGAGAAATGGTTTTTGGGTGTGCAGCTTACAAGACAACGAATACCCATGAATCAAATACTTTCATACCTGAATCCAAACATAAAACGAATACCTGAACCCAAACCTGACCCGGTTTTAATACTCGAATCTGTCCTCATCAGGTTTTGGATATTCATAACCTAATTTCAACTTGACTCGAATTAAAACCGAACCTAAACTTGAATAATATAATTTTATAACTGATTAACAGCGAGTTGGATTTTTATAATAATCTACATTGAACAATTGAACAGATAAAATGTTATAAAAAAACATTTAACAATAAAATGAAAAACTAATGATTTCTCAATTTCACATTAAATTCTTCCAACAAAATATGCCAATAGAATATTTGTACAATTCTTCCAATAGACTTTTATTAATAGAATTTTTTCCGGTTTTCTTGAAATCAACAATAATCCACTAGAACAAAGAAAATGTACGTGGAATCAGAGAACATCACGTTAGTACAGTGAATAATAATCACAAATTATTTTATAATGAAAAAGCATAATTGCTCGAAACTAATTGAATTACTTATAAAATGATTAAATGAATTCACTCTGTACTCACAAATGATTAAAGAAATCACAAAATGAGCACATAACGGTGAAGAGAAAGAACAATTGAATTACCGATGTTTAAAGAAATCACAAATGAACATAATGTTGGTTCTTCTGAAACACATACACATAGTAGAATTTTTTTTTTTTCGGGAGTTTCAAGGAACCTGTTATATAAATTTAGAGTTGTTTAGAGTTTATGTGAAGATTACCTGAATATCATATATTCTTTTTGGCTTTGAATATTTGCTTCTGGGCTGTCGCAAATCACAAGCCGTCCAAGTGTCCGATCTCTAACGGTAATCTACATGAACCATCAGTAAGAAATCTCATAAACCCTTTTATGAGAGAGAGATTAATATACCTTAGAGTGCTGAACTCTTTTCTTTTGTGTTTTAAATGTTTATATACTGTGCTTTTCTCACCTTCAGAAATAAAAGACATAATTTTCTATTTATAAGAAAACCTAAAACCCTATAAATGATAAAATATCAATTTTCTTAAATAATATCACATATATTATTTTAGGCTAATTTTAGAAATTTATTCAATCAACTCATTGATTGTTTCTAGGTTTAGAATTGTAATCCTCTGTATTAATTATATTCTAGTCCTCAATTTCTAAAATTTATTTACAATCAAGTTATACTTGATTAATCATCATATTTTAATTTTTGACCACTTATAATAAATTGGCTCAGATATAAATCATAATCCTAAGTTGGCCAAAAATTTTGTTTTATAAAGCTTTTGTTTACGAAATTTATTGGAATATGAGTAGAGGAGACCAATAGATTTTAAAAATTATTTTGAAAAAAATTATTTACATCCAATTTTTTTTTTAATAGTTAAAGAAGTGGTGTTGGTTAATCAAGCATAAGGTGAAAGGGTTAGGTATGACATGATAGGGTGTGAGTCAATATTGGAATTGAAATGTGAATTTCTAAATAGATATATACATGTTGAAATTTTAAATAGGCTCGTCTAAATGAGAGAAGACCTGGCTCATGCTATTATGTTTATATTTGGATTTGTAAGTGTCACAAATTCAACCTTCAAGTTTAGGTTTAGAGTGATGGTTTAAATTATCGAACTATTAAATGTTTCTATGGTAGTGTTTGGTTATTGTCCCAGAATATAAGAGATGAAAACAATAGAAATAGAGAAGACAAGACAGAAAGAAGAAAAAAATAAAATTGTTTTTAGTAATGATGTGCATAAAAAAGAGTATCCATTACCTGACTCAGATATATCTAGGATGTTAAAAGATTTGCTAGCACCAAATTTCATCAAGTTGCCAGAGATGAAATGTCTCCAAAAGGCAAACCAAGTAAACAACCTAAATTATTATAAATATCATCATCTAATCAGTTACCCTATAAAGAAATGTTTTGCCCTGTAGAGAAATGTTTTATGTTAAAAGATAAGATCATGAGGCTATATGAGAATAGAGACATCATCTTTTATGAAGAAATAACAACTTCCAATAGCATGACTATGGTGAATTTGGGTTCACACCAATCGCTCCCTACAATAAGTTTTGGTTTCTTTGAACCTATGAAACTTGGTGTCCTTTGACCTATGAGCTTCACCATATCAAGTCAATCTTCATGTATAACCCTTGTACCTCATGTTAGCGACTTGAAGCCTAATTATTATAAGAATTGTGACAATGAAGGATGGACTTTAGTTACCCATAGAAGAGGAAGGAAGATGTACATGCAAATGATAAAGCTAATTATAATAAAAATATCGATGGAGAAAAAGGTAATTGATGAGTCGATGCATTGAAAGATGTGATGAAAGTCCATACAAGTTAGAGAGGAGGTTTTGCCAACTTAAAGCTTAAGAAATCCCATAACTCTAAATGAGTACATGTTAAATGAGTTAAAAAGGATGGAAAATGTATTCGTTGCTTGCTATTAAGTTGATGAAGAGAGAATTCCTACTAAATAAGTTATGAAGAAAAGCTATGATGACTTTCTAAAGTTTCATCATATTGTATGCACAACAAAGATATCCTTTGATGATGAAGACCTTTTGCTCAAATTAAAACTCTATAATTGCCCCATTTTTCTTTTTATCAAAGGTTACTTCGTAAAAAAGATGGTGAATTGTATTTTGGTGGATAATGGTTGGGTGCCTTGTTGCTGTGTCCATGCCTGCTCCTAGTTTTGTAATCGAAGTTTCCTGCTTATTTTCTCGTGGTTTTTGAGGTCAAGTTTTGCTTGTTGTTGATGGGTGTGTTGGTACTTCTCCTGCTTGTTGTTGGTTGGTTGTGCTGGTGCATTGCCATTTGCTGTTCAGTCTTGTTGTGTTCATTTCTGCTCCTGGCTTTTCTGCTGGTTGCTGGCTGATGGTGATTTACCTGTTTGTCTCATCTGTTGTTGCCTTTGGCTAGGCAGTTGCTGTTATCTAGTTCTATTTTTTTTCAGTTACGTTTGCTTTGACTTCTGTGAGAGGTTGTTCCCCTAGCCTCATTTGCATCTAAGGGAGTCTGTTCCCTTTTTTCTATTCATATCTGTATATATTTGACTTGCGGGTTCGCTAGCTTTGTTACATTTGATCTATAAATTTCTTACATTTGATCTATAAATTTCTTACATTTGATCAAAAAAGAAAAGAAAAGAAAAGGTAGTATAAAACTTTGTCGATAATAAGGTATCATGTAAAGCCATGATACTATGATATATCACAGTTCAACAAGAAATAAGGGTCAATCTTCTCTTACTAAAGATGAAGAGAAGATTATAAAGGAGCTAAAAAAACATGACCATGCCAACTACTAATCTCGCATTGACCAAGGTCTCAAAACTTTTATTGGAAGGGTTTGTTCATCAAATTGAGTCAGTAGTTGTGAATCTCGAAAGACTCTCCAATAAATGAGCAAATAACTTGGATTTCAATGCTTATAAACTTTTATTCAGGGCTGGTTATAGTTGTAAAGATATCAATAAATTAGTAAAGAATGGTTATATGACTCGAGTCGAAGATAAACAAGTTCTAACAAACACTAGAAAAGGCTCAAAGAGAGAAAAAAACTTCTAGAAAAACTTCAAGGGCTAGTATTGGATACGAATCTTCTACACCATTTCATTTTAAGATTAAAATAAGGCTTCATGACATATAAGTGTGAAAAAAGTCAATGACAAATTGCAAAGTTAGCCTACACCTTTTAGAGCTTTAGTTTAGGATTGTCTTGGTATGACCATTTCTTATGCTTCAGTCTTGAAAGGATTGGGACCCAAAAGAGTGGAAGGACTCTAAAACAGATATCAATATTCATAAGACTTGGATCATCTAAGTTAAAAGATGATAAACACGTACTCAATCATCAATCAACTTCGTTTAAGGGAATGTGAATGGGTGGTAAGTCTTGAGATGATACTAAGAGGAAAAAAAATATACATGGTAGTAATCACAAAACCCTCTAATAAAGAGAAAGAAGAGTAAATGATACATCTTACTTTAAATCACATCACAATTAAAGAGGATGATAATGATAAGTTTTTCATCGAAGAAGATGTTGAGGAGGCTTTGCTTTTCTTTGAATAAAAAAATAAGTTTATGATGGATGAAATTAAAGAGGTAAACTTAGGCACCGTTAAAAACCCATGTATGAAACCCATGTATAAACTTCATTAATGCATACTTATCATCTAAAGGAAAAGGGGATTACATGGAACTTTTTATGGAGTGTCGAGATATCTTCACTTGGCCCTATGATGAAATGCTATGTTTAGACTTGAGGGTTATAGTCTATCATTTAGCAATAAGAAATGGGGCCAGACTTGTAAAATAAGCTCAACATCGCTTTCATTCTAAACTCATATCACAAATTAAGGTTGAAGTCAACAAACTTATCTAAGTAGGTTTCATTTATGAGGTCAAATATCCTACATGGATTTCAAATATCATTCTGGTGAAAAAGAAGAATGGTCAAATCCATGTTTGCATGACTTTTCAAGACCATAACGATGCTTATCTCAAAGATGACTTTTCACTTCCAATCATTGAGATCATGGTGGATGCTACCATAAGCCATGAGAGGTTAACCTTCATGATGGTTCATTTAGCTATAATTAAATTTGGATGGTATTCTCAAATGAGGAGAAGATAACCTTTTGAACTCTAAAGGAATATATTGCTATAAGGTCATGCCTTTTAGGTTGAAGAATATGGGTGCCTCTTATCAAAGAATGATGCAAAAGATTTTTAATGACATGCTTCATCAATACATTGAATGTTATGTTGATGATCTTGTGGTGAAGTTAAAGGAAAAAGAAAGTCATTTGCTAGATCTTCGTCTAGTGTTCAAGCGATTCTAACAAAAGATGAACCCATTAAAATGCATGTTTGGTGTATCCTCTAGCAAATTTATAGTTTAATATCAAGAAATTGAGATTGATCAATCTAAGATCAATACCATCATAAAGATGTTGGAGCCATAAAATATCAATGAATTGAAAAATCTCCTAGGAAAGTTGGCTTATATACATAGATTCATTTCTGACTTAGATGGTTGGTGTCAACCATTCACTCATTCGATAAAGAAGGATACACCATTTTTTTAGGATGAAGCTTATACTAATGCTTTCAATAAGATTAAAAAGCATTTGTTTGATCTACCTGTCCTATAAGAACTAGTACCAGAACAACCATTTATCCTCTATATTGTAGCTCAAATGTGTTCATTAAAAGTGTTGCTGGCATAATAAAATGATAAAGGCAATAAGAGTGCTCCCTACTACCTTAGTAGAAAGTTAAATGAGGTCGAACTAAATTATTTTCTAATAGAAAAGACATGTCTAACATTAATATTTGCAATAAAGAAGTTAAACATTACTTCCAAGCACATTCAATATGACTAATCTCTTGAGCTGAACCTCTTAACTACATAATATAAAGACTAGTACTATCGGAAAGATTGGCAAAATAAGTGTTATTGCTTGAAGAATTTGATTTTCTTGGAGTAAGCACTAATTGATTTTCTTGTTGATCATCCTATTCTTGATGAATGAAAGTTTTCTAAAAACCTGCCTGATAAGGGTTTCTTGTTCATTGGAATGTTATGGCCTCGAAAAATATTATTTGTTAGTGTAGCGCGACAAAATAGAGTCAATGTTGGGGTAATCTTTATCACATATAAAGGAGAGGTCTTGACATATTTCTTCTCATTTACTAAATGTTGTTCTAATAACATGGCTGAATATCAAACCTTGATTCTTAGGCTGAAGATGACTGTGAATATAAAGATGCCTCACCTTAAAGTATTTGGATATTCTCAATTAGTTATCAAATAACTCCTCTAACTTTATAAAGTAAAAAAGCCAGAACTTGTCCTATATCACAAGTATGTATTAAAACTAATGACATCATTTGATTGCATCACTTTAAGGCATGTAACTCGAAAAGAGAATAAGCAAGCCGATGCCTTAGAAAATCTAGTGTCAATATTAGCATCATGTAGTGAGAAAGTAAAAGTCCCTATATCTTAAAGATGGGTGCTTCCATCGATAACTAGTGATTGAGAAGCGAAAGAACAAGTGGGCGTGGTTTCTATTTATGAGATTGAGAAAGAAGACTAACGTCAACCACTTATCGAATATTTAAAATATAGCAAGCTACTTAAAGACCTACGCCATAAGATATATATGAGGTGTAAAGCTTCTTGCTTAATATACTTCCAAGACACTCTTTATCAATGCTATTTTGATGGAGTCTTTTGTGTTGTCTTGGAGAAGAAGAAGCTATAAAAGATCTAAAAGAAACATACTCGGAGATCTATCAATTTTAATAAAAAGAATAGGATACTACTAGCCTACAATGGTGAAAAACTATATAAACTATGCTAGAAAATGTCAAACTTATCAATTTTATGCTAATTTGATCCACCAGCCACCTAAGCCTTTATATTTGAAAATTTCTTCTTAGCCCTTTAATGCTCGGGACTTGATGTGATAAGGTCATTATCAAAAAGTTTAGAGGGGCATCTTTACATTTTAGTCACAACTGATTACTTCTCGAAGTGGGCTGAAGCTGCAACATTAAATGAGTTCAAGAAAGAGAAAATTGTAAGCTTTATTCAGACAAGATATGAACCAAGTTAAGTCTGAATTTTGCTTTAAAATGCCTACTGACCAGTTTTGCAAGATTAGATTTATCTCTTAAATTGTATATTGGATCAAGCTAAAATTTTATAGAGAAATACTAGACACATGAAAATATATTGTGGTAAAATCTTAGGTCAATTTGATTTTGGAAACATATTATTTAAACTGTTTGAAATTTTTGTTACTGTTTTGACAGATTCATCGACAAAAAATGTTGTTTTTTGGCTATTTTCAACTTAACCAGTCCAAACCCGTAATGAGTTAATTTTGGACAAAAAAAGAGAGATTAAATAAGGCTTATTTAGGCTTTAAACTTGTGAATGAGCTTAGGCTACAATGGTTTCTAATATGGCTTGGATTCATTGAAGAATTGGAGTCTATACATTGTAAGGATTACAAGTCCCAGATGGACTTGATGTGGTGCCATCTAAGGGTATTTTTCTCTTAGGTTTCTTTTTCATATTTTGTTGGTATTCTAAACACTTCAAGGAGAATAAGAGGAGACAATATAAGGAAGGAAATCCTAAGAAATAAAAACAAAGTTTTCTACTTGAATTCCTATCCTAAACGTTTTGGCCAAAACACCACTCACGAGAGTTTAAGATTTTTGCTAAATGAAGGAATTACTACACTAAAAGTTTCATAGTTGAAGAATTTGTTTTTATTATCCTATTTTATTGATTTTATATTGAACAATTATTTTTAATTTATGTTTGATTTGACCAATTAGACATTGTTTAGGAGTTTATTTCATTGTTAGACTTATGTTAGTTGATTCTTGGTTTAAACCCATTAGCTTGCAACCCAAAAGGGATCCATTATGGTTATTTAGAGGAGATTATATAATGTTTCTGGAACTGTAAATTCCAATAGCTAGGTCATAGTAAACGTGAGTTTCTTCCTTTTGATTGTTTGTGGTAAAACATCTTTTCTTTGAAAAGACAGATTATACATCTAATTTATTGAAGATTAACTAACTTCGTGCTGTCATTTGCATACTTCAGGATCTTAGGTATAAGGTTATTTCTGGGTTCAATTTTATTTCAATACCTTTGGTTTTTAAGTATATAGTTACCTTTGGGTCAAAGTTTTTATCAAACTTGGTTTTTGGCTTTTCGGGTTGTATTTCAACTTTATTGGGGGGTTACTTGACTACGTGATCAAGAGGTCCATATCAAGAGTTCTACAATACAATCATGAACAAGTTATGTGCACAACTTGGTTTCAAACAATATAACTCTTTTATGTATAATGCTACAACTAATGGCTTAGCAGAAGCTTTTAACAAAAACTTATGCAATATTCTCAAGAAGGTGATGAATCGCTCGAAGAAGGATTGACATGATAAAATCGAAGAAGCACCATATGCTTATTATACTATATTATAAACGCCAACTCAAGCTACTCTATATTTCTTGGTATATGGTGTTGAAGATGTTCTTCCACTAGAATGTCAAATTCTATCTCTAAGGATTACAATCCAAGGACTTTTCAATGAAGACACTATCTGTTTATGCCTCAACAAACTTGAAGCCTTAGATGAAAAATATCTTGAAGCACAAAAATGCTTAAACTTTGTAGGGCTTTCAACACGAAGGTGCAACCACACACATTCCAAGTAAGAGATCTTGTCATGATAGTATGATGTCTGATAATCATGTTAAAACATATGGGCAATAAGTTCCTCTTTAAATAGGATGGACTTTATGTGGTTTAAGAAGTTTACACCAATAGAGCTTACAAAACTGTAAAAGATAATGGATTGAGGATTAGGCCCATCAATGATAAATTTTTAAAGGAATACTATACTTGAGATTTGATGTAGCTCCTGGCCTACACAAGCTAAAACTGTGAATGACATGAAAAAAAATCAAACTATGTTATGAATTGATCTTTTATCCACTAACGTACACAGGTAACAAGACTCAAGCAAGGACAAAATATAGGCTTTATTGATAAAGTAGAATTCTACAACATTAATTGTGTATTCTCAATATAAAGTCATAAGTTAGTGTTACCAAAACTTAAAAGCATTTCAAAAGAAAAGAAATAATAGAAAAATAAATAAATAAAGGGGTTCCAAACATGAGAAACTAATGACATACCATGATTTCCAGTTATGTTCTTTCAATTCTCTTTGTTTAGTCTTTAAAAGTCTTTTTAATTTTTGAAGAATGACTACACTAGCTTCACTTATTATAGGGAAAGTAGATATTGTGGTAATCTCTACTTGAATACAAGAGGTTATGAATTTTCTCTTTAAAAAATCTTCCTTATACACCTTAAAGGATGACTCTAACTCAATCTTCTTACATTGTAGCTCCTTGAGTTGTTCCTCATTTTTTTTTATCTTAGTATGGGTGGTGGAAAAAGATCTAGAGGTCTTTTCTATAAGAGTTTCAGAGTTTTTCAATTGCCCTTAAAGCTTTTTGATTTCTAAGCCTCGTTACTATGATGTCATCACAGAAGATAGTGAAGACTTTAAATCATTAATCTATTTAGCATCTTCAATCACTTTAGTCACCATTCTTTTGATAGAGGAGTAATCAACCTTTATATCTTTGATGAACCGAAATATGCTCTCTACTTTATTAGCTATGTTAAGAAAGTAATGGATTAGTGTATGGATGATCTTATTTTTTATGCTCTCCCACCACTTAACACAAATTCAAATATTATCTTGGCCATTATATCATCAACATAATACCTAGTTATTCCTGAAGGCTTAAATGCAGTAATAGCTCTAGGGGTATGTAAGTTAGTCCCTGTATTATTGAGTACTAATAGAGGTGGTGCCATAGATCAGTGATTAGATTACTCATGTGGCAAACTTTAAAAAGGTTGAAAATTTCTGATCCCAATAGAAGTTACACTCGTCTTTGGCCTAATATATATATATATGTCAAATTCATTCCCTAGGTCCTGTTGACCAAGTTAAAACAAAGAACAATAAAAAAAGAAGGTTAACATATGATAAGTAACATAAATTGAAGAACAAAAAAAATATCTAATCAATTCATCAATATTATTTGACATGATTGATGCATTAGGGACACCATAAAAAAACCCAGTTCGCAAGAATTGAACACCTTCTTGGTATGTTTTAAACATTTATAATGATAATCACTATCTTCATGTTCACTATTCTCGACAATTAAAATTGCTTCAACATTGTTTTCCTCCTTTTCCTACACACATATCATTGTGAGCATTTTCTAAAAAAAAAAAATTGATGGAAGGTGCGGAAAAAAATAATGTTCATTTACCAATTGTGAAGAAAAGGATTGTGCACTCATTTTCTTTGCCCCCAAAGTAGCTATAATGTTTTTTTTTCTTGAGAGAATCTTTTGAAACACTCATTCCCTTCATATTAGAAATCACAAGTGTTGTCTTCTTTATATGGGAATATGTTTGGGCACCATTATCTTTGCCAAAATCAACATCAACTACTTGTTTGTCTTTTATATGGGTAGGAGAAATTATTTTTTTCTTCGTCAAGATAAATCCATTCTTCTCTTTTTCCCTTTTTAGATACTGTAACAACATTTGTAAGACCTTTAGGAATGTGTTTCATGTATTGAGGACAAACTTTGAACCACTTTAGAGCCCACAAATCCATGTAGTATTTAGTCACCAAAAGAAGTCTCGCACTTAGAGAAAAAGGGAAGCTTGCAAGATAGTAACTCTAGCCATAAAAAATAGTACATGAGATATAATTCTTTTGGGATTCCTGAAAAGAGCATTGGCCTGAGATTCATTAAAATGTTTTCTTAACTCTTTATCAGCATATTTGTTCATCCCAATTAAGTTGACATGGCCAGTGGTTGTTTGATGGGTGCTATTTTTTTTTATAAGCCAACAACTAAAAAATGAATAGGAAAAGGGATGTATTGTGTAGTCTCACCTAATATGGATTGGATCTCCTTTAGACCCTTGAAAATACTTGTCAAAACTGGTATCGTAGGAGAGAATTGCCTTCTATTCGCCATCATAGATATTACTTGAAAAGTACTAGGATGAATAGAACCAACATCTTTGCTAAAAAATACAAATTTGCATAGCCAATATGAAAGAAAAGATGCCAAAAAAATTCATCTTAAATATGACAAGGGACATTAAACTCTTTGAGAAGATGCATGAATTTGCTATAGCGAACACAAGACTTGTCAAATGAGCCTGATGGATAAGTAATATTATTGGATTTACTAGACTAACCATTTTGATTTATAGAGAAAAGCACCTTGTATCTTAGGTCATCTCGGAACCAGAAATCTACCCAATCTTGAAGAGCAATCACATAATCACCATTAACAGTCTCACATTCCTTACAAAAGACAAATAATAGATACTCGCGGCTTTTTGGAAGAAAATAACCTCTTTTTTTAATTAGCTTTAATAAGTTCATTAGCAAAAGGGATGACTTTATCATGAAAGGTGCTAAAAAATAGGATGACTACTAGATTATTTTAATTGCCAAAGCGACACAAACTCCTCTCCACTCGAGGTAGATATCGTGTTAGCAGAAAGATTCCAATGGTTATAGAAAGAACGGATAACATTCATCTGCCATTCATATATAAAAAAGGATGCAAAAATGGTGTCTCGAATATATGCCCTCTTGAGGATCAGCTCATAGTGTTTCAAAACATGTTATATCCATTCCTAGTACATGGGAGTATACTCAAGTGCACCCGAGATTGGGAAGTAATCCTTACAAGGAGCATCACCAACATGTTTATGCTAGTCTAGTGGTGATAGATCAACCAGAAAGGATGTCGAAGGACTGAAGTTGTAAAACTTCCTGATGTGAACTACAATGACTATAAAGCTCACAAGAAGTCTCCAATGACAAAAAAGATAAACGCTTAATGCTTTCAAATGACCACTTCTTAGCGAATAAAACATCAGCGGGTTCATGTACATGAAGACTTGTTTGACGATACTTGTCTTCAATTACTAAGAATTTTTTAGAAGAAGAAAATGAATTCCTAAAAGTCACCATCTAAAAAAAGAGAGTGAATATTAAGGGCATATTTGAAATAATGGATATAGAATAAGATAACGTTTCCAATGATGTTTACAAATTTTTTTTTTTTTTCTAGAACATACATTGATCAAGAGCCAAAGAAGAGTGGTGCTCTAGCATTTGAAAAGAGGTTATGAAACATCCAAATCTGATGGTTCATCACAAGTAGTAGCCGATGATTGTCAATCACCACAACCGTTGATAGACAACCTTCAAGCTCCATAACTGTTAAGAAACAGTTCAAGTTTCACAACCATTGATAAATGACTTTTTTTAGCTCCTTAATTGTTGAGAAACAGCTCTTCGAGCTTCATAACTATTGATTAATAGTTCATCAAAGGCCGTAATCTTTGAGAAACGGTTCACGCATCCAATCCGATGAGAAAGCAGCAGTTGTTGAGAAACAGTTATCTCTAAACACTATGGAAAATCCCAATCAGCAAGACAACTTATTTGGAACCTCAGATAAAAAAGAAAAGAGGTGAGGTACAGAATATCCATGCCAAAAAGACCTTGATCGTTCAATAACATCCATGCAAAATAAAGTCCCACAGTAGGTCTTAAAAAAAGGTCATTATCCAAGCACAACAATGAATGCAAAGTTTGAAATTAAGCTTTAGCTGCTGTCAATCAAAGTGGACGTGCATTCGTGACTCACGCGGAGGTTGGCAGTTTGCGTAATGCTTATGTAGCTTGAGAAGTATCAATTAATACCGTCGTGGCCTTGTATTCCCCAATATAACATTAAATCCAAAACTAGTTTGACGGGTTATTGAATTTTTTTATTTTTTTTACAAGGATTTCCTATTTCTACGTGTTAAGGAAGGAATTATATTTTACTAGCACCAAATCCCCCCCCCCCCCCCCCATCTCTCTCGCGGCAATTCTTTCAGGAAAGAATGAAATTAACAAAGGATGGAGGAACGCCAACCAAAACAAGAGAGAAAAAAATTAATATATTTTAGTCAGAATCATAAACGAATTGAGTTACTGTATTCAGTATGATGAGAACTGCAAAACAAGATATCATAGTAACCACTTCAGTGAAATAAAAATAAATCAAAATTGATCTTTAAATTTGAACAATTATATTTTATTTTCATGATAAAATATATCTATATTAATTTATTATGAAAATTTAATATAATCCAAATCAAATTTATAAAGTTTTCTCAACTATATTTTTGAGATATACCCACTTATTATTAAGTGTAAATAAACTTGTCTCAAAAGGATATTTATAGAAATAAAATTTTTGTAGCAATCAAATTACGTTATGTGTCATTTTTATTTTATTTTTATATAAAGAGATGAAATAAAATTAAAATAAATGACATGAATAATTTTTATATTTTTTGAGCTAATAAAAGGTTGACATGTGAGATAAGATATTTAAGATATCTTGTCATAAATATAAATCCTAACAAATGAAAATAAATCAATAAAATAATATCATATGACATTGAAAAAGAACCCTAGAGCCCCTATAAATCTCTATAAATTGAGGGCCTCATCCTAGATATAAAAGGAGAGAAGAATTCTTAGGGCTATAAAAAATCTTCTTTAAAACAAGTTTTTCAAGAAAAAAAGTTATCTCAAAAGCTTTTAAATCGTCTTTATCTATGCTTGAAGTTTATAAGAAACAAAATCATGTTTGATCAAGTCTAAATTTTCCATAAGAGTAGTTTATCAATACCTTAAAGACAAATCAAAGATACTTTTCAAAACATAAAATCATCAAATCTTGCTCTCTAATACACCACTAAATTTGTGTTATAACAAAAAATAAATCTTGGCTTGATTTCACAAGTAAATCAAGTTATCACATATTAAATCCAAAGGAAAAAAAAAGATGATTGTTTATTTATTTTGTAAGAATATTTTAAATATAAATTGTATCCAATTATATATTTTAATAAAATAAAATATTTATACACGTGTATTTGTTTAATTTCAAGTACTCAAAATTGTGTGTACAATAGGTTGATTTTTATTTTTTTGAGTTTTTTTTAAAATTAATTTATTTTATTTTTATCAAGTTTAAAGATCACTTACACAATTATCACATGAATTTTTTTATAAACATAAATGATTTTTATTATCATTGTTATTACCTTAGTTTTCTTTTAATTTGGATGCATAAAGTATTTTTGGCATTTAGAAAGATTATTTGCTTTTATGATGATTGCATTGTTGAAAGTTTACTGCTAATTAAACATGGAAATCAGCAAAATTCTGAACAGCAGAAGGCCCAGGAAGACACAAAGAGGATGGTTTCTGAAATTCTACTTTTGCATTATTACTCGATACTTTTTAAAGCTGAAGTTCATGGAAAGTGCAGCAAGGAGACTTCTCCAGCTTATCATACAACCATGCTCATAAATTCTTCAGAACCTTGTGCACCCACTAAGCATATTGGCAGGTCCCATAACCTGACAAATACCAACAACACATGATTACACCAAGTGGGAATATATAAATTCCCAGTACAATCTATCATCTTAGAAAACACAATATATCTTTACATTAATTATCAAACGTATAGGAATTCTTCATACAAATCAAATAAAAAAGATCTTACTTGGATCAGTTTTAGTAATGAGACCAGACTTCTGGTAGTCACAATTCCAAAGGTTTCTGCCATGGAAACTGTAGTAAAGATTCATAGCAACTGATGCACGATTTATGAAGGTATTGGGGTTGAAGCAGGGTCCATTTGGTTGTATGGTCGTGCAATCAGCATGACCACAAGCAAATTCAAGATTTGCAGACAGTTCAGCATCAGTTGATGATGGCTTTGCAACACACCAGGTTTTATCCTGCATCAACACAAGAAATTAATTTTTGACTATTAAAGGTCCAGTCTAGACTTCTGGATGAAAGGTAATAGAGATTTCAGTGTTCATTATACCTGTGCGTTAGCCGTTTTGATCATCCCTCCTGCACACATTTAAACAAGAAAATCATAAACTAACATTCTGATACATAAGCATTTAAAAAATGGAAGAAAAATTATTGGAATTCTATAATTGCAGTCCAAGAAGTGATATTTCGAACATATGGTAGTAGTGATACTGAACCAAAAGATACAAGGCAGATATAAAAGCAAGAAATTTACAGGTGTGAAGCTTGAAAATTAAATGGGAATATAAGAGACAAGATACATATACCAGCATTGCAGAGCAAAAGCATCAGCACGAAGGGGAGAATGGGAAGAGAGAATGTTGTTCCAGCCATGGCTTTGTTTACGCAGGAAAATTGAAGAAAACAGAAGACAGTGAAAATAGTTTCCAGTCTTTATGTGAATGATGAAATGGGGGCGGCGTTCAAATATATAGGACATAGACGGGTATTGCCAGAACGAAAAAAATTACTTCCTGGACAGAATAGACAATGCCATATAGCTAGAGGGTCGCTGGGTTTCTAAATAGCAAACACGCTTTCTAAGAACTTATTAGATATAGATAGATTTAGTGTTATTTAGAAATTTATTATTTAAAGATCTGATTTTTTTATTATAAATAATTTTTTAAAAGTTGGATTGTTGTAAATCACAAGCCGTTAAATTATTCAGCTTCTAATAATAACCCACACGAACTATCAGTGAGAAATCTTTTAAATTCCTATTTAAAAGAGAGAGATTGATATGCCTAGAGTGTTAGCTCTTTATTCTGTGACTTATATAATTTTTTTGTCTAACGGATAATCACCAAAAAATAAGAAGTATAACTTACTATTTATATAAAAATTTGAAAAACCCTATAAATTAACAAAATTTTGACCCTGTTTGTTTTTGCGTTTCAAAAATACTTTTGAAAAATTTTGAATTTTTTTATTTTTTTCTTTGCTTCAAATTTATTTTTTTTAGTATTTTTAAATCATTTTGATATGCTGATGTCAAAAATAATTTTTTAATTTTTTTAAAATAAAAAAAATTATTTTAATTCATATTTAAGAAAGAGAGATTGTTATGCATAGAGTGATAACTCTCTATATGACTTATTTAGGTTTTTTGTCTAACGGATAATCACCAAAAAATATGAAGCATAATTTACAATTTATAGAAAAATTTAAAAAATCTTATAAATTGACAAAATTTTGATTCAACCCTTTTAGTATATTCATCTATTGATTCAAGACAATTTTAGAAATTAACTCAATCAAGTCCTTATATTAATTATATTCTAGTCTTTAATTTTTAAAATATATTTTAATCAAGTTATACTTAATTAAGTTATCACAGTTTAATTTCTGACTAATAGTTCTTAATATGTGTAACCTATTAGGTTCCTAAGATGTTGACCCAAATATAAATTATAATTATAATTAAATAGAATTAATAAATTAAACAATTTAATTTATTATCAATTAAACAATTGATTAATTTATATTTGAAGATCAGGTGCATCATTTAGTAACGTATCATGATCTTTTAAATATTAGAAAAGTCATTAGTGGTTTGACTTAACCTTTCAGTGGCCAGTTTCTCAGTATAATTAATATCATTTCATCAATAATGTTCCTATTTGACATTAAAGCATGAAGTATATTTGCTATGTTAAATCATGTTTGTTCTCTATATAATAGTCATTGATCCTTTGAATAAGATTTGAAACTTGGCTAAAAATTTCTCAGTCAATACTACTTGAGAACAAATAAAACATTTTCTGTAATTCATATAGGGTGATGAATCCTCTCTTGATCACTTAAGTATCTTCATATAGTTCATGATATACCCAATGCTTGCCCCTTTATTATCTCGATTAAGATAATATGTAATAAGATCAAAGTATAATATTCTCTATATAAGATAATTTAGTGATCTTAAGTTTAAGAATCACTTAAACAACCATCACGTGAGCCTTTCTATAGACATAAGTGATTTCTCTATATAGAATTTTGATGCGGGCCAGTTTAGTGTACATGTCTTATGATAAAACACCTACATATTCGTTCCCGGTAACTATTTTACCTTAACTTATAAGAACAACTGCTTCCTTTCATAAAAAAAAGCACATGATATGTATTAGTCTTTACCGCTCTAATAAATGTTCAGTATTTAAGAGAGCATCAACCAAGAACATTTTAAGAACAATGCTTTGATGTAATAAAAATCTCATAATTATAACAACTTTATAATTTTCTTTGCAAAACATTTTGTCATATGAATATTATTTTTACTCTAGATTCATAAATCAAATATTAGATTCATTAATCTAATATTAAATGAATATTAAAAATAAATTAAGCTTTTGTTAATAATAAATATATATTTAAATAAATATTATAATACTACATTTATCCAATTGATTGGTTATAGGGCATATTAAACTAAGAAGGGTAACATTACCTCTAACAATGTACAAGAAAAAGAAAAAGAAATTGTGGAATTTGTTTATCCACATAGTTTCATGTACAAGACTTAAAAAATATATACCTTGGGAAATTTGATGTGAAATTATTCATGCGAGCACTTTTGCTGGCTGTAAAAACCTTTGGAGGTTGTGAATTGACTTGGCTTGTCATTAGGTGGTTTGGACTGAACATGGCATCAAGTCTCCCATTACAAAAAAGAAACCTTTCCATAATTATACAGACTCTGGTTTGTTTTAACAATTATGAAAGTGCCAGTCTTGAAGTTCCACAGTAGTTTTTTGCACATTGGGCATCTCTTTGAATGTTTAGCAAAGATGGGTTTTGTTCATGTATAGAAAAAGGAATTCATTAAATGGTATTTTGCCTGATTGAGTTAATCTCACCTTTAATACACTGATCCCACACACTAACATTTCATGGCCGAAAGTTAATTACGTGTTGCTCATAGGCAGTGCATGGTGCCTATGGAAGAGTAAATTGGACATTGAATAGATTCTGATATTGAATTATTTTCTGTTTTAGTGAATGATATAACAGTAAATTTGAGAATTGACAGTATTGAATGACATAACAGTAAATTTGAGAATTGCCAAGGAAAGGAGTTATTGTCGAGCTTCTTTTTTACTCTCCGGTGAGAGGCTCAGTGGACTTTCGGCTAGACAGTTGAGATACTCCATTACAAAGTCTAACCATCTCACCGCTCCCAATTTTACAATCTGAACCTTATACCTCTTACAGGAAATTTCGTGTCCTAATCATGCCAGTCCCTTCTAGTGAAAGAAAGTGTTTTAACACAATTAAGAATACATTAATGTTGACACTGAAGTTTCCTGGTTGAAATATGAAAGATAATAGCATGAGATTTGTTGGCTTGTAAATTTCCCTTTGGGGGATCCAACATCATTTGATCTGCTGGCTCCTGCGTACACCTAACGCCGAACAACCTCTCAGGTTTTTTGGGTAATTATCACAAGCTGTATTTTTGTTCAAAATTAGATTAGTGTGCACACAAGTTTAGCTTATAAGCTGCAAAATATATATATATATATATATATATATATATATATATATATATATATATATATATATATATATATAACTTGCAATCAAAACTAAATATCATATAAAGGTTTCAAGTTGGATTTCAAGCATGAATTATTTTGGATTTTAGGATGGGTTCTCTATGGATTAGGCAGGCACTTGGGTGTTTCATTGATATTACCAGACTGATACACACTGATTGTATTCATTTAATGGAGTGGATTCTCTCTAAGATCAAGTTGTGAACCTAATCTTCTCTTTATTTATGTTGGGTGTCTCCAATTGATCAAATTAGTTATCTTCTGAGAGATTGAAACACAATCCTATCATGCATTATAATCATATCTATAGAATTTATACTTAAATAAACCTAGTATTTGATTCTTACTTGTTGAAGCACTTAAAATACAACCAAGCTGAAAAGTTATTGTTGTCAAAGATCAATCAATTATTTATCTTTAAAGCTTGATTGATCTTCTCTTGGTACCTAAAAAATAAAAGATTTCAATATGCTTTTAATAATTCCAACATCACCTCCTTATTTAGGTGAACTTTTAAACAAGGTTTAATAAACTTAAGGAAATATAGTTGAATTATCTCTCTATAAGGATCATATTTAAGCTCCATAGTATGAGGAAATAGAATAAAAAACAGTTATCTTAAAACTAAGTAATTTATGTTGAAACTAGAGGTAAGGAATATTGGAAAACAAATATACACAACGATTATGATAAATTTAATTTTTTTTCTAGAAGTTCTAAGGTTATGTTAGACATATCTAGAGTTGTTTAAAGTTTACACGAAGATTACCTAAAGATCACATGTTCTTTTCAGCTTTGAAGATTTGTTTCAAGACTGAGTTATGGCAAACCGCAAGTCATTAAGTGTCGGACCTCTAACGATTATCCATATGAATCACCAGTGAGAAATCTCCTAAACCCTTTTAAAAGAAAGGGATTGTTATGCCTTTGAGTCCTAACTGTTTTTTTTTTTTTCAAGTGTTATGTATTATGTACTACTATATTGTCAAGCAAATAAGAGGTATAACATTATATTTATAGGAAAACTTGAAAACCCTGTAAATAGCAGAATATCAATTTGCCCTCTGAATTATATCATGTATATTATTTTACGATAATTTTAGAAATTTATTCAATAATGTCCTTACTTGATTTTTCTAGGTCTATAATTGTAATTCCATGTATAAATTACATTATAGTCTTCAATTTCTAAAATTTATTTACAATCAAGTCATACTTGATTAATCATCCTAATTTAATTTTTGAGCAATGATTTTTATGTGTGTAACCCATTAAATTCCCTAATAAGTTGGCCTAAATATAAATCATAACTCTAAATAAAATAGGATTAAATAAATTAATTTTTTATCAATTCAACAATTGATTGATTTATATTTGAAGATCAAATATAACGTCTAGCAACCTATCATGATCCTCCAAATATTAAGAAAGTCATAAGTGATTTAACTTAACATTTTAATGACTAGTTTTTTAGTGTAATCATTATCTTTTCATCAATAATGTTCCAACATATATATTATTGTATGAAGCGCGTCTATTTTATCAAATTATGTTTGTTTTCAATATCATAGTCATTGATTATTTAAATGAGATTTCAAATTCTTTTTAGATTTCATTCCACCTTACGTAAGAATTTATAATCAATAGTATTTAAGATCATAATGAACATTTTTCCTAATTCACATAGGATAAGTATTAATAATCAATACTATTTAAAATCATAAGGAACATTTTTCTTAATTCATATAGGATGATGAAACCTCTATTGATCACTCAAATACCTTCATATAGTTCATGATATACCCAACATCTGCTCATTTGTTACCTTTGATTAGGATAACAAGTAGCAAGATCAAAATATAAAATTTCCTATGTAAGATAACTGAGTAATTTCAAGTCTAAGAATCAATTACACAACTGTCATGTGAGCCTTTTGATAGACATATGTGATCTCTCCATATGGAATTATCATGTGAGTCAGATTAGAGTACATGTCATCTGACAAACACCTACAAAAAACAACTCTAATGAATGTCCACTCTTAAAAGAGCATTGACTAAGAATATTTAGGAACAATGCTTTGATGTAATAAAAATCTCATAATTATAACAACTTTATAATTTTTTTTGCGGAGCACTTTTATCTCAATGACTTTATCTTCACTTTAGATTTATTAATCAAACATTTGATGAATATTAAAGAAAAATAAGCCTTTATTAAAAATTAAATATGTTTACATGAACAAGTCAATTCTACGTGTAACCAACCAATTAGCTTCAAGGCATATACACCAACAATCTTTCATTTGCACTAAAATCAATCACTCATGCATCAAATACCATATCACTCTACTTGATAATAATGTTTTTACTAAGACAATAACTTAGTAAGAGGATTTATAAGATTCTTTTCAGTGGGTACTTGCTCTATTTTTACATCTTTCATTTCTATGATTCTCTAATTAAATGGAATTGTCTAAATATATTTTTAGATAATTGATGAGACCTTGGTTTCTTTACTTGTGCAATTGCTCCATTGTTATCATAATACCAGTTTACTAAATCAACAATTGTAGGAATTATACCTAGTTCAATGATGAATTTCTTGATCTAAATAACCTTTTTTATCCACTTAAACATAAAGATGTACTTAACTTTAGTTGTAGAATCTACTTTGATCTCTTATTTGGAACTTTTCTAACTCGACATCATTATTTAGAATAAAATATAACCAGATTAAATTTTCTATTTTCAATATCTTATTGAAAACTAATAGTTAAATAACCATGAATTACTAGTTTATCTCCATCCAAAATCAGAAAAACCCAGTTCTTTTCAAGTACTTAAGAATGTTTTTTAACTATATTTTAATGACCTTCACCTAGATTAGATCGGTATTTACTCACTATGCTCAAAATATAAGATACATCTAGTATTGCACATAACACTGTATAAATTATAAATCTTATATCCAAAATATATAGAATATTTTTATTATCTCTCTCTCAATTTGTGTTTTAAGAAACATATCCTTGAAGAGATATATCTTATAAAAAATCAGTAAGTATCATCTATTGCATTCTTTCATGCTAAAGTGTTCTAGCATTTTATCTATGTACATGAATTAAGACAGTCCAAGCAGCCTTTTAAATTTACCTCTATATCTTTATTCCTAGTATATAGGTTGTCTCTCTTATATCTTTCATAGAGAAACTCTTGGACAACTGAATATTTACTAACTAGAGTAATGAAATATCATTTTCTATTAATAATATGCCATCTATGTATAAGATTTGGAAAACAACTCCACCCCAATTAATAGTTTTATAAACACAAGGCTTATCCATATTTTTTATGAAATTAAACTGTTTGATTATCTCATCAAACTAAGTATTTCAACTCTTTGAAGTTTAATTAAGTCCACAAATGGATTTTTATAAATTGTTTACTTCATTGATAAATTTCTTAGATTCAAAACTTTTAGGTTATGTCACATATATATCTTCTTGAAGATTCTCATTCATGAATTCAATTTTGACATCCATTTGCCAAATATTATAATCATAGTATGTAGTTATAGCAAGTATAATCCTTATGGATTTTAACATAGTTATCGATAAAAAGGTTTCAATAAAGTCAACCTCTTTATCTTTTCTGTAACCATTGATAACTAGTCTAGCTGTGTATGTTTGTACATTGCTATCCATTTCAGTTTTAATCTTAAAGACACACTTATATACAATGGGTTTTATCCTTTTAGGCAGATCAACCAAGGTTCATATCTTATTGGTGTACATGGAATCTATTTCAGATTTTATGGCCTTAAGCCATTTTTTAGAATCAATATCGGATATTGGTTCGATGTAGTCAGTAGACTCATCAAACAGGAGCAATTTATCATTTTCAGTTTTCATGAAAAGTTCATATCTCATTGGTGTATCACGTGTCCTACCATATCTATGGAGTTCTTATATTTCCTAATTTTTAAGCTAAACATCCAATGTTATAGCCTTAGACTTAGGTTCTATTTAGATGTTAGTTTGGGGTTCTTAAACTTTTTGAAGTTCTATTTGCCTTTCACTACTCATTTCAAGAACAAATTCTTTTTTTAGAAATGTAGCATGTTTTGAGACAAACATTTTTGCTCAACAAGATGATATAAATAATATCTATTAGTTTTTTTTGGATATCTTATAAACTTAAATATATTTGAATTAGATCTCGGCTTTTTAAATACAATACGCTTCATATAAAAAGCACATCTCAAATCTTTAAGTATGATAAGATTAATCTCTTACCATTCCATATCTCATATAAAGTCTTAGTAATAGATTTTGATGGAAAAAGGTAAGTAGTATTTTGTAAAGCATAGCTCCAAAAAGAAGGCTGAAGGTTTGTATAGCTCATCATGGATTGCATCATATCCAATAGGGTGTGATTTCTCTTTTTAATGTTATAAATAATATGGATATTTATATTGAACCTAGACAATTCAAGATTCGATATATACAAACTATTTGAATATGTACCATATTTATAATAAATATCATTATTATATAAGAAAAAACATTTTCTCTTAATAATAAATTCAAATCCATTTAGAAATGGATATGATGTTTCTAAAAAATACTAGAATAAAATAACAATTAACATGTTCCAGTGTCAACCAACTTGACAAAGTTAATATGACAACTCTTGCTTCATTATCAACTTGTAAGTTCATTTTACCTTTATTCAATCATAAACACACATGAAGTAGAAGCTTTAATAAGCTTTTTAGCCTCTATGGTTGCAAGATAATCTTTGTAAAATCCTTCTTTAGTGTTTTCTTTGCCACAATAATAACAAATACCCTTGTCTTTCTTGATGCTCAAAGTAGGATTTCATGCTTAGATAGTAATACAAAGTCAAAGCATAACTCATTGTCCTTGACAAAGCCCAATTGGCTTAATTTTTAAAATATCCAATCATCCTCAACATATGGATGTCCATCGAGAAACCCTCTATCATCTTGCTTTCCAGTTATCCATTCTCAAATCATTAGTAAATCTACTCATTTTGCTAATCAAATATGCAATATTATACCTTGTGTAGTTCATAATATACATTAAAGCCCGCAGTTATTTGAGAATATTCCAATTGATCTATTCACTTACCTTTATATTTGAACAATTATATGCTTATGTTTATTGATTTTATCATAGTACTATTTTCACCTTTAGAAAGCTTCTCAAGAACTTTCTCAATTTAATGAGATTTACACAATACTAATCCATCAGATGTCCTAGTAATTTTTATTCCTAGCATAATATTGGTAACACCTAAATCTTTAATGTTAAATTTATTAGTTAGCATTTTCTTACTATCCTTTATCATCCACTCATTGCTGCCTAAAATTAACATATCTTCCACTTAGAGAAATACAATGACATAACATTTATCCATGTTTTTCACATAAACACATTTATCAACTTTATTAATGTTGTACTCATAATTAATTTTTTAATGTCATTGTTTAGGTGCTTGTTTCAAACCATATAATGATTTAACAAGCTTACAGACTCCCTCGAGTTAATGACAAATCCCTCGAGTTGTTCCATGTGAATCTTTTCATCAAGGTCACCATTTAATAAAGTTGTTTTTACATCTATTTGATGTATTTAAAGCTTGTTAATAACTATGATGACTATTAACATTCATAAGGATGTTATTCTTGACATCGGTAAATATGTGTCAAAATATTTCACATATTATTATTGTTTAAATCCTTTAATAATAAGTCTTGCTTTATATTTGTTAATAGTTCCATAAGTTTTCAATTTCCTTTTGAGCATCTATTTATAGCCTAATAGTTTACTTCCAGATGGTCTCATGCGTGTTGTTCATAATGGATTCAAATTAACTATTAACTACCTCCTTCTAATAAAACTTTTCATGATAGAACATTGCCTCTAAATATGTTTAAGGTTTATTTTTTAACAAATATGTTAGAAATCAAGACCAAATATTTTGATCATTTTGACCCTTTTACTCTTTTTAGTCTCAACTTCATCATCTTTGAATTGATGATGACTACTTGAGCTTATGTTAATCATTCTCTTAAATGAATGATTTTTTTATGCTTCTTTAAATGGAAACACGTCTTTAAAGAATGTGACATTCCTTAATTCTATACTGGTATTACGATGAATGTCCTCAACATTTGACTTGTCTATAAAAAATCAATACGCACTACTATTGTAAGGATATATGATAAAAATATCATTCATAGTTTTAGGTCTTATCTTGAGTTTTTGGGGATTAGGTACTTCCACCTTTGCATGACAAGCATACACTTTAATGTAATTATAGGGAGGTCTTCTACCTTTTTACAATTCAAATTTTCTATTTTTTTTATTTTTTTATGGGGTACTTTGCAAAGCATATAAATTGCAGTTAGAATTACCTTCCCTTACAAGTTCTAAAGTGCTTCTAAGCATATCAACATGACATTTAATATTTCTTTTAAAATTTGATTTTTATGTTCCACAATGTCATTTTATTAAGGTAAATAATGAACAGTATTTTGGTGGATAATACCATTTTATGAATAAAATTCACCAAAAATGTTATGTATTCTCTACCTCTATCACTTTAGTACCTTATAAATTTAATTTTTCAACTTCATTCTTATAATGTTTAAACATTTCAAGATTCTCATATTTGCTTTTAAGCAAATAGGTATAACAATACCTTGTGCAATCATTTATAAAAGTAATGTGATACTTTTGTCCATCTCTAGTTTGCATAAATATTTGATTCAATTAAACTTAGACATTCACCACTTCATTCAATTGTCAAAAAAGAAGTTCGGTGAGAGAGAAAAAAAATTTAAAAATTATTGTTGCATTTCATCTTAAACATAAATAGATCCTGACCTAATATTTTGTAGCAACGTTTTAGCTTTATCTTTTAGGAAAAAGAAAAAAAAAACTTTAGTCTAATGGTGTTCATACTAAATTTAAGTCATTTTAAATGTTACAAACCTTTTAAAATTCCCTCAAATACAAGTACAAATTTGTTAAATCTAAGTCATGGAAGTTTGGTAAAAGTTGAATGATACATGACTTAAAATTGAGGTGGGATGCATTAGGAGGGAAAACTATACATGATGGTGCACCTATTCTTGTTGAATTCATATGGTTTCTAAGTGTTCTAAGATGGTTATTATCGTTGTGAATTGATTAGTTTTTTTTTTTACGATGTTTTCTAAAGAAGATGAAGACTTACTAAAAATATATAACCTAATGTGCACAACCAAACATCCATGCAAGTGCAGAAAAAAAATAAAAAAATAAAAGGGAAAAGAAAAACAAGAATAAAATTTATAGTTTGTAGACTAACTTACCTTTCTAGGAATCACACCAAAAACTTGACACAATCAAATAATTAATATTTTTTTTCCAAGTGCAGGAGTGTCAAAGTAATAAATAATTCAGAAAGACCGAGGTTGATTCACAGAGAGGTTAAGAATACAAAACCATTAATAATAAAAGAAACATAGTTAAAGAGATCTAAAAGATGTGATATAATATAAAGATTAACAGAGATAAAACAATTGTCAAAGTTATAGGATCCACTAATGATATTTGAAATTAGTATAGTCCAAACTCTTTTTATTGCTCAACTAGAAGCCACACACAAAGGAGGTTCCAATCAGATGATTTATTATTAATGATTCATTTTATGTTATTAACATAATCATATTAATTATCTTTAATTACCTTATTTGAATAACTCCAACATTTATAAATGTTGTCAAGTATTAATGGTGCTAACTTATGAAAACAACAAATCAACATCTTTTCATAACACAAGTATCGGATCCCTATGCGGTAGGCTATGAAATAATCTAGTATTTGTTATGTCAACCATTGTACACCACAAATTGAGACTCACCACTTAACAAAAAGGGTATTGAGATTGATTAAGATAACAATTATAACATATGCTAATAGAAAACTTTCTTGAATTTAAACATTGAAGTCCATGTTGAGTTTTTATTATACTTATTCTTACATCATTAGTGTAATCTTTTCACCTTGGCAAAAATAAACTTAACTAAACATAATTAAAAATAAAAACATAAATAAATAAGATAAGAACATAGCTATGATATAAATTAACTAAGTATAACAAAGAAAATAATAAGTATAAACAAGAGATTAATGATAATATAACATGAAATAAAACTTAAATATTAAAAAAATACAAAGAAAAAAAGAAGCGTGGATCTTGATCTGATGAATGTGTTAATGCTAGTATGTTGAATTATACTTCAAGAAGATCGTTAAACTTTATGGCATTCATAAAACAATCACTTCATATCAAGATTTCAATCTCATAAGTCATTTTTAACATACATTTTAGAGGAAATTTGGAACTCATCTTCAATCTGATACCACTTCCATCCTCAACCTATCAAACATAATTTATCAATAGAAGTTTAGTAATTCTTTTAGAGAAATTAGTTCAACATGTCTTTATATTTCCAATCTAGTCTCCAATATGTTCCAACAAGTTTAATTTCTTCTCATCTATCTTTCTAGTACATATGTCCATACAAACTAATGAAAATATTATCAAGTGAGAAATTCAAACACCTACCTAATTTATTAAAAAACAAATTAAAATATGATGTCAAAATTCATTCCTTTTCATGGTTATTTTTTTAATTTGCACAGAAATATCTACTAATTGTTACAACTTCTATAATATGCTAGTAATACACAAAGTTAATAACATTAAATGGTATACTTGCATCAATCATCCATTTTGTTGTAACAGGATCACATTGTTCAACTGCTGCTCTATTCTACCAGCAACTTTGGAGAGACTTTTGATCATCATGAATTGTTCTTGACATGAAACATTTCTTTACTATTGTAACTTCTTTCTATTTTTCAGAACTTGTAGTCAATTGTTTTCTTTTTCTAACATTGTTTGGTGTTAGCATCTTCTTTTACTATTAGCATCAGTATTAGCAATATCATCCTTATTATGAGTATCATTATCTTCTAATTGTGTAACCATCCTTTCTTCATTCTCTATCTATCGTGCATTATATGGATTAAAATCTGCTTTCATTTCTCTAGGGTTTTTTTTCATCTCAAAATTCCCTTAAAGTTTAAAAGGCATTCAATGACAAACATCTAGAGGACATTTGTGGCAATGTTCCACTTCTCTTTTAGTTTTATCTAGATGTTTCTTGAATCAATTAATTACATCACTCGCAAAAACTTTACCGCAATAAGTATACTAATTTTTTTTTTACATCCCACACTTAGTTCAAGAGCTTCTCTACAATAACACAATGTCATATCTATTTTTCCTCTTATACCCTTTAATGTAGAAATTAATGGTTGAGATGATTGGGTCATTAAAGGATCACTATTTGGAGTACTGCCATGCTAAGAAGACATTTTATATAATTACAATAGGATCAATGAGAATAAATTAATTTAGAATTTACAACTCATTTTATAAGTCATAATTTCCCAACTTTACAATCCATAAAATTCAATTTTAGAAATATCAAACATCATATTAGCATTATCCTTCATATTCTTCTTGTTTATACAGTTTATTTCCACAATTAAACCACATTCTATAATGAGAGCATCCAATTTTGAAACACACATGTATCACGTATCAACACTTTCAGCTCTAAGTTTATTTATACAAGCAATATGCTAAAGTGACCAAACACACAATCTCATATTTATTCACATAAAAATAACTTAAACACTTAAATCCAAACGAAATTACTTAAAACATTGAAGCCAGTTAGAACATATCATATTGTTTTTTATTTCACATTTTTACAGACTAATCATGGATTCCGAACAATTATGCACTAAAAGAATTTACTTAGAAGAAATGTCTTTGAGAATACGTCTTCCATACTGAAAAAGGAAGACATCATTCACATCACATTATAATTCATCAAGTTGTCTCGAAGGACAAGTACCAATTCAAGAATTGACATGTAAAAAAGTGAATCTCTATTTCATCCTTTTCTTTTTTTTTTCTTTTTTATTCAAGAAAACAATATCATGACCAAACATTTTATGGCAAAGTGGACAAAGTTTTTACTACAAAATGAACTGGTTTTTTAGTGTTGTTTGTTGCACATTAAATACCAAATTCCAGCCCCCTCTAAACAACCGAAAATGTGCAAAAAGAACGGAGAAATTGGTCTCTTAAAAAAACATGTAATTCCTTAAATTGTATTTGTATAATATATTTTTTCTACTTCCTCTTTGTTAATAAAATAAAGGATAGATTAGAAGAAATTACACTTTTAGAGATATAAAGACCAAACATGAAGGATTGGGAGGTGTTGTGTATGGTTAAAAACCTTTGAGTCCTTTGGATTTGGTTCCTCTTCCTACATGTCAAAATTTCAGTAGGCATGATGATGAAATAGTTAGCAATTATAAATAAGTTGCATGAACAACTTCGAGAAAAGATTGAAATGTAAAATAAAAAATATCAAGCTAACAAACATCATGATCTAGCCTGGGTTTAACCTTTTCAAGAAGATGTTTTTATAATGTAAGTTTGATAAGATCTTGATCGTCCATTTAAGGTTATAAAGTAGATTGGTGAAAATGCATACATGATTGAGTCAATCATATTTAGAGATTTCAAACACTTTTAATGTGGGTGATTTGTCCCTTTATTTTAGTGATGATAGTACATATGATTCATGGACAAGTCTTTTCTAAACATGTTTAGTTATTATAAGTCTAGTTTTCTATTAAAATCATTTATTTGGCTTGGATAATAACATTTTGGTTATTTTCTATACTTAACTGAGTATTCCAAGTATATATTGATAATTTAGCCTTGCATTTTGAATAGCATGTTGAGATTGAATTAAAAGTATTTAACTTTGGTATTTTTTACACTTTATTTAGTTATGTATCTTCTTGAGTACTAAACTATTATCTCATAATTTTGTATCTTTAAAGTTGTGAT
Organism: Populus nigra; assembly: GCF_951802175.1. Classification (NCBI taxonomy): domain Eukaryota; kingdom Viridiplantae; phylum Streptophyta; class Magnoliopsida; order Malpighiales; family Salicaceae; genus Populus; species Populus nigra. The sequence goes on from NC_084852.1 coordinate 13,954,674, forward strand.
TTAATATATATATATATATATATATATATATATATATAGAGAGAGAGAGAGAGAGAGAGAGAGAGAGAGAGAGAGAGAGAGAGGCGGGTTATTTGCATCTATATCTCATTAATTTTTTGTCTTAGAATGATGAGTATAAACTATTTATATGAGTATTGTATGTGACTTTTTAATACCTTTTTCCTACCATTTTAGTATAACTAGACATGAGTTGTTGGTGAAAGTTTGACCATTGTAGTCCATTAGATGTGATCTATAACTAACTTAACCTTTAAAATGGTAGATTTAATGTGTTTGGTATTTTAATAGTTTTTGTGGTTGTAGTTTTAAAAAAAATTATTTAAGAAAAACATTTTTAGTTATGATTTTAAAAAAATATAGGTTTTAAAAAAATATGTTTGGTTGAAATTATTGTAAGATGAATATTTGTATGCAAAATAAATAAAAAGCAGGTTTTCATGAATGAAAAGCAGACTATTTTAGGCTTTACAAAAATAAGATTTAAAACGCAATTATATATGAGTATAGTTCAAAAGCTAGAAACTATTCAACTAACCAAATAATTTTTTCTCTATACTTAGACAAAAGACAAAAGTTATCATAATACCAAATAGATTAGACAAACAAAAATGCCAGCTTAAGAATATCCTTGTTTCGCACTTACTATTTTTAAACTAACAATTTTATTTAATACTTCAATTAGTAAATTTATATTATAATTTGGTTGTGGTGTATTCAAATTTGGATTAAATACAAGAAATATTACTAAAAATTAAAAAGACATGGTGTTTTTACTGTGTATATACCACACTGTTCATTCTCACATTTTATTATGGATCTATTATTCAAAATGTTTTTTTTTCAATTTGGTCCTTAATTTTATTTTATTTTTGCATAATTGCACTTTTTAAATATGTGCAATCTTGCATAATATTTTTTTCTTCTCTTTTATTTAATTAATTTTATATATATGTCTATTTCTATTATTGTTTGATTGAATAAAAAATTATTTTAATAAATAAATTTAACAAACATAACCAAGTAAATACTCTATCTTGCAAGAATAAATATATTGATCTATATTTACCTCTTGTTTTTTCAAGTTTTATTTTAAATTATTGTTTATGACTTTTCTTATTTATTAATACAAATTTCTATTTATTTGATTACATATATCCATACACTTTTTTATTTTCACTTGGAAATCTTTTAACTACAAAAAGCATTAAAAAAAAACCATGTGTATGCAAATTTTTTTGTAGAAAAAAATATATCTAACACACTACAAATCAAGAGCCAAATAACTTGTTATGACTATTATTTGTTGTTACAACTTTACTATTAGAAATATCCACTTGTTTTTTCCAGTTTGATTAACTAAGAATGCAAGTAAACAATTTTATAATTAAAGGACCAAACTGAATTTTGGCCTGTTTAAATGCACTGAAGAGCTCGTATGAGCGTCTTATATTATAGTTCTACTAGTCTTTCGAAAAGAAAAGAAAAGGCTAATAAAATAAGTGCCTTTCCAGTAGAAAACAGGAAGAAATGAATTTCTCAAAAGAATCGGTGCCGTCCTCCATTTCAGAAATAATCACACAAAAAATTCCAAGAGCAACAGATCCCAACTGAATGGGAATGTGATCCCCAATATCATTTGCGTAAGCATTTAATTAATTCCAAACAGAAGTTTTGATTTAATCCCTTAGTCCTAAGCATTCTAAGCTAAAAGACAACATAATTTGCCAGTTAACGATTAGACAACCACTATCCAAGGTGGCATAAAAAATCTCAAAATTCCCTTCTTTTTTCGTTTTTTTTTTTTTTTCACAGGTCCCATGCATGAAATAACACTATTGAGATATCAAAATGTCAGGGAGACTCCTGAAAACTAGGGTCCAAAAGATTTAGCATTTTACCTCACTGTACAAGTCTGTCGATCAACCCATCGTCAAACAGAAAATGCCTTCGGGGGTCTCTTTCTCTGACATTGCAGTTTGACTAGGGTCCGTTTTTGTCGACTCTTTCTCAGGAGATACTGACTTTGGACTAGGCTCACATTTTGGTGACTCTACCTCACCTGAAATTGAGGCTGAACAGCACTGCGAAGCTTTATCCAACTCTGTTGGGCCAGTACCATTATTTCTCTCTGGGTTTTCAGGTTCTCCATTTCCTGATGCAGAAACTTCCTGGGAATCCAAATGAGCTAGTTTTTTAACAGGCTCGACATCAGCATGTACAAGACACTTGGGAGCAGATGAATTTTCTCCAACGCTAGAAGTGCTAGACATCAGCCACTCAAACTTCAAATTCTTGCCTTGCCAACATTTACCGTTAAGGAATGCTCTCTCAGCGGATCGGCGAGTTGCGAAAGTCACACGAGCTGAACAACTTTTTACTGTATCTGATCCATCACCATTGCCATCACCATTATAATCACCAGGCTCATCTTCTAGTTCCACGGAAGAAAGATAACCATATGATGAGAAGAGTTCCTTCAAAGCAGCAACCTGCAAGGCAACAATACATCAGTTTACCCTGTTATTCCCACATGGAACCTTAAGCATTTTATCATGACATGACTGAGAAGGAACACGAGACAAACAACAAGAAAAGATATGCATCCACTACTATTACACTATTATACATAGGCTGGTGGCAACACACACACAAAGGATATATATATATATAAAGAGAGAGGGAGGGAGGGAGGGAGGGAGGGAGAGACATTTGCCAAACCAGCTGGTAAAGGTGAAATAATTTTAAACGCTGTGGGTCGGTTGTCCAACTTGTATTTATTCATCAAAAAAGGAGGCCCAACAGGTGCTAATGGATGAATTGATTGCTTTGAGCCAGCAGACTCCTGCAGAGCCATCACTGTACTTGTTTTGGTACTAGAAGACACAATATTCTCCATTCTTTTGTTCTTATCCACTATCCCACCATGTGGTGATGCGACACCGGCACCTGGATCAGCAGACCTCGTAGTAGTAGCTTTGGCAACATCAGATGCTATTCCAGTTTTTTGTCTCTTAGAAGCAGGCTCCGTTGCTACCTCACCCTTGACTCCTGTAGCCTGCAAAGCGCAAAATTTGAGAGCAAGAGATAGAAGCGTACAGTCAGCTTCATATGTTATATTGGTTGTGTGTATGCATGTGCGCTGAAAAGATAACTACACCTATCATGAATCTGTTTACTTGTGAAAAAGGCATGCATTCTCTACATAATTATTTCTCTCACTGCTCCCAGCATTGTTCCATAAATAACAACTGATGCAAACCAGGACTGCCTCACAGGCTCAAGATTAATATACAGACTCTATATGATCTAAGATGCACGTAAGTGTCATCCATGCTTTGCTCTATATTCAGGATTCAAAAGGTGAGTTTCAGTGCCACCGCATACACAAGCATTATAGAATTTTGGCTCCAAAAGTAGTAGCCTAATTTTGACTCTATATAATCATATATGCTTGGTAAACAATATTCAGAAGTAATGTTGGCATTACTTGTTTCTCAAGTTTGTGCAACTGACGCCGAAAGTCATTTCGCTTCTGATCCAGCAGCTCCTGTTTCTTGCGAAGTTCCTCCTTCAATTGTTCTAAATTCTCTAGCTTCTTCTGCATAGGAGGAGAAACCTCTGGACCATTTGTGATGTCGACCTTAGGGTGGTCAGTGGCGGGCATGGAAGTATCAGAGGTAGGGACTACAGTAGTTTTTGAAATAGCCAACTGAAGATTATCCTTTCCACTGTTACCAATAGACAGGTGGGGTAGACCTGAAGTAGCAGGAACACCCCGGGAAGTAGCATCATCAGGTATGCTATCACGATTAGCCCACCACAGTCTGATAAAACGATTGCCCATTACAGCATCAGGTGCCCTTAGAGCAGCTTCTGCCTCTTCCCTTTTGGAAAACTGAATAAATGCTCGCTCACTGTTCAATGGAATATAAATGTCAATTACCTCTCCAAATTTTTGAAAATGAGAAAGTAGAGCATCTCTTTTGTTGCTTTTATGCGGAATGCCATTCACAAATAGTGTTCGCAGTGCCTTTTGAGATGGTTTCCGCGTGAGACGCATGGTATCGCTATGTATCTTGGCAGGTGAATCCATGGTTTTTGTGCCACAATCATCAAAATTAGTGCGCTTTCCTTGACGGGAAGTACCATGAACATTGTCTAATGCGCCCTGATCTTCCTTGGATTCACTCTCCTTATAACTTGACATACTTACTGTGGAATCGATTTTCTCTTTCACATCTAATCTATTGTTCAAAGCCCCAATTCTACCCCAAACAGAAGAATTCATGCCTTGAAAACCCACAGCAATCCCAGTGCTTCTAATTGGGCATTCATTATCAGCACCATCATGTAACCTGGCATGATTGTGATCAGAAGGATCCACACTTATCATGGATTCAGTTTCATCAAATTTAGGTGAATGTGGTGCTAAGAGTGTACTAGAAGTTTCGGGACCATTGTCATTCCACAGGGGCTGATCTGGGTCATACAAGTCTCCTCCACTCACACTAACAGAACCAGTATACGCACTGTTCAGACCCAAGCCATCATCAACTATTCCAGGCTTGTTACTTTTTCCATGCATTCCTTTGCTATTCATCAATGTGGCTGGAGGGGCACCAACTGTTGGCACAGCCCCCAGTCCAGAAGTTGTTCCAGGTAGTTGGGCACGTGGAAGTGAAACAGGGAGATTAAACTGTGAAAGGCTCTGCAAGTGGTGAAAGAATAAATTACTTGTGGCAAATTAAAAATAACCCCAATAATCATGACAATAAAAACACAATTCATCAAATAGTATCAGTAAATGCAATATCAAATCCCAGGAGTGATCCCAGTATGTAATTCTGCCAGGAAGTTCTGAGCTTTTTCTTATTTTGAGTCTCTTCCCTTGAGTTTGTGTAAACAATCTATAATAGAATAATTAGGTAATAAAAAAAAACTAAAATATGATTCCTCTTCCGACAATTTCACTGAATGCTTTGATCATCTAGCATAGGTGAAAAAAAAAAAGGTCAAATACAATTATTGGCTGACCATGCAGTGCGAAGAAATTAATGCCAACTCCATTGTTTCAGCACATTTGAAGGCTACAACAAAATTGATTCATGTGCAAGAGGATCTTGGTGGCCTAAAAGTGTAGCTCTGCTCCCACATCTAAGGCTTCTCTAAGTTAGATGGCTAAAAATAACTAGACAAGCTATAAATAATTGGTAGATGTCTCACACAGAAATGAATGATAAATTTGTCATAAGGCAAGACACATGAATGTGTTAAAACTTAAAAAAGAGTCATTGATGGGCAAAACAAATTGTAACGAAAACACACACAACACATTAATTAATAAAACAATCTGAATCAGGTATTCAGAGGAGTCATACATTCAGGTTTTCCAGCAACCAAGCATCTAGCAAATGTTAGAAACGAAATAGTCCAGGTTAAAAATAAAATAAAAATAAAAAAAGCATGACTTATTCTATGGTTTCATCCATAATAATAGATGTCAAGTCACATTAAACTCTGCAATCAGCATTTCTTAGATCTTGGAAATCAAGGTCAGAGATATTTCAACAGTTGCAAACACAAATGAGAGGCAGTTAATCAAAAAACACAAAATGATGGCAACATACAACCAGAACAATTTAGGGCATGGATTCATCTCTTCCTGCCTCAGATGCTAAGTCAGATAAGAAATGGATATCCATGATCAGTAACATAATATACATATTCAAAAGACATACCTGAACATCTTCAACCACGATGCGATTGACACCATGCTCCAATGGACACATGTCCCCTCTTAAACAAAATCCACGCTCCTCAAAATCTCTACACCTCTGGTGAGGAATGCCCATGTTCAATGAAGAATTTACTGCTGGTCTGAGTGTTCCTTGCAACCCAATGGGATGGAGTGTATCCAGGCCACCATTTGACATTCTTGGCATTAAACCAAAAGCATTCCAGGATGCACTCTGCACATTTGAAACATTTGCTAACCCCCTCCCGGCAAAGAGGCTTGGCCCCAGGTGAGCCATTTGAGAAGCAATGCCTACTGAGCTGAACCTAGAATCACGTTGGCTCCAAGAACCAGACTCCCTTCCTCTTCCCCTGCTAGGACCAGGATCTCCAGAAAATGTTTGGTTTAACCGGATTCTTTGATTCAAATCCACAGGCATTCGGGGTAATGACATTAGGTCAGGTCGTATTCTTTCATACTTTGTGGCAAAGTCCTTCTCAAGAGAAACAGAGTTATAATTTTTCCAGGTTTCACGAGCTTGAGATTCATTTTCCCGGAAAGGATGCCCATTTTCAAAGTGTTTGTTATGCTTCCTGTATGGCCTTGTAGAAACTGGTTCCAGAGAATCTCTCTCCAAAGATTGAGAACGCGTCTCTCGTCTACGATGCTTATGGTTGCGATCATCATCTTCCTCATCACTGACTTCCTTCTCCTCGGGATCACTAATGCATTCAGCAGGAGAAAGACCACCTGTCTTTAGTGGCGAAACTTTCAGCTCCATTTACAACACTTATGAAAAGTAGATGGTTGTTTTGTGGCATCAAATTCCCAAACTCTCTCTAGATGTAGCAATCAAAACAGTTTGATTGCTGGGATTTCTTCAACAACTGAATGGCAACCTGGAATCAGGAAAGAGGTAAGCAACAACAAGAATGAAAAAGAAACACAGATGAACCCTACCATAGAAAGAAACAAAGATTAGCAGTTGTAATTCTCATTTACACATTGTGTGAGTTAAGCAGTAACCTGTATTCATAAGGCTCCTTTCCAATAAGTTGTTTGACAGGAATCAAATTAGTCAACAGTATCTTTTTCAACAAATCTTATTATGAGGGGGAAAACAAGGTTACTAAAGTCTGGGTTCCAGAGGTTCAGAAGCTACTTCCAACATAAATTTCACTATTTCTAATTGATTTTTATCTGCTAAGGGTCTATGGAAGCTGAGGTTTCATTTCATAAAGGGGTTAAGCTCCTTTAGTCATAATATGCCAAAATCTCCTGGCATAGGAAGTCTTGAATAATTAGTGAGACTACCACCATGAGAAATTCCAGTGCATAGCAACATTTAATAACTTGATGAGTCAAACCATTTCCCTTCTAATATAATCTATCACTTCTATTCTCCTCGATTAATTTAGGAATCTCAAAGCTACTAAGCAGAGCAAAATGCAGTTGGGTAAGCCTCATTGTCACACTCAAGATGAAGCTCACGTATAGGAAATTAGGTGCGCTACTAGCCAATTTGATTGAACAAGGAAATCTTTACCTTATTTTTCCTTATCAGAACAACAAGAAGTATGATCACAAATGATATGATAAAGAAAAATCCATGAAGTCTGTGATTACCGTCAATAAAAAGATTAAAAATATAACCCATCAAAAAAGTCAAGAAAGAAAATAGATAGAAGTTTTCTATCACATCAACAACTTAGAATACCGTGCTTTCACATATGTAAAACAATTGTCAATACATATCTTCACAAAATTGAAGGTGAACCGGCACAAAACTCAAACAAAAAATAACTATTCTTTAATAAGTGATCATCCAGCCTTAAATGTTAGCCTTCAGCTTCAAGTAAACAATTGAGCTTAAATGGGTGTGACACCACCAGTGGCACACATAAAGATTGAATAGAGGCATCAGCGATTATTTTGGGATTATGTCTCTTATAAGACATGCAACAGATTCCCATAATCTGACAGCTTATGCTAAGAGTTAAAATTTCACTGCTACCAGTGATTTAGTTAGAGATCTACATTAAGATCAACAGTTAATGCAACTAAAGCAAGAAGTCCTACATGGGATTAACTACACAGTTTCTACTTTCCAATTTTCTAGCAAAGGCCAAATTACTTTTCCCTACATGCAAGCCTTTTACTACATTTTATCTCAATTATAGTGCGAAGTAATTGGTACCTCGAGTTGCACTAGTGAGATGAAGAAGAAAACTAAGCAAAATCAAAAGGTAGCATTTAGTGAAAGCAGAAAGAAAAAACAGTTAGGCCCTTGGAGCCTCCTCTGCTAGAACGCAACAATAAAATAGGCATCACAAAACGGGCCAATCTTCAAAATGGATACCTGTTTCCAACATCATGATGCATGAATGAGCTTTTCCCTATAACCTATATATTTCACCCCAAGAAACTAATCATATAACATATAAACGCATCAATAGCTTAAGAATCCTAAATGCCAAACTTGGGAAAAGAAGAAGCATTGCAAATTCGGTTGCCACAGAGCCCAAAAAATGCAGTACAAATTACCAAATAACTTGGATTAGAACCTTAAAAAGACACTGGATGGCTAACAACTTTCCATTTGATTTACATAACATCCACAAACAGGTTGCTTCACAAAATAACCTAATGAAGAACTATTCAACCCAAAACTTTGCTAGGTTGCACAGAAGTGACTTTAAAAAATCTAACATTTCCAGGAAACAAGATTGAAATACAACTCATTTTAATTTTATACCACTCTCATTAACCCCAAAACTCCCTTTTTTTTCTAGAATCCATCTCATTTGTGCTTCTATTTGAACAATTGATATATATGGATGTGTGTGTGTTCATGGATAGATGAAAAAAAGGCTTTTCTAAAAGTGTCTTTAGGTTTTTTAAAAGTTCCCTAAGGGCACACGATAACATTGTAGTTAGAACCCCTTCATTCTTACTGTGTGGACCATTACACATGCATTAGAAGAATCTTTTATTAACAGTGTGCTTCTCCAGACATCCAAACAACTGACCCTCAAGCTTTTGCCAATGAACATGATGAAGAGTACAGAAAAAACTATTATATTCAAATGCCTAATAACGAAGTGCTGAAATACTAATACAAGACAAGAAAAAAGCCTATAAAACAGTTTTTATTGTGTAGCTAATGTTAATAACAGACAGTTATTATGTTTGATCAGACAGGATCATCAGATACTCCTTCTCATAGATCAAACTACTGAACTACTACGAATCGACACCAAAACATGGTTGTGCATATACTAAAAAGAGCTATTTAAGCCAGACATAAACACGCAAAAGCTCTTCATAGTACACGCCAGATTAATTCACACCAGAAGCATAAAAACTGCACAGCACTTCTAAATACTACATGGTGAGGTTAAAATACGGTCTCTAATTACTGAAATAATTACTGAAATAAATTAAATTCATAGACTAACATCAAGCTAAACATACTCAAAAACACTACATTTATGGAAAAAAAAAAAAAAGGGAAACATTATCCAGGACAAAAAAAAAGTGATGCCTCAATAAAAGAAATTGACAATTTTCTTAAAAATAAATAACGTAATCCACCCAAAAAAAACGTATGCACTCATACCATTAAAAAAAAAATTAAATTCTGAAGAATTATATTAATTTTCACAATTATGAAATAGAGATAGCATGCAGTCACAATAAACCAACAACAATTAGAAATAAATAAATATTCAAATCAAATCAAATCAAATAAAAGGCGTTAAGAATATTGTCTTACAGAATCTTCTAGAAGAAATTGAGCGAAGAAACGAAAGCCGTTTCAGAGATTAGAAACCACCGATTCCATTTTGTCGTGTTATAGAGGAAAGAAGGTCATAACCCGGCCATGGAAGGGCATTTCGGAAAGAGGGGGAAGCTGGAGAGCGGAGGGGCAGGATCGTAATTGAGTGATGACCAAGAGCAGAAGTGAGTTTTTTTTGTTGGTTGAAGCTGTGTGTGAGAGAGAGAGAATCGAACAAGAGAAAGAAAATCAAACAAGATTTTTTTTTTTTTTAATAGAGAGATGATGGTATTGATATTATGTACCTAAAAGGAATTTAGAAAATGATGCGAGGACGAAACAAGAAGGTGGAATTATGTTTTGGTCCCATCAAATTGAACAAATTATGTAGTTTCTCTGATGGTTTGTAATTTGTGAATTGGCCCCTACACTTCTTGTATTCTTTTTCTTCTTTCATGTTCCATTTGTTTAATTATCAGCTGTGTTACAGGGATGATAGTATACTTTAAATCAATGAATACTCACCCAAACGCAATTCAAATTATACTTGAAATCAATGAATACTCACCCACACACAATTCAAATTAGTTGGAAATTCTATGAATACTTATGGTACAAGAGAGTTTAAAGCTCTGTTTATTTTTGTGTTTTAGAAAAAATTTTAAAAAAAAATTAAATTTTTTTTTGCTTCAAATTAATATGTTTTTGGTGTTTTTATATCATTTTAATACGTTGATATCAAAAATGATTTAAAAAACATTATTTTAATATATGTTTAAATAAAAAACACTTTGAAAAATAACCACAACCTTAAAAAGATAAAATTAGGATTTGGATGGATAATGAATACTACTCTACTCGATACAAAATTTATTTATATTTATAAAGTTTTCTTTATCAAGGCAACCAATTACTCAACTTCTCATCATCTCTTTTTTATCCACCAACAAAAAAAAAAACACAAACATCTTTATTTGTGAAGATACTACTCTCTCCTCTCAATTTGTTACTTTCTCTTATTTTAGTATGTTGTGTTTTCTTCTACTATTTTTATGGAGAATTATGCTTTCATCATTTGAAACGTTGGTGTGTGTTAATTTGACAAATAGTCTTATGTTGGATCATTGTCAACCTATTAATCCATCGTTAGTTATTTGATCAATATGCTACTTGTTCTTGTTTTTTTTTTTTTTTCCTTTCAATAAAACTATAATTAGAAACTTAATTATAAATTGAGATATATAATAGCCTCACTAATCAAACATAATATGGAGTTCTTAATTTGACTTTAACTTATTAAGAAGAAAAGAAAGGTAAAGTCAAAGAAAAGCATAAAAGAAAAAAAAATAAAATAAAAGAGAACTTGTAAATAAAAGAAAGATTAGCAAAAGAAAGTAATAAATAGCTGAAAACTATGAATAAATTGAAAAATAAATATGTATATAGGGATGGAGCATCATTTCAAGTTGGTGGATGGCATATTTATATTGTTACAAAGATCAAATTTCATGTAAACATCAAATCTTAATCTTATACAAATTATCTATAGTTGATAAGGATTGTAAAATCTTATTCCTAGTGCAATTTGTGCTATATTATTTGCATTAATCCTATGTATTTGTATCAATTAGTAATATCTATAAGTTATCTTGCTAAACTTCTCTATTCAAACATAAAAATAACATCTTCAAGCTCTATACAATAAAAACCTTATCTTATTACCCATGTTTAGAACTACACAGATTATGTCCTTAATGTACATTGGTCTATCATCCTGAATGCTCTAGAAAACATGATTGCATAATGTCTTAGTCCATGCTTAGAACAAATCCATAAGAAGAAGATAATATGTTCATCTTAGATGTAGAGAGAGAGAGAGAGAGACTTCCATTCTAGGATGATCATATGAACGTTAACATATAAAAAAAGCTCATCCTAACATCGCTTAGCGTTCTCACTGTAGATTACATCAAGTGATTGGATAAAACACAATAACATCTTAGTGAAGAATGGAAAGTTTAGAGGATATTTAATGCAATCCAACTATCTAGGATTACCATCAAACCTATTATAAAATTACTAGTAACCTTATCTCTCTTTTAGTAAAGGTCAAAAAAACATTTTCATATTCAAGTACAAGATCTAAACTATCAACCTATATGATTTGGCTTTAATACGAGGCTTATACCTAGAAGGTGAAAAGCTTTATGCCTCTACATAAATGGTCACGAATCAATTTGAAGACCTATGGGTAGGTCTTTTTAAATATAGTATTTTGTTAAAGATGGAGAAGAAAGAAAGAAATTTTCCCTTCTAGATAGAAAATGAGACTTTTCTTCTTTACTTAGTATATAGATGTTTAATTTGTTCTAGATCTAAGTGGCCAATCAAAACTAATTTAAATATAGTAATGGCCTTTGTTAAAGGTAAGACTATTACCCTATAAATATTTATACCAAGCCACATATATAATGCATTAGGAGAATGCCATTTGAGAAGTGAGCAACACCATTTCATAACGAAAGAAAACATATATGGAGTTTTATGATGTGTTCTTGCATAGGAAATTGTCAATCTCCACGAGTATAGTACTAGGTAATCAACCTTAGACCCTTAGTTAACTTATATAGAGGAGAGTTTGATGAGGACCTATTTCCACAACTTTCCTTTCAAAAGATACTTGGAGACTTTTCTAGCCATAGAAAGGAGAAAAAGTCTAATATGAACCCTGTGAATATAAAGATCCAAAAACCCACAGTGAAATCAAAATTTCCCAAGAAAGTTAAATTCAAGCTTGTGATTGAGTTTGACACTATCATAATATATACCAAGGCACTATAATTATAGAACCCGAGCCTTCGCTCATTGCCTATGAAGAGACACGAATGAGTAATATAGAAGACACTACAAAGCTTAGTTAATTCTTTAATAAGTCATAGCAATTCCATGAGAAACCAAGAGTAAGAACAAAATCTCACACAAAAGTTTTATTTTTGAATAACCAATCAATTTCTTATTAATTTTTTTCAAACCTAAATACAAACTAAATAATCATATTTATACTAGTTAGAACATCTTAAAAAAATAAAAGAGTTCTAAATAAAATAGAAAAAAGAAAAAAGAATTCTAAATCAACTAGGAAATTAATACAAGTCTTACATAATAGCTTCTAAACCTTATCTGTAGACCTTTCCAATGTTTAATTACCCTAAACATTTAACTCAATATACAACAAGACCTTTGGAATATTCTGGTAAAGTTTCGGCATGATCCAATAGTCGGATTAAAAGTTATATTTATCAGTATAAAACTATGTGTTAGAGAAAATAAGCCTTAAATCATCTATAGTCCTTAAATGATAAGGAAATGCCATGGTTTGACTATTATATTGATTTCAATCGATGACATATGTTGAATTGGGCTAAACTATTAGTAGGGGTGATCATTTTCGGATTGGTTCGGTTTTAAACTAAAGAAACTAACCAAACCAAAAATTATATTTTTTTAAATTATAAACTGAACTGAACCGGCTAACTGGTTCAAACTGATCATTTCGATTCGATTCGGTTCAATTTTCTTTCTTTCAAAACTGATTGGACTTGTTTCCATTTAATTGGGCCTTTTTTACTAGGCTTGGGCTTTTCTTAACATGTTTTGGGTTCAAGTCAACCACTTTATGATTATTGTTGTTGTAGCTTCATTTATCATTCACTCACTTAAAGAAGCTGAAGCAAACTATAAAAGAAAGCTGATGGAGGATTTTGGTAAGTTAAAGGCAAAATTCAAGACTATAAAACAAGATTATGTTGTTGGTTCTGTTAGAAAGACAAGACATTTTTCTAGCAGGGAAGTGATAGTTACAGGTAATTGTCAATAATCAAATGAGAATTTCAAACAAGAGTTTACTACCATACTATAACAGAGAAATAATTTACAAGTGAATCTTCAGCTAGAAAACCAGTAAAAGAGGACAAAAGGCAACAAGAAAATGCTTTCCCTACTCTAAAACCAAGTTGTTCCTTCTTTGTGAGTCCAATGAACCAACAACCTTTAGACACAAAAAGCTAATGAGAAATTCAACATTAAGCTAAGTTGTGGAAAACAAAGCAAATTTTTAGGAGAAAGTACTCTTCTATCTATTTATAAACAATTCAAGAAACCCATTTGAAAAAAACATTTAAAACCCAAATCGATTTTCTCAATGAATACAAGTAAGTAAGCGATGAAAAAATACTTGGGTTTTCCCATCTCTAACCACACAAAACTAAGAAATCAGAGATAGAGAGAAGAGGGAAGAAAAGGAGAAGAGGGGAGAGGAGAGGGCAGGTGGAGGAAACGTAAGCAGACTAAAAAGGGAGGGGAGGGTTGGTTACGAGAGAAAAGAAAATTAGAGGAATAGGGTTTCAGTAAAAAAAAAAAAAGCTTTTAGGATTGAATTAGGGTTGAAACTTGAAACTAAACCGGTCTAGTTCGGTTTGATTCAATCATAACTAACCATGATTAACCATCTCATCTTAATTCTATATTGATGGGCTTTATAATGTTATTCATGAATCTCAATCATGACTAATAATGTTTATTTGGATCCCAAGAATCTAAGTAAAATTCTAGTCTTATGCTTTCTATATTGTACATTTGTTAAGAGAACATAGTTGGTCGCTTTTAGTTTGATGCTTTTAAAACTTTATATGAAGGGTCTTGTAAGTAGGCTTTGATTTCTTCTCTCCAATCCTTTTATAGATTAAAAAAAAAACACTTGATTACCCTCTACTTGTACTTGGTAGAAAATTTCAACAACAATTTTTTCTTCACTATTTTGTATGTTTTCAACTGTAAAGTTTGTACTATTTTTCTCATCATTACATCTTTATTGTACATGAGCAATAGTTGATCGAATGATAATCTTTATAAATTCTAGTGAGCAGGATCTTGATTTATTATAACTTATAAGTGAATAAGTTTTTCAAAAAGATAAAGAGCTAATTATACCCTATATTATGAATATAATTACATTTTGCACCTTAGGTTTAGAAAATTGTGATTACTTTTTAAGACCAAGAAAGTTTGTTTTTGCTTTTAAAACTCAAAAAATACCTTTTAAAAAGAATATAAATGAACTTCTTTTATTTTTGTTTCCATCTCTCTTTATAAAAATAGAGGTACTTCTTAACTCTCTAAACTTGTATCTTAAAAATATGGATATTAGTTTTACAAATCCATATGAACAAACCATAAAGGTAGTGATGAGATAATCAATGGTCATTTTATATCTTGATCTATATTGAGCCAAGTCATTTGCTTTTATATTGTTTTCTCTTACTAAAGAAAGATTAAATTAGAAAGCCTATCTGTAAGGTTATTTACCACAAATAGTATTAAGTTAAAGTGCGATGCTTATATTTATATTCACCACCTAATTGATTTATAGTAAGTAATGAATCTTTTGTTGCTCTAGTTGTTTATGTCATATATCTAGTATTTTTAGGCCTATAATTATGGTTTTATATTCAAATTCATTATTATTATTATTATTATAGGAAAATTCAAGTCAAAATGATAAGGTCATTTTATGATCTACTGGAGAAATTATTACCTCCTTGAATTGCCAATGGAATATATGCAATAACAATTTTCAAATCTTGTTCCAGTTCATGGTCAATATCAAAGTAACAACTAAGAAATCAATCAAGGCTTGATAATTAACTGCTCTTTGTGACATATAATGCAAATCAAATTCAAACAATATTCATTTATCAATACGACTTCTTAAGAATAGCTTAGATAAAATGAAATTTTGTTAACATATAAAAAAATCCTCCACGTCCACATGTTGATTGATTAAGAATAGTAATTATTCATATCAATTTTTTAGCAACATAAAAGAAAGGGTAAAATCAATCATCAACTAGGATATTATGATTCACATTAAGTAATTGATTGATCAAGTCTTATATAAAGAATGAGTCTTTAGCATAATGACTTATAGATATTACATATTTATATGACTTTTAGATGTTTATATGCGAATAAAATAATACAAATTATGCTTGAATTAAGGTTATACAATCTTTATATGTTATAGACAGTTTGTATAAGATTGAGATTTTATGTTTAAATAAAATTCTATCTCTTTAATAATATAAATAGGCTTTTCAACTACTTAAAATTGTGGTCATCCCTGTATATATAATTTATTTTGCAATTTATTCATTTTTTTTCTACTTGTTGCTTTTCTTTTGCTTATCGTAGTTTATTTCTCTTATTTAAAAGCTTTATATGATTGTTTGCTTTTCTTTAATATTTTTTTAGGTTTTTAGTTTTCACATTACCTTTATTTTCTTCTTAACTTATTAAATTCAAGTTAAGAACTCTATATTTCATTTGATTAATAAGGATGTTATCTACCTTCATTTAAGATTAGGTTTCTAATTATAGTTTTCCGTCACTAGAAGAAAAAAAACAAAGAACACATATCATATTTATTAAGGAATCAACAATCGATCAATAGTTTGATGATGATCAATCATCAAATTATTTATTAGATCAATAGATTAACACATCTTATGAAACTAGTTTGTTAACACCACTAACAAATTAGTAATCATGATAAAAAAAATTATCAAGAATGTTGTTAAAATGACTAATGACTAGTCAATTCACACGACTAATAAAATTCATTCTCCTATGCATAAAAAATCTAATAATCATCCACCAATACACATTCAAAAGGAACAATATATAATAGATGTGTGACATGATGAGTCTTTGTTATTTAATTCCTTATAATAGCTAAAGACTATGTTTAAACAAAATCTTAACGTTCCCATACAGTCTCTTGTAATCCTACATCTCATAATCCTACCTCTTATAATGTCATTACCTCCATTGACTTATAGTGTATATATTTATGCTTTACTTCTTCAACACAACCCTATGCTTATTTTGTTTAGGGATCTTGTAGCGTGATTAGGTTATCACAACCAACTTTTACAAACTCTAGTTAACTGGTAATGACTCTTCTTAAAGGAATATATTTTCACTATAATCTAAACTTATGTAATGTCTATTTGAGAGCTACTCAATTAGAGATGGAAAATAAAGCCAATACAACTTATAATAATAATATTATAATAGTAAATAAAACCATGTAAGCCATGACATATCAATTCAATCAAACAGAATGAGCTTAAATAAAATAGATCAGACACTTCTTTATCTAGGCATCTAAAGGCAAGTATCATGATATTCTACATTAACAAGTATTCTAATAAAAATGTCTGGAGCTTCTCAACCTCATACTAGATAGCATATGCCCATTTACTAGACACCACAACAAATTTATCTAGTTTAGACATGATTTATCATGAGATATAACTTATCCCATAAATGTATAGGTAATCTTAGGAATTACATGGTATAATAGCCCTATCTATAATAATAACAACTTGTGACTAGGCTATTTAATTTCCTATAGGTTGTTTTTCAACAAGGTAATCTCAATCCTTCTATACTTTAGGCACCTGTTGTCGATTAGCAAGTAAAGAGAATGATTGATAGGGTTGAATTAGCCCAACACTTTTGGGAGATGGGTTTAAAAGTTAGATGTACAATCAAGCCTATATATAATCATCCATATTCTAAATGGATTGATAAGTTGCATCCAATTCCTAAAGGAATAAAGATAAATGATTTTAAATAGTTTCTTAGAAAAGATAACCAATTAATAATGGAAGACATCACCAAATTTATTGATCAATGTGGTGATGATGTTATCAATCCATTTATGAAACTCAAGTCATTCATCATTAACCAAAACAACATTTTACAAATTCTCTATATTGTCACCCATATCCATCAACAATTGAAAAAAGATAAAGGCTTATTTTATAAGTAATTATATAGAATAAAACTAGAAGTAACATTAGTTGACTTGACTAGGGGAGTGTAGGACCTAAGAGAGTATATAAAGAGTTATGCCCTTTATTTAGGATGCAACAAAATATATAAAAATATGGTTTTTAGGAATCAAGTACTTAGATATCTATACCTTTATGAATGATGTTGCTCAATATGAAAAGATGATGGCTAAGTGTACAAAACAAAAAAATACCACTAAAGGAATATACCTAGTTAGCTACTTAAACGAGGTTATGATCGTCCATTCAATGACTAATTTTGATTTTGATTAGGAGTTTGAAGAAGTTCAACAATAATTTATATTAGTCACAAAACTCAAAGAAGGAAAACCAGTTGAGATTGTTGCATTAAGAATGCTAAAAAAAGCTACCAAGCCTACCAGTAAAGAAACAAAAAAGAAGAAAATGACTAGTGGGAATAAAAAGTACTCATTTAATATTAAAAGAGTAAAAGAGATATCCAATCAATTAAAACTGTCAATTTAACCCTTCAACAGTATATTCATCAACTATCCACCTCCATACACCTCATATCCACAACTAAATCAACCAAAATAATTAATAGTCTTCAATCCACCTCTATATTGCCATAATACTTTGATTTCATAGCCTCTGATATGGTTAAGATGCCAGTCTAGGTACTTTTCCCTAACCTGCCTCTTAAATGCTAGTCTTTAATCCGTATATTTAAGCTTGCAAGTGTGCTTGGGAAACCTATTCATTGTGATGTACCTATTGCTTCCATGACTCAGCTTTCATATGCTAGAGTGCTTATAGAGGTTAACCTGCTAGTTGATCTGCCTTCCTCTATAAACCTTGTCTTGCTCAATGGTTTGCTCATATCCTAGCAGGTGATGTAGAAATCTTTACCCTGTTTTTGCAAGCAGTGTCGAGTTCTTGGACATACAATTTCCACATGCATCAAAAGTTCTAGTCACAAACATAAGAAACGCTCCCAAGAAGCTCTTTCCCGCTCTGGTTGTTCTAATCCTTCTGCTGAAACTATTGTTGTTGAGAAGCAGCACCTACATAGTGCAGAACCTCAGGGTAAGGTTGGAGTAGATCCCATGTTTGCTGAAGTTACAGTGGCTATGAAGGAGAGGACTGCTGCTTCTAGGAGCAAAAGGACTAAACTAGCTTAAGCAGGGCTTAAAAGTGATAAACCCTTTACTTCTCTAAATGTTGTGCATGTCTCTAATTGTCAAGGAACCATCTCAACCCAATAGCTTAAGCTGTTAGGTGAGGTCCCATGATATGATTTATATTATTCTCTAACACTAATAAACCTCCCCAAATTATTGTTGCAAATGTGGTGCCTCCTAAGAGGCAATATTTAACTCACAGTCGAGTTGCTACTTCCACCAACTTTGGCAAACAGGGGAGGCCAGATTGAGTAAATTGTTGTCCCACCAAGAGTTAATCTATGGTTGACTTTAGACATCAGAGTAGTAAAAATTATGTTGCCTCATCCTCTCTATGATATTATTTATTTTTATGGATCTTTTATTTGGCAAAGGAGCTTGTTCCTTCTGTTTTTCTTAATTTGTATCTTATGTGAATATTTATCTTAGGATTGTTATGCCTATTTGCTGACTATGCTACTTTATTGTGTTGTTGCCTTTTGCAGGCCTATCTTCTTAGCTGTATTTGCCTACTTTCCTCTGGTCTTGTTGCTGAGGTTAGCTTATTGCAAAGTTGCTGGTTTTTAGTGATTTGCTGCTTGGGGCTTTGTTTCACTGGTTCCTTTTCATATGCTTCACCAATGCCTATTTTTTGTCATGTCGATAGTGCAGTGTTCCTGCTTGGTTACTCATGCTTTGAAATATCCTATTGCAGTGTTGCTGGTCGTTGTGCTGGTGCATTACCTGCTTGCTCCATCAGCTGTTGTGGTCCTAGTAGAGGTTGGTTTTGGTTCTGCTAGTTAGTTGAGCTGCTTTTGGCTACTGTGGTTTGTTGGAGTTTGCTTTGCTCTTTGGCTTAGGGTGTTTTCTGCTTTGGTGCCTTTTGTTTGGATTTGTTGTTTTATATGCTTGCAGGTTCTGTTGTCTGCAGGTCTACTGGTCGGATAGTCTATTGCTGCTAATTTAAAGTTGGCTACGTCTAACTGCTGTTTAGTCTGGTTGTGATGCATGGTTGGTGGTTTTGTATAGCCTGCAAGCTTAGTATTTTTGTTCAGGGAGCATGATCTTTTGTTCCCTAACTTCAGTTGTATTAGTTTGTTCCCTTTGTTCACCTGTATATTCTGACTTGTTGGTTTCTAACTTTGTTTCACTTTTAATCTATACAATTTCTTACATTTGATAAAAAAAAAAAAATTAATAATCATCATAAACAAGTTTAATTAAGCAAGTGAATTGGGCTTATTAGCAAGCAAAAATGACTGATAGGGACTTGTTATCGAAATAAAGAGATTAAAAATCAAACTTCATATTTAGGACCTAAAATAGTATATAAAGAGTTATGCCTTTTATTTAGGATGCAACAAATATATATATATATATATATATATATATATATATATATATATATATATTTGTTGCATCCTAAATAAAAGGCATAACTCTTTATATACTATTTTAGGTCCTAAATATGAAGTTTGATTTTTAATCTCTTTATTTCGATAACAAGTCCCTATCAGTCATTTTTTATGCCTTTTATTTAGGATGCAACAAATATATATATATATATATATATATATATGGTTTTTAGGAAACAAATACTTAGATATCTACACCTTTATGAATGATGTTACTCAATTTGAAAAGATGATGGCTAAGTGTGCAAAAAAAATAATCACTAGAGGAATATACCTAGTTAGCTAATTGAACGAGGTTGTGATCACCCATTCAATGACTAATTTAGATTTTGATTAGGAGTTTGAAGAAGTTCAATAGTAATTTATGTTAGTCACAAAAATCAAAGAAGAAAAACTAGTTGAGATTGTTGCATTAAGAATGCTAAAAAAAAGGCTACCAAGCCTATTAGTAAAGAAGCAAAAAAAACCGAAACGACTAGTGGAAATAAAGAGTACTCATTCAACATTAAAAGAGTAAAAGAGATATTCAATCAATTAAAACTATCAATTTAACCCTTCTAAGTATATTCATCAACTATCCATCTTCATACGTCTCATATCTACAACTAAATCAACCACCATAATTTAATAGCCCTCACAAACAAGTTTAATCAAGCAAGTGAATTGGCATATTAGCAAGCAAAAATGAGAGATAGGGACTTGTTATTGAAATAAAGAGATTATGAATCAAACTCCACATTCTCTAAAAAGCTAGGGACATTACATTAAAATATATGTATGAATTTCAAGATATAAATATAAGATGAAAAAAGTATGGTAAAAATGTAAATATAAAAATAAAAATAAAAACAAAAACAAAAATAGAGTTGATTAGGTCAAAATCACACTAGAATTTGCTACTAGAAATATTTTCATACCATATAAAGTTTCATATAATTTTTATCAATAGATTTAAATTATAAAAAAAACAAAGTATTGAACAAAAAATGGATTTGCTATTTTTAACTTCACATTTCAATAAAAAAAACTACAAATTTATAAAAGTCTTGTAAGCTTATGTTTAGTATTTGACGAAGTGGAATACTTAATGATAAAAATTACAAGGCCTTCCTACCTGGATTTAAGTAAAGAAACAAAACAATATGTGTGTGTGTATATATATATATATATATATATATATATATATATATATATATATATATATATATATATATAATCCATGAAGAGGATATTTGGAGAAATTGTTCTTTGTTGAATGCCTGTTGATTTAAGAAAAAACTACAAATAGGTAATAGTTTTCTACTTTAAATTTTTTTTTATTTATCTTATATATACATAAAACGATATTATATATCTTATTCTATCATTGTCACCAAACTAGTGTTAATTTCTTTTAACTAAAATAAATGATAATTTGCCTTATATAGTTTTATATAATTTATATCAATGGATATAAACTAAAAAAAAATCTATAATTAATAGGAAAAACTATATTTGCATATCTTTTGTTGTTTAAAATCACAAAATGATTAGATGATTAAACAAGTTAGTATATTTGTTTAGTTTATAATTGTCTTGGCATGCACGACGTCGAATGATGGAGTTACCTTCTAGAATGAAAGAGTTTTGGGTTTAATCATATAGTTATGATTTAAGGAGTTGTCACCTCGTATCATGGTTAAGAAACATATGGTTTGCGAAAGTTTGGTGACAATGGTTTGCAAAAGTTTTTTATATAGAAAATATGCATGAAAAACATATCACCTCTAATGCACTCTACCTATGGTAAGTTGCATTATTGATTGATTGTTATTATAAGTCGTGTTTATATTTGTTGGTCTCATTTAAGGTTCAAGGCAAATCTCCTTTCGTAGGGAAGTCTCTACCTTATCGCATTAAATCATAACCATTCTAAAACCTAAATTTTAGTATTGCTTTTATTTTCTTTGTTGTATATTTAATTTATAGGATATACTTTACAATGCAATTTCATACCCTTAAATAATAAAGTTTACAAGTAATTCCTAAGGTTTATTGTTATTAATTCATTTAATTTAATACCGAGAATATACGTTATGTTGTAAAATTCATACCCCAGATATTAATTAAACAAATTAATTTTTGTGTTATTTTTAAGATTTTGGACAAATTCTAATGGATAATCATAAACTAGTTATGATATCCATTTTGTCTTTTTGAAACATGATGAGAATGCAAATTTTTATATAAAAAATATGCATGAAAAACATTTAGAATTTGGTCGTATGCACGGAAACAAAACATATTTTTGTGTTTTTGGAATAGAAAATGTTTAAGTAGTGGGTTTTGGTCAAGCCAAAAGGCAATTAGGCCAAGGCTCGACCCAAGAAGAATTAGGTCCTGCCACCCTAAAAAAGTGGGTCTTGGACATTCCCAAAGGCAATGGGGTCGCAGCAATACCCAAGGAGAAATGGGTCTTGTCGCCCTAAAGAAGTGGGTCTTGGTTGGCCCTAAAGATAATTGGGTCGAGCCTAAACCCAACTAGATTTGGGTCCTACTACCTAAAGAAGTGGGTCTTGGTCGACCCCAAAAGCAATTAGGCAAACCTAGACCTAAAGGAAAAGGGGTCCTGTCGGCCCTAAAGAAGTGGGTCTTGGTCGGCCCTAAAGACAATTTTGGGGTCTTGATTGGACCCAAACCGCCGGCAGTTGGGAGGAGAAGGACCGAGTCATGACCCATGAGAAAATGGATCAAGATCGACCCCAAGATGAAGTCGAGTCATGACTCGCCCCCTTGGGAACCGGGTCAAGGACAACCCAAGTGAGGTTAATTAAATGGCTTTCTGCATGCAGCAAACTTGCTTCAAGTAGGGAAGAAAGGTGGAGATCCAAAGGAAACAATTGTATGTCTCACCGTGCCAACTGTGGAAGGATACAGAGAGGAATTGCCCCATCATTTAATGGCTATGATCCTACACGTGAAGAATAATTACTAAGATCACAGAATAGGAATAAGAATATTTTAGTTTCCTAATTTGCTTGATTTGATTGTAAATCACACGAGATTGTATCCTAGGTTAGTGTAATGAGTTGTTTCCTAAATAAAGCTACGTAGAGGCTATATATAAGCCTCCTAGGCTAACCTAAAAAAAAGAAGAAGAAAAAAAAAAAAAAAGAGAGAGGAGAGAGCAATAGAGAGGCAAAGGGAGAAAGGAGATGAAAACTAGTAGAGACAAAAGGGAAAAAGACATAGAAATAAACTTAAGAGATGGACGCCATCAGAACAAAAAAAAAGGAAGAGCTAAACAAACAAGAGCACTTATAAACTAACCAGCACTCCTTCAACATCGCCTTCATCCCCTCGTTTCTGTCTCCAGGTTTGTTCTCCTCGTCTCTATGCATGCATTTTCTTCTTGAACAGTAACCAAGCAAGCATGCATAGGGAAAACTCATGCGTGCCTTTTGTTTGCCCAGCCGAGTCACGAGGTCCACTCCAGCCACATGGGCCGCACTGAACCCGGCCTAAAGGAATGAGATTTTTTTCTCATGTATTTATTTTATGATTTGTTTTTATATATATATTGCAAAAATACAAATCTGATATTAAAATACGCGTTATCAAAATAAAAATAAAAACGCTTTGTTTTCATGTATACGGTCAATACCCTAACATGTTTTGAACTTTTTTTTAAAAAAAAATATTCTAAATTTAAAAGAAAATGTGTTTTAGCATGGATTTCTTAAACACAAAAATTATTTTCTTACATTTTGGATTTTACAACATATTTGTAAATTCCAAAGAGTGTTGGCTAATATTCCAAAAATACAAAAATCTTATTTTTGGGGAATTCATATATTATTCACTATTAATATTTGGATAAAGAAATCCTAAAAGGGTTAATATCCAAAATATTATAAGGAATAATTTGTTATTATTACTGTTAATGTTTGGATAAAAAAACCAAGTGGTTAATATCCAAAATATTTTTCTAGAGATAATAAGTCATCACACAACTTTGAAAGAAGCCTCGATTATAATTGGGGACATTTTAATTTTTGGCTCCCTAGTTTATGAGCCGTGAAAATATGAATCAAACACAGATTTCAAGATATCTGCATTGGTTCTCCTTGGTACTTTATAAACATATTTAAGGTATGATCCACATTGACCAAGGGTTCTTTCTTTATAGACTTTAAGCCCGAGTTTGTTCATCATAGCAAACTTACCCTAGAAAAACTGATGGGATTAGAAAACATCAACACTATAACAGTCATGAGGCAAGCCAAACACCAAGCAGCTTACCTTAAGTAAGACGTACTAGGGGTGCTAAAAGCGTCCCTTTACATAACCAGTTCCTTACCTTAGAATCTCTATAAACCAGTTAGGGTTCCTAGTGACCATAATACTAAGTGGCGATTCCCCTTTTCACAAAACAAAGACCCTGAAATCAACCCCCCGCTCCGAGAAGGGTCGCCGTAACGTTGAGCTCTCACGAAGGTGTGACAGGAAGAACATGCGAAGGACCCATAAATAATTTTAAAATAATCCCTAATTTTTTTTCCAGAATTTTAAAAACCATTTGAGGCTTGTCTAGTAAAAGCACAAAAATGCATTTTAAATCAAGCAAGACACTAATTCAAAATAAGTTATTCTTTCACCATTTACGAACTTAATAATCCAACAAAACAAACATTCAAACATCTAATCTTGTAAATTTGAAAAATTATATTCAACTTACATACTAATTCAAGCTGGTCAACACAAACCCAAAATATAATTTATATGTCAACATTTAATGTCCAAAAAGCAATCACAACCTAAAACATAATTTTAAATATGTTGCCTAAAAACCTTGCTAGGTTTTTAATTAGCGGGAGCCTTGTTAGGCTTAAAACCTTACAAGGTCCTTTTGCTGGAATCTTAATAGACTCTTTCTTCATAACGCATTTGCTAGATTTTTAATCATTGGAAGCCTTGTCAGGCTCAAAACCATGCTAGATTTTTTCTATAGAGTCTTGCTGGATTCTTTCTTTGTCAAAACTTTGTTGGGTTTTTAATTGATGGAAGCCTTGTTAGGTTCAGAACCTTGTCGAGTTCTAATTTGCTAGGATCTTGATGGACTCTTTCTTTGTCAAAACCTTGTTGGTTTTTAATCATTAAAGCTTTGCTGGGCTTAAAACCTTGTTGGGTCCTAATTTGCTAGAGTGACTTTTTCTTTGTCGAAACCTTACTAGGTTTTTAATCACTGGAGCTTTGCTAGGCTCAGAACCTTACTAGGTTTTTTTTACTGGAGTCTTGCTGGACTTTTTCTTTAAAACCTTATTGGGTTTTAAAAATGAAATCGAACCTTGCTATGCTCAAAACCTTGATTGGTTCATGTTAGCTAAAGTTTTACTAGACTTTACTAAGGGTTCTTTCTTGTGCTATTCTTGTGTAAAAACTTGTACAATGCTTTTAAGTGTTATTCATGCATTTTTACATATTTTTGAAATATAGGCCCCCTTCTTACAAATCATCTTTTGATTGGTGTAAAGGTTTGTTGTTATCGATTTAGCCTCTTGGTTGCTCAACTTAACTCTTTAACCCATCTAGGTCTCACCCATATGATCAATGTGTTTGATTGCCTATTCATCTTATTAGCCTGCTTGGGTTTTGCCCATGTGATCAATATGATTTATTGCTTTTTTGTTGCATAACCAAGACATTTAGGCAATAAATGAACCTTTGCTCGATTACTTATTCTTTGAGAAGTGACAAACTTTTTTAGCCATGATGTTGCCCCCTGGCCGGATGATGCACCCTGATTTATGGCATTCTTGCACCATTGCATACTCTTTTATTTTGAGGGAGAAGCGATGTTCCCTTATTCTCACTTCTCTGAAGGAGTTTATCAAATCATTTATTGCCAATGTCAATTTTAAATTGCCCCCCGACTGATTTGGTCGTGCGTATCATTTATTAAATACACTCATTAGATAACATTTTCCAAACATCATAACCATCTTTGAAAGGGTAAAATAGACTTTTTAGTCATGGAAAATGCCCTATAAATGTAGCATTACTCTCAACCACTTATGAAGTTCATTAAATCATAGATTGTTTTTAAACAACATTACTCTCAGCTAATTTAGGCATTTGTCATTGTTAGACTTTATTCATAGCCTTAAAGGATTTGTTAAATCATCATTTAATTATGTGCTTTTTTTCCCCTAGCTAATTTAAATGTTCTTTGTTATCCCTCTTAGGGTCCACTGTATTACCCTTTAGTTACTTAACTTTTCAAGGACGATTTATAAGAAGTGTCCATGTCATTTCTGTTAAGAACTTTGCAAACTAGGTTAATGACCTCTTTTGTTTGAAAATCACTTTCTTTTTTCGGAATCAACTCGTGAAATTCAAAAATCATGCTCATTCAAGTCTAATTATTGCAAAGAAATCAAAAGATGTCATTTTAAAAGTGTTTATTTAATCGTAACCCCAAGACATGTCATTCATCACTAAGATGTATCTTTTTTTTTTTTGCATTTTTGGTTGAGAATTGACATGGTAATGGTTAAGAGAGAAGTGTTAGCTTAAAGTTGTGTTATCCATAAATCAAAGGAATTTTGTTTTTTGCATTTTAAAAATAAAAATCTACTTGATGTAAGTTTAAAACAATTTTTTTTTGAATTTTTTACAATTCCCAGAGGCTTTAATCTTTTTTTTAGGAAAAAAGATGATTTGGTATGGTGAAGGTACATTATGAGGTGATTTTCTATTATAAGTTTCAAAGCAAGAGGCTCAAGTAAAACTCGAGGTTTTGTTAAGAAACATTTATCTCTCTTTTTTTTGCATTTATTTTATTAGCTTGAATAACAACAAGTAACTTGTTCATGATGTCATGATTCTTGTGAAAAGGGTCTTTTGCATTTTAAGAATGTTATTAATTGGTCCAAGATACTTACATGATGTCAAGATAATGACTTTTGGCTATGAAAGAAACGCATTCGTAGACTCAATGAGTGTTTCAAGGTTTTGAAATTTAGGATCACTACAATTGTGTCTTTTTTTTCTTTCATCATGTTTCTTTGATTCACCTTTTTTTAAAATCAAAATGTAAGTATTTTTGAAAGATAAAAAATTTATAATGCTGATGAACCAGCAAGTTCATATACAATGATTAACAAAAAAGGGAATAAACTCCCTTAAAGAACTTTATATAAAACCATCAAATAAAAGCTAACAAACTAAAAATTAGCAGACAATGGTTATGAGAGGAACTAATATTAAGAGGTTCCCAACCTAACACAAAGCAAAAGGCTTAATTCACCCTTTTTGATTGCTTTGGCGGGGCATTTTTATTTTATTTTGACCTAGACTTGGTCATTTTTGTCTTTTTATTTGGGCATACCCCCCAGCATTTGAATTTCTTGGGCTTTTTGGATTTTTCATGGCATCTTCTCGGTCTTTGATCTTTGAATTTTTATTTCCCCCCTATTATAGAATGCGATCCCAGTCAAGATCAACTCTTGATCTTTGGAATTTCATTTACCCTAGTGTGAGGTGTGATCCTTGTTAGGGTTTATACAAGGAAAAACTTATTTAGACTCAAATAGGAACCATAAAGGATATATTTTAGAAAGTGAAGGGATAACAAAGATGGCCTTTCATCATTTTCAAGCACAAGTAGTTATAACTAATAAATTTTGTCCATGTTTAGTGTAATTGTTTGGAACTTTTACATAAAGACTTATGTTTTTATGAATCAATGATTAGCAAATCGAACTAAATACGATTATGCATAAAACTAAAATATGGCCTTAGAGACATCGAGTGCGAGCTTTTTATGCATTTTTTATTTTTTGTGTCTTGGTTCAAAATTGTTTGGTCACCTCAGAATATGAGTTGCTTGAATGATTCCTATTCAACATTGTTTTAAGCAAACATTGACTTATTTCTAAAATAAAAAGGCAAGTCCAATTTTTTCAGGATTATTTTGATGAAAGGGGTTTTTACAAAATTAATGTGACCAAAATATTTTAAATAGAGCCAAGGAGTTAGTTATGAGGGTAAATAAATTTTATGAGTTTCAAAGGGTTTTTTCCTTTTTAGTGTTTTGCAAGACACATTTTAGGGTTCGATCATTTGCCCAAAACCATTTTTATAGGAAAATATTTCTTGATTTCAATATAGATATTAGACTATTAAAAGGCACAATCCATTAAAAGATACAACTGAGTTTTTGCAAAACATTTAAACATAAAACACGGTCTTGAAAACCTTGTTTACAAAGCCAAAATGACAAAACATGTTGACTACATCAATTTAGCTTCTTTTCGTTTCTTCAACACTTAAGCTTTCATAATCATTCTTCTTCTACATTACTCTTAGAGATTTTCTAGCCCTCAAATGTTATTTGCCCAGCCTTAATAAGCTGAAAAAGTTTGTCCTTGGAATAATGGTAATTTTCAATGTTATGCCCCATTGCTCCATCATGATAGTCACATGTATAGTTAGGCTTATACCACTTCGGGTATGGTTATCGAAATAGTTTATGTGAAATTAGAGTGATTTGTCTCATACTGACCAATTTCTTAAACATCTCTTTCAAAGGTAAGGGAAGAGGTGGTAAGGCCTTTTTGATATGTTGTGGATGTCCATGTGATTACATTGGAGTCCTCTTATTATTCCATTACTTTCTTGGTTGATTTTGGTTGAACCTTTGTTTGTGGACCTCGTTGTCTTTTTTTTTCCCGACATCAATTCTACCTACTATTATGGCTTACTTGACTCTTTTAACCACTATATTAGTGAAGTGTTGGGTTGTGGCACCAATCAGATGGTCAGGATAAGGGTCTTTGAAAGTATTAGAGAATAGATTGATCATTTCTTTCTCAAGCAAGGGTGGATCAACTTGAACAACCTTTTCTCTCTACCGTTGAGCATATTCTCGTACTGATTCATGGCACCTTTCTCTAACATTAATAGATTGGATTAATTTAAAGCCTTGTCCATGTTGTATTTGTACCGCTTGATAAAGACATCCACAAGATATTTCCATATTCGGATCTTGGAGTTATCTAGCCTTATGTACTAGCTTAGTGTAGCCCCATTCAGGCTATTTTGAAAGAAGTGCATTAATAATTTTTCATTGTGCATAACTTCTATCACCTTGTTGCAATAGAACTTAAGGTGAGTGGTAGGACACTGAGTTTTGATGTACTTTATAAACTCAGGTTATGAGAATTCTTTGGTAAAATCACATTTGAGACTAAACACATTTCAACTACTTGTACGGGATCATACAAGTCTGTTATTTCAATAGCCTTCACTCTTGCTTCCATCGTTATTATCTTGCTATAGTTAATATCCTCAACATATTTCATTTTCTAAGACTTACTGGAAAATGAATAAACAATTGTTAGAGCCGGCGCATGTATTGTGGCCTACACAAAGGTTGTGTTACACTAGGGTTCTAAGCTTATCCTGTAGTTCTTTCTTTGGGCTGAATTGTTGCAAAAGTAACTGGCTAATTAAACGGGCCTTCATTAGAGAGTTGTATAAGTGTCTACTTAAGCAAGTTTATGATTTGAGCTATGTTAGCCTCCATGGAGTCCAAGTCCTCTTAAAAATGGGCATCGTAGCAAGCACATTTTTTATCCTTTATACTTCTTTGTAGCAAACGAGTGTTGTAAACTTTGTGAATTGAGGCTTTCTAGGGACCTATATTTTAACATGCATATGCACACATGATATTTAAACATAAATACATGTATGTTTATAAATATAAGTGTATGCATACGTATCTCAAATATAAATTAACTTATTCAAATGGCTAATTAATGACTTCTTTGTTGAATAGGAGCAAAAATATATAGTCTGATTAATCTGAAAAGATCTTTCCCAAACTCTCATCTCAATTAAATCTCATACATATTGGAGAGTACAAAACAAAAAGATGGGTCTGATCTCCTTTCATTCAAAAAAGACAAAATGGTTTTTATATGCAATAATTTCCCGACTTTGGTCTTTAGACAATTCCCTCTAACTAGTTACATTATTTATATTCTTGCCCATATTTAGAAAAAAAGTCATGGTCTTAGCTCAGAAAATCCTATAGAATTTAGGATTATTGATCAGGTATGCTTTGATGCAAAATGAATTATTATGGAGTCCATATCCTAAGGGTAAGTTCTAGCTGGTACATGAGGGTGAGGTTGACTGCCTAATCTCAAAAGGGTTTATAATTTGCCTAGTGACCACCTTTTGTGAAGGCAGTATAGAGGTCTATAAAGAATGGTTTGGGCATGGTATAACCGTCATTACTAAGTAAACACTCAGTTTATAATTGGATGTTTCACAAATCTGAACCATAACTGAAAGTCATAAGGCAGATCGTTACTCCTCACTTAACCAATAATTCAAATGCATAAAGGCATTAACTCATATATGATGTACTTATGCATGAGCAGTATGTAAAAAGAATGCATGCTAAAATTAAATTGCATAGACCAACAAAAATAGACAAGCAAAACTCAATCTGACCAAACAAGTTTCTAGTAGAGTCGTCATCCTATCATGACGTGCACCATATCAAATGGTGGAGCTACCTCCTGGAATGAAGAATTTTGGGGTTTAATCATAAAGTTATGATTTAAGGGAGTCGCCACCTAATATTATGGTCACTAGGAAACCTATAGTCCGCGAGAGTTTGGGTAATGAGACTAGTTATGCAAGAGGAAGACACATCACTCCCAGTGCACCCTACCTATGGTACAATGCATTTTGATTGATTGTTGTTCTAAATTATGTTTCTATTTATTGGTCTCATCCAAGATTCAATGTAGATCTCTCTTCGTAAGGAAAATTTTTGTTTCTATTTTTGTGTTTTTGGAATAGAAATTTTTTTTGAATCCTTTTAAGTTTTCTTGAAGTTTTAAGAAAAACCAGGTACTTTTAATACCGAGTTTATATCTTACAATATAAATCTATAGCTCAACATCAGGCAAAATTATTAGAAGAACAAGCGAGGAACCCACAAATAATTTTAAAATGATCCCTAATTTTTTTCCCAGAATTTTAAAAATCATTTGAGGTTTGTCTAGCAAAAGCATAAAAATGCATTTTAAATCAAGCTAGACACTAATGCAAAATAAGTTATTCTTTCACCATTCACCAACTTAATAATCCAATAAAACAAACATCAAATCTTGTAAATTTCATGAATTATACTCAAATCGCATACTAATTCAAGCTGATCAACACAAACCCAAACATAATTCATGCATCAACATTTAATGTCCAAAAAGCAATCACAGTCTAAAAAATAAACTCATAATTCAACACAAATAATCATATCATTTTGAAATTAAAAACACACATCAAACCAAATTAATAGTGTCCAAACAGTTTAAAAATTATACACAACAATAAAACTTTTCCTAGATTTCACAAATTTTATAGTTTTTTTTTAAAAAAAGATTTGAGGTTGTAAATTGACATTTCAAGGTGCTTTCCGTGTCTAGGAACTATCGAAATTGAGGCTGGAAGTGTAGGAATAGTGTTGGCATGTGTATCCATTCGTTGTCACTGCTGGAGGGAAGTGGGTTGGTAGATCTAATGCTCCTCTATCTCCTCTTTACTCATATACTAACGGTGATGCTCACTGCTGCTGGAGGGAAGAGATATGGCTTTCCAAAGCTTTGATCCTCATATCTCTCTCCTTTCTTAGTTTAACTTCTCTTATTATAGAAATGCTTAAACTGCTATAATTCACGGGGGCTGAGGGAGAAAAAGAGAAGGCAGTGTGGGGACAAGAGGAAAAGAACCTCTCTTAGAGGAACTCACCACCACTAGTGGTGTTGTGGCTGAGAGAAGAACACAAGGTTGTCACAGTGGATGCAATAACTGGTATTAGTCCTTTTCTTTTCTAGTAAGAAAGGGAGACGAGGTTGTCTTGGTGTCAACCTTGGTTGGTGGATACTGCAAGATTGTTTAAAAAAAGACCTAGAAATGTGTTTTGGTTTGGGGTTGGGTTGTTAGTGGTGTAATGCTGCTAGGTGTTAGCTTATGTAATGAGCTGCTAATGTGGGTTTGATAGTGGAGGTGAAGGGAGTGTCACAATGAGAACTAGTTAGTGGTGTTTGGTTAATGGTATTTGGGTTGTTGTTTATGGTGGTGTTTTTGTTTTGAGATGAGTTGTAAGGGAGAGCTAGCATTAGCGATGGATGGTAGTAAGTGGTTGCTTATGGTCGTGGGGGAGAAGAAAGTTATAGGTGTCTATTTTTGTGTAGTGGCTAATGAAAGGCACACTTAGGTGTGAAATGGTTATCTTTGCTTAGAGCTAGGGAAGATGATGGAGAAGGTTGTTGTTTTATGGGTTTTTAATGGGAAGGTAGTTTTGAAATGATGATTTTTTAAGGCTATTAGTTATTCGGGTAGGAGTGATAACCTTTTGTTGGTTGGTGGTTGGGTTTAGAAACAATAAGACTAGGGTTTCTATTTTGAGGGAGTGTGTGAGCTGAGAGAGTTTGGTATTTTTCATTTAGTTTTTTTTTTAATGGCCTCCCTCCTTTTTGTGAGAGATTCCTTTACTATTTATTGGTAAAAAAATTGCATTCTTTCTCTCAATTGCTTAGTCCCCAAGCAACCTAAATTTACTTTAGTCTTTCATTTTTTCTTTTCGCTTTTGGTCTCCTTGTCCATTTATTCTATTTTTTATTTGTTATTTTTTTTTGCATTTTGATTTTTTTGAAGATGGTGCATTAAAATTGAATGCATTAAAAAGAAATTTTTGAATTCTGAAAATATTAAAAATGATGTAAATATATCAAGAATATATATATATATATATATATATATATATATATATATATTGTATTTTGATAATATTTAGAAATTAAAGGGTTAAAAATTGAGTTATGAAAATAATCATGCAATGTAATAAGAAAATGGTAAACTTGCAATCATTAAAAAGGCTAGTATGTTTACTAAATAAATATGTGTGTGTGTGTCATAAAAGACTAAAACACAATCCTAATATGCATACTAAGGGACCGTTTGGAAACACAGTCCAACCCGCGTTTCCAAAAAATTCAAAATTTTTTGCTAAAAATTAAGTTTTTTTCATGTTTTCAGATCATTTTGATGTGTTGATCTCAAAAATAATTTTTAAAAAATAAAAAAATATTATTTTGATGCATTTCTAAGTGAAAAGCATTTTGAACCGCAACCACAATCCTAAACAGGCTCTAAACGAGTATAGAGTTTGTACTTAAACAAAACTAATTTAGGGTACTTACTTGTTAAAGTCTTTATAATATAACTAAGATGAAATTCTTGTTGTTGTCAATGATTAACTTTTTTTTCTTAAAATTTTATTCCTTGTCACTTGATGCAAAACAACTTTCTTCAATAATTCTCTTAGAATTCCAATAACATCACTTTGAAAACATGCACTTTTTTAAGGTTTGTGAACTTAATGGTATGGACTCAGTTTTCTCTTTACAAAAATAGATTCTTAAAATCTAGTGTAGAAAGAATGAATAAGAGAACAAGACTTAGAAAAACCAACAACAAAAGAAAAAAAAAAGAACTCAAGAAATCTCTAAGATTTTCTTTCCACCTATCCAAACACTTATTTATAGGACTCACGAATCAAAACATTAATTACTCAAAATTCATGAATATTCATAATTCATGAATGTTTATTAATCATGATTAATTTTAATAATTAATGAATATCTATTAATAAATATTCATGAATGTTCATAATTCATGAAAATTAATAAAAAAATCATGAATACATTCATTCTTATCACATTATAATTAATATATTGATTCATGTACTAAGATATTTTAGGGACTAATTGTTTTTTATAAAATAAAAACTTAATAAAAGGGAAAAACATATTTTTCATTAACCAAATTTAAGTACAAACTCATGAACTTATAAGCCTACTATACAATAGCCATCTTTCTAAGAGAGTAATCAAGAAATATTCTGGATTCTATCCCTATCCAACCCATCACCCTTGCTTAGCTTGCTTCGCAAGCTTGATCCGACTTGGTCAAAACTTACCCTATAATGGGTCTAGCTAAGATTGATCATAGTAAAGCAAAGTGGTTAGGCTAACCAATAAGGTTGGTCCATTCCAAAATATCTATGATTTAGCATAAGATGATAGTGGGTTGACTTCCATTCTCGAAGCCTGTAATCATAAAAGGAGGCATGGGAGAAAAGACCACCAGAAGAGGTTGCTGATCCAACCAAAGAGGGTGCTGATCCGCTGGCTAACAATCTGAAAGACTAGCATCATTCCCTTCCCATATCTATTCTAATCTATTCCATTCTTTTTTTGTCGGCATTGGCTACATCAATCGGCATCACCCTCACTAGCTTATCCCTACCTCACTTCACTAGAAAACAAACAGAAAAAAAGAAACAAAGATGTGATATGAAGGAACCTAAACAAAAGAGTCTTTCAGACAACGAAGCTTATTTAGCGGACGGATCAACGACAAAGTCTCGCTGATGCTTCTCTTGCACCTGCGGATCCCAGGATTTCTACTCAATTCAAAGAAATGGCGTTTCCACTTAGATTTCTTCATAGACGGGATGAAGGCTTCCACCAATCAGATGGTTTTCATATTCTCGAACTGCTATCTTCAGAACGTGCGGAAAAAAACAGACTCAAGCAAGAGAATACGGTTGAATAAAGCAGTGTTAGAGTGTTTTTTAAAAATTTAATTTTTTTTATTTAAAATTAATTGTTTTATATTTTTATATCGTTTTAATAATGTATTATATCAAAAATATTTTTTTTAAATAAAAAAATTATTTAAACTATAACCATTACTACTATTTATCTTTTGACTAATCATAATGTTGCCCTCATGGCCCTTCTTTTACTTCACTTATTTTGTATGACTAGAAAGGGTATTATTAATTTATATATTAAGCATAATCTATGTATTTTTTTAATAAATTTAATAAATTATTAATTTATAACCGGTCAAAAATATTATTTAATTGAGAATATTAATTTATTAAGATTAAACTATACATCCAATAATCATTCCTTCCTGCAGAGTTTGATTATTGCTCGGGATATTAAAAAAACAAAACTAATTAAAACAAAAACGTAAAAATAAGCAATAGTTTTATAATGAATTTTTTACGATGACACATGGGGGTGTAACAATCCAGAAGCGAAGACTTTGAAGCCTCGGCTTAGAGGCCCGCTAAGAAGCCCATATAGGACAATTAATTATCGCATCTGGTTGACCTGCTAAGATCTCACGCGCCTTGAAAGGCACGTGGGTCCCGACCAGTTCTTTTTGGCATCCTTTAACTCGCACTTTGAAATTAAAAGCCACTGCCATCACCACCATCAGCCTCACTGTTGCGTCTTTGCTTCGCTTTTGGTTATTTCTAATAAATTTGGTCAGAGAGTGATTCTCGAGAAAGAGGAGGAGAGAAGCAGATGCTTCCCACATTTGATTTCACTTCACATTCCCTTCAGGGTTTCTAATTATCTACTGCTATGACTGAGAGAATCAAGCTTGGTAAGTTTTCAACCTTCTGTTCTCTATGTTAATACTATCCGAGGGTTTTACTTGATGATATACGATACAAACAAAGAAGCTTTTAATTTTTTCTTTTCCTTTTCAAAATTTACTTCTAGCACCCTCCTACTAGCTGCTTCTATTATCTTCGAGCGAGCGAAAGTGAAACAGAAAGCAAGATATTTGAGGAACACTACTTTTGTCTGAAAGATGAGTTGGGTTTGTTTTTGAATTTTATAGGTAAGAGAGAAAATGATCTTTGGGAGGGATGTCAGAAGCAAGAAGAAAAGATGGTTGATGGAAGAACATAGCCATTTGAAGATGTCGTCATGGGTTCCAAACGATTATCCACCTCCCCTTTCTCCTTCCTCGTTGTCTTCCCCATCTACAACTAATACTGTTTTCCATAAAGATTCAAATCCTTCATCTTCTGGTTCTAGAATTAGCCCTGCTGTTCTTTTCGTTATAGTGATTCTTGCTGTACTATTTTTCATCTCTGGTTTGCTCCATTTGCTTATTAGATTCCTCATAAAACATCCAACTTCTTCAGCTGCCTCCCAATCTAATAGGTACCCTGAAATATCTGGTTCAGACGCGCTTCAAAGACAGTTACAGCAGCTCTTCCATCTCCATGATTCTGGTCTGGATCAAGCTTTTATAGATGCCCTTCCTGTTTTTCAGTACAAAGAGATTGTGGGTCCAAAAGAGCCATTTGATTGTCCTGTTTGCCTGTGTGAATTTTCTGAGAAAGACAAGCTGAGATTGCTTCCTATGTGCAGCCATGCTTTCCATATCAACTGCATCGACACTTGGCTGCTATCCAACTCAACATGTCCTCTTTGCAGGGGAACCCTTTTCAATACAGCTGGGTTTTCAATGGAAAACCCAATGTTTGATTTCGATGACTTAAGGGAGGATGATGGGTGTCCCGGTGATGGAGATAATGTTTTCATTCCTAGTCAAAAGACTGGGGAAATTGAAGGAACTGTTGTTGAGAAGGGGGTTTTACCTGTGAGACTCGGTAAATTCAGGAAGCTAAATGGTGGTGTAGGGGAGGCAGGAGGAGAAACTAGTAGCAGTAATTTAGATGCTAGAAGATGTTTTTCAATGGGTTCGTATCAGTATGTGCTTGGTGATACAGACCTCAGGGTTGGCTTAAGCAATGAGCGGCAAAGTCGTGATATCAAGCCTGCCAGAGGGACCGAACAGAAGGTGAATCTTTCAGTTGATGGAGATTTGGAGGAAAACAAGATTAGTAGCTTGAGCCAGGGTGAGAGCTTCTCTGTATCCAAAATATGGCTTTGGCGTAATAAGAAGGGAAAATTCTCAAGCTCCCCAGATGCACCGATGGGTATGCCTTCTTAACTTAATGTGGATTTGCCATGGATGGATGGAACGCTGTAACAATTGAAGCCACTTTCTCTTGTAGGATGCTAATTCTTAAGGTATTTTCTTGTCTACTCATTAGCCATTGATCAAAGCTTGTTGTGCTTTTCATTTTGATTTTGAATTTTTTTTTTGCTGGATGCTAAATCAAATCAAAAATATTCTGATGACTGGTTCTGGTTGTTGGTGCTCTGCTCTTCTGCTTGTAAGTAGAAATTTGATTCCAAGTGCTTTTTGCATTTATGAGGAGGATATATGTATAAATGGTTACGATTTCCCCAGCCCTATACTGAAAGTTACATAGCTGCTTATTTTGTGTTTTTGAGCATATTAGCAACACGCCTGTAATTCTTATGCAATGGACTGGAATTAATTTTTATGTTGAAAACATTTCCATTCTCGTAGTGCTATACAAACTTTTAATACAAAATTCTCATACAAACACATATGTCAGCTACTTATATATATATATATATATATAAAATTTATGATTTTACAACTTATGAATTTGACACATCAGTTTGTATAAAAAGTTTATTTTTAAATCATTGTTCTTCCATTTATTAGACTGCAATTCAATAGAATTAAAATTTATCGTTTATGATGGGCAACCCGACTCCAAAACTCATGGTATAAAAAGATGAGTGTTTAGTTACTATCTCAAGATAATAATAATAAAAAAAAGATAGAGACAAATAATAAATCTATTACTGATACAATTGTTAGGTTTCTAAAAAAAAACATACATAATCGAAACTATAAATTTAAAATTTTATTAGGAATTCTAAGGATTTTATTAGACAGGTCTAGAGTTGTTTAAGTTTTATATAAAGATTAGTTGAAAATCAAATGTTTTTATTTTTGTTTTCAATAATTGTTTTAAAGCTAGGTTGTTGCAAACAACAAATCATTCAAGTATATGATATCTAACAATAATTTATATAAATTACAAGTGATAAATCTCTTAAACTCTTTTAGAAAAGAGAGATTGCTACACTTTCTATTTTCTTTTGTGTTTTAGTTGTTTTTGTAATTAATATAGTTTTTTTTTATATGCAGAAAATAAAAGACATAACATTTTATTTATGGAGAAACTTGAAAATTCAATAAATAACAAAATATCAATTTGCTTTTTAAATAATATCACATATATTATTTTAGGATAACTCTAGAAATTTATTCAATCAAGTTAATAAATTTTTACTTGATTTTTTTTCTAGATTTAGAATTGTAATCCTTTATATTAATGACACTATATTTTTCAATTTCTAAAACTTATTTACAATTAAATTACACTTGATTCATCATCTCCTTTTAATTTTTGGCCAATAGTATTCTTATGTGTGTGACCTATTAAGTTTCATAATAAGTTGACTCAAATTAAATCATAATCAAATAAAAGGATTAAATAAATTAATTATTTAATTTATTATCAATTTAATAATTGATTTATGTTTTATAATATCTAGTAACCTGTTATTGTTATGATCTCTTATATATTATAAAAGTTTTAAGTAGTTTGACTTAACTTTTTAGTAATCAGATTTTTAGTGTAATTATTATTCATTCATTAGGAATGTTTGATTTAAACATTATAAAATGAAATATATTTGTTTTTTAAAATTATTTTTGTTCTCAACATTATAGTCATTGATTATATGAATAGAATTTGAAACTTTTTTTAAATCTTATTTTATATTGACTAAGGATTTTACAATAAATACTATTTGATAACAGAAGAAATATATTTTTCTAATTCACTTAGGACGATGAATTTTCTCTTGAGTATTTAAATATCTTCATATAGTTTTTGATATGCTTGACATTTGTTTATTTATTACCCTTGATTAGGATAACGTGTAGTCAATATCAAAACATAACATTTCTTATATAAGATAACTTAATTATATTAAATCTAAGAATTTTTTACACAAATATCATGTGAACCTTTCTATAAAATATGTGATCTCTCTTTATGAAGTTCCTATGCGAATCAGTTCAATAAACATGTTATGTAACAAGCATTTACATTTTAGTTATAAGTGTCGCTCATCCTCAACTTATGAGAGTAATTGTTTTTTTTTTATAAATGAAGAAATACAATATGTATTGGTTTTAATAACTCTAATTAATATAATCTTAATAAAACATTGATTAGAAATAATGCTTTGATACAATAAGAATGTTATAGTTATAACTATAATTTTCTTTGCAATTTCCCATGGATTCTATCTTTACTTAGATTCATTAATTAAATATCAAATTTATTAATCAAATATAAATAAATATTAAAGATAAAAAACTTTTATTAATAATAAATATGTTTTATATTAATAAAATCATTGTCATGCGTAACCAACAAATTAGTTGTATAACATATTCACTAACATAATTTTAGAGTAAATTTTTGTATTTTCAAAATAAAAAAGTATAAAGGGAACATGTCTCTAAAAACAATATTTATTATTATGATATAATAAAAAAATACAAAGGGGACATGTTTTTTAAAAACAATTTTTATTATTATGATATCCCCTCTAACATTAACAAGATTGAGAACTTAATGGATATTGCTTCCCTAAACTATATGACCTATATGGATCTACATTTTAGATTGGTGTTTGATTTCATTTCAAAAAAAAAAAATTATTTTTCTTATGAATCCTATAACCCTTACTTGGTGGTTGCATATCTAAGGTTATTTTAGTGTATTTTGTTTTATATTTTAAATGTTGTGAATAAAATTGGTCTAGATAAAATAACTTTTAATAGCTTGGATAAAATTGGAAAAAATAAATGAAGCAACAAAGTTCCATTTTATTTGCTTTCAAACGAGGGACTTCTTATTACTAATGACCCATTAATTAGGGTTATTTTCTTTGTATAATAAGATCTTAAATCTTATTTACAATGTCGCATTAAAAAGATCTTGTATGCGTGCGGAGTCGTGATGATTATTTTTTAGATTGAGATTTTCATGATTTGGATGAAAAGAACAAAAAATTATTATTTTTTATCAGTAAAAAAAATGATGAATTCGCCAATTAGTATCCCCCCTTTCTTTCCTTTTTTTTATAGCCGAGTTTAAAGATGGTTTTCAAAACTAAATTATAGGAGATTCTTTCTCATTTCTTGCTTTTTTTTTCTTGAAATGAATCTTCTCTCTTATTCTTTTGTTTTCCTGCACTTTAAATATATAACAAGCTCTTGGAGCTTCTACAAAATAGTTTGAAACTTCATAACTAAAGTTTGGCCGAAAATGGTTAAGCACTCTTCATAAATTAATTGTGGCAAAATGAAGAAGAAAACAAAGATGATCATAGAGATTCTTTGAAAAAACTATCTTAATTTCACAAATAATATCAAAATGAACTTAGGAATCAACTGATTTGTTTGCTATGAACAACCATCATAAAAAAAAAAAAAAAAGCACCCGTCCATTAACATCTCTCACACCAAAAAGAATCACAAAGATTTTAAGCCTAAAAAAATATCAGGGAAGGGGGAATACTTGGATAGATAAAGAGGAATAAATATTAGAAATAGAACCAAATACCTGCAATACTTTAACATCCAAGCAAACAACACAGGAAGCACCAAAAAAGAAGAAAACACCATAACATCTGTAATACCTGCTAAAATTGCCATTGAAGATTAGAGGGGTGAGAAAAAATAAAAAGTAAAATATGAAATACTTGCATCAAAATCATTTTTTTTCTTTTAACTCGTTATGGCCACCTCTCATCGATCCTCTCTCTGCCCATACAT
The DNA here is from genome assembly GCF_951802175.1 of Populus nigra. Taxonomy (NCBI): domain Eukaryota; kingdom Viridiplantae; phylum Streptophyta; class Magnoliopsida; order Malpighiales; family Salicaceae; genus Populus; species Populus nigra. The sequence continues at coordinate 13,995,338 of NC_084852.1, forward strand.
CTCTCTTCACTGTGATTTCCTCTGTTTTTTTTTCTCCAAATCTCTTTGTCAACATCACCAGTCTCTTTCTCTTCACTGTGATCATCGAGGTATGAAGCATGCACTCTACAACATCGAAACATGCCTTAAATCCATGCCTCGATTACTCGTACAACATCCTAATAGTAAAAGTGTTTCTCTTTTTGTGCTGGTTTGGTGGAATACCTGGTGATGCTTCTGTCGAAGAAGAAAGGGGGAGGACGAGGAATGGTGGGGTTTGATGCTTAGGAGTCTAGCTCAAATTAACCTCATCGTATTGACAATCAAAGATTCAAGTATATAAAGAAACTTCCGCTCTATTTCAAGACAAGAAAAAAAAAACAAAAAAAATCAACAATATCACTGCCACCAAATCTCAATCCAGATGTTTCTGAAGAAGGGTCACCAACCTCAAACCTCTGCAAAATTTCAACAGTGCCATTTTTACAGGAAATGAACAGCGAGAAATGTCAAGTGTTGATGACTCGAGGAGAGCTCACATTCTCACAAACAAGGCATATTTCTCAGCAAGGTCAACGTGCCATGTCATGTTATCAATATTATTTGACGAAAATATGTTGTCGAACAATTTTTTTGTTTTTTTTTGCTTTTTTTTTCACCAAAATAATTCTTTTATAAACAACAACTTATCATAATCATAAATGATAATTTTAAAAAAATATGTTTTTTGATATTTTTATGTGAATATATTAAAAAAGAAGAGAATGATATACTGCATGTATGCTATAACAGGAAAATTCCCAGAATTAATTTTTTAATTAATAAAAAAAGTATCCATAAGAAAAAAAAATGAATACAATCATGAAGTAAAATGTATTTTATTTTTCAAAATGATTCATGTAATATTTCCTGTTTTTTTAACCAAGAAATACATTTTTTTATAAGATCCATAATTCGTTGAACAAAAAGTAAAAGAAATTCAAAGAAGAATATTTGTTATAACTATAAGAACTTGGACATCATTTTCATAGAATTTTTACGATCACAAATATAAAATAAAAACCGCATAGTAGGTTCAACTAAGATAATTAATGAGATAATTGCTAATATTATAAGAAGAAAAAAACCAAGAATCTCATTGAAAAATTAATATTAAATTGACTGATATCTAATAAAATAATATATCAAGTATAATTTAATTTATTCAACTATAATTAGTTTTTATCAAACTTTAAGAAAAGAATTTTAAAAAATCATAAAAGGTTGTAAACAAACACTTATTAATATTAAAAAAAAATATCATAATCACAGTAACCAAATGTTTTTTTATAAATTTGAGCATCAACCTCATATGAAAATAATTTTTAATATTAAAATAATAATATAAAACATAAAACAAAACAAATTATAAAATACATGGAGGACGAATCTGGAAAAACAAATTTAATGATTGAAGTCGAAGAAAAGAGACAAAACAGAACAAAACTATTACAATATATGGTAAATCCTTTCACCTGTTGGAGTAACTCAATAGTGAAAATTACATATCCTTTAGATTTGTTCTTATTTATTCACAATTAAAGACTTATTTAATGTTTATAATAAATATCATTTATTTATTTGTGCATAAATGTTTGATTTTTTCTATAATAAATAGATTGAAATAAATTCATTTAAATAATACTAGGCATCTTATCCGTATCGTGAGGATGGCATCTACATTATTGTATTCCCATCTCACCCTAAACCTTATCTATTGAACTCTCCTCGCTTTCACTTGCAAACCAGACCAGACATCAAGTTTGCGATGTTATATGTCGTAAGTATCTATATTGGATTGATATCTTTTTAGAATACTAGATACGGTGCCATGGCAGCCATAATCCCGTGCCACTATTGTTCTTCCATGGCCATCTCCAAACTACCCAGAAGCCATATTCCTTTGGGGAACATTAACCACGTCAATGCTGCTTGGTGGGGTCGGCAGCTCTCACTCAGATGTTCTCTCAAAGCCTCCCAGAAGGCTCAGCTCCGTAATAAACTGGTAGGTATTTGCTGTTTTTGCTTTGAATATGGTGTTGATTTTAAAGAGTTGAAAATTTATGATGCCTCTCAATTATTGCGGTTTGATGAAGTCTAGCTTTTATGTTTTTAAATAGAGTGTTTGGTGATTTGTTTGCATTGCAAATGTTTTTTTTTTTTTTTTTATATTACAATAGAGGCATGTGAGTCTTCTGGGAGAAGAGGAGAAAACTTCCCTAAAGAACGCATAGCTTATTTGTTGACTTGGAAACCAATTGATTTGACCAACTTTTCCTGATGGAAGCAAACAATGCCTTACAATGATAAGAGTTTATTTTATCTTTTGTGCAGAAAGTGAAGTTATTTTCCTTGAAGGAGTGTGCAATCTCTATTGCTTTGGCTGTTGGATTGCTAACAGGAATGCCTTTTGTAGATTGGTCTCCAAATGCTTATGCAGCTAATCCAGCGATGCCTGATCTTTCAGTGTTAATATCTGGACCACCAATCAAAGACCCGGGTGCATTATTAAGATATGCTCTGCCAATTGACAATAAAGCTATAAGGGAAGTACAAAAGCCACTTGAAGATATCACAGATAGTCTCAAGGTCGCTGGAGTCAAGGCACTTGATTCTGTGGAGAGAGTAAGAAAACTCGAGTTTTCCCTTTCCCCCTCCTTTTCTATGCTTGTTTCGGAGATATGATGGTTTAATGGTAGCTGTGAATTTTCTTTTTGAGTAATATAGAATCTCAGGCAATCATCTCAAGCCCTTAAGCAGGGAAAGAGTTTGATTATCTCAGGCTTAGCTGAATCAAAGAAGGACCATGGAGTGGAGCTGCTTGATAAGCTTGAAACTGGAATGGATGAACTTCAACAGATTGTGGTGGATCGGAACAGAGATGCAGTAGCACCTAAGCAGAAGGAGTTGCTTAGTTATGTTGGCAGGTAAATTTTATAGTAGAATCATTTTGCTAAGGATTGAGCTTTTTGATTACTTTGAAATGAGTAAAGTGCATGAAGACCTGATTTGAACTTAGGGACAAACGTTTCTCCAGTTGGACTTCAATGACATGTTTTCTCTGTGAGTGCATAACAATTTTTATTTTGTTGTTGCTGTGATATTACAGTCGCATCTAATAGTTTGAGATGGATGCCACTGTATTTCAAATCAATATGATTGATTCTGAAGTGTTACCGTGTTCCTAAATATAAGTATTGAAAATTGAAATATAGTTGGTTCAAAAAAGCTATTGGCATTTAATTGTAAAATGAAATAGCACTATACCTTTGGATGTACAGAATATGAAGCTGTGATGAAGTTATAAACAACAAAGTGTTTGTCAATCGCGGGAGTGTGTGGTTCATTAATCATGTTGAATCTAATGTTGAATAACAGCAATGGAGAAACGTTGTGAAGTTTGCGACCTGGTGATAACAACATCAGTCATGTTACTGAATCTGATCTTGAATAACTGGCACGAAGAATTTGTGACGTTTCCAAGTTGGCTTCTCAAAATACCTTTAGTCTAGTAATAGATTTTGATCTAAAAGAACAGCCATGAAGAATACTGAATAGAGCTTCTGGAATGTTAGATGTTTCTCCATGAGGTATTGCAAGCTGATATCAGCATATGCCATGTTGGTTAAAAATCTGGATAATCTGCAAAGCATGACTTGAGGTCAAAAGCCAATAAATTCACAAAACATTCTCCCTGTGATTGTGCTTGTTAGCATCTTCCCTTCTCTCTTAATTGCAAACCTTTACTTTCCCTTTACATTTTACATCTAGCTGCACCGACATCAATTTGGTCTCCAATACAACCATATGATATTCAAATAAATTGAACGGAATTAACTCTTCCATTACACCTGGTACAAAAACAATACCCCACTTGGCTGAAGTTCTTACTGTGACCACTGTTTTTCCCACTCTCATGTTGCTATGGATCATTAACGAGAATGTGTCCATGTATGGTATCTCTTTTATAACTGCCTCCTGCATATCACGAAAAAATTGAGGACCTGAAAAAGTTAATCCTCTTAAGATAAAAACTATTCTCATATATACCCTTGTCATTGACCTGCAGCTGAGATCTTCCTGGGGCATTGGGTTTCTGCAGTGTTGAAGAGGATATGGTGGATGGCTTCCCATATGAGGTGCCTGAGGAATACCAGAGTATGCCTCTATTGAAGGGAAGAGCAACTGTGGATATGAAGGTCAAGGTCAAAGACAATCCCAATACAGACGAGTTTATGTTCAGGATTGTTCTAGATGGTTACAATGCACCAGTAACTGCTGGGAACTTTTTGGACTTGGTGCAACGGCACTTCTATGATGGAATGGAAATTCAAAGAGGTAAAATGCCTTAAAACATTGTATAAGAAAAAAGTTGAGCTCAACAATAAATCACTCTGCCTTTGGATTGTCTTTTACTGTAATTATTTTCACACTAGCAGGATCAGACTTTAAATTTGCATTACTGAATATTATGGGGTGTTCATTTGTACTCTCAAAATGGTGCTAAAATTGCTTAACTTCAATGTAATATCACTATCATACATAAATTGGAAGTGTTTCCATTAGTTTGAGATTTTGTTTATGTAAATACCTTTGAGATTTCCTTGGACTTACTGCAGCGGATGGCTTTGTTGTTCAAACCGGGGATCCTGAAGGTCCTGCAGAGGGTTTTATTGATCCTAGTACAGAGAAAACTCGGACAATACCGTTGGAAATCATGGTCAATGGAGAGAAATCACCATTCTATGGGGCAACTTTGGAGGTAATGCCCACTCCCACACAAGCACTCGTATATCTTGGACTAAGAATACAAAGATCATGAAGAAAGAAGTCTTAATTTCGTCACATTAACATGGTGTATATTTTATCCAGTTTCATGTTATAATTGTACTGAATCTATTGTCTGATTTCGGCTCTCTTTACCCAATGGTTCAGTTGACTGTCACTTGACTTTGTGTTCATCTCACTTGAATTAGCAGTTCTAAGAAATCTTTAACCCCTCACATGGCATGGTCATACCTTTTTTTTTTCTTTTCTGGTTAAAAGGTTTGAGCCTTTTACCATGGACCTTAAACTAAACAATTATTTGAATTTGGTCAATCAAATTTACAATTTTAGGAAATACATGCAGCTCACTTTAACTGTGTGAAAGCTCGACTTTGGTAGATTGAAATTCGTAGTGATCTTAACCTAAAAGTATAAGTTGTGAAGCGAAACTCAAAAAATGATTTATATTACTTTTCAACATGTTTCCAAGTGAAAGTCCTTTAGTTAGATGAATGTGGTGAGATTTGAACTTGTAATCGTTTGATCATCTTTTAATACCATATGAAGTAACCATCCTAACTCAAAAACCATAAGCTATTAAGTGGAGCTCTAAAAATGGTTTTTTTTACTCTTTAACACTCACTGCAGCTGATGAAAAATAAGTATTCCTAGTACCGGCGATAGATTCTTCTGAATAAGTGCCTTAATTTGTGTGGTGCCACAATGTTCAAATTCTTCAAACTCATCTCAATATAGCATAAAAAATTGCAATTTTCATTAGTTTTGGGTATTTCCTTGTATTTTCCATGAAGGCTTGTATTGTGTGTTTATTTTATTTTCCCCTCTTGTTTCTGAAAATATGTGATTTTGTAAGATTTTCTGATATTATTGCTATGTTTCTTGACAGGAGCTTGGTTTATACAAGGCTCAGACGAGGCTTCCATTCAATGCATTTGGAACAATGGCCATGGCCAGAGATGTGAGAACTTGATTTTTGAACTCTCTCACGTGTGTGCTCTCCGGTGATTCCAATATTCTGAAAGATTAACCGGAAGTTGGGTTTTTTTTCTTACAGGAGTTTGAGAACAACTCAGCTTCAAGCCAAGTATTTTGGCTACTAAAAGAAAGTGAGCTAACTCCCAGCAATGCAAATATACTGGATGGTCGATATGCTGTCTTTGGTTATGTTACGGAAAATGAGGATTATTTAGCAGATCTCAAGGTTGGAGACGTGATAGAGTCCATTCAAGTGGTTTCTGGCCTCGATAATCTGGTTAACCCAAGCTATAAAATTGCCCGTTAGTCCATTCAGTACCTGATATTGCCTCCGGGAGTTCGGTGACAACTTGCAATGACGTCCCTGAGCAGATTTTAAGCTTGTTTTCTGTTGATTTCATTATATGACTACAACCTTTCATCTCTAGTGAGTCGTATCTTTCCAGCTGCGAATTTATTTATTCTTCGCATTGCGTCCTCGACTACAAGCATTGTTATATATATATATATATGTGTGTGTGTGTGTGTGCGTGTTCTTTGGCTGTTAGGTGTGACGTTTCGGATTCCATGAACCGAAACATTTAAGCTACAATTAATGCACTAATTCTTCTCATCTTCTTCTCCATGAAATCCCCATTCTCTGGTAGAAACCTAAACTTCTTGAAAAAGAAACGAACCAAGAACCCTAAGCTTCCTTTCAATCCTGCAAATAACATCCTCACATTTTGCTCTACAAAAACATTCCTTTATTGTTTGAATTACAAATGGTCTATCTGTAATGATTTTAAAGTACAAAGCCAACCATATAGTAGTAATGAGTTCTTAGTGGAGTTTTGTGGTATCTGCATATACTAACAATAAGTGTTAATTGAACGAATTCACAAAACACAAAAGTTAATTGAATGAATTAAAAATACATGGATAGGAATGAATAATTGACAAAAACACAAACAAAATTTATTAGTTACTAAAACAATTAAAAGGCATGGGTCAATTTAATTATTTAAATGAATTGTTAACCGGCTTAATATATACTTTTTAATTGTTTGGTTACAAGTCTTTTTTAATAACAATACCGAGGGTTTGTAGATGTTGTGTTTTAAATTGTTTTTTATTTTTAAATATATTAAAATAATATTTTTTAATATTTATTTTTGATATCAACGTAAATAATTTAAAAATATAAAAATTAATTTTTAAAAAATTAGATTTTTTTAAAAATACACTTTAACCGCACTTCTAAATACACACTCTTATAATATTATAGTTACCATGTATATTGTGGAGGTCCTTCTATATAATCTCATAAAACAGAATGAAAGATAAAAATCTATAAAAATCCCAAAACCTGTTTAGAGTTGTAATATTAATGGTGAAAATTTAATAAAATAATTCCATTGCCAGGAATCCAATTCAGGTACCAGGATAACAAAATTTTTTGGATTATATCTTACAATTTAATTTAAAACTCGAGCTAAATAAAAAATTAAAAGATTTAAGTTTCATCTAAGATCTAGATGGTCCAACCTGCAACAAAAACACAGGCAATAAAATAGTTTATACCAAATAAAAAATATTTTATTTTTGAGAAACATGAAAAGATAGGATCGATGATTATAAATATACCCAGAAACAAAAATCTATCATGTGCCTACTATGATTAATGCATATTAATTGGGTATCAAAAGCTCAACCAGAAAGGGTGTATAGGGCCCGCCCATCCATCATATTAACGTTCAATTGATCAAGAAACATAAAAACAGAGCAAGAACTAATGTTCAAGTTTCATAAATAAAGCTTTACAGAATCCATTGTCCAGTAAAGAAACCGGTATCGCAAGGTTCTTCTTAGCCTATAGTCTCCGCAGACTCTACCCTCAGCTCTTTAAGCCAGTGTCTTGAACAGAACATGAGACGAATTGGACGAAGTTTACTTCACGGCCCTCGGTACCTGCGAAAACAGAGACAACCTTGAGGCTGATCAAGGGGGATCATACCTCCACCCATGGACGTGTCAATTGCCTCTAACATGAAAACAACCACCTCCATCTCCGGCCGTCTGTCTGGATTAGCATCCCAGCATCTCTTCATTATATTCGCAAGAGAGCTCGGGCAGCAACGAGGAATTTCTGGCCTCAGATTCTGTTATAATAGTAGTGATCGTTAAAATTATTATGAACACTGTATTATTATTGCTTCCAGTAACTGGTAAGAAAAACTACTAAGCATCTGGAGAGACAGAGAGAGGGAGTAAAGGAGATATGTTACCAGAGTAAAAGAAAGAGGAAAGGGTGGTAATTTGACATAAAAGCTTTGGTTGTGAGATGAGCTAGATAAAAACAGCCAAAAGGCTTGGATGTTAGTTTCTATGCTAGTAGGTGATGTTCAAATTTTGCAGAAAACCATGTATTGCCATTACCACATATTTTCCTGTAAAAGAAAGAAAAGACATTTAAAACACTTCATCTACCTGGCGCACAACAGCAGATGTCACTTCTGAGAAGCTAAGATCGGGATATGGCATGTCACAGCAGTATATCTCCCACAGGCAGATACCAAAACTGTACACATCACACTTTCTGTTGTACGGATTGCCATTGAGAACCTGCCCGATCACAATACTTGGATGATAGATAGGATAAAAATGTTATCAAAACTGAAATGAATGCTTGGAAATTTGACGAGTAACTTGAGGAGTTGCGATTCATTGACAATCAACCATTAGAATATATGGAGCATGCAATTAAAACTAAAAGATATCACTGTTCTTCATGACAGAACTTCAGTCAGAAATCGACATTCAAGACTCTAAGACTGTTGTTTTATTGATATAGCACCTTAATATTGAAGGCTCGGAAAAGCGGAGGCTTGTATGCCTTGTAAATTTATACCTCTGGTGCCATGTACCCAAGCGTTCCAGTCTCGCCAGTCATGTCATTAGGATTTGATGCCTCGATGCGAGCAACCCCAAAGTCAGCTAATTTCACTGTACGTGTCTTGTCCAGAAGCATATTTTCAGTTTTGACATCTCTATGGACAATCTTCTTAGAATGGAGATAGCTCAACCTGTAAGTAATTCCAAATGGCAGCTTTAATAATTTCGAATTGCATAGTTTGCTACAATATCAAAGACTGAAAGCATCCAAAATATAAGCTTTCAATCCAAATGATTTGAAAGTCAAAATAAACACAGATGGACGTGAGTATCTGACCCTCGTGCAAGATCTAGTGCCAATTGAACAACCACTTTAAAAGCAAGCTTCCTTCTCCTATTCTTTATGAGGTAAGATTTCAAAGCACCCCCAGGGCAATATTCGACAACAACACAGCAAATGTTACTTGGCATGCCAATTTGACCATTCTCTGTTTGTATGTTTAACTCTGATGAGCCAATTGCAGCCCCAATAAACTGCAGAAGGGATTTGGCTTGATTCAAAGCAAGAAGATATGAACAGGAGCTAAACACTGAAACCTCAAGTAGTCCATATCGAAGATGTTAACAATATACTTGAAGAAAGTACAAATTGAAATGCTCCGGAAATGCTATGTTCGAAAACATTAAGCTATAGACATATTGATTACATTAAGAAATGTCAAAAATAAAAATAAAAATTAAAAACAACGTCAACCACTATTGTCACTACATCTCCAACATTCTCTCGTTAGCATATCATATTTATACGTTTTATCCAATTCTCCATTGAAATTTGCTATCAAGTCTTGAACAAGAATTCTGAAAAAAATAAAAAAAAATCAAATCTCACATAGTTGGAATGGTAGCTTGAGGATAGGACGAATTCAAACATCACCTAGACCATGATTATTTGCAAGGATTCAAACTCCATCAAACATGAAAGAAAGACAAGGATATAAATCGCGTGGGATACTATAAAAGAAAAACTCCATAGAATGAACCAAATTAAACATTACAACCGTGTCACAAGTAACCAAACGAGGGACGCATTAGAAAGGATACCACGTTACTGATTTAAATTTAAAAATCATAGACCAAAGAAAGGTTGCATGTTTTCAAACTTTTTGTTAGGTTTGTATTATCTTGAGAAAGAGGAGAACGTCACATATGAAATGAAATCGTACCTTAGTCACGTTAGGATGATCAAGCTTGTGCCAAACGGCAACTTCTTGTGTAAAAGCAGCTCTCAGAGAAGCTACCTCGGCCTCTGATCGGTGTCCTTCCTCCCCCCAATCAAGAAGTTTAACTGGGCCAGAGGAAGAATAAAAAACTTAACATACTAACTACTAATTTAGGAATATAGCTCCTGACTGGAGAGCTATATATTGTCGGCAGCCTCTTATGCAAGGCAGCTTTTTTTTTTTATATATATCTCACAATGTAATTTACATGAGAAAATAGAGGGAAATAATAAGTAAATAAATAAATTAGTAGGCAGTAGCTTGCCTGATAGCTGGGCAAGGATTTTCTTCGGTGTTAAAGTGGCACATGCACGTGGCGGCTTTATAACTAAGCTCTATCACTTAAGTTGTTCGATGTTGTATTTCTCTTCCACGTAAACATGAAATCTATTATTCAAATTATTTATGAATTCCGTTTTTTATACAAGAGAGGGAAACTATATACTGAGTAATCTCAAACTTTTTTTATTTTATTTCCCGAGAGTAAAGTAAAAGACGACAACAAAATAATTAAATAATAAAAAGTTTGGACACATGAAAGTTAAAGATAAACAGAAGAAAAGGCAATATTTTGTGCAGCAGCCAACTGCCAACTCATACAATCTCGTGAAATCACGGATTTTTGCAAACATGGATCTACAAGGATCCAGGATTGTTAAGAGGTACACGAAAGTTAGAGAAAGCAAAACACTTCTCCCCGGCAAACTGCTGGTTTTAAACACAATTGAGGAGATGGCTAATACAAATTAATGATCTGAATCTGCCATCTTTACGAAGCTTTCCTCAGCAAACCAAGCAGGGAATTTCTAATAATCAACATTTATGTATATTCTTTGCTAGAATTCCTTATCGTAAACTTGATAAAAAATATATAATTTTCTGAAATGGAGCCTGAGAACACCCCCTCCCTAGCTTCTAACACAATTGCGCGCATGCCAAATTAGAGCAAGATATATAGAGGACATTAATTTCGCAAACGCAGATAGCTAGTTTCTTGTGTTAGTCAACCTACACATTGGAAATTATATCAATGCACCGGAGGAGGAGGATCGGTAAGACATTTGAAGGTATAAAAGAGGGAATGCATATATATAGATATACGTACCAGCAACATCCTGGCCATCATAAATGCCACGGTGAACGGTGCCAAAGGTGCCACGAGCTATAACACTTTTGATGATGAGCTTGGAGGGGTCAATCTCCCATTCATGACTAGTTATGGTTGTACTGTTATTATTCTGGGTGAGTCTTTGCGTTTCTCTTTCTCCTTCTCCTTCGCCTTGATCTCCATCGTTCTTGCTTTTGTTCTTTTCCACCGTCGATGCTCTACTTAAATGCCTTTGCAGTTGTTCGTCCAAGCTCTTGAGATCTATTTGATCTGCTCTCACATACCCACCACCACTTTCACTCTTTTGATCCTTCATCTCTCTTTCTTTCTTCTACTTCTAATATCAGATAGACCACAAGAAATCTTCGATGAGTTATTGAGGAGTGTGCAAACTGGGTCAGAGACAACACGTAACTACTGCCTGTGAACCAGCGTGGGTTTTGGTTTGTTATATATCGAGTGTGGTGGTGTCGTTTTACTTTGTTTCTTATCTCAATCTTTAAGCTGTACTTGTTCTCGTGACGATGATGATATGCCCGTATGGAGCTGTAGCCTAACCAGAGTTCGGTTAAAACTTATTTATTTTTAAATTGATTTAATGTATTGATATTAAAAATAAATTTAAAAAAATAAAAAAATATTATTTTGATATATTTTTAAATAAAAAATATTTTAAAAAGTAGCCGTTATCACAATGTTATTGTGGTGATTATGGCAAACTAGTGAGTAACCAAAGACTAAACTAGCTATACCACTGTAGCTTTACGCACCATTTGTTTTTGCAGCATAAAAGTATTTTTAAAATATCTTAATATTTCAAATTATTTTTTTTATATTTTTAAATTATTTTAATTTGCTGATGTAAAACATAAATTTCTAAAAATAAAAAAAAATATTATTTCGATGTATTTTCAAGCAAAAATCACTTTAAAAAGCAACCGCTATCATAATACCAAGCAGACTATTACTAGTGTCCTAGGTTCGATTCTCACTCTAAGAGCGTGTTTGATATTATAGTTGAGATTGTTTTTCAAAGTATTTCTTGCTTCGAAATACATTAAAATAATATTTATTGTATTTTATAAAATTTATTTTTTTGACATTAACATATCAAAACTAACCAAAACATAAAAAAAATTTAATTTAAAGTTTAAAAATTTTAATTTTTTTTTAAAAACACGATCCAACCACAATCTCAAACATTATTTAACTGTCTACTGCAATTGCGATAATCCAACTCATTAAAGTAACTAATGAAAACATGGTTTAAGAGCTAGTTTACCAAACCAAGTATAAAGTTTTGTTTGGTAAATGGTTTAAATTATTTTTTAATTTTTTTTCATTGAAGAAAATAAAATTTAATCTTGATTTGTTAATATTAAAAAAAATATTATTTTAATTAAAAAAAACTTATACAAAAATATCATATATTATATTATAAATATACGCTAAAATCTTTAAGTTTCTTCTTACATAATATGTAATAGGAAAACCCTACGATGCCTTTGCTACAAGTTCAATTCAATGTCATTGTCCTTCACATGATGGTACATATGCTTTACATCATACAAGATATTATATCCGAGTGTTGCCACAAGTTTATAAAATAAATTTACTTGATAGTATTATAATTGTGAATTAGTAGTAGATAAGTAATAAAAACTAAAGGTATGATGGAGCCAATATTTCATGACAGAAAAAAAATTGTGTTGGTGATAAAAAATTTAGAAATTGAACAAAATAATTTGTAGCAATCCACAGTGTTTTGTGAGGAAAGATACAGAACTTTCACCACATGATTTAGCTTTTTTGTTAATAAAAAGCAAAAAAAATTACAAAGCTAAATTCTTTTCCAACTTAATATTAAAAAAAACCAACATAGATAATTTTAGAAGGAAAAAAACCCATGAGGAAAAACATTGTAGTAATTGACAATGTTTTATGAGGAAAACTACAATGCTTTCTCCAATAAAATTGACAAGGACAATTTTAGAAAAAATTATAAAAAAAACCATTTAGAGAAATAATGTAGTAATTCACAGTGTTTTGTGAGAAAAGCTACAATGCTTTCCCCATATGCTTTAGCTTTATTGTAATTATAATTCTTAACCAACTCAATATTAAAAAAAAATCGACAGATAATTTTGGAAAAAATCATATGGGAAAACACTATAACAATTCACAGTGTTTTAAAGAAAAAAAATTACAAAGCTAAATTCTCAATAAACTAAATATTCAAAAAATAAAATTGACAGAGACAATTTTAGAAAAATAAATAACAAAAAAACACAAAAAAAGGAAAAAACACATGTTGGAAACACTGTAGCAATTCACAATGGTTTGTGATGAAAGCTACAGTACTTCCACACATGATTTAGCCTTATTTGTAATGACTTGTAATTATAATTCTCATCCAGCTCAATATTAAAAAAATAAAATTGACAAAGATAATTTTGAAAAAATCATAAGAAAAAAAAAACATGTTGAGAGACACTCTAGCAATCCATAATGTTTTGTGAGGAAAGCTACAATGCTTTCCCCACATGATTACGTTTATTACAAAGTTAAATTCTAACCATCTCAATATTAAAAAAATAAAATCAACAAAGATAATTTTGAAAAAAAATATTACAAAAAAAAAACACAAAAGAAACTGTAAAAAAACCATGTGGGAAAAAACACTATGGCAATTCACAGTAATTTGCGAAGAAAGTTACAGTATTTTTCTCACATATTGTTACTGTAATTTTTAACCAGCTCAATATTAAAAAATAAAATCAAAAAAGATAATTTCGGAGAAAATCATAAAAAAACAAAAACAAAAACAAAAACAAAAAAAACCATGCGGAGAAACACTGTAGCAATCAACAATGTTTTAAAGAAAAAAATTACAAAACTAAATTCTCAATCAACTCAATATTAAAAAAAAAATCAACAAATATAATTTTGAAAAATAAAAAAATAAAATAGAAAAATCATGTGGGAAAACACCGTAGCAATCCACAGCATTTTAAAGGAAAAAAATTACAAAGAAAATTTTTTAACTAGCTCAATATTAAAAAAATAAAATCGACAAAGATAATTTTGAAAAAAAAATAAACAAAAAAAGGGGGAAAGTTGGAAAAAAAGGAAATTAATTTTGAAAAAAAAAAGATAAAAGGGGAAAGTTGGAAAAAAAAGAAAAAGTGAAAAAAAATGAAAAAGTAAAAAAAGAAAAAGAGGAATGCACTATGGATTACTATTGTAATCCACAGTGCATTGGGTGTGGGTGAACAGTGAATTCCCCACACTCTTTAGCTTATTAATATAATCTTATAAGTATGTACTCAATTGAACATGGAGATACTTGCTAGGTTACCCTTATTATAGTATAAATAAAGCTAAAAGGTGTGTAAAAATCATAATTTTCTCACCTCCATTAACATTGTGAATTATAATAGTAATCTATTGTTGGTTTTTTTTTTGTGCATTTCGCCCTCTAGTTTTTATTTTTACTTTGGTTATTGATTATTTTATCTAGTCCTTATATGATATATTTATAGGGGTTTAGAGTTGATAATTTATTTTAATTTGCTTTTTATATAGTTATTCCAATATAAACAAATATCCTAACATCAGGCTGGTATCAGAAAAATATTCTAGTATCGCGATATGATCTATTTTTTTAAAAAATTTTAGTTAAATAAAAATTGATTTGAAAAAAAACTAGGTTAATATATTTTGTTGAGTCAATGACCACGTTTGTGAGTTTGGCGAAATAACTTTGGTTACCCTAGTTTGCGAGTTGAGTAGGGGTATTTGTTTTTCTTTCTAATTGAACTTGATTATGTGATTGCTTATTTTTATTTTTATCATATAGTTAAAAAAAAACAGGTTATAAAATTTTAGAAAGTCCAGGTGCCTATTGGCGGGTATGATGAGTTAATTTTTTTTTATATATATAAATTCATTTTTTTCGATGGCAAGTAGGTGTCCCACACCTATAGGAGTTATTAGTGTCAACAATGACCTCCTCAGAACTTGGGGGCGGATAAGGAAATGAGTAAATCAGAAGAAGATCAATGCGTAATAATCGAAACCATAAGTAGGTTATGGAAGGATAGACTTTATATGTAGTAAAAAAAGTGTCAAATGTGATTCTTCTTTTGTGAATCAACGATGATTATGCCCTATCGAGTGGGTACTTGTATGTGTAGATGCATTTAGTAGTGATCCTCTATTATTTTGTTGTATTTTATTCATTTAATATAATTATCCTCTTATTTTGATGTTGCAGGTCCTTCTCATTCCCATCAGAAGTAGTGTCCTAGGTGTCTAATTCTTTTGCATGAATTAGAAAATTAACATTTTCAATTCTTTTTTATGAATTAATTAAGGATTTCATGTTCTTAATTCCTTTTGTATAACTTATGGGTAGCATCTTTATTTCTTTTGTACGAGCTTGGAATGAAATGGATATTATTGTATTTGCTTTAGATAATTATGCGACTAGAACAATGTTAGTATTCCCTTATATTAATCATAGAGACCTTCAGGATCTTATGCTTGTAATATTAATGTTATTAATCAAGTTTATTACTATTAATTTGTGTTGTAAATTATATGGCTGAAATGAACCCGTAGATTTTAATATAACGTGACTAATAATAATTGTGGTTGTGATGCGACATAGATATGCGATGATTATGGAATGAATATGAGATGTGTGTAGAATGAATTATCGATAACTTGAGACCTTTCGATATAGAAAAGACTCTGCTGAAATCTCAATATAAATTTCATTACAGTGTCAAATAAATCAAAATAAAAAAAATTTACCCATAAAATTCAGTAATTTTAATTGCCTTGTCCAATTCTGGAACTGAGAATGTTACATGTCAACCTTACTACCTTAAGTTCAAGGGGGAATATTAGATAATATTAGTTATACTTAGGTTTTTTTTATAATAAATTATATTTAGTTTCATATTATAATTTTATATTAGTGGAAGGTCATTATGATGGTATTTTAAAATTTATAATGCGTCTCAGATTTGGTAGCTATATATATGAGTCTTATACAATTGTTTTCAAAGTAATACAAACAAACTCTCTTTCATTCTTTTATTTTGTTAGTTCTAAGCAAATGCTTCCTATATACTCTGCAGTAAGATGTGTCACGACTCTTATATGTAAGGTTAATAATCAGCGTTCGTAAATAAAGTATTCTTAAATGGTAGTGTGAAATGGTAATAGAATGTATTGAAAAAGAAAAGAATGTGGTGAACATCACATAAAAAAGAGAGAGAAGTATGATAAGTTCATAGGGGAGCTAATGTGCATGAAGTGAGAGCAAGAAGTTGTGCACACTTACTCCTGCTGCTAGCAGTTGTACCTCCTTTACTTGAAAGGATTGGGTTTGCATGAGTTCCTTTCTAACATGGGCGCATGCTTGCTTTCTTTGATCTTTTATTGGGATAAGATGACTTAAGTTGATATTAATATTTTGAAGGTCTCCAAAAATCCATGATATTATAGATTACAGTCAAGATTTTGTAATGGATATATAAATAATTAAATACTTTATATGTTATTTTAATTTGCTCTATAGCTAATTGATTGGTTACACGTAACATTATTATATTAATTTAAATACATATTTATTATTAATAAAGGCTTAATATATATTTAATATTTATATAATATCATATTAATGAATCTAATATTTGATTTATGAATCTAGAGTAAATATAAGGTTCACGGGACAAAAATACTTTGTAAAGAAAAATATAAAGTTGTTATAATTATGAGATTCCTATTGAATTAAAGTATTGTTCCTAAAATGTTTCTATAGTCGATACTCTCTTAAATATTGGACATTCATTAAAGTCATAGAGGTTATGTTCTTTTTTTTTTAATTAAAAGAAGCAGTTGTTCTCATAAGTTGAGATATAAGAGATACCTAAAACTAATATGTAGATGCTTGTCATAAAACATGAATACTAAACTAACCTGCATGAGAATTTTATATGGAGAAATCACTTATGTCTATGTTAAGGATCACATGACGGTTATATAAGTGATCCTTAAACTTGAGATCACTAAGTTATCTTATATAGAGAATGTTATACTTTGATCCTATTAAATGTTATCTTAATTGAGGTAACAAAATGACATACATTGAGTATAACATGAATTATATAAAGGTACTTGAGATCAAAAGAGTATTCATCATCCTAGGTAAATTAGGAAAAATATTTCATTTATTCTCAAACAGTATTGTTAAGAAATCTTATGCCAACATGGAATGAGATTGGTTTCAAATCTTATTCAAACAATCAATGACTAATATGTAGAAAACAAACATGATTTAATATGTCAGACATACTTCATACTATAATGTTAAATTTGAACATTATTGATGAAAAAAATATTAATTATACTAAGAAACCAGTCACTGAAAGGTTAAGTCAAACCACTAATGACTTTTCTAATATTTGAAGCATCATGACACATTGTTAAATAATACACCTGATCTTCAAATATAAATTAATCAATTGTTGAATTGATAATAAATTAAATTGTTTAATTTATTTAATTCTATTTAATTATAATTATAATTTATATTTGAGCTAATATATTAGAAATTTAATGGATCAAACACATTAAGAACCATTAGTAAGAAATTAAATTGGGATGGTTTAATTAAATATGACTTGATTAAAATATATTTTGAAAATTAAGGATTAGAATGTAATTAATACAAGGATTATATTTATAGATCTAGAAAAATCAAGTAAGGACTTTATTAAGTTAATTTCTAAAAAAATTCTGAATTAATATATGGAAATTATTCAGGGGGCAAATTGATATTTTGTTAATCTATAAGATTTTTCAGATTTTCCTATAAATAGTAAATTATACCTCTTATTTTTAAGGGTTGTTTGTTAGAAAAAAAAATATGCAAGTCACAAAATATATAGAAAGCTAACACTCTAAGCATATCAATCAATCTTTCCTAAATAAAAATTTAGAAGATTTCTCACAGATGGTTCGTATAGATTACCGTTAGAGACCGGACAATTGAACTTTTTCTGATTTACAACGACCCAGCTTTTTAAGAATTATTTCAAATTAAAAAAGATTAAATTTTCATATAATAAATTCTCATATAATTTTAAATTTGTCTATTTGTCTAACGAAATTTTATAAATTCTCAAATAATTTTATTTTATTATTTTCACTGCATCTAAAATATTAGAAACCCAACATTATAGGAAAAGAGCCAGCAATGTCACTCCAAGAATATGCATTTAGGAGCAGTAAATTTTTTTTATTGATGACAGGTTATATAGCCAGGGCTCCTTTAAACGTGACAAGAAATCTGTCACATTCCATGATATTATGGTTCTAATAGTTCGTGCATTTTTCTTTCTCTTCTTTCTAATGAACTCCTTGACGTGTTGATGCCGGGAAGGGAAACTTCAAACAACTGGTAGCATAGTTCCATTCCAGGGCCATCAAGCTTAATTTCCTCTTCATGCAATATGCTTCTCAGATTCCTTTTGTAGCCATCCCCACTGTGCTATCATCTGCATCTTTGTATCTATACCATTTGGCACACAAAAGAAAATATCCAAAGTTGAGGATCCCCAAACCAGCAATCACGTAATAGAAGTAATCCAATTTTCCTTTGTTAAGATCATCATCCAACCAATCTCCAGTTTTACTCCCTGAAGTAATTTGGTGGACTATAGAAACAAGGAAACCACAGAGATAATTAGAGAGAGCACCACCCGCGAAGAAGGCTGATCCGGCAATACTCCTCATATTTTCTGGGAATTGCTTATAGTAGAATTCAATCTGTGCAATATAATTGAAACCCTCAGAAAGTCCAGCAAGTGCAAGTTGTGGTATCAGCCACATACCAGACATTGATGATATAGAGCCACCTTTGTTCGTCTGGCCTAACGGTGGCCTTGTTAAAGCAATGTGCCTTCTATTTTCTTCCACCAATCCAGAAACAACCGTGCAAAGAATCGCTAGAATCATTCCAATCCCCATTCTTTGAAGCAATGTTATCCCACCGTCTTTGCCGGTAAGCCTTTGAAGAAATGGAACGATGATTCTGTCGTAGAGGGGAATCCAAATACTGAGGGTTAACATTGTAAAGATTATATATGTTGCAGCGGGCACCTTGAAATTGGTACTGCCTAGACGTCTATCCATCTGAAGGGCTTGGAACACTACGTAAGTCTGTTGCTGGAGCAAGGGAATTTGATAAAGTATGGATGTTGACCATATGGGGATTATCCTCAACAAGCATTTCACCTCCTCAACTTGTTGGACGCTGCAAAGTTTCCATGGGTTGGCAGCTGTACCATCCAAGTTAATCTGATTTTCATCTGTAATGATTGCAGCTTTGTCAAGACACCTGCAGGGGTAATTATGAAAGAAAACATATCGATCATGTTGTTGTATAAAATGATAGTCAGGATTAGATGGTGTTTAGAAATTGATCCTTCTAACCTAAATTGTTCTGTGCGAGGAAGCTTAGAGTTGATAGATTTGGCTGGAATATAGTTGAAAAGAGACATAGCTGAATTATCAGGAACCTTGAGGCCTCGTTTCTTGGTAGCAGCAACAAGTACTTGTACTATACTAGTTATAGGGCTGCCTTGAGGTTTCACTATAACATAAATTCTCGTTCCCACGAAGAACGTTACACATGAAAGGAGCATTAGAAATGCAGGAATCCCCAAACCAATGGCCCAGCTAACATTTGATTGCACATAGACAATGCCAGTTACCGAGATCATCATCGCGAAAGTGAAGGTAAAGTAGTACCAATTGAAGAAGCTAGTGATACCCCTCTTGCCAGATTCAGTGTTGGGATTGAATTGATCAGCTCCAAAGGCTAGGTTGCAAGGCCTGATGCCACCAGCTCCGATTATCAAAAAAGCAAACCCACTTAATAAAAAGGCTAGTTGCCAGCTTGTTGGCCCAGCACACACAGCACCTGGGGCGCACTTTGGAGGGTGCATGGTGGAGATTGCTGCTGTTAGCATCAATACCACCATCCCCTATACACAAAAATAATTATTATGATAAGCAGTAATCCACAGCAGGAGCATAGTTTTTTTTTTTAAAAAAAAAAAACAGCTACAAAAACAAAACAAAAGAACAGCCACAATAATACATAAATAAAAGAAATATATCATGACTGCATTACTGCCAAGAACTCCACGTAGACAGGAATATTGTTTTTTTCTTTAGAGATGACACCTATAGATACTAAAGTAACATAAAGCACTGTAATTCGATGAATAAAACATAAAACTAGGACAATTTTTTCCTTTTACTTTAGAGGTGACAGCTATATATTCCAAATTTCCATGAAATTATATTAAGCGAAAAATGCATTTTTATTCCATATTATGTGAAAACAAGATATACCTGTGCTGTAAGACTCATCATCAACTTGAGACCATGTTGAGAAAATGTCATAAAGAAAAGTATAGACTCTTAATTTGTTTCATTCTTGAAACCGTTCGGTAGCAGCTGTATACTTAAAGCCATCTCTATGGTTTTTTTGCAGGGTCAAAACTAGTAGTATCAGTCTCCGACACTTACTTCATTATTGAACACCTTAAAGAAAAAAAACCTTTCAATTAAACAATTGAAGAAGGTGAGTTAAAAGGCAAAGAATTACCAGGAAAGAAAAGACAGAAGCAAAACCCAAGGTCCAGTAACGTCCAAAGTAAGTATCAGAGAGGTAAGCTCCAATCAGAGGTGCCAGGTTTGTCGTGCCATTAAAGACATTAAGAAGTGTGGTGGCTTTGACACTCTTCATGTTGAAAACTGTAGTCAGATACACAGCAAGATTTGTTGAAGAGCCAACTGTACCAAGCTTCTCAAAGGTCTCATTTCCTGCACGTATATATATGTTTTATATATGTATAGATCATGAAGAATAGGATCATATATATATATATATATATATATATACATATACATATAAAAAGTTATGTGTGAACCTACCTATGACAAAGGGCATGGCTTTAATTCCTCCGTATTTAATCTCTGGCTCATCATTTGAAGTGGTTTTCTCCTCCTTCAAATTTCCGTTCTCCATGGAGATCTCAAGGGTTGCAGGTGTCTGCTTTTCCTCATCCCCCATGTCGCAAAAATGATATCAATTTTGTAACACTCTATTTCTTATGAAGATAGAATTAAAGATGTGAGAATGTTGGTTGATACGTGAAACTTTTATTGTAAATGTTGCTGCCTTTAAATACAAGCGTCGGTAAGTCAGCCAAAACACAAATGGTCCCATGTCTTTAAATAAAATAAACACTATCAAATTTATTGGTTTTATTCACATACTTTTTTATGAATATTTACTCTCACAATTTATTCCGACGATTTGTATTTGTAAATTTGAAATAATTGTAAGAAAACCTAATAACAACACCCAATGATACGTTAACACGTATACAAATAAAGGATATGGTAACCTCAAAGATTCCAAATGTCTTGTGGTCGACTCTTGTTGTCTGCGCAGCCGGTGTTCAGCATTCCCATGATATGTTCAAAATAGTGGCTGGTCATAGCTAGTTTCCCCTCCAATTCTTTCATTATAATGTTTGAGAAGGTTTTTCTTTCATTTATTTCATGAAAACATGCAAGTTGTTGAGACAAAAGATTCATGTTATTGGAGGGGAAACTTAGTAACGAGTGTTCCACGATCAGATTACTTGCATGTTTAGATCAATTTGTAAATATCCTATTCTTAGTAGGTTCATTTTTTTTTTCCTTTTCATGATATCGTAGATCGTCCCTAGTTTTAGACTTTAGTTTTTAATTTAGACATTAAATCCCTCATTAATTAATATATATATATATATATAGGTGTCATGCTGCGATGTGTATATTATTATTGTTTAATAGGATGCCAAGCTGGTTGAACGGATTCATTGTTTGTCCTAAACTATGAAATCTATCATGTGATCAATAAGGTACAAAAGTTTTGACCTTGAGCAGCTGCAACAAGCAAAGAAAATGGCAAATCTAAAGTTAACAACATGCAAATTATTGAAGCAGTGAATAAATAATATTTTCCTTGCCAAGAAAACTAAGTAAACATGCTTCTACGTCATTCAAGTAGTTGCGCGTGAGAGCCTGTACAACAACCAAAATTCTCCTTCCATCACAGCATTAGGAGCGGCGCATCGTCCTCTTTCTAGTGGTGTGGCGCATTCTCACGAAGGTGGTTCAATTGAGCTGTGATGAAGGTTTTTTTTTTCTCTCTTTTCTTTTCCATTCCTTAAAAAATCATGTCTGAACTGTCAAAAAAACAATTGTGTCTTTCAGTTTGTAATCTTATCGATTTTGAAACTCTTTTTAATTACTGTTTATTTGGCTTTTGAACCTTTTTGAAGTTTGGATTTTTTTTAATTTTATCTTCGGATATTTTATTAAATTTAATTTTTTTATATATAGTATGGTCTCTCTACTTTTAATTGCTTTATTCCAAGTAATAGCTTAGTCAAGTTAACCATGATTACCATAGATTTTTTTTTCCTCAATTTGTTTTATGAAACTCTTTTTTTTACAATTTCATATTTTGGCATTAAATTATTAGCCCTTGAGCCATGTTATTTTTTTTACTTTTCTTTCTTTTGAGTTATCTCAAGTGCGTGTTAATCAAGTTAACCCAGGTCAGCTTGTATTTTCTTACTCAACATTGTTTTTACTTAACTTCAGTCTTTTTTGTTAGGTCTATCTTTTGGATGTCTAATTTTTTTTTATCTCGATCTCATGTCGTAAGTGGTGGGTTAGTCGAGTTAATCTGAGTTAACTTGGTTTTTTTCCTCAATTTTTTCTATGACTTTAATCTTTTTAATTTAAGTATTTTGGATAAAATTATTTGTCTTTGAGCTTTGTCATTTTTTTGCTTCTTGCTTTGTTATTTCGAGAGCGGGTTGATCAAGCTCACTCAGGTCAGCTTGAGTTTTCATTCACAATATTTTTTTTATTTAACTTGGGATTTTTTGGTGGAGTCCTCATTTTAAAAGTTTATTTTTTTAATCTTGATCTCATGTCATGGGTGGCAGGTTAATCCAGTTAACTTAGGTTGACTTAAATTTTTTTCCTTCATTTTTATGACATTTTTTTTATTCAATTTCATCATTTTGCAATAAATTATTAGCCCTTGAGCTAAGTTATTTTCACTTTTTTTTTTTACTTGTTTGGTTATTCTGAGCGCATGTTGGTAAAGTTAACCCGGGTTGTCTCAAAATTCTTTTGATGTTTTTTTTATTGAACTTTGATTTTTTTACAAGGTCATCCATTTGATATTTTTTTTTATCCCGGTCTTATATCACGGGTTGTTGGTTTATTAAATTACTCCAAGTTAACTCAAGCTTTCTTCTTCGGTGTTATAATTTTTTGTTTGTTTTTTCATCTTTGACATTACGTTGTTAAGTCTTGAATGTTATAATTTGTTTTCAGTTTATTTTATGCAGGTTCTTTTAATCTCGTATCTCAAATTATATTTTTAATTAATTTAATTTGAGCTGTCACAAATTATTATTATCTAAATATATTTTTTTAATATAAAATCTTTTTTTGATACAATGCACGACATAACTACAGCCACGTATCTTGTTGATAGCTAATTGCATTCCTGGTGCCGATACGAGACAATCCTCGAGAGGATGAGGAATCCACGGCACCAAATTATTTTCGTTTTTTTGTGCGGTTTTGGTTGAGAAAATAACTTTGAACACATCCTTCCCAACAAACATTCTAAGACTTGTGTCTCCATAACTAACATTTCCAACTAACGTTCCTGGTTAGTTGGAACCTATAATAAATACGTACCCCTACATGTTCTCCAAGTCTATTTCAATTTTAACCTCAAATTCCTACCTTATGCTATGGCAATTAAATTTCAGTTCTCAAAGAAAATAAAACATTTATTTGATCCGAGATTTATCCATGGGAATAAACTGCAATGATATTAAAAATTAATTTCATCTAAAACATTTAAGCCGTAAAGTTCTAGAAAATGATTTATATTATTATTTAACACATTATTTCAAGTAATTTTTTTTAATTTAAAATTTGTATAAACCCATGCTATCTTGTATTATTAATTAATTTTAATTGAAAAAAAATGAGACAATGAGATTCAAGTTTATACAGTTAATTAATCTTAAATAAAAAATTTGATTTTCAAGGTTTTGATATTATATTAAAAAAATCATCTCAACTAAATAAATTAAGTTATTTGATAAAATCTCAAAATATAATTTACATATACCTCTAAAACACCAAAAATCTTTCTAAACCATTTACCAATCTCAAAACTCCCCAAAATCACCTATAGAAACTAAAATCATCTAGAAAAAAAATAAAACAGAATCTAATCTCTTTTTTTAGGCATGTTTGTAGAAAAAATCCAACAACAATCACATTCCTTTCATCATATGGAGCCCGTTAACACTAAGAATGATGAGTTTCATTATTGAAAAGTAGTTAAACCAATAATTTTCTCTCACTTTATAATTTTCAGTGATTTTCTCTCTCCTCTTTATAATTTAGCATAGTTATCAAACCCGGCCCGATAGTTGACCTAACCAGGGGCCAGATCCCGAGTTTCATGGGTCAACCCATATCAACCCGGAAAAATTAAAAAAAAAATATTTAAAGTTTTAATATTTCATATGAAAAAATAAAGAAAAAATTTCATGTGAATATAGGTTATACATGTTGTAAATAATGAAGTTTAAAAGAATATTTTAAAAAGTTTTTTATCCCACATTGAAAAGATATTATATTATCCTTTTAAGTTGAAGTATTTAAACCAAAAAAATTTTTAATTCCACATTGAAAAAATATAACTTTTTTCTTGTGAACATAGAGTATATATACTAAAGGGCTTCAAATCCCACATTGAAAAAATAACTTCTTTCTTGTGAACATAGAATATGAGTGTGTTTGGTATTGCGGTAGTTGTTGTGGTTGTGGTTTGAAAAAAGTTGTTTTATAAAAAGTATTTTTAATTGAGGTTGATTTGAAAAAATACGTGTTTGGTTAAAACTGTGGTTGAAATTAAGGTTGAAGAAAAAATAGTTTAATGTGTTTGGTTAAGAATGCTTTTGAAATTGAGATTATAAAATAATTTTAAAAAATATATATTAATATTAATGGTTTTAAATTTAAATATTTTAAAATTAATTACTCCTATTACATCATGAAATAAATAATACTTTATATAAAATATTTTTTATTATTGCATTAAACTATTTATAATTCCATTACGTACAAAATTCATTCGATAAAAACTACAGTTTTCATAATTATTTGAGCGTGTAATAAAATTAGATAAAATATTATCAGGTATAAAATTGATATTACAGTGCGAGTGAATTTAATTCACTCTATACTAGTTTTTCGGGAAAAAAAATATTGTTCACATCACAGTACGAGTGTAACTAGTTCTTTTTTTTAAAAAAACTGTTAAAAAATTTAACACACTAAAAAAAAAAAATTGTTCATGTAATTGCACTGTTCACTGAACAGTGCAATTATAGTGTACAGTGTATCAATGTACACTGTTCATGCTAATTGCACTGTTTAGTGAACAGTGCAATTAGCATGAACAGTAACGAAAAAGCATAAATTCTCTGCTTCCTAAAAATTGAGTTACAGCCGCAAATAAATGGTGGGACACATGTTTTTTTACGGTTAACAATTTGTAACCAAACGGATAATTACTGCGTTTTTTAAGAAACACAGACGCGAACGTGTAGACAAACAAATTTTATATATATTAAAAAGTTTCAAATCCTACAATGAAAAGATATTATGTTATCCTTTTCAGTTAAAGTGTTTAAACCAAAAAGCTTTTTATCCCATATTGAAAAAACATAATTTTTTTTCTTGTGAACATAAAGTACATATACGAAAGGGTTTCAAATCACATATTGAAAAATATAATTGTTTTCTTAGGAACATAAAATATATATACTAAGGGGTTTTAAATCCCACATTAAAAATATATAACTTTTTTCTTGTGAATACGATAGGGTTTCAAATTTTACAATCAAAAAATAATTTTTTTCTTGGGAACATAGAATATATATACCAAAAGGTTTTAAATCTCACATTGAACAAATAAAATATTTTTCTAATATTTATATAATGAACTTAAAATTGTTAACAACCAACTAAAAATATATATAAAAAACAAGTATAGGAGAAAAACCACATTTGAAAAGAAAAACAAAACACCAGGTTTCATCCGGGTTCGCCCGGGTCATGGGTCAGCCCGCCGGATCGACCGGGTTTTGCCGAATTGTTGTATCAGCTGGTCTTTTAACAAACTCAGACCGACCAGACACCGGGTCAACCCACTAGGCCGGTCCTGGTTTAATAATAGTGTAATTTAGAGACTGAAAAATTAAAGAACTTAACTTTTGAACCAAAATAAAAATTATCATGAATTTGGTGTTAGTTATATATTTTTCTTTTTCTTACAATCCAGTCCTATTTCTTTTAATCCGGTAATTTTACCATAATTGTAATATTAAGCCATCTAATTTGAATGATGTAATTAAAAAGAGAAAAAAAATAATGAAAACGATTAAAAAAAAATAAGGATGAACACGGAAGCTCTATAAGCTTTAGTTTATTAGGTAATGTGATCAAACAAATTCTAATCATAGAAAGTTGCCATTTGTTTTCTTTCACGTCCTCTTATTTTATTAGCCATGTCTTCAACAAGTTCTTCAAGTGATAGTTTATTAACTTGTGCAAATTTTGCTTTTTTCTTGCGACTGCAGGCTGCCTGAAAATAATTTTTTCAAACTGAATAATCTAGATTTCGACAGCACAAAAGTTGACTCTTTTTCCTTTTTTGGCCATAAATACCAAATACATTTCCAGTTGCGAAAAGGCAAAGGGTCTAGTAAACGCGTAAGAAGCAATAATTGATGGACATGTCACGCTTTCAACACCGGCACATGCTATAAATGCATGCATGATATGTATGATGTGAAAAGTAAGACCTAAGAGTCAATATTAGAGACATTTTGGACAATACTGAATCTGCCAGTCTTACACAATTCACCATAATATATATATATATATATATAGAAAATTTCAAAACACGGATGGATTTATTGATGAAATCTTGTCATTAGAAAGTATTTTGTTTTATCTGTTGATAATTTCATCTAAAATTTTTATACTAATATATGTAGTGATGAATTATTGTAATTGATTCTTAAAAAAGAGGTTAACCAATATCTCTCGCCAAATTTGTTGGTGAATATTATCGATAAAATTTAAATTGATAATTCCGTTAGCAATATTTTTGTGTCATTGACAGTTTCACCGAAGACATATTCTATTGGTGATTCTGTCGGGTGGATCAAAATAATTTATAACTCTTTGTAATTATTTGATGAAAATATTGATCATTTACCGACATAATTTTTTCCGATCTATAAACAAATTATTTGAAAAAAATGCTATAAAACAATTTCTCAATGACATTAAACAACATCAAACAATTAATTAAACTGACGGAAAAAACAATTACAAATGTCTATAAAAATCAATTAAATTGAAGAACAAAATTTTCATAATGTAAAAATCAATTGCAAATGTATATACAAATCAATTACAAATGTATATACAAATCAATTACAAGCTCCAGCTACAAATGAAAGGGGAGGAGGAGAAAAATCTCATGGGGATTCGTAGGGGGGCGGATAATGACTGAAGAAGTATGCTTAATGGCTAGTGATAGTTTACTCGTGCCAGATTATGGTGCTTATTTTTAAGACACTACAACTAAATCTCATATCTTGGGCTGTAGACCTGTAGTCATAGAGATACCATAAACTCGATTCCTATCGAGTCTACTAGTTGCTTCAACTTCCAACAACAAATCTGGATCGTATTCCAGATGAGATGAAGGGTCCTCTCCATGTTTTGCATGCATGGTAGTGTTATATTATTCCTATACCACAGAAAAACAAGTTAGAGATATAGATAAAAAAAAAACATTTGTCCAAGCAGTATACAAAAAAGCTTCAAAGTCTACTTACAATAAACACCTTAGCTTAGTTATCGACAAACAGTTGCACCCTTTTCCATTTATCCTCCCTCCATATATTTGTTCTTATATACAACTTCACCAGAGTAGGCTCACATCCAAGCTTTCTAGCCTACAAAATAAATCTGTCAATTATTAGTTAAACACAAATTATAGGTATCATTTTTAGAAAAATACTTGAAATTAAAGCAGGCTCTCTTACCAGGCGCTATGCATGGTTTGTAAAAGGAAGTGACCCGCTGGTATGCTTTCTAATGAAATCATAAGTCTCCTTGTTTATGTTTGAAGAACCACTTCATGAACATCTCTTAAAACCCTCTATTGTGATGTATAAAACTCTAAATATCTCTCCTAGTTGCTCTTAATGATGTGAGGAGGTGTACAATTCTTTCACACCCCAAAGTTATCTGACTTAGCTTTTTGTTTTAGCATAGGTGAATGCTTCATACTAAAAATCACATAATTTGGTTCAGAAATTCGTTAAACTAAAAAAGATATAATGAAATAAAAGATTAAAATTTTATAAAAAAAATTACTTCACACATTAAAACTTACCTGGTGATGTTGTGATTTTTATAGCCTTGTTTTTTCATCCTTAAGTTTGTCTCATCTCACAAAAAAAATTTCTTGAAATCATTTTTGTAAATTAATTAGTTTCAAATTTTAAAAACATCTTTTATCCATTAAAAGTATTGATTATGTACTAATCCCAAACTTCCCCTACCAAGCATCAACTACGTGCCTCCATTCTGGATCTTTAAGTTGGCTCCACTTAAAAAGAGGCTCCTCTAGCAATGCTTTCATCATTGATGTTATTGTTCTAGCAGCTTTCAAACTAGAAAATGATATAAGTATCTCAAAGCTATATAAACACATTAACATTAATTTAGTACAACTATTTAAACAAAATTAGATTTTCTTACATGTTTAAATTTGGCTTCTATTACGCAATTAACCTACCAGAATATGGATCCCTAAGAGATGGGACCCAAATCTATGACCATTAGTCGATGAACCAGCATCATTAGATGATACATCAAGTTCCTCTTTATGATTGACACCTAAATGAATCTAAGGGTTAGTATGAACACTACTGCTTAACAATATAGTACCGCTCCATTTTGACCCTGTACTTTTCTGCGACATCTAAATAATATAACTAAATAGCTAAGAATACTCACTTAAGATCTTAATCAATGATTTATGTTTTTTTAGTTTCAGTGCATCTATTCTTTTTAAAAAAAATTCCAGTAACACTTCCCCTATATGGGACTCAACCCAACACATTGTGAAAAATACAGTTAAACATGTCATTGCAAACTAGTGCCACATCATTGCAATCTTTTTCCGTATCATTACAAACATATTCATTTCATAATATATTTGTGCTCCTATCTAAACATTAAACTTATATTATATTGTAATCTCACATCTTAATCACTTACCATCACTATCAGCAAAGTCCATCCTCATAAAAATAATAAAAAAGTAATTTTAAAGTTCAAATACAAAATCCATAAAGAACACATTGGGCTATATGACAAAACAATACACGACAAGTTCATCGCAAAATAAAAATCACATATAGTTAATAATCCTGCTAGATTACAGGTTAGAACTCAAACTACTACTTCCTTAAAAATCACAAATTTATGTTTGTTTCTATGTTAAAGTTTCCTATTTTATAGTTTAATATGTTATTTTATATTATAACAAACTAAAACCCACCAAATGGGATTTCAATCTAATTGAGAAAACACATTACATATCTAGTAAAACCCACAATTTGAAACCATGAGCAATAATCTAATTTTATCCTTATACATCCTTTCACATTGAATTCACTTACTAATTAGAAAGAAAAATTTGGCTTAAAAAAAATTACAAAACCTTTAGGAAGGAAATAACTATATAATAAAAATTCATTATGTTTGTTTCTATGTTAAAGTTTCCTATTTTATAGTTTAATATGTTATTTTATATTATAACAAACTAAAACCCACCAAATGGGATTTCAATCTAATTGAGAAAACACATTACATATCTAGTAAAACCCACAATTTGAAACCATGAGCAATAATCTAATTTTATCCTTATACATCCTTTCACATTGAATTCACTTACTAATTAGAAAGAAAAATCTGGCTTAAAAAAATTACAAAACCTTTAGGAAGGAAATAACTATATAATAAAAATTCCTCCAACCTTGATTCAACAGCATTCACCAAAACAACTAGGAACCCATACTAGTATCAACACTATCATTACCTCCTTCCTCATCAACAACCCTTATCTCTAACTGAAATCACTCAAAACTACAATAACCATTCATTGAATTTAGCAATGTCATTTTACAATCAAATTTCACAACCAAGCAATTCAATAACACAAAACCGAAAAAAATAATCCTAAATAAAAGAATAAAAATCTATATTCCTTGAAAAAAAAAGACATACCTTAGATAAGAGTTTGTAGAAAGAGAAAACACCAACACAAAAAAGAAGAGAGGGAGCGTTGACACCCAATGAAGGATAAAGAGATCACCGATGAGTTAAATGGTAGAGATAAAGAGAGAATAAACTAAGAGAAAGAGGAGAGAAAGCTATGGATTGCATCAATATATTTGGTTTAAATTCATTAACAATATGTTTGTTTATGTCTATGTCATTATCGTAACTGATGGTTTTACTGATTAAATTTTTTAAACCATAGGTAAATTGTTTATTAATCCATTAGTGATTTATTATTTTCAGAAATCTCATGTCAAACCCTTAAATTTAGCAATTACTAAATTACATTGAATCTCCTCAAACTCTTTGGAACTCACCAACAAAGTTAAGTCCATCAGTGAAACCATCAGTGTTTCTCAACACCTCCATTTTCTACCCAAGCTTTCTGGAACTCTCCAATGGTTTTCAGTTTATCAGTGAATCCATTGGCATTTCTTAATACCCTTATTTTTTACCCTAGCTCTTTGGAAGTCACTAATAGAGTTAAGTCAATTGGTGATTCCATTAGTATTTCTCAACACCTTTATTTACACCTTTCTTTTTTACCCAAGGTCTTTGGAAATCTCTGATGGATTTATATTTGTCGGTGAGTCTATCAGCATTTCTCAACACCCTTATCTCCATCTAAGCTCCCTGGAACTCTCTAACAAAGTAAGTCCATCGATGAATCCATCAACATTTCTCTAACACCCTTATTTTTTACCCAAGCTTTTTCAAAATCTCCAATGGATTTAAGTCTGTTGGTGACCCATCAATGTTTTTCAATACCTTAATTTTTTTCCCAAACTCTCTAGAACTCTCTAATGGATTTATGTCCATCAATGAATCCATTGGTGTTATTACCCACATCGATGACATCATCGACATATGTATGCAATAAATTATAATTTATTAGGTCCATCGGTAAAGCCATCGGAGAAGTAATAATTTTTTTTCCATTTTATATGTTCTTTATGCAACCAAATTAAATAGCAACACCTGCATTCATAACTTAAAAAATAACAACTCATTTAAAACTATATTTTTCGATAATAAACACTTGCTAAATATACAAAACTCAATGCATTATTGAACTATAATAAATATATCTTAATTGTATAACAATGTTTAATTTGAATCATCATCAAGTTCATTTTCATCATCTTTAAGTCTATCTTCATCTCATTCGTTAAACTAAAATTTTTTTATCCTTTCATCTTTATCAACATTGGTATATTCACCGGTACTTAATACTTCATTTAACTCATCAATATTAACATGAACATAAGTATTCTCTTTTAACTTGGTAGATATAGCAACTTAATATGAATCAACTAACTCATCTATTTGAAATACATCTTCTCCTTTACTTACTTCATCCTTACCATCGTTCACAACTTGTACACGACTTCTAAGTGTGGTTTTAACAATGGATAAAAAATCACCTCTCGTATGATCCTTTCTAAAAGAAGGAGTGTATATGTAATATACTTATTGATATTGTTTGGCAAATACAAAAACATACTTGATGTTGCTAAGTCTACCTCATTTATTAATTTTAACCAAATCATAGTGAGCATCTAATCTAATTCCTCTATTGATAACATACTAATAATATTTGAATAACAATACTATATATTGCGATCTATGATATTGCAATTAAATCTTTTCTAACTTGTCATAATAATCAACTTCAAATTCATTGAAAGGGCATCCCTCAACACAAACCCTATTATTATAGGTATTTCTATGCTCACCATAATCTTCAATATGAAAGATATATCCATTGATAAAATACCTGTTAAAACTCTAAATCTTTCATTCTTAACCCAAATAAAGTAATTTTAAACTTTTATTATTGCCTCTTATGTTATACACCTAGTTAAAGATAACAATCATTAACGATGAAAAAAAAATATTTAAATAAATATATTCTTATTACAGCTACAAATAATTACAAACTTCCTTGTGTTTTAAACCATGTTAGGAATTGTTAATCTTGTATTTGGAAAATTTGAGTTTCAATAAGATTTGAATTTTATTTGGAAAATTTGAGTTTCTTCGAAATAATAAGAATTGATGATGTTGCCGACAATAAACTTAATCGAATTTAGCATAAATGAGAATACAAGAGAAAATGATTCAAGATTGTAAAATTGACTTACTAAATAAAAGGCATCAATTCATCATAGTTAAATAACATATAATTATATGCTTGTCTAAATTTGAAGTCTGTCAAATATCTTTTTGAAGCTATGTTTTTTACAATGGTCATCAAACATGAGAAAACATTAACAAATTTCCACAAGAAGACAGTTCACCACAATCATCATGTTTTAGAACGCGGTTGATTCTTGTTCACATATAAGGCACAAACTAATATAAGATAAATGTTGAAATCTCTTCAACAATATAAGCTTCATATATAAATGTCTTAACATGTGCTTTGTTTTTAACTTTTTTCTTGAGGTTGAACAAGCATCTGCATGTAGGTAAACATAAATATATATTAATTGAATGAATATAAACGAGTTTAAAAAACCACATTACACACTAAGAATGAATGTTATTCCTAATCTCTCAAAATGATACATCCATCTGTACAGCACAAGCCCTCCAATTTTTGCTTCATACACTAAGTGTATAGGCAAGTTCTTCATTGAATCGAAAAAGGAGGGAGGGAATATCATTTCAAGTTTACATATTGTCTCAATAATGTTCCTTTCAAGTTGTTTTATTTGTTGTGAATGCAACTTGTTCGAGCAAACATCTCTAAAAAAATAAATAATCATTATTAGTGCATCTCATATCTATCTCTTTGGGTAAAAAATCCCTATATATAATTGGAATGAGTATTTGTAAAAATATATGGCAATCATGACTCTTTATTCCATACAATCTACATTCCTCTAAATTCACTAATCTAACTATGTTCGAAACATATCCATTAAGAAATCACAGACTTTTAAGTCATTTATATATAAGAAATTATGAATTTTTTCTAACAAATATATGGTTTATGCTTTGCAATACATACTCCATCATTAAACAACTTCATATTTCGACGGTCACAAAACAAAGCTATATCTATTTTAGCTTTTAAGTTATCCTTTATTTTTCCTTTGACGTTCATAATCATGTTAAAAATATTTGTAAACATATTTTTCCTGATATCCATGACATCTAAATTATAGAGAAGGACATTAATCTTCCAACGAGGCAGCTTCTAAAAAATACTTCATTTTACCTAATTTTGGGTTACACCAGAACTAGAAAACTTCTGCTTGCTGGATTGAAAACCAAATACAATGTTCTCATATTATGATACTACATCATATAATTCTTCATCTGATAGTACCAGCAGTATAACATCCCTTTTAGATTTAC
Organism: Populus nigra; assembly: GCF_951802175.1. NCBI lineage: Eukaryota > Viridiplantae > Streptophyta > Magnoliopsida > Malpighiales > Salicaceae > Populus > Populus nigra. The sequence continues at coordinate 14,029,367 of NC_084852.1, forward strand.
CTTCCAAGAAGTTCTTTTTGTTATATATATATATATATATATATATATATAATGACTTATAAGAGCCTCCAATGGAAATAAATAAATAAATAAATAAACTTTACCATCATTCGTTAAGTTGAAGGCCTTATTGCTTTTCATTAAATATTGACAAAATAATTTTACATATGTGCTCCATCTCGAAACCATCTCATATGTCATAAATCATTTATAGTCAATATCAAAGTTGTCTTCATTTAAAAATTATGTTTCTTTAAGACATCATGCATCAAAGCCCTGGATGACTATAACTACTTTAACTCATCAATCAATGGTTAAAGATAAAAATCTATATTCCTACCTATACTGTAAAGATCAGGTATTACTGTTTATAAAAACTGTTAGTGTGACCGACCAATAAGAATAGGGTGTAATAAAAAAACTAAATGGATTGAACTCATATGTACACAAACCATGATACACATTATATGGTTCCATTAAAAACTAAAGATGCACCCTGTTAAACTACTTCCAAGCTTTACCATCAAAATGATGTGTCATTACTCTATCCTCTACATCATGAGAATGATGTCATGTTATGTGCTCGACTGTTTTCAAACACGTAAATAACCTTTGTAACCTAAGAGTGATTGAAAAAAATCTTAGTTTTTTATATGTCATAAGTGTTTTTCCCCTACCTATATTGGTTTTACATCAATCATGCCCACAAGTTTTGCAATTGGTTAAATTTACATTTTCATTATACTACAACATGTAAAACTTTAGGCACTTCATATTTTTTTTTTATATCTTAGGCCAAGGGGTTTCATCAAAGATTTTATAATATGCAAATTCTCTTTCAACCTATTCCCTTAAGATAAAATACTTTTTGGCCATTCAATTATACTATCAAAATCAGTTTCATTCATACCATAATATGACTATATTGTAAATACTTGTGCAATGATCAATAATTTATAATGATTTGTGTACCCATCCCCATAATGGTTCATCAAAATCTTTTAAAAGATTAAAAATATCTAGTTACATCTACATTTGGTTCTTCATGTACACATGAACCTTCACCTGAATAACCATGATTTATTATCATTGCCTCCATCACCATACTCTTATAACGATTATGATTATCATCGATAACTTCATATATGTTACTAGAAATAGATGTTGAGTCAACAATCCTTTATAACATGGTCTTGTAAGGAACATATGGTTCTCTATATGGAAGCCAACACAAGTATTTCTCAACGAATCATTTTTTTATGTGATGCATCATTGCAATATCTGGTTGAGGGAATTGTTTTTTCTACTATTCAGACAGACATCTAATTCTACCTCCACTACTATTCTTTATATTTGAAAGTGCAAAATTAATAAAAAAAACCTTAAACCCTCTACAATAATCTTCCTTATACAAGCCTTGAGATGAATTTAGATACATCCATGAATGATCACTCATTACTTAGGGAACCTATATAGATTAATGATGACAACATTTAACAATTAGTTCAAAATTTGACAACATTTAACAATTAGTTCAAAATTTAACTTTGATAATTAAAAATTCATTCATAATCTAATAACCACTTATTATTTTTATACAAAATGTAATGATACGTAAAAATATCAACTATATAAATCCAATTAATGGCAATTAATCGATAACCCAACTAATAATTTATCATTTTTTCAATTCAAACTTATTCAATCTAAATTAATATCATTTAATTGTTATTAATTCCTAAAAAAATCAATTTCTCAAAGATTTTCAACTTAACAATAAAATTGACAAAATATTATTGTTATCCCTTAAATAACCTATAATTTCTTTCATTATAACACACCTAATTTATAAAATCAAAATTAATGATATCAAATTATAAACAAGCTTTAAATTTGCCCAAATCACAAACAAATCCTAAAATAGAAATTAAATTATGAAAAATGTATTAAAACACTAAACTATAGAAGGAAACTACACTACAAATACTAAAAAAATAACTTAAAACATAAATAAGTAGGTTTGTTTACTTAGTGTATGAAATATTTAGAGAAAATTATATCAAGACAATGATGTTGGCACTATGAAATGTTCGGTTGCCAAAATTTGTAATGATTGGACTTATATTTGTGCCAAAATAAAAGAAAAGATTGTTGTTTTGATTTGCAGAGAAAGAAAAAGAGGAAGAAGAAGAAAAAGAAAAAGAAAAAGAAAGAGGGGATAAAAGGGATCTGACCAGTTAAAACACTTTTACATTTACTGATGGAATATATTGTCGGTAATTCCATTGGTTATAGATGACGTGTAATTTTGGCAATGAATACATTGATATAAAATCTTTTTATTTTTTAATTATTTTATTATGTTGGTTATTCTATTAGTATATATCAACGAAAATGATTCTGTTGTTATTATAATCAATAATTTTCAGTTGAAATATTTTGTTGCTATAATCATCAGCAATTACCAATGAAAAAAAAATTCATTTGTAATTCTATTGGTTTTAGATAATTTTCTGAGCACATTTTAAAACCTCTTCTGGTCAATTATTTTTCTCTTGGCCTTGTCGGTGTAGGCACATTAACTTACTTGTAGACACCCTATAACTATGTGGTTATGCTCATAACGATATTCTTTACCAATAAATCCTTAATACACTCTCTCTCTCTCTCTCTCTCTCTATATATATATATATATATATATATATATGATACCACCAAATGTGATTGAAAGCAAAAAGGGTCAATCAACCATATCATATATCACCAAATGTGATTGAAAGCAAAAAGGGTCAATCAACCATAGTATCGTCATCCACACCTATATACATATATACCACCAAATGTGATTGAAAGCAAAAAGGGTCAATCAACCATATCATATATCACCAAATGTGATTGAAAGCAAAAAGGGTCAATCAACCATAGTATCGTCATCCACACCTATAATTTATGTACACCATAGAACTAGAAAATATGGATGTGATGATTATAAACATTGAAAACAAAACGCCACCGAATAACAGTGAAACCCACGTGTGTGTGTGTGTGTTTTTTTTTTTTTGGTAAATCATCATTTTTATATATTGCAGCGTGTTGCTGCAAAACAATTTCTTTCATAAATAAATAATAGAAAGAAAGAGATAATTATATATTGCAGAATATAGTAATCTTTTAAGAGAGAAAAAAATTTGATTGGACATGTTGAGTATCTACTTATGTTTTGTATTATATCCAGAGAGAAAAATTTACGGAGAGACTCTATAAAGATTAAATAGCCTTGTTCAAAAACATTATAAATATTTGATTCTATTTGAAATTCAAATATATAATGTCAAGGGTTTTACAATAATAAATGAGTTAATGATATGCTTTTTTAGAGAATTTTAACCGTGAATAAAACTACTATACATGTTAATAATTCTAATTAGTCACATATAGTATAAATAAATAAATAAATAAATAAATAAAACTCTAACTATCGTCATATTTTCTTTATTGGAAGGGGAACAAAGAAGCCAATAACAAGAAATTAAATGATGCAACTAAGTCACCAAAGCAATCATGTGAAGATTTGTCATAACTAAATAGAAATATGATCTAAACAGATTATATAAATGATATATATTAGTGGGATAGAGTTAGATCAAACATAAGGTTTGATCAAGTTACATCAGTGGCTAAAATTACCATAACTTTTTATTAGATTGTTAGAATAGATTCAAATTTTTATAAGAGATTCTCAAGGATTTGTTTAACAAGAAACCACTTCATTGGTTCATCCACTACACAAATTCCTTGGAATTGGGCTCGAAAGAACATGTTTGGCCAATTTTTGTTTATGTTTATTGATTTTTTGTGTTATTTTGGATTTTGTATTATTTTCTCCTTTATGTTTTGGGATCTTGATTCGATAACCTATTATAAGTTGGTTTTCTAGCCTATTTAAAGGCATTATGAATATCTTTAAGAGGCAAACTTTATTTTTTTTATTTTTATAGAATTAAATTGTGAATTTAGAGTTTAAGCTTATAACTATTTGCTCTCATCAAATCTATTTTTTCTATGATTGATTTATTGTCATTGTGCTTTTGTCTGCATCACTATTAAAATATCATATAAAACTAATCTCATACATATCTTCTTGAATAATAGAAAAAATAGATACTTAGAATAAAATGAAAATAGTGAATCCCTGATCTAAAGAGAAAGCATAATTGCTAGCCAATTGACCTAATGATTGGGTTTTTTATCATTATGTCAAACATGAAACTACCATGAATGCTACGATAAATATCGTATGCCTCTAACAAGATGATTATTTACATTGTCATCTGTGAACAAAGATTAGAAAATAATTGTGAATTTTTTTTAAGGTTAACTACATGATTAGTACTTAAAAGTGCATTTTTATCAAGGTTTTATATCATCATTTTGCACTTAAAGTATCAATAACTCCTTAACTAAAGCATGTTTTATAATAACATATCTAATTATATAAGATACCTTTAATTTATGATAAATGTTCATCTTAAATGCAGGCCTATCACATAAATGAAAGAATTAATTGATGAGTTGAAGTACTGAAATTGAAAGGACAAAGAGATGGCCAAACTTAGAAAAGAGATGCTGGTGCAGTCCAAACTTGAACACTGTTCGGTAATTGGGTCATATCTGGAGCTGTAGATCTTGGATTTAGGTCCATTTTATATGGATGGAAAGATAAGACATAGGCCTACAACTTTCATGTGGAGCCCAAGATTTAAAAAGGCCGTTTTCAAGTCCAAATTGTAGCAACAACGAAGAAGTCCGAATCTGTCCTGCAGCCCAGACACTGTTCAGTGTTCAGCCCATATCTCGAGTTCTAGAAGTCCAAATGATCTCAAATTTTTACCCTGGAAAGATGAGACAATTTCCTAGAACTTTCATGATTCAAGTTTGTTCAAATTATGACGTCATCAATGACGTTTTTGGCAGACAAGAAGATAAGAATTGTCACCAAGTCAAGATGTGGCCACCCACTCATCAATTAGTCAACAAATCAATAGTTCCGAATTTTGGCCTATAAAAGGAGGCATTTGCCATGTATTTAGGCATCTTGGTTTTCAGATCAAGATCATGCTCTTGCTCTCTCTTTATATTTTGTAATGCTTAAGTTTTGCTTATATTAATCTCTTGCTTATGCTTTTCATTTCTTTTCCTTGTTTATTTATGTTTCTTTCTTTCATTATGTCTAGCTAAATTAATTATGTCAAGGTGAAAAGGGTACACTAATGGTGTAAGAATAAGTATAATATAAACTTAACATGGACCTTAATGTTGGATACTAACATGCTTTATATTTGTTATCTTGTTCACTTTTAATACTTTGCTTGTTAAATGGTTAATCTAGATTTATGTTGTATAACACTTGGTACAACAAATACTTGGCACTTTCATAGCCCATACTGTATGGTATAACTGACACCTGAGCTATGAAAGGAACTTGATTTGTTGTTAACATAAGTTATAATCATGAATGCCTGACAACATTTACAAGTATTAGCATTATTCGAATAAGATAGCTAATGTAATCATGTTAACAATTTATAATCTGATTGGAACCTCCTTGTGTGTGGTTTCCAATTGAATAATAAGGGTTTATACTATACTTGTTTGGAATACCATTAGTGGATCCTCTAACCTTGACATTTGTTGTTATCATTGTTTAATCCTTACGTTAATCTTTCATCTCAAAGTTCTCATCAACTTCTTCCTCTTCTTCTTCACTATTATTATTATTATCACTACTATTATTATTATTATTATTTTTGTTGTTACTATTGTTGTAGTGTTATTGTTGCTTATAATTTATACAAGTAACCTCCCTGTGGTTCGACCCCGATCTTACCGGGTTATTTATTACTTCGACACTCCTGCACTTGGGAGAAGACATCAATCTTTTGGTCGTGTCAAGTTTTTGGCGCCGTTGCCGGGGAGGTAAATCATTGTACAAATTATAGTATTTATTTTATTTTCTCTTTTCTCTTTTCTCTTTTCTCTTTTCTTGTATCTAACTTTGTTTCTTTTGTTTTGTTTCTCTTTCTTTTGTTTTCTTCTTCCTTTTATTCTCTTCTTACACGTGCATGAGAGTGTGGTCACGTACATTAAGTGGTAGACTTTGTAGGGTATCCTCATCATTTTCAGAAAATATGGCTGAAGAAGATAACCAATCGCTTCATAATGAGAATAATGAGAATATTCGGGTTAGAACTCTTAGAGATCACATGAATCCCACAAGAACAAGTGCACCCTCATGCATAGTTTTTCCTCCTGATGCATCTCATTTTAATTTTAAGACAGGCATTATTCAACTTTTACCATCTTTTCATGGCTTAGATTTAGAAAATCCATACTTGCATTTAAGGGAATTTGAGGAGGTTTGCAACACGTATAATGACTCAAATTGTAGCATGAACACCATTAGATTGAAGCTTTTTCCTTTTTCATTAAAAGATAAAGCTAAAACATGGCTACAAAATTTGAGACCTGGATCCATTCGTGCTTGGGATGATATGCAACAACAATTTTTAAAGAAGTTTTTTCCATCCCACAGAACAAACTCTTTCAAAAGACAAATCATTACTTTCTCTCAAAAACCAGGAGAAACATTTTATCAATGTTGGGATAGGTATCGAGACTTACTTAATACTTGCCCCCATCATGGTTTTGAAACATGGAGATTAGTTTCACATTTTTATGAAGGGTTAACTCCTAGAGATAGGCAAATGGTTGAATTAATGTGCAATGGAACTTTTGAGGATAAAGACCCTAATGAAGCAATGGAATACCTAGACTTGCTAGCTGAAAATGCGCAAAATTGGGACACCACAGGTACTTATGAGGCACCAAGTAAAACCCAACCTCATACATCTAGTGGAGGTATGTACAACCTTAGGGAAGATCATGACCTCCAAGCCAAGTTTGCATCTTTAGCTAGAAAGGTTGAGGCACTAGAATTAAAAAAGAGTGGTCAATTAAAATCTGTTCAAGACATTGCATGTCAAATCTGTGAAACCAACGAACATTCAACCAATGATTGTCCAACCTTGCCTTCTTTTAAAGAATGTCTCCATGAACAAGCCCATGCATTAAACAGTTTTCAAAAGCCCAATCATAACCCATATTCGCAAACATATAACCCTGGTTGGAGAAATCATCCAAATTTCAGTTGGAAGAGTGAGAACAGTAATGCTCAAACTTCACAGCCATCGTTTCCAGCACATCATAATTTCCAAAATTCTCATGGATATGCACCTCCTTATGCTCCCCCTCCTAGAAGAAATCTTGAGGAAACATTGCATGCATTTATGGAAAAGCAAGAGGCAATTAACACTCAACTTGCTCAAAGCATGACAGATTTTAAAGATACTCTTGCAAAATTGACATCTGCTCTCAGTTTCCAAGAGAAAGGTAAGTTTCCATCTCAACCACAACAAAATCCCAAGGGGCAATACAATGCGAATGCAAGTAGTTCGGGAAGCCAACACATGGATCACGTAAAATCAGTCATCACTCTTCGCAGTGGTAAGGTTATTGAAAAACCCATTCTTGAACCTTGTGAGAATGATGATGAATCAATCTCTGAGGGTAAGGAAGGGGTTGAATCTGATCATTGCAAAGAAAAGACTGATTCTCCGCCAGCACTTCCATTTCCTCATGCCATGACCAAACAAAGGAAAGTCAATCACAACTCTGAAATCTTTGAAACTTTCAAACAGGTAAGGATCAATATACCTTTGTTGGATGCTATTAAACAGGTTCCTTCTTATGCTAAATTTTTGAAAGATCTGTGCACTGTGAAGAGAAAACTGAATGTGAAAAAGAAAGTCTTCTTAGCCGAACAAGTAAGTGCCATTCTTCAGAACAATAATGCATTGAAATATAAAGACCCTGGTTGTCCTACAATTTCATGCTTTATTGGAGAACATAAAATTGAAAGAGCTTTACTTGATCTTGGAGCTAGTGTGAATTTACTTCCATATTCAGTTTTTCAAAGTCTCAATCTAGGTGAGTTAAAACCAACTTCTGTGACTCTTTTACTTGCCGATAGATCTGTAAAAGTGCCTAGAGGAATAGTTGAAGATGTGTTAGTACAAGTCGATAAATTCATTTATCCTGTGGATTTTATTGTCTTGGATACACAGCCTGTTGAAGCATGTAATTCATTTCCTGTTATTTTAGGACGTCCATTTCTTGCAACTTCTAATGCATTGATTAATTGTAGGAATGGACTGATGAAGCTATCTTTTGGAAACATGACATTGGAGATGAATATTTTCAACATTTGCAAGCAACCTAGAGATGATAATGATTTACAGGAAGTGGACTTTACTGAAAAATTAGTTCATGATCAATTTCAAACCACTTCCAATGAAATTGAGATTGATGAATCTGATGATTTGCAAATGGTCTATTTTCAGGAAGAATCAAAGGCAAGTAATTGGAGACCACAAATTGAGGAATTGCCGCCACGATCAATTGAGCCAATACCTTCAAGTGTTCAACCACCAAAACCTGATTTGAAGCCGTTACCCCTCAATCTCAAATACTCATTTTTGGGAGAAAATGAAACTTTTCCGGTAATAATCTCTTCCAAACTTAATGCACAGCAAGAAGGTAAGTTATTACAAACTCTAAAAATGCATAAAAATGCATTAGGATGGACCATAGCTGACATAAAAGGAATTAGTCCTTTGATTTGCACTCACAGGATTTATTTGGAGGAAAATGCTAAACCCTCTAGAGAAATGCAACGAAGGCTTAATCCTAATATGAAAGAAGTAGTGAAAAATGAAGTCATTAAGCTTCTAGATAATGGAATCATTTATCCTATTTCTGACAGCAAATGGGTAAGTCCTACTCAAGTGGTACCTAAGAAGTCTGGAGTCACTGTGATAACAAATGAAAAAAATGAGTTAATTCCAACTAGGACTATTACTGGTTGGCGCATGTGCATTGATTATAGGAAACTTAATTCAATGACTAGAAAAGATCATTTTCCCTTACCTTTCATGGATCAAATCCTAGAAAGAGTTGCAGGTCATGAATTTTATTGTTTCCTAGATGGCTATTCAGGTTATAACCAAATTGAAATTGCATTGGAAGATCAAGAGAAAACTACTTTCACATGTCCATTTGGCACTTTTGCATATCGAAGGATGCCTTTTGGATTATGTAATGCACCTGCCACGTTTCAAAGATGCATGCTTAGTATATTTAGTGATATGGTTGAACGTTTTCTTGAGATTTTTATGGATGATTTTTCTGTTTTTGGTGATTCATTTGATGATTGTTTGACTAACTTAGAAAAGGTTTTGAGCAGATGTGAAGAGAAGAATCTTGTACTGAATTGGGAAAAATGTCACTTTATGGTAACAAACGGCATTGTACTTGGTCACATTGTTTCATCAAAAGGAATTGAGGTTGACAAATCTAAAATCGAGTTAATTGCTAACTTGCCAACACCAAAATCCATTAAAGATGTTAGATCATTCTTAGGACATGCTGGTTTTTATAGAAGGTTCATCAAAGATTTTAGTGTAATATCTAAGCCCTTGAGCAACCTTCTAACAAAGGATAATATTTTTGAATGGACTGAACATTGTGAAGAAGCCTTTGTTAAACTTAAAAACTTGCTTACTTCTGCTCCTATCATTCAACCTCCTGATTGGTCTTGACCTTTTGAAATAATGTGTGACGCTAGTGATTATGCCGTGGGTGCTGTCTTGGGACAAAGAAAAGATAAGAAACCTTATGTGATTTACTATGCAAGTAAAACTTTAAATAGTGCTCAAATGAATTACACCACTACTGAAAAAGAATTACTTGCAGTAGTATTTGCATGTGAAAAATTTAGGTCTTATCTTGTTGGCTCACCTGTTGTTGTTTACAGTGATCATGCAGCATTGAAATATCTTCTTTCTAAGAAAGATTCTAAGGCTAGATTGGTTCGGTGGATTTTGTTACTTCAAGAATTTGATATCACAATCAAAGACAAGAAAGGCACCGAAAATGTTGTCGCCGATCATTTGTCAAGATTGACAACAGATTCAAAATCTGACATCACACCAATCGATGACTACTTTCCTGATGAATCTTTATTTTCTGTCTCTACGATGCCTTGGTTTGCTAATATTGTTAATTTTCTTGTTTCAGGACAATTGCCAGCTCATTGGAGTACCCAAGACAAAAGAAAGTTCTTGAACGAAGTAAAGAACTTTTATTGGGATGACCCTTATTTATTCAAATATTGTCCTGATCAAATATTTCGAAGATGCATTCCTGACAATGAGGTAAGTAGTGTCATTAAATTTTGTCATTCTAAGGCATGTGGGGGCCATTTCTCATCAAGAAAGACAACTGCAAAAATCTTACAATGCGGATTTTACTGGCCCACCATGTTCAAGGACTCACATGCATTCTGTAAGATTTGTGAAAATTGTCAAAAGTTGGGATCTATTTCAAAACGTCACATGATGCCTTTAAATCCTATTCTTGTCATTGAGATCTTTGACTGTTGGGGTATAGATTTTATGGGTCCATTTCCTTCATCATTTGGTTTCGTGTACATATTAGTCGCAGTAGATTATGTTTCAAAATGGATAGAGGCAATTCCAAGTCGAAACAATGATCACAAAACAGTGATAAAATTCTTGAAAGAAAATATTTTGAGTCGATTTGGAATCCCTCGAGCCATGATAAGTGATGGTGGAACACATTTCTGCAACAAGCCATTTGAGTCTTTAATGAAGAAATATGGAATCACTCACAAAGTTGCCACCCCTTATCACCCTCAGACTAGTGGGCAGGTAGAGCTTGCTAATAGGGAGATCAAACAAATCTTGGAGAAAACAGTGAACCCTAATAGGAAAGACTGGTCTTTAAGACTTAATGATGCACTTTGGGCTTATCGAACTGCTTATAAAACATCATTAGGTATGTCACCTTATAGACTAGTCTATGGAAAACCTTGTCACTTGCCTGTGGAACTTGAACATAAAGCTTATTGGGCTATTAAAGCTTTTAATTCAAACCTTGATGATGCTGGTCAACTGCGAAAATTACAAATAAATGAGCTTGAGGAAATAAGAAATGATGCATATGAAAATTCAAGAATTCATAAAGCAAGAATCAAAGAGTTTCATGACAAGAAAATATTGAGAAAAACATTCAATGTTGGTCAAAAAGTCTTGCTTTATAATTCTCGACTCCATTTATTTCCTGGAAAACTAAGATCAAGATGGAGTGGTCCTTTCATTGTGAAACATGTGTATCCATATGGGGCCTGTGATATCGAGAATCCAAAGAATGGCAATGTTTTCAAGGTAAATGGACATCGTTTGAAAGTTTACTTTGATAATTTTTCAGTTGAAAATGACTCGATTGAATTGAGTGATCCTGTATATAAAGATTGATTAGTTTTCTCACATTGTTTTGTGTTTCATTTTGCTAGTTTCTCTCACCCCGGTCAAAAGGCGGATAACGGTACTCCGTGACTTAAGTCGGTTCTTTCAGTTTCCCATAATAACTGATATCTGTCTATATTTGTGCAATTCTTTACTCTTTCTCTCTTTTTTGAATCTCTTCTCCAATTCTCATTTCAAAATGGACACCATTCTTAAAAAATTGAAAAAGTACTTTCCCGCTCTGCCTCAGAATGCGATTACAAAAATTTACCGTGCTAGGTGTGCAAGATTGAAGTTGTTAATGGATCATGGAATTCCTGAAGATATTCGTTGGCTGATTGAAGCAAAGGTCCGATTATCAGGTGAGTCCTCCAATTCTTTCATTTCACACATGCCTGGAACAGGTAAAAGCACTTTTGCAAAGAAACGTCGTGCAAAACGACTGAAAGTCTGTCACAAATGTGCCAGATGGACTTGCAATGCAACATGTCGTTCTTTAGGAATGGTATCTATAAACCGTGAAGATAAAATACAATTCATTAAGGATGGCCTGAGTAAGGGGTCTTTAGATAATCTTTTGTTGACCCTTGAGATGCATCCTAGTGGAGATGTGCATCGTGCAATTCATGATTTATGGCCCCATTTTCATAAAGAACATGATAGACTTAGTCTTGGGAATCTGACTAAAAAAGACCCTGTTTGCCAGTTTTTAAGAAAACTGGATGGGAAGCCTATCCCCGACCCATAGAGGGCGTTTAAGCCGTTCTTGGACGTAAAACCAAGGGAAGATGTGAGCCACAATCACAACTACCTGTACATATACATGCTTTTTTCAAAATAAATAAATAAAGAGAGAGAGAGTGTGAGACTCCAGCTGGCCTACATATAGGTGGTATGATTGCATCTTCAATTTCTCTTCTATAAAATCTTCTCTTCCTTCCCCTCATTTCTACTCATCCCTTACATTAGACAGATATAGAAGCGTGTAGAAATGGCAGGTTCCTCAAGTTATCACATAAAAAATATTTGTGTTTTCGGTGGATCCAGTCCTGGGAAGGAAATAGCTTTTTTAGAAGCAGCAAATCATCTTGGTCAGGTACTAGCTGAGAGAAAGATTCATTTAGTGTATGGGGGAGGCAGCCTTGGGTTAATGGGGGGTGTGGCGATAGCTGCATTTTTAGGAGGTAGTCAAGTTTTGGGGGTCGTCCCTGAAGCTTTAACAAAAGGGGACATCATTGGAAGAACAATTGGAGAGGAACTACAGGTCTCCACAATGTTTGATCGAATGAATACAATGTTTAACCATGCTGATGCCTTCATTGCCTTACCAGGTGGTCTGGGCACATTGGAAGAGATCTTTCATATTTCCTCTTGGGCCCAACTTCACATTCACCATAAACCTATAGGTTTGCTCAATGTTAATGGTTTTTATGATACTTTGTTGTCTTTTCTTGATCAAGCTGTGGAACAGGAATTTCTAACATCTTCGGCACGACAAATCATAATCTCTGCTGCTACTGCTGAATAATTGATCGACAAACTACAATCTTTCACCCCTGTAATTGATCCTTCCATGAGTCGCATCAATTGGTCAACTACAGAAAGCCGTAAAAAGCTTAGATTGGATTTGAGCCTTCGTTTGTGAATCCTTGTGTCTTTTGGTTTTATTTCTAACATAGTATTTTGTTCTGTTATTTTTTATATTTGTTTAAGTGTGTTTCAGGTTTGTCAGTGTTCGTTGTTTCAGGTGATGTCTTCTATACTCTATCTTTCTACCTTAGGACATTGAGGATAATGTCTCGTTTTGGTTGGGGGGGGAGAGTAGTAGTATTTTTAAAAAAAAAAAAAAAAAAAAAAAAAAAAAAAAAAACTAACCAACTAACTGTTTTTGTTTTAAAAACCATTTTGCAAAACTGTTATTACTAGGATGACAGAGTAAGGGGGAATGACTCTTGAGACGCATCTTAGTAAACATTTTCTAATGGTTATTTGCAATATTCATAACAAGGCCTATTAGAATACTTCTTGAAATATTCAGGTTTACAAACTCTCGCATTGTTATCACTTGGTTCTGCTCCTATACTCTTTTAACAAATATTCTTAAACCTTCATTTTCACACACACACTTTAACATATGATTGTGGGTTGCACATTGGATTATTACATTATTTATGTTCTTTTGTTAAAGGTAACAACTAAGGGATAGGGATAGTCTATAATTTGCAAAAAGAAGAAAAAAAAAATGATGATAATAAGAACGTAGATAAGTTTGGTTTCGTAGCCTCCCTAACCTAAGCAATTAAGCCCGAAGGGGTGTTTTAACACCTAATACCCTAAAGTCAACTGACTTGGGAGCTATTGGCCCAAAGCTTGTTACATGGGTTAAGGAGAAAAGCTTAAGGGAATCAAACATTGCACTATCTACGTATCACTATCTGCAACCCGAGTTACTAAGCTCGTAGGGGTGTCTCAACACCTAATGCCCTAAGATCAACTGGTCTGGGAGTCATTAGCCGAAAGCTCATTACATGGGTTAAAGATGCATTGTGTTTTAAGTTATATGTATAGATATTAAAAAAAAAAAAAAAAGAAAAAAAAAAGAGTAAAATAAAATAAAATAAAATAATCCCAACCCAAGGAAGTTAACCTTAAACATTAGAACAAAATATTGTTTTCTTCCAACAAAAGCCCCATAATCTATGTTTCATACATTGAGCACATAACAAGGAAGGTTTATTAATATTTTGTTTAAGAGGTATTGAGCAGATATATAAAATTTAATGAGAGTTTGTTTATCTGAATAGATTAATGGAAGTTGAATGATGAATGCCTTGCTTTGTGGAATTTGCAAATTGTTTTTCTATTTTAACGCCTTAATCACTAGGGACTAGTAATAAGCTGGTTGGGGGGTGTGATTAGTACTTAAAAGTGCATTTTTATCAAGGTTTTATATCATCATTTTGCACTTAAAGTATCAATAACTCCTTAACTAAAGCATGTTTTATAATAACATATCTAATTATATAAGATACCTTTAATTTATGGTAAATGTTCATCTTAAATGCAGGCCTATCACATAAATGAAAGAATTAATTGATGAGTTGAAGTACTGAAATTGAAAGGACAAAGAGATGGCCAAACTTAGAAAAGAGATGCTGGTGCAGTCCAAACTTGAACACTGTTCGGTAATTGGGTCATATCTGGAGCTGTAGATCTTGGATTTAGGTCCATTTTATATGGATGGAAAGATAAGACATAGGCCTACAACTTTCATGTGGAGCCCAAGATTTAAAAAGGCCGTTTTCAAGTCCAAATTGTAGCAACAACGAAGAAGTCCGAATCTGTCCTGCAGCCCAGACACTGTTCAGTGTTCAGCCCATATCTCGAGTTCTAGAAGTCCAAATGATCTCAAATTTTTACCCTGGAAAGATGAGACAATTTCCTAGAACTTTCATGATTCAAGTTTGTTCAAATTATGACATCATCAATGACGTTTTTGGCAGACAAGAAGATAAGAATTGTCACCAAGTCAAGATGTGGCCACCCACTCATCAATTAGTCAACAAATCAATAGTTCCGAATTTTGGCCTATAAAAGGAGGCATTTGCCATGTATTTAGGCATCTTGGTTTTTAGATCAAGATCATGCTCTTGCTCTCTCTTTATATTTTGTAATGCTTAAGTTTTGCTTATATTAATCTCTTGCTTATGCTTTTCATTTCTTTTCCTTGTTTATTTATGTTTCTTTCTTTCATTATGTCTAGCTAAATTAATTATGTCAAGGTGAAAAGGGTACACTAATGGTGTAAGAATAAGTATAATATAAACTTAACATGGACCTTAATGTTGGATACTAACATGCTTTATATTTGTTATCTTGTTCACTTTTAATACTTTGCTTGTTAAATGGTTAATCTAGATTTATGTTGTATAACACTTGGTACAACAAATACTTGGCACTTTCATAGCCCATACTGTATGGTATAACCGACACCTGAGCTATGAAAGGAACTTGATTTGTTGTTAACATAAGTTATAATCATGAATGCCTGACAACATTTACAAGTATTAGCATTATTCGAATAAGA
Source organism: Populus nigra (assembly GCF_951802175.1). Lineage (NCBI taxonomy): Eukaryota > Viridiplantae > Streptophyta > Magnoliopsida > Malpighiales > Salicaceae > Populus > Populus nigra. The sequence continues at coordinate 14,044,898 of NC_084852.1, forward strand.
TAGCTAATGTAATCATGTTAACAATTTATAATCTGATTGGAACCTCCTTGTGTGTGGTTTCCAATTGAATAATAAGGGTTTATACTATACTTGTTTGGAATACCATTAGTGGATCCTCTAACCTTGACATTTGTTGTTATCATTGTTTAATCCTTACGTTAATCTTTCATCTCAAAGTTCTCATCAACTTCTTCCTCTTCTTCTTCACTATTATTATTATTATCACTATTATTATTATTATTATTATTTTTGTTGTTACTATTGTTGTAGTGTTATTGTTGCTTATAATTTATACAAGTAACCTCCCTGTGGTTCGACCCCGATCTTACCGGGTTATTTATTACTTCGACACTCCTGCACTTGGGAGAAGACATCAATCTTTTGGTCGTGTCACTACACATATACAATAAGTTTATACATGTTATAGCAAGCAAAAAATGTATTGCAATAGCTAGTTTCCATATCCAATTGTGAAGGGAATCCAATTTTCTCTCAATTTCCTTAGCATCCCCCAAGCTCATAAGTATTAAAAGAGTATGAGGCTTATTTTTTAAGAGCATAAATACACACGTGAGGCTTGCTTCTATTGGGTTTCTCAAAACACATATATACAGCGGAAACTGTGGATTTAAAATTTTTTTAAAAGTCCTAAGAATCCCATTAGACAGATCTAGAGTTGTTTAGGGTTTATGCGAAGATTACTTGAAAATCAAATGCTCTTTTTTGCTTTGAATAATCGCTTCAAGGTTGGGTTGTCGCAAATCACAAACCATCCAAATATTCAGGCTCTAACAGTAATTCATACAAACCACTAGTAAAAAATCTCTTAAACCCTTTTAAGAGATATAAATTATTATACCTTAGAGTGTGAACTCTTTTCTTTTATATTTTAGGTGTTTACGTACAATACTTTTTTCACCCTTTTTCATCACTACTCATACAAAATAAGAGGCATAACATTCTATTTATAAGAAAACCTAAAAACCCTATAAATGATAAAATATCAATTTTCCCCTTAAATAATCACATATATTATTTTAGGCTAATTTTAAAATATTATTCAAACTAATCCTTACTTGATTATTTGTAGGTCTAAAATTGTAATCCTTGTATCAATTACAATCTAGTCCTTAATTTTTAAAATTTATTTACAATCAAGTCACACTTAATTAATTATCCCATTTTAATTTCTGACCAATGATTTTTATGTGTGTGACCCATTAGGTTCCCTAATAAGTTGGCTCAAATATAAATCACAATCCTGAATAAAATGTGATTAAACAAATTAATTTATTATCAATTTAACAATTGCATGAAGTGTATTTGAAGATCAAGTACATTATCTAACTAACCTGTCATGATCCCCTAAATATTGAGAAAGTGATAAGTAGTTTGACTTAATCTTTCAGTGACCGGTTTCTCAATGTAATTATTATCCCTTTATAAAAAATGTTTTGAATTAGAAATTATAGCATGAAATATGTCTACTCTGTCAAATCATATTTGTTTTCAATAACATAGTCATTAATTTTTTGAATAAGATTTGAAACTCTTTTCAAATCTCATTTCTTCTTGCGTAAAGATTTACAATCAATATTATTTGAGGTCAAATGAAACATTTTTTCTAATTAACCAAGGGTGATTTATCATCTCTTTATTACTTAAATACCTTCATATAGTTCATGTTATATCTAATATCTATTCATTTGTTACCCTTGATTAGGATAACGTGTAGTAGGATCAAAATGTAACACTCCCTATATAAGATAACATAGTGATCTCAAGTTTAAAGATCATTTACACAACCGTCACGTGAGTCTTTCCATGGACACAAGTGATCTCTCAATATGAAATTCTCATGCGGGTCAGTTCAGTGTACATGTCATCTGACAAGCATCTACATATTAGTTCTAGGTATCTGTTGTACCTTTATTTCTAAGAAGACTTGTTTCCTTTCATGAATGAAAGAACATAATATATATCAGTATTAATAGTTATAATTAATGTTCAATCTTAATACATCATTGATTAGGAATAATGATTTGATGCAATATGAATTTCATAATTATAATAACTTTATAATTTTCTTAGCACAACATTTTTATCCCAAAAAATTTATATTTACTTTAGATTCATTAATCAAATATTTGATGAATATTAAAAATAAATAAATTTTTATTAATAAATTATATATATATATATATATACACACACACACACATGAACAAAATCAATATTATATATAATCAACTAATTAACTGTAGAGCATATATAGTAACAGCTTCAACTTGAACCATACAGATAGCGATGCAGTTTACAGATATAGTTTGAAAGGCATAGCTATAAAACCCTCACAATATTTTCAGTAAAAGTGCCATTAAGAAAAGTATTGTGGACGTTAAGCTATTGGATAGGCCATCAGCGAGAAATAGCCAAATTTAGAACAACCCAAGCATTGGTTGGTTAGAAAAGGGTTTAATGTCTCACCATGGTTAAAAGCCAAGCTTTGAATAGATCAAGGCTTCCATTACCTTTGTTTTTAACACGATAGACATATTTATAATCCACAACATTCATTTGGACTGATGAAGCACCAAGCTTATAATAAATGGATGCGAAGAAGAGCCTAAATTTCAACAATTATTGCTACAGACTAGTCAGAATCCTTGTAAGTATGGAAGGTGTACCACAATATTCGATTTTATATCCTGTTGCATAGGAATCCTACTTTTTCTTGATTTCTTTAACATTCTCCCATAAGCTCATGAGTAGCGGAAGAACATTATGCTTATATATCTTTTAGGGGCAGGGCCATACACAGGATGCTTATAGAAGGTTTGTATCAACCATAAAGAGAGCGATGAAGCTTACATAAAAGTTCGGAAATGCAGGACTCTGAAACCCTAGATGTTAAGACATTTAAACATCTTAATAAATGTTATATTGAAGAAAGCATTGTAAATGCTAAGCTCTCGAATAAGTCACTCATAGGAAATAGCCAAACTTATAACAACCAAATTAGTGGTTGACTTGACAATGGAGCTTAATGTCTCATCATAGTCAATGTCCTCTAGTTGATGAAATTCTTTAGCAGCAAGACAGGCCTTGAATCGTTCAAGGCTGCCACCAGCTTTTTTTTTTTTTAAGATAATAGATGTATTTACAACTCACACCATTCAGATTTGAGTGTTTAAAAAGACCGAACAATCGAGAAAACCGAACTGAGATGAAAAATCGATTAAACCAATTTTCAAAACTGTAAAATCTTGCTGGTTCGGTTTGGTTTTGATTTTAAAACTAAAACCGATAAACCGAACCGAACCTATTGAAAAACAAGAGAGATATAAATACTACAGTTAACCTAACCCTAACAATAACATAACTAATAACACAAAAAGCCACTGCTCTCCACTCTCCATCTCAAAACTTAAAAGTTAAGCCATCCACCCACAAATAAGTCCCGATCAAAAAACCCACATCTCCATCTCCTTGGCTTCTCTTTTTATTTTTGCGCAGCATTTTCATCTCTTCTACGCAAGCCTCCTTAGCTTCTCTCTTTATTTCTGCGCAAGTTGTTGGGAAGATCTAGTTTGTCTTCTTGTTAAAGGATAACTTCCATAGCAAAAACTGATACTAATTTTATATGTGCAACTTTAGATTGGTGGCCTAGTGAAAAGTGCTATTACAACTAATGCCTATGGGAGAAGGTTGGCCTCATCAATTTGATTTGTCTTTTTCTTTCATTTTGTAAATTTCTTTACCAACGAATATTTTTATTAATCGGGATGCTAAAACTTTCAGGGCTTTGCTATATTTGCAAGATTTGAACAACAAGATTCTAGCTAAACCGAAATATAATTGCATGCAATCATCCTAATAATTCTAAAATAGAGATGACAATTGTAATCGTCTATATAACAAGCAGATATGAAGAGTTTTCTATTCTTATAGGATAGGATTAGATTTCCCGGTTTTATAGCAAAAAACCAAATTTCACCAAACAAAACCGGTTCGGTTTGAAACCAGTTTTCGGTCCGATTTGGTTTAAATTTTTCAAAATGTAAGTTACTCGGTTCTATTGGTTTTTGTAGTCCGAACCGAACCATAAACATCCCTACTAAGTATGGATACAAAAAAAGAGCTTAAATTTCAATAACTATCACTACTCTTGCTAGAATCCTTTTTCAAGAAATAGCCAAGTCAAACATGAACTTTACTAGGTTCTATATTGTTATATAATAAACGGAGCTACCATGAATGCTACCATAATTGTCTTATGGCTCTATGAAGAAGAAAGATTAGACAAAAATTGTGTAACCCTAACACAATTATTAGTTTAGGATTGGTTACTTCTATTATATACATATCAATGTGTACTACGACAAGTCTATATATACATGTTATAATAGTCAGTTTCTATATCTAACTGTATGGAGAATTATAATAGTCAGTTTCTATATCTAACTGTATGGAGAATTAACATAATAATTGTCTTATGGCTCTAAAAAGAAGAAATATTAGACAAAAATTATGAAAACCCTAACTCAATTATTAGTTTAAGGTTGACTACTTCTATCTCTCACACCCTCCCCCTCTCCACACACACAGATATATATATATATATATATATATATATATATATATATATATATATATATATATATATATTACAACAAGTCTATACAAAAGTGTATCATAATTGTAAGTTTCAATATCTAACTGCATGGAAAATCAACTCTCTCAATTTCCTTATCATTCCCCTATAAGCTCATGGGCATTGCAAGATTATAGAACTTGTCTTTTAAGAGTAGAAACTGTGAGAGCTTTAGCAAACACATTAGCAACTTGATTTGTGGTGCTAATATATTAAAACTCAAGATCTGTTATAGCAACCTTGTCATATACAAAAAAAAAAAGATTTATACATGTTTAGTACATGTATGAAACATCGGGTTGTAATTAAGATAGGTAGTGTCATAACTCATTTCTGGGTTATTCCCCAAATTCATCTTCTTTTTGTTAAAAAAATAAAAAAAAATAATAATAGTAAGAAGACTAGTATTTTGGTAAAAATAAGCTAGGAGGATTTCAAATATAAAGGAAGATCAAGCTGCAATTTTGGATGGAATCGAGAGTATAATTGTACCCCTATTATACCCAAAACTGAAAAGACAATATAGATTCAAGGTCAAATTAAATCATTATTGAACAAATATGCATAAAAATGAAGTCCAAAGATAAAATTAGATTTTTAATAGGCCAATTTGACTTAATTCTCTCTCTTTTTCTCTCTCCTCGCCGTCTTTTCAGCCACTACAACCTCAAAACCATCGTGAACAACTACGACACAACCTCCTTCACAACCCATCTCCTCATCGTTGATAGAAACCACCACCGTCAATCTTTCCTTCTTCCTCTCAACCATGGTTTTCTACTGCTCCAACAACCAACAACAGCCGTCAACTCCTCCACTAACCTCACGTTAGCCTCCCATCACAACCAGCCAGACCACCAGCAACACTCCCTAACCCAAGTAACTCTCTTCTTCTTTATTCTTCTTCTTCTTCTTCTTATTCTTGTTGCTTTTACAATTGTTACAAGTAAAATTCATTTTTCATGCAACAAATATAATTAACATGGTTACTAGGTCGGGCCAACAACTATATGGGTTGTCGGCTAGACCCGTTTTGGCCCAGCCTGGATAGCTAGGTCGAGTCTAGCCACCCAAAAAATAGAAGAAAATGGGTTTGTTCAGCCGCCAGTCGGACCAACTCGACTAAGTTGAGCTAGACTCGTTTCTGCCAAGCCTGGATGGCTGGGCCGGGTCTAGCCCGATTTATATTTAATAATAATAATAATAATAATAATAATAATAATAATAATGATAATAATGATAATATATAAAAATAAAAAAAATCAAGGATCATTTCAAAATATTTGTGATTTTCTCACATATTTTTCCAACAATTTTGCATAATAATACAGATCTGGTATTAAAATACCTGGTTTTCTTTGTAAATTTTCAAAAAATTTTGAAAATTCAAAAAAAAATTAAATTAATTTTCTCTTAAAAAAGAAAAAAAAATGTTTTGTTTTCGTGCATACGGTCAAATCCTAAAAGTTTTTCAAGCATATTTTTTAAAAAAAAATGCATCTTTCTCATGTTTTAAAATGTAAAATGAATATCATAACCAGTTTATAATTATCCATTAGGATTTGATCAAAATATCAAAAATCCTTCACTAATCATTTTTTTCACTTTATATTTAAAGCGTTAGGATTTAGTTGTAGACTTTAATATTTAAGGATATAATATTTATTACCCTGAGGTATTAAAAATACAAAACGCAAAATAAATATGGTGTTAAAATTTAGACTTTTTAACGGTTAGGATTTAACTCGATAAGATAGAAATTTCCTCACGAAGGGAGATCTATCTTGAACTTTAGACGAGACTAATGAATAGAAACTTGATCTAGAAAAACAATCGAACAACATGTAGCTTACCTCAGGTAGGGTGCACTAGGGGTGGCGGGTCTTTCCCTTACACAACCAGTCCCATACCAGGACTTTCGCAGACCATAGGTTTCTAAGTAACCATCCATAATACTAGGTTGCAACTCCTGAACCTTATAATCATAATTTTATGATTAAACTCAAAATCATTTCCTTTCCAACACACTCTCAAGAGGTAGATATCGTCGTCACTCGACGACCCCACTCACTCCCCGCGATAGGTAGCATCAATATTGTCACCCAAAGAAATGGAGCCTTTGAAATAGAAACCCTTAACTTTTACATGAGAAAGTCTGTACATATTAATCAAATAGTTGCATCCACCAAAGAATTTAGCTAGTCTACACTAATTTGACCTCTAGAAAACTAAGTTGTCTTCTAATTAAATAGCATAACCTCCTATGGATATTCTACCATCCAACTTTCTTGTCCATTCAAAGTCAATATAAACTTGTAGAAATAAATGAAAGTATTTCTACAAATGCAATCATGACTTGCAGTATGATTAACATGTTATAAAATACCCTTCACCACCATCTAATATCCTTTGTTGGGCCATACATAAATTACCAATACTTGTTCACAACAAAAGCTAGGTCAAATCTGGTCAAGATGAGATTGAGTGTGTCATCACCCGATTTTTAACCTCATTATATTAATAGTTTTTTAAAAATCCAAAACAATAGTGAAAAAATAACAAAAAAATCCAAAATATATATTTTAACATGTTTGCATTATTTTCAGCATTTTTAACGTCATTTCAAAAGAATTCAAAAATTTATTTTCAATGCTTACAGCTATTAACATGTTCATTTCAAAATCATTTGTTTATTTTTCTCATTGAATCAACGTTGACGTTGCCTTTTCAAAAATATCAAAATATAAAAAATAAGGAAAATAAAAAAATATATGGACGAGAGGACTAAAAATGCAAAGGAAGAAAAATGAAAGACCAAAGTGATTTTGGGTTGCTTGGTCACCAAATTTGCTTAGAGACCAAGAAATTAAGAGGAAAAAGATAATCTTTTTATCTATAAATAGATGGTTATACACACACAAAAGGGGAATACATGCACAAAAGGGGGAGGAATTTTATGGGAGAATTAGTTGGAGCAAAAAATCACCCACATACACCTATCCTCATCATTATTACCAGCCCTCTACTCACTCATGGCCATCCTCTCTCCCTAACCCACCACACATAAAATTTGAACCAAAAACCCATGAGACAACAACTCTCCCCCCCCTATTTCACTCACTCATTTTCAAAAAAAAAAGGAATGGATTGTTCATTTTCCGAAGATAGTGCAACCTCATCTCTCTTATTTTCTTACTACCAATAAAAATAACAAACCAACTAACCCCCATCTCTTTAAAAAAAACATTAAAACAGACCATTTTTTTTGGATTCACACAGTAACTCAACCTTTCTTAGCACAATCTCTCAGCTTCTCTTAATAGCAGTGGTGGAAGCTCCTCTTCCCAGCAATGTCATCTCTTTACACCATATTCTACATCATCAACACCTTCAGTCATCAACAAAAGATAACCTCCTTTCTTTTTTAAGTGCATCATGAGTTGTACACAACCTCCACATCTCCTTTTATAACATCCAATAGCCATAAAAAATAGCAGCAAGGCCAATCCTCATGAGCAGCAACGAACACCACACCAGCAGCTTCCCCCTCTGGTCGAAGCACCCACGACAGCCAACCCCTCTCCTCTATTTTAACTGTGAACAACAGCAACAACAGAGGAACTTCCTCCTAGACCAGTGAACTCCACCAATATCTGATATGATCCTCTTAACCACGTGGTTAAGCAAACACCAACAAAGTAAATAACAACCCGAAAAGCTAAAAATTAGGTTTGATAAAACCTTAATCAAGAGGTAACCCTGTACCTAAGAACCAAAGGTATTGGAAAAAGACTTGGACCCATAGATAATGATGTATCTAAAAACCCTAAGTATGTAAGTGACACCCCATAGCCAGTTAATCTTTGATAAGTCAATGTACGATCTTTGTCCCTATAAAGAAAGGTTGTCTTGTAATAAACATACAAAAAAAAAACTCTCATATTTTCTTTAACTTGTTGCTCAAATATGCGGCTAAAAAAACATAATATAGTTTCCTCTAACTAATCCTAATAGACTCCTTTCAGATCGCAAGCTAATGGGCCTAACTAGTAATCAACTAACATAAGTCCAATTATAAAATAAACTCTTAAACAATGTCTAATAAGCCAAAATAAACCCAAAATAAAAAATTAATTATTTAAAAATAAAAAAATAGGATAATAAAAATAAAGTTTTCATGCCAAAAATTCCTTAATGTAGCCTTAATCTCTAATTTTCACACATTCTTGGTGAATTTTCATACCTGAATTCAAACATATTGTTCTCTCTCATCTAGATGAATTACTGACCCTGACATATATGGCTGGAAAGCTTGAGATGTCAAGTTTCCATTCCAACTTGAATTGCAGCAAAAAGCCACATGTAGCTCCATATATGTCCCAAAAAGTACATCTTTTTAGTAAAACCAAGAAGAACCTTGTTAGCAAATAAGGTCCTCCTAATATACAAGTTATCATTTTCAACCATCTTCTTCTTCTTCTTCAATTTTAGTTAGATGTCAAAGATAAAAGAGTTATAGGTCTTTCATTCATCTTAAAGGAATACTTATTTATCACTCCATCATGCATAACTCTCTTATCATACTATCATTGTTTACCAAGCAATAAGTGACTATCTTGAATTGGCACAACATCATATAACACCTCATCATAATATTTACCAATAGAAAAAGCAACCAAAACCTACTTATTCACTTTCACTTCACCACCATCATTTAGCCACTATAATTTCTACAGTAAGGGATGTTTGGGAGCATGCAAGTTCAACTTTCTCACCTACTCAGTACTAGCCATAATAATGCAACTACCACCATTTATAATTAAGCTACATATTTTAATATGAACATGGTATCTCGTGTGGAATATATTCTCTCTCTAACCTTCTAAATCATCCACCTTGATATGCATAATTAATGCTCTCCTCACCACAAGTGCCTCTCCCTCAACCAAATACTCAACACAAACATCATTAACATACTCTAATGGTGGCATTTTCTCCTCTTCATCATCCTAACAATCTCAACCTCATTATTAACTTTCATAACCATGACTTTTTTATTTGGACATTGTGAAGCAATATGACCAAAACCCAGACAACAAAAGCATTTAATGTCACAATTACGAGAAGTAAGAGTAACATTGTTACCTTTAAGAATGGTCGATGTGTCTTTCTTCTCTTTAGGGTATTCAGTCTTACACTATTCTTTCTGTTGTGATGGATCACCTTTACTCTTATCCTTCTGATTGGGTTTCCAAGGTTTCAAACGGCTTAATGGTTGGATTTGTTGAATGGTACCATTTTGTTTAAATTGTTTCTCCATTTTCACGGCCATATGCACCATCCCAACTTCATATAATTATGCAACTCCATAATATAAGTTATATCATGATTAAAGTCATTCATGAATCTAGCTATAGTGGCCTCCCTATCCTCCTCAACATTAGCTTGAATCATAGCAAGTTTCATCTCATTGAAATACTCATCAACACTCTTTCTACTTGACTTAAACTCTGCAATCTTTGATACAATTCTCTATAATAATGGCTAGGCACAAATCTCCTCCTTATAAGGGATTTCATCTTTTCTCAAGTATCAACTTGCCTCTCATAATTTCTCCTGCAATTTATCACTAACCGATCCAACCATATAATGGTATAATCAATAAAAGCAATCATAACAAGCTTGAAATTCTTTGGCTTCAGATAATTGTAACACCTAAATATCCACTCCACCTTGTTCTTCCATTCTAAATAAATTTAAGGAACATTCTTCCTATGAAAAGCTAGTATTTTTAGCTTAATTATACCAAAATCTCAATCTAATATAGCAATAACATGGTACTACAAAGAGGAGACAATGATATTGTAACTCAATTATACAATATGAATCATAGGATGAATCGAATAGCTAATAAATTTGGAGATAAGTTGGATAGGTTGGAGAAGTAACGTGTTAATGATCATGATAATGTTCAAATTAGGCATGAGTAGAGAGAACTTAATGTTAAGAGGGTTGTTAGGCAAGTTAACACTAATGTGGATGAGTTTGTGGTTGATAACACAGACATGATTAGTGTTGATTTTAAAGATGTGTCTGTGAAACATGAAGAATGTTTTGGACATAGGGAAAGATATAGTAATAATTTTGGCTAAAGGGGTAATTATAGGTATCGGGACCATAATTCTAAGTGAGGTTGAGATTTGGGTACAATTAAGCTGAAAATATCGGCTTTTCAGGGGAAGAATGTTCCTGAAATTTATTTACAATGGAAGAAGAAGGTGGAGTGGATTCTTAGGTGTCATAATTATCTGAAGCCCAAAAATGTCAAATATATATTCCTCGCTCACTCCCTCATGGTTTGTACCTTTTAAATTAAAATCCTAAAACAATGATTATTGAGTTAGAGCCTCTTCCTCTTACCTTGTTTCAAAGTTAGCACCCCTGCTCTTTCTATGAGTTGGCTACTATGTCTGTGAAATAGAAAAGAATCCCAATAAAGTGAGCCTAAATAGTAGTATATTTCTAAACGAAGTAACTGAGCAATGGTTGTTAGGATAGGTGATTTGAGCAAATTTTCTTTTAAAAAACTAAAAAAAAAACTTTTCATGTTATGAAATCGGATATTTTTTTGTTTTCTGATGACCCCAAAAATAGTAGTATCTGCTCATCTATTAAAGTAGTAATGGCCTATAAAAAGTGAAATGATTCCTTCCTAAGCTTATTTTGTTCCATAAAGATGATCAGTCCAAGAGGGTTGAAGAGAAGAGAAAGCAGTCAAAATCTCTCTGATTTGATCATTGAGTAGTCGGATGACTTTTCAGTAACCCGAGATTACCTTGTAGCTTTCTTCTCTTATGATATTAAGAGTTAGAATAGGATGGGATGGCTAGGCTTGATCTCTTCCCTTTCGTCCCTAACAATCAAGCAAGGTTGCTTTTTTTCACTCCTCTCATGTTTCACTCAAATATACTTGCTACGCCTTTTTCCTCTTATCTCACCTTTCTTTGACTCCTGCAAAACTGAAATCAACACCAAATATAACTGTTGTAGCAGTATATCCAAATATATGTATATGACTCAAGAAGCAAGAAAAATATGAAAACAAGCAAAAATGAACTACGATTACAATTTTGTGAGTAACAAACAAATTTGTATGAAAAATGGATGTTTTTTAAGACGTAAAGAAAAAAGATGCAAAGATTATATTAAAAAAATTTAAATGAAACCTATATATATATCGATTATGATGTTATTACACTGTCATAATTGACAAATAATAGTAGCAAAACAAGTTTGAATTACTAACGCAAATTAGACCTGTTACGACAAGTTCCAATCTTGAATTTAGTTCGTATAAAAAAAAAGAGCTCCAAATGAGCTCAAGTTATATACGGGGTGCGATTCGATAAAATTGACTTTTGGACCTTTTTTTCTTTGTTTTTTTTTTTTACTCTTTATACCACTAATATATTTTGATGCAGTAAAAAATTAAAATAAAGTCGGAACCTTATAAGAAAACTACAAAGCTCTAGACATGAAATAATCAAAAACCAAATCAAAGATAACTAAACCTAAGGAAGCTGGAACTAACTAGAAGAAAGGATATAACCTAATTTTTAGAGCCTAGATCTGATCCTAACTTATGTGAACCACTTGATTACGTGGTCAAGCAACCCCTAACAAAGTAGATAACAACTTGAAAAGCCAAAAATGAGGTTTGATAGAACTTTGACCCAGAGGTAACCTTGTAACTAAGAACTAAAGGTGTTGAAAAAAGACTTGGACCTAAAAATAACCTTGTATCTAAGGACTCAAAGTATGCGAATGATGTCACGAAGCCAATTAATCTTCAATGACTTAGTGTACGATCTTTGTCCCTATGAAGAAAAGGTGTTTTGCCACAAACAAACAAAAGGAAAACTTATGTTTATTCTCCAACTTTCTACTTAAATTTGTAGCTAAAAAACATAATATAGTCTCCTCTAATTAACCTTAATTAATCCTTTTTTGATTGCAAGCTAATGGGTCTAATCAACTAACATAAGTCCAATAATAAAATAAACCCCTAAATAATATTTAATGGGCTAGAAGAAACCCAAATTAAAAAATAATTATTCAACATTAAATAAATAAATAAATAAAATATGATAATAAAAACAAAGTCTTCATGCCAAAATTCCCCAATATCGCCTGAATCTCCAAATTTTGCATATTTTTGGCAGATATTTAGTCCTAAATTCAAACATGTCATTCTCTGACTTAGATCATATTAGATATTTTAATATCAAATTCGAACCTGACTTAGTTCGTATCAGCATCTCCATCGAGGGCCACATCCTCACGGTGCTACTAGCCAAGCAACACTCCCATTTCGGCCAAATAACCCTCTTTCTTTCTTTTTCCTCCCTTCAAAATGATGTGCTTTTAATGCATGCAAAACATGAATTAATTCATGTTCTACAAAGAAAATAAGATGGCCTAGACTTTCATTTCAACCCAACCGTATGGTTGGGCTGAGTCCAGACCATTTAAAAAAAAAAAAAAAGTTCTTGGGTTGTCTATAGGCCCAACCAAACCAGGCTGAGCTTGGGCCTCGGTCACAACAATCCCAACCTTTAAGCTAAGGGTATGTTTGCCAAACACACCCTAGTGTCTTTCCTTTAGTTTTAGTTTATCCTCATTTTAATGTTTAGCCAAACAACCTTTAAAAAATCCCAAAAAATATAAGAAAATTCAAGGACCATTTTGAAATTATTTTTAGGTTTGTTGTATGTTTTTTAGCAATTTTGCATAAAACTCCCTTCAATCCAAGAGGTAGACTCACCATTCGATATCGTGCATATCATGACAAAGTGCATCAATAATTTGAAGAGATAGAGTATTATCAACCAAAAATGAACCTAAACTCTTGGAAAGCTTGTCGCTACTAGAGAAAAGAGTTTGCACTAGTTTATAGTTATGCATGCCCGCCTTTTCTAAAAGTTCAACAACATGTTTGCATTGAGAGGTTGAAACCATTTCAATGCAAATAAAGTAATTTAAGATTCCAAGATAAATAATGGCAAATTCAAAATGTTTGATCTTATAATCCAAATGGCATTTTGATCATGTAATCAAAATGATTAAATCTAGACATTATTCAAAATGTTTGTTCCAAGATAATTACATTGATTATCTAACAGGCTCCTTTGAACTTTGAAAAAAAATTAAAATTATTGTTTTTGATATGTTTATATGTTTCAGAAAACCCAATATAATGAACTCAATCGCTTTATAAATGACTAGAACCTAAACTCTAGAACAAAGAAAAAATAAGGTTAAAAACTAAGCAAAACTAGAGGTCAAAGAAGCTGAGAAACCAATAAAGAAGAAATCAAATGAGTTGTTGCAAAATGTTCTGAACATCTTTCCTTCAACCTTAAATTGAGTTTTGAAACCAAAATTTATGCTGAATTAATTCTTATAATAACCATAATTGTTTTCATTTTGCCTTTAATGCCTACTAGTGTGTAGGGTTTAAGCCCAAAGTCCACTTTACCTAAGGTCTCTCTCTTCTAAAAACTTTGGTGTTCTATAAGCTCATTTTTAACTTCCTACTATACAAGTTATTAAAACAATCTTATATTCCTTCAATGAGGAATATAGGGTTTTGGGTTTTATAAAATATGACAACCAAGAGCTTTTTAAGATCAATTTCTCATTCACACATAATTTATTTTAATTATGTTATTGCATGTTAAGTTTTAAAAGTAAGTGGACTCCATGTTTAATTTGATCTCAAATTTATCCATTAATCATGTTTTAAAACAAATTTCTAACATTATTCATATACACATCTCACTTGAAGTCTTTCTCTATTATACAATAACCAAAAGAAATACCAAATACACAACCAATAGAATATTTCTATTTGTATGGATCCTCATATCTTAAATATTATATATGAGAAATTTTACTTGGTGTGTTGTGATATTCTTTTAGATCCTTATAATAAATCCATTTAAGATATGTGATTTTGTTTTTATTTTCTTTGGGCTGTTATTATTAATGGTAGGATCCACTTAGCCATATATAATAATATTTAGAATATTCATTCACGCAAAAACTTTTTTTCCCTTAAAAAAAAGTCTTAGCACTATCAACACCTCTTAGTTATTGTCCTAGGAATGGAATTGTGATAATGATTTAACTTTAGTATATTTTATAATTCTAATTATTAATTTGGAACTCTCAATGGAATAATTAAACCTACGGTCAAAGATTGGTAATCAACAACATATCTATCTACTTATGAAAAAATAATAATAAAAACATAAAATAAAGCAATAATTAAGATTTATTTAATAGTAGTGTTGTAGGGACATCTTAGTGAACCATATATAAAAAAGATAAATTAGAAAAATGAGTCGTTGTCTAATTTTATGTTACTAGAAAACTCTAATCAGTCATCAGAGATTCTAGATAATGAGTTAGTTATGTAATAGAGAATATAACAATCATATTATACATCTTATCTAAGATAATCAGCTTCATATTTGTTTTTAATGATAAAAATATCTAATGTGCATAAATATTAAGAGTTTGTTTAAACTAGTATATGTGTTAATTTTAAACTAAACTAAGGGAGTGGTTTTAAACTTGAACCTAGAAATAGTCTAATCTCCACGTTAACAAAAGACATGCATTAGACCAGTAAGGATGGTGAGCCATTAATAGGTATAAACATGTTCAAGACTATATTGGTTAAAATGGGTCTAAAGACTCTTATTAACACTTAATGGACTTATATAGGATCGTATCCAGCCCAAATTTAAAAGTAGTATAAAAAAGGATTGTTCAAAAAACAAGAATAAATTCACTCACACATCAATATAAACATTGAAAATTCAAATTCAAATAAAAAATAAATATTTACAAATAATATTTATGATTAGAAAAAATAATTTTAAGGTTTACAAATAATTACTTTTATAATTTTAAAAGCAATGTTGTCACCATATATGACTTCTCTTATTGAAGGTGATTAACTGGAGAGCTGTAATAAAAGCTCAAAAGATTATTTCCAAAGACATTCTAAAATCTACATGTTCATATTCATAAAAAGGAACCCTTTGTTATATATATTTATTTACAAAATAAAGAGTCACAAATAAATCACTCCTATTACATATTAGGCAACCTCTTAAGATAACATCAAGTAATGGTTCATTTATCCTAGTTTGAGATTTTATAAATAAATATAATTAATATGCAACATAAATTGCAATGAAAAATATCATAACTTCAAAATATTTTATAAATGTTGAAAATAAAATCATGTATTAAGTGATTTTATTATTCATTCAACGAGATCTAAAGATAATGATTAGTGACTATTTATTTATCTTAGGTTGATTTTTATATAATATACAAATTAGAGAAAATATATAATATCTTGAAAATACAATAAAATCATGTGTTAAACAATTTTACTATCCTTTTGGCAACATTCAAGGATAATACCCCTTGATTAATTTATAAATAATAAAACCATTAATATATAACATAAATTGCAAGAAAAAATATTATAACTTGAAAATATTTTGTTCACATCAAAAATAAAAGACAAGTATTAAATGGTTCTATTGTCCATTCACCGAGATCTAAGTATGTATAATACTCAATGATAGTTTATTTATACCATGTTGATTTTTGGATAGGAAAAGCAATTAATATGCAAGCAAAATCAAATAAATTTAAGACCAAATAAACAACCCTTGAATCATGCACAGTCAACATACATAAATTTTACATTAAGATCAAACAATTATATCTCGGATAACCTCCTGCAACTCATCCTAACCCCATCATGGGATATTTATATAAATCTTGCTTCGCCTTAAAATAAATTTTGTAGTGGCTTCATGTCCTCAAAATTGTAATGATAGACCACAACACTTCAAATATTTCATCACAAAACTCATAAATATCAGTAGCATTTTAAAAATTAATCAAAATAAGCTATAAAATGTATTAAAGATCCAAAAACAACCCTTGAAAGCTACTGGACGTGACTACAATAGTGGAGGCTTATAGGCTCCACCTGCCACTATTTTTGCCGATACGTAGGGCTTACGTGTATTTTGGAAGATCAGGAGCTTCTCTCCTCTCCTCTTCTTTCCTATAAAGGTGGTGTAGTACACCGCCACTATCATGAAAGATTTCGGCTTAACTTCATCTCTCTCTCTCTCTCTCTCTCTCTCTCTCTCTCGCTCTCTCTCTTCTTTTTGACATTATGCTTTGAAAGTGTTGTTACAGGCATGGTTATTGGTTGAAAAAGCTCTGAATTGAGAGGGCTAGAGAGAGGTTGATCATTTAGGAGAGGGAGGGCCTACTACACGTTATCTTCTTGTTTTTTTAATCCTGAAAGTCCCCTTCGTTTATCCCCTTTATCTTTATGATAGATAGCTTGTTCTCTCCCTCTCATTTATTTTTTTTTATAACATAAATCCCAGACAAACATTTGATTCATAAACTCAGCTAGTGGCTCGTAAAGATGAGAGAATGGGATTAATTATTGGGATGCAATTATACTCCATTGTCTCACACTTTCATTGACTCAATTATACTCCATTGTCAATGGACTAAACCCTCTGAAGTTTTTATCAATGGACGTACGAAACTTATGGGTTCTCTTTCTCTTTTATTTAGTGGGATGCAATTATACTCCATTGTCTCACACTTTCATCGACTCAGCCAATGGCTCACGAGGATGGGAGAAAGGGATTCTTTAACGTTTATGAGAGGTGGGGCTTGAATCATTCTTTTTCGTTGGGATGCTCATCAGTCAAAATTATACTCAATATATTTCTCTCTTTTGATTTTCCACAAAAAAAAAATAAGAAACACAATAAATATAATGTCACATCATCAAAAATTGATCTAACTTACAAATTTATTGAGTTCTTAATCATAAGAAAAATCAACTTTTAGAAGTCATTTTTGATGTTAATTGAAACAAATCAAGTTTGGAGACCGAAATTGGATTTTGAAAAGTTTAATTGGTCAAATTAAGGGTTTAATTGCACCAAATTTAAAGTCTGGTGAGCAATTAGGGATTTAATTGAATAATTCATGAACCAAGGATCAACTTGCAAAAACATTCGCAACTTCAGGGACTGAATCAAGTGAAATCAGGGGTCAAATTAACCAAAATTAAAAGTTTTATGGTCATCTAGGGGTCCAATTGAACAAATCAGAGACCAAGATCAACTTGTAAAAGGCGCTCAAATTTAGGGCTGACAATTGAATGTAGCAAGGATACCATTGCATGAAATTAGGAGTTTAGAAGGTAATTAAAGGTAAAATTAAATGAAATTGGAAGAATAGGGATCGAATTGAAAATTGCCAAATCTTAAATAAAAAAAAAACCTAATCTATAAGAATTAGCCAAAACGGCGTCGTTCAAGATACTATGCATCTTCTTCTTCAATTTTTGGTTGATCAGGTAGGCACTTTCAGGCGAATGAATGTGACGTTTATGACCACTCTAAAGGCTGCAACCACCACCATTTCACTGAGAACACTCTCTCTACAACCTCATGTCTTTAAAATCAAACGTTTATGTCCCATATTCTTCATTGATCTCTATAACATCTTGTCCCTAATCAATTAGCACCACAGTTTCAGTTATCAAGCTGATTGAGTGAACACTTTCAAACGTTTGAATATGGAGTTACATACCTCCAAATCAAACAAGAAGGGATTCGATCGAAAGGTGTGCACCTCCTCTACTAAGTCTAGGTGGTCTCAGGTAACGTTGATGTCGGAGTTACTCAACAAAACCATGAAAGTAATCAACCAATCCAACCTTGATTGAGACACTCATTTTGCAGAAAATCACTTAACTCTTTCATGTTTTCCCTTTTAAAAACCCCAGAGGATTCCTATCAAGAGTCTAAAACCTTTTTCCCTAGATCTAAAGACCACAACACCTCACCTTAGTCTCCAAGTTTCTTACAAAACCACCTAAACCCAAAACCATTGGTTTTGTGAAAAAACCAGCTAGATTTTAGTTTGTTAAAACCCTAACAAACTCATATAGAATACCTAAATCCGCTTATAAAAGGAGGGGCATCCAGAAGCAAACGAAGAAGAAAGCAAATAGGGAATAGAAGAGCAAAAAAGAAAAGAATAGAGAAACTTTGGCTAAGGTGCAAGTAATTCAATCCAGAAAGACTTTGAAGCTTTAGCTCTGTCTGGTGAGGTCTGAAGATAAAGAAGAAGGAAAGCAATATTAAAAAACTTCATTCAGATTTGAAGATTTCTAAGCTAAAAAGTATACACTTTCAAACCTTGAAAGTGGAGTCCATGAGGCCTACTAAATTGATCTATGATGTTCAATACAAAGTTTTTAATGTTGTAACATGTTATTGATTGCCTTTACACATTATATTATATGTTTTTTTTATTAAATGAATGCAAAAAGTGGCAACAAGAAAGGGTTATTTTTTGTTAATGGAAAGATAGTTTTGGGTTCTAAATTGCTGGTTTGGTCCTTAGCAATGACAAAAGTTGGATTTTGATCATTTTGTCCAAGCATGTCTTTTGTTTTTGAGTTGTTTTAGATTGAAAATCAATATATTTTTTTAGTTTTATTTATGTTTTTTTGTTTCTTTGGTTCCAATTATATTCATCGTTGATAATGTGGTCTATGGAAATAAGTAAAACATGCCTTAGAGGCTCAAAATGGTCGTTCTGGGCTTGTTTTGTCCTTTTGGACATTCTAGGTTGATTTTTCTAGGTTTCGAAAGATTCATTTGTCAAATCTTGCCTTATGTACGAGTTTTAGAGCTTGTTTGGTTTAAATTCTAGTTCATACAAGTTCATCTATCATTGTTGATAAGTAATCCAAGAGTTTCATACATCAAGAACCAGTTATAGTAGGTTTTAATCCTTAGGTTTTGGTTTTTAATCGAAACCTATTTTTGTAAAATCGTGTTGATTTGTTGACCATTGAAGAAAACAAACCCTTGATTCTTGTTCCATGTATGATTTCGAACAAAACCATACCCCTCTTTGTTTGAGAGCTGGTCTAGATTGAGGTTTACGTTTACGAAATGACAATGGATGTTCTTCATTTTTGTTTGACTTTTATGCCTTTGATCTGTTTTGTCTGAATATTTTTAAGTTTTTTATATTTTTATGAAGTTTGATTTGTTTTAGTTTTGATTTTTCTTTTTGGTTTGTTTCTGAGTCAACCCAATCGAGTCAACCCAGTCGGGTCCACCCGACTAGGTAAAAAAAATTTCAGATTTGTCTTTAGGCTTTGTTTGGATTTTTTTTTTATTGAATTTTTTTGTTTAAGGATGTGTTTGGCAAGACCTATTTAATTTTTGCGTAGTTTTTATTCCACGAAGTCTATATATATATATAAAGTGTTTTTATGTATTGCATACAACCAAGTCTCTCAAAAATAAAATAACAAATCATATCTTCTTAAAAAAAATAAAATACATGGTATCTTTTATTTTTTATCATGCATCTTAGATTTAATAATCAATTTATTAAATCTATTAGAATTTGACCAATATTCCAATAATCACCAAATTGTTAATTTAT
The DNA here is from genome assembly GCF_951802175.1 of Populus nigra. Classification (NCBI taxonomy): domain Eukaryota; kingdom Viridiplantae; phylum Streptophyta; class Magnoliopsida; order Malpighiales; family Salicaceae; genus Populus; species Populus nigra. Next base: position 14,065,152 of record NC_084852.1, read on the forward strand.
GAGAATTAATGGTTAAATATTTTGGTATAAATGTTGAACCTCCAAGCGAAACTGATATTTAAATATCAGGAGTTGACCAAAAAATTCTCAGAGTTACTCTAAATATTCATCAATTTTAATTTGGAGTATTTTTCACCGTAATATACAAATTATTGAAAACCTTTTTCATAAGAATTTATTTGGGTATACGAGCCCATAATAAATTCTTAACACTAGATTTATTCACACAAATAAATCTCAATCTTAAGCCACAAATAGACCATTAATCAGAAAATCATCAAAACATATAAACCATATTAAACAACACATAGCAGCTTACATCTGGCTACAATCAGTCGCTTACTCTTTGAATCTCCAATAAAACCAATATACATAGGTTTCCTAGCGACCCTAAACCGAACAACTAGGTGGCAACTCCTTCAAAACCCCCTGACGCCTCTCGTCCACGTGCGATAATGTACAAGATCAAATGTATCTTATGCTTTAAGTATAATGAGTAGATACCAATCTAATCCAAGTAAAAGTCATTAGAAGATATTTAAAAGTATTTTTAAATACTTTAAAAGAACTAAGAATGTTTTTCTGATATATCGGGGACATGAACTGGAAGTTCATGGTTATTCATATACTAGTATTCAATCAGACGTTGATGATAGAAAATCTCAGTCAGAATATGTTCTTACTCTAAATGGTTTTAAATTGATTTTTTTTAATATTTGAAGAATCATAACAGGTTGCTACATATTGTACTTGATCTTTAAATATAAATCAATTAATTATTGAATTGATAATAAATTAAATTGTTTAATTTATTTAATCTTATTTTATTTTGAATTATGCTTTATATTTGGGTCACCTTATTAAAAAACTTAATAGGTTACACAACTATTGGTCAAAAATTAAAATAAGATGATTAATCAAGTATGACTTGATTGTAAATAAATTTTAGAAATTGAAAACTAGAATGTAATTAATACATGAGATTACAATTCTAAACCTATAAAAAATTAAGTAGAGATTTGATTGAATAAATTTCTAAAATTATCTTAAAATAATATATGTGATATTATTTAAAGAGTAAATTGATATTTTACTATCTATAAGGCTTTTAGGTTTTTCTATAAATATAATGTTATGCTTTTTTTTATACATTAGATGATAGACAAGCGTACAAAAACATCTAAACATAAATAAAAAGGTCTAGCACTAAAAGGTATGCTATCTCTCTTTCCTAAAAAGATATAATAGACTTTTCACTGGTGATTTGTATGAATTACTGTTAGAAACTGAATATTTAGATGACTTATAATTTGTACCAATATAGTCTTGAAATAATTATTCAAAATTTAAAAAACATATAATCTTTAAGTAGTTTTTATATAAATCTTAAACAACTTTAAAAAATTTTAAATTTATCATTCCGTGCATATGTTTTAAAAAACCGAACAATGAAAACTCATGGGCAATTATAATTGTTGGCACTGAAACATCGCAAACAAACATCAATGGTAACCCGGGAAAAAGCAAATTGTCGTTGTAAGCTTTACAACATTGGAAAACGAAGATAAACTATTATCCCATAAAATATGAAACTGAACTAAAATTGAGAACTCATTCCATTTGAACAATACAGGTCCGACACTGATACATATGGTTTCATGGAAAAGCAATTTAAAAGACAACTCCATAAATCCTGATGGAACCTGCTCTAACAAAGCATGCCACGAAACAGGTGTTGCTGCCAATATGCTGATAGTCCTTTTCTCAACACCATCACTGGTATCATCTTCATCCAAACAAGTTGTGTTACCGAGTTTTCTGTAACATGGAACTACATTCTGCCATGTGTACATGCAACGATTCTGTGAAGCTCTTAAACTTTGATGCACCCTATAAGGAAAAGGCACGCTTATTCAATGAAAACCAACTAAATAAAGTTCAAAGCACTATCTTATTCAGAATTGTGGTAACATAAACGCAGAAGATCAGCCATCAGAGCTCCTCGTCCTGGGCCCAGCTCAACTAGGTTAACTTTTTATGGTTGTCCCATTTGCTACAAAGGCACATTGCCCACACACCAACCATCTGGCATTACATTGAAACGGTCAAAGTGAAATTATTTTGTCAGGCAACAATCCACCAAAAAATGACAACTAAGGTGACCAGAATCCAATATCTAACAAGTACAAATGTTGTTCCAATGCAATAGCTCCCTTGCCGCCTTGATGACCTTAAAAATGGCACAAGGTTTCCAAGTTCCATGTATAACAATCAGACAAGTACTCAAAAGTTTAACGATAACTCATTTACCTCACCAACGATCTGGCTTACTTGAGGATATGTAATGAAATCTCTTTCTACTCCAAACGCATCTCGATTAATATAGAACCCAAATTTAGGATTCATCAAAACTTCTCCCGTATACTTTGCCACTGAGATTGGGCCACCTGAAAAACCATCCATAACTTACAATCAGGGTTTTTTCAAGCACATCAGCACAAAAACATAGTTTCATTGACAACATTATGAAATTTAGCATCCATTTCTGCCAAGAGTTTCAAAACCACATGTATCTAAGCTCCAACTACAGCATTTCCTGATATTGTTAGATCTTGAAACTGGGTCTTTAATTTAGAGAGCGTTTGTTTGTTTACGTGATAGTTGTCATGTTCAGATTGAACCATAAATTTTATGTGTTTGGTTACCTACAAACCACACTAATTAATTACTAGGACCCAGAATAACCTGCGTTCGAATCACAGTCTAGGCAAAAGCAACTTTGACTTGCTTTTATGAATTGTTAGCTGAACATAAAACGTGGCAAAACGCTTATATAATTATTTTAATTTTATCTTGTTGAAAATAACCCTCTGTTCTTATCCTCTCATTGTTCTTTCGTTGCTCTCTCCACTGTTCTTCCCTCTCATTCAACAAGTCCTCACACACTGTTGTTTGTAGCCGATTGGGGAATAATTTCAACAGATCATTCAAATTGGAAAAAGACTATCCATTTCCAACTCAAATCCCCGTCCTAAACTCAAACCATACACCTTGATTTGCTGCCTTCTTCAAGTCTGTTCGCAGTGATGATGGTTCTTGAAAACCCATAAATGGTTGAAGACACACAGAAATTAGGTTTGTGATTTTCAAGGTAATTTTCTTGGAAACTAATTTAAAAAACTTCTTGTAACTCAGATTCCTAATATTTGCAATAATCATACCCTTCTTCTTCTTCTTCTTCTTCTTTTTCTAATTTCTTTTGTTTTGTTTTGATTCAAGAACTAAAGATCTAACATCTATATCTTGGAAAGAACAACAAACTCTCGATCTGTGTTGAGGCACATCCAACACTACAACACAAGCTCAAATTGATGGTGATGTTCAAGGTAATGTTCGTGATAATATATTTCAACATCTTCATGTAACTGAAATGCCCAATATCTGCAATTATCATTCTCATCTTCTTCCGATTATAATTTTTTGGTGTTTTGTTTTTTGTCAGGAACCTAAAAGGCCTTGATAATCTGTCTCCTGGAAAGCACAACAAACATCTGATCTCTGTTTCGGTACATCCTACACTACAAGAGTTAGTTTTTTGTTTCTTCAGGTTTCATGTTTTCATGTTTAGATCTAACCGAGAAAAAAATTAAGCCATGTCCATGTGTATTTCTAATGCACTGCCATTATAATGTCAATATTTGCATTTTCTAAGTTGAAATTGTTTAAAGGTTTAGATTTTTTTTTCTAATATTATGAATTCTGTGTTGCTTTTATTTGGGATCAATCAACATCTTATGAATAAATGAACTTGATTATATTCTTAATGATTTGATTTCCTTATTCTGTATATGTTTTTTCTAACTTTGAATGGGTTTCTTTTAATTGTTGTTTTTGTAAACTTTGTTTAGTGCCTCTAGGAAATTAACCTATTCATTATGTTAGAAAAAAGATTTTAACCGAGAACATGGAAGATTCTCAATCACAAGATAAGGCTTATTGGACTAAAAAGATGTTGAACACATTTTGTGACATTTGTATCAAAGCAATTAAGAATAGTATGCCACCGAACACACATTTCAACAAAGCTGGTTGGAAATATGTTATAAATTGCTTTAAGAAGAAGACTGGTCATGCATTAGCGAAAACACAATTAAAGAATAAGTGGGACGGAATAAAAAAGGATTGGAGAATATGAAAAAAATTGATTTCCAAAATTGAAGTAGGCTAGAGTAATGAACTTGGAACAATTTCGGCAATTGACGAGTGGTAGAAATCTAAAATTAAGGTCTGTTTTTGAGTTACTATGTTTACAATTAATATTAATTATTTTATTGTTTGTTCTTACAATCATTACAATTCATTTACAACTTTATTTTCCCATGTTGTAGGAGATACGAGGAGCTAAAAAGTTTAGGCATTCTGGTATCGATCTCGCATTGTATTGTAAATATGATATCATGTTTAAAAAACATCGTGGCTACCGGTTAGTATGCTTGGGCTCCATCATAGGCTTTCAATTCTTATGATGATGATGTACGTGAAAGGAGAAAAAATGCATCTAATGAGGATACACATCTAGAGAAAGGTAGTGGTGATTCGGAGGAGGATACTTTACCAAATTTTGTAAAGGATGTCAATAATATGGTTGCTGGTGTAAATTTTACCAATAGTAGTAGCAATCTTAGTAGTAGTAGTGGGAAGAGAAAAGGTGTTCAACAATGTACATAAAAAAGTGGGCAAAAAAAAGGGTTCGGGAATGGGAGCACCACTGTTTTCGCGTTTAGATTGATTAGTTGATAGTGTATCTACTAGGAGTGAATGAACATCAAGTGGTTGGGATAAAAAAAAGGATGTAGCATAAAAGAGGTCATGAAGGAGTTTCACTCCGTTGAGGAAGTGGTTTTCGGTAGTGAGCTTTATTGTTTTGGAATTGAGTTTTTCATGGTTAGAAGCAAGAGGGAAATGTGGGCAGCAATTAGAGATAAGAAAAGAAAATTTCAATGGTTGAAATTAATGTTCGAGAGGAGATCAAACGTAAAACCTTGATGTAAGTGTAAATCCGCGTTTATGTATTGTCATTGTATGTTAATGATCCATGAACATAATTTTTCTCTTGATCTGTCATGAACATATTTTGGTGTTATGTTTTTTGACAGTTACAACGGCAAAACTTTGCTTCGATATATTGATTTACACGTCCATGTTGTTGTTGTGTTGTTATAATATGATTATTTTTTAAATGTAATGTTTGCTGCTGAGTATGACATTCAATGTACGGGATTAGTCATTGCTGTTTTTTTCAAACAATGTTCTATAGCGTATACTATCTTGATGTATTGAATTTCTATTGTATCTGTTGGATAATGGTTCCTGTTGAAGGCTAGAAAATTTATTGGGAATGCTTCCTGTTGGAAGCTGAAATTGTAGGTGTTGAATGTGGTTTGAATGGTTGTTGACATTTGTTCTTTTTTTGTTGCAATCTAGAATTGGATGTTGGGAATTCAATTTGAATGGTTGTTAATTAGTCATTGCTGTTTGATGTTGGAGTTTGGAATTGTATATGTAAAGTTAGATTGAATTGTTGTTGAAGGTTTACATGTTCACGTTGATTTCCATGTCTTTCGTAGCTTATTTAAAACACAATAGCTGCTGGTAGTGGTTTTTAGATGCCAACATATATATTACTCTGCATTTGAATTGCATGCTGTTGAGAAGGTAAGTTGTCGGTTTTGAAGTTAAATAATTTTTCTCATTTTATGTACAATTATTTTCCCATGTTCACTTTCATTTTTATATCCTCATTCCATCTCAATAAACTGAATTTGAAATTGATCTTAGATACCATAAGATATGTTCAATTAAAACCATTTATGTAATTAAAATATTACATCTAAGTATGCTTGTGTTGCACATAATATTATATTCATTAATTACTAAAAGATGTACGATAATTTGGAAATGCTTTATAATTTTTCTTTAGGTTTAAGTTGATGTCACATGAAAATTTATTATTCAAAACAGATTCCCTCGTCTAAATGTATTTATAGCAATTTCATGTATATGTAAATTTGTTGTTTTGTATATATGGATGCGAATTGGTTTAATGATCTATTTAATGACGAGTATGACAATGTTACGAGTAATGTTGTTCATTATGTTTCAAATGGTTTTGGTGGTACAAGTATTGATGGTGGTTTTGGATGCAGTAGCGGTGTTGGTAATGGGAACAATATAGATGATGACGATGACGACGACGATGATAATGAAAATAAACACGATGATGATAAGGAAGGTGATTTGTTTTGGCTTAGAGAGTGTGATCGCAATAAACTATTGTTATGCACGACTGGAGCACTTGCTTTGTAATATAATAATTATATTTATAAGGAACATGTATGGTTTCATACAACACAAGAATGAGATGGTTGAATGAAATTTTAAATGGGCATTAAGTACGTTGTGTTAACATGTTTCGGATGGATGCAAACACATTGCAAAGTTTGTGTGTTGATTCGGAAACATTGTACGAGCTAAAGTAGTCTAGGAGGATGAGTGTAATTGAGAAGGTAGGCGTGTTTCTCTATACTTTAGCTCTAAGAGCTTCAAACAGGGAAGTTCAAGAGAGATTTTAACATTCAAGTGAAACCGTAAACAGATATTCCAATGAAGTTCTTAGGTTGGTGTGCTTTCTAGTTGTTGAATTAATCAAACCGGTTGATCCACAATTATCCACAACATCAATGGAAATCGCAATGAATCCAAGATATATGTCATATTTAAAAGTGAAAAATAATTTTTCTAAGTTATTAAATAACTTAATAATAAGTTTTTTAAGTTATTAAATAACGAAAAAGGTTACGAAGAAATATTTTTACTACATTTCAATTGAATGGCAAATTTTTGTTTTTTGTAGAATTATATTGGAGCGATTGATGGAACACATATACATGCTGTGTATTATGGGAAAATCAAATATAATTTATTGGCAGAAAAGGTGTACTAGTTCAAAATATAATGGCGGCATGTAACTTTGACATACAATTTATATTTTTTTGGCTGGTTGAGAAGGTAGTGCACTTGATACAAAAATATTTATTGAGGAGATTGACAATTCAAATATAAGATTTCTGAAGCCACCAGAAGGTATTGAGAAATTAAAATATTATCTCTTTGATTTGGGATATCCAAATGAGTACGGTTACTTGGGGCCATATAGAGGTGAGAGATATTATCTTCCAAAATTTCATCGACGAGGACAACCGCAAAGTCGAGAAGAAATATTCAAGCGTGTTCATTCATCATTACGATATATAATACAACATACTTTTGGAGTTTAGAAGAAAATGTTGAGAATCTTGCAAAACATGCATATGTTTCCTTACAAAACATAAGTTCAAATTGTCGTCGTCTCAATGGTACTACATAACTACATTCGAAGGAAATCAATTCAAGATGTTGCATTTAACGAGTTTGATCGCCATCCTGATTTTGTTCCTGATGATTTTTTAACCGATGTGATTCTACAATCACAAACATGTGGGCACCAGAGGGCTTCGCATATGGATTATGTTCGTGATGGCATTGCAACAAGTTTGATAGGCAATAATGTTCATTTTTTTTAATAAAAATGAACAATTTATTTTTATGTCAATTATTGTTTGTACTAAATGTTATTTTTCCTATTTAAAAACATAATAAATTAATTTATGTTCTTTTTAGTCATTTTATATACAATATTAATCTCAACCATAATTTTAACCAAACATATCATGCCATGATTTATGACAAAATAAATGTCAAATCACAATTTTAATCAAGCACACATTTTATATGAACCAATCACAACAAAAATAACTTTTTCAAAATAATTTTTTTCAAACTACAATTACAATAATTACCATAAAAACAAATACATGTGTATTTAGATGAGAGGTGTGATAGCTTTTTTTAATGAAAAACATAAAAGATGTGATGTATACTTTAAAAAAATTATACATTTAAAAAAAAAATTCACCACACCTCTCGCCAAAACACACCATTAAGAACCCGTTTGGCAACGGATTAAAGGTTGTGTTTTTTCCAAAACGCACTGAAGAGGCGTTTGGTTACAAATTGTGGTTCAAAAAAAAACATGGGTCCCGCCATTTATACGCGGCAGGACCACGAGTTTTCTGAAGCAGTATTTTACTGCTTTTTTATGAGTTTCAACCTGTGAAACACAGAATTGCACTGTTCACGTGAACAGTGCAATTCACTTTGCACTGTTCACGTTTTTTTTTTTTTTTTGCAGTTTGTTAATTTTTTTAAAAAAAAAACTAGTTTAGAGTGAATTAAATTCACTCGCATTGTGATGTGAACAATATTTTTTTTCATGAAAAACTAGTATAGAGTAAATTAAATTCACTCGCACTGTAATATCAATTTTATACCTGATAATATTTTATCTGATTTTATTACACGCTCACAAAATTATGAAAACTGTAGTTTTTATCGGCTGAATTTTGTATGTAATGGAATTATAAATAGTTTAATGGAATAATAAAAAATATTTTATATCAAGTATTATTTATTTCATGATGTAATAGGAGAAGTTAATTCTACTCTATTTAAATTTAAAACCATCAATATACATACATACATATATATACATACATACACACATACATATATACATACACATACATACACATACATACATATACATATATATATATATATATATATATATATATATATATATATATATATATTAAACCTTAATTTCAAAAGCATTCTTAACCAAACATATTAAACTATTTTTTCTTCAACCTCAATTTCAACCACAGTTTTAACCAAACACCTATTTTTTCAAACTAACCTCAATTAAAAATATTTTTTATAAAATAATTTTTTTCAAATTATAACCACAACAGCTACCGCAATACTAAACACACTCTAAATCGTAACTCTATTTAATTGTAAAATCTGAATCAAACAGAGTATCTCCATTTCAAAAGCAATAAAAATAAATTAGTGGGTCACCTTGATAATGCCGTTAAGGTGCTTGACAAGCTCAGACTCCGATGTGGGTCCTTGAGAATGCTCTACGAAAAAACAATAACCAATGAGTAAAAAAGAAAACTAATTCAAAAAACACCGCAAAATTTTAATTTGAAAAAAGAAAGGAAACAAAAAAAGAGAAGAGAAGAGAAATGAGACCAGGTGGATTATAGAGGGCGGAACGGTAACTGGAGATGGAGGTGCAAGTAGGTGTTCCGGTCGGTATTCTTGCCCTTCAAGTGTTCGATGAAAGTACTCCTTCTGTGATTCTGGAGAAGAAGAAGAGAAAAGAAGACATTTGGCTAAGAAAAGAGTTGAACTTGTCAATGTTGTTCTTGTTTTATCGGTATAAAAGAGGAAATTACGGCAGGTTCAAGCTTGCTTTGGTAACTGTCATGCAAGCATTTTTTGTTGAGCTTTCTTTCTTTGATTTTATTTTATTTTTTTATCGCAGTCATCTGCATGCACTAATAACATATATTGATACTGAAGGATGTTGTGGGGATGTAGCTCAGATGGTAGAGCGCTCGCTTAGCATGCGAGAGGTACGGGGATCGATACCCCGCATCTCCATTTTTATTTGTCCTCTTTTTGAAAGAGGATCCGTCAGCCAACTAAATAGTATATCAATAGCCTGTTGGCACGTGCTCAGGTCGGGTCAAAATTAAACACAAAAAATGAATCTACATTTATTGTTAAAGCATTTTCTAGTATAATACAATTCTATTTAACAAAATAGATCCATTTTTATACATTAATAAATGTTAAAAATAAGTTTTAGATGCTAATTAAAATATTTAATATTGTATCTCGGGGAGGTTTTTAATTTTTTTAGTTATTTATTTATTTATATGGAAATAATTATATATATATATAAAAGAATAATAGTTTAAATTTTATTAAAAAATAATTTTCTAGTATAATTCCTTATTGTCTCTAGAAAAAAAAATTCTATGTCATTAATTCAGTAATAAAAAAACACATCAAAAACAAATTTGAACAATTTAAAATAAGAATAAAAAAATATTTTTCTAATCAAAACCTATTTATCATATCTATATTCTTTTTTTGCATTTTTTTTTACTAGAATATATGTTTCCTAGACAATATCTTCTCATGATCATTAAAAAAAATTGATTACAAGTATAATATTCTGAATTTTGTCGTGAATGTATAAAAAACATAAGAATAGTAAACCACTCGCGCATTGTTGTTAGGGACTATTTGGAAGTATTATTAACCTTAAGTCCAACTTCATGATTGGCTTGGATTTTAAATTAAAGCATGTGAAAGTTGATTCGATCGAATTAGCAATCTTAAATACTATCTAGTCAATCCAGTTAAAACTTTTTTTGACTTAAAAAAATATTCAAGACAAAATCATTTTATTTAAAAAAAAAAACATGTATTAAGACGATGACGTTTTGGATTAACCTAGGTCTTCAAAGTCGCCATCATTTTGATTTTTTAAAAAATATCGAGACAATAATATTTTAGATCGATCTTGGTTAGCCAGAGTTAACCCACCAAACTGGCAACCCAAGTCATGGAATAGTTGAGTTTATTAAGTTTTTTTAAAAACTTATTTTTTATTTAATTATATGATAATAACAAAAGGCATGTGAAGGAAAGCCACCAAACTAAATTTAAAAATAATAATCATAAAGGGTTATACTAAAATAGTGTTTGCTAATATTATAAAAAAGAATGTTATAAACTTATTTGAAACTAAAATAAAAATTAAATGGTATTAAATAAAATAACATTCTAAATATATTTTAATAAGTTTTCATTAAAATTGATAGAAAACATATTAAAATATAAAGGCTAAAACGGGGCTAGCAATTAGGCTTGGATGGCCTGCGCACTTGAACCATTAAACAAAGGCTAAGCACATGGGCTGTAAGTTCAGGTCCACATGTTTGTCCCTCATATTCTATTTTTTTTAAAATGAGAGTATGACGTTTTATTTATCTATTTTAAAAAAATAAAAAAACAAAACAAATGATGTGTGGTCTATAGTGGTATACGACACGTAGTCTATAATGGTCGATGACATGTTTATCAACTAGTTGCATTTTGGTCACCTTAGGTGGCTAAAATATAGCTAAAAATCGGGTAGTAACTCCTTGGACTCAAAAAACTTGTTTCAACCTTTTTTTACCTAAAAATCCCGAGAAACTCCTACAAACCTTGATAAACTCATATCTATTCTCAAAACAACTTTTAATCAATTTAAAAACCAAACATTTACCCCAATTCAAAAAACAATCTTAAACCCTAATATACTTTTTCTTGCAAGATGAGCAGTAAGAAACACCATAATAGAGCTTCTCTTTTCAAATAGAACCCATTAATACTAAAAGTGGTTTTTTCATTGTTGGAATATGGTCAACCGACCACTTTCTCTCTTCTCTTTTTTTTTTCAATGAATTTCTCTCTTTTTTTTCAAGCTTGGGGACGAAAATGTGAAAAAATTAAATTTTGAACCAAAACATAAGAGCCTCAACAAATAGGGATCAAATATAAAACAAAAAAAAAAACTTTGGGGACTAAATTTTCATATAAAAAAAATATGACTCATGAATAGTTAAAAAAGGTTGCATATTTTTTTCACATTCAAATTTACTCCTTGAAGTTTAAATTTATTTTAAGCAATGAAATTGAATTTTATCTTGCCAAATCAAGCATAAACTTAATACTTAAAATTTTTTTTGACATTACGAGAATCTGGTTAAAAGCATGCATGGAAAATTAGCATGTTCATACTATACAGAAATAACAAAGCCTTCACATTAACAAATGGTGGTAAAACATCTTCTTCTTTTTTATTTCCACCGGCAATTCTTGATAATGGATACAAGTACAAAAAAAAAATAGAAAGGACTTCTTTGTTGGTAGAGTTGAAAGGGATGTTGCACAAATAAAGAATTGTATGATGTGATGTCGTAGTACGATGACATTGTGTTTGATTTTCAATCCGGTAAGCGGAAGTTTCCTGGTTTTGGGTGACTCACAATTAGGTAAAGTAAAGTATTTTCTCGAAGCTTTCTTATTAGAAGATCAATCTTCTCTGCCATAACCTTGATTTCATACACAGTGAAAAGAGCATATTTGAAAATATTTTTAACACGATTATGAACTTGAAATGGAAGACAAAGGACAATATGAAGACTATAATAGATATACCTTTTTTGTCACCATAAAAATATAGAATTGGTATATGATGGGTCACGGGTCATAAAGCCCAAAGTCAACTTCGCCTTAGACAAGAATACACAATTATTTGTCTACCAATGGCTTAAGAGTTTTTGTTTTTATGATGGAAAGGCTTCAAACATATCTAGATTGGTGAATTTGAAGGATTGCATATTGTATGCAATGAAGAGTCATGATTACCACGTGTTTATGCAAACATTCATTCCACTAACTTACCATACATTTATCATTTGATATAAAAGTTGAAGGCCCAGTCAAGTATGAATAGATGTATCCATTCAAGAGGTTATGGATTATATATGCATTGTAATTAAATTTATATTAAATTTTTTTTATTTAAAACATTCATTTAATTTCATGAAGGTACTTGTTCAACCTTAAAAGAAAAGTAAAAAACAAAGCACATGTTGAGATTTTGATATGCGAGGCTTATATTGTTAAAGAGATTTCAACATTTATCTTATACTATTTTGAGCCTCACTTAAAAATAAGAATTACGTTCCAAAGCATGAAGATGGTGGGGACGTGCTTTTAAGTGAGAACTTGTCAATATTCTCTCATTCTAAACGACTTGTACAAAAAAATATTGTAAGAGGAAGATACTTGACAAAAATTAAATTCAGATATGCATATAATTATGTATTATATAATTGCGATGAATTAAGACCTTTTATTCAATAAGTATAACAATTAACATGTAGTTACTTTTGAAAAATCTAACTCTTATACTATAATAAACAAAAAAAATTTAATTATTCCTTGTAGGCAACATCGTTAATTTTTACTATTTCAAAACTCATAGCTCACTGAATCTTAAATTTTTCGATTACAAGATGAATAATTTTCCATGTGATTCAGAACACATATAAAAATTGTTTAATCATTCTTATCTCTAGAAATATTAATTTCATTACATATTTCTCGTTAACTATTATTGGTTGTAATTTATGTATCAGGTTTATTAATTGGAGGGAATGCTAGTGTTACTTTGAATTTACCATGTCTACGTCCTGAAAGAAAGGTGAAGTGGCATAATGAGTATTTCATTAATGGACATGTTTTTCATACTAAAGAGTATGGTTAAGTTAAAAAGACATATAACAATAAAGTTTGTGTTAAGATATCAATTTATAAGTATGTTTTAAATATAACATGGAAAAGTACTATCACTCATACAAAGTATATGTCTTAAATATTTATAATGTTGTTAAATCAAATCCTTAGGATTTTCTTTAAGTCTAAAAATTGAAATCTACCTAGCTAGCTAGCTATATATATATATTGAGTTCTAAGCATGTTATTAAACCCGGACCGGCCCGACAGGTTGACTTGGGACCCGGTCGACCCGATAGTTGGACCAGTCCGGGTTTGTTAAAAGACTGGTCGGTTCAACAACTTGGTTGACCCATGACCTGAGCGAACTTGAACGAGACCCGGTGTTTTTTTTTTCAAATGTGATTTTTCTTCTATACCCCTCTTTTTTCATATTTTTTTAGTTGATTATTAACACTTTTTAAAATTCACTATATAAATATTAGAAAAATATTTATATTTTCAATGTGAGATTGAAACCTTTTAGTATATATACTCTAATTTTCCAAGAAAAAATTTATTTTTTCAATATGGGATTTGAAACCCTTTCGTATATATACTCTATGTTCACAAGAAAATGATTATGTTTTTTCAATGAAATTTAAAACTCTTTAGTAAATATACTCTATATTTCCAAGAAAAATATTATTTTTTCAATGTGGGATTTGAAGCCCTTTCATATATATACTCTATGTTCATAAGAAAAAAAATTATGTTTTTTCAATATGGGATAAAAAAACTTTTTGGTTTAAATACTTCAACTTAAAAGGATAATATAATATCTTTTTAATGTGAGATTTCAAACCCTTCAATAAATATACTCTATGTTCCTAAGAATAAAGTTATTTTTCAATGTGGGATTTGAAACTCTTTCGTATATATACTCTATGTTCACAAGAAAAAAATCATGTTTTTTTCAATATAGGATTTGAAACCCGTTAGTATATATACTTTATGTTCCTAAGAAAAAAAGTATTTTTTTAATATGGAATTTGAAGCCTTTTCATATATATAATCTATGTTCACAAGAAAAAAGTTATGTTTTTTCAATGTGGGATAAAAAAATTTAGTTTAGATACTTCAACTTAAAATGATAACATGATATCTTTTCAATGTGGGATTTAAAGCTTTTTAATATATATATATATATATATATATATATATATATATATATATATATATATATATATATATATATTCTATGTTCACAAAAAAGAAGTTATTTTTTCAATATGGGATTTGAAGCCTTTTAATATAATATCTTTTTGAAGCCTTTTTTCAATGTGGGATAAAAAACTTTTTTGGTTTAAATACTTCAACTTAAAAGGATAATATAATATCTTTTCAATGTGAGATAAAAAAAATCTTTTAAAATTATTCTTTTAAACTTTATTATTTACAACATGTATAGCTTATATTCACATGAATTTTTTCTTAATTTTTTTATATGAAATATTAAAACTTTAAATATTTTCTTAAAATTTTTTCAAGTTGACCTATGAAATCTGAGACCCAACCCCTTGGTCGGGTCAATCCCCAGGCTGGGTTTGATAACTATGATTCTAAGTCAAAAGACATATAGATTACCTTTCTTTTTTTATATATTCCAATTTCTTCTTTTAAAAATAACTCTAACCTTTTAAAAACTTGAATATGATAATATATTTCCTTTTGTTTCAAAAAATTACACTAGTCAATACAAAAATTTAATTTTGATTAAAATATAAAAACACCCTTATAAATAATATAACCTAAAATCTCAGTTTAATTTCTATTCTCTCTCTAGGTCTATTGAACAAAGCAAATAATACATCAAAGTTTCTTTCCCCCAACTAAAATTTCTTTCCAAAAACAACATTTTCAAAAACAATTATTATAGTCTAGAACCAATACCACTACCAAGTATTGAAAGTGATCTTACACCGCCGCTACCGTCAAGTAAAGAATTGTATGATGAAATCATTTATACAAACAATTATAATGTATTAGTTTTATTTTGATTTTAATTTCTTGAACTAATAGTAATGATATTTTTAGGTTTACTCTATCTTGAATTAAGTTTTAAAAGTTGAGATGTGGAAACAAAGAACTCTAAACTTTTTTTAAAAAAAAATAATATGCCAATATCTTAGAAAATAATGCATTTGTTATAGATAATATTCAAACATGGCAACTCTTTCCCGAGATCTTGACAAAATAACTTGTGAATTTGAGGAACTCAATGGACACCCTTCTAAAAGCCAAAAAATCATTATAAAGAAATAAATGTTACTTTTTTGGAACGTGATCCAGGACTATGTCCAATAATGTTGAATTTTCCTATTAACCAAATAACAAAAATCCATCATGCTTATCTTAAAGTTGGTCCATTCCAACCTATCCTTTCATAGTATCCTTTTTCAAAATATGAGAATCATCATTGTTGATTTCAAGCTTCTTGGTTTAAAGCATATCTAAGTTGGCTAAAGTACTCAAATATAGTGAATGCTATATTTTATCTACCTTGCTATTATTTTGGAAAGTCAACAAGAAGGTTAGGATCAAATGCTTTTGTATCCATGGTTAATGAGAAGATGGTGTGAGCAATATATGGGGTGAGTGGGATGGACTCCAAGCTTTGTTTCATAAAATTGTCATTTTGCTTATTATGTATATTGCCTAGCTCATAGGTTATAATTAGCTCTTATTATTGCATCTAGAGAATGATGAGTTACAACTTGCTCAAGCAATTAAAACCAGCAATAAGAATGGTCAAGATGAAATACAGACAGGAAAATGAGTAAACAATACCAGTACCTTACAACAACCTGGTGATACTTGATGAGATTCTCATTTTTAATCAATTTATAGCTTGTTAAGGATGTTTAGTGCAACTTGTAAATTTATTAATATTGTCCTTTAAGATAGAGCAAATTATTCTCAAAGAGAAGATGTGAAAACAACTTATTTGGCATTAACATATTTTGAATAAAACATATTGCATATGATGAAACAAATTATAGGAATTACTGATGTTTTATACCGAGCTTTGCAGCAACAAGATCAAGATTTTATCAATGTCATAAGTTTAGTTTCAACTATAAAGTCATTGATTCAAGAGTTACGGGATGATGTATAAGAACCTTTACTTCAAATGTTAAAGTATTTTGTGCATAAAATGACATTGATATTCCTAATTTGAAAGCACAATATACAAGAGCTCGTGGCAGGTCTTATTATCAAACTGAAGTTCTCATAACTTTAAAACATCATTTCAAAGTTGATATATTTATAGTTGCTATTAATTTTTAATTATAAGAGTTAAATAATAAAATTTTGTTATCAAATAGTTGAGCTTTTTATTTTAAGTTTGATGTTATGTTTTTAAGATTCTTATAGCTCTTTCAATGTTAATGATGCATGCAATTTGAATGTAAAATTTTATCCCAAAGATTCTAGTGAGCAAAAGAAACTTTATTTGATGTAATAAAACATTTAAAGTTTTAGAAATAGACTATTGAGTTGCATAGAGTAATGACAACTTCTAGAAAATTAAAAACAAACTATCATTAATCTGACTAATCCTAACTCTTCATGTATCTATGACACCTACAAAACAAGTTTTTTTTACAATAAAGTTGATGAAAACAAGGCCCTGTAGCAAATTAAATAATGGTTTTCTTGCCGACATTTTAGTTATCCATGTAGAAAAAAAACATTACTATAAACTTCACAAAATATATGATCACTCCATAAAAAATCGTTGAAGATAACTTAATTTAAAGTTCTTTTATCCATTTTTTTTTATGTCTGTATTAAATATTGTTAACTTTTGGTATTTATTACAATGTAATAAAATATTATATATGAAAATTAAGAATTTGTTTTATTATAATTATTTAACTTATTAAAATAAAATTTGATTTTGTTTTTGTTTTTTTACTTATATATATATATAGTTTTTCTAGATCCATCCCAGCCTACCATCGAAGAAAAGGAGGAGACGACGGCTGGGAAACGCCACCAATTCACAGCTGCAGGTAGCAGGAAACCGTGGGCCTGAACCCTGATTCATCTAATTTCCTAGCTGTGTTGCATGGCTGGATGCCGAGTTAGCTGTTAATTTGGAAACTTCTAGGAACCCCACATGAATGCTTTAGGTGGGACCGCCTGTGCACATGCACATGTCCCCTAATCCTTGCGGTGTAGACTTCAGAACGCTTTTCTTGCATCTTTTCTTTGCGGTGCTACTCTTCTTTCTGATCTGGCCACGTGATGGTTGTTGATTTGTGGAATTCAAGGGTTCATTTTCTGATTTTTTTAAATTTGAATTTTGAAGTTAATATTTAGATTAATTTATTCTTCTTAATTCATCAGATCAATATTAAATAAAATTAAAGACCCGTGTCCTATGCCTTGTTTTTGTTGCGGCAAAAGAACAACCAGACATCTTTCACCGACATTTTTATATACAAAGCCGTTTTATTTTTTTAATTATTTTTTAAAAAATCAATAGATATTATGGAGGAAAGAAAAGAGAGAGAGAGAGGGCGCGGCGCAAAGCATGCCAAAACTGCGAGGCCAAAACTTGTCCTGTTCCATTCCATTGGTAAGGACTTATTCAACTATTCTTTCCAAACCACCTTTATCATTCCCTTTAAATCCCATGATATCTCTAGCAATTTAAGAACAAAATTGAAAAAAACAAATAATTAATTATTTTTATAACACAAATAATAATTATTTCAAAAGGTCTATAAAATCTTTTTTAACAATAAAATATTGTATTATATTTCTAAGATAAATTAAAATTATGTATTTATTTATTTTTAAAATAAATAAAACTTAATTTACAACACCTAGCTTATAAAATAAATAATTTAATTATTTTTTTATCCATGACTTATGAATTCATGAATAAAATAATTATTTTATTCTTAAAACAAATTAAAACATACCAACAAAGATAATGAATATCCCACACCATGAGTCATGCATTCAATTAACTAAAATAAAGTTAATTTGTGTTAATTTTTGAAACTCATAATCATGATCATTAAGCAAGGTCTGACCACATTGAAAGCAAAATCAATAATAATGAAGTAAAATTATCAATAAAAAAAATATTTAGAGATGAAACTAAAAATATTAATTTAAAAAAAAACTATGTAAAAAAACCAAGTCAACCTGACTTGAGATAACCCCTATTAAATGAAAGTGAAAAACAAACATAAATATCAATTCAAAACAAAATTAAATATTGAAGAATAAAATTAAAAATAAATAAATTTTATAAGAAGACATATAAAATTAAAGTCAATTTGGGTTAACTTTCAAAACCTATGACCCTGATTATGAGGCAAGAACTAACTTTATAGAAGGGAAAGAAACAACAAAGAAAAATTATCAACAAAAAAGATGCCAATGGATTAAATTGGAAGAAATACAATAAAAAAACATTCAATACAAAACAAACAACAATAAAAACAATATAAATCAGATTTGACATAAAAATAAATTTAGAACAAATGCTTATAGATGAATTTAAAAAAATAGTAAAAGGGAAATGAAATATCAAAGTAATAAGGACCAAATTTGACATGAAAAATGAAAAAAACAATGAAATATCAAAGTATAATAATCAAAAGAATGAGAACTAAACTAAATATAAAAAATTAATGATATGACACACCAATACTCTAGCAAGGAGAAAAGAAAAGAGGGACGAGAAAAAAGTTTATTAGAGCCCAAATAGAGCTTTGTCGTGCATACATGTCGCACCACCACATACAGGACTTTGACACGCTTTCAACGCCACCTTTGAGGGTGGTGTTTGACCACAGGACACTGCCACGCGCACCGTTCATTTCCTGGTGCGTGCCACACACATGTCATCAACCTTTTTTTATATATATTTTATATTTTACTAAAAGTCCAAAGGGCTCGTTAGCCCTATTGAGAATAACAAAAACAAAAGTCAAGATCAAAAGACACAAACATCCCTGCAAAAAAGCTTTAATTTTTTTTTTATCTCGAGGGTAGTTAAGTAACTTTATTTTACATTAAAAATTAAAATTTCAATGAAGCTCCTCCATCGGGTGAAACACCATTCTAAAAATACCAAAATGTCCCTGATCATTAGTGAAATAAGACTGAATATTTTTATGGGTATTTTAGTCATTTTATTATGTATATAAAATCAAAAGGATAAAAATGCCCCTTGGCACCAATTTTTTAAAAAATATTATTCAAAGTATAATGAAGTCATTTTACTATGCATAACATACATAAAAGGCTGATCTATTCCGTATAATATGGTAATGATAAATAAACCCCTCTAAAATGATAAAAATACCCCAAAAACTATTTAATTGGGTGTTTTTGAGAGGGGTAGAATAAAAAAAACATTATGGACCATTGAAAATGTATTTCCCACACATTTTAGTATTTATTATAATAATAAAATAATTACCTTTTAACTTGTGTATGAAAAGTATAATAAAATAATTACCTTTTAGTATTTAATCTAGTTATAAAAAAAATGCTAATTGTAGTATACATGAATGACATGTATGGAAATTGAATTATAAGGTCTAAAATTGCATGAAATCAACACATGGCTTTGAAACAAACCCAACCCTACCACATGTCCGAGAATCAAATTGATAATCTATTCTTTTCAAGCTTTATTGCAAACTACATATATGTTTGTGCTACTACTTCTATAGAATTAAACAACAATTAATGAAAGCAAGAATTCAACTTTAATTACTCAAGGTTAAAAGGGCTACTCATATTCTTCAGTAATTTACAAATTTGGATGAATTGAGCGGGCTTGAAAAGCATCAGATCCAGAGATAGTTTTGAATCGTGGTTTAAATCGTATTTTTTAAAAATTAATTTTTTTTAATTTATATTTTTATATTTTTAAATTGTTTTGACGTGATGATCTAAAAATAATTTTTTTAAAAAAAATAAAAAATTATTTTGATATATTTATAAATAAAAAACACTTTAAACTACAATTACAATTCCAAATAGACCTATAATAAAAATTGTTTTTAAAGTGTTATTTTTAAAAATAAATTAAAATAATATTTTTTAAAATTTATTCTTAAGATAAATAGATCCAAAAATAAAAAAAGAACTAAAAAGATACAAAATTACAGTGCAAAACGTGATCTCCAATCCATTGATGCGTGTGTTCACGTAGAGATTCAATGGCAGAGGATACCCAGAGTGGAATCCAATGTTGGTATAGATAGAGCGCTTCACGAACTTCAAGTGTACAGAAACATGGGAGAAGGAGGTAGGAAAGCTTCTTACAGTTTGCAAATTACGTTGATTGTTTCCTCTGCTCCGTGCCGCCTTGTAAATGCCCACCGCCATGCTCCTCCAGCGCCGACATCTTGCTCTTTTCACGCTCCGATATCAACCTCTTTCCCAATTATTAAGAGAATAGTCACGTGCTTCTCTCTCTTCTGACTGTCCTGGTGCCTCTCCACTTAAGGGCCTCAAATCAATCCTCCATTAGCAAATAATGTTTTGGGCTTTGTGAGAGCAAACCCATCAACAAAACTCTTACCAGTCTCTTGGGCTTGGCCCAATCATAGGGTATAACAGCTAGTAAGATTGGATGGAAGGTTTAAATGGCTGGATTGCCCTTTATTGTGATCTTTCCTTTTCTTTTATAAACGTGTTTTATATTTTTTTCTTATTTTTTTCATAAATTTTATTTATTTATTAAGGTTTATTTATAAATAAATTAAAAAATTAAAAAATATAAAAATCCAGAAATAATTCATAATTGTTTTCTTATTTTTGACTTTATAAAACAAAACATTTTTCCTAAATAAAAAACCTCAACTGGTAAATAATTATAAGATGGGCTAGAAAAGATTAAAAGAATACAATAAAAATATAAAAAATTCAGAAAAAAAATTCTTGCTCGATTCTCTAAATTTTTTTTACTTTATAAAATAACGTAAAAACAATTCCTACATGAATAACTAATCTGAAAAAATAATTCCAATGATAAGTAAATAAAAAGTAGTATATAATTTTTTATTAGTTTTTAGAATTTGTAACAATTTTATTTTATATGAAATTAGAATCAGTAAAAATATAAGGAAAAATGATTTGATAAAAAAATAAAGGAATTCATGTTTTTAATGAACCAAACCGCATGCATGCATGCATCCTTTTACTAAAATTAAAACACATCCATATATTTATATTTGTATAAAAATATATACCATATGTCATTACATATGTCACTAAGTTATGAAAAATTATATGGTGTTTAAAGAATAATTAATGATATTCTAGCAATTATTTTTTGTAATTTATTTTAAAACAATTGATATAAAAAAAATATTATTCACAAAAAATATTAAAAATAACAGATCATTAATCCAGTACCATTAAATTACTCTAACAATAACACTAAGAGTTGTTTAAAAATGTAGTTGCGATCATTTTTTAAAATGTTTTTTTTTTGGAAGTGTATTAAAATAATATTTTTTTATTTAAAAAAATTATTTTTGATATTAGTATATTAAAATTATTTAAAAATATCAAATAAATATTAATTTTAAAAAATTTAAATATTTTTAAAAATACTTTTATAAAACAAAAACAAATAATCTCTACTCATCTCAGTTAAATCTCTCTTTTATTTTTATTTAATGAGAGGGAGGCACGCAATTTACTAATCCCAGTTGGCGTACCTTGGAGCATGCATCCCGTGATTGGTGGTGAAGAGAGTGGCGCGTGCTCCCTCTTCTCTCTCTCACTCAAAAGCCAGAAGTAAAAGGTTTAGTAAAATACTCCCATCTACCACAGTCCCTTGAGTCCTTTCCCATTCAGAATAACACTTAGCTGCTTGCTCATTTTGCAGCTAAAAAGCGCCGCCTCACCACCACCAGGCCCGCTTCCTCTCTGGAAAAGGAGTAATTAGAGCATGGCAATGCCAAAGGAGCAATTCTTCCTTATTCTCATTTCCTTCTCTTCTCTCATATACCCCTCCCAGTCCAGACTCTCCTACAACTACTACTCCAAATCCTGTCCAAACTTCAACAAAATCATTCAAGAAACAGTAACCAGCAAGCAGATCACCAGCCCCAGCACCGCAGCTGGCACTCTCCGCCTCTTCTTCCATGACTGCTTACCCAATGGCTGCGATGCCTCCATCCTCATCTCCTCCACCCCTTTCAACTCCGCCGAGCGTGATGCTGACATCAACCTTTCCTTACCCGGCGACGCCTTCGACCTTGTAACTCGCGCCAAGACCGCCCTCGAGCTCTCCTGCCCCAACACCGTCTCCTGCGCCGACATCCTCGCCACCGCCACCCGCGATCTCGTAACCATGGTCGGTGGCCCTTACTACAATGTCCTCCTCGGGCGCAAAGATTACCGCATCAGTAAATCTTCGTATGTTGAAGGAAATCTGCCAAGACCCACCATGCCTATGTCTAAAATTATCAGCTTGTTTGCTGCTAAAGGTTTCAGTGTCCAAGAAATGGTGGCACTGAGCGGTGCTCATACAATTGGTTTCTCTCATTGCAAGGAGTTCAAGAGTTATTTGTATAACGACACGCATTATAATCAGAGATTTGTTCAGGCGTTGCGAAATGCTTGTGCGGATTATCCAAAGAACCCAACTCTGTCGGTGTTCAATGATATAATGACACCAAATAACTTTGATAATAAGTATTTTGATAATTTGGGTAAAGGGTTGGGGCTATTAGAGTCAGATCATGGGTTATATAACAACCCAATGACAAATCCTTTTGTGGAGATTTATGCCAAGGATGAGAAGAAATTCTTTCAGGATTTTGCAAGAGCCATGGAGAAGCTGAGTGTTTATGGGATCAAGACTGGGAGGAGAGGCGAGATTAGGCGCAGGTGTGATGCCATTAATTAACTCAGCCCTCTCTTTTCCATATTTTTAATTATTGATTGTGATTGAGAAGAGAGTGATTTTAGATGATGCATGGTGTTTTGTTTTTCCTATTACAATTCTTTCTTTTTCTTGATAATCCATGTATACCAATGTTTGCACCAGTTGGAGGAGCATGATAATTTATATGATATCAAAGCTTTATTATATATTATTTCAGTCTCTGTGAAAATTGCTTGTGCTTTTGGTTCTGCTTCATCTCTGTATTCCAATTTGAGAGTGGCTAGAGTTGTTGCCTGCCATTATTCCTTCTCAAGCTAAACTAATTTGAGCAGTATTGATGGATGGTCTAGCCAAAATTTCTGCCCCCGCCCCCCTGCAATTCTTAAGTCCTTTGAATGCTGGCGGATTTAAGCCCCGACCATGGTGCCCGGAAGCCCTCTCTGGTTAATAATAAGGGAACTGCTATTGGCATATCCGCCGTGCTCTTTCTCTCGATCTGCGTCTTTTAGGGACTTCATCTGCCTGTCATATTTCAAGTTTAATTCAATAATTTGAACTGTGAAAGAAATAAAATAATGAGTAGTGAAGATGTTATTGTGCGTTAAATCATATCTATTCAAGATGAATTCAAAGATTTAGATTTAATAAACATCATGGCGGCATGATAGGATCTCAATCTTCTCATTAAATTTTGTCCAAATAAAAATAAATTAATCTATAAAATAATTGATTTGTTTCAGACCAGATTCTATAAACCCAGAGTGACCTCCCTCTCTCCCTCCCTCGTCCACTTCACTTCCTGACTGCCAAATTCTACGTTCCACTTTTTACCTGTTCTTTTTCTTTTTCTTGTATCCTTTTAATAATAGGCTTTCTTGTCTCTAGATTGTGTTGTTTGGTAATAATCTTAGACCAAGGTTTATTTATTTGATGCTATATCTATTTGATTGCTAGTTGGCTATATGGTTTTTTTAGCATGAAATTAAATTGTATGCCCCCACTATGGTTTTTTACCTGTTCATTGTTGTTATCCTTGAAAATAAAATCCTTTTGAAAACTTTTTGAAATTTGTTTTGAAAATTTTTCATCATGATAAATTTTTCTATTGATGTATGTCTTGTATATCTTAACCAATTTAACTAAAATCATTGTTTATGTTGAGAAATAAACATTTTATGATTGTTAAAGCAGGTATCAAATTAGTATGTTCATATTTTGAAAACTTAAAAAATTATAAATGTGATAAAAATATGTTTAAAATATATTTTAAAATTATAATAATAAAACACCCATTTTAATCAAATTTTCAACATTTTGTTATTATTATTAGTATTAGTAGTAGTACATAATATTATTATTATTATTAGGAGTATTAGTAGTAGTATTTTCATATTAGATGAATAATAATTGAAAAAAAAATTATTAGAATTCAAATAAAAATTTATAATAGTATTTAAGAATCATATCAAAAATGAAGAGTAGGTGATTCTAGTAAACATTTTTTGTAGGGTAAAAAAAGCAAAGGAAAAAAAAAAAAAAACGAGAGTAAAGGGCTAGGTCTAGCACTTGGTCCAATAATTTCTTTTGAATGCTCACAAACTTATATGTATCTGACTTAATTCCTAACTTTTCATATACAATATGCTTCACACTGCATCCGATTCTCTAATCTTTAAGCATGATAAGTTCGATCTCATATATTTCTATATTTTATATAGAATCTCATCAATATATTTTATTGGAAACCTAATTTAAAGGTAAGCGATAAGTTATGGAGTATAACCTCAAAAAAAAAAGGATGAAATATTTGAATAGCTCATCATGGACCATATCATATTCAATAGAGTGCAATTTCTCCTTTTAATAACTCCATTTTGTTGTGTTGCTTCAATAGAGGTACATTGTGAAATAATCCTAACTTTGTTTAGATAATTTTGAAATTCTTGGCTTAAACATTTACCATTTTGATCTAGTCAAGGTATCTTGATATATTTTCTAGTTTATTTTTCAACTTCTCTTCTGAATTCTTTGGATATTTTAAATGATTATGACTTGTGTGTCACCAAATACACATAATCATAGTTAGAATGGTTATTAATAAATGCGATGAAACATGTATATTAATTTATAGCACAAATCATTATTAGTTCATATACATATGTATGTATTAAACCTAACAATTCATTAAATCTTTCATTTTTTTTTTGTAAAAAGTATTTTGATCATCTATTTAATAAACAAGCTTTACAAGTTTTATATAATTCATAATCAATATGATCAAATATTATTTTTTATGTAACTTGATGATTCTTATGTTATTGATGTGACTTAATCTACAATGTCATAAATAAGATGAATATTGATTATTTAATTTGTTTTTTTGTCGTTCATATTGAACATAGACATTTTTAAACCAAGTATATACAAATAATTTGTATAAATACCAAATCCTTAATAAACATTATTATTATATGAAGAGCAACATTTTCTATTGATAATAAATTTAAATACATCCAAAATTAAATAAGAAATGAATATGATATTTATAAAAAGTATTAAAACAAAATAATAATTGTCAAAGTTATAGTATCAATTCCCTTGAAAAAATTAAACAATAAGTTCATATAATTAATTAACTCTTGCTCATTGCCAACACATAAATCTACTTCACCTTTACACAATCGTTTATTTTATTTTAGTTATTGCACATTATTGCAAATATGAAAACTATATCTTATATTCATTACCCAAAAATTAGTATGTGAAGTAGAAAAATAATTTTCACTCATAAACAAAAATGAGTATTCATAGATAAACCTTTTGTAATCTTAAAGCGAAACAATTCTAGAGGTATCATTTTGCTATTATAATCCTTTTTTCTCTTATTAAATTATTTTTCTCAACCAAAAAATATAGATTTTTGTTTTTAGCAATTTACTTCATCTAATAAAAATCAAAGGCAATTCGAATAAATATACGAAAGACTTTAGACAATCTAAAATAAGGATAAAAAAATACGTCTTTTTAATTAAAACTTCATTATCCTAATTCATTTATTGATAATTTGTTTATTAGAATATTTATTTTTTGAAGCAAAAAATATTAGAATCATGGAAGAAAATTTTAATAAAAAAGTTTTTGTTTTCATTATTATGCCTGGATCTATTAAGAAATATAAAAATAATACACAACTTTTTTAGTTTGTTTTTATATGTAAAAAACAAAAAGATAAATCACGAAGGAATGCACAAAATAAGTGATTGATAATTAAAAAAATTGCACATAAAAGTTAAAAAAATAAAATCTAAGAAAAAACAAAGACAAATCACGACGGAACACACAAGATAAGTGATTGATAATTAAAAAAACACTATAATCTTATTAGAAAAACCAAGTATAAAATTGAATAATAATCAAATCAAATCAAATAAAAATCATAATGGGCTTGGTAAAGAAATGTCAAGTGACTAGAATTGTATGGCTTAGCATGCCCAACTATTAAAAGAAAAGGTCACATGAACCATCAAAAGAAGAGGTCACATGTTTGGGATTGTAAGGCCTGATTTTTTTTTTTTTTGGCCAAAAGAGCAAATGATATGTTGCGTACCTTTTTTTATTTTATTTTTTAAAACAGAGTTTGCTTGCCCAGTTTTGAAACCATCGAAGAGGTGGTTAAAAAATCAAATTCGTGTTTTTTTATCTAAAAAATATATATTTTTAATTTATTTTCATGCATAAACATAAAATAAACATCCTTATAACCACTAAATCACAACTCAAAACACCTCTAATTTTTTTAAAAAAATACAAAATCAAACCGAAATAAAAATTCTCTCAACTCTAATTTATTTTTTTCAAAAATATAAATGATAAAAAAACACTTTAATAAAAGTTTTTTCAATCAAATTGAATATGTTGAATATGTTAACACCGAGAATAACTTTTTTTATTGCAACTTTTTATTTCATTCTTCCCTTTCTAATGAGTTTCTTTCTTCTCTTTCAAATCAAAAAAATAAATAAATAAATAAAATAAAAATTTAGACTAAAACTAAAATTCAAAAAAACTTAAGGAATAAGTTATGTAAAACAAAGTCAACGTAGAATATAAAAACTAAATATAACTTTTGCAGGTGAATTTAAGATAAGCCACCCAATTTGTTTTTTTTTTCCCCAGTTTGATTCTTATTTTTTTTAATTATATCCTAACAACACAAATTAAAACCACATCATTAAATTGACCTCTAATTAAACTCCAAGATCTTATTAAAACTTTAATATCTCAAGGAAATATAAATAATAGAAATTATCAACAGAAAAAATACATAAAAAAGATGAAATAAAAAAAATTGATAATCAAATTTAAAAAATAAATCACTGAGAGAAAACTCACTGAAAATAATATTAAAAAAATACTTGAAACGGCTTGACAAGGTTTTAGAAATCATCTTGAAAACAAACTCACAGACTGGCTGGTCTATACTACTGTATGGTTTCTGGGTTTTTACCTCGGGGACTGAAGCAATCTGGATGTGATTTAGGTCCTTTGATAGGACTACTCTTTCAAATAGCAAAATCATCTGACTACCTTCATCACCTACCCACAATGTCCCAAAATTTATGGAAGAATAAACCCGGGATGCCATACCTGGAGCTTTCACAGGCCCCATACTGAATGCAGCCTCGGCGATTCCTTTAGCTGTGACGAGGCCAGTAATTTAGGGCTCTCTCCTATGATAGGCATGTAACTTTCCTATGAACATCCTCTATTCAGATATATGTCATGCCATGCAAAAGCTTTGGTGGAATATGTCAGGGGGTACAGATTCAGAACTCAGATGTCTTTTTTGCTGTCTCTTTTTCCCTTTCAATTAGCAAGTATAGCATATGATATACATACACATGATAAGTACAGAATGTTTATGCAAAATGCAAAGCGATAACTCATTAAGTGAGCAATTCAATACACAAGACGTCACATATTTGCTGTGGTTTCCCTGATTTCTTCCAATGATATTGTCTGCAAACCAAGAAAACCATCAAATTGCATTAGAAGTGGGAAAATGAAAAACTCAAGTCATTTTTTTGATGAAAAAAGAAATCCTACTAGAAAGAAAAGTGTACAAAAAAATTATTGAAACATAAGACATCTTCCAATCCAACAAAACAAACACAATGGAAGTGGTTAAAAGTCCCTTTTAACAAAATGTTATTATGGTGTCGGCTATTTTGTGGTGCATGTAAAAAACTGTGGGTGTTATGTACGCCTGAAATGTTCCTTAATTTTGAGATTCTTATCATGACTCTCACAAATAAGAAAAACAAAGAAACTCCATTCACTTCATAAGGATTACAATAGCCACTTCAAAATTTTCAAAACATTATATTTGAGAGGCTAATTAGTAATAAACCAAAATAAGGTATTTAGAATTTACCTGATCCTTTCCAGCAAAATCATTATCTGGAGTGAGAAAGAGCATGCAGTGGCACTCCTTCCTGCAGCATGAAGAACTGGTTAACAGTAAAAAAATTCATGCATTGGACAAATAGATGAATGCCAATTTGTAGAAGCTCAAACTACATAAGAACAAAGAAGACATTACCTCTCTCAAGCAAAGTTCAGGCTAGTATAGAGTTTAAAATTATGTCTTGCAAGAATTTAGATGTCCTTTATGCATATGGATAACATGTCAAATAAGGGCACAATGGAGTTTTTCTTTAGCCAAGACAAAAGATCAGCACTTTATCCCTAGAATGCATTTTGATATCTTAAGCAGTTTTGTTTATGAATGGAGTTATTTGTATAAGTATATTACATGTTGAAATTCAACTGTTTTTCAGGGTTTTCTTCTTGTAAGTTCTAGGCTGCAAGAAGTTTCAAGGGCGAAGATCTACACATTTTCCACGGTGCTATTAATATCACCAAAACATGATGGTGATTATATAGAGGCTGCTACACTCAGTACCTAATTAAATCATGGAAAGGAGCAGTCCTGCTAACATGAAGTGTCAGCTAAGCATTCAATTCACTTGATTGAAACCTTTTCCTTCATCCCTTTCATTTGGTTAATACCTTGACCAAAGTACAAAGATGAAAAATTGCAACATATATAATCCGGTACATCCTTTAAAAGCTATGATCAGTGCTTGGCTTAAATTGACAGTAGCATCTCAAGGCTGTTTAACAACATGTATCCTCTTTTACTCTCTGATCTATCCAAGAATACATAGTTTTAAGGAAAGTTGTTGGTAAATGCCAATTATTGTCAACTTCAACCATATCACTAGTTAGGACCCATTAATACTCTTGATTGCAAATACAATCCAACCAAACTTCCAGTATGTGATTCCAATCAGTGTATCACAAAATTCCACTCAAATTAGTTTAAAAATCTGTTATTGATATTACATTTGCTAGACTGAGCATTCTTTATTATGAGTAATACATTGCCTAATAACTATCTTAAGCAAAGTTTCCGCCAATAATCATCCACTCAACATGACAGGAGATGGGTGTATCCTTGTCATCCACCCTAATCCAGTTTTTGTACTCCTCTTCAACCTCCTCATAATTGAGAAAGAGTAGTGGAATCAAGCTCATAGCCGTGTGGCTCTTGGGTTGGGGATCTCTGCAAGACCTTAACGTAAAGGGTACCAGATCAAAACCAAAAGCAAGAAGATACAAAACCATCTCACTATTTCTTGCAGATCCCTTAGACCACTTAATTTTCCTTAACTATGAGGATACCAACCAAGCAACCATGTTACCTCCCATAGTATCTCCCCAATAACCCAGTGGCATACTTCCTCTAATTCAATACTAACAAAATAATTTCTGCTGCATAAATAGTTGTCATTCACTAATACTTATCTTGGTTCAGAAACTATCTTCCCACTATAAAGATACTTAACTTCCAGGCTCCTATATTTACAAAATTGACTCCAGTAATCCTTTTGCTTGGATTCTGGGGAAGGTAGAAGTTCTTTCTCTCATTCTCATCCTCCAAAATGGTTGCTAATAAGATAGATGTTCTGTCTAAGTTCTTTAGAGAGGTGGTCTAAGCATACCCCAAGAGCTGCAAATTCTATAGCAGATGATTTGGCAAAACAGGGCATTAGGAGAGTATCTGACTTGGTAGCATGGTTGTGATGGGGCAATCAATTAATTTTAGCGGATGTAGAGGTGCTATGCAGGTGCAGTTGGTTGTTCTTGCTATCCTGCTATGGTACTATCCTTCCCACGTGTTGCCTATTGTGATGGGAGATTAGTATGCTTGTTTTTTAGGCTAGCATTTTCTTGAGTTTCTACAAACTAATATTTGATTTCAAGGATAGTGACTTGTGGTAAGCATGCTCTAGATGCCTGGCATAACCATCATTGCTGCTGCTATAATGAAGTGGATTCATGGTATCTGCTACTGTCTTTGTAGTTGAATCTAGATTGGCCATGGGTGCAAATTTTTTTTCCTTCTAATAAAAATGGTGATTTACCAAAAACAGAAAAGAAAAACTGTTCACCTCAATAAATCACCAGAGGGAAAAAGATTAAATGCTCTCATGCCAATTGTCAGGCACCCAATAGATGGAGAAAAAAGACATTCATGCACAGTTGTTTCCTAAAATGATCTTGGAAGCATTGCAATTACCAACAGTCATCTATTTAAAGATATTCACTACTATTATTAAAATCAAAACAATCATGGTTACTAGATTCTCTAATTACAAGCAAAATTAGCAGTCACAAGTGTGCAACTTAATGGGTCTAATCCAATATACGCAGAATATTGAAAACATGCTTCACAGATAACTCCAAACATATATCTATATTAAGATGTGCCTTATATAGCTCCAATCTATCCTCCAAACTACTCATAAGCTAACTATAAGACAGATACTAGTTCACATAGATATATCTACCTCTCTCTCATGGGAACACATGGACAGTTCCAAAAGCCCTGCCCAGCCTCTGCAGCTTTGTCATCATAATGCCTGTTCACCATAAAATCAAGCTTGGACAGTTATGACAGGACATAATCAACCCCGTGAGATCACTAGAAGTACAAATTACATGCTGATAATTCTGAACCAAATAGCATGATGTAGAAAATATTACCTGCATGGGCAAAGAGGTGCACCCAGTGAATCCTTATGGTCAGCCAACCCCTGTTTACATATCAAAATGGTTTTGCAAATTGTCCGTTTAATCTTATTCAACTAATAAAACAGTAGGGTGGAGAATCAAAAGTCAGCAGAGAAATCATAACACAAAAGGTCAAATTACAGCATCCGCTTTTCACGAGCATAGTTCATTCAAAAATCAAAACTCAACAGAGAAAGCATAACCAAAGAAAATCAACTTACAATATTTCAATAATGCACCAACTAGATTTCAGACGTTCACCAAAATGGCTCAGCCATATCAGAAGAGCACTCAGACAAGTGCACCACAGGGAAGCGATTCATTTTAAATGCGGACCACAAACATGATCATAGAGAGTCATGAATAATCAGTTCCAAATCCCAAGCAAACCATTTTCCAAAGCCACACCATAGGAGTTGTAGTTTGACTTAAGCATTGGAGGGATGAGGGGAGGATTTTATTCTAGTGATTCTAGTGGAAAAGCACCTTTAACGCCCATATAATTAATAGGTAAAAAAGAAGAGGGAAAAACATAATTAGGGAACAAATTAAGTAAGTGGTAGCGTAATAAAGAAGAGGGGAATATTGATAATCGTTGTTACCTTAATGACAACAGAAGTGACTCCTTTATCGACGCAGAAATAAGTTCCGGATTTACGAGCATACTGCTCCGAGAACTTCCTCATTATCTCCACCGACTTATCCGACGGTTCCACTGTATATACATAAATAATGAATCAAATTAGCACCAGCAGCAGCGGCAGCAGAAAAGAGAGGCAGGTACCTTTAGATGCTCGAATTACGGCGCGGAAAGAAGGGGTTTTGGGCGGGCAAGAAAAGCATGAGGAGGAGGAAGAAATGCCACAAGTGGTGGCGGTGGAGCAGCTCCAATTCATCTTTGATTTAATCTATTACTTTCTTGCGCCTCCTTTTTCCCTCTTCTTCTTTTAATTACTCTCCTCACCTCTGGTTTGAACCTTTATTTCCCGAATCCTGATCCAGTGAGTCTGAGGATATATATTATATATGTTTTGTTTTTTGTTTTGATTTCTCATTACGTGCCCGCCACTCGTTGTAAATATCGGCTAGCAAATTACACCAACCACACCCCTTTCAGCTGGGCCGCCTCAGGTTTTTTTTTTTTTTTTCTAAAAAAAAAAAGATTTCACCCAACCAAGCATCACAAAGCCATATCCTGTAATCTTTATCAATTATTATTATCAATACTATTTGAGGTATAAAACGTAAACCATCTTAATTCCTTTTTTTTTCATTTAATTTCTCTTTTTTATTTTTTTTTCAACAACCCCAACTCTATTTTTTTCATTCAAGTCCTTTTTTATTATATTCTTTTTTTATTCAAGTTTTTTTGTTTTTAATTAGGTGCTTTTACTTCTCCTGTAACAAACCTCAATCTTTTTTCTTCCTTTAATTTCAAAGAGTTTGTAAAGACCTCCCTCAATTTCACAAATAAGAGTAAAATGCTATTAGTTCTATAACACCATAAAAGACAGGAGCTCAACAAATGTTAAATGAATAATATTATTCAAAGAAAAAAAATGAGAGAGAAGAAAATTTTTACGAAGGGTTATCCTTGACTTGCACTATGGGTTAGTGATTAACACAATTCTAAAGAACAACTATTGATCTTCTGAACCATATAATCCATATATGATGGCTATATAATTGAGATTTCTTCAAAGCATACTTTTTTCCTATACTATATGTTATGAACAAAGATGGTTCATGTAGAATAATATTTTATTGTTTTAACCAAGTAAGGAACGCAACTAAGACATTAACTCAATTATTTTTAAATATTGGGCTTTTCACTCAATATAGGTCATTAACTAGGGTTTTTTTTATGTGTCAATGAAAACCTATAACTCTTATACAATTCTCCTTTGAAAGACATAGGAGAGATGTTTTTATTTGATAATAAGTAATTCAAAAAAAAAAAAGAAAAAGAAAAACCCTTCTCAACCTTCCCGCTAGATTGAGCAAAAGACATGCTTTTGAAGGTTCGTGTAAAAACATTTGTTATGAATTGATTTTTATTACCATTTGTTTATGTTCTTATAACACTTCACTATGCAATGTCATAGTCTAAGATTGATTTTGGATTAACTGTCAATCATGTCAAGTCTTAATAGCTTTCCATATAATAAAGAAAAAGAAGGCATAGATTACTAATTTAATGACCAAGTAAGTTCTATTAATCACTATGTTTGGTTTTTTACATTTCATTTATAAAATTAAACTTACCCCTTTTTTAATTTTTTATTATGAAAACCAGTGATTTCACCGTCTTTAAAAACGATACCATTTGTTGTTGTAAAAAACTAAGAAGTCGTATACATCAAAGCTGCTGGATTTTCTCCATACTTGTAAAATGCAACCATCTCAAGTTGATTTTACATATCGAGGTGATCCTACTAAAGTATTGGAAGAAACTCCTCATGTTTCCAATCACTATTAAGAGCTTCTCTGAATTATAGAGCCTCCTAGAGTACCCCATTCTCCAAGTTGAAGGTGTACCTAAGCCTTTAGAAGCCACTTTTATAAAAACATAAGTAACTCTAATGAGGAGTTTGAAGAGGTTTAATAACAGCTCAAGTTTGTCATAAAAAATGAAAAACCATTTAAGATCATCGTATTAAGAAAGCCAGATTATGGTACTGAATATGGTGGCAAAGATACAAAGGTTACTAAAGTAGTAAGAAAATAATACTCTTTTGATATTAAAAGAGTTAAAAAAAAAAAACCTTCGACCAGTTGATACATGAAAGGAGGGTTAATCTCATTAACAATCACACCATTCTCATTGTTGATAATTTTAAGGAGAATAAGTGTTTTAAATGGTATGACTTCTAGAAAGGTGACACTTTCTAGAAAGGTGACACTAACAACTGTATAGTTTTCAAAAACCAAATCTAGAATATTATTGAATCTATATATATTCATGATCTAGATAAGAATATGAAAGTATATGATAAATCATTCTCTAAATTCATATTAGTAATTGTTACCCCCCAAGTTTGATGGGCTCCTTGGCAAAAAAAAAAGCATTAAAAGGCAATGGTTGGTCGATCATGATAAATATTAGTTAGTCATAAATGTTAGTACTAAGAAGAGATACATAAAGCATGGAAAAGCCAAAAGGATGGCATGATAAGCACAAGATATTCCTTGTAATAAGCTGTATAAATACTTTAGATACCATACAATTCTTCTAAAAGGGTGAAGACTTGAGGGGAAAAGGTGAGCAAGTAGTAGCTCAGTAACAAATCAATATTTAGCCTTTAAAAACCAACTAATAATGATTAGGATAAACATCAACCCCAATATAAATCTTTTAGACCCAATGATAAGGATGATGATGATCTCGTTAATAATCACCAACATCTCCTCTATTTTAAAAAGAGATAGAAACTATGATAGTTGTTCAAAGCCTAGTTTCAGAGAATACAGAGCCTAAATACTTTGGTAAGGGAAATTGATGCAAAACTATACATTATGTCAAAGAAACAAGTTTTAAAAGATGAATTGACCAATAAAGTGGTTAGTAACAAACAATCTCAAGCATCATTCAAGCTATTAACAAAAGGCACCTAAATCAATCAACCTTATATAGGATGTATCTTTGTTTGTACAAATAAATATTAGTGTTAATTATAGATCAATTTATATAAAAGTAAAGTGATATAACAACTAAAAAACATAATAGAAAAGATGTAGAGAATTCTCATATTTATACAATATATATCTTAGAATGTTGTAAGAGACCATGACCTACTAAAAAGATAGACCATTGAGAATATTGAGAATTAATTAAAGTTATTGTTATGATAATAAAAAAAAGTCTATAAAGCAACAATCCAAGAGCTATAGAAGTAAGAACTAGGCCAGATACCAAGATATGACTAGAGGTCCAATAAAAATGGAATAAGCTTGTCGAATGTGCTAAGCCAATACCTAAAAAGCTCGAATATAGGAAACAAACACCGCAACATTGGTTCAAATTATTTTTTGTTATATTATAAACCTCTGACCTAAAACTGGTAAATCAATACTAGAAATGGCAAATTTCAATTGAGAAATGATAAATAAGAAGAAAAGTTGTTATAAATAGTGATGAAAAAAATTAATAATTTAACCTAAATTTTGGATGAAATAAAGTAATAAAAATGATACATGACATGTTAATTAGTGATAAATCATGTAAACTTTCTAATTTGGTAAAATAATTATTTTAAAGAAAGATTTTTTTATAAATTTAGAGTGAAAATCTTTAGAGGAAAGATAAAAAGGAATTCCAAATAAATTAATGGGTGACTTTATATGCAAATAACGCTAACTGCTAATATAAACCCATGTACAATCGTATAGTTTTTAATCGAAAATGAAGGAAATGTAAAAGGAATTTTTTTATTATAAATAGGGATGAAATTCCTCAATTAGTTACTTTGAAAATCCTGATGATTTGAGTAAATAAAATAGTATGAAAAAATTTAGATTTTTGGTGTAAATTTATTAATTGTCTAGTCTTACAATTTTGAGTATATCTCTCAATCCGACCATGAATTAGGCTAAACTTTTACGAGAAGTCTCCTGATATATATTTATATCTTAGGTTAAGCTTTCATGTTAATCAGAATTTAATAAGGCTCTGTAAAAATATTGATTATATGACAAAAATATAAAATATGACACATGGACTAAGAAGTGGCATTTTTATAAATAAATGCAAACAACCCCTTCTTTTTATGATCTAGCCAAATGTATAGTGCTAGAAAAGATAAAGAAAAGCCTCAAAACTTCTTGCATGTTTTTTCTTATCCCTTCTTCTATCTAACATAGATGAGAATTTGTGTTAGGAACATAAAAAGTAAAGTTTTATAAAGAAATTTAAAACAAAAAAAAAAGAGTAAGATTAGAAGAACAATGAGGGATTATAACTTAGAGAGAGAAGCAAGCACAAGTTGAGGGAAGAAGAAGACTTGAGGGAAGATTTACAAAGTAAACTCACAAATTGAGTTCAAATTTCATGGGTAAGTTGATTTTTATGTTATATTGTCTTGTTTTTCTTGTGTTGTGGATGAGAGGATGAAAATCTCTAATATGCATGTCTAGGATTCATGTAAAAATTTTAAGGGATTGAATTTTATTTTATTTTTTTGCATTTTTTCCTTATTTGCATTACAATGGTTAGGATAACAATAAATAAAACGATAGATTTGGATAGAAACTATGAATTTTTTATGATACTTGGCCAGTTATATGAGAAAAATGGTGGGAGATGAAAGCTTTTTTAATTTTGTGATATTGGTGGTTAGAAACTAATGGGAAAGCCTAATATAATGTGTTGATGTAGAATTTTTGTTAGCGAATAAGAGTTACATGTATGAAATTTAAGATATGTGTTAAACCTTATAGAAATGTGTGGTTATCCAATAAGTAGGTATGAGAAATTGCAATGAAATAAGCTTTAAGCTAAATATGAAAAATGTATGTTTTGTATATGATAGAAGATGATAACTAGGAAATGAAATTGTAGGACATAATATTGATATGTGAAAATGTTGTAAATCAAATGGATCTATGAGTTGATTATGTGTGAATGAATGAGATGAAACAAATTGAAGGAAAGAACATAAAATTTTGACATTTTAAGGCCGACCATAAAGGAGGTCTTAGGTAATTAGGTTAATTAATGGTAATTTTT
This sequence comes from Populus nigra, assembly GCF_951802175.1. Taxonomy (NCBI): domain Eukaryota; kingdom Viridiplantae; phylum Streptophyta; class Magnoliopsida; order Malpighiales; family Salicaceae; genus Populus; species Populus nigra. The sequence goes on from NC_084852.1 coordinate 14,102,249, forward strand.
ATGAATTGTGATTAGTTTTTATATATTGTTGATGTGATAATATTTGGATGAGTATTGACTAATATTATTCATTGAATTAAAACTATTAGTATACTTTCAAGTAAAGGTTATAAGTAAGAAAATTGAAAAATGGAGATATGAAGATGATTTCCATGTTTGTTTACATATGTAGGTGTTTATAGTAGTTACTTTAAATGTGTAAGTGGTTATTGAGATGTTAAAGGGGAGACTAATATTATTCATTATAACTTGTTAGGTCACTTAAGATTACCGTTAATTGAAAATGTTTAATGTTATATAATTGGATTCTACTTAACTAAACCTATAAGATTTGGAATAACCACTCATGATTATATAAAATTAGACACAGTAGTTAAGCAAACTACATATGATATATTTAGATAAAGAGTTGTCAACTAATTGATCTAGAAGTTATGTGGAAATATAATTGATAAGTTATGTTATTTATTTAATTTAATTTATTTTGATTTGTTGAATCACTCAAGGTTGTCCATTAAAAGAACTAAGCAATATTTTTCAAATTAATAGGAGGAGTTATTAATTTACAAAAAAATATCAGAAGATCAAATTATGATTAAAATTCATATTTAAATTTGACTCATCGTAACAAATTTAAAATAATCAATTAAATAGAAAAACATGATTACTTAAGATACTGGATACACAAGCATACAAAAATAATCTTAAATGACTTTATTTTATGAAATTGTTACATGTCTCCTGTTGGGATTGAGTTTTTATCTAGTAGTTTCTTCTCATTACAAGGGAGAAACAATTAACTGGTAGCATAATTTATTAGAAAATTATCTGATAGATTAGTGAAGGGTAGGGATGAAAATAGATAAAGCTGGAGCCGATTTTCTCCACCCTCCTCTAACTAATCCATCACTTGTCTTCGCTCCAATCTAGTCGGATTGAATCAAGTGGAGGACTTCTACTGCTACACCCTACAGGCACTCTATTTGAGTCTTATTTTTTAATATTAATTTTATAAAAATAAAATGTAAGTTTAATATATATATATATACACGCACACACCATCCATGAATTATAAAATTACTTTTTTTCATTTTCAATATATATATAAAGATGGATTTTAGATAACAGAAGAGTGATAGTTTGTTTAAATTAAGAATAGAAAGATTATACCGCAAACCTGTCTGAAAATACTGAACGAGTAACATTTAGCATGGGATACTTTCAATAAAGTGGAATATAGGTTCAATTTTAAGCCTTTGAGCGAAGGAAACAGATACAAGGGAATCGAGGGGAAAAAATAACTTTCTTCTCTAGCTGTTTAGATTTTAAGATTAAATTGTAAATGTCCCCTAGACTTGAACGAAAACACAAATACTCAAAATTCCTGATTTTAATTATAATTCTTATATATGAACATCATATAAAAATCTGTCTGCATATATATATATATATATATATATATGAATGTCATCTGGAACGAGACTTTATCGTTTGTTTTTCCTTCCCATCTTATTCTTGCAGCAAAAGTTGATGCAGTAGAAACACGAATGCCTTGATTTTTTTTCTTGATCCAAAGGACTCCGAACATGCGGCTCATTCTTGAAGATGGAAACCAAGTTTCTGTCAAGTATCTTACACGAGCAAAATCATTGTTGCTCTTTGCTGAACTATCCAAAATCATCGGAGAACGTGTACTTTCCACTACACAGACAGCGTGAAGAGGGATGACCTTTCACCAAGGTGTTAACATCATAACATGCATTTTTTAGTACAAGCACTGATCATGGCAATGGATGCAATTCTTCAGGCACATGCTCGAATTTATACAGATGAAGTTGGTCTGTTAGCTTGGTTGTTGTGCTGCAGCCCACATTCAAGTCTGATTGCTTCCATGAGCTCAAGAGACACAGCATGCCGACTCCTGCCCTTTGCTCTAGATGCCTCCCCGGCATTTTGCTTATTTTCCTTGCCCTTGTGGCCTGGTTCACCTGCACCCCAACCCCGGTAAAGTATGACTTTGCTGGGCTCCTGAGAGACTAGAACTGCACCTGTTGCTTCCTGTGGATTAAACAGAAGCAGAAGATTCTAACCAATTAATTTATTCAGGTTTAAAGTAACCAAATGAACATGAAATTAGGGTTCAGACCTCCAACTTGGAAACCACCTCCTGTACAGAAGTTCCTTTGGCTCTGCCTTTGACATGTACAATAGCAAAAGGATGCCTCTGAAAGTGGGCCTTTATTGTTTTTGCAACACCAGTAACAATGTTGCTCCTCCCTAGAAAACAATTGCAGTAGCAGAGATACAAGACTCAATAAGTTCCTATGTTTAGTTTATGCCTTGTGGAAGAAAGAATGTGGGGAGTAGAGGGGCTAAGGTTGGAAACTGGGAGCATATAATATGTTCAGAAAGGAAAATGTAACATTTTCCTCTCTAAGAAAATGTATTGTTGTAGCATCCACAAAAAACAGTTGGTAAGATCACCAAATTTGAAATGCCACGTTTGGTTGGCAATTTGCCTATTACACATCCAAAAAGTAGAAAATTGAGGTTCAAAGTTTTCAACATTTTTGGGTCATGCCGAAAGTTCAACAAAAAATACATCAACCCAAGGAAAGAAAGTTAGCACAGTTCAAGTATGCAGCAAAATAACTTCACTAGCAACTAAATCCTGGGGTCTTGGAGCATATGAGACAATAATTCACGTCCATCGCCTATCATGGGGTAGTTTAAAGTTTTTTTTATCGCAGGACCAGCTCATTGACAGCATGGTTACCCCACTTGACTATTGGAGAAAGTCCCTTAACTTGGGGTCCACTTTTTTTCCCAGAAAACAAAGCCATGACTAGCAGATTCAGCTGATGAACAAAAGCACATTTTGGGGCTTCATAAAGCTAGGTTTTTTGGGTTTCATAGTGGCAACAAAAGAGAGTATATTCGTTGTAGAAGATTATTCTCACTACAGAGGATTTTCTAGCAATGGAAGCTGATTCTTATACTTCATTTATTACTAGTTTGAATGGACTACAAAGAATGGTTGTTAGAATGTAAACATGCATAAAATGAGAGGGTAAATAAACTGGAAGGTGTCTCCATTGCTTATACTCTAAAATAAGAAGATTGGGATGCTGAACTCCTAATTCTTTGTTTCTATAAAACATGTAATCATTCATAAATTATAAACTTTGTATGTCAAGAGTGAAATGAAGAGTAATTGTATATTAAGACAAGTTAGCCATAGGGAGAATTCATTCATTGATCCAAGCCCTCCAAAGTGGTCTCAAGAAATAAAAAAGGCTTGAAAGAGCAGGAGTCACTTCATTTAGAATATACAAACTACAATGATTTGGAGAGTACAGAAAATAAACTAAGGCAAACGAGACTACATTCAACATCTGAAAAGTGGATCACACAAAATTGATGTCCTCCAATAGAATTAAGAGGGTTAAACCATGATGTCAACGAAAATAAGAACCTGTGCTTTAATGGCATTTTTCATCCCCTGACTATTATAATTTTAGCACATTACATCCAGTGGCTTTGAAAAATGCAATATTTTGTCCAATTGTGTTTTTGAAACTGTCAGGTTTAATGTGAGATATTTTACTGGTGGGCGATGGTGTGGCAGCAAGTCCTTGTGCTATTGTAACATGTCGACTTTCATCCTTCCATCCACATCCATTAAAAATTCCTATGAACATTTGAATTTGAGATATTTTATGGAAGCAGACAACACTCATGTTCCAATTTTATTGGGTACCTTTAGGAACCATTGCCACACTAGCACCCACTGATAAATACCTAAATCTGATTGTCAAATACTCTAAAAAAATTAAAATTATATTAAGTAATAAATGGATTTGTCAATTATAAAATCTAATAAATCTAAATTGTAAAAAGAAAATTGAAAATATCAACTCAAAGTCTAAACCTTAAATTATAAGTATAAATAAATTAGAAATGAAAAGGCCATCATCGACTTCATTTCCTCTAAAACAACTCCCCCTCCTCCTTGAACACTTCAAAGGAATGTCTTCACCAGGCATGACTGACTTTCAGTTTCTTCTTTCAAGTGACAATGATCCGCTAAAGCTGTATATTTTGTTCCCACACATACATTCCTACAAGAATCTGACCCAAAAGCCAACTAACTTGTTCAAATTTTGACTATTTAAAGAGTTCCTCCATTCCCAAATCTAGCTTCTCTTCAATTTCTACCCTCCACCACCAAACTGTATGGCAAAATTGCTGAACAAAATATAGCCATGGGGAAAAATGGAGGAACAGAGAAACCACCATCAAACACTCCAACAATGTCTCACAAGTTCAACACAGTGAGTACAAAAAACTGTTAGTAATCACATGGCTTAACTGCAGCTGTTGTGCTTGCAGAATCTCATAGCATGGGCCACTTAAGAAGTTTCATGTCTTGCTGCATTGTTAGCTGAATCCCAACAGTGTTTTTTTTTAAAAAAAATGTTTTGTTTTTCAATTGTGTTAAATAGGGGTTCAATTTGAAACCTAATTTGATGTAGTTGTTCGCAGTACTAGATTTCGGTTTGTGTTTTGCTTGTGGAGGGCGTCAGAGGACAAATTTGATACAGTAGTTATGAGCTTCATTTGTTGTTGTTTGATTTTGACTTTTAGTTTTTTTTCTTTTTTTCTTCAATTTTGAATGTGTTTTTCTTTAATTTTTAATGAACTTTAGCTAATTTTACACATTTTTTTTTGTTAGTGGGTACTGATGCTGCAGCTAGTCCTCTCAACACACAATCAAATTAGAACATGTGATGATTTGAATCAAGTAGGTCCACAAAATAGCCCAAATTCAAATCTTGGTGGAAATGGATGGTAGACAACTTGTCATGATTATGATAGCACAAAGACCCATTTGTGTTATTTGGAACCACCAGGTTCAGTGTGCCATTATAGCAAATGTTGCAAGACAAAATGCCATTAAACCATCACAGGGTTTGAGAATAGCACCCTTAGAAACCACATTAGTTGAAGGGGAATGCAAACCATGATGTAAAAGAAAGTAGAATAAAAAAAAAATCAGAAAATGAGATGACAGGAATAGAATATCACCTACTGCAAGCACTGGACGGTTTTTCATCTTGAGGGCTTGCTTTCGTAGAAGAAGTCTGTCTCTATTGGAAAGACAAACAACGCTGGAAGGCTTTCTATTGTCCTCTTCCACCACAATTGGAACTGATTCTCCCGACTGATTTTCAGCTGATTTGACTGATGATCCCATTTCCTCATTGAAAGAAACACAGTTCTTGGCATTAAGGTGAGACACATTCTTTTCATTTGACTGAAATGTCAATAAGCAATACCAGATTAGAAGCTACAGATATGTATTTTAAACATAGAAGACTATTACAGGTTTCATTTCTCACGAATTCAGGTGAAGAATTAGGTTCATTTTCACCAGTCCTATTCCCATCAAATGTTGGATAAAGATCAGTCCAATTAGACCGTTGAGCAGGTTGAAGTTGCTTAGGATTCGCTGATGCACCCAGGCTATCATTTTGATTAACAGCAGTTGAATCAACTCCATGTTCATCCCTAGTCTTAAATAATACAAAATGCCAAACTCCATATTAGATGTCATAAGTGACAAAAAAAAAAAAGGAAAAGGAAATTTAAAACCAATGTTATGTAATAAAGAAGAATATAAGTGCATTAATTAAGTGATCAGAATGCATATATACTATTATTTGGCCTTCAGTTCAAAATGAATAACAGGCAATCTTAAAATGCCAAGCGAAAACTAAAAATTAGCTCTGACAAGTTATGTTTCACTTTCAAATATGTTATTGATATGCTTCTTTTCTCTTTTGAGGTGGATATGTATCTTACCTCAATAATCGCATTACAATCAGCAGGAATGGTTGAATATGAATGACAATCAGGCTTCAGTTCAGAATCTGTTCTTGCAGGTTCTTCTAATTCATCTTTAACCTGAAACAGAAGGCAAATATGTAATTTAGCCTTTTACAGATGGAAAATGATTTACATGTAAAATATTTTTCAATGTTTGCCGTAAAATATTTTACATGTAAAATATATTTCAATGATAGTGGTAGTTGAAATAGTTGAATGATTTTATAAGTGGATTACTTTACGGAACTTCATAGGCTGAAAATATTTTCCAACAAATAAACTAATTTTAAAGGTTGACTATAAAATATTTTTCATTGACCAGTTTTTTGTAAAATATTTTACGCAAAACAAACAAACCCTTAAGTAAAAGAATAAAATGTTCAATTTAGTATTGATCAAACAGTGAACATTGTTGGGCAGTGTGTAGAACAAAGCCAGCAGGCACTAAACTAAGAGTTGTGTTAGTGTATGTGCATGCAAGGTGCATGACATGTTTCTGGGTGTGAGAGGGAGGGAAAGCCAATCACCTGAAATTTTGATTCATCAAAGCACTGTACATTATAGGCTTCCTTGTCTTTAACCTGCGTCAAACATCATATGTGAATTTTATAAGACAATGTACTTGGCTAATAAAAACCATCAAATGAGTTTAGGAAAGTGAGATACTCACTAGTTGAAGTTTCAAGTGGTCTATGTTACTGGTGAGCCGCAAAACATGAAGCTTCAATGACTTCATTAAGAAAATAAGGAAACAAAATCAAACTCTTTAAAAATTAGGTCACTTAGCAGGAATAGTAATCAGCATATTAGGTCAGATATCAGAAGGACCAACTATTTGAATGTTTATAAGATAGGGAAACTGGCAACTTAATTCGACAGGGCATGCAAAGAAAAAAGAAAAAGGAAAAAGAAATCACCACACAATATTTTAATGGGCAAGTTTTTAACATAAAATCTACTACCAAAGCCCAACTCAGAAAATCCAAAGGATAATGTAGATATCATACTGAGTCAAAGGAGATAGAAACGAGTAAAAAACAATGATTGAAAAGCTTGCATAAAGGCAAGCACAACATCATCAAAGCGCTCTCAAGGTTCTCATATCATGGCAAGGGTGATAAGCCAGGACAACTCTTCTCTTTACTTTCCATATAGTCAACAGACCTTGAAAGCTAAAAATTAATCGATAATGGATGACCCTTATCATTAATATACGTTGTGGAAATAGACCAAGAATCAACAATCACACAAGAACACATAAAAACATATATACTGTTTGGCAACCTTGGCTTACATCCATGAGCAAGCATAGTAACAAAAACGCACCATGTGAAAACAGAGATTACAAGGAATCACACATATTATTCTCTCAAACAAAACCCATTTACACCAAAACTCACTCTCTCTCACACTATTCTTTTCTCTTACAAATCTACCTCACACATATAAAAGAAATCTCTATCCAACTCACTCTTTTCTTTAGCAACCAAGTTCTAGAGAATGAGAGCTTGAAAATAAGACAACCCTGAAATATGACATCCTTGGGCTTTTAGACAAGCTAAACCTCTTGGCTTCTCAAATAAGTTAATTTATTTAGACTTTCTTTGTAAGCTAAATTAACAAGCACATGGGTTATTTCTTTTCTAGCTTGAGCACACAATTTTAAGACATTACAACAATATGTTTACCTCTAAAATGTGTTAATATACACGTGCACACGCAAGGGCACAGGGAAAAATACATGCACTTTCTATTATACAAGCCAAGTTTACCTCTCGTCGTTGTGCCTCTAAAGAGCGTTTCATTGCTTGCCTTTTACTCAGGAGTGTTGGAGGCCTTAAACAAGCAGGTCGTGTATAATTCTTCCCGCGATACAGGATAATAGCATAACCCTTACTGACACCCTCCACTGCCACTAATATTCCACCACTTTCAGCCTCCAAGGTCCGTGCTACTGCTTGAACAGCCTGAAAGCTCTTCTCTTTACATATTATCTTTACAAGCTCCCTATATTTCCAGTGAAGGTGCATGTTTTCAATTGTTCCATCAAAAACCCCCCGTCTACCTGAGAAAAGAAGAGAAAACATTCATCAGGGGCCATCTTGGGATAATTCATTTTGACAAGTTAAAAGCCCTTTAATCTGAAAGAAAGAGTATAAAGATACATGCAACAGTGCTTTCTTGCGAAGAACTCACCCATTAAAAGGAAAGGCTTCATTTTCAAGCCAATCTTCCGTAACATATATCTTTCTTCTTCAGTTATCCCCTCTTTATCTATTTCTGGCTGCTGGGACATCTCTGATTTCTCTAGCTCTGAAAGAAGTTTCTCGGCTTTGGCTTTCTTTTCTAGTGCCTGTGATAACATGCCTCGTGTTAACATAAATAAGAGTTTGACAAGTGCAAGTCAATTCTTAACAGCTATGGCACCTCCACAACATCATACCATGGACAATTTGATGCTAGTCCTTTTAATTGCTGCATCAGTGGACCTCAAGTTTTTATTTTCAGAGAGATCATGTTTCCGGTCATTGGTACCATCAATGTCATCTGTAGATTTAGCATTTGTAGTCCTCCAACTCCTGTCTTTAAGCTCCTCTGAAGTGTCATTTGATGTAATACAGTCTGTCAATCGTTTATCCATATCTCCACGCTTTCTTCGATCTTCAATTGCAGAGGAAACTGCAGATGGTAGGAAATCCTTTCCCCGATACAATACAATAAATTCTCTATCCCGTGAAAGCAAAGTTCCTCCGGTCAGCCACTACAATAAATTGTTTTAAGCTTAGCATATATCTACAATTAGAGTAATCAACATTCTCTGTGGTGTGATCAAATAAAGCTTTTTAAAATAACAAGCTTTGATACTATTTTGCAATGTGTAATTTATGAATAATGCAATGATTAATAAATCCACTTAAGTCGTTGTAACAGATGGAGGGGTTTAAAAAGGAAGTATCTTAGATAACCAATGTTTAAATGCGTAGAGTTTTGAGTTTCTGTTCATTGGTTGAAGACAGACATAGCCATCCATCTATCAAGTGTCAATTTATAGAGATGAATACTTGGGGATGCAAGTTGCTCTCACAAGAAGGTATGCATGAGCGAGCCACCAATTGAAAGAGTCATAACAACTTCAAAATTTGTTGTCAAGTTCATCATTGTTAGAATGACATAATTCTTAATTAGTATCAATCTGATTCAAGAATCAAAGGTTTCATATCTATAATAATTGAAATCATCAGAAACCATAGACAAATTACACCATTCATAACTCAACACAAACCATACAAGTCCAAAGAGTTTTTTGTCACAAGATGTTGGGTTTGATACTAAGAAGTTGGAAAAGAAGAATTTGAATTTGGTTGTCTTTGCCTCATGTTGTTGGGTCTTTTAACTAATTATGGAAAGTTGCATTTTGGATGGTAATGTTAAATCAGTTTTATTTTCCTTTCTCTTTGTATCAGTACTGTAGCGACATGTTCACATCATAGAGGGTCAGTAGGTTATTTACTTGTGTTCCCTTTTATTTAGAAGGTGGTCCTAATTAGTCTATGTAACCGCCTGCACCACTGTAGCTGGCATGAGAAAAGAGAACATACTTCCCAGCTCTCACCAACAAACACCCCCCCCCCCTTCAATCCCCAACCCGTGGACATGCCAGCAGCACCAAATCTCAAGATATCATCAACATAGAAGAGTCCATCAAGGCTCTCTTCAAAGAAAGCCGACAAGGTAATTAAGAGATTGGATGTAAACAATGCCAAGTGGGGGGAGGAGACAAACTTAAAGCAGGCTACTAGTTTTGATGAGATAAAAAAGAAAAACTAATCACAGACTTTGCCTACAAGCCACCACAGTAAAGCAACAATCCCAGGGATCTGGAGGTGCTAGAAGCTCCAATTCAGCCAGATCTGCAAAAATCCACCTGTAAAACTACTTCGGGGAATAAAAGGCGGGGATAAAACCCTCTGTCCTTGTTTGGTTCTCACTACTAATAGAAGGAAAGGGCGTGGAAGTCCACAAGTGTAAAGCAGGTTACTAGTTTTGATGAGATAAAAAGAACTGATCATAGACTTTGCCTATAAGCCATCACAATAATGCAGCAATCCCAGGAAGCTGGGGGTGCTAGAAGCTCCAGTACGGCCAGATCTGCAATAATCCAGCTCTAAATATACTTAGGGAAAGAAAAGGTTTAGGAGTGTTCAAACCCCTTAAATAATTAAAAATCTTAACACCCCAGATTGGGGTGTTTAGAGGATTTAAGAATATTAAATGACATAAACATCCTTAACTTAAAATTTTAAAAAAAAACCTCGGACAACATATGCAACATAGAGAGCAGGTTCTTATTATAGCTTGCTTACAGCAGGCTATCTGGGCCATTTAGTTTTCAGACCTTCTATAAGTAGTTGATTTAATAACAGTTGAAGAACAACTGGCAGAAATTATTGCAGCATTAAATGAGATTACAGCACTAGGCTTCAGGCAACTTTGTGAGGAAAAACTGCTTGAATAAAGGGCAAAATTAAGACGGACACTAAACAAATTAATATTAAGCATAACTTCCTTCCACTCATTAAGGCTATTTTGCAATTTATAATTAATCTCATGTTTTCCTAACCCTCTCATTCTCTTCCCTTCCCTTCTCATCCCTTGCATATCCAAAGAAGAGAAATGTTGAAACACGACCACTCCCTTCCTTTATTTATCCTTACTAACCCTATCCTTGCCTACCCTTCTTTCAACCAAATATAATGTTAGGGGAGCTTGCGACACAAATGTGAAACGCACAGAAAATTCTCTAACCACACCACTTGCTAATAATATTCTAGACTTTCGCAAGAATAAAATCATATGAAAATCACACTACAATATACAACTGGTTTAGTCTTTTAGCAACACTTAAAAAAAAGTGGAAAACATTATTTTGGCTACAAAGGCAGAAAAATGTTTTATGAGTGAAAAAATTACTTATTAATATTTAGTGTAAAGTTTCACCAATAAAAGACACTAAATAACAATTTTTTAAATGTTTCTTTGGGTATTATAGGAAGTATAAAAATAAAAGTTGACTAGAAAATTAAAAATAAAAATTGAACTTGTCAGTCTTAAAAAATCATGATACAACTTAATGAGATTATAACTCATCTGTACTTTTTTCAGAAAAGAATAGAATATGTCCTTGCAGAATTTCATTCACTGTGTGTTCAAGTTAATTATGCACTATATTTTTAAGAAGAATAGATCTTAGTGTGGCCTATACACAATCCCAAACAAACAACTTTCCAAGTGGCCTCACAACCACTCAATTAATGAAGTACAAAACTGAATAGAAAACTTTTACCCAATCTTACTATTTGCTCTAATTAATACTCGACTTTCATAATTGGGATCTTAATTCATAAATTCGGATATTAATTCGCCATCCATGGTCCAGGTTCTATAACAAAAGAGGGAATTCAACAAACATATGAAAGAAGTCCGAATACAAGTTCAGAGAGAGAGATAGGTGAATATACCACACTAGAAGGATTTACACTTTGATGATATGCAACTAGAGGTGCTATGATATGATCTAATGGAAATAAAGTAGAACACTGCAAATTCTAATGCAATACTCCCAAGTTAATCAATAAGGAAAGCTAATTGCTCAAGAATCTCATATATGATTTTGTGAGAAAGACCTTAACCTGTTAGCCGCTTCAATCAGTGTAAGAAAGACTTGAGAAATGGGAAATTATTTCCACAATATTGGCTAAATAGCTAATTCCTTAGATTTCCAAATGTACTAGTCTTAACTCTTAACACCTAAAAGAAATGAAGAATCCATGGATACAAGGACTTAAGCATCGATTGGAGAAGATACATAACAAAGCACCATAATTTATGAACTGAAAATTCATAACAGAAAGAAAAGGCATAAATAGGTGTAATTACTAACTTTTAATTCTTGAGCCATCAACTCACTATTAGTATTCTGCACTCCCCTCTTAACTGCAATTTTAGCAATCTCACATTTTTCCCAAAGCTTGACAATTGAAGCAGCCAATCCTTGATGTTTCGTATTTCGACCTGATATAAAAAAGGAAACAAGTCATCAGATTTCAACCATAAGACTTCAAGATAGAAAATTGAAGACAAGCCCACCTAAGGCAAAATGGCAAGGCAGGGGCCGACCAAGCCTCTTTAATGTGGTCATTTCATCATTTGTCAGAGTGGGGCTGACACCATATGGAAGAAGACGGAAGGGTCTCCGATATCCAGAAACAACAGCAGGTAAGAGATCAGCATCAACTGGGAGTGGATCATATCCCCACCAATCATTATATCGGGGGCCTAGTCCATCCAACAACTGATCAGCTTCTTCTGTAAGTTGTGCCTCCCCCGGCAATTGAAACCGTACTCTATTGGGGGAACCAACCCCTTGGACTAAGCTCGGTCTAACTATTTCATCGGATGATCTTGGTTCAGGTGGAGCTGCGCCATCCACGGCAGACGGGACACTCCCCTCCTCATCAACTTCTTTATCATCCACGTCTATATTTTGTACAGCATCAGGAGAAGTTTCATTCACTGAACTAGTTTCTGCAAGGAAGTAGGGATACTTATAATCGGCACCTCTATACAACACTATTTTACTGCCAACCCTCCACACAACTAACCCTCCAGTTTTTCTCTGCATAGCAAACAAAAAAGAAAAACGTAGTCAAGAAACAAATAATAATAATTCACTGAACTAAAGAATATCAATCAAGAAATTCTATCCAACCTCCAATAAATCATGAGTCCTCTTCATGTTCATTCTACACAAATCCTCACAGACAATCTTAACAACCTCGGACCTCCTCCACCTCTCATGAATACCATTCACTATCCCTTCCGTAATCCCTGCTTTCCCGACCTTCAATTTCCTTTTTTCCGCAATCCCAATTGTCCTCAGCCTCCTCAATTCCTCATTGGGTAAACTCAATTCCGCCAATGACGGGACTTTTGCCTCTCCTTTCTTTGCTTCTCTTTCTCTCTTCACCTCTCTTCTCAGTTCATGATACCTAGATATAGCCTTCCCGGAACCCGGAACCGGTACCGGATTCTCCGGCGTGCTCCAGCTCGGGTCGAGAGTTTGCCCGACCCGGTACTTGGGCAATCGATTTGGTAAAGGGATGAAGATTTCTCCAGCAGTGGTTGGCGCTTTGGTTTCGGTTTCTTCCGTGAAGCCCAGGGAGCGGAGCTTGTCGGCAATGCGTTGGATGGCGGAATGAGGGAGGGTTTGGGGGTTGTCGGCACTGGAGCTCCGGACAAGGAATTTGAGTGAGGGATTACTACTACTACTACTACTACTATTATAGTACTCGAAAATTAAGGTTTTGGGGATTGGGCAGATGAGAGAAGAAGAGTGTGTTCTAGGTGAAGGACAAGCATAGCTAATGTGGTTAAGGGAAAGCAACATTTCATGGATGAAGAGAAATTTTGAGAATGAGAAACTGGATAGAACATCACAAAATATACTACAACGAAGGAAAAGCGTGGGAGCGCCAGACTCATTCCGCTTCACAGTGAATTTTAACAGTGAAAGGACGGTTTTACCTCTTACTGAAATAACAATTCGCCTATCTTGGGGTAAGAGGGTCTTTTTCTTTTTCATAACAGTAAAAACACTAAAATGCAAATACATGTCCCCGGGGCAGTTTTTGTTTCTTGGTTGAATATCCAGTTAAATTACTTAAATATTCTTCAACTCAAAAAAATTGTATGGCTAGGGTTTTATTTTTTTCATCTTAGTGTTTTGTTATTTGTTATTTTGATGAAAGGTATCATGGTTTTTTTTATATAAATTAAATAATATTATAATTTAAAAAGTTGTTGGCGCATGGATCATCAGTTGTTAAATTATTTTTTTAAATTGCCTTCACATTCTTTTTCTCTTGGTGCGTATATATTAGTGGAAGTTAATTGGTTTGTTGTCTATCTTTTTTCTTTTGAATTCTAGTTTTTATTGTTGGTTTTTTTTATAAAACAAATTATTTTATTTCAATTTAGTTCTTTGATTTCAATTTGTTATATATTAATGTTTTTAATCTGATCCGTATTCTTTTGAATCTGATTTTTTTTCCTTGATTATTTTATAAAAGTTTTAGTATTTTTAATTTCACTCTTCAATCTAACTTTATGGTGTATTATTTTTTTAATCTGTTCCTCATTCTTTTGTTTTTGTTAACCTTATTATTCTTTTCAATTTAGCCCTTAAATTGAAAAATTATTGTTGCCTTCTAGTTTATTTTTTATTTTAACCTCATTCTTTTAATTTTTATTTTTTATTTTGAGTTTTTTTGTATAATTGTTTTTCGATTCCATCCTTCAAAATTTCATTTCTTGGGGAGTAGCCTTTATAGTTTTTTCATGTATTGTGTTTCTGGTTTGATGACTCGAGTTATGATTTGAAAAGTTAACAGGGTTTGATATTTTTTTTTTACTTATTTTTTTCTAATACTGGGGTCATGTTTGTTTTTTAAATAAATGGCTGTGATTTTCTTTTAAAAAAACTTTTATATCATATTATCTTGACCTCGTTACCTTAGACGCAAGTTTGAAGGGTTAATCCAAACTGATTTACCCTTTAATGCCTAGATTATATGTCTATCATGTTAACTCACAACTAGTTTCTTTTTTTCTTTTTTAACCTTATTACATCCTTCCATAGTTAATTAGCTAAAAATCAAACATTATTGTCTTTTCATTCTCGGATATAGGTTTTTTTTTTCTAGTTATTGTAATCATTTTTTATATATATATTTTTTATTTGTTATTGTTACCTTTTTTTTTTGTCTAATTCAAATAAAACCAGTTTATTTGGTTGTTCGAGATTATTGGATTTAAAAAAAAAATTGTGACACCTAAACATTTTACTTGAAAAATACATGGAGTCGCAATGCAGGCCCATCTAGTTAGTTAACAAATAGCAAGCTCAAATTTCATATATTTCATGATTTTTTTTCCTTTTTTTTTCTTAGTTTAATTTTAGGTGCTAAAATCCTTGTCTGTCTTCTCTCAACTTTTACTAGATTTGGATTAAAATCACCAGATATGTCTTTACTTTAGTAATGCAAACAGACTACTTTATTTCAACTTGATCTGAAAGATTATTTAATAAAATATTATTATTTAAATAAATCCTTTCTCATAATTTAAAATTTTATCATTTTCATGAATAAACTTGATTCTGAATTGAAATATTCATAAACATGAAATGTATTTTAAAATAATTATTTTGGAAAAACATTATTAAAACGCAATATTTTGTTACAAAATCTATTATAAAATGAATGCAAATTAACTATAAATATACATATAAGATGAAGTACAAAATGGTTTTAATATTCAGATGGAGGTTAATATAATTGAAATAAAGAAATAATTTTTATGAATATTTTATTTGATTTTGTTTTGTTTTGCTCTTGTGAAGAACCTTGAGGTCGATTGATAAATAAAGTAACAAACCATGCTTAAATAATATTTTGGAGCTTGATATGATACTCGAACTCGATTTAATTTATATGAGTCGATCTTGAGCGATATAATACCTGGTGTGTTTACAATTCTATATGTACTATATTGATTTAGTCTAATGTCAACTACAAACCTAAATTGCGTGGGGGATTTATTATGCAAAATGCAGTGTAGATCCTCCTATATAACATTGTGGACAGAGTACTTATAGTGCTATTTTTTTTATTTTTGTTTTAATTTGGCTCTTATCATATTAATTATAAATCAATTTGTTTGGGGGAGGGGGGAGGTTGGGATTGAAGATAGAGGACTAAATTAAAAAAAAACGCGTAGGGAATTGGTGAATTTAAAAAGTTTAGGTAAAATATTTATTGTAATCCTTGTACTTTACAAATTATAGATATTGAGTCCTTTTAGTTTTCAAAATTAAAAAAAAATCAATTTTGATCATAAACTTTATTTTTCTTATTTTTTTGGCTCCAAGTACGAAGGAGGTGAGAGAAAATCACTATAATCAGGTTCTAAAGAGAAAAATGTTGGCATCGATTCCAACCTTCAAAACAGTTGAAATTGGTATCAAATTGTTTTTTTTTTATAAGACGATCTCATATAAGGTGTTTTTTTACCTCGAAAGTGCCAAGAAAAACATATTTAATCTTGGTAAGATTTTTTGTTTTAGGTTGATTTTAAGTTTTGGGATGATTTTCTAGGTTTTTTTAGGTCGTGAATGGATTTATCAAGTTTCCTATGATGTTTTATAGGTGTTTTCGATTAATAATGGATTCAAAATTTGATTTTTGGGTCACAAAACCGTTAACCCTAATTTTTGGGTCACAAAACCATTAACCTTATTTTTTCGACCACCACAATGGTCGAGAACTTGGTAATACAAACGACACGTCATCTGGATCTTTTGTTTTTTCAAAAATAATTGGTATTGATGACATATCATCCGTTTCGGCTGCAAAAAAAATAAAAAAAGACTCAATATCATAGGTCATGATGAAATGGGTCAAACGAGCTAGCATGACTTCTTAGGCCCAACATCGTCTAGCATTTTCTTTTCTTTTCTAATTTTTTTCTATTTTTTTAAATTAATGATTTTTTGAATGTTTTTTTTAATTATTATTTTTATTTATATATAGATTAATACCATTTTTATCTTTTATTTTATTTAGAGAGCCTATTTTAAAATGGATATTTTTTTGTTATTTTATATGCATTTAATTTTTTAAGAGGTTTTTATGATTTATCTATATATATATATTTATCTTTTGTATAGATTAAATTAATTTTTAAAATAAAAAAATGTTATTTTTAGATAATATTTCTAATATGTGCAGCCTTACATAATATTTTTTTTCCTTTTGTTTTATTCAATCAATTTAATGTATGTGCATATTTCTATTATCGTTTGATTGAATAAAAAAGTTATATTAATAGACAAATTTAGCAAATATAACCAGGTAAATATCTCGTCTTACGAGATTAAATATCTTGATTTACATCTGACTTTTGATTTTTCTAGTTTTATTCTTAGTTATCATTTATGGCTTTTTTTTAGTTATTTAACACACATGGTTCTCGATTTATTTTATTACTTGTATGCATAAACTTTTTTATTTTTATTTAGAATTTTTTTAACCACAAAAATATATCAAAAAAACCTATATATATAATTGTTTTCTGAAAAAAACCCTTTGACCGCGAGAAAGCACGAGCAAAGTATCTAATAGTCATCTATATGAAAAATGAATATTTCTTCCCCTTCACCATCCAAATTGGACATTTTTTAGTCTATTTTCAATGGAACTAAGGCATGTGTCAAGATTTAATTAGCTAACAATTGATCATTTATCAACTTTCAGTCTAAAAGCTATATATATATATAACATCATTAAATCAAATGAAAAATGATTTTTAATCCATTTAGATTTCACTTTTCTTAATTAAGTTTCATTTGAAATCAAATCATCAACTACCTTTATAGGATTTATTCCATAAAATAACAAACATTTGCATATGAAAGTCAACTCAACAAAAAAAAAAATATAAGCCTCTTTTTGTTCTTTTATTGCATCATATGTACTTTTTTTTCTTAATTTTCACCTTTTTTAAAAAAAATAATATATTTTCCAATCATATTGTGTTGTTTATAAGCAAAATCTGTTAGCTTATAGATGTAACAAAAAAAAATTAAAAATTATTTTATTTCAAATGAAATATAGTTCAAGTCTAAAGTTGAAAAATTAAATGACTAATTTTTAAATGAATTGAGTATAGGAAAAATAACACTCATTTAGCCTATTTATTATTTTTTTTCATGTATATCTTTTTGTTAATGTATATACTTTGTAACTAATCAGTTAGTCATACATGATATTGTTATTATTAATAATAAATGCATTCTTTAGTTTTAATAGTTATCTGAGTTTAATTAATAAATTTAAAGTATAAATAAAGTAATTGTGTCAAAGTGTTTTGAAAATGAAATTATAAAGTTATTATAATTTTAATAAATTTTTTTCATCAAAGTATTAACTCTAAATGTTTATTGTTAATGTTTTATTAAAATCGGATATTAATCCGTACTGTTGAAATATATACATTCTATGTCTTTTTTTTATGAAAGAAAAAATTTGTTCTCACAAATTAGGATATAAAAGATACCTAAAATTATATGTAAGTACTTGTATATCAACAAGTTCATTGAACTAACCCGCACTATGATTTTGTATAAAGAGTTACATGTGTCTAAGAAAAGACTTGATCTTTAAATTTGAGATCATTAAATTATTAGATATAAGAACTACTATGTTTTGATTTTAACTACTCAATGCTTTAATCAATGAGAACAACTAAAAATTATATGAATGTTTTTGAGTAATCAAGAAAGAATTTATAGCCATAGGTAAATTAAAAAAAATATTTTATTTATTCTTAAACAGTATTGATTATAAAATCTTTATGAAAGATGGAATGAGATTTGAAAGTGTTTGAAATTTTATTGAAAAAATCAATGATTATCATGTTGTGAGCTAGTATGATTTAATAAAGTAGATACACTTCATACTCAAATATCTAAATTAAAACATTATAGATAAAAGAATATTAATTGCACTAAGAAACTATTCATTGAAATGTTAATTAAACCACAAACCACAAATAAGTTGCATAACATTTGAGAGGTCATGACATGTGGTTAGATTTATATTTGACCTTTAAATATAAACAAATCAATTATTGAAATGATGATATATTAAATTATCTAATTTATATAATTTTATTTTAATTAAAACTATGATTTATGTTTTAGTCAACATATTATAATAGGATAATAATGGAAATTTATATGGTGTTCAAATAGTAACTAATGATATTTTATTAGTTATTTCTTAAGTCCACCTTGAAGAAGAAACAAACATAAAGAAAAAATAAAAAATAAAACTCATAAAAATTAATAATAATATCTTTACCAAGAAATTATCTCTTCTATTTAGATCTCTCTCTCTCTCTCTCTCTCTCTCTCTATATATATATATATATATATATATATATATATATATATATATATATATATATATATAAAGTTCTAAAATAACTAATAAGATACCACTAGTGATTTTGTAAACACTATAAAATTTCATGATAATTACATGTCATTTTTTTGATTTTTTTGATTTAATTAATTGAGTTCCTTAATAATAAGTTGATTCAGCCCCTCTTCTCTATTCTAGCAACAATTTGGACCCTCCATTTAATAAAATCTCCTAAAAATCATTAAAATGAGGAAATCACAAAAAAATAAGGATTTTTCTTTTCTTTTCCGGGATAAAGAATTGAGAATTTGTCCAACATGCCATTCGGTACTTAACACTATATGAAACCTAAAAATTGTGTCGTCAATGTAATCGGAATAAGAAAAGGAAAACAAAAAAAATGAAGGGCTTGCCCTCAGAATTCTTCCTATTTTTTTTTTAGTTTAATGTGGATGTCCGGGTCAGTTTACGTGCACCTTAACTAATCCTACAGGCTTTGAAGTTAATGACCATGTAAGTCTTCAGTGACCATCATATGAATAATCACAGAACTCGAACCTGAGATCACAAAAAAAATAAATTTTTTGATCCCAAGCTCTTATCACTGGATCATCACTTAAATAGTTAGAATTCTTCCTATTGTTCTTTTTGCTGGTAATGGCACATTTGTTACGAAAATTTAAAGAAAACTTTGCTATTGAGACAATTTCCCCTTTCACTCTCAGGCCCGGGAGAAGCGACATCCCTCTGGAGTGAAACATGGTGAAAACTCTCTATTGCTTATTCTTTACCCAGGCTGCTCCCTTCTTTTGTACCAGGACTCTTTGGTTGTTTTTCATCTCCTTTATGAAGAGCTCTTTTCTTCTTCATATGCGGTATCTCTCTGTTGTTTTTTTCTTTTCTTTTCTTCTGAATCTCACTTCTCTATCTACACGCTCACTCTTGGATCCACTACTCATTTACCTTGTCGACTTGTCTTCATCTTGCACCTCCCTCTTTCTTCTGGATCTCACTTCTCCATCCACACACTCTTGAATCTACTACTCGTATGCCTTTTGAACTTATCCACTCTTTCTATACACAAGCTGCAATCCTTTACTCGCTCCATTAAACCAATCAAGCTCCATTAAGAAAAAAAATGGAGGAGAAAGAAGGGAGTGGGCTTGGATTGCAACTCTTTCAAGATAAATATTTTTATCGGTCTTTAATTATTGGTAATTCTTAAAAATAACCACATCATTAATACATTACACCGGCACTTAGAAAAATTAGAAGAACTCCCTGGAAAACTCACTTTTACATTTTTTTTTAAAAAAAATATTTCAAGTTAATTCCAACGACCTTACCTGGCATTCTCCCTTTAAGCACCATTTCTAGGTTCCTACTTGTATTTTATACATACAAAGACGTTTAGAATGAAAATAAAACAAGTACATCTCCAAAGATCACATTGAGAAATTGCGTCTCCAAGAAAATTTGACAGCCGAACATACAAATTTATGCCTTCTCCGAAGCAAGTTGGAATAGATAAAGCTTCGAACACCTCGCCCGGAACAAACTCTTGGCTTGTCCCTCAAACAGTTAAAAGTCCAAAATAAATAAGTAATGTTCCAAGTTCCAAGTTCCAAGTTCCAAATGCAAATGATATTTTGCTCCGAGACGTTCAAGGACAACGATATATACCAGAACCGGGGAAAAATATAAGAGAGGAAGGGAAGGGAAGAATCAGAGGACAGTGAAAGAGTAAGCAATTAGCTAGTGTCTTAAGTAGTCATTCAAAGTTCTTCAGTGGCATATTCATCAGTTAAAAATCAGTACAAAGGGATAATGGTAAACTCACCTGTCTAGGTAAGACCGGTATCAAAATTTAGCTTTACTTTTGTATAATGGAACTGGAAGGAACTTGGAAAATCCCCAAAAGGTCAATAGCTCGTTTGTATGCACAAGAAGCATTGGAATTCAGATGAATCAATGACCAAAAAGAATGAAACAACGTAGCTGTTCTTAATCCATTAAAGCTGTCATACGAGTGCAACAAAATCACCTTGCAGTAAACCTTGTTGCTAAAAGTGATTTCTTAATTAGCACTTTGAGGGTTAAGCTGCTTTCTGAGATGACGAGCCAGCTGATCCAATTTGGATGTCTTTTGTGTATGTGTTTGTGAGTGCAAAAAGTAACAGCACAAACACAACTTGGGCACTCACGATCCCAAAATGGCTGATGCTGTTACCAATTTCCATCCAGCTGCCTGTATTTCTGACCTGTTTCTCATCAAAAACATAAATTTATAAGTTGCCCAGAAAGAGATTAACATATTGGTTGTGTTTCTTAATGCCCAATTCTCTAAAACAGTATAAATCTATTCAGATAGTAATACTTCAATTTCAGTTAGAAAAAAAAAATGGAACTTCCTGTTCAAATGCAATATTTCTCCATCCATTTTTCCAAATTTTTAAATTTGTTTGTGAAAAATACATTTCAGAGATTTTTCACGGTTTTTCTTTACAAGTTTTTCTTATGTTATTTATATGAAGAAAAACATGAACACAATTTTCCCACTTTTTAGCAATTGTAAAAGATTAAAATTATTTTTCTCTTAAATTTTCGTACTTAGTGTTATAAATTTAATTTTTATTATAAATATAATATAAAGATTTTTTTATATAGCAATACAACTTTTTCATGACAATTATAAATTAAATGAAATAAAATTAATATTCTACAATTAAATTATCACAAGATTAAGATGACTATTATAAATTATGATTTTGAAATTTCTATGAAAGATCAAGAAAAAACCTAGCCGTCTTCTAGCAAGTTGCCAAAAAGTAACATTTTCAACGAGTTCAAAAGGAAGATCAATGTGACCATAACCTCATTGGGTCAAACTTTGTACCTGTACTCTTTTTTTGTTTTTTTCTCAATGCCATCCTTGTACAATTTGTTTAGCCTATTACCATAATATCCAGTACAGATTTGATTTAGCATCCAGCTAAGTATTCAATGTGAGCTCGGGTTGGAGAAGGAGAGAGTTTAAGTATATGGAATTGGGATGGATTAAGGATGTTGGATTCCAATAAAAATGCAATTTCATGTATTTTTCAACAAATAAACATATTACAACACTTTCATCAATCTCATAAACATAAATCAAAACCACAAAACATGTTTTCAAACAATCAAACAACACAAAAATTCAATTATTAAGTTTTTAGATCAAAAACTTCAAATCCACATCTCCGAAACCCCTTGATGAAATTGTATAATTTGTCTATGAATTCATTGAGATGAGAGCTTTCATTTGATGATAGTAAAAACTGGCTAGATTATGTCTCTCCCTCTCTCCCTTTTCTTCTTACTACTTTTCATACTTTTATACATTTTTTCTTTTAGATCTTTGAGTTTTCAAATCCAATGATGGGAATTAACTCATGTAAATTAAATGGTTCAGATTTGAAGATAGGGTAGAGATGGGAAATGTTTAAAGAGACATTATTAAAAAAATAATTCACTTAAACTGTCCTCAAGACATGTCTCTCGTGCTCCATTTTGGAGGGACAAAAATTGGCCCCAACCAATCAAGTTCCTATTTCATTTATCCTAAGACAGGAGCAAAACACAACTTTTGGGACAAGTCCACGTAGCTAATGACGTGATTGACATGACTCCATTACTAACAAATCATGCAGTATATGATGGAATTCAGGGGAAAAAATTATAAGGACGAGTTTAAGAAAAATAATAAAATGTTATTTAAAGAGTAGAAGATGATCATACCAAGAAGAAAAAGTGGATGGTCATCACATCTGAAAATAGGATAACAAGGAAATAGCATCCAACCCGTGGAACTTGAAGTAGTTTGGTTATAGCACTGAATACACATCTGCATTTGAATTCAGAACACGCAGAAATAACAATCAAAAGAGCAGCGGAATCCCATAAAGATTTGATTGCCTATTTATAATGCTCTAGAAATCAATCAGCATACTACAAATGGCAAAAATCTCTATAGGGGAGTAGCTGAATCTCCAAAGTCAGGGCTTGGATTCATACCCTACAATGGGAATTCTATTGGTGTGGCCAAATCTCTGTAGCATTTTGAAGTGCATGGAATGCACATTATTGTGCTGGAAAAAAGACCCAGTATATGATGATGCTATTGCAGAATTGTTATCTTTTAGGCATGCTATTGCCAATCAAAAAATGAAGTTTTGGTGAGATGACTGAGACCTTTATTTAATTTAATCTTGTGAAGTAAACAGCTATCACATTTTAAAAAACTTACATGACAAGCATAAATGGTATGAATAGTTTGAAGATAAGAAGCGTGGCCATCAAAAAAGGCTGCAATTAAGAGGAAATCATATCAATTCAATAACTGATTTTAAACTGTAAATCAGCATGTACTTCAAGAGTTTGAAGTTGAACTTCACTTACACTGAAGACAGTAATAAACCGGTACACCGATGAAATCTCAAAACTTGCAATACTTGCAAAATTTCCAGTCCCAAAGAAAGCAACATTAAACAAAATCAGCTGAAAAGTGCAAACCATCAAGGCCATATAAATTTCATCACCGCTTAGATTATCAACCAGTAAAATAATAAAGTTTCTCAATGAAAAAAATACCACAGTTAAGCTATTCACATTCATTAAAAATCAGAAATCTTTAAACAATTTTACATTTCCTTTAATAAAAGCACAGTAAACTCCTCTCTTGTCATTCTTTTCTTTTTGTTGCACCTCTCAGCTTTCTGCATCTTACACTGTTTTCGTTTAACATACCAAAAACAAACAATGGAGGAAACTCCCCTAAACTTTTAATCAATGCAGGGTAGAGGAAAACAATATGAAACAGAAAATACAGTGAAAGAAAGGCTAGAAAATAAAGCATATTGAAGTTGGAACAAGATAACAAGGTTTAGGGTCCACCAAGAAACCCCTAAAATCTAAATAAACTGATAAAATAAGATAGAATGTCTTCATAAATAACCTTAGCAGCGATATAAACTAATTGAAGCCCTAAATACTTGTGAGAAAAGGATTCACCAGTCTTGGTCTCCAAGCAAAACAACTTCACCTCCAAGAAAAATAATTAAAAAGTCACCTCCTAATCACATGACCTTAAATTAATTAAATAAACCTAATATCAGAAAAAAAAAAAAAAAAACTATAAGGAAAGCTCCTATGTCATTCTTTTTAGGTTGGAAGAAACTCATCTTTTGAGTCAAAACCACTAGTGTCCTGATATCATAGGTGTCAAATCAAGACTCATTAATCCCTCTTTTCTTTGCTTAAAGTTTACAACAGCTCTAAAAATTAGCTTTAGTTACCCATTGTATGAGAAACATCTACTCGCAACTTATTTCTCTTCCATCTATCTCAAAGTAATGAACTACAAAGCTTAAACTTGTTTCGTTAACATGTGTTACAATCAAATGTCGATTGCTGATTCTACTTTCAGGGTAATATCACACTAGAACCAAAAGGATCGTCATAGTGCAAATCAACAAATTTCTTTTGTTAAACAATCGTGATGTCCTATTTGCACTCAACTTAGTATTCTAGTGGCAACATCATTATCAATGTTGTCAGCATTGTAAGATCATCATCCAAGTGAACATCAAATATTGGTTGAGAATCCCAATCCACATCCACTTCATCATAGATTGACAAAAGATTCCAGCCCATAACTATTTCTTTCCCAACATATAAAGTATCTTGTCATTCTTGCTACACTTCAACTATCTTTCTCCAACACATCCTACCATAGTTAAGAGTTGAAAACCACATCACAATTTGCAGATCTTATTGCTCAGGTTTAATGCTTTGTACTCGATTCTTTTGTTAAAAGATCCCTCAATTATTTTGTTATCTTAATATCAATCATGCACATTATGTTTTCATCTGTGTTATATATTTTCATTAGTTGGTGTCACTAACACAGTTCAAATTTGAAACATGTCACAAGCATGGTCATAGCATGAAATTTTTGCTAATATATATTTTGGTCCTTAAAATTTCTTGAAAATTTACTTTGGTCTCAATATTTCATTTGTTTTACAAACAAGTACTTGATTGAAATTTTTCGATCATCATATTTTACAATAAATACAATTTAATTCATTAAGTTTCTATATGATGAATCATAAACTTGATCAAAATTATAAAAACAAATAAGTTGATGGACAAGGTAAGGCGGTTTAGAATTTTTAGATAGATGGTTTGCGTTACGCCACAGGTTGAGTCATATTTCTCCTAACATAAAAAATGATGCCCAAGCGATGATAGCATTTTTAAAAGCGCAGGAAAAATATGGGAATTATAATCTTGGTTAATTTAATAATATGATTAAAAAAACAACGATAATAAAAAAATCAAGAAAAAAATATCAATGACTAATAAAAAAAAATAAACACTAGCCAATATTATGAAAAAATACCTTCTAAATATTTTTAAAAGTTCTCAACAATTTTTAATTGATAACAAAGCAAAAATTAAACAAGAACGGGATAATCTCATAAAGAGAAAAATAAAAGAAATCTGAAGTTCAATTAAAAAAAATCAATTTTAAGAAATGAACAAAAAATATCTCGAGTCAATATGCCAAATTCATACTCAATTATGAGACTGGGATAACCCGCACAAAAGAAATTGAATAAAACAATGGCAACTCTCAAGCAAACTAAATGATGAAAGACAAAACTGAAAAAAAGAATTAATTTGAAAATCCGAGTTAACCCGGGTTAACTTGACTAACTTACCTCCCGGGATTTTAGATCGGGAAAACCCCATAGGAAAAAAAACAAAAAAAACAATAAAGCTCAAGACCCAATAACTTAATATTGAAAGATAAAATTAAAAAAAAAAAACTATATAAAATGAAGTCAAATGGCTAACTTCAGAACTTATGACTCGAGTCATGAGATTAAATTGCCTCATAGAAGGCAAACATGGAAAAACCATGAAGCAAGATTTTTAATCATCCAAAATTAAAAACAAAACAAATAGCAATCAAAACAATCAAGACCAAATCTAGTATAAAAATCAAATTCATGAAAATAATGAGGGACTAAATTGAAAAACAAATCAAGAAAATGATAAAAATACAAAAAAAAATAGCAATAAAAAAAATGAGAACCAAATTGGGTAAAAATAATTAAATGAAATAAAATGCTAAGAGACTAAATTGAAAAACAAATAAATCAAGAAAAAGATTAAAAAAACTAGCAATCAAAATAATAAGAAGGATCCAATTGAATACGAAAATTAAATGAAATAAATACCAATTGAATACGAAAATTAAATGAAATAAATACTGAGAGACGAAATTGAAAAAATAAATCAAATTAAAAAAACATTAAAAGCAAATCAAATAACAATCAACAATCATAAGAATTGAGACTAAAATTGATACAAATACAAACTAACAAGACACATTTAATTTTTGAAAGAGCTAGCACAAAATCCAAGGCACGGAAAAGAAAAACAATTCATCGCAACCCAACCGCTGCTCTATCATGCATAAGTGCCTAACCACTAGGAAAAGGATGACGCAATGCATCCAAGCCATCGAGGAAGATAGTGTTTGATTGTTAGGAAACGCCGCACGCTCTCAAAGAGCGTGGACACCTCTCACTCGTTGCACGAGCCAATTACTTTTAGTTTTTTAATTATATTTATATTTTTTAAAAGACTAAATTGTCTCTCATTCAAATTAATTATAACTAAAAAAAATGATGAAAATATGAAAAAGCTCATGGACATCAGTTATAATTTTTTATCTTTTAAGAGCAAAGTAGTCATTTCATCGTGCAATCAAAGCATTAAAAGACCTAAAAGCCCTTAGACCATAGTTTTAGTTTTTTTCCTTTTAAAGGTATTTAAGTCATTTCATTGTGCATCTAAAATGTTAAAAGACTGATTTGTCATTGATCAATATGATAACCCTAAAGTGAAAGGCTGATCTCTTTGAGCTTTTGCTTTCATACCCAGTTAAAAAATAAACCTTTTGTTATCTATCATTATAAAAAAAAAATTATTGATTTATTTTTTCTAATTTAAACCTAAAAAATCAAGACAAATTATAAAAAAATAAAAGAAAAACAATTCTTGAAATAGATATATGATACCATGGGAAACAAAGTTTTCTTAAAAATAATATATGTATGATAATATGAGAAAAAAAGTCAAAATCAAAGTAATAACACTTCAAAATACATCAATCTATCTAAATTATTTAACTAATTTTGACCAAGTTTACAATTTGACACGAACTTAATTGGAAAAAAAAATTCATTTAAGGACTAAATTATATTTACTGTATAGTACAATGACCAAAAAACTTTCAATGAAAGTATTAATGAAAAAAAAATACAAGGATCAAATTGAATTTTCAAGAAATTTTAGAATCAAATGTATATCAATGAAAAATTCCATGTTATAGCCACATGACACAAGTCACATGTCAATAACACCAACTGATAAAAGAGGGTAACAATGGTTTAAATGTAATGTCTAAGGTTGATATTTATACAAAATTGTGGTGGGATCTTTTAAGAATATTAAGAGTATAGGGGTGTACGAAAAGATTAACCATTTTTGCCTTGCTCTGCTGCCAATTTGTGTAGTGTGGGAAGAGGATAACAATCCAAACAGCAAATAAAGGAAAATAAAGGCTAAAACATGAATAATATTGAAGTTGGAAAAGGATAAACATGGTTTAGAGTTCACCAAGAAACCTCTAAAATCTAAATAAATTGATAAATTCTTTGAAATAACCATGTCGGCCTATTTATACTAGTTTAGGCTCTAGATCCTAATAGCAAGAGGATTCACTAGTCTTGATCACCAAGCAAAACAACTTAACCTCCAAGAAAAATATTCAAAAAGTCAAATGCTAACCAAATGACCTAAATTAATTAAATACCCCTAATATGAGAAATAATAAAATAAATTCTAAGGAAAGCACCAACTTCACTAATCTACTACATTCCAACAAATTATGCACCGCTCTAAATTAAACCCATAAACTAAATCTCAATTGTTGTATACTAATTGTTAAGGGCTTTGCTTAAATCAATAAACATAATTCGAGGAATTATAAGGATTTAAGATATTCACAATGAGCATATATGGTATCATACCATACACATTGCATGAATTGGAATATCTACTTCATGTTTATTCACCATATCAATCTCAATTATGGAAGAAATTGTCAAGGTGAAATGGGATGAGACTTACAAAAATTAATGGAATTCTCACATCAGAAAGCTGCAAGTATCTAACATCATTTTCAAGCATGGTTTTTTCACCAGTTCTTTTCATGGAAGCTGACAATTTCGCGACCTTAGTCAAATGGAGAATTGTGTTCTCAAATAGAATCCATGCCACAAGCACAAGAGCAAGTGCACCATAAAAGACAGCTTCATATCTGCTTGGATTTCAAGAAAAAGCACCCAGTGAAAGAAAATCATAAATGTGTATTTTAACTTTTTGCATATAACATAAGTGCTAAATTAGAATTGAAGCTGAAAATCTTTGGACATACCCAATAGATAGAAGCAGGAATGTGGGTGCAAAACCAAGAAATATAGAAGTCAGCCGTGATAAGAGGCTCTTCTCCGAGAAAAGTGGGAGAACCATTGAGAAACCTGTAATAAGACAATTCCAAGAACAAATGACATGTCATTTAAATGGTTTAAGTATGGCATCACAGCCTTTACCTTTATACAAGGCAATAAAAAGAAAACTGATATGTATTATACATAGGGAGTTGGGTTTGATGTTCCCTATACATGAGTCGTCACCAGCAAATGTAGATCATTCACTAACAAATAACCGTAGATGACATTAAAACACATTGGCTCTGTGATACAAACTTTTCCCTAGGTAAACACAGAGGCTTGAGTTATGAACATACATTATATATTCAAAGGAGGAGAAAACACCATAATAATTGGTAGGGGTTGAGTTGTAAGAAGGATATTGTGTTTTTAAAAAAACGATAAAGGAAAATGGAATTTTTGCATACAAATTTCAAGAAACTTTACACAAAAGCCTAAATAACACTAGAGAAAAGCAGAAATGAGTCAAAAATATACCGGCTATAGACCAATTTATTAACTGGTGTATGGCATGCAATTCTTGTTTCTCTTTTCTGTGAGATGTTGATATTGACACCATCGCTGATGATAATCCAACCAAAAGAACCTATTTTTCATGTAAAACATGAGATGACCTTCAGAGATGTTAGGCAATTGAATTATGGAACATCTGTTTCAAAAAAAAATTAAAGACATGTTATACCTGCAAGAAAAATAGAACTGGGGACCTGGGTTTCTCCATTTTGTGGTAGCAGATCCGCAGCCAATACTTATTCCCTTCAGAATGCTGATCTAGCCACCTTGCAGCTGCTCCTATAATGACAATAATAGCTCCACTCGCAATCCTACATACACGGTGATTAACATTCATACAGCATGACCACCTCAAATGAAAGTAATAAACCTGATAAAAATGATTTACCATTTTTCAATTTTTCACACGTTTCAATTTTTAAGACTTTTCTGACATTGTAGACAATCAATCAAAAGACATGTTTGATACATTTACATTACTCATATTGAGCAGAAGTCTTTGGAGATAATTTTTTTCCTTTTGATAGTAAAATCAGAATTGTTGATTGCAATAGGAATTTCAATACAGAATTTATGTTCAACTATAAGCTTATCATTAATAAGAACATTTGTTTATCAAAATTGCAGGAACTTTACCATCATATCAATATAGAAGTTCACCCCTCTTTTCCACTACAATAATTAATCATCAAGGAAATCAAAGGAGACAAATTTTAGACATGACTCAAAGATTATTGATATGCAGATAATGTTATAATTCCTTTGAAAACATTTTGACCAAAGCAAGACTGCATAACTAACCAACCAAATGAACAAACTCAAAAGGGCTTACACTAGTCCATTATTATCAGGAATGTCTGCTGGCATCAAAGTAAAAACAGACAGAAACCAGCACGCACAGCAGACATAAATCGGTATCCCAGATCTCCAGGGAATTGCATGAAAAAGATAAAAAGCAGCTATAATCCCCATAATAAAAAAACACCATGTGTAGAGCTTCCTCTCTGTGAAACTATTCACCTGAACAAAATACAAATAATGTAGCCTCAGAAAACTAAACTTACGACCTACACATGGTTAGATAGGAAATAGCATGATTGATGCCCTTACCAGGAATTCAAGGATGAATATTGATACAGCAGAAGCAGCCAAAATCTTAATTATATAATTATACTTTCCCCAACTTAACCATCGGCACAAAGTTTTTATAAACTGGTATTCACCCACTATCTGGGTCCACAGAAAAACTGTCATGGAAAAGTATGCATGGTACAAGGGAGGAGAGTTCTCCATGAATAATAAAACAGAAATCGCTCCCGTCAACAGACATCCAAACAGATATACCTGCTAAAATGAATTTGATAAGCCAGAAACATAATGCATAATCTCAAGAAACAAAACTTAGTGACAGTTAAACCAACACTTAGCATAAATAGATCCCACTAGAGAGCCTTGCAACAAAAACAAGAAATTTAGTGAGGGGAAGACAGAATAATGCAACAAAAACCACATGTTGGAATAAGACTTGCAGACCATAATACCCATTATCAAATAAGAAGAGGAAAGTGTTTTCAACATTTGAAGTTGAAAAAAAAATGATCACGAAGATAAGAAAAGAGGGATGACGAATGATGACTGCATTTCTTCTCTCGTTCAGTTTTGTGCTGACATTAATGTATATTATTATTATTAGGTATATTTACATCTTTCCGGGAATTAAGATAACAAAAAACAATATCTTCTATTTTCTCCACTGAAATGCTTGTGACCATTCAAAAACATTTTTCAGCTAGCATCATCGACAGGGAAACAGGCTGAAAAATGACCAAGAACCCAGAGTGTTTAATGTTCAAGGATTATTGCATTCTTGATGAAAAACCATTGATATCAAACAAACAAACTTCCTTTGCTAGCCAAGTAGTGATGAAAATAGTGATATTAGGATTGATAAACAAGCCAACGGAAATGAAACAAGAAATATTCATCATTTTCTCTTATTCTTTTAACATAACATACACTTTATAAGAGGTTAAGCTTTTTTAGATATTACCTTCGTTTTATTATTTCTCTGCCATGCATCATGAGGATTCTTAAATACATCTGCCAGTGAAGTGTAAGATTGCAGAATATGGAGAAGAAGACAGATTATCCAACCAATGTACCCAAGAGTAATTACAGTCATCAGCATAAGCCAATCATAGGTTTGAAAATATTGAAGTCCTTTGAGAGCCAAGGTTCTGAGGTTCTGAGCCAGCATCATTGCACTTCCATAGTCTCTGATAGATATTAGATACTCGATGTGTTCTAATGCAGCAGAATGATGAGCCAGTAGTTTAAAAGGCTTGAAATATAAGGAGTTTGACTGTTTTATTTCTAAGTTTGTTAAGAAATCACATATCAAACTCAATTACACCATTGGACAATTTTTTGCAAGCACCTAAGGACTATATGTTGAAGATACTATGGACAGCACAGATTATAAAGTTTTGCAGGGGACTGTTCAATAAGTTTCAGCAACAGATGAATTTTACAACTTCAGTTTGGTTATTTTAGTAATTTGGGATCAAAGTACAAGAAGCAAAATTTCATTCAAATAAACTTCTAACTAGTTGGTTTCGAAATATTCAAACTGAGAAGAATCAACCAATTGTTTTTTTTCTTCTTTTTTCCAAGTATATATTTTTTCTAAAATGCCATGAGCACAAAACTAACTAGGACACAGTCTATTAAAAGTTGTACTGATACGTAATTAGAGAAGTGTTACTATATACAAACTAGAAAAGTATGGGTGCACATGGAAACAATACAACAGATGAAGGAAACAAACTCAGTTCAAAAGCCAAAGCTGTATCCCATTAAAAAGGAAAAAAAAAACACGAAGAGATTTGAGGCCATTTAATTACCATCATGGCACTGCATTGCATTTCAAAGTTCAAAATCAAGGTAACTGAAAAGAAGATTCAGAAAACAAGCATAAGCTACCTGCTTTTTGTGATGCAAAATAACATATTCAAAATTTCTTTAGTTTGATAGTAACAGAAAACCAAACCAAAACACTTTGGGAAAAACTGGTTCAATTACTTTCAAATGTTAGTTTGTATTTTTCTTTTGATGTAAAACCACCATCAAGAACACAAGGACAAACAATTAGGAGAAACAATTCTCCATAAAACTCTATTTATTTGATCCATCAGTATTCATAGCATTACTTGAATTTCTAGGTAGGGTTGTTGGAATCTAAACAAATAGAAATACAAAAAGTAAATCCCAATAACAGTAGAAAAAGTAAAATCGTAATCTGAATAGGAAAACCTACCAAAATAATAAATCTACTACATTCTTATTTTATCCAATAAATAATAAATACTAATATTCCTGAATAACAATAAAATTCTAAATAAATAAAATCCTTAAATAATCAAATATTAATTCACATTTTTGTCTTTCTTCACTCCTCATCATTTTGCATTGTATATCTGAATATAAAATGCATGACACTGAACCAAAAAAAAATGCACTCCTAATTACCAAAAGCACACAAATATTTTGAGTTTTTGGTAAGAACTGAAAGATATTGCGTTTAAGGCTGCATGCAATGTGCTTGTAATGTCAATGACAAGTAAAACTGATAAAGGATACTTGATTTGCAAAGAAACTGGTTGAGGATTTGCTTTGTATTAGCTAGAACAGCTTCAACTTCTTCAGCCTGGATTTTAGAAGTAGAAAATGTCAATTTAAGTGTTGTATTTAGTTTGACAAGTTCAATTCATAAATGAAATTCTCATAAATGATGCTGCATTCTTCTCCCTGGAAATTATAGCAAATAAATAACATCCTTCACTTTTCTATTCACTTGCAGTCACTATGGTTTCAATCTATACCATAATGCATCCAATGCAAAAATAACATTCTAGCACCCTTAAGATAACAATGACTTATTTTCATCATCACTCATTTAAGGCATGCTGACCTCAATCATATCCACATAACCAAGCGGCAGATTTCCAACTGAGTTTACAGGACAGGGCAGGCCAAGAAGTGTTGACTGGCAGAAAAGATGATCAGTATATCAGACAGGTAACAAACAAGGAGATATAAAGAATTAAATAATGCTCAAACATGACATTTCAAAGAGGAAAATGTGAAACCATGAGGGGTGCAATATCAGCTTGATTCACATCCACCCTTTCAATGCCATTCAAGCCCCAGTCTACAGGAGTTGGCATGTCATGTGCATGTTCATCAACAAAAACACCATGATCAGAATTGTTGCTACTGGAGATTGGCTTGGGATATTTGACACCTGCCCCCCAGACAACAAGGGGAGTATCCGTATTCGAAGGATGCCCATCTCCATGACTACCTGGGTAGAACCATAGCATGTCAGCATCTGTAACTCGGAAGGGCACCATAAACAGAATTCTTTGAGATGAAAAATGACCCAACCAAAGGGTATAAAGTAGCATATGGACAGAAAATCAGAAAGCATCTTAATCATGTGGAATTTAGGCCTTGGAAGTCACACTTTGAATTATGGCCCTGACATGAATTTGGTGAAGTTATTGGAAACCAGCTCAGTCCATTCACATACGAATAAGTCCACAATCATTCACGAAATTACCATGTAAACGGTCGGAAAACACAGAAACTGATGAATTGCAATGAAGCAGAGAAAACTCTCAAGCAGAAATACAAGATAGTACCAACCTTTGTCACTCATTCCATGATCGGCTGTAAATATATATGATGTGCGATTGTCCTTGTAGTAATTTTCAAGGAGAGAATAAACTCGTTCCGCAATGTGGTCCACAACTTTGACATTATTGAGATAAATGGAAGAAAAGGGGCGATGTGCATGACCATTTGAATCACAGCCAAGTAAATGCAGAAATATAACAAGATTATCCTGTAGAAGTAACTCCTTCAACTCTGGGTCCTGGGTAGACCTATTCAGAAGGCTCTGAAATTGATCAAAAGACCACTCATCCAAAAAGGAAGCATCTGCATTGACACTATTGTATTGATAAAACGTTGGACAAGAGGTAAAAACAGCTTGATTCATAATATTATATTTATTGCTAATGAGCTTTCCCGTTTGAGAGTTCAGACAATAAATGAATTGATTAATTTGTGTAGAGGTTGAGACAAACCAGTTGCGAAGTCTTCAAATTCATGAGGGTAGGTTTTCCATGTGCTGTGTGGCAGGGCACCGCAGAATATTGGAACAATATCGGGGCTACCATAGGCAAATGTATGCCTGCTTTGGTTGAAGACTGAATCAAATTCAACTGGATTAGCTTTCCATCCTGCAAATGTAAATCAATACCAAATCATCAATGGAAGGTGAAATGCAGAAAATATATTCAAAATCGATTGATAGCAGTAACTAAATCCACCTTTTGTGACAGCACTAGGATCCTCGTAGAAACCAGCAATTATAGAAACGTGTCCGGGCCTTGATTCCGTGGGAGGGCGGGCATGAGACACCCCCCATCTACCTCGGTTTTTAATAATATTCCTCAGAAATGGAGCTCTGTGATTACCCTCCGAATCGGGCTCAAAAAACTTATCAGCTCGTAAACCATCCGCTGACAAAAATTAGTATCACTATCAGGATACAACTAAAGGTGAGAGTTCTTCGAAAACAAAACACAAATTGCTTTTTTTACCAACTAAGAGAACAAGACGTTTAGCAGGAGGGTCCTTGAAGCGAGGCTTGACAGGATGCATGCCATGAACAATTGGGGTCTTGAAGTAGATATCGAATATGCTTAGCATATAAACTGCGTGAAGGACTATACCAAGTATTACTAACCATCTCTCTCGTCTCTTTACCCATTTTTCACTGCTATTTCTTTCCCCTCCTTTCATCCCCAAGATCCCATCGCTGCCTCTCATGCTTTTCTGCCTCTTCTCTTTCTTTTTTTAATCGGTTTTCTTCCCTTCACTGGATCTCTGGGTTTAGAGTACGGACTTTGTAGACTCTGGTGACCTGCTGGCTGCAGCTTAATTTTGAATCCTTTTGGCCAACTTGTCGTTCCGTTACATGAGTGCCATGTCGTTCGTGGAAAAATTATAGTATAGCGGGGTCCATTAAACTTTAAATAAAAATTAGATACAAAATAAAAGGCGTAGGCTGGATATTGTTGAATCGTTAAAGATTATTTTCATCTTATTATCAATGTACATGAACAATGAGTATGAGTATAGAGAATGAGAGTCTGAGTTAGAATTATTGTTTGGAAAAAAAATATTGAAAAGATAAAAATAAAAACACAAAATACTATTATAGTTAATAATATTTTATAGGTATGGTCACAATAATATAATTATATCCAGGAGCGGAGCTAGAGGGTGGCAAACAGGAGCTCGGCCCTGTAAAACATTTTAAATTTTTTATTATTTAATATTTTTAATTTAAATAAATAATTTATTTAATAATATATATTATTATAGTAATTTTGACCTCCCTTGTAAAGTACACCTAGCTCCGTCCCTAGTTATATCATTTAGTGTCTTGTAAATCCAATCATCGTAGCCTTTTTTTATCAACATCATCACGGCTATCCTATTTCTATATTTTTTATACATACATAAAAAATAATATTATGTACTTTTCAATAATCCTTAAAATTTTATTTTAAATGATTTAACTTTAATTAAAAACAAATTGATTTGAATTTTTTGGCCGAACAAAAATTAAAAAAGCATCAAATAAGAGTGATATGCTCAATTTTTTAGAAAATATACATTTTGATCTTTACACTTTAAAATAACACATATTATATAATTCCCGTATCTAAATATTTTTCAATTTGATTTTAATATTAAAATTTATTTTTATTATTTTTTTAATTTTTAATTAAAATAATCCTTGAATCACGATAAAAATATTTAAGTGCCACCATTTAAAATATTATAGTAAGCTGGAGTTGATGTTGCATAAGCCCTGATTGTTTTTGTGTTTTAAAAGCGTTTTTTTAAAATATTTAAATTTTTTAATTTTTTTTATTTTAAATTAATATATTTTTTTCAAATCATTTTAATATGCTGATATTAAAAATAATTTTTAAAAATTAAAAATATATTTTTAAATAAAAATACTTTTTAAAATAACCAAAACTACAATTTTAAACCAGCAGAACTATAAATGTGTTTGGTATTGCTGTTGCTGTTGTGGTTATGGTTTTAAAAAAGTTGTTTTATAAAAAGTACTTTTAGTTGAGGTTGGTTTGGAAAAATATATGTTTGGTTAAAACTGTGGTTGAAATTAAGGTTGAACAAAAAGTAGTTTAATGTGTTTGGTTAAAAAAATGCTTTTCAAATTGAGGTTATAAAATAATTAAAAAATATTTTTAATTTAAATACTGTAGATTTAACTACTATTATTACATCATGAAATAAATAATATTGATATTAAATATTTTTTATTATTCCATTAAACTATATGCAATGTCATCACATACGAAATATATCCAACAATAACTATATTTTTCATGGTTTCTTAAGCACGCAACAACAAAAACTGCATTTTTTGTTACGTCATCAAGCGATCTCCTTCTAATTTTTTGAATATAACACAATTAAAATAAAAATATAACCTGAATTTTTTTTAACTGGGTCGGACCCGGCAAGAACATAATTGGAATTACGATCAAATTCCACAAATGCTACGTCATCATGCGATATCCTTCTAATTTATATAGTGTTATTAAATAATATTAAATACTAGTTTTTCGAGTAAAACTTAATTTTTTTAAAAATATTTTACAATTTCATTACGTACAAAATTCATTCAATAAAAACTACAGTTTTCATGATTTTTTAAGCATGCAATAAAATTAGTTAAAATATTATCAGAAATAAAATTGAGATTACAGTACGAGTAAATTTAATTCACCTTAAAATAATTTTTAAAAAAAACAAAAAAAAATTGTTCATGTTCATATGAATAGTACGAATAAAATCACTTAACTGCATTAGTTTTTCAAAAAAAAAACTAAAGGTTTCCTAGTTTTCAAAATAATAATAAAAAGAAAAAACTAAACTTTTTCTGGTTTGTCAAAATAATAATAATAAAAAACTAAACTTTTCCTGGTTTTTTAAAATAATAATTAAAAAAAAACTAAACTTTTCTTGATTTTCAAAAAAAAAAAAAGATTTAAGTTTAAGTGTATAGTGCGAGTAAATTAATTTACTTGCACTGTACAGTGGAGCCATGCTCCACTGCTACAGCTTCTTGCCTCAATAGAAGCAAAAATCTGCGATTTCATTTTAATTTGTAGTGGATCCTACCAATGAAAAGCAGTTTTTTCCTAGCCACACTCCCAAACGGCCACATAACCACTTGGTTGGTTTTCGGGTATGATAAATTCAGCATGCAAAGCTCGTTGCTGATCGCTGGACTGGTTTTCAGTTGCAGAACTGATCCCGACCCCAGGGTCAAGGCTAATTGTCATCTGGTCTAATCCTTGAGGGTCCATTCACCAGCTGATGGTCCATCACTGTATGTCCTAGCTGTAGGTACATCATGATTGTGTTCCCCCTCGTGTGTGTGTTGTGTGTGTAGTTATATTTGTAACTATAGTTTTAAAACTCAGCTTTACTAAGTCAATTTAGAACCGAGATAATCCAGGATCGAAACTGAGTTAGGTTTATAAAAAAAATAAAAAATAAATTAAAACCTGGTTGATTTGATAACATCAGATAAAAAACCCAATTATAATTAATTATTTATTTATTTTTTAACTAAAATAATATCATTTTAATTTATAAAAAAAAAATAAAATTAACCCAATTAAAACTTAAGACTTGAATATTAGACCGGGTCAATTACCAGCCAAGTTTAAAAATAATTGGAAAGTAAATCCTAGCCTCTTACTAATTTGATCAAAATCACGTGTTAAAATTGTATTACTATGTAAAGTTAAATTAAAAAATTAAAAATTAATAAAAACAAGTTAAATTTGATAAAATCAATCAAACTTCATAAAATAAATAAATTCTAACTGATTTTACAGGTTTGAAACAAAATAAAAAAAATCAATTGACTCCTGATACTTTTTTTTTCTTTGTCCTTTCTCAAATCTCAATCCTAACACTAGTGGCTGGTACCACAACTTCCACACTCTCTTTCTCTCTCTCAAAGCATTTTTTTTCTTTTTTTTCTTTAATTTTATCTACCTCTATTGTATTCTAATGTGTTTGATAGTGTAGTAATAGCTGTTTTTTAAATAATTTTTTGTGCTGAAATACATGCCAATGATATTTTTTTATTTTTAAAAAAATTATTTTTGACATCAACACATCCAAAACGATCTAAACTATATTAAATTTTAATTAAAAAAATTAAATTTTTAAAAAATACAATTTCACCACGTCCCAAACATGTTTTTAATCTTTTGTGCTCTCTGAAGTTTATTAAAATTACTTAATTACTATTCTCAGGTCTTTGTGCTCTAAAAGTTTCCTTCTAGTTCCATCTTGAACATAAGTTTACTATTCTCAGGTCTTTGTGCTCTAACCAAATTAATTCAAGAGGGCTCCGCATGCAATTTTCCAAGGCAACACGAGTTTTTAGGCAACCCGAGGGCCTCCATATTCAATTTTCCAGGCAGCACGAGTTCTTAGGCAAGCGTACCTTATCCACCAATCGATGAAGACTCAGTTTATTTTTGAATTTTAAAATATTTAAAACACAATTAAAATCCTTTTAATCTTCTTTTTTCACATCATTTTAATATATTAATATTAAAAATAATTTTTAAAAATTAAAAATTATTATTTTAATATTCTTTCAAATAAAAAATACTTAAAAAAAACCTATTCTTAAAAAAAAACCTATATTCTATCTTAATAAAAAATAAAACAATTTCCGAGATATAACTTAATTAATTAAATTTTAAATTTACTCTCTAATCCATAAATTTTAAAGCAAGCTATTAAAAATTTATATAATTATTAATTTTATAATCATAAAATTAATTAAAATATATACATTCTAGCTCGAAAGTTTATATTAATAATAATTAAAAAAAACAAAAAAAATCAAGATGAGAGAGGGGGTTCATCGATATTATCAGCAACAACCGAAATAACATTATATTTAATATACGCAATCAGTACAAGTGAAAGCAACAGACACCGTAGACCGATCGAGGGTTTGCATGGCACTGACTGCCAAATTACAGCTGCTCGAGAGCAATTAAAATATGAGAAAAGTTTATTCTTAAACTATATAGTATAACATAATAGCAATAACATATATCACAGTCGAGATTTTTAAAAAATTCAAGGGCACTTGGGCTTGTTGCGGCGGGTGGTCATGTCAGTATAGCACTTGCCACATTTCTCCCTGTTACCGTAAGTCCCCGGCGGCACGCATTTGCATCGGTCACAGCAAGTCATGCAAGCTCTAACACAGAGTCTTTTCCTTGAATGTAACTTACACCTCTGCCCACATAGAGGGGTGCAATCTGCCCATATAGCCACCAAACGTATTAATCTATGATCTTATCCGTATAGCTAAAACAAGGAAAGAGGGCCATGTTAAGTTCATGTTAACTTCTGTAAGTGATAGATATGTTACCCGATCTTGTCCTAACTGGCGGCGGCATTGGTCCAGTAGTGGGTGGCTTCACGGGAGGCACAGGTGTGGGTGCTGGAGATGGTGGCTTGTAGACCGGTGGGGCAGGAGTAGTGGGTGGCTTCACAGGTGTGGGGGGGTTGACTGGCGGTGCTGGAGATGGTGGCTTGTAGACCGGTGGGGCGGGAGTAGTGGGTGGCTTCACAGGTGTGGGGGGGTTGACTGGCGGTGCTGGAGGTGGTGTCTTAACTGGTGGCGCGGGAGTTGGTGGCTTGTACAATGGTGTGGAAGGAGTGACCACTGGCGGGGCGGGGGTCGGTGACTTGACCTCTGGAGGAGCAGGAGTTGATGCAGGCACCACAGATTTGGAATAAACAGCCTGCTTCACCAGATTCAAAATTAAATAACGTTCTTCTCTGTTCAAGTAAATCGGGGATTGTGCTAGGCTTAGTTGTTTTTTTTCCCCCCTTAACAAATGAATTGATTGTTTTTGTTTCTTTTGCTAAAAAGGAGCAAAATTCTTTAAAAAAGGAATTGATGATAAGTCTATGTATCAAATAATATTTGGATTTAAGGCGAAAAGAGCATTTTTTTGAAAATTAATTACCTTCTCCTTGAAGTCTTCATTCATGTATGAAGCCTGCAACAACAATCAAAGAACTAAAACTTTAGTAACCTAGTCAAGTAAATGTAACTAGCTGTACGAGTGAGTGAGAGACCGACACAGAGGAAGGAAGTGAAGGTCATACCTTTGCAGTAACTAAAACAAAAGCAACCACCATAAGACACACAGCTTTGAAAGCCATTGTCAGGACCAGAGGTGAAGCAGCAACAAAGAAGTGAAAGATCTAACTACTTGGCCACATTCAAGGAGAAGCAACAGTACTGTGTGTATAAATAGAGCTGAGCATTGGAAATTGATGCATTTATTGATCCGTAACTTGTATGGTATCGTGCTAATTATTTTTAAAAGGATTTAAAAACATTAAAATAATTTTAAAATACAAATACAGACAGCTCAGCAGAACTCTTACACAGCACTAATTGCTAGCAGCTCCAGCAGTCCAAAATCTGGCTTTAACGTTGGGCCCACCTGGCCGTAGTAATAAAAGATATCTATTAGAGATATCACCCGTGTCGGTGTGAGCCCATGATTTTTCCAATTAGCGAGGCACGAGGTCTGTTCTTCGAAACTAGCAAACAAATCTACAATGGGTTTTGCCCGCTATTTGTTCCAATCCCTCTTATTTTTTTTCGTGTCTAACCTTTTTATTTACTGATTAGGTTTTTCGTATAACATTTCATGTGCATTTAGTATTAAAAAAAATGTTTTATAAGATATATAAATAAAAGTATATTGTCATATATCTAATACTAAAGGTAAAGGCTATATATATATATATTTTGTAAAACAACTACAAGTCATCTAATTATTTGATCTCAAATAGTAATTCATATGAATCACTAAATTATAAATATTATAAATTCTTTTAGAAGAAAGGGATTATTACCCTTTAAGTGTTAGCTCTTTATTTTTTCTATTATGGCTATTTGTATAGATGTATTTAGTGCATAAAGTGCATCTTTCTAGTCTTCTAATTAAAGAAATATGAAACATATCATTTTATTTATTGAAAAAACCTTATAACCATATTAATAATAAAGTATTACTTTGCCTCTTGAAAAACATGAGATATATTATTTCACTATAGTTATTAGAAACTTATGCTATCAAATCCTACTTGATTTTTCTAGGTCTTAGATTGCAACTCCTTGCATTAATTACCTTTTATTTCTTAATTTTTAAAATTTATTTATAATTAAGTTCCACTTGATAGTTCTAGTTTAATTTTTTACCAATGATTTTTTATGTGTGTGACTCATTTGATTCCTAATATGTTGGCCAAATATAAATAATAATCATAATCAAGATAGGATTAAATAAAGTAAATAATTTAACTTGTTATCAATTCAACAAATTAAATTGATATATATATATATATATATATATATATATATATATATATATATATATATATTAGATCAAATGTATTGCCTAACAACATCTCATGATTCCTCAAATATTATGACAATCATATGTGGTTTAATTTAATCTTTTAATAATCGGTTTTTTAATGTAACTGTTATCCCTTCACCAATACTATTTTAATTTAGACATTTGAGCATGTAGTATGTTTATTCTAACAAATCATTTTTGTTCTCAACATTATAATCATTGATTTTTTTTAATAAGATTTGAAATACTTTTCAACTCTCATTCCATCATACACAAGGATTTTACAATCAATATTATCCGAGGACAAATAAAACATTTTCTCTAGTTTACCTATGATGATGAATCCAATATTAATTACCCAAATACTTTAATATAATTCAGATTATAACAAATATATGCATATTTGCTACATTTGATCATGTCAACATGTAGTAAGAATCAAAATATAAAATTTTCTATATAAGACAAATTAGTGTTCTCAAGTCTAAGCATCACTTATACAACTATCATGTGAGTCTTTTCATAGGCACATGTGATCTTTTCATATAGAATCCTCATGCGAGTTGATTTTGTGTGCTTGCCATTTAACAAACTTTTACATATTAATTTCAAGTATCCCTTATGCCCCAGTTTATAAGAACAACAACTTTTTTTCATAAAAAAAAAGAACATAATATGTACTAGTCTCAATAACACTAATTAATGTCCATTTTAAAAGAGCACTAACTAGGGATATTTAAGAACAATGCTTTAATGAAATACGAATCCTCATAATTATAATCACTTAATAATTTTATCTGCAAATCATTTTTGTCGTAAAAACTTTATCTTTACTCTAAACTCCTTAATCAAACATAAATAAATATTAAAAATACAAAATGCCTTTATTAATAAAATATATATATTACATGAATAAAATTAGTGTCATGTGTGACTGACTAATTAGCTACATGACATATACACTAATAATTTCTCATTTACACCAAAGCCAATTAGTCATTTATTTAATATCATACCACTCTTTATATAACAATCAAGCTTGTGACGGGACAATGTCTTAGTAAGAGGATTTGTGAGATTCTTTTCAATTGATACTTGTTCTATCTTTATATCTTTTCTTTGTGAATTTTTAATCAAATAGAAACGTTTAAGTACATGTTTGAATCGTTGAAGAGACCTTAGTTCCTTTGCTTGTGCAATGATTTCATTTTTATCATGGTACATGAC
Source organism: Populus nigra (assembly GCF_951802175.1). NCBI lineage: Eukaryota > Viridiplantae > Streptophyta > Magnoliopsida > Malpighiales > Salicaceae > Populus > Populus nigra. The sequence goes on from NC_084852.1 coordinate 14,145,152, forward strand.
TATTAGATTAACAATGCTAGGATTTATGCCTAGTTTAGTGATAAACTTCCTGTTCCAAACAATTTTTTTTACCACCTAACATGTAGAGATGTACATAGTTTCAATTGTAGAATTTGTTATAGTTTTTTATTTGAAACTCTTCAAACTCACATCATCATCATTCAAAGTAAAAACATATCTAGATTAAGAATTATTGTCAACAATATCTAATTAAAACTAGCATCTGAATAACCATAAACTACTAGTTGATCTCCTTCATAGACCAGAAAGATATTTTTAATTATTCTTAAGCACTTAAGAACATTTTTAACTATATTTTAGTGGCCTTTACTTGAACAAGATTGGTATCTACTCATTATGCTCATAACATAAGATATATATATTATAAATAGCATCATATATATGATAAATATATCTAGATGAAGAATTATTGTCATCAATATCTAATTAAAACTAACATCTGAATAACCATGAACTACTAGTTGATCTCATTCATAAACTAGAAAGACATTTTTAAATATTCTTAAGCACTTAAGAATATTTTTAACTATATTTTAGTCGATACCAAGAGATAGAGTAGAGGGTGGCAGGTTATTCCCTGCTTGGGGTTCAGGGATTTACTTGGACAAGATTGGTACCTACTCGTTATGCTCATAACATGAAATACATATATTATAAATAACATCATATATATGATAATTCTTATAGACGAAGTATAAGAAATCATTTTTATCATATCTCTTTTAATTTGTTTCTAAGGCACAAATCCGTAAAAAGATGTATCTTATGTAAAATAGAAAAGTCTATCTTAAATTCTTCAATGCTAATCGATTTTAGCATCTTATCTATATATATGGACTGAGATAATATGAGCAACTTTCTAATTCTATCTCTATAGATCTTTATTTCTAATATACAAGTTTCTTTTTCCATATCGTTCATAGACCATACCATGTACAACAAGCTATGATTTATTTTTTTAGAAAACTTTATTTTATTATGATATTCTAAGAGGTGTCCATTATGAAAGAATTTTATTCTCTTTTAAATAATATTAAAATTCATGACTTAAAGATTTGTCATCTCGATCTAATCAAATTATATTGATACTCTTTTAGTTTGTTTTTCAATTTTATTTTTGAATTCTTTGATTCTTTAAAATGACTTAGACTTATGTTTCATCAAACATACATAACCATACACATAATGATCATCAATAAATATAATGAAATATGTATATCCACCTATGATATGGATCATCATTGGTCCATAGACATATGTATGTATTAGACCTAAAAATTAACTTGATTTTTCACTCTTTCCAGTAAATGATGTTTAGTTCATCTTACCCAATAAACAAGCTTCATAAGTTTCACAATTAAAATATAATTTTTTATATAATTTAGTGATTCTAGTTTTATTTATATGACTTAATCTATAATGCTAAAAATATGATGGGTATAAATTATCTAATTTATTCTTCTTTCTATTTCATATAGAACATGTTTATTTCTAAATCAAGTATATACAAATTATTTGTATAAATAACAAATCTATTATTAGTATTATTATTATAAAAGAAACAACATTTGCTTTTAATAATAAATTTAAATTCACTCAAAGCTAAGTAAGAAATGAATATGCTGTTTCTATTAAGTACTGAAACAAAATAACAATTATATAGTTATAAAAATAATGCTTATTATAAACTTAAATAAAAATAATGATTTTTTTTTAACTTGATCTTTCACTCTTTCCAGTAAATGATGTTTTGTTCATCTTACCCAATAAACAAGCTTCATAAGTTTCACAATTAAAATATAATTCTTTATATAATTTAGTGATTCTTGTTTTATTTATATGACCTAATCTATAATGAAAAAAATATGATGGGTATAAATTATCTAATTTACTCTTTTTTCTATTTTATATAGAACATGTTCATTTCTAAATCAAGTATATACAATTTATTTGTATAAATAACAAATCTATTATTATTATTATTATTATTATTATTATTATAAAAGAAACAACATTTGCTTTTAATAATAAATTTAAATTCATTCAAAGCCAAGTAAGAAATGAATATGGTGTTTCTATAAAGTACTGAAACAAAATAACAATTATATAGTTAGAAAAATAATGTTCATTATAAACTTAAAAATAATGTTTTTTTTATTGTTTCAAATATTATAAGTTTTATGTTAATATATATTACTATCAAAATATTTTTTATTTTATTTATTTTATTTTATTTTATGTCTCATGAACTAAACAAATATAAAAATATTCATCGTGTCTTATTTTTTTGTCACAACAGATTTTATTTATCAAAACAATAACTAAATACTATTTAAAAAATATAAAAATAAAACAAACCATTAAACCTAAAATTCCTATACAGTAGACGAGGATCTCATTTAAGGTTGTCAAAAACGTTTTTTTTTCACAAAACAAGAAAAATACAATATAAACTCGGATTATAAAATCATAAAATTATAAGTAATTTTTTAAAACTAAATATATATTGATAATTCTAGTCAAAAAATTAAATTACATTAAAATTTGATAAAATGAATCAACAATTATAATCAATGAATGATCTAAATAAAATGAGAAAGATAGATAGTACGAATCAATAAATTGATGACATAGAAAAATAAAAAGTCTCAGTACAAAATTTTTCAATACAAGAAAATAACTAAAATGTAGGAAGCACACATAAATATAGTGACAACTTGGTTGTTCCTGTCATAATAAATCTTGATAGAATCCTTTTGGGTTGCAAGCTAATGAGTTTAAATTAGTAATTAACTAACATAAATTTAGTAATGAAATAAACCCCTAAACAATGTCTAATGCGCTAGAAAAAAATTCAAATTAAAAATAATTATTTAAAATTAAATAAATAAAAAAATAGAATAATAAAAAAAATCTTCATTTTAAAATTCTTCCATGTAACCTGAATCTTCAATTTTTGTATATTCTTGGCAAATTTAAGTCATGATTTCAAACATGTTGTTCTCTTTCGTTTGGATGAATTATTGAGCCTACGATATATAGTTAGAAAGTTTCAAATGTTTAGTTTCTAACCCAATTTTAATCGCAGTAAAATTCCACCGATAGCTCTATATATGTCTCAAATAGTATATAAAGGTCTTGTTTGATATATTTGACAATATTAGTTTACTAACTTTGATCCTCTAAATTATTATGTTCCCTAACTCTATTTGACCTAAAAAATTACCACAATATATTTTCATGTATCTAATATTTTCCTGTAAAATTTTATTTTTATCCAATATACGATTTGAAAGATATATTCAATCTCATAAAACTAGTTAGCAGATATTTTAAGGTCAAATTTGAAACCGACTTTGTTCATATCACAAGTTTAGTGAACTTGTAAAATTGAACTGAATTTATCAATTTTGCACGAGTTAAATTTGATTTTACTAATTTTAAATTTTTAATCCAATTTAGTACGTGTATTAACTCATAAAATCTTACAAGTTTACAAATTACCACATTATTTTAGCACCCTTAATCTTATCTATACGAGATATGTATTTAAAAGATTTAATTTTTAATTGATGTACAAACGTATCTGATGAATATCCAAATTGAATAAAAAGAATTTAGTAGGATTCTCAACAACCTTTTCACATGTGACTTCACGTGCCGTGCCATGCTCGAACATTAGTCAAACGGATCTGAGCTGTTAGATCCAGTAAGATACGTCCCACTGTCCCAAACACGTGTATTGATAATATCAATAACTTTTTGTTTTTTCCGACAAGAAGGACACCATGGATATCTGTAAGATTAAGATTAAGATGAATTTTATTTTTTTATTTTAAATTAATTTTTTTATTTTTTAAATATATTAATTTAAAAAATATATTATTTAATATATTTTCAAACAAAAACACATTCAAATACTCCACTCCTTTTTTATTTTTTTCGTCAAATATGAAGGATGGATCTTCTAGTAAATTCCAGCACCCATCGGGTAGGTAAATATTCACAATGTTGTATTGAATTACGGGCCAACCGTTAGTATGGTGAGATGGGAAAAGCTTACTGATCCGAAGGACTATCTAAAAGACGCGTGGATTAGCAGCCATTGAGTTAATTATAGATTATTGAATTAATTCATATTAATTATTTTTATCAAAAAACTTTGTTTTACATTTTTAAAAAAATAGTTTTTGAAGTTGATCTTATCAAATTTAAATTAAGCTTAATTAAGTTAAACAAATTATTAAAAACCTAACTTATCCAACTAAATTTTATCAAACAAATATATTTTTAAAAAATTCTTGAAACAATTTTTTATGTGTTTACTTGTTTTTTCGTTTTAAAAATACTTCTTGAAAAAATATTTTTTGTACTTTAAATTTTTTATGTTTTCATATTGATTTGATGAGCGGGTGTTAAAATAGATTTTAAAAAATAAAATAATATTATTTTAATAAATTTTTAAATAAAAAATACTTTAAAAAAATACCATTAACTTAATACCAATATCATTATACATTTAAAGATCAAACCTAATTTTAATAATACAGGGAAAAGCATCTCAATGGCCTTTCTGTTTTTCTATAAGCAATGTGCCCTTGATTTCAAGTGTCTATTTGGAAAAATCATATTCTTTAAAAAAAAAAGTTTATATTTTCACATCGTTTTAATATACTGATATAAAAAATAATTTTAAAAAATAAAAATATATTTTAATATATTTTTAAATAAAAAATATTTTAATTTACAACCATTATTAAAATCTTAAACACACAAAAAACTTTCAAGGAAGCGATGTAAAAATGAAGTCTGAAAACACAAGAAAAATTAAAAAAAATATTTATTAAAGTTTCTAGAATTTCTACTATTTTGATTTTTAATGAAATCCAACATCATTTTAATTTGTTATTCTAACACTCACATCGTATTTCAATCTAAAAAATTCAAATATTTGACAAAATCTTATTTTATTTATGTTGAGTTTAATTAGTTAACGAAAAATCTTAATCTATTATTTCCTTCAACTTTTAAATAATTGGCTGTAGATAAAAGATATCCTACATCTTTGAAAGACCCCTCCCTCCCCCGTCCTGTGTTTATATATAAATTATTAGACATTTAAAAACTCTAACGACATTGTTGCAAGTTTTAAAACTCAAAAATTTTTAAACTTTTATATTTTTAAGAAATATTAATTTCTTTTTATTCCTTAAACATTTAAAAATAATTTATATTTTTGAAAAAGAGATTAAGTTTGTCTTTTTCAAAAGTTTTAATTGTTAGTCAACTCACAATTTAATGCAATTGAATATAATTGATCAATTGAATAAATTTTGTAAACATAAGATAAAATTTGACCAAATATTATTTACAAAAGCTTATTTTAAAAAAATACCAACACAATCGATTTTAAAGGTTTTTCCGACATCTTTTCAATAATAATCTTTTTTTATATATAGAACACAAGAATTTCCCCTTCTTTTAATCTATTGTTTTAACTCAAAAGAATATTAATTTCGTGTAAATAATATTAATATTTGTATATTTTGGGGTTTTGCAAATATAAAGAGGTTTGTTTAATATTTATAAATAAATTTAATTACGTTTGTTGCCAATGTATCTATTATATTCCTCATCTACCCTTTTAAATGCTTTCACTTCTAACTAATTTATCAAAAATATATAGAATGTGAGATATTAGAGAAAGTTTAATGTGGATTATAATATTAAACTAATAATTTTACTCTTCATTAAATCAGCTAAGAAAAATAAGCTCAATGTGATTTATTTGTTATTTTTGTTTTGATTGGAGATACAAATATCTTTTTATTGAACAGTAAAATATCTTTACTATCCTTAAAATGAAAAAAAATATGAATGATGGTTTCTTGGGACATTTTTCACAGTAAATTTACTAAATTGCCCTCAATTTCAAAATTAATGAATTTTTTTGTAAAATTTTTGTATTTTCATATGGGTTTTTTTTTATATAATTGAATGGATATATGAGTAAATTTGTCTTTATAGCAATTAAACAAATATTGAAAATTTAGAGCACATTAGATATACTAAATTACCCTCAATCTTATAAATAATTTGGTTTTATTAAGGGAGCATTTTGTATTTCCATCTAGATTTTATCTTATAACTGAATAGATAAAGTGGTAAATTGATCTTTATCTTAATTAAAAAAAATCAAACCTATCAGGCATGTTCACAGTATGTGGAGGCGCGTGAAAGGTCTAGTGGAGTTTCGAAGGTGCTGTAGTGTTATCCGATGGTAAAAATTTTTCTTCAACTTTGTCAGTTGATTGACTGCAATGTGCTTTTCCTTCTCAACCAACGCATGTTAAGATTTGATGGATGAATTGTCACTTGAGATATTTATTTTTTTCTCTCTCCTCTCTTAAGATTCACACATGACATTGAAAATCTCAGGGTAGTCTTCTTGGTTGGGAATATTTGAGTATTAGTCCTCATTGTTTTGAATTTTTAAATTTGTGTCCTTAGCTTTTTTGCATGTATTTGATTATTTTTCAATTGCATCATTGAATATAAATTTTTCATTTTTTGATATTTCAAATTAGGTCCTTTTTCTTTATTTTTTTCCTTCCTGTTTTGTGAACTTTTAATTATTTTTAATTTCATCATTTAATCAAAATTTTAAATTTGTTATTTTTTTTTTGGATTTGATCCCCATTCTCTTAGTGATTTCTTCTTTAATTTTTTTTGTAAAATTAATTTTTCTCTTCAATTTAACCTTTTAATCCAAAATTATACATCTTATGTTTGTTTTTCATATTTAAACCCTATTATTTTAGTTACTATTTTTTTTTCTTTTGGATCATTCTTTTGTGATTGATTTTTCTTTAATCTCAACCTTTGGCATTTAAATTATTAAAATTTGGTTTTCGTGGTTTTTCCAGGTTTGGTGCTTTAAATCAAACAATATGGGTCATGAGTTCACATCGTTTTTTTTTACTTATTCTCCTTTTTTGATCTCATTACTTGACATTTTTTTTTAAAAAAAATAGGCTTCATAGTTTTTTTTTATAAGGTTATTCCAATTTTATGACCTTACCCATGGGTTTGTCGGGTTAACCCTGGTGGGCTCACACCTTTTTTTGGATTTTAATTATTGTTTTTGTGTGATTGATTTTTTTATTTCATCTTTTAATATTTGATATGTTGAAAATTGATCTTCATGATTTTTTTATATTTGGTACTTCCGAACAAATAGCCTGAAACATATGTTTTATAGGCTAATAAGGGTTGGAATCAATTTTTTTGGACTTACTTTTTTCCCATCTAATAATTCAACATTTGGTTTTTTTTTTAAAAAAATTGTGTTTTATAATTTTTTTTTATTAGGTTATCTTGATTCTCATAATCAGACCCGTGGATTATGCGGTTTAACTTGGAGAGCTCGAGCCTTTTTTAATTGTTTTTCCATGTCATTAGTGTCATGCCATACTAATTGGTCATATCATCACTTAATATCTATGTTATAATTGTCACCTCAAAAATATTTCAATATCATACAATTGAAATCTCACTTGATTGTTATAGTTTTAAGAGTCCACGCATCCATTTGATAAAAAATATATTAACAGATTTAATTGTAAAAATTCTTATACACATATTTATTATACTATCATCTCCTAAGAAATATTTGGATACATAATGACATGACAACCAAGATACAAATTTGCCTTTTGGGGTAATATTATTAGGAAAAATGGTGTTAGGTGTTACATCGTTGTAGAAATTGAAGATGTAACAAATATAGATATTGATTTGATCAATTTTGATATGAAAAATATTAATAAGATGTTAGCTCAATTTGTTCATTGTAGAGATGCAATTTATTATATGAGACCTCGTGTATTTGAACTTGTGTTGTTGAAAAATGATAAACATGTCATTAAAATTATAGAAATGCAGAGGGCTTACAAGTTGACTATTATAAAGATATTTGTTGAGTAGAATTTAAAAACTCATAGCTCAGAACCTATTGAAGAAGGATTTGTTGGATTGAATGCAAGTAATGGCATTGCACCACCCAAAAAAGTAGAACATGAATCATATAAGGTTATTAATGGTTATGGTGGATCCTAATAGTGGTGTGTTATTGAGATTGAGGTTGGTTGTAATGAAGTATAACAACACTTTATAGATAATGAAGATGATGACACTAAAGGCTTCGAAGTTAATGAACATGTACAAAATATTATTATGGATGGTGAAGTACCTGACTATAGAGATATTAGAAATTTTAAGATTGGTTATACCCTTTCAACTTGTTTTATTGCATCCTAACCATTTATTTATCATATCAGAATTGCAAAACCATTAACTTTCTCTTTTTTATATAAAACTCTTTCTTTAAGAAAGGTGTTCCTTCTTCCACTATATATTTATCTAAAAAGGTTTTTTTCTTCATAATCATCATCATCATTTGTAAGGTTGTTTTCTTTTTTGATTTATATGTCATCATTCATGAAGAAATAAGATGAAGCCAATTTAGAATCTTAAAAGGTGGTTTGTCTTGTTAATAGAACTATACTATTATTTTTAAGTTGGTTGCATTATTTAGTTGCTAACCCTTTTATAATGGGTTGTAGTTTTTGTAGTTTTTTTTCTCAATTAGGGTGACTTCTCCATTCTTCTGGTTGCAATGTCCTCCTTTTATTCCTCTTGATCAATTAGGGTTATTTTATGATCTTGTTGCTTAGATGATATGGCTTTAAGTCGTTGTTATATTGCTCATTTTCTTTTTTCTTATTCTCTAGCTATTGGTTTAGTACGTTGGATAACTTTATCCTATCTATGCTCTAGGTTGATATTTGACTTGTATGGTTAGACTTTACCTTCACCTTTTTAGCTTGTGATCAATCACTTTATTTATATTTTCTTCTCATCTTTTTGATGGTTTATATTCACACACACACATCTTTTAAGCTGTTCAAGATCTAAAATGACCTTTTTAGTGGATGAAGTTGTGTTTGGATTATATTCATTCTCACCCTTTCATTCAAGGTTTTTTTTATATATAGAATTAGTTAGTCCTGAGTATAAATTGATTATTGCATGGTATTATTAGCTATTCTAGAGAAAGATTAGGCTAAATTTTGTTTAACATTAATTATGTGTGTGGATGATTTTTTACACCACATGTTAGCAATTTGATAGGTTATTGTAACTATTGATTATTGACCAAAGAACTAGTATTATATAATCCTAAAACATGTTCTCTTGGTATGGTATATAATCTAACTTCATCCTTCTATACCTGTTTGTTCGATATTGCATCCTTATTAATTGGATTTTGGTTAGTTATCCTTATTACCACTTTCTTTTCATATATATGAGATGCTGTCAATTGCTTTCTAATTTGCCATCCTCATCATTAAGTTTGGATGATTTTTGTTATAGTTAATGTTTATGCCATTTATTATCAATAAGACTTTTAGGTCTAAAGGTCTTAAACTTTCATTACTTAATCTTTTCAACTTTTTCTCAAAAGTCTTCTCTTTCAGGTAGAATTGTATAATAAGTGGGGAATCTGGATACTTCATATAGAGTTTTTTTTTATGATTTTCTTGTTCATTTTTTTTTACCTTATTAATGTTCGATATACCTTTTACTATAACAATATTAGTGTCACATCCTTTGTTTTGGTTGATTAAACATGATTTGTTATATTTATCCTTTACCAAGATCTCGTTTTTTAGGAGTGAGTACTACTATAGTTACCTTAAGAAATGAGTTATTATCCACCTTCATCTTCTTATCTAAAAATTGAATACAATCATCTTTCAAAACCTTCTAAATTTGATTTCTAAAGATGACACAATTGTTAGTAGCATATGACTATTAGTGATGCCACTTACAATATTTATACTCTTTTGTTTGCTTAGTTATAGGGATTGCATGATTTCCCAAGAGTTTGATTTGTCATCTCTACATTAATTGTTCAGATATCACTTTGACTTTTTTAATGTTAAATGAGTATTTTTAATTTTATTTGTCACTTTGGTCACTTTATTTTTTTACTATTAGGCTCTTTAGCGTCTTTAGATTTTTTTTAATGCAGTGATCTCCAATGATCTTCTCTTTTTAAGCTATGTTATGGATGCAATGCACTTGATTTTCAAAATCTTGAATGAAAGCATATCTTTCTATGAACTCCCTTGGATCTTCGACTATCATAGACTCTGTTATGGATGCAATGCACTTGATTTTCAAAATCCTAAATGAAAGCATATATTTCTATGGACTCCTCTGGATCTTGGATTATCCTAGCTAAGTCAACCAATGTTACATCTAGTTCAATTCTGTAAAACTCTTGTGAAATAAGCCTCAATTTCTTCCTAACTATTGATGGAGTTTGATGACAGTATAGAAAACCAATGAAAGGCAATCTTCATTGGTGATAAAACAAATAGCCCTTGTTTTATGAAAAGATTAGCAATAATGTCGCTACACTAATCAATAAGCTTAGAAATATGTTATTTTATTGATTTATTATCCTTTTTAAAACAATTGTTTGAAGTCAACTACCTTGATTCCTCTAGGAATTGGATGGAACTTGTTAATACATTCAGGATATGGATAATTATGTTCAAGTTTGGTAGTATGTTCAATATTTAACCTCATTTCTCTTAAGTGTTGGACTGATTTAATCCTATTAGTTTTTTTCCTTAATGGTTGATTAATAATGGGTCCTTATAGTATAGAAAGATTGAGATTATTATACTAAAAGTCAGCTTATAGGGCACTAAATTATCCAAATACATGTTAATCATTATCATGATGGAAGTTAGTTTGTGGGGCATTAAATTGCCCAAGTATAAGTTGATTTGGTCGTAGAAAAAATGGTTGAACCATGTAATTTCCATGAGATTATTATACATTTGTGGGGTAAGTGGTACCTTGTGAGAAATCATATCCAAATTAGATTGAGCTTACTTTAGTGCATGTTGTGCGGGCATGTGATACCCAAGATATTGTTGAGAATTTCCAGACATTCTTATTATAGTCCTTGTTATTGAAGTATATCTTAGGATTTTTCCTTAGCAAACTAGCTAAAATGAGTGTTTGATTGACTATGTTTGAGTTTTTTATGGATTTAATTGAGTTAATCGATCATGACTTATATGGTATTGTTGACTACTATGATATTATTATGTTATGTTACGTTAGTTGTATTTTTCATTTCTAGCTGGATAACCTTTAAATCAGCATTAAATAGATATAAATTCTAATAAAAAGACATACATTTAGAAGGAGCCACCACTTGTTGACTAGATTTTGGCTAAATTGGTTGTCACCATTTGATATCATACCACCAAGTCCCAAAAAAAGAAAAATCATGGGGATGTGTAAGAGGTATAAAAACACCATTGTACCCACTAGTAGTTGGTCAATGTGATGATGCTTGGAAAGATTGTAGTATTGTGTACTACATAGGGACTCTATAATTCTATCCTGGTACAGTTCCTTATTGATGTAGGGATTAGATGATGAAGATTCATCCTATCATAAGCTTGAAGGAGGATGCTCTATCAACCTTTGTATTTGTAAGTTGTTTCTTAACAGTGTTATACTCAATATCTACCATTTATTACCTTCAATTAATATAACATGTAGTTAGCATCAAAACATTACCTATATAAAATTGTTTGATGATCTCAAGTTTAAAGATCACTTACACAATTATTATATGAATCTTTTAAAGATACAAGTGAATTTTCTATATAGAATCATCATGTGGGTCAGTTTAGTGTACATGTTACTTAACAAACACCTACATGTTAGTTCAAAGTATTCCAAATGTCTTAACTTACTCAATTCTTTCATTAAAAAATATAATATGTATTAATCTCAACAATTCTAATTAATATTTAATTTTAATAGAGCATCTATTATAACCATTTAAAAACAAAACTTTGATACAATAAAAATTCTTATAATTATAACAACTTTATAATTTTATTTGCAAAATATTTTTTCTTCAATAATTTTATTTTCACTCTAAACTTATTAATCAAACAAAAATAAATAGAAAAGATAAAATAATCCCTTGATCCATAGAGACCATGGTTGAACTTTCAAATAACTACTTTAGTTTGGAGTATTGGACGAACAAATGGATGTTATGTGTCGAGGGACCTTGGTTGCACTTTAATAATGTCAAGGCTCTGCTCTGAACCCGTGAAACCAATTCTCCCACTGCGTTCAATAACCAAGAGATTAGCCATGGATCCTACTACTTGTATCTTGTTAATCTTGTGTGCTTAAAGTCTTAAAGAGCCTTTGTCCATGCACTTGAGTATATTCTCATACCCATGCAAAACAATATAAGAATTTAAGTAATAATATATGTGGGCCGATAAATAAGAAAAGCGTATCAGGCATAGAAAATATCAGGCATGTATACACTTAATTCTGTGTATATATCATGCATATAAACACTTGATTCTGTGTATTTTGCCTTGCCCCCCTCCCACGCCTTTGCCGTTCCATCGACCCCATAACTCTCTCTACAACCACACTTCCTCTTAAACATCACACCTGCCCTTTTCCCTATAGATTGTGGTGCTCCCAAGACTAAAATCATGCCCTGTTCAGATTGCAACACACCCCATCCTTTAGCATCGAAAACACATAGTTGTACCACCCTCTACGCCATCACTCATACACAACACTGCTCACCGTTCCAACTCTGAAAGACTACGTTTCTATAATTGTAAACGTACATGAAGACTATGAATCCCACAAGGAAAACAAGGCAGCCATGAGCTGATTGAACTTCCTTAAACTGCACGTTATTTCACTAAGAAAATGTAGTGGTACACTGGACGCGTGTGTGTTTTCGTTTAAATGTAGATGAAGGGAAGAGGCCATAAACTGCAGAAACACTGCTCCATCTGAACATAATCAATTAAGATTATTCTGTTAAACACTGCACAATGGAACCGAAATGAATCCAATAAAGGTCATTCCCATGAAGGTGCTTGCAGAATTAAAGAGTCTGCAGAAGATACAAATTTCCCTTTCCGTCTGGCTTAAGTAAATTGCATGACCTAAACAAGGGCATCCTCCACATCTTGAAAACTCAGATTCAACGTTTGTAGCTTGAAACCTGAACTCTGTACCAGCTCAACCAAACTAGAAGCCACCCCTGTAGCTTGAACAGTAGTCTGTTTCGTCAACTGAATAAAAGTAACGACAAAAAAACATAACAAAATGAAAGTCATTATCTGCTTCAGATTTAACTATTAATATATCAAAACTGATTCTAGAATTCAAGTACAATTCAATTAATAGACAAAACCCATAAAACAAGTCAGGTAAACAACTACGCATTAAAAACACCTTCCATTTATGTAAGGGATCCAAAATAAAAAAGTTTGATGATTGCTTTAGAAGATTCCGAATGAAAAAGGTCCACAAGATTAATGAATGTGAGTGAATATCTTTTCAGATGCTGCCATTGCAATCATAACACTGGCAGATGCCCCAAAAGTTCTAACCAAAAGATAAATAATATGCCAATATCTGAAATACACTGCAATTTCTACCATAAGATATGTAAAACACCGTTCATACACACCTCAACACTTGCAATGCCCTCAAGGACTCGAACCTTTAAATCTGTAACACCCTCAGTTCCCTAAACAAGAAAAGTTAAAAGAAAAAAATTAAGAACAAGCATGACAATAAGTGAGCTCTCTCATCCATAATTTGACACATCTCAACTTGATTCACAGAAAGCAAATCATATCCTCAGTTCCCCAAACAAGGAGTTTTTTTTTAAAAAAAATTAAGAACAAGCATGACAATAAGTGTGCTCTCATCCATAATTTGACACATTCCAACTTGATTCACAGAAAGCAAATCATATAACTAGCTAACAGTTATGATCACTGTAGAAACCTACTTGCCTCTGAGAAAATGGATGGGTCCATCCTGATAATTTGCTTACTACTTCATAATAATTCAAGCTTCACACATACTAACAATAGCATATCTACACATACCACCCCTTATCTTTTTTACTTTTATTCTTTTTGACAATTTTTAGAAATTCTAGTAGACGCCGCCATATACAATGTCAACAGAAAAAGAGTACCAGTCACTTATTCCAAAAAATCAAGAATCAAGGAGGAAATTGTCAATGGTTCTTTTTTTAAAAAAATCCACCACTCATTGTTTGCCCTTTGATCCTTTCATGAGCTAATATGCAAATGCCAGCTTTTAACTCCCCCGTGTACAATAATATCATTGGTTTTGGATAGTATTTCAGCAACCAAACTCAGAAAGGGATCCCTTACCCCTTCCTTAATTCCCTCGTACCAAATGTGAGCTAGATTGTAATTCCAGTTTATGTGAGGCAAATGCTAAATGAGTTTACTAACTAAACTAGCTGGCACCAAAATGGATTTCCATATTGATTCATTTGAAAAACTTGCTTCTCACTTCTTTTAAACAATTTAAGCTTCACACAAGATCAATCTTTATTCATTCCTTCTCGTTGTTCTTTGGTTTTTTGTCAATTCTTAGGAAGGCCAGCTTCAAACTGCCATCATATACAACCCCAACAGAAAGAGAACACTAAAAGTTCCTACATAAGTTCAAGTGTAAGAGGAAAACTCAACATTTTTTTCTCTTCTGCTTACATCATTTCCTATATACGCGGACTGCCAATGTTTTTCCTTTGATCCATTAACAAGCCAATTTCACAAACCCAGGATTTCAACTACCAAATTTAAAATGCCAATAATTGGCACAATACACTCAATTAGTATATTTTTTTATGAGCCACTTATCAGTATTTCTGATAAGTTGAATCATTCTGTAGGATATAAACAATTCCTTCCCTACCTACCAACAACCCTCAACTATCTTCATATCACCTTAATCACCTTAACGCATAAAACTTCATCAAGAACCACGTGCATATACAGTTATCAATAGAGGAAAGAACCAGTGCTTTTATTTTCTCCTTACAAATGATGGCAAATGACTTTCATTCTGTAGATGAACTAAAATAGCATATTTGCATTGTAAACAAATTGATCGTCTCACATCAAACCGAAAGCAGCAACAGGGAAAAAAAAAGTGGGAGGAGTAAACCATATGTACCTCTAAGGCCTTAGTCACTTTAGGAATGGCCGTTTCATTCATTGTTCCCTCTGCCTTGAGATATGGAAAATCAATCATGTCATACATTGAGTGATGCAGGTAAGGTACAAATAATCCTAAAGATAAATACAAATGGAATAGTAATAAAGTGAGTCCCAACTACATTTCAAGAAACGTGGAAACTAATTGATTAAAACCCATCCCGTAACTCATTTCAAAACCTAGCACTGACAAAAGAAAATGCAAAATAAGGAGGAAGCATCCATTGCATTCCCTCTCTGGTCTCCATTGCATTGCATTGCATAGATCACACTCCAACTTACTCTACCTAAGGAAAACTTGTGTGGTTAAACAGCTTTAATTAGAAAAAAGAAAACACAACCACACTATTTGTTTCATTGAATTTGCAGGAAAGAACAAAACTTTCATAAGGTGTATAAACTTGCCAGTCAAAATGAATATTTCTAATGGGTTCCTAATACATTTATCTACATCTACAAATGAAACGATGAAAGCATCGAGAAAAAAAAACTAAAATAACAGAAAGAGAAGCAAGATTACCTGGAAATACATGGTGAGAGTGTCAGAGGGAGAGACAGGGACAGACACAGTCTGTTGTTCAGATTGTTCTGGTACATCTTGTTGTTCTTCTTCTTCTGGGATTTGAGTCTCCTCTTCAAGTGACCTTAATCTTCTAAGCCCATGGGAATAGAAATCATTGGCCTTTTTCAGTGCCAAGTGCTTGAAAGAAATGGGAAATCCATGGAAACGGGTTGTGATACGACGGGCGAATGGAGGGGATGGAGTTCTGGTGGCGTTGGGAGTGCAAACTGAGTGTAGAGCTGAGAAAGTTGAGACCGTAGTAGTCATTTTGTAATTTAGATAAGAGATAGAAGAGAGGCAGAGAGGTTGCTGTAGCTGTTGCTATGGCTAAGAGGTCCTGTCCTTAGTTTTATGCTTCAACTCTCACAGCCTATCCATTTCCAAATCTCAGCAGCTTAGGAAAGAGAAAAGCTCCCAATCTGTTTTTTTTTTGGTAAGGTTTATTCTACCCCCATAACTTATAATTTTTTGTCGCCTTGTTATTAATATGGGGTTTAATTTAATTTAATTTTATATTTTATCAATTTTTATCTAAATATTTATCCTCTATCATTAAATAAACTATTTGTATAATTATTTTTTAACTAATTCACTTTAAAATCCATTTGGATTTTCAATTTTTGTTATTTTATTATTTTGTTGCTTAAATATTATCAAAGTATCTTAATGAATTTTTCTTTGTATTTTTATTTCTTGGTTAAATTTTATATTTATCTTACAATAAATAATGTGAAAACGTTTATTTGAGAGCTAGTTAAAAAAAAAAAGAAGGAAAACTGAAGTTTCCAAGATATAAAAACATTTTTAGTTAGTTTTTTTTTTTTAATGAGGTTGGATGAAAGGAATTTTATCAATAAAATGGTTAAACATTAAAAGGTGATCCATGAAAACAAACTTTTGAAAATAAATCGGGTAATAAATGAACAATATTACCCCGTTATACTAAATAAACTTGGAAAAAGTATGTATAGCTTCATTTTTCATGTGAATATACCCCTTTTTTTTTTTAATCCTGCTCCAATTTTTTTATATAAGTTAGTCATAAACTTTTTATATCTGTTAACTCGATTGAATTATATATTTTAATCCTTTTATTTTGAAAATTAAGTGTTTCAGTTAAAAATTTTATTTTATTTATCTTTAAACTTCTAATTTGAGGGTAAACAAAAAAAAAAAAAGAGAGAAAGTCATTTGTTTGCTGTCCATATTCTAACAACAACAAAAAACTCATTCTTCATGTCAATAAATTTTAATTATTAAGATGATTTTTTACCTTTTACTTTGAAAAAAATAATAAATATCGAGTTGAGATAGAAATTGTTTTTGTTTATTTTTATGTTTTTGAACCAATTTAGAGATGTTTTAGGTTGAGAAATCGATTTATTAGCATTCTAAAGATGTTTTATAAGTGTTTTTGGGTGATGAAAAATGTATTTTTTAGATCTTAAACTTCATACCTTGATTTTCTAGTCACCGGTGATAACTTGAAAATATTATAGGTAACGTGTCATCTACTCCATAAAATAACAAGCTAGTTACATGTATCTAAGTTTTTAATTTCAGATGAGCCTAATCTTTTTGGTGGTTGACCGGATGTCTAGGTATATCATTTTTTTATTTTTATTTTTGTTTTTTAATCTAATTTTGATTATTTTTTCTAATATTTTATTTAATACCATTACACACACATAAGTGGATTGCAAAATAGATAGGTTTATATAAGGGTTGTCTCCAATCTGCATGATGGATGATTTTCTGGATAATGCATGTAGAATATGCGGATTCTGAGTACTTTTTATGTAATTTGAAGTATTTGAATTTGACAGAATTTACAATGTCATGAACGGGACATAATATAATTGAGATTTTACTAAATCCCATAATTTATAATAACAATTTTAAAAAAAAAATTTAATGGAAGAGTTTTCATAATAAAATCCATCTTTCATATAAACAATATTTTCCCATGGCATAACACTAAGAATTTATTTTAGTATTTATTGGCATAGTTCTAATTTATTTGATTAAATATACATATTAATCTTTTGGTTGATAATTTCTTTTTTCACGATATCAAAAATACGTTAACAAGACACACATTCATTGTTTTGTGTTAAAAAATGATCGGACGGTCCAAAACTACATAAAAAAATTAGGCTGCAAAATTGGAATTTTATAAGTACTACATTTGAAAATTTCAAAAAATAGGGGTATAAATAAAATATTTGCGAATTGATACGAGTAAAATTGAAGGAGAAAATAAAAAAAAAGAGTGAACCACAATTCATCTCTTGACTTGGAAGGAAGACTCCACTGAGAGAAAATAAATAATTTTCAATTATATCAAGGCAACCATAGGCGGAAGTCGGCGGCGACGATGCCTCCCATGATCTTCTCTTCCATTTGAAAAAATAAAAAAACAAGCATATCCAGCAATAGAGCAGAGGGGAGACGATGCCTTTCTCCTCTTACATTGGTGGCAACGCCCGCCGTGGCAACGTGTGGCCCAACTCACTTCTCCCCACCATCTCTCCCACTCCGACTAGATCAAAACACCCATCAAGAAAGTCACGCAAAAGGACGGCTCTGATTAACTTCATCTTCACAAACTTCTTCACCATCGCTCTTTCAATCTCTCTCTGCTTCCTTTTGATTACCATTCTCCTCTTTGGCATCCCAAAACCCCTCCTCTCCTCTCCTTTTAAATCCAAGCCTCCTTCTTATTACAGGGTCCGGAATAGAAAGCCACCCCAGAATGACAACAGCAACAGAAACAGCAGCAATAACTTCAACGGGAAGGAAGATGGAGCTGGTGGGGCTACTGTGGATATAACCACAAAGGGTTTGTATGATAGGATCCAGTTCTTGGATGAGGATGGTGGGCCGTGGAAGCAAGGTTGGAGAGTGAGCTATAAAGGGGATGAATGGAATAATGAGAAATTGAAGGTTTTTGTGGTACCTCATTCGCATAATGATCCAGGCTGGAAGCTTACTGTGGAGGAGTATTATGACATGCAATCTAGGCATATACTTGATACAATTGTCCACACACTTTCTAAGGTAATAGTAATGATAATAAAAAAGTTCATTTTGTGTTTGTTACTTTTGTTCTTGTAAAATTCATTCGGGTTTTATTCGATTTGTAGGATCCTCGTCGGAAATTCATATGGGAAGAGATGTCTTATTTGGAGAGATGGTGGAGGGATGCATCAGTGGAAAAAAGAGAATCGTTTACCAATTTAGTCAAGGCAGGACAGTTGGAAATTGTTGGGGGCGGTTGGGTAATGAATGATGAGGTATGTTAATGTTGATGTTGATGAGCTTATCATAATATACAAATCATTCTACTTCCATAGATACCCATGCATCTGCTGCCTAGTGCTTTTTATATCACTGATGAAGTCTCTCTCTCTTGATGCAGGCTAATTCGCATTACTTTGCCATAATCGAGCAGGTATATACTTCGCAGCGCTCCTCCTTTACTTTTATGCATTTGTGTTGAATTATGTGTTCAGAATTTGTTAAACAACTATGATTGAACTTTGGATTCTTATCTCTGTATTCAACTGCTGTTTAAGCATGTCTTTTTTTTTTGTTGAAGTTGACAAGTTGAAAGCGATGTGTACAGTTTACAATCCATCTTCCCACAGCGTATAGTGGGAAAATGTAGAGGGTTTGTTTTGGTTCTACGCTCGATCTTTTTCAGGAGAAAAATAAATCATTTTTCTATCCCTAGAATGGAAAAATAATGCATCAGTTGTGTCTTGTATTTGCTAATATGGCTAGGTAGTGTGATGTGGAGGAACTCAAAATTGGCTTGTATTTTCCAAGTGACATGCTACAAATGGAAGATCAATGCTAAACTGAAGAGTATTTTCAAGCTTACCATTTCTAGGAGTTCCTGTATGCAAAAATTTGGTTTTTATTTTAAAGTCACACACACAGACAAATGGGAGATCAATGCTGAACTAGTGAGTAGATTCAAGCTTGCCTTTTTTAGTTGTTCCTGGTGTGCAGTTAATTTTCCTTGATGCAATCTCTTAGATTGTTTTGTTTTTTTTTCACTATAAGATATAATATTAGGCATGGTATAATCTATTTTCTCAGTTAGTGACCTGGTGCATTTGGTTTTACTCACAATCTGATATTGGTAAACAGAAGTATTGTTGTGTGATGAAAATTATGCCTAGGATTTTATTTTTTCCAGTGGTAATTATCTGAATGAAGCTTTTTGGAATTTATGTTTCAGATTACAGAAGGGAATATGTGGTTGAAGGACACAATCGGGGTTGTTCCTAAGAATTCATGGGCAATAGATCCATTTGGTTACTCTCCCACTATGGCATATCTGCTTCGTCGTATGGGTTTCGAGAACATGCTTATTCAAAGAACCCATTATGAGCTGAAGAAGGAACTTGCTTTGCAAAAGAATTTAGAATACACATGGCGTCAGAGCTGGGATGTTGAGGAAAGCACTGATATTTTTACACACATGATGCCCTTCTATTCCTATGATATTCCTCATACTTGTGGACCAGAGCCTGCTATTTGTTGTGAATTTGATTTTGCTCGAATGCATGGCTTTAATTATGAACTGTGTCCATGGGGCAAACATCCAGTGGAAATCAACCAGGAAAATGTTCAGGAGAGAGCACTAAAGCTACTGGATCAATACAGGAAGAAATCAACTCTGTACCGGACTAATACCCTCCTTATTCCTCTTGGTGATGATTTCCGTTACATCAGTATTGATGAAGCAGAGGCTCAGTTTCGGAATTACCAAATGTTATTTGATTACATCAACTCCAATCCCAGTTTAAATGCAGAGGCAAAATTTGGTACTTTGGATGATTACTTCCGAACTCTTCGTGAAGAGGCTGACAGGATAAATTATTCTCTTCCTGGAGAGGTTGGCTCTGGTCAGATTGAGGGTTTTCCATCTCTATCAGGTGACTTCTTTACTTATGCTGATAGGCAACAGGACTATTGGAGTGGCTATTACATCTCAAGGCCTTTCTTTAAGGCTGTTGATCGGGTACTAGAGCAAACACTTCGTGCTGCAGAAATAATGATGGCTTTGTTGCATGGTTATTGCCAGAGAGCACAATGTGAAAAATTGGCCACAGGGTTTGCCTACAAGATGACTGCTGCGAGGAGGAATTTAGCTCTTTTCCAACATCATGATGGGGTAACTGGCACGGCTAAGGATCATGTTGTTCAGGACTACGGAATTCGGATGCATACTTCTTTACAGGACTTGCAAATTTTCATGTCCAAATCAATTGAAGTACTCCTTGGTATTCACCATGAAAAGTCTGATCATAGTCCATCCCAGTTTGAGTCACAACAGGTGAGATCTAAATATGATGTTCAACCAGTGCTTAAGGCAATCAATGCTCGTGAAGGAACTTCACAATCTGTTGTGCTTTTTAATCCCTTGGAGCAAACTAGAGAAGAGGTTGTGATGGTCATTGTTAAAAGGCCTGATGTTACTGTTTTGGATTCAAACTGGACTTGTGTCCCAAGCCAAGTGTCCCCTGAATTGCAGCATGATAAAAGCAAGATTTTTACTGGGAGGCATCGTCTCCATTGGAAAGCTTCTGTTCCTGCCATGGGATTGCAAACATATTATGTTGCTAATGGTTTTGAGGGATGTGAAAAAGCGAAACCAGCAAAACTAAAATACTTCTCGATGTCTAATTCATTTTCTTGCCCTGCTCCGTATGCTTGCTCCAAAATAGAAGGAGGTGTGGCTGAAATTCAGAATCAACATCAAACTCTCACCTTTGATGTCAAGCATGGTTTGTTGCAGAAAGTAACTAATACAGATGGTTCCATGAATGCTGTGGGTGAAGAAATAGGAATGTACTCTAGTCGGGGAAGTGGGGCCTACCTATTCAAACCCAATGGTCATGCTCAACCTATCATTGAGGCTGGTGGGCACATGGTGATATTTGAGGGTCTATTGGTTCAGGAAGTGTATTCTTATCCTAAAACGACATGGGACAAAGCCCCCATCTCCCATAGCACTCGAATTTATAATGGAGATAGCACTATGAGGGAATTGCTTATCGAGAAAGAATACCATGTTGAGCTTCTTGGCCAAGATTTTAATGACAGGGAATTGATAGTTAGATACAAGACAGATCTCGATAATAAAAGGATTTTCTTTTCTGATTTAAATGGCTTCCAGATGAGCAGGAGAGAGACTTATGATAAGATACCCCTGCAGGGGAATTACTACCCTATGCCTTCTCTAGCATTCATGTTAGGATCCAATGGCAAGAGGTTTTCTGTCCATTCTAGACAGTCACTGGGTGTGGCCAGCCTTAAAGATGGATGGTTAGAGATTATGCTTGACCGCCGTTTGCTAAGAGACGATGGACGTGGTCTTGGGCAAGGAGTGATGGATAATCGTCCAATGAATGTGATCTTTCACCTTCTTTTTGAGTCTAACATTTCTTCCACTTCAGATCCTGTTTCCAATCCTCTTCCCCTCAGCCCTTCTCTTCTCTCACACTTAGTTGGTGCTCACTTGAATTATCCATTGCATGCATTTGTAGCGAAGAATCCCCAGGAGTTATCTGTGCAACCACCTCCAAGATCCTTCTCACCTTTGGCTGCTCCCTTGCCTTGTGACTTGCATATCGTGAATTTTAAAGTTCCCCGGCCATCAAAATATTCTCAGCAGCTGATTGAAGATCCTAGGTTTGTCCTGATCTTACAGAGGAGGCATTGGGATACTTCATACTGTCGAAAGGGTAGATCTCAGTGTACCACTGTTGCTAATGAACCTCTAAATCTTTTCAACATGTTCAAGGGCCTTGAGGTGTTGAAAGCAAAGGCAACTTCTTTGAATCTTTTGCATGAAGACATAGAGATGCTTGGATATATGGAGCAGGTTGCGGATGTGGGTCAAGAGGGACATGTAGTCATCCCTCCCATGGAAATACAGGCATACAAGTTGGTACTACGGCCACACCAGTAAATGCAGAACTTGATGCGACTACAATGTCTTTTCTGGTGTGTTGATCATATGTGTGTCAGTGGCAAAACAGAACAACTTTTCTACCTTACCGAACACGATCCAACTTCACGAGCAACCATTTATACGTTGCTATCCCATGAAATATCTGACTGTCGAGGTTGTATTGGAATCAGGTCCCTGTGCGTAGCAGTGGCATGAGCATCCGAACGATTAAATAGAGTGGTGTAAGTTCAGCTATAATTTTGTATGGAAGGTTTCGATGCAGTATTTTTGTTTTCTATTTTTGTGGAGGATTCCTACATTAATTAGATGAAAGAAAATTTTACAAGTGACCTGTTTAAGAGATCATCATTTGTCTCTTCCAGAACCAAGGCAAACAGTGATGAAATTAGAGTTTTTTCTGTATACGCCGTGGCCTTGGGTTTATTGTTAGTGTGATGCCTTTTCTTCTAAGAGGAAGCTCCATCAACGATTCAACATACAAGTTTTTTTTTTCATCATTGCCTGTGCCTTTAAAACAATTTTAATTAAAAACATGTTTCAGGAGTAGAATCATAATTCAAACCACGAAAACCCTAAAATTAGCTCAAGGAAAAGAACCGTAATTCTACCACATCTTATTTACTGCTGTTGGTGGGTATACTCCTAAGATTGCTGTCACACCGCCTACAATGGAAGGCAACAACCTTGCGCTAGGCTCCTGCAGCCATTGTAGGGTAGCAGCCCTTTGTTGTTGGCTTGTTGCTCAAACCACTACTGCCGACTTGGCCCTACGCGCGCAACAGGTCAAGCATGCCAACAATGCTAGCACCACTGCTGTTGGTGTTAGCATCCAATGCTGCTGCTTCGCGATGCGCTAGCAAGGCAGTAGCCGTTGGCTGCTCCCTCTATTTGGTCAATGATCAAGCAAATAACCTCGGTTTTATAAAAGGGTTGGTTGCTGATTAGTAAATTTGACAATGTATTCTTTTATTTATTGGTTACTTTCCCTTGAAAATTGCTTTAAATCTATTACTTTTATCCCTTTAGGAATTGTGTGTAATCTATCATCCCATTCAGGGTAGTGAAGTGATGATTGTAAGCAGATATTATTGTTCATCCTACTTCTAGCCATATCTCTCTTTGTGTCGAGCTAGTTCAGCTCTGTATATACCTCCCCTATGTTATTCATCGATTTCTTTGTTTTAACATACCCTATGAGGCATAAAATTACCAATAAAATGTTGTTGTTGGAAATGATAAAAGTTTTGTTAGGCTAAATAATTAATTATTTGGCTTGTGGTTATTTGTATGCCAAGGAAGTGACTAGCTTGTCATGCCTAAGCGGAGATATGTTTGTTGATGTGTATAATATATTCAGAAATACCTTCTTGCATGAGACATATTTATTCTAGACACCCCTATCAGAGTGTTAGAGTGTTGGTGATTCTAGAACTTCTTAGGATATGTTCCTCGTGTGTATAAGCTCATGCTTCTTCTAACATAACTTATTTTGTATCTAATGCAACTAATTTGTTATAACATGTATAATTTGATTTATCTCCATGATGTTTTTATGTTAGATCATATTTTATGTTTTTCATTTCTATTTAGAAATCTTCTATATCAATATTAGAGAGATTTAAGGTCAATAATAAGATACTCCTTTAAAAACAGTCATGACTAGTTAGATGAAATTTATCATAGCTAGTTATGACAACCATACAATGTTATCAAATCCATAAAAAAAAATACACAAATAGTTGCGTATAAGGCATCAACAAACCAATATGCCTATATGTTGTTAGTAATAATGATCACATTGGAATCAATGATAGTATGATGGCTTGTATACAAAAGCTAGAAATGTATCTATAGTCATGGTGAATTAAATGAACTTTAGCATGTCTAATATCGATTTATCCCTAAAACATTAAGAAGATGATAGATTATTAAGCTTTTCTCAAAAAAAAAAAAAAATTAACCTTTACTATTGCTGGTATTGACTATTCATCTAATATAGTAGAGACAAGTTTATGTTTTTTTTAGGCATATTTAATGGATTCTAGAATAAAAACTAAATCTTATCCTGAAAAACATGACAATTTGTTGATTATTCATATATTCTTCTAATTAATATGTTGCAAGCCAATCATTTTTACCTTGGAAGAAAGAGAAAAGGCATAATAAGAACTTAATCATAGAAGGATGAGGTAGTAACATTGTAAAATTAAGTGGAGTGTGGGAGATCTAAGAACTCGAATCTTCAAAGAAGATGATCTACTCGAAAGCAACACCATACAAGGAAAAGAATAGGTTTATAGAGACCAAAAGAAAAAGCGTTACACGAATTAAAGTGTAAAAAAATAAAGAAAAGTTGTAAATAAAGTAATAAAAACCCTCTACAAAAAAATTATAAAAAAACTATTAAAATCATATATGTGAAGCAGATTATATTTAACTATGATTATGTGACCATTTATATATTGAAATAAGAGCTTACATCTTATCTTAAACATATAAATCATAATCCTATAAAAATATTGGTATCAAGTAAGGAGACTTTATTGAATCCAAATGCAAACTAAACTCCTTTTTTATTGATATTATTTGAATCTTAAGCTGATATTGTAACTTCTTATTAATTATTTCATTGAAGACTCCTAGCTTGAACATAATTAAATTTTATGGTTGTTAGTACACATTTGAGTTAATTCTTTTAGTAGTTGTATGTTTTTTTTATTGTATATTACAATATCAATTAATTTAATTGCTAAAGACTTTTATTTTGAATAATGCTTGATTAGTTAGTCACATAATCTTTTTAGTCGATGATCGATGATCAATGATCGATTTCACCTATGATCAATTTTGCTAATCAATGATTAATTTTATCTTTCTTTATTAATTTATAAAATGAATCAAATGTCGTGTGATTATTTGTTTTTTATATATATATAAACAATAATTAAGATATTCTAAGTAATTTATTTTTATTTTGATGAAAATAAAGTGAAGTTTGATTCTTTAAATAAAAAGAATGTTGTTTATTGTGAATTGTTGTCTAGACCTTATGAAAGTTGAGAGTTCGATGCAAAGTTGGTGTGGAATTACAATAAATTAAGAATTTTGTGGATGATGGATCAAATTAAGATAAATAATAATTATTTATAAATATTTAACAATAATTATTATTTTATTTTTAAATAAAAAAACATTTTATACAAATCTCGTGCAAGTGATGAGTGAAAATCAATGTATGTGGATGAAAACTTCAATGAAGGAGCAAATAGGGACTATTATACATAAAAATCTTGTGCCCGCCATGCGTTAAATTCATGAAGTATGGGGACCAAATTGATTGATTTCAATACTTGTGGATCATAGAGTAATATGGAAAGATGGATCGATTTGTTCATGATTTGTAAACTGTTATTTTCTTCCGAGTGAAAAATATCCTATTCGGAGTCACAAAAGCAACTTCACCTTCTCTCTCTTGAATGTTTTTTTCATAAAACAGAAACCCTCTCTCTGGTTTTTTTTCTTTCTTCTTAAATTAAACTCGGCGTCCATCTCCATCCACCGTTCAACATTTCATCTCTCCTCCCTTGATCCGATCTGCCCGGCCTCAACAGTTTTCCCTTTGTAATTTTGTTGAATCCCAACTGCGTCTAGGGTTTTGATTTCATTGCAATCAACAATATCAAGGGTTTCTAGATCTCAAATTTGATTTGATTCAATGTCAGAGGGTGGTTATGCTATTGAGCTTTATTTCGATCCAGCGCTTGAAAACCAGGTGCTCAAGGCCTGGAACGTGCTGGCTCGACGCCAAATAAGCAGCCAACTTATTGAAATCGAGTCTCGACCTCATATAACCCTTTATTCAACTCCCTTTGTTGATCCCACTAAGCTTGAATCAATCATCAAGACTTTCGCATCTAAGCAAGAACCATTACCCTTATCTCTCTCCACCATTGGTTGCCTTCCAAATGACAACAATATTCTCTTTTTAGGCCCCACGCCTTCGCTTTCCCTTCTTCAATTCCATTCTCAGTTGTGTGATGCAATGAGGAAGGAGGGGATTGAGATCAGTGAAGAATATCGCCCGGACAATTGGATTCCTTATTGTGCAGTGGCTCAGGATGTCCCCAAGGCAAGGATGGGTGAGTCTTTATGTGTTTTGAGAGATTTGAAGTTGCCTGTTGCTGGGTATGCAATGGATATTGGGTTAGTGGAGTTTTCTCCCGTTCGTGAGTTCTTTTCGTTCGTGCTTGGTAATACATTAGAAGGATGATGGTTTTTTCTTTCTTTTTTATGGAATTAATTTGAAGGTGTTACATTTACATCTTCTCGTTTAATATCAAGTTTGCTAGTTTATAGCATACTAGATAATTTGCATGTTGTGTTTATGATGATAGTTCCTAGATGAAAATCCTACTCGTTTACATCTATCATGCTTTGATATTAAGTCTTTAGGATTGGCTTCTTATGTTGGCATGTGTGTGTTTCGTCCTAAATGTTGAGTGTGAAAATTAGGTTGAGAAATGCCAAATATAATTCTAATAGCTTGGTCGTGAATCCAATCTACTTCCTTGGCTGCTAACCCACATGGTAATTCAATGTTTTGATGTTTTTGTCATTTTGTCTGGAGCTCTATATGGCACTCAATTATTGTGAGTTTTGATAGTTTTTCAGTTTTTACAGATGGAGTGGATATGTTTTGGCTTGTGAAAATGTTTGGTGTTTGTGACTCAACATAATGAAAGTGAGCGTATTCATGTGTGTTAATAACATCTAGGCTGTAGCTTTCACAACCTTATCATCTGCAGACTAATTGCAGTAGTACATACATTTCCTCATCAGATGTATTAAACTAAAGGACTTTCATGGTTTGTCGTGTCTTCTCACTCACATGTTAAGAGTATTTTTTATTAGGTAGGATATCATATACAGTCAATAGTAAGGTGGAAACTGGTTTTCAATAAGGTCAAGTGGCCCTAAAAAGAATTTTTTTTTTCCAGGTATACTTTAGAGTGTTGTTTTGGCCAGTCATCTTCACACGTCAGTTTCTAGTTACAGGTCTTTTTTAGATTAATGATCTTCTTTAGATTTCTAATGGTAGTTAGGAATAGGCTTTGCTTAGTGCTTACATTGCATGTAAACCCCCCCTGAATTGCCAAGGTACTGGTGCCATTTCAACCACCGAATTCTTGTTTGGTTGGGTCTGTTTTCAAATAGTACGGTCAGTTTAGATCTGAAATGCCTGAAACCTTTGACCAAATGAGTTTTCATTTAAGGCTTATTGTTTATATTGGTGCTGATCCTAGTTGTTCACTCATAGGTATTCCTTTTTCTTGCCATGGGATTGGTTTTGCTAGAAGCCTGTTCCCTTGCCGGGATTGTATCTGACATAGCATCAGAGTCCTGTATGCAGCATAAGACCCCAGGTTTAGAACATTGGGAAAAACTTAGTTTGCTAGCTTACTGGATATTTTTAGTCATGATAGCTATGAGCTAGTTGAGAATATGTTTATGATGCCATTAGTGGTCCAAACAAACTACTACTAGACAACACATGTTACTTTGCGGAACAAAGTTGTGGTTGTATCTATCTGCATGGTTTAGAGATTCATTTTCAACAGTTGGAGCGCATCATTGTAAAACACATGTTTCATTTTGAACCAATTGCTATAGGTCTCCAAAATCATTTCGAAAATTACATCCACTATTCGTAATTGCAAGGGTCAATTTATTTGTGCCAGTATAGATCCATCAATGCTCCACTTGTACTAGGAGCGTTATAAGCTTCCCAATGTTATCATGATAGTTGCCAAAAAGTTCCCATGGCACCCTCTAATCACCAGGCACCCTATTTTTTGGATTTTTTAGAGGAAAAATAAAGAGAAGTAAACAAAGAAAAGGTATTAAAGAGTGAGCTGTAGTGATACTATCGGGCCATTTTAAGACTTACCAAGGGTCAAATTGAAGCCTGATTGAATATTGTGGATAATATTGGGCAATTTCGCCCCTCTTCTTTCCCCATTACCGATCTCAATTCTAGCCCACCAAATCCCTTGTGATTGAACCATTAAATTTATTTGTGGTGTTGGATATCCCATTTTCTTCTCCCAAAAGTCTTGCACATCATCCTCGCACAGCCATTAATGTTAAGACAAGGGTAGTTATTTCCACTATTGAGCTGCAAACTAGAGTGAGGCCACGAAATCATGAGCTGAGATCCTGAGTTGAGGATGCCAACTAGTGCACACCATACCCCACCCATTGTTTCGCTCCTCGAGCCCATATAACCACTCCGTTCACTCTCCAAGCCACGTATCCTGCTCAACACCCAGAATAACAGGAATCAGAATTTTCAGATTTTTTTTGACGAGATCCTAATATGACCTGGTTTTATCTGTCTGAAACTTTGATTGAAGAAGATGGCAGCGTTTGTTAGCATTTGTTTTGATGGATGAATTGACAGTGTGGTAAGTATATAACTTGTCATCAGAGAAATGATCTAACAAGATGATTGTTAATACTACCAGAGAAAAAAAAAAGTTTTAATTTTATTGGAAAACAATGATAAAAGCGACTCATATTTAATAAAATAATATTAGTGATTTGTTTTTAAAATCCAAGGGGAAAGCAAATTAAAAAACAAACTAAATGGCAATATAAAAAAAGATCAAGCTTGTGGGTTCGGAAGCCTTCTTCCTTATAGGTGAAGAAAACATTAGATCTTTTATTTAAAAAATAAAATAGTGTTGTCAACTGCTTAAGATTTTAGCTACTAAAGATGCCCAATAAGTTGGGATATGAGTTTTTAGAATCTCAAAATTTATTTTCTAACCTTTTTTTTTACCTTAAAATAACTCAAGAAACATACTAAGAACCTCATTAAATCTATTTTCAACTTCAAAACATCCTACTAAGAAATTTAAGGATTTAATTGAAAAATCTTCAAAAAAGTGTGGTAAATATATAGCTATTTTGAATCCTTTGAATATCTTCTTTTGGGAATAAAGAACATGCTAGAAAAATGCAAATTTATACCATCGACATGCCATCATTGGCATTGATATTTTGCTTTGATTGATCCCCAAATCACATAATGATTGTTCTTTGTTACAAACTAAGGATTGATATAAGAAACTTAGCAACATTATGTGATAAATATGGTAGAAAACATTTAGTTATTGTTAGCATTTTCGCATATGTTGATTAACATATTTTAGCATGTGAATATTAATTAAATAGTTAAAGAGTTAATTACATGGAAGTTACTAGATAGTTAGAAGGTTAGTTCAATGGTGGAATCCATATAAATAAGATTGATGTTTTGGCGTTGTAAAATGTTAGTTCTCCATTAATTCCTTCTACTTCTCCCTTAATTTTCTTCTAAACTCTTGTTTGTTAAGGAATATCCTTACCAATTAGTATCAAAACAACCTTCCAAAGCCAAAGGAAGTTTGTTACTATACAAAAAAAAAATTACAATGGTGAAAAACAATATGGGAAGGTTTTGAAGGAACTTTACTTGCAAATGAAAGCTATGTTGGCAACCCTTAAATCCGTCAAGACCAGCCAAAAAGCAAGGAGGCTCAAAAGAATCGTCTTTGGTGATTCTTTCACCCACCAAATCAATCTAAGCAGAAGGCAGTCATCAAAACGATTCAAGTCCAACTTCTTTCAAGGAGAGTTGTTCAAAAATGATTGAACCTTTCAAAGTAATCATTGTTCACAACATGGGGGATGGAGTTTTTTGAAATTGACTTGCCTTAAGTTGCTCTGGTCATTCAGGATTATAACGAAGCTTGTTATGCTTCGTGATGAAAATCAAGTTTTTCTCGAAATACATGTTATTTCATGCATCAATGCTCTTCAATGTTGTACAAGTGTTCATCCAACCAAAAGGGGAAATAATATTATGTTCAATTCTCATCACATCAAGAATTGACTACAATCCATCAAAATATTTTCTAAGAGGTAAAATGCTCTTCTTTAACTAAATATGAGATTAGTTTTGGAGAGAAACAAGAAGTGGATTTTAAAGAAAATAAAGTGAAGTTTGATTCTTTGAATAAAAAGAGTGTTATTTATTGTGAATTGTTGTCTGGACCTTCTGAAAGTTGAGAGTTCGATGTAAAGACTGAGAGTTCTAGTGTGAAAGTGCAAGAAGTTGAGAATTTTATGAATGATGGATCAAAGAAGGAATATGTGGGTGATGCTAAAGAAGTAGATGAGAAAAAGAAGATTGAATTCAAGAAGAAAAAGATTAAGAAAGATTGGTGGTAGTTCCTCAAGGAGAAACCTATTCGGTTGTGCAAGCCCAAGTCTGGTCCCATTTCCTGAAGTTGAAATAAGACTCGCGGCAGCACTTTCAGGAGGCCACAGCAACAACACTCCCCTTCAACATCAGCAATGATTATGACAGTAGCAGCTGAAGAACATCGTCCAAGGAGTTTCTTTGCTATCTTTTCTGAGTTGAATACCTTTATTCATACCTTTTGTATCTCACACGTGTTTAGATGAATCTCGGTAAAAACAGTTGGTGTCTAAATTTTACAATGATTTATTCTCTCCTTTATTATGTGAAAATCCCATCATGTACGCGTGTATTGTGTTGTTTCTTCCATTCGTACTTTGAAAATCCAGCATCAGGGCATGATAAAATTTAGGAATTGGCTTGATGTGAATTGTGAGTTCAAGAATAAGGATAGCATGTTACAGTAGAAATCTCCATCCATCCATCAGCCCATTTCTTTCCAAAATATTGTTTTCACAATCATTAAATCTGCAGCTTTAGAAAATGAAACAAGAGCAAGAAATAAAACACAAGATTACTTGTTTCTTAGGAGAGTTTATCAATTGGTCTGGAATGCATAAATTTCGAAAGAATAGATCATTTCATTAGCTATCCCAAGTCTGCAAAAATATAAGTATATAAGGGTCATGAATCATGGAAGTGTAGTATCTTTACATAATAGCAGTGTTCATCCCAAGCCTTTAAACGGGCAGTTTCTGCATTTTAAGAAAGGAAATCAAAAGTAAAGAACATGCAGCTTCAAAAAGAAAGAAGAAGATAAAAATGGGAATGAAAAGGTGAGTCTCATGACAACTCACTTTGTTCTTAATCCATGAAAGTAGAAAAGAAGGTATGTTCAGTAGCTAGTTAGATTTTTCTTGTGATAGATCCATCCCTAAGTCTTCATTTCTATCCTTGTTAAATCTGCTGAATGGGAATATAATAATAAAAGGTTTACGCCAAGAGTATTTTGTAGTCACCATGCTAAGTCTTTTTTTAAAAGCTATGAACCTGCAGTCTAGTGTTGCTTGAAAAACAAAAATTATAATAACAATCATGTCCATTAAGTTAGGTTTTCTTTCCAAATTTTCATGAATGTTTGTAGAATATGTGAAGGAAAAAAAAAGAAAGAAGAAAGAGAACTGTTTAGCCTTAATTCTTGAACTTTAAACCATTTATATGATGTTTTGATCCAATAATAGCATAATCTTTTGAAATTCAAAATTTATTTTATAGACCAATAATAATTTGCAGTCTAGTTTTTTTTTTAGGGTTTTAGTGATGGATTGTAGATTGTAGATATAAAATGCATACATTAATGATTAAGAAGTGGAAACTCAAATTTTCAAAACCATAAATAAAATTGTTGAAGGAAAGCTTTTATAGTGCATATAATTTTACATCTATAAACATGCAAAAATAAAACTCAAAATAAACATACTTTCAACACAAATATACTTAAAGGATACTAGTATGCATACTAAGCATATATTTAAACTTGAAATTGATATAAAATCAAAATCTTAGCTTGCATAGTAATAATAAAATTAATTATACTTAAATTAAAATAAAAAGGGTACTTACTTATTGAAGTACTTTAAAATAATGAATTTTTTGTTGTTGCCAATGATGAATCATTGAGATTTTATTACTCCTTACTTATACAACTAAGATATTTGCATTACGTCTTTTAAGATTCTAACAATACAACTTTGGTTTAGATGTACTTTCAAACTAAGTCTTTGAATCAAAGTAAAAGAATTCGATTATCTCTCAATAAAATGAACTTAAACTCTAGATTTTTTAAAGAAAAATCAAAGCATAAAAAAATTAAAAATATTAAAAATAAGATGAGTAAGAGTGTGTAAAAATATGAAAAGAAAAAAACACATTAAGTGAGAAACTTTTTCTTCACTTCACTCTCTTTTATAGTGAATTTAGAAAGTTAAAAGGTTGAAGAATTATTAAAAATTAATTTCCACCATTATCTACCTTTGATCTGATTGGCAACCTCAAATCAAGAATAAAATCTAAAAAAATCAAGGGTTATTTAAAATAGAAAAATCATGAGTTCTTTTAGATTAATTTCACTTATCTTTTATAGTAAATTTTGAAAGCTAAAAAATTAAAAAAGTAATTTCTATTATTATTTACCTTTAATTAACCATCATAAATCAAAAATTAATTCCAGAAAAATTAAGAGTTCTATAAGTAGAAATCAAGAGTTCTATGAGTAGAAAATCAATGATTCTTTTAGATTAATTTCTCATTTATTTATAATTTATTTAAATAATATTAATTAAACAGATTTAAAACAGGATTCTCTTCCATGAATTTTGTTCCTCATACCTAGGCTTGTCTTTATCCTTAGTATTTTTTTTAAATTAACAATTTTAAAGATTTTCTTTTTCCCTTGATAATTTATAAAATTTAAGAAGTTAGGGAAAAAATTGATGACTCTGATGTGCCTGGCACATGGACCACGTGAGCACGCACCCAAAGGGATAACGAAACATGGTTCTACAGAGCCGGTGATAAAGCATTTCGAATGAATGAGCATCCGCCACGTGTTCCACTCCAGCCCTTTAATTTAAAGAGTAATGGCAATATAAACGGAAAGTCAATGCAAGGACAAATAGAGATTGTTAACAAAATGTCTAGGATCTAATTGCTCATCTTGGAGCTACAAGGTTTGTTTTTTTGAATAAAAAAATAAAATAAAATAAAAAAAATTATATTCTCCAATAGCTTCTAATGTAATTGAACCAGCAATAACTAGCCAAGAACCTACGGTAGTGCTGGCAACCCAACTTTTAGCATTCCTAGTTTTGTTTGCCATGTCGTCTACAGATTAATATCAGAACTGGGCAGCGCATAGATTGCATAGAAGCACAAATTTAAAAAAATATTGATTAACAAATTGTGAGCATATTTACAATGTTATGGAAACGCTCCATTGATTATCAACTAGAAAAGCCAAAAGAAGTACAAGGAGGCATGGCAGCCACATTCCTTACCATGAATCTGGGTCTCCAATCTCCATCATGGCAGCCTCTTTCATTTGGCATGGTTAAAGGTCTTTCTTTATATGTTTGTGCGTCAAACCGTATTTTGTTGAAAAGTCATGAAATATTTGTTTTGTTTGCAATGATTTTTAGTGTTTGTTTTTATATTGTTTCTTTTGGGTATTAAGATCCAGTTCATGAATGATTGATAACAGCTATGAGTTGATTTTTTGTTTTTCATGTAAATGTGTTTTGTGTTTTTTTTTTAAAAAAAAAAAAGTGTATTCAAAGTACAATGCAATTTTATAAATTAGAATTAGAGCGTTTTTATCTCTTTTTGTAAAGTTCACTTTTTGATAATTGTATTTATATGTTTTAAGAATTTAATTTATTTGATTGTTTTGTTAAGTTTAAATTTTGTTTTTTTTTTTATATGTTTTCAAGGTTTTAAAAAGGAAATTGTTAGTTATGAATTTGTTTTTTTTTTTTTTTGAAGTTTACTTTTCCATAACTGTGGCTAGCACTGATTATATTTTTATATTTAAAAAAGGTTTACGCTGAAACTTCATTTAGTATATATTAGATTCACTTCTTAAAAATGAAATTGTTGGTTATGAATGTGTGTTTTTTAGGTTGAACTTTGCATAAATGTGGCTGCTTCTAATTGTGTTATTATATTTTAAGAAATTCCATGATGAAGTTTTATTTGTTTAGTATTTACTGGATTTCTTGGTCGTTATGATTTTTCTTAAGCTAGCTTTCTCAGAAATCTGGCTGGATGTTAATTATATTTCTATGTTTAACTAACTGGAAGTGAAACGTATCCTGTGAAGTTTTCTTGGTTGCTAAATCAATCATCTCTTACCCCTAAGCATGTGGAGGATGAATTCAGACAGTAAATTACTAAGTTGTATTTAATATTGAATTAAGTTATTTATGCTTTTAGTATGCTTTTAGTATTTATTTTGATCTATTTTTCATAAGGGTTAATTATGTTTATATTTGATTATTATGAGAGAGTTTCAACTATAAGTACTATATATCAAGATTTATTATTAATTATGAATCAGTGTTTTTTACTATTTTTCTCCTCTTTTAATTGTGAGATAGAAATATTGATCTCATTGTTATATATTCGTTATTAATTATATATTTTAGACAAGTTTGGAATTCTTTATTAATAATTATTACCTTCATAGATATTTACATAATTATCTCACAGATGCACATAGATATCAATTCATATTTTAATTTCTTTTGTTTAGTTTGTGTGTGTTCAGTGTGTTTTTGGATAACAAAAAATCACAAACATTCTATCTAGGAGTTCATTATGTAGGAATTACAAAAATCAATAGCTTCCTCTTGTTCATCATGCCTAAAACACAATAATCAAAATAAACCCATCCTAATCAACATCAATCTGCATGTCGCCACTGAATGATTAATAGATTTTAATTGAAACATTTCTACTTTATATAGATACAGATGTCAGGGAAAGTTTAGATATCTATATAACCATTGGCATATGATATCAGTGTTTTCTAGGTTCTATTTCTTGGTAAATATAATCTCACAACAGCTTTTACCTAAAAGATTTTTATTAGCCCTAAGCACAAGTCAGAATTACTAAGCCTTTCTCGCATCGAAAGGAATTGTTTCCACAGCTAATACTTGACCATTAATGTTATACTATATGAACTGACTGATAATTGTTTCTTTAACAACCATCACTATTATGCCTGAAACAAATAATATTCAAGGAATACCTGACATCCGATAATGTGCGCTGAGAAACCAGAGGATTTGTCATCTGCCTTCGATTCCCCCGGATGACAAGTCTTGATGAAAGTTATCCTCTGAACGCTGAACTTCAGGAAAAGATTTTCTAAACTGTATCAACAATAAAGAGGTCGAACAACAAATAATCTAAATTTTTTACGCTAGAAACAAGTACAAAATATTGTATCTCTAAACAAAACGCTGGCAATGCCCAGCTGCAAACCAAAAGGCCTAGAATGCAGGAAGCTCTGAATAAAAATCTTTATCCCCTACCTGATCACTTTCTTCCCACCTACAGATTCCACTGAGGTATTTTGTTCCATAAATAGGAACCACCACAGATTCTAAATTCAGGAACAAAGGGAAAAACAAAACAGAGAGACGAACGTGTACAAGAAGACAATAACCATAAATTATATAAAATTTCAACAAAATCATGATTCAACCTTATGTACAAGAATGGCTTTAATAACGTTTATATACCCTCACAAGATACCATGAGCAGGTCCATTTCTCAGGTCTCCATTTGACAAGTTGGCGTGAATGTTAAATAATATATGAAGATGTTGTCTTGAAGAAGTCCTTCTAACTTCAATAGAAAGCATCCTATAGAAACAGAAAAAAAACATGCATGTCTTTCATTAAAATATGTAGCATAAAGTAAAGCAAGGGAAAACCAATAATGCATTTCCTGGATCAATAATGCCATTCTGTATATACCTTGTCTGATGAAAAGTATTGCTTATTTCATTAAGCTAATAAGAATCTCCGGAAGCGTTGTACTCTTGCTTGAACCTTATCATGATACAAAGATCTTCCTTGAGGTGAATTTCTTCTTTTCCTTCTTGTTCGAAAAAAGAAATCTTCCGTGTCTAGGACATAGGAAATCTGCCCAAACAACACAGATATTTAGCAGTGGTCATTTGCCTTTGTTCTTTCAAGCAGCAAGAAAACGAAAATTTGACACAATAACAATGATGACGTGAGAGCTTTTGGAAAAATTAATATTCTCCTTGGCAACCTATTCAGTTCAAGGAAAGAAGTTGTCTACAAACCCTAAACCTATTTTTCTAGTTTCAGAGCTTCAATTTTCTACTACTTTTAGCCATTATATTTATAGTTCTTAGCTGTTTTGGATTGAATTAGGGTTTGATCGTACACAATGTTTGGCCGTGGTAGAGGTCATGGATGAAGATGAAGAAATCAAGGCCAGCAAGCAGATATGGAAAAATTGAGAAAGGTAATTGAAGACTTGTTGAAAGCTGTTCTTGCCTTGCAAGGACAGGATCTGTGGGGGGCAAAATGGAGATTCCAAAAGGCAACCCCAACCCCTTGGAAATTCCAGAAGGTGGTCTTGAGGATAAACTTGATGATGGGATTGGAGAAAACCCCTATCACGATACTGGACCTGTATACAATCCAGTAAGAGGAGGATTGAAAGGGCGTTTAGCCCATGCCCTTGGGTTGAATGGAGAAGGAATTAAAATAGTTGTTTTTGTGGAAAGATCCTCGTAGAGGATTATTTAGATTGAGAATTCTAGCTTGGAGACTTAGATTGAGAAATCTAGCTTGGAGACTTATTTTGAATGGAAACATGTGAATGCTAGAAAGGTGTTGTTTGGGAAGCTTAAATTGAAGGGCACTACACCTTACTGGAAGATAATTGAATAGCAACATGCATGACAAAGTAAGCATAAAATATGTGCCAGGGAACATATGAAAGCAAAATTAACCAAGTAATTTTTTGCCAGCTGATTATACAAGGGAATTACATGAGAAGTTCCGTTTGTTAAAGTAAAGATGCATGAGGTGTATATAGCCCAATGCAACAACCTTTCAATTCAGGTAGAATTGAATGAGCAAAGAGCAGAAAGTTGATCAAACACACAGATTGTAAAAATCCACTTGATTGATAGAACTTAAAAAAATGAAACTCTTATTTTAAAATAATTAAAGATCAAACATTTATTGTAAAAATCACCAAAGTTCAGTTCAGATATTTGGATGCCTATCATCCCCAATTTTAAGCTTAGTGAATGAGTGAAGGATTGAGTTTAATGTGAGCACGGATGGGATCGCAATACAGGATTTGCATCAGATGCAGCAAAAAAACTTTGGACACATCTCTTTTATGTGACTAGTATGATATTGACAAGACTTTGCTATATAACAGAGTTGCTCATTTAAAAGAAAGATAACAATTTTCAGCTAGAAAGTAAGCTTTGTTTGTATGGTAGTTATTTTTTATCTTCTGGTCTAGTCAAATATCAAGATATAAAATAAAATAAAACCTAAATTGGGCCAATTCTGTGGAATGGGCTGTGTACTATTATTTTCCATTGGTTTAGACAAATTATTATTTACTTACTATTCATTAGACTATTCACCTAAAAACAAATCACTATTCATTTATTATGGTATTTTATTAAAATTAAAACTAAAAGAGGATGTTGTTTTATTATTCATAGATTGTTCACCTAGAATTTAACATTAACAATTAACAAATTAAAATATATAACAATCTCTTCAGTAAAAATACAATAGCTTTTCATTTATGAGATGTTATTGATAAATTTGGAAAAATGAAAAAAGGGCTATCATAAGGACACAACAAAATAAACTTTTCCAGGTGCCCTTACCGAAATTTGGATTCTTTCAAACCAAGTTCAGGTATACTACAATATAGGATTTGAAAGGACCAACAGCTAGATGCATACCCACACCAAACACTCATATAACTAGGATAGAGCAACATAGCTTATAATTTAAAATGAAGAGGAAAATGCTATATATACAAACAATTTTAAGAAATTTATGTT
Organism: Populus nigra; assembly: GCF_951802175.1. Classification (NCBI taxonomy): domain Eukaryota; kingdom Viridiplantae; phylum Streptophyta; class Magnoliopsida; order Malpighiales; family Salicaceae; genus Populus; species Populus nigra. The sequence goes on from NC_084852.1 coordinate 14,183,804, forward strand.
CTTAATTAATGTAAGGAATTGTGAACAGGTTCTATATACTTGATTCAATAATGGCAATTCTCTGATTAAATATGCTAAGAGGCTTCACTTTGATTAAAAAAAATGCCACATCAATTACTAAGCATGTTGATGCAGGCAACAAAAGAAGCATAATTACTTTTTTTGTGAGTTTTTTTAAGATTTTTTTTTTTTTTTGGGGGGGTGGGGTTATGTAATTTCAAGATTTGCTGGAAAATCATCTAGGTCTTGATTTTAAGTTTTAGGGTAATGCTAGCCCAGAATTAAATGAAAATCCAAGCAATGTGCAAGTTTCTTGACTGGTGTTGAAGCAGACATGAATGTAGAGAAAAAGGAAGAAACCTTGCAAGAATGTAAAGCAATGATAATTTGCACAGAAAAAAGAAGATACCTTGCATGAATTGCAGGCAACCTTACACTCCAAACCATTGAACATTTTAACGCCTTCCATGGCCATGCTTAAGGCAGAAAATTCATCTAGGCCAGCATATTTCCGCTTGTTTCTGCAGATAAAAGAGTCATATACCTAATCAATTGATTTCAAAATCCTTTCTAGCCATCATATTCTAGAACTTTTTTTTTTGGATATCATATTCTAGAACTACACAAAGGAAAGAGACATTCCTTTCAAAATGTGATGGCTCTTGCAAACAATTACACATGGCTGAACAAGCCATGGTAGAGATGGGAATACAGATCAGCAGGATGCTTTTATCGAACTTATTTATTGCACTAGAATCTATTTGAAGACAACTAATAAATAGAAGTCTTTGCCTTTCCTTTTCTTAGTTTTCATTCCTTTTATTATTATTATTATTATTATTATTATTGATAGAGAAGGGCACAGATCAAGTAGTTTCAAGTGTCTAACGAGACAGCTTTAGTCAGAGAATAAAGGAGTGCAATCTAAGCCCGTTAACACATGCTGCTTGCACTTTAATGGAACTTATAAACAGTCTTGCACAGCTATTGCTGATAATAAATAACAAAAAAAAAACCCTTGTAAGCGTGGATATCTGAAGCATACTGTCAATACCTCAGCAGTGTAATGTCATGCGACTCCATTTTTATAGGATGGACAGAGAGATAATCATTATGCAAATATGCAGAAAAAGTTGGATCCATGCAAACTGCCAACACTTCAGATTTCTCAGTTGTGTTGTCCATCAGCTGGGTGGATAAAACAGATGGAGCAGATGACTGTGGAGACCCAAAAAATCATCAATGGTCAAATCAAGTGGGAACTACAGACAAAGTAATACACCAATAAAATCACCTCAAATAATACACACACAAATGCAAGGAAAAAGGACTTACAAATTCCAACCGATATATGTTCTCCTCATGAAGGAAAAACCGCATGTTGTCATAATACACCAAATCATTGAAGCTCTCAGATTTCCGGGATATTTCGTATTCATACAATTGAAGAAGCTTACTAGCCATCTCATCAGTTGCAACAGTTTGGAGCTACAAGATAACTACAATTACAAACTTTTCAGGAAAACCTTGTATAAATACATGGAGAAAGAAATTGCGGTAAGCAAACCTGTTTGACTAATTTATATATTAACTTGTCCAGTGTGAATAACACATATGACTGATTTCCAATAATAGCTCTGCACTCATCCTCAAACTTCGCATTATCAACAGATCCATCTAGTAAACTGTATAGTGCACTCATAAATCTGCAGAAGTAGACAAACATAGAGTGTTAACATGCATTTAATATTCAAAACCAACCAAAAAGAAAATGTTAAAGACCTAGCATAAGGATCTGGAGAACTAGCATCCTTAGAAGTTCTCCATTTGAGTTCAGCACCGGATGAATTCACTCTTGCTGATAAAATACGGTCATAGAGGATCTACAAATTGAAAGACAACCATAAAAGGCACTTTAAAATCACCAAAAATAGAAAATTACAAAAGAAACACAAATTTCTTTGTATGTGCATTGTGAATCTTACTATACCTGATGAAGCCTGAAAAGCACATAAAAATCATCATTTCCATAGAAAACACAGGAATCTCTCCTTTTCTCGTTAATTAAATCTGTTGGAACATGCTTTGCAAGGGGCTTAACAGACATGAGAGAGTGTTCTGGGAATGGTGCATCTCCTCCATTATACTGTGTATCAACCATCCCCTCAGCTTCACCTTCACTCTCAGCTTTTGCATCATCACGTTCTACTTCATCATCCTCGAGCTCTTCCCGGGAGCATTCATCACCAGCAGACTCGCTGCTTGATGCAGCATCACGAGCCTCAGAAACATTCCCACTATCCTCATCATCAGCATCATGTCCTTCTACGATATCCTGAGTGTGTAAGTCCTCATCATTTCCAGATCCATGCCGCATGCATCCAACACTATTCTTTCCCGTGGCAATAGCCTGCAAGCCAGTATCTCCATAGGCATCAAAATTATCCTCTTCAAAATCACCATTAGGGGATAACTCGCCTTCTTCCTTCTCAATTTTGGATGGTCCAGTGGATTCTTCATGACATCTATCATTTTTAGCACCATCCCTTACTCCTTCATTTGCAGGTAAAACTGATTTTACAACAATCACACCCTATGCCAACAAAGAAATAAAATCAACAATTCACCTCTACTGTAAAAGAAGATAGAACAAGAGGCAGAAACAATTATGCAAAAATGAAGAACCCTAAGTTGCATAATGTGAACCAATTACCAATTACTGTATCTACTCTAGGCATGGCATGCAGGGTCTTGAATTTGTCAAAACTGATAAAAGTTATCGTACCTCTGAAGAAGGTCCAGCATCAATACCAGCATTGAGTTGACGGTCAATAGCATCACCACCTGGCACAGACACAGTTGAACCTGAACCTTGAAATTCTAACTAATGTCAGTATCACAACATTATCAGAAGATAACACAGATAACTAGCTCAGAATTAACAGAACACCAAGAAAAGAGAATAGGTATTGTGCAGCTGATCCAAAACACACCTGCTATCTCCCCAGCACTGTTCCTTTCATGACCACATTCTGATCCTATCATAAATGATGTTTTGGTTTCTGCTACTCCTTGTATGTTAAATCCAGATACTCTGTCAGTTACAACTTTATCTTTCTGCTCTCTTTCTGGCCTAAGCACATTAAGCGCTCCATCTTCCTTACCAACATGATCAAGTTCACATAAGCTATCTTCCTTAGCTAATTTATCTAAACTTTTCAAACTGAGCTTGCAAAGGTTTCCTAGTTCTTGCGACATGTTTTCATCTCCATTGCTAGGTGATTTTGCTTGCTTAAAAGTTGATATTGCAGGAACAGCATTAGGACTTCCATCCTTTTCTGCTATGCTTGATGAAGTGCAATTCATGAGAGGATGCTTTGGTTTCCCTTCACCTTCACAGCTCTCCGAGCCATCAGGATGAGAAACAATACCCAGCATTGGTTCCACGAAGTTAGTCCAAAGTCTTATAACTTTATTTAATTGTTCTTTGGTTGAGCAAACCTCTTTACAGGAATATTGGACAAGTTTATACAAGTCTTCATGAATTTTTTTATCTGGGTAGTTATATTTCAAATTCGGAACCAAGGGTTGTCTTTTTCCAGTGGCGAAAGCAAGAAGAACACCATCCTCTCTCTGCTGTTTTTCTTTCAGCTCCTTGATCTCAACCACCAATGCTGTATTTTAAAGATCAATGAGCATAACATAGACCCATATAAAAGACGTAAAATGCATGTTACAACGTAGTGAAAATTGCTTCAGATTTATCTTTAAAGAAATGCTCTTCACATGCAGTATCACACAAACTTTTGCATAAACTGTCCAAGATTGTATAAGCTCTATTTCAAATATTCCACCAATTAGAAATTGTTGAAAACAAAAAAGGGAAGCCAAAGAAACCATGTCTACTAGTTCATTTGCATTTCCTAATTACATCGTTTAATGCACATATAAATGAGTGGAAAAGCGAAAACTGGTACTATTTGTGCACATCCTTTGACAGAGTACACTCTTTGCATGTTCCTGGGCACAAAACTAAAATGCCCTAAGCTGACCCATGCACAGATATAATCAATAGAAGTAATCAGGTAAGCTTGTAGTCATGCTTACTAAAAGCTCCTGAGAAACATTTGTCTCTCTCCTAATTATTCCAGAACAAACACAACCAAGTCAGTCTTTAGTAATCAATTATTCAATTCAGCATTAGGTTTCTTTTGGCAGCAGGTGAAAAAAATTGAGTGAAATGTTTCAAGAGTAATAGTTAGGTGAGAGTGTAAACTGTGTAGAATGCTTTATATGTATGGTTGAACTTATAGATAAGAAGGAACATGGCAATGTACTAATAATTAATTGGGTTAGATACGGGCACAGAAAGAGAGAAGTGACTATTACAAGATTAAAATTTGCCACGCTTAACAACTGCTCCTGAACAGAAGGGTGACATTTGAATACATTTTTGCCAAAATAGTACTTCCCTAGAATAGTTATCTATTAACATATTAGTTCACTGAACACAACAAGGCGAAAAATTCTCACCCGCTTCCCCCTTCTATCAAAAGTTCCGTTGGAGAATATGCCCAAGGTGCACATAATGCAAAGAATGATTGAAACAGCAGGAAAGAATTATGTTTTTTAGCTGCATAGCTGTATCCTAAAGAGGTTATTTTCTTTCCATAACTCTGTTGTAGATGGTAATAGTGAACATTCACCAAAATCTTGATTTAAGTATACAAACTGATGAATGATCCAATGGGAAAAGTACCAGTAAACATGACATATACAATTGACCCAATTTGAATATTGAAATTCAACTTACATTTTGTGCTCAAGTTCTTTGATTCTTGTTGCTTGAAGTAGAAGCTGCGATGATCTAGTGATTTGTAATGGTTTTTCACATAAATTTCAGCCCAAACCTTGTTAAAATCAGTACGACACCTAGTCCACTCCTCTTGTTTCTGCTTCAGACGAGTTAAAATAACAGGCAATGCAAGACTTGGGTTTTTCCGCAATATTTCCATCACATCAAGACCATGGTCACCATATAACCGCTCTATACACCTTAAGTTTAGAGCTGCAATGCAAAGGCAAAGCAGAGAAGAGAAAACATGCTAATAAGAAATATAAAAGTCAGGTAGGGAATAGTAATGACAAAAATAAATAGCAGTAACAAAAACAACCACCATAACATTATATGAATAACATTAATTATAATAATAACTGCAAATTATGTTAATTCATAGTCTGCTCCAAATACAAACCGGTAAAGTGGTCTTCAATATGGATTGAGGTTTCTACTTTATTTTCGTTTATGCCATTAAACAATTCTTCTGCACGCTTGGTAGTGGAGCTCACAGATTCCAACAACATGTCCAGCTCAAATCTAAAAAAAATACAAAACAGAACACAGACTCCGAATTATTTGCTCCCAAAAAGAAACGGAGTAACATGGAAAAACAAGGAATGTGGTACACCACAAAAACATTTTACCTATCGTCTTCACATCTAAACAGACTTTCTTCAAACTGATTTCTACGCATATGTTTAAAAGAGTAGTCCTCACTTCCTGATGTTACAGAGACCCAGTGATCATTCAACACTTGAGCACCAAGCTCCGATCTTTGGCTTGCTGAAGATATTGGATACTGCAAAGAACCAAGCACCAACTTGCACATCACCATAGAACTTGTTAAAATATCAATATCAACAAAGCATTCATTTGAAATTTCATACGTCATCTGGTAGAAACCGATAACTAGGAGTACAACGTTCACAGTTAGAAAGGTCAAGTTCCTGAATCGATTTAGCCATATACTTCTCCCTGCATCTTTCCTTTTCTTTAGCTCCGTCTATTTGCTTCTGCTCCTTTTCCTTGTCCTCTAGTTTCAAAGATCTGGATGCTTGTCCATCGTTACCCAGGGATTCTGCAATCAGCAATAAGGTCCTCACATTTTACAAAATTTTGGAACATGATATCCCAAGACATCAGAAAAGCTAAATGAAGACTGACAGTTTTATAATAAGGTTAACAGGGGAGACATATATCATTTGACATACTTTTGCTCGTAACACCAGCAAGGAACCCATCTGCAAGGATATTTTATTAAGTGGCATTAAAAAGAATCAAATGGAGGTAAGATCAATGTTTCAGAGCGAAATCTAAAGAGTAAACTGCAACAGTCAAAATGTTTTTTGTTAATTACCAATATGCCCATGACACTCCAGGTGATCAATGAACTCTTCCATAAGATCAGGATACTTTCCAAGTAAATCAGTCACCTGAAAAATACAGAGGTTTTAACTACATGTGCAACAAGAGAGGAAACTTTGTCCTTATTAAACTAAAATTTACATGATAGAACCCTAATCATGCCAAAATTGATAAATGAAAGATCAACGTCATTTGTCAATTCAAATCCAACTTAAGCATGGGTATTCAAGATACATTAGGAAGCCAAATCAAAAGTCCCCAGCCCATCAGTTTTCTGGTGCACTAGGTGGCCTTAAGTGGCCCAAGTACAAGCCTAAGCTTTACCAACCATTGTCAAATCATCAGAACCCCAAACTCATTAACTTTCATGATGTAAAATGTAAATTGTACAAGAATCCACTTGCTCATGTGGCTAGAAAACATCACCTGAAACCATTCTAGATTTTGAGATGCAAAGAGGCATTTAAACAGGTCATTTCAATTGGATAGTACTTGGCTAATAACCTTAACCTGTGACACCATTCATTGTGCACTTGGATATTTGATACCATAAAATGGGTTTTTAGGATTTATAGCTTGAACTTAAGATTTGTGAAATGGATCAATACTATAATTTCCATTATCAAGCCTCAAAGAATAATCTGGGCAAGGGGAGAAAATGCAACCAATCATATTGTAGAAGTTTTCCCCTGACAAGGTCGCTTTTAGCATTACAATTCATAATATCTTAATTTCAGTACCAAGGTAAAAACATAAAGGGAGATACATGCACATGCTTGGCCTCTGCAGAGATTAAAAAAACTACTTAAACGACTTCAAAAGACCTTGAGAACTGTTTGGTCTAACACATACCAAATTTTGCAACTCGTTCTTTTTAATAATCCCTTGGTTATAAATGTTAAGGCACTTCAAGAATGCTTGATAATCATCTCCATTTCCCAACTTCTCCTTGACTTTCTCAAAGAAAACAAATTCTTGGTTGTAGATGCCTGGCATAAGAATTGAGATACCCAAAAATCAAAAAACTAATAAGTTGGAAAATGAGAAACTTTCTATAACGGGAGATGATGTAGAAAGGCAAAAGAAAAAAAAAATCCGATATTTTTAAAACTCCAGAAGACTAGCACGCCTAGACGAATAATGTTGATCATTATAACAAAGTCATGCAAAAAACAAGTCTTCCTTTTCATCATAGAGAAAATGAAGTTCTTAGGGAGAACCTGAGTCCCCACTAGCATTCAATAAATATTCATACATAGAACTGGCTATGTCAGTGAATAAGGACAACAAACCATAACTTGAGAATGCCACTGCTCATGCTAAATCACTCATCACATAATACATAAAATATGACTTAGAGGGTTCAGCCCCCTCAAGCCAAATACATAGGATGGTGTAAGTGCTAGCAATAGGTGAAATGTGTGTTGTTCATCAATATTCCATTGTTCCCCAAAGGGGAGAATTAAAACTGATTCAGCACCAAAAAACAGAGACAAACAAAAAGAGATAAATAAATAAAGAAATAAGTAAAGGAAAGAAACTCCATGTAGTACATGCAACATATAAAAATATGTGCAAGACATTTATTTTGGTAATGGCATCAGTGACTCACTCTTTATGTTGTCTTTGTCATCATAACAAGCAAAGTTAGAATTTCCAAAACCTTCCACCTTCTGGGAAGAATTCCTTTTCTCAAGAAAAGGTTGCAAGCTGAAGTCTCTACTGCTATCATGCTCAGGCTCCCTATCATCCTGATCATGAATTCTCCTATCCCAATTCTCCTTGTCAGCACGCTTTCTCTGCTCCTTCTGCACTTTCACCATTCCTTTGTCATCTTCCATCTCTGGTCGATCAACACTAAGGTCACGCTCAGCATGGGAAGAAGAAACTTTGTCACGCCGACGCTGCTAAAGAAAGAGATCCATTTGCACAATATTCAGAATCCATTTAAAAACAGATGATCAACTGCACTACATTGCAGGTCGAATCATTTTTCTAACATCAAAAAAAAAAAAATTTAGGCGCTGCTAATATTTTTTTCTAGTAGAAAAAAAAAATAATTGTGGGGATTGATCCAATATAACTCGGTCGACTTAACGGGTCCAAAAACAACCTGGAAGACCGGTAAAAACATAGATTGACTCGAAATAAATATTCAAAATGATATTTTTTATAAATATCTAGACGACAACATATTGGAGCGAGTTGGATCAACCGGGTTAACCTGGCAATCCACATGCAGGATTATAAGACCATGATAACCCTATAGAAAGTAAATTAAAACGAATTATAAAGTTCAATTTCCAATAAACTCAATGTTGAAGGATGAAATTAAAAAAAAAATCTACTAAAAAGGGGGGGAATGACCCAAGTCAACCAGGATTAACTTGTCATGACCCAAGTCAATCAGGATTAATTTGTCAAACTCGCGACTCGGCCCATGAGACCGAGATAACCCAATAGAAAGCAAATTAAAACAAATTATGAAGCATGATCCCTAATAAACTTAATATTGAAGAATGTAATTGAAATTGAAAAATCAATTAAAAAATAACATAAAAAACGACTCAAGTAAACTTAGGTTAACCTGCTAAACCCATAACCTGAGTCATGAGATGGGAATAACGAAAAAAGCAAACCAAAACAAATCACAAAGCCCAATTCCCAATTAACCCAATGTTGAAATATGAAATTGAGAAAAAATGTAAATTAGGAAAAGGAGAAAAAAAACTTGAGTTAATCAGTTAAACTCACTTAGGTTAACCTGCCAAACCCGTATCCCGAGTCATGAGATGAGAATAACGAAAAAAGCAAGCCAAAACAAATCACGAAGCCCAATTCCCAATTAACCCAATGTTGAAATATGAAATTGAGAAAAAATGTAAATTAGGAAAAGGAGAAAAAAAACTCAAGTTAATCAGTTAAACTCATGATCTGGGTCATGAGACTATAATAATCTAACAAAAAATAAATTGAAAAAAATTATAAAGTACAATCCCTGCTCTTTTAGTTTTTTGTTAATAAGGTTAAGGTTAAACTGCTAATGCTGCCCACTCAATAAATGATACATTATGATCACAAAAGGTTCTATTCCCTATAAAAAGGAAAAACAAGGAATATGTGCAATTACCTTGTCTATTTGTGTTTGTCGTGCGGAGGGTGCAGTAGAATTCCGTTCATTGTAATGCTGGTTAGAATTCCGAGCATATGGAACAGTATGTGTAATGGGTGTTGCTGAAGTATCTGGCAAAAACCTAGCAAACTCATCAAGCAAATCATGATGATCCTCAAAAAGAGCTGAAACCTGAAAGATGATCAGAGCAGAACAGCTAAGAGTACTTGAAATATTTGTACAGCAAAAATTTCCATGGGAATAGAAAGTAGTGCTCAAAACAACGAAACAATCAACAACATAATGCTCTACCTCACTGTAGACCTCATTTATGTCCTTGTGTTCCTTCCGGTACATATTCAAAATGTCTAGAAATGATTTATAAACACGTTCATCATTTTGGAAACGTTTCTGTATGAAAAAAATCTGCCAGTCAAAGTTATGGAAAACAAAAGGCAACCATTTCCTGATACAACAACAATAGCAATATGTATCACCTTTATTTTGTTTACAAAATTGATAGCTTGGTTAAATTCAACAGTTTTCTTTGGCGGAGCTGCCTCATCCTCATCTAGGGTTATTTCATATCCCTTGGGCAAGAAGGTGTTGAATCCAAATATCAAGTTATTATGACCTTTGAATAACTCCTTTACTCTTACAATGACACCGGAAGTGTCAGTTCTACAAAAAGACAGTACATTAAATAATAATAATAATAATAATAATAATAATAATAATAATAATGTCGAATACATAATTAATGATGAAGATGATGATAAATAATTTACCTTTGAGCCTTGAAATCTTTCATGACTTCGAGGAACATGTCATATTTTTCCTTCTGGTCTTGAAACATGTCCTTTACTTCCTTTAGATATTGTAAGGCGTCGGTGGTAGTTAGTTTCTGCGAATTACCGCTACCTCCGCCACCACCGCCGCCAGGGATTTGTGTTTGCCCATAGCTTTAACAATCAAAATAATTCCAATCAAGAAACAGCAGGCCAAAAACGAAATTAACACAATAAACAAACGAATTCCAGAGAAAGAGAAAGGGAAGTTACGATTCTCCACGTGTCGAAATTAAGGGCCGTTTAAATTGAGGGGCAGGGGCAGGGGCTGGCGCTGGGGCTGGGGCTGAGGCTGAGGCAGAGAAAATATCATCTCTCATTCTCTTCATCTCTGCGAAACAAAGAAAATAAGGGGGAAACCTTGTTTTGGTTTTCAGGACATGGATGGAATTAAACGAAAGAAAAACTCACTTCGGTTTGCTCTTTATGTGTTCAGAGTGAGTCAGATCTCATCGAAACAGAATAACAAAACACAAAGCAGTAGTAACTAAAAGGCGTGTTGTATGTACAATTCTGTGAGGCAAGGAATACTCCTCAAAATGCATAGGAATATTATTTAAAAATTAAATTAAAAAACCAAAACAAATCAAAATTATTAAAAAAAATAAAATAAAAGGTGCAAGGCGTTATTAGGCCTCAAATATCGGGCCCAAACAACTAGTTTTTCTTTACAAAAATAAAAATTAATATACCACATGTTACCGTCTAGTTTTTTTCTGGATTTTGTAACCCTAAAAATCTAACTGTTACGTTATTTTTATTTGAAAATATTCTAAAATCATCATACAAACATTAAAAAATATATTTTCAACTCTAAAATATCATTTAATTACTCTAAAACAAAATCAAACCATATAAAAACAAATATATGGGTTTTGATTTTTTTTTTAACATGATTAAAAAAAACACCATCTTCATTGAACTCCTCTCACAAAAACGAATGTATTAACACTAAAATTAATTTTTTAGATTGATTAAATGTTTTCTCGCTCTATTTTTTTGTCAATAATTTTTTCTCTCATCTCTAAACATCTAGGAATAGAAATTTAATAAAATCAAAGTTTAAGATCAAAATATGAGAACAAAAAAAACTGGGATAAAATATGCTAAAATTGAAATTTGAGGGACCAAATTGAAGTTTCCATGCCTTAAATGAAAAAAAGCTCCTTCTCATATTAATTTTGGTTATTCATCTTTCAATTTTTTCTAACAATAACCAAAAATTATATTTTATAAAATCAATTTTTAATTTAACATTGGAACAAATCAAAAAAGATCCCAGTATATAGAAAATCAGGGAAATAAACTTTAAAATAAATAAAGTTTAATTAATAACCGAAGTGCGAAAAAAAAAATTCAGGGAACTAAAAGTAAAAAAAAAAAAAAGAGCAGTGCTTCAATTTGGTTTTGCATCGACTTCGTGTGTTCTATAATTTCTAGATGCACAAACAAACATGGACTTCTAACGGTTGGAAATTCGATCAACACTAGTTGCCAGTCCATGCTTATCCGTGGGCCTCGCCGCTATTTGTGCACGCTTCTTTCAACTATTTTGTACACTACTGGCTTCAAATAAAATAATGTGTCAATTTCATAAATATATTTTTAAATATCATGATTTTTTAATTAAAAAACCTAAATGCATTTTTTATAATTAATAGAATAAATTATATAATATATCAACCAATTAATTATACCAAAATGGAAAGCTAGTCTTTCTTTAAAAAAAAAAAATAGATGTATATGTAAACATTCAACTCCTATTATCCTTTTTTATTTTATACCTTTTTATTTATTGTATCTTAGAGATTATTTGTTCTTGCAAGAAAAAACAAATGACTTTCATTTTATAAATACATCATGTAAATAAAATTTATTTATATAAAATAAAAAATCAAGATAAATGATAATAATCTATTTGAAATATTATAAAATTTAAAAATAACTACTATTTTTAAAAAGTGAATTAAACAATTTAAAAATAAGAGATAGGGTATTAAATAAAATTCAAATTGAAAAATTAATGCAAAGTAAAAAATAAATAAAAAGACAAGATTTAAGGCATTAATTAAAATTTTAAAAAAAATACATAAGAGAACATGTGTTGCTCAGGCCATGTTTATTTTTCAGAAAGTAATTTTCAGGAAACCCCTTTCCAAACTTTCCCGTATTTGTTTGCCATTAGAAAAGTTGGTCAACGAAAAATACTTTTCGATCAACGAAAAACACTTTTCAGTCAATGGAAAACACTTTTCAGTCAAAGAAAATTTGGCTTGGTTTTCAGGAAAGTATTTTCCTTTTTGGCTGTGTTTGTTTTCCGGAAAGTGATTTCCGGAAAATCACTTTCCAAACTTCCCCGTGTTTATTTGCCTTTAGGAAAGTTGGTCAACGAAAAACACTTTTCAGTCAAATGAAAATTTGGCTTGGTTTTCAGGAAAGTGTTTTCTGGGAAAATTTGGGCGAAAAACACTTTCCGGAAGTTGTGAAAAAATTAGAAATATCATTATTTGCTGATTATATCAAATTTGATCTTTAAACTTTTGATTGTTATATATATTTTGTTTTGAATATTTATTTTTCAATTTCATCTCTTAAAATTTAATTTTTATATTAACTTTGGTCCTTATTTTTATAATTGCTATTTGTTTTTTCCTTATCATTTTTTTATTGAAATTTTTAATCTATCAAACTTGTTCCTCATTCTTTTGACTGTTATTTATTTTATTTGAAATAATTTATGAAATGTTGATTATTATTATTTTAATTTCTTCATCTTTTTTTTTATTTTTTAGATTTGATCTCTATTATTTTGATTATTATTTATTTTATTTGAGATAATTCATGAAATTATATTTTTTTTCAATTTCATTCTCATTCTACTATTTAATTTGTAAGATTTGTTCCTTATTATTTTAATAAACTTAAGAAAAATAAATATTAATAAGATATTTTCCAGCTCATTTTCTATGACATAACCAAACACTCGAAACTGTTTTCCAACTTATTTTCCATTACACTACCAAACATCAGAAAGTAATTCACTTTCCAAAAAGAAACTACTTTCCAGCAAATAAACGGGGTCTAAAACCCTGTAAAAGATTTTAAGGTTAGCCTGGTTAAAAATCCAAGTTAATTTTTCAGGGCCTAAAACCCTGAAAAATTTTATTCCACACACACACACACACATATATATATATATATATATATATATATATATATATATATATATAAAGAGATAAGGTACAGTTGGACTCGGATCTTCAAAATTTAATTTACATGTTTTTTCTATGTACCCATTACCTAATAAAACAAAAAAAGAAAAGAGCCCTGGACTACCTACTTAAATCAATGAACATGATCTAACCCTAAGCCCTGGCAAATACGGAAGCAAATTAACCCTAACAGTGACACCACCACATCAGGAACAATCAAGGGCCCCCCTGATAAAAAAAAAATAAAAATAAATAAATAAAAAGGGCCCCCCTGATAACCCATCATTCGTCCAGACTCATCCATAGCTGAGGGAGTCGACATCCATCAAATATTCCTCCATCTTCGTCACTACAAGGAAGTACTGCCAAGAGGAATATATGAATTCTTCATCAGCTACAGGAACGCCAGCCATACTGAAGAATCAAGAATCCACTGCTTTCTTGGATAAGGAAAGTTGTACACTGATCGATTTGGAAACTTGGGTTGCACGAAAATATTGAAAAGAAAAACAAACGCGAGAGTGACCTGTTGTCGAGGCTCTTGGCAATAAATATACTGATATATTTATAGACGGGTAAAATGCACAAAAAAAAATTACATGTTTTATATGTTAGAATATCTATCGGTTAATATAACATATCATTACTAGAATAACATCTATAATTTTATCGGTGCATTAATAGTAGCAGTGATATTTACGATAATTTTTTTTCAACTCTCTAGAATATACTGACGGTCTAGTTCCGTCGGTAACCCCATCAGTAATAGTGGTATTTACAGTAATTCTTTTTTAACTCTCAAGAATATACTAATGGAGTTGTGTCGTCGATAACCCCATCAGTAATATTTTTAAAATATTTTTTAAGAAAACATATTGAACAAAAGTAGAAAATAATTAAAATCAAATAAATTAGCAAAAAAATTCAAATATTTATTACAAATTTAAATAATTGTACATTCAAATACAGTAAATCTAAAATAGAGGAGGCACTAAAGGAGGAGGATGGGGTTGATCGTCACCGAGACAATGGGGCCAATTAGAGGGTGCACATGAATCATTTATCTGTGATCTCATCTCCATTACCAATCAGCGGAGTTCTTCATAATCAGCAGTGAATTTTTCATTTTTTATCATTAAGATGGGTCGTATGATATCCTATACCCGTTGGTCTAACATCGCCATAAATTCTGAAGTTTGAACACTCATAATTGATTGCGAGCATCCAACCATCAAAGCATTACAGTTCGTTCGCAAGTTCTCAGTCGTAGTGTTATAAAGTTCATACACTGATTTTTATCGGGCCCACCGAACAATCTTGCTTCCAACCACAAATCTGGATGAATGGGTCGAAGGATTATCCTTGTATCTCCACTTCAACTGCTGTTATATGTATCTTGAAAAGAAAAAATAAATTCATCAAATTCAAGGAAAATAATAACTTAAGAAAAAAAATGATTGAAACCAACATATCATAAAGTATTGAGCTCGACTATCAACGAACCGATGCACCCCTTGGCTCCATTAGCCTTGGCTCGCGTCCAAGAATCGTAGTCTGCAATAAAAAAATATTGTCAGTTAAATATATTTATAAAAAACAACTAATAAAAAAAGGATGTAACAAAAAAATTTTCTACCATCTGTTTCGTATGGGAAATGAATGGAACAGAGCTGTTGATGTGTATGGTAACAGAACCGTGAACATGTCGTTTTCGGTTATCTATACTAGACTGTAGTCGTCGAGTGAAACACGCGGATGTCAAGTGTTGAATATATTTCGCCCATATAATTTCTGAGACATACAACTATAGTTTTGAAACCCAGCCCGGCCGGCGGGTCAACCCGGACCTGGCCGACCCAGGGCTGGAACCGGGTCTGGTTGAAGAAAAAATAGGAAAAGTCATTACCCGTGTGACCCGGCGGGTTGACCCGGTGAGCCAGCAAAACCCGGTTAAAAACCTAGTTGCAACCCGTTGACTTTTGTTTTTTTTACTAAAACGTAGCTGTTTTGAATTTTTTTTAAATAGGGATTGACCCAAGCGACCTTGTCAAAACCTGGAACCAGGGCCTTGGACCGGACCGGGTTTAAAAACTATGCATATAGCGGTCTGCAATCCTTCCAAACTAATATGTCGCTCTAAACTGAAATCTCTCTTTCATTCGTATAATTTTTGGCTTTCTTTTGCACCTCGTACAAAAAATTAGGCGACCTATATGGTACAAATTAATTATTTGGTAGTAAATGAGAAACAAATTTAATATTTGGAATTTAAAAAAATATCTTGAATTTGATCTTATCTAATTGCAACGTCATTCTCTCAAACCCTCCTCGCAACATTATCATTAACTCTCTCCCATTCAATTTTTCACTTGAAATAAAAATTTATAAAAGGAAAATTTTAGTAATTTCAATAAACAATCCAAATTATCATAAAAAAATATATTTAAGTTGATATCAACATTGAACCTTGAAAATTATGTATTGACTTGCAGTTTCTATTCAAGATGTTTGGAAAACTGGCTCCATTTAAACAATGAAATTTTCATCGATGATTTAAAGGCCGATGTTATTATTCTAGCATCCTCAATGTTTGTAAACCTGAAATTGCATTCATTAAATGATATTATTTTTCCAAAAATTATTAAACATGTCATTGTGAAAGCAAAACAAACTTACATTAAAAAGTTATCCTTCCACTGAGCCTTGTTCTTATAGGTAAATGGATCATGTTATAAAGAGACCGCCTTGATGTTGCGACATCACACTCGACAAGCCTGTGTTGTGAGTTGATGCTTGTGCCTCAGGTGCGAGTTCTTGGTCAGCATCTATTGACTCGTGATCGTCAGCATCGCTGCTAAAAGAACAAGTAGTGATCCTCTCCTCGCGGCGTGCAATAGACTTTCTCCTAGCCACATACATAAATTAACAAATAAAAAATTAAACAATTCCTACTTTACAAAAAATTTGGCAACATCTCCCCTATATAGGAGACTACTCAAAAAATTTAAACCTACAAATACATAACATATATACCACAAACCAGTTGATTTTATTCAATTTCTACTAACAATTTAGCATCATTCAATTTCGTAGACAATTTTTATTTTCTACACGATAATATTTGTAATCATAAATTTACAAAAATTTATTTTAAATTTACAAAAATTTAAAATAATAATTAAAATTAATCATACACATTTAATTGAAAATTGAACGACAAAATTGAAAAATAGAACAACTAAAATTTAACAAAATAATGCAAAAATTATTACAATAACAACTAAAATTCAACACAATTATTTCTAAGTGATAATATTTTTAATCCTAAATTTACACAAATTATTGAACAACATTTTAAAAAAAATAACTAAAATTCAACAACATAATGCAAAAATTATTACAATAACAATTAAAATTCATGTCATTTATTAATTCATAAAATTATTAAGAACACAAAATTAAACAAAAATAATGACAAAAAAATACAAAAAAAGAAAAAGAAAAAGGAATGAAAAACACTTACTTTAATGGCATGCTTTATTTTGGCTCTTAATTAAAAAAAAAAGACATTGTTAATAAGCCTAAAAAAATGAAAATAAAAGGAAAAATAAAGAAAGACAACATACCTTAAGATGAGAAGAGAAAAAAATGTTTGATCTTGGGTGAGAAGGAGAGAGAGAAGAGAAGAGAAGAGAAGAAAGAGAGAAACATGTGTGTGAAAGAAGAAGAGAGAAGAAGAAGGAATAAGATGAAGCCTCAATTTGTCATGATTCGGGTCTTTTATTTTAGTTTTTACCGATGGAATTACTGACGAGTAATTAAATATTATTATTTTTAATATTTTCATCGGTGATTTTGTCTATAAAGTCAAATGAAAATTTTCAACTTACATGAAAACTTTCAAAAAGCCCCTCCAAATATTTCTGACAACTTTTCATTTCGTCGATGATTTCATTGGTATAAAAAATAAACAATCAAAAGATCATTAATTATCACTGCATGGAGAAGTGAACAGTTCTCATGGTCTCTGGAATATACTGATAGACATATTTTGTCAGTGCACCCGTATATAATGAACACCATGAACAATTTTAAAGAGAAAGAGAACAATTCCTATAGTCTCTGGAATATACTGACGAACACATTCCGCTGGTATGCCCGTTTATAATGAACATTGTGAACAATACTAGAGTGAAGCTGGCTTTGGGCTTTAAGACCCGTAACTCAACATAAACAAACTTTATATTTTTATGGTGACAAAACAAAACTATATTTATTATAGCCTTGATGTTGTCTTTTGTCTTCACCTTCACGTCCATAATCATGTTGAAAATATTCTTAAACACGTTCTTTTTTATGTGCATGACATCAAGATTATAGCACTGAATATTGGTCTTCCAATAAGAAAACTTCAAGAAAATACATCGTTTTACCCAATTATGGGTTAAACCAAAACCATGAAACTTTTGCTTACTGAATTAAAAACCAAATTCAATGTCACCATACTTTGATACCACGTTATATAATTTTTCACCTAAAAAAATGGTGATGCAACATCCTTTTCAACTATGCCAATGAAAAAGTCATTTATGAACTTGTGATCCATTGACAAGAACCGTTGATGGCAGTTAAAAAAAATGGTTTACCGTTGTTTGTTAGTGTGAATGCTTTGTAATTTTCTATACACTATGAACATGCTAGTTTTTCATGCGTGCTCCAACCAGAAACCATTTCATAAGTTGGAAAATCATTGATAGTTCACATCAACATTTGAAAATTGAGTTCAAATAAAAAAAAGCAGGTAAATTTGCTTGCTTAAAATGGAGAATCCTTAATAAAATTTGAATATGAAGACAGATGCTAACAAATTGAGTGTTGTGATCGCCAAATTTGTTGTGAAATGTTGAATTGTGTTAAGATTGGGGAGGGAGGGGGTGGTTGTTTGTTGCAGAAAAAAATACATAAGAAAAAAGAAGAAAAAAGGGTTAGTTCATAAATTAAATATCATTGATGACATTAAGACAAAATTATTTCATCAGTAACTTCATTGATCATTTTGTCGATAAAAATATCGCGTCGCCGTACGATTTATCTTTTTAAATTCCACTGTAAAACCCTCTGTCATTCCCTCGGTATACACCGATGAAATTTTTCTGTCAGTGTTTACTGATGGATACAAAAATAAAAAATTCTATTGCTAAAAGTTATTGCAATATACCGACAAGATATTTTCTCCGGTATTTCCATTTATAGTTGCTAATTTTCTAATAGTACGGTGGATATATATATACATGTATAAACGGTATCCAATAAGCAAATAAGATTTAGATCATATGATAATTATTGTTAACGCCCGACCCTTTTGTTAAAAATAAATCAGGGTTAATTAATATCCGGCTGAAATATAGTTAAATAGCTACAATCTTTCACATTGCTTTCGTTTTCGAAGAATCTACATTTGAGTACTTATAAATTAAACATTTTTTTTAATTTCTCAATGTCAATTTCATATTCTTTAAAAAAGTATTAATTTATCAAAGAAAAAAAGCTAATAAAAAACTAATGGAAAGGCTTATTTTTTTAAAAGTTTTTTTTTAGAATTTTGGGTATTTATGTCTGAGATATTTCCTAATATGTTGGGTATATTTCATTACAAATACTAGCAATCCTATCTTGAACACATAATAAACGACACTAGCATCCTCGAGGTCGAGGTAGCTGCTGCTAGTAACTTTAGCTTGTCTTTGAAGTTTTCTCTGTAGGCTATCTTCTCCATGTTCCTCCTCTTCTTTAATCCATTGTCTCGCCTTGTTAAGGGGAAAGAAAATCATTTAACCGTTTTCATAATTAAAAATATATTAAAATAATTTTTTATTTCAAAACATTAAAATTATTTGAAAACAATAAAAAAATTTGAAGTAAAAAAAAATAATTTTTTTCAAAAATATTTTTAAAACACAAAATAAATAAGTCCTGAATGCTAGGGTCTGCCGCACATCCAAACACAGCTATAATAATTTCTTAGTTTTTCTTTATTTTTCAATATTTATTATTTGCTCGAAAGAATTTTTTTTCTGAATAGTTAATGGTTATCTTGTGATTCTTTTATACACTCATTAACTATAATCACGGACCCTTCCAATATACATTGATTTACGACCTTTTAATGTCAGTCCTTGCCTATTACTAACTCTTATAATTTGATTTTATTATAAATAAATAATTAAAGACGTGCTTTATAATTTCTTTATTGATCAAAATAAAAAAATATTCATATGATATATTATACTAACAACAAAAAAGAAAGAAAGTTGAGAGTCGTGAACCTGCTTACTATATTACTTGGACCATCAGTCGTCAACTTTGTTTGGTAGCTTTGTTGGTTAAAACATGTGCAGGTTTTATGGAGATTGTGGATTCAAGTCAGTCAATTGAGACTTTGTTATTCTCTTTGCAAAACACAGATGAGGACTTATTATTGTTTGTGTTTTTGAAAAAACGGAAGGGATTGTTCGCCTCTTATACAAAGAAAAAATATACATGTCCGGCACACTGGCCAGTGTAGCCCACACATCTAGCTTTTTCGGAAAAACCAAGCCCAACATTGATATATTTTTTTTCTTGTTTTTTTTTTTTAGTTTTATCAATTAGCCTGGGTTTTTTTAATTAAATTAAAATAAATCATTTTTAGTGTTTTTATATATTAAAATATAAAAAAATTAAAAGTCCTTAAACCAAGATGTAAATTTAGCATGCTGGCCAAGTATTTAATGGGTTTTTTATTTTCAAATTCCATTAAATAAGGTGAGGTTTTTATTAAATTTTATTCTTTAATATTAGATAAATTAATTTTTATATTTTTCTTTATAAAAAAAAAAAAAAATCAACCTAATAAAATCATAACTTGATTAATAAGCCTTTTATATATATATATATATATATATATATCTTTTGGTTTTCTTTTTTCAATTCCATTATTTAGCTTCTTAAATTTTATCCCTTATACTAGATTGACAATAAATCAATTTTTATTTTTTGTATCATATAATAAAATAAAAAATTAATTCAACCCAATAAAATCCATAACCTCAGGTTATTAAACTCAACAGCTACAGCTATTAACTGCCGGGATCCTGATCATGAAAATGCATCAGTTTTTAGTTATCTTTTTTTGCTTTTATTTTTTTAGAAAAGAAATTCACTCAGTAGGGTTTCAAAGCGCAATTTTAGATCAAGTCGTTGGAAAGTAAAAATTGATTAAATGAAAGTGACTAGCATGTGTTAATAATAACTGCATGATTTCTTTCCTTCAATCATGTGTAATAAGGGACGACCAGAGGCACAAATTTAACTCACAAATTGAAATATTATAGGATACTTACTGAAAAGGTCTACCATGAAAATTTAAATGCCAAAAACAGTCAGAGAACACTTCTCCACTTCGGAGGCCATCAGACGCTTCAAAAGAACATAGAGCAATAGCTTCCCAGTCTAATTGCGAGCATAAAAAATTCAACATAGTAACACATGCTAATAACTGCAATTTCCAAATTTCAGTGCAGATTTTGTATGTAGTGATAGCGAACACTTAGGATGAAGCAAAAACAAGTAGAATACTTACAATCAATTTGCATTGTTTGCCTGAAGAACGCCACCCAGGGCCTCAACATTATCTGCACGACAAATGGGACATACGCATCTACTCTGCAACTGCTCACCAAGGGAAGCACAATTCTGTTCCAACTCAGAAGTCTGCTTGTTTCCAGTCAAAGATGTTTAAATTTTGTGCGTATTCATCACAAATTTTACTAGAAATGTTCCTGGAAAGCATCGCAGTCCACTTTTACTTTTGGTATACAAAACGTTTCAGGTGTTTTTCCCCCCTTTGCTGGTAAAAAAGTCAAAAATAAAAAATAAAAGCTCTTTTTCATGGTTGAGATGGTAGAAAACATAAAATTAACTCACCATTTAACATCAATGAGTTTTGAGCTTCAGAAAACTTCTAGAAACATCTTGGAAAAACTGCTCATAAGTAGCTTATAGAAACATCTTTGAGAGCTATTTTTGTAAATGGCAGTTTTAGAAGGATGAAATTCCATATGTCAGTTGTTCTAATGGACAGCTCATATGTCTCGGCATTACTCTCAATATCATTTACCATTAATTAACTGCCTGGAAACTCATCTCTCTCCTAGAAAGAGTATGGTTAATCATGACCAGACAGCCAGTTCCACACAATGTGATGTTTGTAAGGATATCTTGTTAAATCCTGCAATAGTTCGGTTTCTTTCACTATCACATCCACCAGAGAAACCTTCCTCTGAAGGTCAACATACTCCTCCTGGACCTGTGAAGAAACGGGTAGCTAAAATTGTTCTCAAAGAAACCTTTCATCAACTTTTAGGCAGGTAGAGTTGTTGAGGAGGAACTCTAGAATTTTTCTATAAACAACAGAAAACATATATAAAACTCTTGAACCAACTTCTTACCTGCTTTTGAATATTCTCCTCTGCTAGGTATTCTTGTTCCTCTTTAGTTATTTGAGAAGCTACATGTGCAAGCACATCCTTAAGAGCTCTTAGATCAACACCAGTGACTACCTTCTTTTCAGCTTTGCAGTCTGCTTATGAAATAAAGGCAGAAATCCCTCAACATAGAAACCAAAGCAACAAGTAACAATCTATATCTCATTAAGGAATGCATTTGGAAAATGAAGGGAAAAGGAAAAGACATTAGCGATTGAATAACCACAATGCATACAAATGCCTTGAATTTTTCAAGTAGCTATCTGACATTTTTTTCATGGATACAACAGTTGTCTATATAATCTGTTGTGATGAACATGATATTTAAATGAAAGCAAGCAGAAAGTTTTGAAAAACGAAACAAACATTCCCCGAACACACTAGTAGTATACAGTACAGTTCAGCAAGCCTGCTTCCATGGGCAAAGATGCTTAGAAATTTTACTGTGTGAAAAAAGATGTTGAAGTCCACTCAAATTACTTATGAATTGCCATGAATTAATATCAACATAAAAAAAATATAAAACACTAACAGATGGAAACAGATTCAGCTGCTAGAGCTGTAAAATATTCTGTATATACAGGAGCATCACCTGCTGTAGTTCCAATGCTGCTCTTTTTCTGAGATTCGAGTCCTTTTTCCGCTTGGAATTTCCTATATTAACATATAAGTTGACAAATTAGTAGTTTTCCTCTACTACCAGAATGTACATTCAAATATAAAGTATCACATTCGTATTATTCATTTAAATGGAGAGGAAAACAGAGCAAATAGATCAAACTGTTCTGTGAACTTTCCTGCATCGAGAACAGGGAACCATTATGAAGGATATCCCATATAGGTAGTCATGTTAAAATTGTTGATCAGAATTATATTTTCAATAGTTCGAGATGAGCAAAAATGTTAGGAGATATGAGGAAGAAAATCTACACCTAGTTATAGATTACATTCACACAGCATCCTCTCTGCAGCTTATCTGAAATGCCAGCACTTCTTTTATCTCCTTTGAATTTTTTTTCCTCAAATTTCATTTGAGAAAATAATTCTAATGTCCGCATTGCCTCCTAAAGATACCCATATATTTGCATTCACATTTTCTCACATGGTGCACTGGCATTAAACCATGAAATGCACAAGCTCTTGATTTTCTTTTTCCTGCTTTTCTATTTTTCTGTTAATAAAATGATTGCGGGATATAGTTCAAAAAAAAGTTTTTCAGAAGATTGTTTGGAATTAAACCATGTTCTCAAACCTTAAGGCCAAGCTAAAAGAATCATGCATCCAAGGAATGAAACAGTTTAAGAACTTAAAGAGAGATTGGTTTAAACTCAAACCATACTGATAAGATAAGCTAATAAGGTTGTAAAGCTCATAAAAGTGTGGGTAATTCAGATGGAATGTGGTTGAGTCATAAAAATCCATGCTGTGTGCAATTATGAAAGGGGGGGATTTATGTGTGTATATGATGCCAGTCCTTGATATTTCTATAAAAAGAAAACAAGAAGCAGCTCGAGCATATCTTTGACTAAGAAAATTTTGCTTCAAATTCAAAAGACTTGAATGCAAAACTATTAGGTAGTGATGAATATCAAAACTTACACAAACCAGTATAAATTTTAGCAGCAAAACAGAGAAGAACCAGCTCACAATGGCCAGGCATTTTCTATTTATAGATGTTCAAATGGTTCATAATGAGAGGTGAAATTGGACCAGGTTGTCCTACACAATGATAGCTGGGAAACACGGTTGCAAAAGAATTCAGCCTTTATGACAAATTGTTAATCAACAACTTGTACATCCCAAACTTACAAGCTGGGGGAAGGTTCAAGAACCCAAACCCGTGACCCGTTGCATGAAGTAAGGTCATTATCAACCCCCCCAAAGGGAGATGGGTTGTACAAAATAAGTTTTTCACAAGTGTGTGGTGTCTGTTTTGACAGTATGATTCATTTCAACAATAAACATTAAGATCCTAAGAGGTAAAAAAAACAACATTAGCAAGTAGGAATATTAGGAAGGAAAAGGGAAAATAAAATTAATTATTAAAGAAATATCAGCATGATGGACAGTGAACGAAACTTTGGTTCTCCCAGTGAGGCTTAACAGGAGACAAATAAAATGGAATCTAAATTAAGATAAATTTTCTGATACAATGATCGAGTTTAATGGTTCATGTATTCTTCACTGCCCAAGATACCCATATCACCCCAAGCCACCACACAAGTAATCAGATACTAGATGGTCTTTTAGTTCAGTATAATTACTCTCTCCTTTAAAGCTTAAAATTATCATACGTCCTTGTAGTACCATATTGATCTGGTCATAGCAATGCTTTTAAAAGAAAAAAGGATGTAAATGATCCCTCAAACATGTTAGGTTGACAAAACACCATCGATTGACCCAATGATAGCTAATGAGTAGCTGACAAATGTCCACCTGGTCCCACTTAGACCCAATTCTCTAATTTTTGAGAAATTGAAAGGAAACACATGAAAAACTAGGGGGGGGGGGGGGGGGTAAAAAAAATTAGTAAAATATTTGTTGAATGTAAAAATTACTGAACTAATAGAAACGTTGTGATCTTAAAAAAAAATTAAATCTGTTAAAAACTAAAACTAAAGAATTAAGAAAAACCAACAACTTATTTTATCAAACAACACCAACTTCCTAACTAAATCAAAAACTGGTTATCAAAAAATTACAACCTAGATCCACCACAAACAAACCCAAGTAAAACACCACTACCACAAGCTCAAACCACTCAGTTTCTCTTCCACATGAAGAACCACCACCGCCACATCTAAGTTGTATACCCAAATCAATCTACTACTCTCAACTACACAAATGCTTGCTTAGATTAGTCACAAATACACATCATGTCAATTTCACTGTTACAACCTCAACGCCTTCCTCTAGTGATCACAACAACACGATTGAACCATTCCACTGCTGGATCCACAGCAGTTGACCGTGTCAACCAGTAATATGGCTTGAGCAACACATCCACCCAAACACAAACCCATGCTCTTTTACCTTTGGTCAGTCAACCTAACGAGGATCTCTAACAAAAAGATTTAATGAGCTACCATCCTGGTGATATACGGGTCAATTATAGCATTTTTCATGTAGAGGGATTGATCTGACCAAATCAATATGGTACAACGATGCATGTTTTTTTTAATCCCTTTCTTTACAGTTTAGCGACTAGATCAAACCAATTAACATCTATCCTATGCACTCACACAGCAATTTATTTTTCATGAGGAAACGTCTCCAAAAAAACATGAAGTTAACCAAAGACGAATGCAACTGTACATCGGGAAGCTACATGTACAATCTGTCAATGCAAACACAAATTCCCAATCAAATTTACACATGTCCCAGTAAGTGCGACTAACCTTATCTTAGTATTGAGCTCAAACATCTGGCGAATAAACTCATCTCTACATGAACAACAAAAACATGTTAAAGAAACAGCAGCAATTAATACGACTACTTGAATCAATTTCGATGAGGCAGTTGGTCATGTGTCCAGATGTAGCAGAATGCTAAGTAAAATAAATAGCAATCTTTACCGTGAAGCCCCTTCTTCATCCTTCATACCGCCCAAGCCCAGTGTCCCATACAATGAGGTGAACAAGAATCAGAAACAGAAAAAAAAGACTGAAAAAGCGCAAGTAATCTCACTTAATCCAAAATAAGAAGAAAGGGAGAGGAAAGCAACACGCAATAATCACTACCTTAAGACCCTCTACTTCAGATCCAACCGAAGATATTTCATCTTGAATCAGAGAAATCCTTGCCTGGAAGTATTAAAGACGATCTTAATTTAAGAAGAAGAAGAAAAACAATTCACTGAAGTAAAGCAAAATAAATAAAACAAACCTCTAGGGTCTGAATAGATACGTCGTTGAAAGCCAATTGATATTCGTAGCCTTTAAGCTCTAGCTCAGTGGTTTCTTTGAAACGCTTCACCTCTTCCATCTCTGCATTTGCCGCATCCAATTGACATCCAAGCTCTACTATTCGCTTCTCTAGCCCAACCACTCTTCTCTCTACAAAAATTTACAGAACCGGAGAAAAATTGTATATATAAAAAATACTAATGAAACATATAATATTTGCCTCTCAATCGATAGATTTTCCACTATTTTCCCGCATTTTCTCGAGAAGCCTGTGTTTGGTAACCAAGAATGTAGGAAATCAATATTTGAATCCCTGGTTACTTATCCCTTCCAATTAACGGTACCCAAGGCAATACGGTTTTGAATGAGATGAAAGGAGGATTCTGTGAAATTTAATTTCTGTTCCCTTCATTTTCTCCGAAACCAAACGAGGAAAAGGACAGGGGTAGAGGCACTCACCTCCTTGTGATTTCTCGGAAGCAAAGTCGCGAATTAGGGTTAGGAGTTGCCTTTGTGGATCGGTTGCCGCCATTGTCTGTTTCGCGCTTCTCTTTCTTCTACGAAATATTACCTTTCAGTCTTGGAGAGAATTGTAGTAATAAATCTCCGTTTCCAATTTTGCAACAAGTGAGTGGAAAACACGCTCTTATTTAAGTGATGCTTGGCATAACTTTTATATTTCGATTTAAGTTAGTTTTTAATTTATTTATTTTTTGTTATAAATGCTGTCTTTAGCATAACTTTTGGATTTAGATTTAAGTTAGTTTATAAATTTTGACTAAAAAAAGTTTTATGATTTAAAATTTAAAATCAAAAGGCTCATTGTAAAATTCAGTCAATTGTTTTTATTTTAACTTCAATTGCGGATTCTAACTTATACCACCCCTATTTTAAAATAGTTTCATCAATTATTTCTTATTAAATATACTTATAAATTAACTAATTTTTATTATAAATTATAGTACATGATTTTTAACTTTGAATCGAAATCCAAAAGTTTTTTTTATAAGTAACTTAAAGCAAAAAAGAGTTATACCGATGCTTGTTTGTTAATAATAAATTAGAATTCATGAGTTAGGCTAGAAGTTAAATATTTTAACTTCTAATTAAATCAAGATTTTGATTCGATTTTATATTAAATTTTTAATTAAAAAATTATAAATATATTTATATATATTTTTAAAAAATATTATTTTAATATATATTTTTAAGTAAAAATTATTAAAAAAACAAATATTATTTCAATATATTTAAACGTGCTCCGCATCATTTCGATCATTGCAGTAGAGGTTGAAATTCACAATTGAGAAGGGATTATAAAATTGGTTAGAGTTATGATGAAGATAACAAATAAATAATATATACCAAGTAAAAAAAAAAAGAGTGCACAAAATTTCAAAGCTCCCAGAAAATAATTATGACAAATTAAATTTATATTTTAATATGAAAGTTCTTAGAAAATGCTTTTCTTCACCCAATTGTGTTTAATACCAAAGCCATGAATTTTATCATTATGTGAGGAACTTTTATTATGTTCCTCAATAAACTTGAACACTTCGTTTAACATTTCTAAATCAGATGGATGAGGTAAAGGAGGGGGTCTTTCTATTACTCCTTTCAAAAACTTATCTGATTGATATCTATATGAGTGGTTCATGAGTAGGAATCGTCAATGACTGTAAAAAAATGTAGTTTTCCCTCTATTTTTAATCTAGAAGCCTTGCTATGCTCCATACAATAAGGACAAGACAGATTGATATGAGTACTCCAACCCGATAACATGTCATGTGCTGGAAAGTCATTAATAATTCACATCAAAGTTGCTCTTAATTGAAAATTTTTCTTTCTATTTACATCATATGTTTCAACACCAACAAACCATAAATTATTTAACTCATCAATCAAAGGTTTTAGAAAAACATCAACCTTTTTCTTCGGATTCTTTGGCCCAGGAATTATCATTGCCAAAAACATGAATAGTCTAGTCATACACTTCCACAGAGGCAAACTACAAACAGTCACAATTACTGGCCAACAAAAGTATGCATTTGAAGACATGTCAAATGGACAAAACTCATCAGTGCATAACCCTAACCGAATATTTCTCGGATCTGACGCAAAGCTTAAGTGGACACGATTAAACTCCTTCCATGCCTCCCCATCAAATAAGTGTACCATAACCCCATTATCTGACTAATGAAAATGATGTCATGTCATATCTTTGGCATGATATGGAGACATGAATAGTCTCTGAAGCCATGGTGTCAAGGGAAAGTATCGGAGTTGCTTATTCGCCTTATTGGAACCTTTACTAGTCGAATTTCTAGGTTTGTATCGTGAACTTCCATAAAAATCATAAATTTTTTTTTGCATCTGCCTCATAGTACAACATGCAATAATTAGAACACACATCATATTTCTCATAACCAAACCCAAGTGATCGCATAGTACAACATGCAATTTCTAGGTTTGTATCGTGAACTTCCATAAAAATCATAATTTTTTTTTTTGCATCTGCCTCATAGTACAACATGCAATAATTAGAACACACATCATATTTCTCATAACCAAACCCAAGTGATCGCATAAATTTCTTGGCATCATAAAAATTTGATACCAAATTTTATCATTAAGCATTCAATTTTTTGTAAAATCAATAAATTTATTGAAGGTAGTCTGAGCCAAATTTAAAATTGACTTCATATTAATCAATTGTACACAAGCAAATAATTTGGATTGCTTGGTATACTCATCCTACAAAGGCTCTTCTGTAGCTTTCAAAAGTTTATAAAAATTAGTTAATTGATATATTATAAGTTCATGCACCTACAATGTCATGGTCATTTTCAGGAACACTTATATTGGCTTCCCAGGTTTCATTTTGGTCCTACAATTTCCATCAAAAAAGAAACTCAATATCATATTTAATGAAAGAAAATAATTCAATTAATATTTTTATACAAACTCGTATTGAATAAGGAAAGAACAAAGA
This sequence comes from Populus nigra, assembly GCF_951802175.1. NCBI lineage: Eukaryota > Viridiplantae > Streptophyta > Magnoliopsida > Malpighiales > Salicaceae > Populus > Populus nigra. Next base: position 14,212,603 of record NC_084852.1, read on the forward strand.
TAGTCCTATGCCCAGAAAAGATATTATCAAACAATTTATGAACTGTAACCCTACAAATTAAATTGGAGATTTTGATAAATTTTCAATTAAATATGCATTGCAAATCTCTAACTCTCTCCCATAACTTAATTAAGACATCATGATTCGATTTCTCACAAATTCCCACCATTCCCCCCTCATTCCCCAGTTCATTCGATTTCTCAAATTCCCCTTCATTCCCCTCTCATTCGGTTTCTCTCATTCCATTGTCATTTCCCTCTCATTTCGGTTTCTCACAAATTCTCCTCATTCCACTATCATTCCCCTCATTCCACTGTCATTTGGTTTCCCCTCATTCCCATGTCATTCCCCTCATTCGGTTTCTCAAATTCCCCTGTCATTCCTCTCATTCCCCTGGGTTTCTCCTCATTCGATTTCCCCTCCTGCATACCCAGTTCTCTCTCGGCTATTCTCTCGTGGCTGTTCTCTCTTGGCTTTCTTTCTCTTCCCCTGTTCTCTCTCGGTTCTCTCTCGCAATTCCTCTGTTCTCTGAAGAAGCAGGACAACATCACAGATTCAAGGGGCAAGGGGCAGGAGGGCTAGACCTCAAGGATCTGCTCCTTATTCCCAGTTCTCATCCCTTTCTCCCCCGGCAGTTTCCCCTCCTGTTTGCGTCTCTCTCTTTGTTCTGGATCCGGTGACGGGAAAACAGGGTAGGGACTGGTTGGGGAAGCTGCCGAATGTGCAAGAAAAATTGTGTTTTTTATGGCTTGCTTGTGATGAATTTGGTTGGGTTTTTTTGTGAGCTTGTTTGAATGTGACGAGAAGATGAAGAAGAAAACTAGGTATGGAAAAAAATTGACAGACAGCTTCCCCAACCATGATGGATTGTTTGCACAGCAAATACAAATACAGAGAAATAGTTTTTTTTCGGAACAGACAACAAATTAAACAAGATCAAGGATTTTTTGCTATAATTCTTACAGATCTAAAAAATACGAAGAAGATAAAAACATAAATAGAAATAATAGAGAAATTTGAGGGAAAAAATACCTGAAATGTAAGTGTGATTCTCCAGATCTTCTTTGCTTTTCAACTATTTTCGAAAAGAGACACAGGGAGGGGAAAGATGTGTTTTATCAGTAAAGGAAAGTGTTTTTCTTTTGACAAGGAAAGGAAAACACTTCCCTATGGGTAAAGGTAGTTTTTTTTGTTGACCAGAATTAACTTTTCTTTGACTAACTTTTCAGATGGTTGCCAAACATAAAAAAATAAAAAAAATAAATTCTTGAAATTTAGTTTCCTTAAAACAAACAAGGCATTATTTACGTAACAATAAACACGTTCAAATAGTTAATTTTTTTTTTTATGCAGAGCGAGGGGCATCATAATTTTTTTTTAAAATTTTTTTATATAGAGAAACGCGGTTAGAAAATAAAATAGAGTAGCAATTCATAAAATGAGCGGCCCGATTGGCCCGTGAAAATAAAGGAGCCCGCCTTGGGTTTGTGAAATTCGAAAATTGAATCACAGAGAAACTCCACACTCCACAGCCTAACGCGCCTTAGTAAAAAAGGAGTGTAGTTGGGTCCCACAATTTCGAATTATACTGAAATTGTTAGAGCGGTACCGTTTGGTAGCAAACATGGTAATGAGTCCAAAAAAGAGTTACCAGGTTCATTCTACATTCTCGTAATTCAAGTTCCAACCCAGGGGTAATCGAGTAATACCGCCGTTATCGTCTCTCAGTTGCTAAACCTAACAGACCTGCTAGTTTACACCCACAGAAGCGGAGAGAAGCATCGACGCCCATCGCTTTAAATTTTTCCACAGCAGCTATGGCAGAATCAGAGGTGAAATTACTAAATCACCCTCATCCTCATCAGTAACTTGGTTCCGTTGATTTTATATTGATCGTTTTGATTTTGTGCGTAGAAACTGGTGGCGTTGAAGAAAGCCTATGCGGATATAATATTGAATACGGCAAAAGAGGCAGCGAACAGAGTAATGGAGTCTGAGAGAAAAGCGCTTCGCTATCACCATGATCTCTGCAATTCAAAGGACGAGGCGCTTCGATTGCTTCTTCGCTTAAAGCAAATGATCGATGCTAAAGTGAGCTTATTTTCAATTTTTTTTAATCTTCTTTTATTCTTCAATTGTATTTTTTTAAAAAATTTTATTTCGAGAATTGGCTAGTTCATGATCAGGCTTAATTAAATCTCGTGCTTTAATATATATATGGTTGCTCCAGTGGCAATATCCGAAAATGTTGTAGCGGTTTTCTTTTGTTTGGTTTTTTGATTTTTTTTCCATGTCAAACGTTGTAAAAAATATTATATTTCTTAAACATAACGACGACATATCATTTTTTGCAGTTATATTTCATAAACTAATTTTATAAAACAAAATTTTCTTTGCATACATTTTAAAAAAACACAACGAACAGTTTTCAGAGAAGTAAAAAGAAAAGAACAAGAAACATTTTTTCTTAATTAAGTGTGGAAAACCAAAAAACAAGAAATGATTCCAAACAGGACCCAAGTAATTTTGAAAATGAAACAACCTTGGGGTCTCTAATGTCTTTCTTTCTGGAAGCTGCGCTTGTGGTTGCTGTTGAACCTTCTACACTTACATGATGGGCACAGCGCCACGAGCTTTATTTAACCTTGGCTCAGTGATGTAGTGTGGGATGAGAAAACAAAGGTAAACTGCAAATTACTACAATTTAATGGCTAACATTTGGAGAATATTGACTAGAAAAATATATAGGATTTATAGAGAAAACCTTAAAGCATTAATTGATTGATGTAAAGCAAGACATGCCTTTTGAATAGCTTAGGGAACCCCCTATACTGCTTTCAGGTCTTGATCCCAGTTCTTATAGGAAAAGGCCTTGCTGAAAGGGGATATGCTAACCATATTACATCCATAAAATCCAAATCACACAAGTCTAAATAAAGATAAGAAACCAAAAGCAATAAGCAAATCCCTATGTCATTCAGGAAGTAAAGAGCGCACTGGAGGTAGCTCTTTGTTTCAAATCTTGACCAAAGAATTTACAATTAAAGTGGTTAAAAACAGAAGTAGGGTTCCTGTCACTTGATATGTAAATGACCCTTTATTTTTGGTTGAGAAAGAGCACAAGCTTTGATTTTATCATATTAGAGTGGTAAAGAAATAATTTGCATTTTCCATTTCTTGATGAACATCGATGCTCATTTGATTTTCCTTACCTTTCACCAGATATTTTCTTTCTTTCTTTTCATTTGAGCAAGAATTTTAAGCATGGCACTTTGATAGATGGATGCATGTGCGAAGATGTGTGACATGCTTGAGTTATAATTAGTTTCACTACGTTACTTGTAACCTTCACAGCTAGTACTGAGAGCACCATTACTTGTTATATATGCTTACTTTTATGTGACAACCATTAATGCAGTGCTGACCCATCTTCTTTCTTTGCAGACAATTGAAGCAGAGATAACATCCTCAAGACAACAGAGTAAGATTGATGAGCTTGAGGCGCAGCTCCAGGAGGCGGAGGGTGTCATAATAGATCTTAGAGATGAGTTGAGATGGTTCCGTGATGAGCTAGAGAAGGTGAGGAACAGCCAAGGCCAGCCTTCACATGGAAAGGTTGTAAAGGAAAATGAATCTTCTAACCAAAATTTAACTTCTGAGCCCATTATACTCTCAATGACTAATCAGTCACCTCAAACCGTGGCAACTTCTGATGTAAAGACTGCGCAACTGGATCAGAGAAATTTCAATGACAAGTGCCGCAACACAACAGAAGATATTGAGCAATTGACTGTATTACATTTTGAGAACTATTCTTCACATGATGCTGACTTAGCTGCCATTATGATGACAAACAAGGAGCCGGAGCTGTATAGAAATGGTTGTACACAGAGAATTCGTGCATTGGAAGGAAATCTGTTTTCTAGCAGATTGACTCCCCCAGGAGTAGTAGCTGAGCAGGAATCTCTCATGAAGAATGAGGTTATTTCCAAGGCGAGTAATATGGATGAAGGTAAATGTAGTGTACCTTCTCCTAAGACTAAGGCCTTAGAAAAAACAAACTTTTTAGGGGAAGAAGGAAGAAAGCGTGTTAAGGTTTGCCTATCGAGACGAAGAAAGAGTAGGTCTGCAAAGGCCAAAGTTAAGCGCAAGTCTTGTCTCAATGTCAAGAAACCTTATCAACCTCCTTCTATTGTTTCTCGTTGCAAAACAAACTCAGTAAATGGCACTGTTAAATCTGATGGACGTTCATGTACCTTGCTCCTTGTCAAGCCTGGCAATATGGATATGAAGAATCCGAGTAAGGTGGAAGAAAAATCGCAGGAAACAAATGACTGCCTCACTGCTGAAATGATTGTTCCTGAAGGTAAAAGACCAAGAACAGAGCAGAGTACAAATTCTGTCTCTACATCATCCACATTCCCTTTGGTTCAGCACTCGGAATTTTCGCAACCATCTTCTGTTCTCACTCATTGCAAGACTTACTCATTGTTGCTCCATGATAATGTTAAATCTAACGAAGACCGGTCAAAGGTAACTGAAAATGATGTCAAGCTGAAGCCACTGCCTCGCTTGGATCCAGGGTTAACACTAATTAGAGGTGGCATTGACTCTATATGTGGCTCTACAAATGCTAAAGTGAGTGTAAAGGCACCCTGCAGATCTGGTGTGGCACAAACTGATGCAAACAAGGACATGGAGGGTGTAGATGATTTGGTAAAAGAAGAATGTGATTCTAATCGGAATCCCACATTTCCAAGTAATGAATCGGATGATCAGATGGTTGATGTTCCACATGTATATTCTAATTTGAAAGATACCAAAACATCTGAAGAAACTACTGTCAGTGTAATGCTGGTGCACTCTGATATAGAAGTTGCCAAATCATCCGTGCAACCTAATGTGTCTCCTAGTCAATCAGACAAGAGGCTTCTTAAGTACACTTTTCAGAGGAAGCACAAGAAGGAAGCTTTGAGCAGCCCTGATAAGAACACTTCTGTTGAAAAGAGCACTTTAAAACGGAAAGCGGAGGAAAATCTAGAATATTCACCAGAGCCACAGAAATCTAGCTTGATAAACGAGTCATCTGGGGACAATTGCTGATTGGCTCAAGTTGCTTGTCAGGTTATATATTCTAAACCATTCCGTATACCTTCATAAACATGCCCTAACTGGGATAAGATGCAATGATTTCTTTTTGTTACTAACTAGGTTAACATGGTGCAATTGTCATCTCGTGTTAATTCCATGATTCCATATTTACAATTCCATATTTCAGTCAATGGGAATTGAAAGCAGATAAGTTTTAGTGAATGATTTCAAGTTCTGTGTCAGGGAAATGGAAATATAATGGATGTAATTTATTCTTGTGTTTATGACTGAGGATACTGCACATATACGTTTTGCCTAAATGATATAGCGTGAAAATGGTTAGAGGAGTGAACAATTTGATGCCTGTCATAATAATTTAATACTTTAATTCAGTTGTGTTTCCTTAGCTGATAACCATCAAGATTGGAGCCCCCCTTCTTTATTGAGTTTTATGTTTTTAGGAGTAATTTTAGGAGTAAGAAAGGAAGTTCTTTAGGAGTTGCACATTTTCACCTGATTGGGATTCTTATGCCGATCAATCGAAATTGACTTCCATGGCATTGCTCTCAAGTGGTGGAATAACAATAATAAGCTTTCTAAAGGCACTAATGATAATTGTTTGCATAGCTGGATAGTGTACTCTGATTTACAAATACACATGCTAATATTCGTACATTTCTTTCAGGGTTCCGAGTGATTTTCTGCGCCTTCCTGGCCCAGTCAATATTAGAACCAGCTCACTTTGTCTGGGAAAAGATGGCGGTGATGAAGCCAACAGCTCCATGAGTTCAACCAGAAGAAGGACGTGATTCTCAATTCCGTGGCGATTATTTAGAGAGTACTTCTTCAAGAAACCATAAAGAAGGCCACCTGCACATATACATGAGATTACCAACCAGCAACTCTTTACCATTGTTGCAATTCAGGTATGGTCTTGCTGTTCCAAACCTAACATAACAGCCTAGATTGGCTGGAACGCTCTTGTGTTATATATATATCGTCAGTTAGTTGTTTTACAAGTAGGCATTCTTTTATAAATAGTTGTATTGACTTCTTTCTGAGGGAAAACCCGAGACATGCAAAAGAAGTTTTAGATTGAATATGAATAGGTCCGTAAATCACAAATTGAAAGTGAAGGTCGTTCCAAAAACAAGAGGCGACGATATTTCTCATACTTTTCTGAAAATACAGCTTCACGTAAATTAAGAACCAGGGTCGTTTTTTAATTCTAGAGACTACTTTTCATATACGACCAAGTCCATGGGAATTTTCTTTTTATGAAATATTTTTTAAATAAAAAAACAGGACAAGTCAGTGGGACTTGGATAGAAAAGTAGATTATTGATAACAAAATATAAAATTGAATTTTAGTATTTTTAAGTTAAATAAAAAAATATATTATTGACAACAAAAGGTAAAATTGTTATTATTTTTTTAAATTGAGGGACAAAAATGAATTAAACAACAAAAGAAAAAAAATTAATAGCTTGAATGTTAAGGTTTAATCTATCAAAACCACATCATGATCATAGACTTAATTATTTCTCTTATGCAATTTATATTTTACCCAAATATAAAATAAAATAAAATAAAATAAATAAAACAAAAAACAAATTAAACTTATGCATGCGAGCCTTTGAAAGCTAGGTGAATGGTCTTTAAGCCCATTTACTCCTGGGCTTGATTTATTTTTATTTTATCTTTTTAAGATGTGAATAACTTACTATCTGGCCATATCTTTTTTGAAAAACAAAATAGACAGACAATATGTTGTCTGTCTTTCCAAGCCCCGACCAAAATCAGGTAGAAGGGTTTTGCCAAAAACAAAACCAAGTTTAGGTTATTTTAACCCAAAAACATCTTAGAATATCTAAAAATCAATCCATCAACTTAAAAAACTCAAAAAAAATCCAAAAAACTAAAATCAAACTTAGTTAGGTTTTCTGGCCTCACTTTCAGTATGCTTTTTATAGGTAATATTGATGTTTTAAACAACCACTATCAAACTTCTCTAATTGCATATAACCTATTGACATCAAGATTAATCATTTTAGCAGTTAGAATTGGCTTGAACAATGTCTCTCTCTCTATATGCGAAATCGGGCGTCTCTTTCCTTTTACAAACCAAGGATTGAAAAATAATAAAAATAATTTTTTATATCAAAATTGATTTAAAAAAAATTTAGGGAATGAGGAGGTATAATTTAAAAATTTTGAGGACTAAATTGAACTTTTCATGCTAACTTTGAACCAACCATGCATTTCGACGCCTTTGCTACATCTATCATCCTTTTTTCAGTTTTCCCTAGGCCAACAAAAAAGAAGCAATTGACTATTGGTTTTGCAATTGAAGGATTTAATTGGTGAAAAAATAAATTTAGAGATCAAAATAAAAAGAATTACTGTTTTAATCCACAATAAATTGTAAGAGAGTGCGCAATACATGGTGTATTCACCTCGGCTTAGTTTCCTTAATATATATAACCAAATAATATTTAATAAAAAAATTCTACTCCTATTATTAACCCTTTAAAATCCTCTCTTGAATATAAAAATTAAATATTTTATTTTTCAATTTTCTACATACAAAGAGTTGTCATTTAGTTATCACATGTAATTTTGAGAAATTTCAAATATGGTTTAACCATAAATATAAGGGATAATTTAACTTTGTAATATGGTTTGGATATTTTTTTCAAACCATATTAGGGCTTAGGGTCATCATGAGAATCACTCCATAAAATACATTTTTCTTCTTTCTATTAATTTTTAGAGAATAAATTGTAAATTAATGAAGTATAGGAATCAAAATATAATTTGGTACAATAAGATTTGTGGCTCCGCTTTACACGTCAAATAGAATATTGTTTTATAAAAAAAAATGTCATAGTAATGCAAGTGTGTTTTAAAAAAGTTGTTAAAAAATATAATCCGTGGCATATATCTAACATAGAAAAAGATTGATATATGGACCCATTTAAAAAAACAAATCATAAAAATATACAAAAAAAAGAACTATTAAAAAAAATTCTTATAAAAGACAGGTAATGAAGAAAACAAAGCCTAATCATTAATGGTATTAAAGTTGAATGATAAAATTAAAAAAAAGAAAAAAAAAACCAAGAAAACTCGGGCAAACCTTCTAAATTCAGGCAAATGTTTCAAACTCGTAACTCATTAAATCCTAAATTCGAGTTGAATTAAGAAGCTCATTTCCTAATGAATTTAATATTTATTAGCCAAAGTAATTCCAACAAAGAACAACAAATAAAAAGACTTGAGAAAACCAATGTCTTTTTTAGAATCATTAAAAAATCCCAAAGAAAGAAAATAAATAATAATAAATTTAAAAATTTATTTCAAATAAAATAAATAGTAATAAAAATATTGAGAATTAAATTTAAAAGGTTAAAAAAATAAAAGGGAATGAAATAGAAAAAGAATTCTAATCGTATAAATTGTTTAAAAAAATCATTTCAAATATTGAAGGATAAAATTAAAAAAAAATTAAATTTAAAGAATTATCCAAAAAACCCAACAAAGAATGATAAATAAAAAAAACTCGAGATAACAGGGTCATTTACAAAACTAGCAAAAATTTTCATATAAAGCAAGTTAAAAAAATGGAGCCGGTCTCTAATTGAGTAAACGTTGAAGAATAAAAGGAGAAAAAGTTATCTTAAACAAAGGAAAATAAAAAAACAAGCATGGATGAACCTTTAAAATCTGGTCAAATATTTAAAACTCATAACCTTTGAAATTTTGAACTCGAATTCAATCAAGAAGCTTTATTACCAATCAATTTAAAAAACTTGTCAAAAAAAAACAATCAAAAGAACGTGGATCAAATTTTATAGGAAAAAACACAAAAGGATGGTAAAATTAGAAAGCAAAATAAATTTAAAAAATGATCTCAAACAAAACAATTAACAATAAAAAAAATTATGATGATCAAATTTGAAAAATAAAAAAATTAAAAGGGGATGAAATTGAAAAATAATTCTAAGTTTAGAACCTATCTAAGATAGAAAGAATTATAATAAAAAGAATAGGGACTAAATCTGAAAAATTAACAAATTAAGGGTTTACTTTAGAATTTTTAAAGGGTTGACACGAAAATCTTTAAGGAGAGAGGATAAAAGGGAAAAAAAAATAAATGGCAACTAATACATAACTGATAAGAATTTTGGAACACGCGCTGCCTCATCATGGAGGGGGCACCGTGAGGATTTTATTGTCGCAGGTAAAGGCAGCATTTGATTGTCGAATGATTTTTTATGAGCTGCTTGAAGGGTACAAGGGCAACACACTTGATGGCGCGACATGACAAGCATCACAAGTTTTTTTTTAATAATATTTAACATTTATTAAAATAAAATAATGCCCCTAAACTAACATAATATTTCAAAAAACCTTGGTAAAAAGGTCAAACAACTTGAGAGTTTATTTGACGTTATCTTAAAAGAAAAATAAACTATTCACATTTTTTAAAAAAATTTAAAAGACTAAAAGAATCTCGAGTGAAAGATAATCTCATTTTTTTTTTGTTCTAGGATGAAATTAATATTTTCACTATGAAATAAAAAATAAAATAATTAATTTAACCTCATATAATTTATAAAAGATAATTATATTATAGTGAAAAATTCACTTTTTCCCCCAAACCCTAGTTCAAAGGTTTTATGACTTAAAAATAATTTTTTCATTATACCACAATTACATTGAACAATGTTTTGTTCCTAGAGTTTTATGATTTAAAAGCAATTTTATCATTATATTATTGCAATAAATAATATTTTATTTTTGAGCTTAAGGAAAATCTTTTTTTTGTTAATAACAGGGAGTGCATTGTAAATATTATTACAACCTAATATTTTAAATACCCTTTAAAGTCTAAATTCTACAAACTTACAAAGAAAAAAAAACTTAATAAAAGTAATATAAAATATGGCATAATTTTAGTTTTATATTTTTCTTTTTAATTTTTAATTAATATAAATATTCGAATCAGTTTATGTACAATCTCAACTAATCTCATACGTTATCATTTTAGTTTTATACTTGGTTTGTATGTTGACAATTTTTTGAAAACATAAAAAATATAAGTCTCAGATTTTACATTTATAATTGCATTACATGCAAGTATCTGAAAAACCCCAATACAAACGATACGGGATTTAAGTTATCCAAATCCTTTTCCACCAGATTTTGGTCAGTGGTTTACGAATTGCGAGGTCATGGCATCAATAACCGTTCTTTCAGATTCAAACCTGCAGAAAAGTCATGTAAAGTCAAAGAATTACTTGCAAAATTTGGTTAGATGCCTAAAGGTTATATTTTTCTCTTCTCGCAATGAAATTTCCACTGATTAACTTGACAAGCAAATAAACTAAGCAGGAAACATAAAAGATTGGGAAGTACAAATTTAGCACTAATTGTTTTTGACATGGCAGATAGCACCTTCAAGGTCTTAGGTTATCCATTGACAGGAAGGTGCTTCCATGGCCTTGCTGTTGGGAGTAAGAATAGCTAGGCTGTCATGTCCGAAAAATCTAATTAAATAGCTAGGTGGTTAGTTAAGACAGGCTAAAAGCTGTTTGATTTGACCACACCAAACCACACTCACATCAGCCTTTGGCCAAGTAGAGAAATGATCACAAGGAAAGGATATGTTTAAGACATAATATTACCAACTTGCAAAGAAATTTCCAAGCAGAAGAAATGGCAGGCAGGCAGGCACAAATTTGACTTTGAATTCTTGACCTGAAGAAACTTCCCAACAAATTAACTTGCTACTGCTGCAAATGATGTTCTTGCTCTCTTAAACGGTTTCAGTCGCATCAAGTAGACGTAACTACATGATCGATGGAGACCAGTGAACCCACGACTGTTCTTCCTAAATGAAGCAATTGTCCCAGAAAACCTAGCTGCTTCAGCCATTTGATTTGGATCGCGTGTATCTGGATGCAAGACTAACACCATCTGCTCGACCAATCAGCTATACATGTATATCTAATTATCTATATATTAGCGTTTGATTTTCTTAAACTCATAGAAAATGTTTGAGGATCTTAGGCCGCCGAGTGAAAGATAACCTCGTCCGTTGCATAATAACTATGTAACATGGAGAGTCAATAAAACTCATCGGAACTGTCTTATCGAAGGAAACTACGAAGAACGCGACCGCCAGACTATGCCTGGCTTGTCTACGTGTACGTGTGTGTGTTTGATAAGAAGCTGGTTTCTAGCTGGTCCCAAGACAAGAGACTAATGGTGGTGGGAGCTTGGGTAATTATTTTTATTTTGATTTGGTTTTTTGTTAAAAAATAACTAAATTGGGTCTGGTTTCAAGTTTATAAAATCAAAATCGAACCGAACTGGTTGGTTTTTTAAAAATTCTAATTGGTTTAATTGGTTTTTTTTATGGTTCGGTTTTTTTAGTTATTTTTTTTCCAGTTTTCTCGATTTAATTGGTTTTTGATTTTTGTGATTACCACCCATGTGATTGTATTGTTGTTTTTTTATTTAGAAATGTATTAAAATAATATATTTTTAAATTAGTATATTGAAACAATTCAAAATTAAAAAAAATAATTTTAAAAAAACCAAAGACGTTGTAAAAAGGAAAATACTCTCGTTCGTACACTGTAGATTTACCTCTAAGAAAAAAAAACCATATTAGCAGAATAAAAGGAGCATAATTTAGTGCCGTATCCAACTACAACTACAACTACAGACCATCCTTTGTGGACCTGACTGAAAAGTATAAAGCACTATAATTATTATTGTTTTTCTTACAAAAATTCCTTAATTAAACCACTAACGACTAAACAGGTCCTCTGCTGTTTAGTCAAAGAAGCTGTAATCATCTATCTCACGCTCCATTGAAAAACTTTTGAAAAACACTCACCAATAAAAAAAAACAAGCACGCATCATCTAACATAATCAACGACAAATAAAAAATAAAAAACTAAAAACTAGATATCTGGTGGGAGGAGAAGGAAGTAGGATTAATTTCTTTCACACACACAAAACATAAAAAATTAAAAATTAAAAAAAATTACATCATATCAAAGTCAATACCTCCCTTTCCTTTAGACCATTCTAAACTTGTACACGCGCAAAGCTTGAATCTTTTTCTGCATATCATTCATCCAATATGTTCCCTCAATAACTCGGAAGAAAGACATCTCCTTCTTCGCAGGATGAAGTTTTGTACTTTTATTGTTATATTTGCAGCATTAGGTGCCACTGTTTTCGCTGAAGATGATGCGACGTGCCTGCAAGGTGTGCAGAAATCACTTGGTGACCCAGAAGGGAGGCTGGCAACATGGAACTTTGCAAACTCATCAGTTGGATTCATCTGCAGTTTTGTTGGGGTGTCATGTTGGAATGATCGAGAGAATAGGATAATCAACCTCGAATTACGTGACATGAAGCTGTCAGGACAAGTTCCTGAATCCTTACAGTACTGTAAAAGCCTGCAAAACTTGGATCTTTCATCTAATTCTCTCTCCGGTACGATTCCTGCTCAAATATGTACCTGGTTGCCTTACTTAGTCACTCTTGATCTCTCAAATAATGATTTTTCTGGTCCTATACCACCTGATCTTGCAAACTGTATTTATTTGAATAACTTGATCCTATCAAACAATCGTCTCTCTGGGTCTATTCCTCCTGGATTTTCTGCTTTGGGTAGGCTCAAGAGGTTTTCTGTGGCAAATAATGATCTTACCGGTCCTGTTCCTTCCTCCTTTAATAATTATGATTCCGCGGATTTTGATGGGAATAAGGGACTCTGTGGGGGGCCTTTATCTAAGTGCGGTGGGCTAAGCAAGAAGAATCTTGCTATTATAATTGCTGCTGGGGTTTTTGGTGCCGCTTCTTCTTTGTTGTTGGGATTCGGGGTGTGGTGGTGGTACCAGTCAAAGCATTCTGGGAGAAGAAAGGGAGGGTATGACGTTGGAAGAGGTGATGATACTAATTGGGCTCAGAGATTGAGGTCTCACAAGCTTGTTCAAGTTTCTTTGTTTCAAAAGCCTCTTGTTAAGGTTAAATTGGGTGATTTAATGGCTGCTACAAACAATTTTAGTCCAGAGAGTATCATTATTTCGACTAGATCAGGCACTACTTATAAGGCTGTTCTTCCTGATGGGTCGGCTCTTGCAATCAAGCGTCTTAGTACTTGTAAGCTCGGTGAGAAGCAGTTTCAGTTTGAGATGAATCGATTAGGCCAGGTTAGGCATCCAAATTTGGCACCCCTTTTGGGGTTTTGTGTTGCGGGGGAGGAGAAGCTTTTGGTATATAAGCACATGTCTAATGGGACTTTGTATTCTTTGCTCCACGGGACTGGTAATGCACTGGATTGGCCAACAAGATTCAGGATTGGTTTCGGTGCTGCTAGGGGTCTAGCTTGGCTTCACCATGGCTACCAGCCTCCATTCCTGCATCAGAACATCTGCTCCAATGCGATTCTTGTCGACGAAGACTTTGATGCTCGGATTATGGACTTTGGATTAGCGAGGATGATGACTTCCTCAGAATCTAACGAGAGCAGTTACGTTAATGGGGATTTAGGAGAAATCGGTTATGTGGCCCCAGAGTACTCGAGCACTATGGTTGCTTCACTCAAAGGAGACGTGTATGGATTTGGAGTAGTGCTTTTGGAGCTGGTGACAGGGCAAAAACCTCTCGACATCAGCACTGCTGAAGAAGGATTCAAAGGGAACTTGGTGGATTGGGTAAATCACCTCTCAAGTTCAGGTAGAAGCAAAGATGCAGTTGAGAAAGCTATCTGTGGTAAGGGACATGATGAGGAGATTTCCCAGTTCCTAAAAGTTGCTTGTAAATGTGTCGTTGCTCGGCCCAAGGACAGATGGTCTATGTACGAGGCTTACCAGTCCTTGAAGATCATTGCCAATGAGCATGGTTTGACTTTGTCAGAGCAAGATGACGAATTTCCATTGATTTTTGGCAAACAAGGTCATGATTAAGTGTAGCTTTGGTGAAAATTAAGATGACAGAAGCCAGATAAAGCGGCAAAGAACTGTTGCCATACATAATTTATACGTTGTCTGGTTAGTATTCCAAAGGCTCTCGGTGTAAATGGTATGATATATCATTCATTTGAGCTTCCTTTCCCATTTGTTTTCTGTAGTTGATATGAAAAAAAACAAAAAAAAAACCCAGGAAATCATCCTTCAACTCCAGGTTCTTGAATCTCAAAGAACTATATTTTGTCTGCCTTTTGTTTCCAAGAGAAACCACCTCAACACAGCATGTAATTTTTAATATGGTCTCTGTTTGTAGCCTTAGAATTTGATTTGATGTGAATGACAGTGAATAAGGATTGTATTGTAATTTTTTTTGGTTTTTTATATTATTCTGATATGATAATAATTATTTTAATATATTTTTAAATAAAAAAAATATTTTAAAAAATAATTATTACTATCCTCATAAATATTATTTTCTTATCCCACAAGGAATATGCTATCCGCTGCTGCAGTGCTGGAAAACAAAGGTGTAACATTATTAAGGGTTAATGTGAAATTGATTGATTTTTCTTTTTATAAATCTTCAGATTAATTAATATTTTAAATTCAAATGAATCATTAAAAAATAACTCTAATTAATCTCGAACTAATTCATTATTTAAATTTAATGAATTATTAAAAATTAATTCTAATTCATTTTAAACTAGTTATACATCCCTAGCCTCCTATGTAAATAGTAGTGGAGGGATTTCATCTTAGTTGTAAAAGAAAATAAAAGAGAGAAACGAATAGAAAATTTATGCTCTCTGTGCCTTCTTTTGCCCTCATGCTCTTCTTCCTCTAGCCTTGGGTTTTTATTGTTGTAGAGAGAAAATTTGAGCAAGTTTTCTAGTTTCCTTATATACGTTTACTTATCTTTTGTTAAATATTTTTATATTATCCTGCAAATATATAATTGGATTTTACTAAAACATTTCCAAATAAATAAATAAATTAAGTCTCCATATTTTTTTCTTAGTTATTTAGTTTATTTATGTATTTTGTTACCGAAACCTTTATTACTTAAAATAATCAAAACTGTTTTTGGTTATTATCATAGAAAATTAGAAGTTCTGCTCAGGAGTATGTTGCTTCGATAAACAGTTTTACAATATGGTGGATTCCATCATTATTTTTTATAGTATAGGATGATAAATAATTTTTTTTTTAATTTATTTGATTTTTAAAAGGTGACAATAAAAAATATTTTTTTCTAATCATCATGAACTTTTAGAAGTTTTTAACTAAAGATGTACTAAAACTAATGCATGGATGTAAATTAATTTTATATACAAAAGCTACATCTTGAATAGATTAAATAATATAATTTATGAAGTATATAACTATATTAATAGTATAAAGACATCATGAAAAGCTTTGAATCGGAAATACAAGGTTGAAAATATCGACATGAAAAAAATTTATAGCCAATAAACCTCTTGACTTCAAAATAATTAATTTAAAAATTATAATGAACCAAGTTTAAAAGTTTCAACTCATTTTACATGATATTCATATTAAAAAAATGGTTCCGAGTGAATTTTTTAAGTGATAATTATTATTCAAAAATCACCATCATTTTATAAATGCTACTTATATGATTAGTAATGTATCTCATAAAAATTAAAAAAATACCATATAAATTATAAACAAATAAAAAAAATCTCCTTCCAATTACTTTGATAGCGACTTTTGTATCAGTTTCTAATAAAGAAATCCTAGAAGCACACGGCAGGGAAACCCGAGTCTAGGGAGGTTTGGTTTTTTGCATTCATTTCTCCTTTCCTCGCTTTCCTTCATTTTGTGGTTTTGAGCTCCCTCTGCCATTGTTCTCTGAAGTCAGCTAATCTTCTAACCAAGTAGTGAGAATATGAAAGGCCAACATGTAAATGATGTAATTATCAGGTCTTTTGAATTGAATTTGAAGACGAATTAGATCTTGGGGCCATCCTGTAGCTTTTTGGATAGATTCCCTTGTCAAGGAATATAGCACATTAAGCATGGGATTCGCCACCTTTTTTTTTTAATTTTTTTTTTTAGTTTAACGTGGGTGTCTAGACCAGTTTTCGTGTACTTTGACTAATCTTACGGGTCCTGAAGTTAATGATCATGTAAACCTCCAGTGGTCATCATATGAGTAACCACAAAGCTCGAACCTGAAAACACAAAACAAGCAAATTTTTTAACCCCAAACTCTTATTACTAGACCACCACCTAGATGAGATTCGCCACTCTTATATATATTGATCGTCTCCTTGCCCATGGCCGACACCCCTTTGACTCTCTCTTTCTAAGGCTCTTTATTTTCACTTTTAACCATTTCTATTTGGGAACTAGTCTTCCACGCCACCTCTGGTTTTCGAGCGTCTGCATCAGTTAATACACTACCTCATTTGGAAAGTGTTGCCTGCATGGTTGTAGATGTGTACGGGTTTTATGAAACTGCTGGTTTAAATAGCAGGAGCAATTGAAAAAAAATAATAAAAAAGGTATCCATAGCAGAGCAGCCATCAACTTTTAGATTCTCTGCAACCAGAATTTCTTGTCTAGACCTTTTAAACCCACAGCGGGTGATTAGTGGCGGGTAGGGAGACGCTAGATGGGCAGAAGGCAATCTGATCATTGGAAGATGTTTATGCCATGTTCTATGTTCTAAAACTTACATCCATGATTTTGCTGGATTTATGCTGGTGGTTTTATATGGTGAAGTCTCGGCATGTGATGACTTCGAGGACATGATTTCCTCTAGCAGAGAAGGAAGAAGCTGCTATTTCTCTGTCTCTTTGTTTTTTCTGTCATCTTAACTCCTGACATGGAGTCTGTGATAGCTATAAAATGAAAACCATCAATTTCTTTTTTTAAAAAAATGGTGAACAAACAAAATAAGATTTTCATTTGTTTAATGCAACACCCATCAATTAATATATATATTTTTTCAGGTTTTCAGATTGTTTTGGTTTTAATATGCTAATATTAAAAATGATTTTTTTCAAGTTTTCAACTGTTATTACAATTCTAAACAAAATACAATTTAAACCACAACTACTATTACATTCTCAAACATCGATTAAATCCTAAACAGCATGTATGAAATAGACTCCATGCATAAAAACGAATCAAGCGCGGCTGCCCTAAAAGGCACAATTTCTTGGACTTCCACACTAAAACACTGAATTTGTGATAAAATATAGGTCCAGAGCATAAATCTAGCGATACATCCGAAACAGCAAGCTAGATTTAGTGCCTTGAAAGCTCAAATTAGCAAGGAAAGAAAACATTATGTGGACAATGAGTTCTAGTATTCGTATTTGACCACAACAACTAAAATGATGATAGAGTAAAAGCTCAAAAGATCCATTTATCAAATACAGAATTGATTTACGAAGTCCTCATGATCTTGAAAAATCAGCATGACAGAAGAAGCCTTTCTCTCAATTCTCTCGAGCTCAATTAAGCAGCTGAGGAGATACCAAGAAGAAATAAGCCTGTGAAATAATTCAACTTTTAATTTTAGAAAGGGCCACGAGACAATTGAAAGAAATCAAAGCTTTGCCATAACAAATGTATAGGTTCATGATAATAGAAATTTACCATAAAGATCCACTAGAACTGGTTTCAAATTGCCTGAAGTTAACAAGGATGAACGCTACAGCATGTATTTTAGCGGTTAAAGATAGGGGGTGATCCACGCAAAAGCATTTCAAGCCCGCATTTCGCTCTGCACTTTCCACTAGTAGACTTCTAGTATAAGTTCTGCTACTGCTCTTCAAACTGTTATTTCTTTCTCTTCTTCTGGGCCCACTCAGGTCCATAAATTGCCAAATGGGTCCGACCAAATCGTCTATCATTTATCTGCAGTTTCATTGAGATAATTAGAACTGTAAGATAGGCTCACTGTCATGCAGATACTATAATAAAGAACAAAATAATTTGTCACCAGGTTGACCAACAGTAAATACTTTGTGGATGAGCAATTATATGCCACCGGAGATTTAACTATTGGATATGTCATTTTAGCATGCACAGAATCACTTGGTATATGGAATTTGCTGCAAGTCCTCGCTGTGCTGATAAACGATCAAGTTGATCTTAATGTGCATCTCAAAGAGTTCACAATGATTTGAGGTGCAGATAATCGTTTATGGGATATAAAGGAGGGTGCCAACTGAAGTAGTTTAAACTTGATATTAAAAAAATTGCTTGTGAAGTTTAATGCATGATATGATACATGATGTTATGAATTATGATCCATACCTTCACAAGGCATCCACATGAATCCAACATGTCAGTTCTTAGAGGATATTCTACTACCTAACACCATGAAATTTCTTGATGTTAAGAAAAAGCCTTGCACACAGAGTAGAGACCAGGTTAAATAATTGAACAAAACTAACACTTACAATAAATGTATCTTCTCCAACTATGGGTGATTTTGAAATTTGATCCATCAGTATTCCATAATCAACTTGTGTATATGGAGGTGTGACACTAATGAAATCAAATGCGCTGTCCTGACCTGCACACAATATAACTTGATTTGTAAAAATGGGATATAAGAGGACAAATAATAAATTCTTGTTGCTACATTTATTGACACTTTTCAATTGCTGATAACAGATGGATCATCTTTAGCTGAGGAAAGGAAGCAGCTAGTTGCTTCTGGCAAAGCTGCAAGTTCATGAGCAACGTTCCTGAAAGAATGGCCACCCCTTCAAAGCCCTTAGGTTGGGCTACAGCGCTTTATTAACACTCCAGAAAGGGAGGACCTTCATCTGAGCAAGCGTAAGAACTACCCTTCTTGAGCCTAGTTCAATGGCCCATGCCTGGCCATCCTAGTAACTAAACTAGAAGAAAATAAAAGAAAGAGGAGAAGAAGGCTGCAAGCAAAGTCGTAGACGCGAGCCCATAAATAAGCCTTCAAGTGAATCATCATTCTCTTCCAATGGAAGAATGAAAATGAAGTGATTAAGGTGCACATAGAGAGAATTAGTAGGCAAATCCATACTATCCAATATAATATTTATTTATGTAGATTATAGTATATCCTTTTAGCATGTAGACAATGCGACAGCAGAAATGAAGATTTAAAGTGAACTCCATGTGCAGAGTTTTGTGCCAGACATCAAAAGAAAGAAGGTAACTTTGTTGGATGACCTGTCCAAGAAGAGCAAAACTTTATCTTGTTCATGTTGTGAAAGAGAACGAGAAGAGAGAAAGAGGAAAAATAGGATAAAGGGAACACACCCACAAATTGCTCTGCGCACTCTAAAAAGCTTTCAACGCGAACAGTATGTATAACTGAAACATCAAGAAATCCTGTGCACTCCAAGTTTGGTTGTAAAACGTTTGAAACAACCCAAGGATCCATCTCAACAAAATGCACCTGAGAACAGAAAGAACGAAGGTAGGAATCTCGCTGAAAAGTAATATCAATGCAAGTTCGGCAAAATTCCAAAAACAGAACTCTAAGCTCTAACAGCATACTGTACAAATAAGTTGGTAAAAAACCTCAGAGCATCCTCGACTGATAGCTTCAATACCAACAGAACCAGTGCCACTGTACAAGTCTAACCACCGACCAGGCCTTAGAGAGGCAGGACAGCCACCAGCTGCCTGTAGAAACCAAAACCAATAGAAAGGTAATTAAAATGCTTGCCTAGGTACACATACACGAAAAGTAGTAGTATCAGCACCTGCAATATATCGAAGGCAGAACCTTTTACGACCTCCATCATTGGCCGCACATCCATGCCTTTGGGAGAGAGCAACTTCTTTCTTTTAGCCTTTCCTCCAAGCACCTGAAACACCCAAGTTTTTTTACACAAAGAAAATAATAACAATAATAGAATATTAATAGTAATTACATGAAAAATCATACCTGAAGTAACCTATGAGTGGTCCTCTGTGGCTTATCCTCCCCGTCCTCTTCACGGACTTGTTTTCCTCTACCTGGATTTTGGATTTCCTTTCTCCTCTTTGTCTAAAATGTTTATGAAAGAAAAAATTACAGAATCTCAAAACATAACAAGAGAGAAAGAAAAGAAAACCTTATTACCTTAAGAGAAGGTGAAGAAGAAGAAGGCTGTGATGAGAATTGATTGGGATCAAGACCGTATTTTTCGAATAATGCCTTTTTATCTTCACTCGTCAGTCCATTTCCTGAGTTTTCTAAACAAACTCAATGTTTAATCTAAAGAATAACCCCCAAAATAAAACAAGAAAGCAAAAAACGAGGAGGAATTTTGAGCTTACTGTAAGAGGAGAGGACAATGGTCGAAATGCGATTGGTGGGCTTGGAAGGGAGGTTGAAGAGAGCGAGATTTGGAAAAGAAGAAGAGGATGCAAGTTTGGTATTGATGTTGATGCCTAGAGGAGAAGCTATTGGCGACGATGAAATCGCCATTGTTGGAGCTTCAAAGTTTGTGTGTGATGTTTTAAGATAGATTATAGATAATTGGATGGAGTTGATATTAACGTAGTCCTTGTAGTTTAATTAACCGGCTAATTATTCCTCTTAGTTACAAAACCTATATATTTAATTTCTATATTTCAATCCCTTTACAAATAAGTTTCTCTATCAATTCTATAATTGTTTTTTTTTTAAATAGAATAAAGAAAGATAAATAGAAAACATATGTAACATTTTGATTGGAAGAAAAAAAAAGCCTGTTTTTATTTTTTATTTTTTAAAATGACTAAATTGAGGATGGTAAATGCTAGGGAAGGAATTAATGCAATCATTTTTAACATTGTAGGGAATAATTAACTCTAGATAGAAGTAAGAGATAATGAGAAGAGTGGTCATGATACATGGCTAGTTTTGAAAATTAATTTCATAAGCAGGAGCGAAAACAACTTCTTAATTAGGAGGAGCAATATAGAGATTTTGATGATTTTAATTATGATGAGATATATGTTAATTTGTAATTTTTATTAATTTATAATATTTATTTTGATGATGATATATGATATCATAAACAATAACATTAATGATAATGATGATATTATTGATGATGACCTCGGTAATAAAATAGATATTGAATGAAAAAAGAAGAAGATGGAAAGTGCTAAAAAAATTGTTGATTTAAACCATGTTGATCTTTTTAAATATAAGATAAATGTTATCACAAAACTCGAAGTGTTCTAAAATTATATAAGCAGAACACATGTTAATAAAATTAGTTTAAGATTTAAGATTTATTATTTTAGAAATCAATGAAAAAGAAATCATATATCAATTATTATTTTTTATATTTTAAGTTAAAGTGACTGAAGTTAATGTCTAAAAGTTATATACTTGAATGAAGAAAATAAAAGGACCGAAGAGTTTTGATTAAACATCATAAGATTAAGGTAAGATTAATTTCAATTCAAGGATGAGTTCTCTCCAACTCGAGAAGACTAATGCATGACCTTTTTTAAGAAAATAAATATTTTTTTTAATTAATTTTATTTTTTCTTTTTTATTCTTTATTATGATTCTTTTTTAGTTTTTTTCTTTTTATTTGAATGAAATATTTTTCTTAGTTTAATTTTTATATTCAGTATTATTAGGGTTTTCTATTTTTATATATATAAAAGATTGCAATAAATTTTTACAAATGAAGACATAAATAAATAAAATTAAATATTTTAAGAATTTCCTCATACTTATGATTTTTTTAGTTTTTGAGGTCTTTATTTTTGTTTTCATATAAATCACTTAATAACCATCCTTTATGTTATATTTTCTTCATCCATCTCATCAATTGGTGTTCCGTTTCACGTCCTCATTACATGGAATTTTTTTAATATATATTTTAGTCTAAAAAATGTTTTAAAATTTTACTTTAATTTACTTACAAATAAATCCTTAATTAAATCTTTTTATCATCATTATTCTTATAAATACAATTTAGTCTCTAAATATTTTTTTTCTTCAATTAAGTTCTATTTATTCAATCATAAACTTGATCAAAATTATTAAAATGACTTAAATGGGTTGACGAGGAAGTAAGAGTAAAGTGGATTTAAATAGGTATATCCCTTTAAAAAGACAAATACTCTAAATTTACTTTTTTTTGGTTAATTATTCATATCCACCCTTGTGTTTTTAATTTGGTCAATTAACCGTTGTGCTCTATGAATTTATTAAATTATTTTATGTTCGTTTAACTTTTAATATGTATAAGTCACAATTTACATGATGATATATATTTCTAATATATTTTCAACAATGATTCATTTAGTAATATAGATTCTAGCATAATATAAATTAATAATGTCACATCTATATGTGATTTTAAGAATGATTAATCGCTATTAGATTAATTAGACAAATTTAGAAAAATAATAATGAATTAAACATATTAAAAAACATAATTAAGGGCTAATTAACCAAATTAAAAACATAAAAGTATAAACAAATAATTGACACTAACACAAGTCAATTTAAGGGTTTGCTTTTAAGAAATAAGACTTTTTTATGGTGGTGTCGTCACTAACACCATTATTGACCACTAAGCCATGATCAAGATTTCCCGACAACCACCGTTGAAATGGTTTTGTAAGGAATAGCAAGGCATGATGGGTAATTAAGGTTCGATCAACCTCTCTAATAAGCAAGTTAAAATTTGTCTGCCAAAAATAATAATATTACTAGAGAATTATGTCATACATTTATACCCTTTTCCTATATACTTCTACCCTTCTTGCCTTTTCTTGCAATACAAGTATGTCATGGTCCCATCTTCATCTTTTAGGGTAAGATGTTCTATTATTTCAAATGCTTCCTCTTTTATAGAAAATCAATTCATCTTTTGAAATAGATTCAAAGTAGAAAGAGCAACAAAGAGATTTTATTGTTAGCAAATATCAAAGAGCTCAGAACCATTCCCATTCTTACCCTAAATGACAACTTTTTTATGATGCTTTTTATTAGTATGAATGTCTTGTAGTTAATTAGTTGGTTATACGTGATACTGATTTCATTATATAAAAGCATATTTAATATTAATAAAAGATTTATTTATCTTTAATATTTATTTATATTTGATTAATGAATATAATATTTGATTAATAAATATAGAGTAAAGATAAAGTTTTTGAGATAAAAATACTTTGGAAACGAAATTATAAAGTTATAATAATTATGAGATTTCTATTACATCAAAGCATTCTTTCTAAATATTCTTGGTCGATACTCTATTAAGTTTGAACATTAATTACAGTCGTTGAGACTACAATATGTTATGTTCTTTTTTCTCTCTTTTTTTTAAAGTAAAGAAGCAATTGTTCTTATAAACGAATGTATAAGGGATACCTAAAACTAATATGCAGATGATTGTTAAATAAGATCTACACTAATTGACCTGCATGAGGATTCCATATAGAGAGATCGTTTACATTTATGGAAAGGTTCATGTGACAACTGTGTAAGTGATCGTTAGACTTGAGATCACTAAGTTATCTTATATAGAGAATGTTATGTTTTAATCTTGACTACACATTTCTAATAAAGGATAACAAATAGATAAATATTAAGTATAATATAAACTATATGCAGTTATTTGAGTGATTAAGAGATGATTCATCACTTTATGTGAATTAGAGAAAATATTCTACATGTTCTCAAATAATATTAATTGTGAAATCTTTGCATAAGGTAAAATGAGATTTAAAAGGAGATTCAATTCTCATTCAAAGAATCAATGATTATAATGTTGAGAGCAAACATGATTTGTCAGAGTATAAACACTCTATGCTATATATCTAAATTGGAATATTATTGATGACAAGATAATAATTGCATTAGGAAACTGTCAATTGAAAGGTTAAGTCAAATCAATTATAACTTTTCTAAAATTTAAAGGATCATAACACATTGCTAAATGATATACATAATCTTCAAGAATAGATCAATCAATTATAGAATTGATAATAAATTAAATTATTTAATCTTAGTTTATTTATGATTATGATTTATATTTGGACCAACATATTAAGAACCTAATAAGTCACATATATTAAGAACTATTGGTACAAAATTAAACTAGGATAATCAATTAAATATAATTTGATTGTGAATAACTTTTAAAGATTGAGAGCTAAAATATAATTAATACAGGGTATTACAATTCTAGAGTTAGAAAAATCTTGTAAAAACTTGATTGAATAAATTTCTAAAATTATTCTAAAATAATATATGTGATATTATTCAGGGAAAAAAAATTATATTTTATCATTTATATGGTTATTAGGTTTCCCCTATAAATAGAATGTCATGTCTTATATTTTATGTAAGTTATGATACACAACTCATATTGTACGCATTCCACCTATACAAATCAACAGAGTAGAGAAAATAAAGAGTTAGCACTCAAAGACATAACAATCTCTTTCTTCTAAAAAGGGTTTTGAGAAATTTTTCACTGATGGTTCGTATCGATTACCGTTATAGTTTGGACAATTGGACTTGTGATTTGTGAAAACGTAGCATTGAAAAAGTTAATTAAACCTTAAAAATAAGATCCGATCTTTAAGTAATCTTCGTTGAAATCCTAAATGACCTTAGATTGTTTAATTGGGACTCCAAAAAATTTTAAATTATCATTTTCGATACGTTATGTGTTTCAGAAAATCCAACAGTGGTATCAAAGCCATCATCAGACAATTAGGGTTATTAATTGCATATTTTTATTGTTATTGGCACTGTAAATTAAATTTATGTGAAAAACATATTTTTCTTATAACTAATTTTCTCTTAAGGAATATTCTTTCAAAAAAAAAAAACAAGAAGCTCTAGTTACTAATTCAGTCAGATCTGGCTAAAATAAAACAAATGGTTGCAGCCACCAATAATGGCGTTAATGTTGTTAGCGTGCTTGACCTTGTAGCGCGATATTGCCCCTACAACTTTGTTTAGGGTTTTGGAGGGGTAGAATGTATAATTATGATTATACACCTAAAACTTATACATAATTACAATTTAGGTATTTAAGGCATAATTACTATTATACCCCTACATAGATAAATTATGATTTTATATATTAAAATTGAAACCCTAAATAAAGTTAATTATATAATTAATTTTCTAATTGGATTATGAGTGAATTAAGATGTTTAATTCAATTTGTTTTGAAATATCCAAATTGGGTTAGGATTTAATTAAAATTTTTAATTAAGTTATTTTAGAAAAAAAAATGTTTTTTTTCTAAAATAAAGAGAGTTTTTAATCCAAAATTTTTTATTTAATTGATACTAAAGTAGTTTAGGATGTTAAAAATAATTTTAATATGATTAATTTTCTTATTAAATCTTGAAAAAATATTTTTTCAAGAAAGTTTTATTTAATTGATCCTAGAATCATTTAGGATATTAATAAGAATTTTAATATGATTATTTTTCTTATTAAAACTTGAAAAATGGTTTTTTTAAGAAAGTTTTATTTGATTAATTTTCAAATAGTTTATGATATTAATAAGAATTTTAATATGTGTAATTTGTTTATTAAATCTTTAATAGTTTAGGATGTCAAAACTACATTCTTGATTAGGAATTTTCATAAAGATATGTATATGTCACAAGTTAAAGGTTTTGAATCTAAAACAATTATAAAAAAAAATATGAAAGCTACAAAAATCCATTAATAGACTATCTATTTTGATGAGATAATTAAATAGTTTGATTTCATCAAAAATATGGATGAGCCTTATATTTATAAAAAAGTTAGTGAGAATGAAGTTTTTTATTTAATATTTATATATAGACAACATATTATTAATGAAAAATTTTATTCCTTTACTTTAGTTAGTAAAGATGTTATCCAAGAATTTTTTTTCATAAATGATATGAGAGAAATAACCTATATATTGGGAATAAAGATCTATAGATATAGATCTAGAAGGTTATTTGGATTGTTTCAATCCATTTAAAGCGGTTTAACATTAAAGACTTCAAGAGAAGATACTTACAAATTCTGCATAGGATATGTAACATCCCTAATATTTACATGCAATCTCTAGATGATTTCTTCATGTTAATTCCATGTATTTAAAATTTTATGTGTTCAAACAGTCAACCATATTAAGCTGGAACCTAACATTATCATTTTGTTTATAATTTTCTAGTTTTGAATATTACATATATTCCTCATGAAATTGATAATAATTTTACTGAAATTTCAGCAGAGTCTCTCCTATACTAGAAAATCTCAATCTATCGACTAATATTTGTTTCATGTCAATTCTCATTAATATACATGTCAAAGGTTGTCTAATCATCCTTGACTCATCCCGTCATCATATTAGAATACCTTATAGCCTCAACTTCCAATGTTTCATTCATCATAATTCACAATTATATTTCTTGCATATGATATACACTTATATGCACACATAATCAATTTATATGAAATGACACAATATAATTTTAATACAACAAAAGAATTGATAAAATATTAGAAATCTACATGATGTCTAAGTCTAGTAATATGTCCTGCAATAAGATAAATATTAGTTGCATTCCCAAATTACAATACAAAAGGATTATTGATTAAATGTTCATTAATATTAGCAAAAATATTCTAAAAAAACCTTATTATTCCGCTTGTTGATGAGAGGTACTTGAAATTCATTATCACATGATAAAATCAAAACATGATAAAATCAAGTTGTTACATATATTAATCAAATAAGAATACAACTTAATTATGCAATTCAATTATATTTTATCTATTTCAATTAGTTCCCTTTCTATAAATCATTTGAATTCCTTCTAATTCAACTTAAACCCTGGGTCAGTTTGACCCATCACTAATAATTTTTTTTTCGGGCATAATCTTATCTCTTATGACATTTACTCATATTACCCTTATATAGAAATATCTCATTACCAAAAGACTAATCTCCCTGCCCATCTCTAAACAATAAATATTTCAGTAGATATTTAATTTCTTTGCCTCATTACCAGAAACTAGTCTCATTACCAAGAAACTAGTTCCTCCTTCCATTACCAGCACTAATCTTATTGCCCGGAAAACTAGTTCCTCTGTTCATTACCAGAAAATCTAGTTTCTCACATCTTTAATCCACAATTAAAATCACAAATACTTTTCTATAATTGCAATATCTAGCATAATGAACATGATAAACAAAAGTTTTAAGGTATTTGACATCAACCTGTTGTCGAAGTTATAATAGTATCTTCTTGTTGCTGCACAACTCTCGTAGCCTCTCCTGATTTCACAAGTATACCATATTATTTTTTATTTCATGTACATTTCACATAGTAATATACTAAGTTGTTTTTTCTCAACTTAACTATAGTTTACAATTGCACTTACATTGAACTTTTATTTTCTTATGAGAAGATCCAAATAATTCATTCATTCTTTAACACAATCATCATTAATTTATATAAATTCTAAATCATTTTACATTCATAAATCCTAATGTTAATACTAATAATAGATAATATATTGATGGAAGAATCCATCAATTCATAATTTATGAAGAATAAAAATATTTTTCAACTCATTAAATTCCTTTGACCACACTAGCAATTAACTATTAATAAAAAATATTTACAAAATAATATAAATTATATTTTATAACCTTACCTAATAGTTATGGTATTGAATTAAAATAATTCTTTAACAAAGAAAAATTAATTGTCGATGGTGGATGCTGGCCACAAAATCAAATCATAAACTGGAGAATTGAAGATTTACAGTTCTATACAATGATGCATATCACTTTAATGTGCTTCCCCAATTGCCCATCCCCTGCCATGTTGGATATCTGTGAAGGAAACCCAAAACCATAACGGGTAAAAAAAATAAAAATTACAGAGCAAAAACAAAATATGTTTGTCAGTAATTCACTTTCCTAAGCTATCATCTATACACGGATTATCAGTGAAAGAAACCCTACCAAAACCCAAGTGACCAATCTGGTTCAACTCGAACCAAAGCCTCTCTGCCTCATATCTTGCAGCAACACCAGCCATTTCCTCTTCCTCGCCAAATCCCGTTGCAATTCCCAAAACTCCCTCTTCTTCTATCATTCTCTTTCTCAAATTACAATCCCTTTCTCTTTGCGCCACAGTGTTACCTTCCCCTTCACTGTTCTTCCTGCATTTTCTCTTAATTTCCAGCTTCATTTTCTTCCTTTTTACTCTTCCCAAACACCTCCTCCCTATCATCCATGGAACCTTAACAAAAGCAAGAGTAAGAAGATTGACCAAAGCACAAGGGCAGCAACAGAGGGCCACACAGTCAGCTACCAACCCAGCGGTGCATGATTGGCAATGCTTGCCTGAACACTCAATTAGATCTCCACCTTCATCAACGGCGTGCCTGCTCTTCCTGGTGGGTCCACCCCTTGAGACCTCGTGGGTCCTTTCTTGACTTGAAACTCGAGGTGGGTTCTCCTCCATTTGATGTTATTTGATCAATTTATAAGTATCTGCAAGGAATTTGCATCATTCAACGAAACTTGTGATTTCTCTACTCTTTCCATCTCTCACTCCAGCAAATATATACACATACACTACACTGTCGTTGTTAGCTACTAAATCTGGTCGATGATAATAATTCTATAAGGGGACGCTTTAAAGCCTGGCTATATAAGAAATCTGTATTGACAGTAGTATTATTTTCTGTAATTGCATTGTTACCTACTACTCTTGACATTTTTTTATAATATAATTGTTATTTTTTTTCAAGGATTAGTTCCTTTTATTCAAGAAATTCTCTTAATGTAATCCTTTTGTTATGGATTTTTTATTTTTTTCCGTTGAATAAAAAAAATGTAAAAAATATAGAATTTTGTGCTTGAAATAAAAAGAATAAAATTGAAAAAATTAGAAAAAATCAATACAAATCAAGATGAATTTTGTTGGACTTCTCATGTTTTGCCAAAATTTTAAAAAAATTGATCAATGGAATTTTCAATTAAAAAATTAATTAACTTTTCAATCAAAAGAATAATTAAGCTTTAAAGAGTGGAAAATTGAAAGAATAGAAAACACTTTACATACTTTCTATGAATGATACAACAGCTGAAATGGCCCACCATGTAATTATATCCTAGATCATTGTCCAGCATTGTTCTGTGCTTAGGGTTGGATTTAAATAATTTTTAAATATGATGAATTTAATCATGAATTTAAATATGAATGGTATTTTTTTTTTAATTTTGACAAGTGACATAATGAATTTTTTATTTAAATATTAAGATAATAATATATTAAATTAATCTACGTTAGTTGATTAAATCTGTAATTTAGATGATAATATTAAAATAAATAAATTAAATTAAAATAAATTATAAAAATTAATTTCTAATAATAAAAAAATATATTAATTATTTTAGATTAATTTGTCAAACCGACTACTAAATTATGAGTTTTTAATAACCTTATAAAAATTAAATAAAAAAACATCTTCAAAAATGTTATATATACTTTTGTTCTCAAAATAGGTTCCTTTTGTCTATATATTTACTACTGTTCTTTGTTTTTTTTTTTTTCTTGATTTCCCAGGTTTTATTACCTTAAAAAAAAAGAATAAATAAATTAGCACGTAGTATTAGAATTATCAAAATGTGGCATCGTGTTGATTGTTGAAGAAAGACAAAGTTAATCTTCAGAAATGGGTGATTATTAACTTATAAAACTAATTAAATAAAATTAAATAAAATCCCCTTAATACTAACAATAAAAATTTGTTAGCTTTTAATATTTGAAGCACTTCATTCATATATATTTTTTAAATTAAAAACACCCAAATAAAAGGATAAAATACACACAATACAATAGATAAAAGAAATACTTGATCAATTTTTTAAAAAAAATTATACACTGAAATAACAAAAATTAAAATGAGAATACTTGAATAAAAAAAATAAAATGATTGGCTCATCAAATATACAATATATTCTCAAAAATAAAAACAAATCCTAAAATATAAAGAAAAATTAAACGCTACTGGTTAACTCTAATTCTTGACGATTTTACGCCCTCACAATGCAAAACATGGATTTAGTGTGTGGTTTATATTATGATGCAATGTGTTTTTTAAAAATATTTTTATTTAAAAATATATTAAAATATTTTTTTTAGATTTTTTTTATTTTTAATATCTATGTATTAAAATAATTGAAAAACACTGAAAAAAAATCATCAATTTGACATTTTTTATGGCCGAGCATACTTTTGAAACACACCCAAACATATGTAAAAATACAATGTCAAACAGCCTCTTACCCCAAATCTTAATGAATTTGATTAATTTGGTCCTACTACTTAATGAATTTTTTATTTTATTAATTAGGTCTTTACATCCAATCACAGACATCGAATGCCTATGTAGTCTGACGAGTAGAAGAGCAGAATAAAGAAAATCAATTATTGAGGGGTGACATTAAGAAAATTTCAAATGTGAAGGGGTGTTTGAGCTATGGCCAATAAATTAAACGAGAATGATAAAACTATCACTTCAATTAATTATTAGATAAATCTCTGCTAAGTAAAGAGATTAGGGCTCAAACATTTGATCAATTCAATCTGAATTGGACTTTAAATTAAGTTTATGAACTATCATGTTGAACTAAATTGAAAGATGACTAACTGACATGAAATTAAGGTCTTAATTTCTCGTGTTCATGTTAAGTAGTACTGGTAGTGGTGTCTGTGATGTGCTCGCGCTCGCGTGTATAGGTGATAGTCTGATAGACTCGTAGACATTAAGATCACTGTTCTAGGGGCAGTACAATAAGCTCATCAAGAATAAACTTATTAGCAATGCAAGCAAGCAAGCACTTGGCAGATTTGAATGAGAGTAATAAACATTTAGGACATGAATATGATCATACATGTGTGTGTGTGATCTCTACAAATGCACAAGTAAGGGAAAAGAAACTCACCTCAGCGCAATGATTAAAGATACTTTGATCAAAATGCCGAGGTTGATGTTCAGTGCAAATCTTCAACTGCGTTTCTTAATTTGTTAGCCCCACAGCGCTATGCAATGAGATTTGAAGATGAATATTCCACCAACAACTAGAGTTTATCAGTGAATGCATGCAAGAGAGCTAGCTAGGCTCTATGAATACTAGGAGAAGAAATAAAAACTAATTGATCTGATCTCAGATCTTTATATCATGTAGAGCTTCTGCAAAAAGGAATAATATATATATAAATAGACGTTCTTCTTTATTGACCATCTAGCTAGTGACCGCATATCCTAGTAAAGGAATCTCTTTACTCTGCCAAGAAAACATAAAAAAGTCTTGGCGGGACAGAGATGAAATGGGCATGCATGGTTTTTCATGAGTCCCAATGACAGCGAATATAGGAAATTGTTGATGGCTGATTCACTCAGCTAGCAATTAGCACCAGTCATGCACGTGAGAGGCGGTGAACACGTGCACCTACATTTTATTAAGCAAATTGCAGTTAATTTACCAAGGACAGTGTCGCCATCGATTTCCACCACCATCTGTCATTGCAGATGATATTGAAGATCTACGTACAAGTAGCATATGTTTTGATTATTTTTTACTCTGATAATTCAAAATTGATTGGTGGTGCTGTGTGGAGCAGGACCCAACAAGGATGAAAAAGTGATCTGGATGGCAAACAGGTTAAGAGGAAGAAGAAACTTGAGATGTGGTCATATATCTCTTTAAGAGTACGTGCTCTAGGTTTCCTTACGTATTATGTTCTCTTTATGGTATCCAGTTATGTTATGCGATGCGGCCATGGAGGTTAGGGCATTATACTCTCTTGTAAATCTTGTTTATAAACTCACTCACGACATAAAACAGAGGCAGGCAGCCAAGATTATACATACAGATTCTCATGGTATCGCTTGATATTTTCCTCAATTTCATAAGTCTCCTCTTAGTTTCTTTGCAAATTCTCTTCTCTGTCTGCTTTTTCCTTCTTTTCTCTACGTTTTCTCTTCAGTGTGGCCCCTTCTTCTACTCTTGTCTCATCTCCGACCACCAACCCTTATACTGTGCACTTCTCTGAAAAACTGCATTTCAATATTACCTGGTCGTATTTATTTTACGCTGTTCTGTTATATATATATATATATATATATATATATATATATATACACATATATATATATATATATATATATGTCTATTTCTAGAGAACTTGACCTAAAATTTCAGCTTCAAAATCACAAGAAAAAGAATTTGTCTAGTGATGCATATTCTCATAAATTTCAACAATATAAAGTCGCCCCTCTTGGTAACCATCCTGATCTGAACATGAACAAGTCTCGCATCCCCTGAGTTGTCTTTCCTCAACCTTTAATTCCTTAGTTAATTTTGCTTACTTATATAAAAAAATAAACATCCACTTTTGAAATTGATTGTGAACCGCAAAGATAAGAAATAATCCAACAAGAAGATTAGAAGTCATGATCATTTAGAAAAGCTTGGAGACATCATCCACCAGGAAAAGATAGTCAACCACAGAGACCTGAGTTCATTTAATTAACTAGAAGATCAAGTCCAATTATGAATAAAGATCTGTAGCATATTACATTGGCTGAAATTACATATTAGTAAATAAACATATGGTGTCAGCAAGGAGAAATGCTAATAAGAATACAAATTGTATTACAATTCATATTATAAGCTCTTCATTTGTTATGAATAATTTGTATAGATTTAGGAATTATAGTTCAAGTAAAATTTGGAGTATGTAACAATATAATCATGTCATCTAGTTAGTGGAAAAGTTGGTCAACCCCACATATACAATTTCTTTCATAATTTTATTTAATCTATCTTTTCCTCCTATATTGCTTTTGCTTACTTTATTGCTTTATTTATTTTCTTATCTTTTTATTTCTTCTCTTATTCACATTTTTTTTTGGCATTAAGTGATACATATTCACATTTCTTAAGGTTTAAAATCTTAAAACACTTACAATTCATTTGATTTTACGAGACTATAATTTACCTTTGCTCGAAATTAAGTTTCTAATTGTAGTTTCTTTATCGTTGGAAGGAAAAAAAAACATATAATATATTTGATCAGGATATTAACAATTAGTCAACTAATTTGTTAGTGATTGATCACATGATTATTTGTTAGACCAATAGATTGTCAAACCAATAGATTGGCATATTTAGTGGGATAAGATTTAACATCTGTCTCATTAATCATCAATCTTGTTATAAAAAAAATATATAGGTGTTGCATAAGATATTTTAACGATCTAAAAAGATAAGGGTAAGGAGATAAATGAGTCACCATCTAGTTCTTAAAGAATTAGAACACCTAAGAGTTGTCTAGTAGGATTTATAAGGTAAGAGGGTGATTATACCAAATAAAAGATAAAAATCACTCTAAAACATCTTACCTATAGTAAGTTATTTTATCTTTTTGTTTGAAGGATAAAATTGTTAATCATGCTTCATATTAACGTTGTGTAAAGTGATATATGTATATTTATTAAAGTGAAAAGTAAATAAAGATGAAATTGTCATTGAGAAAATGGTGGCCTTAAGATTCAATAATGCAAATATAAAAATTATACATATATAATAAAAATATATGATGAAAACTCATCCAAAATGTCATCATCGACCATCCCCCTTAGAGATTTATTTATTATACTATGTATATATGCAATTTTAGTAAAAACATTTAAAAACATATGTAAAAAAAAAACAAGCAAACCCAAATAAAATAGAAACAAATAAACTTTCAAACCATGTGAAATGATGTTACTACCCTCATATATAATATATTATAAACTGAAGGACATAACAGCACACTCACTTTCTATCCCTTATTTATCTCTCTCTCTCTCCCCCTTCTCTCTATAATATTCACTCTAGAAAGAAATCTTGTGTTTCTTCTCAGCATTGTCAGCATCATCAAGCTGATCTTTCAATTCTGCTAATCCATGTTCATGGTTAAGTTGTGGGGTTATTAGCCTTTAAAAAATTCTTTGTTCAGTATGATCCAAATAATTTGGAATAGAAATGAAAAGGTGGAAGTTATTAAAAAGAAAAAACCTTAACCCTAAAATTATTTGAGGTTTGCAATGTATAAGGGGAAATCAAAATTGAAGATTCAATATGGATTTATGATAATCTTCACGCTTTTGGTCGGTGTTGGAATCATTTGTACTCATGGTGCTTTTCATGTTCTTGAGGATCTTTTCTTGGATGACATTCCATAAAATACAAATATTGGCTTCTTTTTTCTTTCCTTAATGACATTGCCTCTAATATTGTTTCATCCATGATGCCTGTTATGGTTGTTGGCCATGTTTGAGGATCAGAAGGATATGGTACATTTAATATGCCTTTTAATTAGGTCGTTATAGATGAAATAAAGAAAATTTGTATGGATTTTGGCTAAATTTGTATGTTTTATTTTGTAATTGTAGAAAAGGATCTATAAATTCTTTTTCTTTTTTTTAAGATGTAATTTATATAATTGGATGTAATTAGTTTGATTTGA
The DNA here is from genome assembly GCF_951802175.1 of Populus nigra. Lineage (NCBI taxonomy): Eukaryota > Viridiplantae > Streptophyta > Magnoliopsida > Malpighiales > Salicaceae > Populus > Populus nigra. The sequence goes on from NC_084852.1 coordinate 14,247,208, forward strand.
AGATTATTGAATTCACATCTTATTTTTAAGTGATTGGATGGTGCATATTTGATATACGTTGTGGACAGATCCATGTAAATTTTTTTTTATCATGCATAACTAGGAGATTGTTATGATTTCACTGCGCGAACGAACTTTCTAGATAGACTGATTGGAATGCATGATCAATATAATATTTAGGATTTAGTGCTGCTATTTAGGGTATGCTTATTCTACTAATGATATTGCAAGCATTTGTTCATCAGTCTTCATAGATAGATTTGTAAATTGATGTTAGTGATCCAAATTTTTGTTAGGTTTGGGTGGCCACATTTCGACAAGTATGGTGGAGATTGATGGCAAATATTTTATGTTTCGCAAAGAAAGGAAGAGTGATAATTTTGTTATTTTAACATAACAAGGGTTTTTAGTCATTAATTTAAATAAAAGGGCAATTTTATAAATAATTTTAGCTTTTTTGTTGACTTTTTTTTCTCAGATACAAAGTGTTATAAAATTTATAAATTATGGGATGTAAAGTATAATTTCTTAAAACACGAAGACAATGCAAAAAAAAAAAGCAAGCTATATGAGGATCGATTTAATTTTTTTATTTATTTATTATAACACATTATAGGATTTACCATTTAATTGAATCAATTAAGTTAATCTAACAAACTTCATTAACAGGAGTTGGTAGAAGAAATGAAAAAATCACCTAAAAATATTACAAATGGTCCATTGGGATAAAAGTATATGCATGAGTCAAAATAAAACTAGGGTGATCAATAATGATGGCCTCATAAAACAGAACAGAGTGAGCGAGGGTTTGTTATGGCGCCTAAACTGATAGATGTTTACTTGAGCCAAGTTTGATGTGATGGGCTTGAGAGAAATCTAAAACTGTAAGAGCCCATAAAAAATTAATAGAAGCCTAACATCATTGTGTTCCAAACCAGCTCTCAAAAACCATAGCTGAGCGCAGCTGCTTTTAGTCATATTTGATTCGTTTTTTTTGTTGTTTAATTTTACATTGTTAAAGAAATTGGGCATCGATGAGGAGTTCTTCATAAATTCTAACACGTTTTGTATGAGAGGAGCTTTTTCAGAGCTCTTTTTTTAGCACATACAACAACTCTCTAAGCTTTTTTTTTTTTCATTTTATTTGCTTAATTATTATTTGCTTGCTTATTAAAAACCCATCCATTGAAGCACCCAAAAAAGCATCTATATATATATATATATATAATCACTTGGCAATAGCAATGGGCAAACGAAGCATGGAAAAAACAAGAAAAGGCATGGAAAATTTCTGCCACTTGTTTAACTTTGATTATAACAATTCCGGCGTGTCCTTGACATGAGGTTACAAAGTTTCTTATTTGAGAGTACAAACCGAGCAGGACCACAGTTGGATGCATCTTCAGATACTATCTGGTTTGCAGGGATCCCAATCTCCATAGCCAACCTCTCTGCTTCGTCTTCTACTTGAATAACTCGATCGAAGCAGATGTACCTTCCGCATGCTGTCTTGTTCATCGCTTCGAATACACATGTGTGTGCCTCTGCAAGTTTCATCACATCGACGGTTGCTAGCAAGCCATCTTTAAACATTTCTTGGCCTCCTGCAATTTTTCCATTAACAAATTGCAACCTATCTGTGTTAGAAATGGGACAGGAAAGCCTAAACACGATGCTATTGCTGCCCATTGTTAACAAATGTATAGTTGAAGCTTACCTTTTAGATAAGCTATTGTGGCTGTTGGGTTTCTGCCACAATATTCTGGACCTGTGATGAGACCTGGACAGATGGTGGCCAGTTTCAGCCCTCTCTCCTCTGCTCGTTTCCACGCCGCCTTCTCCGCCCTTAGCTTGCCCACGGCATACCAAAGCTGCATGTATATTTTAATAAATTGCATCAATATTAGTCAAAACAAGCAGAAACAGAATCATGTTCCGTGGCTCATCCACTCCATTTAAGGATTTTACCAGAGTAAGTACATAGAGAGAACAAAAATAGAACAAACGAGTTCTGTACCTTTTTGCGGATGCATAAAGATTCATCACTCCAGGACTCATGGTTAACTACAGGAGGGAGTTCATGTGTGGTTGTATCCCGCCATAAGCAGGTCAGGAGCGATGATGTGGCTACACAATTCCTCACTGAGGGTGTTCTTGAACACGCCTCCATCACATTCTCACTAGCTTTCACCTCTATTTCAGCCATGGATTTCTATCATGAATGATTCGAGTATTACAGCGTCAAAAGTTGAATTAGCACGGATATTCATATTTTTATTCCATCACAGAACAAATAATAACATTTACGTATTTACTCAAATAAATAAATAAAGAGAATACTCAAGCATACAAATAGAGAAATGAACACAACCATGCATGCCCATGCCGGAAGGTTAAGAGATATGAGATTTCAACTTTTAAACCTAAGAATGATGAAATGGGATTTAATATACAGCTATCCCATTAAGATCCAAGCTCCCTTGAATAGCGTTTCTTCTTCTTCTTCATAACTATTAAAAATTATTTTAATATATTTTCAAATAAAAAAAAACTTTAAAAAACAATAATTATTACATTTTCAAAAATGCTTTGAATTATCCAACCTTCTTAAAACAATATTTTTCTCTGCCCTCTAATAAATCTAATATGTTTCTATAATCAATTCGGTCCCATGGCTTAAGAAAAGGGTCGCTTGGGGCAGATATGCCAGGGGTTGGTGGTGTTGACCCCAACAGTAGTGGAGGCCCACCTGCCACAACCGATAAGATCCCTTTCCCTTCCCCCTCCTTTGCCAAGAGTGAAATGATGGGCATTGAATTTAACGAATTAATTTTGATTTTTTGAAAGACTTACAGTGTAACCAGAAAGACCAGCAGGATCGGTAAATGCAGAGGTGTGAAATACACCATGACAACCTTGGAATGCCTCTACTAAGCTTTCAACTTCAGTAAGCTTCGCCATGACTGCATCGATACCATTCTTACTTGTCCTCATCTCTCCTGACGTTTCTAACTCCCTCAGTCTCTCTTTATCCTCTGCATTCTCAATCAAGGGAGTTCTTATACAAATGCTTTTCATAATTCGTAGTTCAAATCATAATTACAGTAATTTACAGGGGGGGGGGCTTCAAACTAGTTTATGATCAAGACGTTCAGTGTTAATTATATCTGGTATATTTACCTTCATTATCAACGATGATTCTGACGGAGTAGCCACGAGTCAACAGGCGGTTCACGATGGCGACGCCTAAGTAGGATACTCCACTAGTGACACACACAAGCTCCTCTTCACCATTAAACTCCACTGCTTGCTTGGATGAAGCCCGTCTGCCTTGTAATTCTTCATCATCTTTTCTCCTGTTGAGCCTGCCACAACCTACCAACATGCGCTTCAATTCCTCTATCTCCGTCTTCCTCCTCTCTTCCGTCTGCACAAAACCCATTTATTTCTATCTATCCTATTTTATGCTTGCTTCCATGCAACTAGCAAGAGAGATGCTTAAAAACAGTGCTTATATTGAGGGAGAAAAGGCCAAGAAGAGGGTTTGGGGTGAGTATCATGCAAAAAGCATCCGCATCATCTTTATACTTGCTAGAATGACGAAAGCTGCAGGCTCGGCTCGGCTATCTCGGCTCACGATAATTAATTAAACGGTCGGCAAAGCACACTCATTTGACATTATCATTAGTGTGTATATAAACTTTGACACGCGTTTTTGAAAGGATTAAAATGAATGAACGGTGAGTAGATATTCTTTAATTCCAATATTCTCATTACCAATCATTACAAACATTTTATTTTTTTTAAATATGTGAAGTCTGTTTAATGTCTAAATAGGAAGAATTTACTATTAATATATGAAAAGTATTTTTAAAACCAGACACCATCATGTTATACCACGGGTCTATATTTATATATCATAAGCATATTTTAAAAAAAAAACCAATAACTCAGATTATAATTTTAACTTATAAGATAAAATAGTTTTATTTAAATAAGAAAAAAAATAAACAACCATAAAAAACATTCAATAGAACAAAAATAATTATTTAATTTTCAACTAATTTAAATAAAAAATAAAAATAAAAAAACCCATGAAGATGTTGCACTGCAAGTAGATATGTAGGATTATTTAACATATTAATTAAATCAATATTGATGTTTAACAAATGATTCATATTCTCGCGAACTCGATTGTTTTAAAAATGTTTCTATATACAAATTAATTGTGTTTTATATACTAATTGTGTTTTAAGGTTGCATAACCTTATTTTAAATTTAAATTTAAATTACTTGGTGGCCATCAAACCATTCTTTTACTTAAGAAACAATAAACGAGGTAATTTATCATCCATTTTATTTAAGATTCGTGTTCTTCATATATGTTATCTTGAAAATCAATTATTGTTATTATTTTTTATTCAAAAGAAAATGAATTAATGTCATGGCTGGTTTCTCATGAAATTTATTGTAATATATATATATATATATATTACTTTAAATATTTTATATTAAATAAACAAATTATTATGACTCAACATTGAAATCTAAAAGGATTACCAATTTTACATGTATTTGAACCTCAAATAAAGCTGAAGGGAATGAATGGTTCGGCTAGAACGAAGCACTGAAGGGCTGTACAGGAAAGCTGAATTTAGGGGTCTGACGCTTTGAATGACCTGTAAACGCGGGACGGCCATGACTTTACTCCACAGCTCACCACGTGGCTATTATGATAAGTATTCACTCTTCCTTTGATTTTCTTTAATTTAAGAATTGGGATTAGTTTTCGCAAATATTTATTAAATTATTTTAAATATAATTAGACTAATAGAAAATGAAATATTCTTTAAAAAGAGTTTAATCTGAAATTAAAAAAAAAACTGAAGTAAAATGAATGGAAAATGTTGCAATGATAGTAAAACAAAGGAGGATCTAGCTAGTAATATGTGTTCATGATGATGTGAGAAAAAAGCCACCAAATATTGTTTTTTTTTTTTTTGTTAATAATTAAGAGAGTGCATGGTAGTGTGTTAATGATTACTTTTCAAATAACTATTTGTGCCGAAATGCATGCTAATGATATATTTTTTATTTTTTAAAAATTATTTTTGATATCAATACATCAAAACGATCCAAAACGTATAAATTATATTAAATTTTTTTAAAAAAAATTTAAACGTACAAACCAAGTGATTTATCCTCCAAAATTCTCTTGCTTTTTTCTTGCCATCTCCCTATCACGCACGAGGTTTGCAATTTAGAATTTTCTTCACCTTTTGACTATTCAGCCCCCGCATGAGTTTTATCTATTTAGTCAATGTTTAATTGTTTTTTTTATTGCACAACCTGGACCTTTAGACCATAAATAAAGCCTTAGTTGGTTAATTATTCTTTAAAAAATGACAAACATTGTCCCTTGGTTGGATGGTGCCTTCACAGGGCGAGAGAGAGTTCTTTCTTTTGTATTTTTTTTTCTTTTTGAATTGATGTGTTAAATCAATGAATAAACATGTCTAAAGTATTTGTGGTGTTTTTGGTATTTTTAGTATCATTTGAAACAAATTAAAATTTTAAAAATTTACTTTTGATGTGTTCAGTTTTTAATATGCTCATTTTAAAATTATTGATTTATTGTTATAATTGAGTCAACATTGATATTGTTTTTTTAAAAAAATATTTGGACAAATGGACCAAAAGTGCAAAAAACAAATAGAGACCAAGTTAATTTTGGGTTGCTTAGTCACCAAGTTTGCTCGGAAATCAAGAAATTAGAAGGAAAAAACAAATTATTTTGCTTATAAATAGTGAGGGAATCTCTCACACAAAAAAAAACAAATTTTAACAAATTAGTTGGAGCAAAATAAAAAAAAAATCATCTATCCCAAGAAAAAAAAATGACCCCCTCTAATTTTCTCTCACTCACTAACTTACACTCTCCAACACACATCCATTCAAAAAGCAAAAATACAAAAGAAAGAACTCTCTCTCACACCTAATAAAAACCTAGCCTCATTTTTCCTAAAACAAGACAACAAAGTCGCGTCGCCATTGTTCTAGCAATCCTCTAGCATGTTTCCAATAACTCCTGAACACACTAAACATCTTAAAATATCAATTCATAATCTCAAATCATTTTTTGAACAAATTGATTAAATATTGTGAATTTTGGAACAAAATCTCATTATTGTGTACAATTTTTAAACTGTTTGAACATTATTTGATTTAAATTGATTTGTGTTTTTTATTTGATAATTTGTGTTGAATTACAAGTTTTTTTAGGCTGTGATTGCTTTTTGAACATTAAATGTTGGTGCATGGGTTATGTTTGGATTTGTGTTGATTTATTAGAATTAGCATGAAATTTGAACGAAATTCATGAAATTAATAAGATTTGTGTGGATTTTTTGTATTACTTGGTTTTGAGTTGATGAATGATAATTCATCTTGAGTTGATATCTTGTTTACACTAGCTTGATAAAAACATTTTATTTATGTCTTGCCAAACACAATGTTAATCCAATTTTTAATATTTGAAAGATCATTTTGCAATTAATTTTGAATTCTCTACTTTTTCTTACCCTTTCATATTTAATATTTGAAATTATGATCTACAAGCGAGATGCTTTTTTGGTATTAAATAAATCAATTCCCTTCCATAAAAACAACAAAAATCTTTCTTTTAAGAAAAATACACAACTTTATTTTAAATTGCATGACCAAGTCTCTCAAAAATAGAAAAAATCATATTTGCATAAATACAAAAAAAATACATGACATCATTTAGCATCTTTAAATACCAAAATTCAAGAAAAATGGTTTTGTTAATATCTTTACATGCATTTTTATATTTAATAACTAGTTTATTAAAATCATGGGAACTTGGTTTACATTTCAAAAGCATCAAAAAATTATTTTGTTTCTTTTAATACAAGAGATTATAAACTTATACGTAAGACGTATTTCCGATATTAAATAAAAAGATAGTTTCTTTTATTTTTATGTTTTGACTTTAGAATGATAAGGCTTGGCCTCTAAAGCTACGGTCTACTCTTCTTGAGTGAACGGACTTTAACTATTAGAAAGACCAACGATTAAAAAACATAACAATACATTAATTTGTATTAGACAAATGAACAATAGAGCTTATCTTACATAAGATATACTAGAGGTGATATGTTATTCCTATACACAACTAGTCCCTCTTATCCAAACTCTAAGACCAGTTAGGATTTTTAGTGACTAAAATATAAGGCGCCATCTTCATTTCTTTTTTATTGATAAAAAACAATAATTCATTACTCTTTCCATCCATCCATCATCACAAAAATCTCAATCCAGAAGGATATTTTTTGTGACGCTGCACACGTGTAACAGAATAAAACAATACATTCATTCATGGAGCATTTTATTTGCAACCCTGGACTCTTTTTCAAGACATGATATTTACGTAGGAATTCAATACCAAACTATCATTCTACACTTCTATATATCAATCTATAATCAAAGTAGTTGCAGTTCATAAATTTGAATGTTGTTGAGTTAATTGTTGGTTGCTCTGTGTTGTTATAGCTTGTATTTATAGTTTTTGGTCCTTTAACAATATCCCTTGTAACGCTCCACGGTCCTTTTCAATTGCCAATGTGATCTTGTAATGCTCTATGTTGTCACCTCCTACTATTCACGTTTCATCAGTGCCATCTCTTACTGGTTGTTTGGAAAATCAATTCACATGCTTGTCTTTGTTACAAGAATCCTCGATCGACAGGCCTACTGTACATGTAAATTTGTTGGGCCTGTGGGCATAACCAAGATATGGGGATAACAGATGTAAGAGATTTCTCCTCCCAATTTGAGACAGTCTTGTAATTCTCTTTTCATATTTTTGTTCTTGATAGCTAAACGGGTGCGTAAGAAAAAGGTGATCCGTGTGATTTGATGATTTGTGGGATTTGGTTTCATCGACTTCATAATTTTGTTTGCTGGGAATTCACAAGTTGCGGGTTTTAACCGCTGACCAGGCTCTGTAGGAGGTTGACTGTCCATTTCTGTTCTGATAACATGGGTCTTAAGGCCTCGTGATAGTCTTGGCATGGGCTTCTAAGTTGGATCTGTACCGGTGTTATTAATGCTGGGCTGGAAAATCACCGTCCCTGTCAGACGTGCTCAGAAGGAAGGCAGCGCGTCCTAGTTCACAGTACAGAAGAAACAAAAACCTCGTCCCTCTTTAACAAGCTAGCAATGGAGAGTTCGGTTCAACATTTTCCTGTCACCCATAAGGAGTGTTCTGTAGTTATCAAGGTATGATCAGCCACCTGATTGTTTTTTTTTTCCTGCTAGGTTGTGTGAGTTTTATTCTGATTGATTTATTGTGTTAAAGGAATGGCCCGTTAATGATTGAGTTTTCTTCACTTGTTTTTGTTTGTCTCTCTCTGTTTGACAGGGAAACAAAACAGATATGGTAATTTCCAGTTATGATGACCATTTTCTGGTGAGTTTGAGAATACCATATATTTGGTGGGCTTGTGTCTGTGTGTGGACAAATTTGTGATGTTTGACAAAATGCTTAACAGGTGATTGCTACCCAAATAGGAAGCATGGGCACAATACTGCATGCCAGGTATGAAGAATCCACGATGTTTCTGCTTTTAAAAATTTTCAGCTAAAACATATTATGATGGCTATCCACTGCAAGGCCACAAGATTCTGTTTCATATGAGTACCGCAAGGCCAATTGTTTTTCTTTTATCTTATTCCTGCTTGTTTGTGGAACAAAGGAACAACCTCTTTCAAATTTATTGAATTAACTGCTCTTTTTCTTTGATGTAACTAATATCACAATAAACACAACACTTTCAAGTAGTTGCTTGCTTGCTTGTTTGTATATCTTTTCATAGTCCAGTGAGATTGATAATTGGATGGGAAATGGTTATGATGGATATCCTGAACTTATTTTGTCGCATACCTGTACTCCTGATTAGCTGCCTGGAGCCGCGGGGGTGGGGGGGCTGCTCCTTCTAACCTCCATATTTGTCAAGGGTAGTTTCCAATCCTCCATACCCGCCTTCATTGGATGCAGACCTCCAATGGAGGCCATATATTTATTTTCATGACTCATTTTCATTAAATAAAGAACTCAACTCATTAAAAAAGAAATTTACAAGTATCAAACAAAGCTAAATATGGGGGGGGGGGGGGGGTGATACACAAATTATTTTAGATATGTATAGGCAAAATTATAATATAATAAATCATTTATATATAGATTTGGGTTTGGAGGTCTATCAGATCTAAGGATGCCTTAGCCGCCTCCTTAACCGAATCAATCAGTTATTTTATCTGCCTCCACTTCCATGGGGATAAAAGGTATGGTTTATGAAGAATTCTGAAGGTAGATGGATGTATAAGCTTTGACTGAAGTGATCAAGCATTGGTTACAAGTGTGGTGGAAAATCTTTATCAAAAGGGTGAGAAAAAAGGGTAGAGATTTCCAAAGACATAATGATATATCTCAAAAGAGAAGATGATAAACCGTTGCTAGTCAGCATTTTTATAGGGAAAATCAGTCGCAAGAATCCAAGAATGATTAATCATTATATTTAGTTGAAACATATCTCACAACCATGCTTATTAAGATTATATTAGAGTATTAGACTTGAATGGTAGTTTTTAGCAGATTTTCTATGAAATACTCTGCATTTGTTGCTAGGAAGGACGAGAGTTTGTCAATCCATCCAACCTTCAACGTGTCTGTAATCTTTGGAAAACGTAATGAGGTAAGCTAGCTAGCCAGCCTCAGTAGTTCCTAGTTTGATTATAACTTGTGATTGATTTTGGTTGATTTCAAAATGTGCAGCCAATGCTTGTCGCTTGTGCTAGACAACTAATTGAACATATAAGGTATGCCTTTATCTGGCATAAATTATTTAAATAGGTCAACTATCATGTAATCACTGCTTTGTCTTTGCTTAAGAAACCTCTGAAATGTGATGTGTGTGTGTGTGATTATAACATCTCCTTTTGTATTGGTTCTAAATACCCTGTTAACTAACATCTAACATCTCCTTTTGTGTTGGCAGTACATCAGGCTCGTCCAAGCCATTGGTGCTCTCTCTTGGTCTTCAAGACCATTCTTCGGTAATATCCTTAGAAATCATCTTCCAGAGAATGAATATGGAAGTATAACGACTAAACTCTTGTCATGCAGGAAACATTGAGAGGAGTTGTCTCTGCCGTAACTGCAAATCGTGTATGGTGACAAGCAAATTACCATGTGACCTCTGATTTTGCCAGTGAACTCCCAGGTTTTCTGAATACAACGAGGTGGCATTTATTTAGGGCTGTCAGATTCTAAAAAAATGAAACAGCTTCAGGATTCAAATTCGCTTCTTTTCTTAATATCCTCATGGGACATTGTCGTTATGGAATAGGGGTGACTATATGAACTTCTCATAGGTGCTCTTGATCAATATTTACACCATTTACTAGAGTCCAATTGTTGTGGAAGTGATTGTTGATCTACTAGTTGTGGGTGCAAATCATGGCTGTGATGAATAAGGGTTTCAAATCATATAATCATTTACTAATGTTGCAATCTATTTTTCTAGGAACCTTATATTATATTATATTTGGAGGACCTTGAAAAGAAAACATAATCATTTAGGTTATGGATCGCTGGACAGGAGATAAATACAAAATGAACAAAAAAACACTCGTTTGTTGGAGGGACAGGAGACAGATAAAAAAGAAATCCGTCTCTGATACAGGTTTTGCACGAGTGTATATCCTTTTAAAAATAGGAAAGAGAGGAAGATATGCCTCTTATGTTCTCATTGTTTTCTATTCTACCTTGGGTCTTGGTTTACGTTGAAAGCTTGAGAGCTTTGAGGGTGGCCATCATGAATTTGTGTGCGTGCACGAAAGGGATATCAGATTGTAATGATATGCCAGTGTTGCTGTTGGTAATTGCATGTTTCCTTGGGCTCCTGAGTTCTAACCATGCAATGTAAATAAAACAACTGATCAACTTATGGAATGCCTACATCAACGCAATTCCCAGCTGAAATCTAGACTTTCCCCGGGTTCCTGAGCCGCAACCTGGGCTGCGGATTGATCACCCTGGACGGCAACAACGAAGGAAAACTCCCCCAGAACATCACACCAGCGAGCAACGACGACACGATTTGTGCAGCTACAGTTACACACGTTGATATGTCTTCCTATGTGACCTTTTTATAACGGTAAGAAATTTGAGTGGAGGTCAAGCTAATGAAATAGATTTTGGAAAAACATCTTTGGGCTAAAAGTTGAAAATTGGATAAATTTGTTTTGAATAGAGGAACTGAAGTTTGTTTTTCAAATCGAGGAGAAACCTAGGGAGTAAAGAACGAGAAAACAATGCTCTCCACTTCTTAGACATCTAAGCACTCCTCCCTCTCCTCCCAATCAACAATGCCAGGAACCCAGATTTAATTATTGGATGTTATGTTTTTTCTGATGCATCGTGGCTCACGAGATACGAATATATCAATCAGTTTTTACCAGATACTTGATTTGAGGTGACTGTCATTATTTATCTTTTCATGGGATTTTCTTGTAGAGAGGAATCATCGGGGGCGGACCTATGCTCTCCACTTCTGCTGGATTTGAAGGCTTGCAGCGTTTAATATTTGAATAAAAGTAACGCTGCCCCTAGCACACGGCAGCATAGAAGCCTGCCATGTACGGTGGCGGCAAGAACTTCAAAACGTCCAATAAAATCAAAATTGGACCAAAAACAATTTAACGTTTAGTTGTCCACACAGCATTACAGATGAAATTTGATCCCTCGTCCATGGTAGGAATGAATGCATCGAGTTTTACGAGAATTATCAACAATCGCTGTGAACACATGTTGAGAAGATAGAGTTGCTGGTTAAAATGAAAAATCCCTGCGCAACATGATGGCTATACAATTGCTGAAAATAACCAAATTCAAGCAGGCACTAATCAATGATGCGTGTTTACATTTCAAAATAGAACACTGGTTAATGTTGAGGCAGACCCGGTCTCTTTTCCACCATCTCATAATGGAGAACGAAATTTTCCTGCATCAACATCGATTTTACCAATGGGGATCAGAAATCAATCAAGCCTGCATTCGTAGAGCAAGAAAAGATAGCAAACATATGAACTAAGTACAAACAAGTCAAGACCTTGAGCGTTATCTCAAATGTGTTTGGTTCAAAACAATGGTAAGACCCTCTCTCATATGCGCTCGTTTTAACAAGTGGCTCTGTGTTGGGGACTCTTTTTAACCATCGCCGCTGCTCCTTGTGGTATAACCAGCCTCTTTCATAACTGCCAACAGAGAATATCCCACCATTAGTCATATTTTTTAATTAGCAAAATTGCAGGCATTCAAAATCCTGAATGGTCTTTTTCCCCGAGCATAAGACGGACTCAAAAAGGCAAGGTAAGGAAATGGGCAGGTCGTGGAGGTTACATGGATACAAAACTACAACATTCAATTCATCAGTATCAGAGCTTACAGTATGTTCGCGGCATGTAATTGAGCTTCATCTTTTGGCATGCTGAAAAGCAACAGGTTAAAGAAAGGCATTAGTGAAAACTTGAAACATAAGGAAAGAAAACAGCAAAAATCCACTAAACAACTGCACCTGTAAAAGGCATAGAGCAACGTTTCTGTCCAGAGCTTTGAAAAGTAATTATGCTGCAACCAAGACCCAAAAGAAAAGTCAATTATGGAAATAAGAGGTTAGGATTAAATAACAAAATTATAGAAAAAGGACAACAGCAAACTCACATCCAGTGGAGGTGGTGGCTTAGCATAATAACACTTTGGAACATTGAACTCCGGATCACCCTTTGCTGGCTCATCAGACCATGGGGAGCCAAAAGTCTTGTGAAGACTCTCAGCTGAATTCAAATTCAATCCAAGAGTTGTTAAATCAATTCCAAGTGCCAGGGAGGTCAGATCAGGATCACTCATCCTTATAACACTTAACAAGCCAAGTAACCCAAATGGATCAGGTGCAGATTGTGCTGTCTGCATGGACTTTATGCCCTGATCTCTAAATGGTTGATTGACAGTCGACATTTGTTGTAGTCGAAACTGAGGCTGGTTCTGGTGTTGATACTGCTGGATGAGCTGGTCATATGATCCAACACCAGATACCGTATTCGGAGAATTTAAAGGTCTCAGCCCAATTCCTGGTGGTCCACTGGTCTAAACCACAGATGAAAGGATAGTTTAACATTTTTCTTAAGAGGAAAAATGAATAACCATAGATAAGTAAAATAAAAATGATAGCTATTGTACCACCCCAACATGAAGTTATGAAACCAGTTGGTGTGGTAACCATCAGTAGCAAATTATTGAATCCAAGAAAATTTTCTTCTGGGTTAATGTTGTCAGTGTTGCCCTTCACCATGATATCTATCAATTTAATCCTTAACATTATCAGTTGTTTTCAATTATACCCATCAGTTCATTCTCCATCCCAATCCGATACAAGGATACGTTAAGTATCCACGTGGCAACTCCATAAATTAAAGATCAATCATATTTATTGTTTAAAAATAACATAAAATTAATGATAATTGAAATTTCAATCTAAACTAAAAATTTTGGAAAAATCAATGCCATTTAAACTCAAAAGTACACAAATTCAATTTCATGGGTTTCAAATTATTTCAATGCTTTTACTATTAGTTTTGTTTATTCACTCGTAATAAATTCTAAAGTTAATAAATCTTAATATTCTGGTGTTGCCGCATGGTATTTAATGGATTCTATTAACTGATTTGGATGAAGAGTGGACAGAAGGGTTGAATTGGAAGTTCAAGGTAACAATAAGGGTAAACTTGACAGATCCAATAGGTACAGGGCAACATTAATAACAAACTTATTCGTGAGGGGCTATTTTTTGTAGTTACCCTTTTTTTAATATACTGTAACCACGCAAGAACTTGAAATTGACCACTTTCATGAGACATTAAAACCACATTCACTTGAGGCAATGGAGACCCTCTAAATGGCATTGCAAAAAACTATTAACAGGACTAAACTTCCACACCTGTGGGTGATAGGCTGAATGTGAAGATGGAAATAGTTCTGAACCATGAAGATCTTGATTGTTTACAGATGCAAAAGAGACGCCACTACTGACAGCTGGGGCATGTTGCTGTTGCTGCTGAGGACGATAGGATGAATAAGCCTCTCCTAAGTTGAACCCAGCAGATCTCCCTATCTGCAGAGTGCAGAAATGAGGTGTCAGAAAGTACAAACAGATAACATTTGCTATTGCTAAATTTCCATTTCACATAGAGGCTCACAGAGAAGTGCTGAGATTGCATCATTGACAAGGTATTGTCGTGCAGTTGTTCTTTCTGATGCAAATCCATAGTGTAATCAGCATTACCACCTGAATCAAATCCAATATCATAGTCAATGTGTATGAAAAATGCATTACTGATTGGAGAAAAATTAGGATAACAACTATGCAGATGTAGGTTTTGTTCTGGCAAGGGGCAAAATCACAAACACAGCTACAGCCAAGCCCAGAAGACACGACATTAAAAATGTTATAGATCCAATCACAAAATATTGCTTAAGCATGCATTAGGAAAATCTTTATTATAACTTATACAGGGACACCATCTACTGATTAAAAGGTAGCATCACGTCAATGAGCAAACACGTGAAGATGGGAAATTACAGGACCGATGAGCTTCTATTCCCACCAGCCAGGAGGCAGTGTGCTAGCATTATACAGAAAGTAAGGAGCTTGCAAGAATGAGTTTGGAACCTTTAAATCCTGGTAAAGCTGGAAAATCTTCATTCTGAATGCTGAACTCTTGGCTTTGTTGAACAATGGGACTAACTCCAAGACCAGGTTTTCTTAGTGAACCTGCAAGTAGTTTCATTGTATTTTATCACCAAATACAGGTGAAAGCAGAGACAGAAATAACCATAAACAAATAGCAAAAGCATATTTTAATTACCCAATTGACCTTGAGGCCCTCCAGCAGAACTAGGACGACTTGTCAACTGAGGGAAATCATTGTTAATGTCGAAAGGGGAACTGTCATTGGAGATCACATCATTCAACATTCCCATAGAGCTGAGATTGTTCACACCTTGAACATGGCTTTGGGAAAGAGGACCAATGGCAGTGGGGTAGGAGTTTCCTAACATAGGAATCACCTGTGGATTTCCTGAATCCACAAAATGTCATTTACACAAGCAAATATAGCTAAACTTGGAAATTAACATTTGAAAATCTAAACAATCTGTGAACATAAGAGCTAATAAGGCAGCGAACAGTCAAATTAATTGTTCAGGATATCAGACCAAGTAGGTGAATCATATAAAACTAAGCATCCACCTGATTCAGCTTTGTTTTTTAACACCCAGAAAGACTCACAAGCTTGAATCTTCCATACAATCTAAAAGATAATGACATTCCTTTCAAGTGAAAACAACAGTGCACTTTAAAAGGCCTTAATCCCAGACTAGTAGGGGTCAGCTATAAGGATCCTTTTGTGCCATCCAGGCAATCATAAACAGAGAAAAAGAGGGCTGCAACGCCAAGGACATTTAACTCAGGAGTTCTGATGGTGCTTGTAAGAAATTACAGACAAGAACAATACAAGAAATTCTAGCAAGCTTTCAACATGCAAACAAAATAAAATTCAAAACGAGCATCAACACAATTTCCAAGCTAGCAAAGCCAGAGGCAAATATATTTTATCACATTCAAACCAAGGCACCAGTAAATTGTATGGTCAAGAAAATAAAGCGTTGATTAGTTTCTTCCTTGCACACAAACCTTGTGGAAGCACACCAGTCATTAATCTATTTTGTCCTTGCATGCCTAAGCTGCCAGATCCGCTATTTGCAGTTAAATTCAAACGAGATGCAAGACCAGGGACAGATAGCCCTCCACCCGAGCTTAAGCTTCTCCCAATGTTCCCACCACCAACCATGTTTCCTCCAGAACTCGTAATCCTAGGACCTGTATTGCCCAAAATTTGGGAAACCCCCAATCCAGGAACAGCATTCCGGTTACCTATTCCAGCAGAGGTTGGGAGAATACCAGGTATAGAACCACCAATTCCATTGGTGTTGCTACCATATCCTGGATTTCCTACAACACTTAAACCTCCTCTACCAGAATGTCCATGGGAACTGCCATGAGACAGCTGCACAGGGAAAACATTCAAGAAGTTTACAGCTGTAAAAAAAAAAAGATGAAACAGGATACAGTTACTAGATTAAAAGCAAATTACATACCTGAGAGAGACCAACTGGAAGATTATTGGACGCAAACCGTCCACTGGAGAGGCTTCCAGTAGGTTGTTGAACCCCACCTGAAGGAATGTTATTGATTGTAGAGTTTCTTGAAGCAAAAGTTCCAGGCATGTTGGGTACATTAAAGCTCCCATGAATATTATGCAGCCCTTGAATAGTTCCTGCGAGCAATAAGATAACCTTATTTAGAATCACAAGGAGAACTGATACAAGAAGCAGGAGAAGACGAGGACACGAGTGAATCTCAGGCAAAATCTAACCACCACTGTGATGAAAAACAGGAGAGGCTGCCGCACCGGACTGGCCAGAGAAGGATGTAGCAAAAGATCGCGCCGTGGTGTCCGGAAGATTTGAAGCTGATCCATTTAGACCAGACTGCAATCCAGTGAGTATTAAGACTTTTTGCACAAAAGAACAATTGAAGCATATAATATATATCTTTCAAGAATTGAGAAACCAGTAACTATTCTTCAGATTAATAATTAAAAAAAAAAAAGAGAGAGCGAAGAATACATTAAGTAACGCCGACATTTCATAAATGGTCAAAGATCATGCGAGAAGTCCTTTCAGAGATGATTTTTGCTCTTACAACCTGAATAAAAAAAATCCCAAATTAATTTTATTTTTTTAAAAAAAAGAAATGAAACCCTAGGTTTAACACGGAATTACCTATAGCAATCGATTTGAGAGCTTTCTTTTGTCAATATAATATGATCTTAGCAACGTCAAGATGGAGAAAAATAGATCGAACGATGGAAGTGCCCTACAAAAATTCGATGATAGCTGTGAAGAGTTGAAATCAGCGGATACAATTATCGAAATGTATGGAGATAGATCTATTGTTCGATATCGAACAATCGTGGACGAATAAATAAAAGGAAGCTTCTTTTTTTTTCTTTTTTGTTATCTTCCAAATGAACGGTCCGCACAAAATACCTAAAAGATGGACGGCACTGATTCTTTCTTTCACTCTATCAATGTAAAATAGAAGGCACCTGCGCTGGGTCAAGTTAAGTTTTTGGAAAATATAAAAAAATATTTTAATGTTGTTGATTTGTTGTTTTTAATGGAAAAAAAATTAAATCATGTAGGGTTTACCCGATATAATTTGGTTGATTTTATTAGTCTAAAAATAACTCATATAATTTGTAAAAATAAATTTTTAAGATGATATATTTTTTTAATATTAAAATAACAACATATTGGATTAATCTTGGACAACTCGAGTTAATATAACAAATTCATGATCTAAATTATAAGACTATGATAACCCTATAAAAAGCAAATTAAAATAAATTATTAAGTCTAATTATCAATCAATCCAATATTAAAGAATGAAATTAAAAAAAAATCAATTAAAAAATGACCTAAAAAAACAACTCGGGTTAACATGTCAACCTTACAACCCAGGTCATAAGACCAAGATAACCCCACGGAAAGAAAATTGAAACAAATTAAAAATTTCAATCCCTAATCAATCCAATATTGAAGGATAAGATTAAAGAAAAGAAACTAATTAAAAAATAACATAAAAACAACCTGATTCAATTCACCAAACTCATGATCCGAGTCATCAGACTGAAATAACCTTATAGAAAAAAAAATAACTTAATTTAATTCAGGTTAACCTAATGAAAAACAAATCAAACACAAATCATGAAGTTTAATTCTCAATTAAACATAATATTAATTGATGAAATTGGGGGGAAGGTCAATTAAAAAAAGAGAAAGAATAGGTCAATTAGGTTAAATTTAGATTATGAAGTTCAATTCACAACCGATCCAATGTTGAATGATAATAAGACCAATATAAGCTCTCAAAAAGAAAACAAAAAAAAACGACATGATTTAACAAAGATTAAAATACCAGAACTCGTGACCTTGATCTTAAGACTAAAACATTCTCATTAAAAAAAAATAGATTATGAAGCTCAATTCCCAACCAATTCAATGTTGAATGATAAAATTGAAAAAAAAAATCAATTAAATAAAAGATAAAAAAATAACTCGAGTTAATCCGTTAAACATTATTCTCGTATCATGAGATCAGGATAATCTAATGAAAAGTAAAAAAAAAATCATGAAGTTTAATTCTCAATCAAATCAATATTAAATGATGAAATTAAAAGAAAAAATCAAATTAAGAAAAAGAAAAAAAATCTGAGTCAACTAGGTTAACTTTCCAAATCAGGTTAGCCCGTCAAACTTGGGATCCATGTCATAAGAGTGTGATAAATAAATAGAAAAAAATTAATATTAAAAAATAAAATTAAACAAAAAAATATTAATTGAAAAGAAAAAAAAGCAAAAAAATAAAAGCACTATTCCAATAAATAGTGTTTTGTGAGGAGGGTTACAGTAAAACTCATTTATAAGATCAGGATAATCTAACAAAAAGTAAACAAAATAAATCATGAAATTTAATTTTTAATCAAATCAATATTAAAGGATGAATTTAGAAGAAAAAAACTAATTAAAAAAAAGGAAAAAAAAATCTGAGTCAACTAAGTTAACCTGTCAAAACAGGTTAACCTATCACACGTAGGATCCGTGTTATGAGAGTGTGATAACAAAATAGAAAAAAATAATAATATTAAAGAATGAAATTAAAAAAAAATAATTGAAAAGAAAAAAACAAAGCACTATTCCAATGAATAGTGCTTTGTGAGGAGCGGTACAGTAAAACCCCCTCATAAGATCAGGATAATCTAATGAAAAATAAATAAAATAAATCATGAAATTTAATTCTCAATCAAATCAATATTAAATGATGAAATTGTATGGAAAAAATTAATTAAGAAAAAGAAAAAAAAATATGAGTCAATTGGGTTAACCCTTCAAATCAGGTTAACTCATCAAACCTTGGATTCATGTAATGAGAGTGTGATAACTAAATAGAAAAAAAAATTAATATTAAAGAATGAAATTAAACAAAAAAAATATTAATTGAAAAGAAAAGGCAAAGCAAAAAAAGAAACAAAGAAAAAAAAAACAAAGCAAAGCACCATTCCAATGAATAGTGCTTTTTTAGGAGGGGTACAATAAAATCCCCTCATGAAATCAAGATAATCTAATGAAAAGTAAATAAAATAAATCATGAAATTTAATTTTCAATCAAATCAATATTAAATGATGAAATTTAAAAGAAAAAAATAATTAAGAAAAAGAAAAAATTTGAGTCAACTAGGTTAACCCATCAAATCTAAAATCTATGTCATAAAAGTGTGATAACCAAATAGAAAAAAAAATAATATTCAAGAACTAATCTTGATATTTGAGTATTTTCAGCCTAATCTTGATATTTGAGAGTATTATCTACTCATAGATACACTTAACAAGTTCAAGTTTTTTAATTCCATGAGAGTTGGTAGGGACACAATGCTAGCACCATAAATTTCATATGTGATGGTTGAAGATGATGAAAAATTGTCAAACCCATCACTTTTTAGTTCAGAGATGAAGGAGCACATCTAAGTCCATGTTATTGGATTTTATTTAGTGTTTATTATTACTCTTAATCTCTATTATTTTATTGGACATTTTTAGAAGACTATAAGCCCAATTGTTGATTATGATTGGGATTTTTCTATTTATGTATAAATTTCACATTATGGATAGTTTTTGATGAATTCAGTAAAGTCTTTTTTTTTTCTCTTCCTCCATTTCCCTTCCCTTCTTTTATTCATTTTCTTCTTTTTCCTTTTCTTTTCTCTTTAAATCTCTGTTGGCTCGCATCAAAATAATTTTAAGGGCGCAACCCATATCATTTTAGTGTATTTAGAAGAATTTAATATATTTTATCTTCATACTGACTCTATGATTTAAACCTAATAAATCAATAAATTAAGCAAGTTTCCTTAACTAGTAGATCAACCTCTTAGGATTAAGTAATTAATTAAATAATATAAAAACAAAAATAACGTAATGGAATGAGTTAACACATTTCATTTCTTTATATAGTTAGTAACGAGATGCATGCCCGCGCTTGCTACGAGCTTATAAAACAAATATATTTAATAGTGTTATAATTGTGAACCAGCGTTAGATAAGTAATAAAAACTAAAGGTATGATAGAGCCAATATTTCATGACGGTAAAAAAAGTTGTGTTGGTGATCAAAACTTAGAGACTGAACAAAATGATTTGTAGCAATCCACAGTGTTTTGGGAGGAAAGATACAGTGTTTTCGTCACATGATTTAGCTTTTCTGTTAATAAAAAGCAAAAAAAATTACAAAGCTAAATTCTCTACCAACTTAATATTAAAAAAACCAACAAAGATAATTTTGGAAGGAAAAAACCTACGAGGAAAAACATTGTAGCAATTAATAATGTTTTGTAAGGAAAACTACAGTGCTTTCCCCATTAAAATAAAATAAAAAAACCATTTAGAGAAATACTGTAGCAATCCATAGTGTTTTGTGAGAAAAATTACAACGCTTTCCCCATATGATTTAGCTTTATTGTAATTATAATTCTTAACCAATTTAATATTAAAAAAATGGACAAAAATAATTTTGGAAAAAATAAAAAAAAAATCATATGGAAAAACACTGCAATAATTCACAATGTTTTAAAGAAAAAAAATTAGAAAGCTAAATTTTAAATCAGCTCAATATTAAAAAAATCAAATCGACAGAGACAATTTTAGGAAAAAAATATTAAAAAAACATAAAAAAGGGGGGGAAATCCATGTTGGAAACACTGTAGCAATTCATAGTGTTTTGTGATGAAAGCTACAGTGCTTCCCTATATGATTTAACCTTATTTGTAATGACTTATAATTGTAATTTTCAACAATATTTTGTGAGGAAAGCTACAGAGCTTTCTCCACATGATTAAGTTTTATTACAAAGTTAAATTCTAACCAACTCCATATTAAAAAAAATCGACGAAGATAATTTTGGAAAAAAATATTACAAAAAAAAAAACACAAAAGAAACTGGAAAAAAAACCTTGTAAGAAAAACTGTATCAATCCATAGTGTTTTATGAGAAAAAACTTGTATTTACTTGTAATTGTAATTCTTAACCAGCTTAATATTTAAAAAATAAAATTGACAAAGATAATTTTAGAAAAAAAAACATAACAAAACAAAAAAAATAAATTTGAAAACATTGTCCAACTCTTAAACAAATCTCAAAAGTTTTTATATATAAAAAATAAATTATAAAAGACAAAATGAAGTATTATCTTATGCGGCAGTATCAAAATTAGTGCAATAAGCTCATATATTCTAATAAAAAATAACAAATTATTAAAAATGAAAAAAAGAAATACTATTTTACATACCAACACTAGAATTTGTTCCCAATCGAATTTTTTAATCTTTTTTAAATTACAATTTATTCTTTATATCATTTTGTTTTTATAATTAGATCTCTATATAATTACTTTTAATTATATAATGGTTTATTACATAGTAGAATAAAATAATTAAAAAAAAACATATTATTATAAGTGTTAACACCAAAATAAATCTAGAAAAACATTTTTCAACTCTTAATCAAATCTTAAGTGTCTTTGTAAGAAAATAATAAATTATAAGAAAATAAAATATTATCTTATTAGGTAGTACCAAAATGAATGTAAAAAATTCATTCAATTGATAAACAAGTCTCACTATTATAAAAAAAACAATAAATTATCAGAAATGAAACAAAAAAATAAGAAAAACTACCTTACATTGCAACATTGAAATAAGATTAGGTTGGAGTGAATTATAAGCGACTAGTTAGGTTTTTAAGGTGGTTAGATATGTAATCCTTTGTAGGGCTGTGAATATGATAAAGAAGAGTTTAACTAGTAAAACAAGTGAGAGTAATAGGAGTTAGGTTGGAGTTGTGAGTGAGAATCCTCCCCTCCAAATTAGTCTTATCAAGCTAAATGATAATAATCATCTAGATTGGTTTTTATCTTGTTTATTGTTTATTAAGGAACATGAATTATATGAGGATATAATATGAGAAAATAAAAGACCAGCAACTAATAACTCATTTTTTCAATCAATGGGAGTCAGAAAATTCTCCAATAATATTGTAACTCATCAACTCAATACAATTGCTTATGAATTTTTTTTTTATTGGATTTTACTTCAAATCTAGAATGTTACAACCAAACATATTAATAATTGAGAAATGATGCACATGTTTACAAGCTATAAAAAAGGTTTATGAAACCAAGCAAGATGGTATATTTGTGGCTCAATACTTTGCTGAACTAAGTAGTTCATGGCAGGAGCTAGACTTCTACCAAGATTTCCAGGTTGATTGTCCGTGATGTGATAAATTTTAAAAAATAATTGATAAAGAACATGTTTATAACTTTCTAGAATTGAAAATGACCGTATTAGAGTTCAAGTTCTAAGGAGAAAGTCTTTCCCTTGAGACATATATATTATCATGTTCAGCAAGAGAAAAGTAGGAGAAATGAAATATTTCACGTTATTACCCACACGAGGTTAGTTATGATAGGTAACTCTAATAAAAAAAAAACTTTAGAGAAGGATTTACACCTTTAAGTGAACCAAGGTAAGAAGACAAAGAACAACTTAAGTGTACTTATTTTGGATGAATTAAACATACTATAAAGACATGTTAGGAGCTACACGGATGTCCTTCAAAAAGATGAGGTGGGAAAAGAATATGTTTTTCTAGATCACAAGCTTATATATCAGAGATAACTAAGAATTTATTTATTGATAGTCAATTAAACACTTTACTTAATTCAAAGAAGTGGTTCATACACTTAGATATCTAATGGCCAAGCTTGATTCTCCCTTTTCATCCAACTTTGCAAATGCAAGTGATAGCTTTTAATTATTTCACCATTTTTTTGATTTTTAGGTTATAGATTTAGGAGACAATGATCATATGACTTAGTCTTTCAAAAATATTTCATATTATAATCCTTTTATAGGTAAAGATAAAGTCCATAGAGCTAATGATTCTATAACCTCCATTTCTAATAAAGGTTCAATCCAATTTCTTTCTATTTTATCTTTAACTTCAGTTCTTCATGTTCCCAAGTTCTCTTTTAATCTTCTATCTATTAGTAAAATAACTAAAGATTTATAATATAAAGTCTCATTATATTCCATATATTGTGTGTCCAATGACTTAAAGATGAAGAAGGTGATTGGCTATGGTATAGTGAAAAATAACTTACATTTATTAGAAGTTGGTTTAGGAAACACATGTGGGATCAAACATAGGTTAGTGACCATTTCTAAAGATGTTAATCAATAATTACTTCAGTGGCATAATCGACTTAGGCATCCATCTTTTATAGCTCTAAGAAAGTTTTTTCTAGCACTATCTAAGCAATGTACTGCAAAAACCTTATCTTGTGATGCTTATGAATTCACTAAGCATACATGTTCTAGTTGTTCCTCAATTAATAATAAAAGTAGTGAGTCTTTTATGGTGATTCATTTAGATGTTTTGGTTCCTACTCAAGTTGTTTCCTTATTTTGTTTTTAGGTGGTTTGTTACTTTTATTTATTATTATAGTCATAATACTTGGGTTTACTTGGTGTATATTTGGTTTATAATGCTTTGTTGCATAATACAAGGAATCCTTAAAGGTATTGTGAACTTATGTTAGCCTTTAGCTTACTAATTTTACAAGGATCTCATATTAAACAAGAAAAATTAATTGGTCAGAAATTAATTTTTATTTTAAAAGGGATCAAACTTTTATTCAGCAATGAATCTTCAATAATTATTTTTCTTAGGTATTTTTCGTTATCATATGTGGCAAAAGGTAAGAAATAATCTTATACTATTTTTTTTTTATTAATTTAAACCTAATTTTAACTAGTTTGAGCTTTATTTAATTTGAGTGTATGTTTGATCCATTAGTTTTAGGGTTTACATATAAATACTCTTATGTAAGGATTTTTATGAAGTTGATGAATTTTTATCTAAGATTGGTGCATATTGTGTACCTTTTTTTCTCTTTGTGTGATTGAGTGATTCTTATACTAAGTTCTTGATTGAACTTGCAAACTTTTCGAAGGATTGATCAACTTCGTTGTAATTTATACTTTTCGTTTGCATCTCGATATAGGCATATGGTGGGGGTGATCAATTACATATAACATTGGTTTTCTGAGGCAAGGTTCCTCTTAGGTCAAGTTGCAAACTTTCTTTAAACCTTATATTAGCAATCTAAGGGACTATTCAACATCAATTTGGTATCAGAGCTCGACTATTTTTAGGTTATATCTCTTTAATTTTCATTGTTACAAGTAATTCTTTAGATCTTGCTATATATACGATTTGTTTCTTGTTTTTCTTGGTTTCTTTCTCTCTAGGGTTTTGACAATTACAAAAAATATTGAATCTTGATTAATCTTTATATTGTTTTGGTGGAATCTTGATTAAAAAAAAAAGGAAAAGAGAATTGGTTTTTTATATGAAAAAAAAATTCTTGAAGTTATTGGAAAAAAAATTCCATACAAACAACAAATTGTTTTCATCTTTGGATTTGAGAAATTTGGCATTTATTAAAAAAAGAGAAGAATCGAAATCATAAATCTTGAAAGGATTCATGGAGAAGCAATTTGAAGATTTTGGATCTTGCATGAACTAGGGTTTAGACTAAACTTGTTTTAGAAATTCTTGGTGATTTTGATTGGTTTCTTGCAAATCTAGGTAGAATAGAATTATCTTACATCAATTTCTTGATTTCTTGCCTTATTATCTTTATTCTCTTGAATTTCATAGTTTTCGTTGTTTCTTAATAACAATTCTTGCTTTTATTTTTTGTCTTCATTTTCATCATTATATTGCATAAATTTCATTACTACTCATAAGTTTGTCCTTAAGTTTTGTTTTGAATGTTTGAATAATTCTTGATTCTTGAGTCTTTAAATATAAAATAAATCATTATGTAGTTTGATTAATTGTTTGATAAGTTGTTAAGTTATTTTTAAGAACCAAAGTACGATAATAGAGTGGTAAAAAGCATAACGGGTCTATTAGAGTGAAAAGCCTAATAAATTATGTGAAACACAAGAGAAGTGAATTTTGTTGTAAGAGTAAACACATGAGATTTATGTGAGGAAATTTTTTTTTATTTATTTGCTACTAACCATTATTTTGGGTATAAACAATGTCTTCAAAAAGTGTTAAACAAAAAAATACGAGAACTATAGAGGAAAGGAATGATAGAATGAAAGCTATGATGGAGGTGTTAATGAGTAAGTTTAATTAGATGATAAGTAGACAAAGAGTTCCTAATCATAAGGAAAAAAAAAGTTGAAATGCCTACCATTAAGGCTACAATGAATTATGAGAGTGTGGATAATAATTCTAAAAATAAAGAAAAGATTTTTTCAAAGGTTGATGAACAGAAAGTTGTTATGAAATTAGTAAATAAAACAAATAAAGAACATCTTTCATACCAAATGTCACATTAGTAGAAAAAGTGTGTAATATGATTATTGATAATGAAAATTGTGCTAATGTTACTAGTAATATATTTGTAAGAAATTGAATTTAAACACCATTAAGCATGATAAACCTTACGAGCTTTGATGATTGAATAAATATGGTGAAGTTATGGTGACTAAACAAGTTTTGATTCCCAAATTAAAACATATCATTCTTTCTTGTCTGTATAAATTAGCAGGCCTACCATATATTGTTGGAAAGGTATAGATTTCTAGTGTCTAACACAGTTAAAATCACATCCAAACTCCTCTTTTATCTTCAAATATGATCCAAAAAAAAGTAGACGAAGGTCCAAACTAGAAAATCAGAAAAGTTTAGCAAGGATCCTTTTGAATCGACTTCATTTTAGGCCTTAAAATAGACCTAATGGACACTCCTAGTGTACCCTTTGATGTTGTAGCCAGGATCGCCTACAAATCAGGGGGAGAGAGAGAGGAAGAAGATGAAAGTTTAGCAAAAGTAAAGAAATATAGGACTGATAATGAACTAAAAGGAGAGAAAGAAATAGTTTAGGAATATGATTGGGAAACCAGAAAAGGACAAAAAAAAAGGCCTGACAGGTTTACATTTACAAAAAGAAAAAAAAAAAGCTAGTGAATCTACTTCACCAATCCAAAAACCATCTTTGGATTCAACTTTATAACATACTCCTGATAGTAAGTTTCCTAACTCTTCCACTAAAAATGTTATTTCTTCTATTGATGATTTATCTATAGCTCTTAAAAAAAAGCTCAAAGTTTAACCAAACATATTTTATCTAATTTTATGTCATATGATAACTTATCATCTTTATATAGAGCTTTTGTATCCTCATCATCTTCTATGTCTATTCCTACGAATTGGATGGAAGCTGTTGAAAATACTAAGTGGAAAGAAGTTGTGGTACATGAAATAAGAGCATTATAGGAAAATAACACGTGGGAGATCATTACTCTTTCTACTAGGAAGATAATGGTAGGTTACAAATGGATTTTTTTTCTTTAAGCAGAAGTTAGATGAAATTATTAATTGGTACAAGACAAGGCTAGTTACTTAGGGATATACCCAAACTTATAAGATTGACTATCAGGAAATGTTTGCTTTTGTTTAAAAATAAACTCAATCAGGGTATTGATATTTATTATAAGAAACCTATAATGCAATTTACAACAATTAAATATAAAAAAATTCTATATGGGACTTAAAGGAAAAAATGTAAATGGAAATTCCTTTAAGTTTTTCTTGTGAGAAAACAAAAGGCAAGATGTGCTCCGTGATTTAGCAAGGAAGTTGTCAAGTTTAAGGTACAAAAAAGAAGAAGCAATAAATATCACATTATGTTTATCAAACATTACTATGGTAAGACTATAATTTTTATTATATATATTGATGATATTATGGTGATAAAAAATGATTATGAGGAGGTTCATATATTGAAGATGTATCTTATTAAAGAATTAAAAATCAAAGACCTTAAGATTTTGTGTTACTTTCTAGGAATTAAAGTTGCATAATCAAGTAAAGATATCTTTATTTTTTAGAGAAGTATATTCTTGATCTACTAGTTGAAACAAAGATGTTGGGTTGTAGGTCAATTAGTGAATCATCATTTTGCTAATTGTGAAGGTGGGGTAGTTGAAAAAGGGAGATGCTAAATGCTGGTTGATAAGTTGATCTATGTATCACATCCTTGACCTAATATAACTTATTTAGTTAGTGTTATCAATTAATTTATCTAGGCATAACTTTTAATTGTCTCTCTTAGGTTTTGAACTATTCTAGCTAAATCAACAAATATAATTTATAATTTTACCACTTAGAAGTGTCTATGAAAATAAGTCAAGTGTAGTTTATCAACCCATTCTAGGCATAAATAATTGTAAGTTGGTCTTGTTATTCATCATATTCTTAGCCTTATCTATATTAAGTATTAGGTTGGTTCTACTTTATATATCCCTCTCATATATTATTGATTGATAACAAGGCATCATTATGCAATATTGATTGTGGTTCCTTTATTGTAAAACAACATGTGGAGCATAAAATTTTCGAGTGGTAAGATATGTTATAGGATAAAAATTATATGGGCCCAAGTATTAGGTTGGTTTATGTCTATTGTTGTGCTTGATATACCAAGAGATACCCTTGTATAAGAGGCATACTCATTCCAAACACCCCCTACCAGAGTGTTTGTTATCATAGAATTCCTAGGATTTTCTCTCAAATATGTATGTTCATGTGTTACCATGCCTATTCTAATATAGCTCAGCCTATATTTGATTCAACTAATTAGATATGACCTGCATGGTTTGGTTGACCACCATTATATTGTTATGGTAAGTCATGTTAGATGATTTTTTTTTATCTATATCTAGATAACTCTCATATTGGAACTATAGATATTTAAATACTAATAATAAGATGTCTCTTCAGGAGCAATCATGACTTGTTGGATGAAATTTCTCATAGCTAGTTATGATTGTTGTACAATTCCATTTGATCCATGTAATGGATACATGTATGGTTGTGTATGAGGCATTGATACCCTAACACACATGTCTGTGGTTAATGGTAATGATACAATTAGAACTGATAGGAACATAAGGAATAGTATGGGGAAATAAAGGTGTGTACAAATATAGTTCTTTATTATCTTGGTGAGATAAACGATGAAGACCTATTTAAGCACATTAGCCATTAGTTGATCCATCATAATCTAGGGAGATGGTGGATTTTTAAGCTCTTTAGGCTAAAAAACTAGCATCTCTCCATTACTTGTACTGACTATTTATCTAGTACAACAAGAATGAATTTACCTATATTTTTTTTAGAGACATATTGTAATGGCTTTTAAAACAAATGTTGTCTTTTTGTTCCACCAAACATGTCAATCTATATGTTGCCAACTATATCTTTTTAGAATTGAATCTATAATGAGTTGACTACCACCTCTAATTAAATAAAGTAGGAACTTCAAACATTGGACCTCAATAATAATAATATGTTATAAAACCATCACTGTTTAAACAAAACACATGAGTTCTAAAAGAAAAGGGTTTGTAGGAAACTTATATGCAAAAAATAAATAAAGTTGTAAAGAAGATAAATGAAACAAACCTTTTAGGGGAACATAAGAAATAAATAAATTAATGAAATTAAATATGTGAGTTTGACCATCACTTACAATAGTATCTAACCTTATTTATATTGTTACATAGTTTAATCCTAATTACATAAGTAATTCTAATCCTATACAAATATTGATATAAGATAAAAAAAAAAGGTTTATTGAATCCTATTACAAGTTTAATTCCTCTTTTATTAATATAAACGTGAATCCTAATCTAAACTCTAACTTCTCATAAGTTATTTTGCTGAGGACTCCCGTTATGAATATAACTATATCTCTTGTTTGGCACTAATTCAAACCATGTTGGCTGACCGCTTCTTTATAATCATTTTGTCTACTACTCTTTCAACACTCTAAGTTGATCAACTCCTTTCTAACTTGATAGATTCTTTTGATTTATGATCAATTTCATCTCTTTTCGCTTGCTTTGTGGTCAACAATTACTACTTTCTATTTTTGACACATGTATATTTATTTTAGGTATAAACACCATCAAAATTACTGATCTTGGTGTCAGAAGAGTTTGCCTTGATTATAGGAGTTTAATCAATATTGTTTGATCCTTTAATATGTGAAAAAAGTAAATCATGCTCCGAGAAATTTGTTATGATTTGATTTGATCTTGAGTTTTTATCAGATTGTTTTGTGGTCAAGAATAAAATTATTGAGGTTCGTATAATTTTTTTGGTGAAAACAAATTGAAATATAGGTTTTAATAGTAAAAAACTTGAAAATTATTACAGTAGACAATATATCATTCAATTATTTTACAAGAAACTTGTCAAGTATGGAACTTAGCCTACCAAGACCAAATATTTTAAGGATATTTAAGCAATTTAATTATGCATCTAAAATGTTAAAAAATAATGATGGCTTTTCAAAGTTAATTGGAGTTTATGTACGCTTGATCGGCAATACCATGGGCCAATTTTCATAATTATATTTAATTTATGGTGAATAAAATAAATATTTGTAAGAGTTTGAAGGATATAAATTCTAGAAGACAATGTATTTCTTAAATTAAAATTTTCTTTTCTTATTTATACATTTTTTTCATACAAATTGTTTTTTTATTAATATGGTTTTTTAATGAGAATCTAAGGTAATTAAAATATAATTATGAGTGGAATTATAATTTTGCCTTTGGAAGAAAAAATTAAAAGCCTTGGGGTTGTGGGTATTTTCATCTTTTCTCATAGTTCATTAATCATTAAAACATGCATCATTTTAAATTTTCTAAAATAGTAAATTGATTGGATTGCCTTTCAAGTAAAAATATTTTAGAATTGGTGACCAATAATGTTGTTTTTTCATTAAAAAAATAGTTAAAAGATATTTTTACCATTAAAAGCAGAAAAAAATAAGGACATACACCCAATGGTATGTTTGTCCTTTTCATAAAAGTGTTTTGTTAATTCCAAATCCATTAAGCGCACATCACTCTTTTTTTAACACGATTAATTAAATTTTAAATCCAAAAAGCTATAGGTGTGGGTTGTCCACGTGTTAATAGGTTCGGGGGGTCTATGCCATTTAAATGGTACGTGCGACCTTTTCCAATGGCCAAACTTGTCATTATATCGTATCGTTGAAAGCTTCGCCGTACTCTTTTTCTCATGGAGAGACATGTGTCGACGACGAATGAACGATTTGTTGGTGATGGTTGTTTTGTTTTTTTTGTTTTTTCTCTCCTCCTTTAAAAAGTGCACATTGATCCTTTTTGTAGTTTTAATTTCAGTCCTTAATCTTTTGGTTTCTAATTTTTTTTCTTCATCATTTTATTAAAATTTTATTTGTATTGAATTTAGTCATTCAATTACAATTTGTTATATATTATTTTTTCAATTTAATCCTTATTTTTTTTCCTTGACCCTTTTGTTAAAAATTTATTTTCAATTTTATCATTCAATCAAAGATTTTTTTTAATTTGGTCCTCATATTTTTTCCTTTCATTTTTCTTTTGTTAAAATTATTTTTCTTTTCAATCTAACCTTTTAATAAGAAAAAAAATTGTTTGCCTTCTCATTTGATTTTTTATTTTTACTTTCACCTTTATTTTTTTAATTATATATCTTTTAGATCATTTTGTGTTTGATTTTCTAGGAATTAAACTTATAGCTTTTCATTTATGGTGTTTTTAGTATAATGACCTGAAAAATAAACGATTTTTTTTGGCTAATTTTCTTTTTTGATTTTTTAGTTTGACATTAATTTTTCCTGTTTTTTTTTATTCTGATTTTAATTGATGCTTTTTTTAATCTTTTTAAAATAATTTTTTAAATTATATTTCAATTAACATCTTTCCTATATGAATTTTTATTTTGTTTATTTAGCTATTTTTAAACATTTTTTTTTTATTTTTTTGTATGCATTTAGTTTTAGAAGATATTATTTTTATTCATGTATAATGTTTTTAATGTTTTATATAGATAAATTTATTTTTAAAAACAAAAAAAAATTATTTTTATATAACATTTTTAATATAGATAACATTGCATCATATTTTTTTAATGCATGTTTATTTTATTATTATTTTTAATAAAAAAATAATAATTTATCTTATAACACAAGATTAAATATCATGTGATAATTATTTATAATATCATGTGATATGTTTCTATCTTTTATTTTTTTCATTTTCCACTTTTAGATATCATTGATGTTTTTTTATTTATGTAAATAATTATCAATTTATTTAATTAAATATTTTTCTTACATAATTTTTTTAATTTACATTTAGATTTTTGCATGTAAATATACACTTAGAAAAGGCCGTGTATCTATTTTTTTGAGATACTTTTGGGATAAAAATATACAACCCACAACAAAACACTGGTCAAAACACCAGTAACAACAAATTTGACCAAGATATTATTAAATTGTAAAAAATAAATTTTTCCGGAAGAAAACCAATACGAGTCTCACAGGATCATGAGAATCAAAGTCTGAATTATAATTACAGCATGGAGTTAATAAATAACAACATGTCGCACATCATGTGAGACTCAAGGAATGGCATCTCAAAATTTGGGCGTCCTTGCTCCTCAAGGCTTGTTCACACATATTGTACACTAGAAATGCAAATCAAAATATAACCTTGTACCTCAAGTTTTGCCTGATCGTCACCAACTTAGCCACCAAAGAAATAATGAAGCCGCCAAAAATGTTATCATCACCGTTCAGCTTCATTCTCTTTCCTTGTTGATAAAAGCATTGAGTTGTCTTTCCAACTGCAAGCACGAAAGAAGATAAGACACCAAACTTGGCAATACAGGAATCCCTAATGACTAGCATAGGTACTAGTCGATTTCAATATCCGGAAAATGTAGACAAATGAATGCTGAACTCTGCTAGAACACGTGGCAAGCCAGTATAAATTTGATCGACAGCTTCATAATATGAATCATAATTTAAGATTAGAACATGGAAGAGTTGATAATAATGGGAGACTTGGGGACACATCAATGATTTCAGAAAAGAAGAAGAAGAAAAGTGCATGATTGAATGAGAGACTAGGGGGCACACCAGATTGATATGTCAGATAAAAAAAACTGTAGGAATTCCTTGCTAGGCACCGATACTAAGCATTCATCATACAATACTTAAAACTGTCTTGCAACATTTGAGCAAACAATCCATTTTGAAAATTGTGGTACCAAGAACCTATATGATCATGCTATGACGATAATCGAATGGTGGTAGGTCATCTAAACTGACAAACCTTTCAATAACAGCAACAGATGATGTGCTTGATAATAAGATGGGCTACACACACTCACAAATATAAGATTCGATAGAATAAATGCAACAAAATGTAAGCACAGCTATTTGTGACACATGAAGAAAGCAAATTCATAAATCCATGTAACATTACAGCACACCTGAACATTTTTCATCTTTTGTCTCTGCAATTCCTCAAAGAGGCTTCCAACACTGACAAGAGAAACCAATTTCAGTTTCATTCCAAGATCGCAAGGAATAATTTCAAAACTCTTAGTTTCGGGTCTCTCTTCATACCTTTGTTGTAGACCAATAAACTGAGCCTGCAGCTCCTTCTCTCTTGTCCAAGTAGGAGATATCTGCATGTTGTGCAAAAGATCATTTGATCAAATGGTAAGCAACTTTTACAAAAGTGGATACCATCATTCACTCACATGTGACTAATGAGAAACAAAGTTTTCTGTGAGGTAAAGTGGGAAATAATTTCGATCAGATCAGAAAAAAGGTAGAAAGCAACATGATTTGAAAACTTGGCTAAGTAGTGATTCTTTTTTAAAACAATTTGACTTCAAGCACGCCCAATAATCAAGAAAAAAACCACCATTAATTTAAGGAAAATTAATACTGATCACAATTTATTCAAGATCTTTGCCTGTTCCTCATTGTCACCAAGAAAGAAAACCGCGAGCAATTAAACCAAAAAACAGATAATCCAATTGCTGCCATTTGTAAAAAAAGAAAAATGATGCTTATTATTGCTTAAAATCATATGCAAAGCAGAACTTCAAGTACACACCTTATAAATGCAGTACATTTTGGTATTATTTCTATGTTCCAAACACTCTCCCACCAAAAAGAAAAATGCAAGGGCTCAGTACAAGAAATAAAAAGAAAAAGGATAACTACCTGCAAAAGGTCATTAGTGGCTGCCTCGCCAGATTCCACCAGCTTGCCTGCATATAATCAAATCCAAGTAATTATAGTGTGCAGGCCTGATCAGCAATAATAGAAATGATTTTAAAAGATGATTCATTACCAGAGGTTTGTTCCACATACTTGATCAGTTTAAGAATTTCCTCCTGTCAACAATCAGTAGAATAAGTATTTTCTCAAACAATAAATATATAAAAAAACAGGGGGGGGGGGGGGAGATATAGAAGAATCATACCCTTTGCAAGGTGTTCTGCTGCAGAATGCATTGCAATGATGGGAGAACTGAGGAAGCTGCGGGGTTTGATATTGTTGCACAAGCTGAACCTCCACCAACCGGGTTGAAACAGCAGTTTGTAGGACCCTGATTGAGAAGAATAATGGCAATGGTTATAAAATGATCGCTTACAAGATAAATTTCTAAGTTACTAAAAAAGAATAAAAAATAACATTCAAACAGACTCATCTACCACACACTCTAAGTCCCCTGGAGGAAAGAACTATGATTTATTGATATTTCAACCTCCATAGGAACTAGGCAAAATTTTCATGGTACATAAATTTAGCCTCAAACGATTCAAAGACCCAATCAGTCTAGAAACCCTTTACAGTGATAATTCAATTTAACCCAGTTCTTTTCATCATGAGTGGACGCATCTAAGGTGCAGAGTTTTTTACCTGATGAAAAACAATTATATTAATGGAGAGAAGGAAAAGCTACAACATAGGGAGAACATCCCAATCTCATACAAGATAAAGACAAAGGAGGAACTACGAAAAACACAGAAGAGAGGTAATCAACTGTTATGAGATAGATTTGTTTTTCTGGTGCTTTATGGTCCAATGCTTCTGGGTGTCTTATAGAAGTCTCTATCTAACATCCAAAGGGATTGGAGGGTTCTTCAGAATTATCTTTTGAATCCTTAGTATTATGTGTGCAAAGGTGGTCTGGAAAATTGATAAGATCAGGTTTCAAAACATATTAACCTGGTCATAAAATCAAGTGACTAGACTAGTGTAATAATATCTATTCCAAAAAAGCAATTAAGAAGTATTGAATTAGAAACTGGTAATCATACTATATGCTTTCAACATTCAAACCTTGTTTCTTGACTGACATCATTGATGCAGGCAAGAAAACAAAATAAGAATAATAATTTTATTCACTAGGTGTATCTTCTTTCCAAGCATGAAGGATCCTAACTTGGATTTTCTATGATTATTTTAGTCCTAACATCCAGACTGTTAGTTTTACTAGTTATTCTTGAGTATTTCAGCATTAAGCTTTCATCGAGAACCACTATTTTTAGTGGTTTGTTGCCAATCATGCATGCATATGCTCCATGGTGAGTACTCAATGGCACAGTGTTTAACTGCAATACTTCATTAGAGAACAGAGTTACAGAGCATTTGTCATTTTCTTCATCTAACCTGGTCTTTTCATAGAAAACTTATCCAGTTATTTTTTTTTTTTGGCACGTCATGCAAGTGTATCATTCAATTTTTTGATATGTTCATTAATTTCAAAAAATAGTTTCAAAATTGTTGTTTCCTATATATAATTTTGTACACTCTTGCATAGAGTTTGACAAATTACAATTAATTTAATGTGCTTGATTTTTAAAGCAAATAAAATTATTTTTCTTTTTGCTAAAAGAAATATTTTCATTGTCAGTAGGGTTTATTTGTTAAAGCAGTAACAAATGTTTTTTGAAGCCTTTAGTTTTAAAGAGTCAAAGGTAATATAAGACAACCAAAGATCCAAATTTGAGGTAATTTAATATTTTAGATTATTGTTTTTTTTTTTTTTTTTTGCATTTATATGCTTGTTTTAAGCAATTGTAAAGTTTGACAAAATAATACCATTCCAAAAAGTTACTATACAGGTCGGGGCATGATTAAGAGATCTATCTAATCATATTTATAGTTTATATAGCTTATAAATTAGCATGTACAGGAAAAAACAGGATTGATGTTTTTTTAACAACATTCCTTTGTAGTATGGGTATTTTTTATTAGTCAAATGTTCTGACATAGTTTGTCTTTTTATATATAATTATGGATTATAAATTGTTTCAAATGCTAAGAAATTTCCTAAATTCATACCATAAAATGTATATTTGAGATCAAGTAAGAAGGAATGCAACATGGCACAGAGCATTTTATTATTAGGACGGATTCCTACAACCAAAAGACAGTGTAATAGCAATGGCATGTTTAACAACAAAATTATAAAAGGCTGTAAGCTTTGTCCAAGATAAATTCTGATAGCAGACTGACAGAAATAGTTCTCATGCCAACTAGAGGTTTGAGTTAGGTTAACCAGTGGTCATAGCATAGTAATCATATATACCTTAGGGCTAAGATCAGCTGAAGTGACCTTAAATCGTCCCTTGCGTTGGACAACTGCTCCTTCTGAAGTATCCTCCACTGCACAAATCAGTAGGAAAAGTATATTCATGCACTATAAACAAGTAATATCATCTCCAATAATATACGCAAATATATAATAAATGCAAGACCTATATGTGTAAAGAGAAAAAAAATCCAAGAATGAATTGACATACCAGATGAAAGGTTGTTGGTATCCCTCTTCTGTCGATGCAACAATGGACCACTATAGTTTCTCTCAGATTGGTATTTTGGCTGCAGGAGATCCCTACATAATATGAGCACATTTAAGTTACTTTTGACTACTGCAACCAAGATTTTACACATTGATACATGGTATTGTCAGAAGCAACAAATGTCAGCTCACTTTCAAGATAGCAGTATATTGCAAATTGAAACAGCCTATTAACTAACATTATAACTCAGAATCATGTCGATAATAAACATGGGCTTTAAGATTACTTTAAACAGTAATTTCAATTTTTCTCAGCCCATTTTCCATTTCCTCCAGATCACTAATCATGTTAATCCGCCATGACTTCCTTAAAGCACACCCATAAAGCAGCAAACTTTTCATTTAGTGGCATCACAAACCCATTGAACAGCTGGAGCTTTCATCTTGTAGCAACACTTTGATTATAGACAATATTCATTTTCTTTCCAGCCTTCATTGCATTTGTTTACAGAATAAATTATAACTTATTGCTACATTTTCTATGATTTTGTAAGTTAGTCCTTCTAGTTGAAAATCATTAGTCCATCGACCAAATTTGATTGTGATTTCTTTTTTAAATTTCCAAATTTCCCTTTTCATCTGCATTTTTTGTTTTGTTTGTAGCAAGTGAGATTAAAAAACATTGACTAGAAATGGGCAGTTTATGGAGAGAAAAAAAACAATTAAATTACCATGGAAAACCAACGGAAGGACTGAGTGGCAAGCAAATATAAAAATACAGGTATTCAATATGGGTTTTTAAACCAAAGGGATAGCTAATTATTTCCCTAAAAACAGAGATTAAATAATAGTTTACTTTCTGTTTACATAAATATGTTCTATTGAAGGCATCAGACTTCAGGAGCCAAAAGAAGCTCCAAGCAGCCTCATAACAAGGCTGGCAGAAATTAATAATAGCTTTAGAACCTATACCAGAAAAAAATTTAAGAGTTGCCTGAAAAATTTAACAGCAAAAGGATTGAAGAAATTTCAAGTTCTTTTTTTCCAGTTTAAAGATCGATAACATGAAAGAAGTCGTATCACCACAAAAGAGATGGACAGTGAGCATAATGCTTCATGTGGTTGACTCAGATGCATTTACCAAAACAATTTTTACTTGTATCACATACAAACATTTCAAGACTATCATTCAAAGACCTCAGTGCATTATATCTTAAAGAGTCTTTAAGCTATATATACCAAGAGATAACAAATGTTAAATCTATATTTTTTTTACATGAACTCAACATTGTAGTCCTTGATAGAATAGTTAATTTTTTAGGTAACATCTTCTTCTACCCTCAAGGAGTACAGACAAAAAATGTCACATGTCTACTTTGAAAATCAGTAAAATAAAAGAGAAAAATTTAGAATCAACTTTACTTGGGATAAAAACTGACCTGTTTTCATCGCCGATAACCTTTTTTGGAGAAAGGGCATTATCTGGTAATAACGGACCACCCAAAAATATTTTATGCTCAGAAATGACATGACGTGGTAAAGAACTACTTCGCCCAGAATTCTCACCCTCATTTCTTTCGCTTTCTTGGTCCATGGCACTCGATGACAACTCCATATGAGCCTGTTGTTCACATTCTGTTTGGGAAGTAACCTTCCAGTTTGGACTAGTTGCACCCACAGCCTCCTCACCAACATCAAAACAACCTCTGCATCAGATTACATGACAGCATAATTAATATGATAAGGAATATTCATATTTGAGCATAAGTTAAGATCACAAAACCGTTGTAGAGAATCCAAAGGCACAACAGTTGATCACAGTGTACATAAATGGATTCTATAATTCAAATAAACTTTTCATAGATTAATTGCTGTTCAATATATTATGTAAAAAACTGTTACCCACTACCAAAGAGGCAGTAAATTTATTAAAGGTCAGATAATTGGAACTGGAAATGTGAGCCATAAGAGGGAGAGGGAGAGGGTGAGACATACTTAAGTGCTTGAAGAGGTTTAATAGGAAATGAAGGGAGTGAAGTCTCCAAATCATGTAGATCGTTGAAGCCATCCTGAAACAAATGAAAGGTGATGTCAACATATGAAAGGATAACCTTGACTCAACAGTAAGCAGTAAATATCTGAGAATCAAGGCAAAAAACTTAAAGAAGTCATTATGGGGAAAATAATACCTCCTGACTAGGAGCAGAAATTGAATGGTTAGCAATTTTGGGGGGCAGCTTCTCAGCAGGAAACCCAACAATGTTGCACCTGTCCATTTGTTTCCCACTCAAATCTGGATCTTCTGCATTTGACATGCAATCATAGTCCTGAATCTGCAGGTAGCAATGGTGCCAGTGGTGATCAGTCAAATTAATGATACACAGTTGTGTACTTTGCCAACTCTTTTCGACAAGTTACTTTTCTAAGCAATCATGCTTAACCATATACACTCAAACCAGGAACACATTACTTACAAGGGCAGCTTGATTTTTTAAATCTTCTAGGTTGAAATTCCAGGCACTGATTCCTCTTATGTACTCTTGCTGCAAAACAGAAGAGTTACTTCACAGTGATATCAAAGGAGAAATATCCAGAAACTTTAAGCACTCTAATCATCTGTAAGATCTCATACAATACACAAACAGAGACACACACAGCACAAGCAAGCATGCTACCATTTTTTTGTAATGCATAACTTTTAAGAGTAAAGACATTTGTACTATAGGAATATCATTGATGGAAAAGTTGCCAGAGCTTAGAAGTTGCTATTTACCAGAAAAACATCAACCCAAATTAAATTACTTCAACTTTCCAATCTTTTGATCAAATTTGGACGTTCCAACTCTGGCATGGATCCAATCACATATTACCATATTCAAAAACAAATTCAACTAATCAAGGCTGAATTTTATGTTGAATTACAAGGAAAATAAAACAGATAAAAATGGTTTGTTTTACTAAATTCAAAATTCAGTT
Source organism: Populus nigra (assembly GCF_951802175.1). NCBI lineage: Eukaryota > Viridiplantae > Streptophyta > Magnoliopsida > Malpighiales > Salicaceae > Populus > Populus nigra. The sequence continues at coordinate 14,286,280 of NC_084852.1, forward strand.
TTTCACATTCAACCTCAGGAGTTTAATAAAAATCAGAAATTAATTCGTAACTCATTGGACAATGTTACAATCTGAGGTGGCATGCTTTTGTATGATCTATTGTTTGGTAGTATGATAAGTCTCCAGCTACCAAGTAAGAGTACAAGGGAGTGACCATTCATGCAATGACTGTCGAAGACTTGGCCTTGTAGAGTATTCTAGAGCCTGCTTACCAAAGACATACACAAGGTTTTGCACTTTTTCAGCTAAGGTTCTTCGGACATGCCCAAAATGTGTGTTTGTGTTCCCGAATCACAAGGAAGATAGGCAAAAGATGATACTGCATTGATGTCAATTCATATTTGGAATACAGCATAGGGTGAACCTGCTTCCTAACACCCATTCATTATTCATAGTATCATATATCCAAACTACACCATGTTAAGTTCACACGTAATTTTATCCACAGCCCAAGTTAGGACCAAAATTTTCTAAATAATTGGGTTTAAGCCAGAAGTTAGACCATTAACAGATACCACCTGTGATATTTGCTCTTTATCCCCATAGAGGGCCTTATTCTGCACTAGAAGATCAGCCTCTTTTGCCTGAAAAAGTGAAAACAGAAATCTGAGGAGCTGTACCAAAATTTATACCTTTTTCCATAAGAAAGTCTACGAAACAGAAAACATGAAGTTGGAGATGAGCAAGAGACCTTCAGTATCTTAAACCGTTCCCCTAAAGGAGAAAGACCATCAAGAATGGCCCGAACAAGATAATCATGAGAGCGTGCATTTTTAAAAAAATGGTGCTTCAAAAGCTTTTCTGATGTGGGTCGTTTCTTTGGATCCTTCACTAAGCAAGCAGCTACCATCTCTTTAAATGACTGCAGAAGCGAAACACTTTCATTACAATTCACAAGGGAAAAGAGTCAAATTGTTTCAGCTGAACAACAAACCTTTGAAAATCTCTTGTCTCTTTCATAGTCAAGCCCTGGAGGTGCATTTTGTAAGGTCATCAGCAAAACCTGCAGTAAATAAGAGGAAATATCAAAAGTGTGCAACGGAAAAATAAGCACCAGGAAATGCTTCTGATATGGACAGCATAAGTATCTGAAAAGGAAATTTACTTTCATTGGTGGATACTTGGAAAAAGGAGCATGGCCATGAGCAAGTTCAAGGGCCGTTATCCCAAATGACCAGATATCTGCTCTGTTCAGAGAAACAAGTTTCACAGCAATTTCAGCAAAGAAATTGAGATATTTATGAAGTAAGGAAAAAGAAGATTAGAAAAAAAAAAAACCAAGAGATTCACATCCAACTCACTTAAAGTCATATCCATGCAATTGCTGCATAACTTCAGGAGCCATCCTGGAGAGAAGAAAAAAAGACAATATATATATTCTGATAACATGTACAGTATTCTTTTGCCTCAGATAAACAGCACTGAGTGTAGGTTTCCAATAGTAATGTATTAACTAAAAGGGAAATAGGATAAACAATTACCAGCAAGGAGTGCCAACAAAAGTATTTCTTGAGCGTTGCCTATCTCCTGTATCAAACATGCATGCTGACACTCCAAAGTCTGCTAACTTCACTGTACCATCAGAATCAATTAAAATGTTGCCAGCCTGCAAAGAGTTAAGAAAGCAGGTAAGAGAAACATCAAAATATTAATCCCCTAAACACCAAGGGGAAAAGTTAACAGAATAATAATACATGTGCCATGACATGTGCCATGAGATACAACAAGACACAATTCAAGACCACAAAATTCAGAAAGAATAGACCTAAGAAACACTGAGCGCAAGAATTGAGAAGAAAAAAGTTGAAGACTAGAGGCTAAAAGCAATACTATCCAAGCATATGTTTCATAACTGCACTAGGGAAAAATTAACTTTTTCTGCAAAAACTCATCAGGAACTCTTGGTTTGATGAATCAATAAATCATTGCATGGCACAAAATTTTGCGTGGAACTCTTGGTTTCTGTTAATTATTTAATATGTTCCAAGAAAACTGATATTCATACAGCACATTTAATGAAGACAAAAACTGACTAAGTACTACAAACATCAAGAATAACAGGTGAAAGAAATAAGGAAATGCTAAGATGCATAATTGCAAAACACTTACCTTAACATCCCTGTGGATGTGCCCATGCTCATGAATATAAACAAGAGCTTTGAGAGTCTCGCGCAATAATGTAGCAATGACAGGCTCTTCAAAACCTTCTGGGTAAGCAGATTTCATTATATGAAGGCATGAACCCCCAGCCATATATGGCATCACAACCCAAAGGCTATAGCCAGCAGTGAAAGAGCCATGTGCTCGTAATACATTCGGATGATCAATCAAGCTCATTGTCTGTACCTCCCGCCGGATACCATCCTGTATCAGTTGGATGGGAAAATGTTTAATATGATGCCAATACAGTACTTCGTGCTCAATTCTCAATGTGATCTAGTGATGCACAACCTAGAAACAACCATCAATGACACATAAAATGAACCCGAGGGAAGACATGTATAGTCATGCAATGAGTTCTTAAGGTCATGTTTCAATGAAGATTTTAACCAGCTTAGTTATTGTTATAAATCGAATAGCGGACTGAAAATGAACCACTGGACTAGGTCATGAAAAATTAACTGGTATGGGGAACATTCTCCTGAGATACCATTGTTTGGTGCAACTAAGGAAAATTGGTCCAATGAATTTGTTCTCCAGTCAAGGAAAAAAAATAGTGCTTTACTAGGACAGATTTGTTTTCCCTATCTTATCCCACAATGGGAACACATTTCCAACAAGGACCCAAAAGTTTGATGAACAGTAAAGACCTTATGTTACATTGTATTAACCATATTATAAAAAAGAAGACACATCCTGTCAGATTAATTCTATAATTTAAAAGAAAAATGGCAATCTATAAAAAAAAAAGAGTTATTTTCTAATGCATACTAAACACCATAAAAATTTTCCATGAAATTTGATTTCCAAGACCACTTGTTTTCATGAAACAGACGGAGCATTAGTTTTATTGTTTATTGATAGGAGCTAATGCAGACATGTGCATAGAAGCATCTTCAGAAAAGGAACAGCAGAAGGCCTAAAGTAGTGAATAGAGCAAGACATAACCATGCAGTTACTCTAAAAGAGAGGAATGCCTTTTTTCTGTACATGTCCAACATAGAAATAAACACGAACATATTAGAATCTAACAAAAATGTAATTCACTTACCAGATCATTATTGCACTTTTCCAGATCAAGAACCTTAATAGCAACTATCTGATTAAATGGAATGCAGAGAGCCCTATACACAGTGGCGCTGACACCTTCACCAATTTCTTCATATAACTTGTAATCTTTTGCATTGACAGGATATCTTTTCTCCGAGACATACTCCATGGTTTGCTCTTATAACACACCATTAACACCAGCTTTACTCCTAAATGTTCCAGTGAAGATAAACAAAGTGTATGCTGAGAAGGTTAAAAGTAAGGTGATGTGGGGTTTCTTCCAATTGGGCAGCATTTTCCCCTTTCAACATAAAATATCATATGAATCCAACAGCTTCATCAACATGACACTGGCCAGGTCTTTTTTTAATGCAGGCAGAACCACTTCAATAAGCCTTAATTATTTTAAAACCCCTGAATTGCACTAATGTTGTCGGATATCTGTTAACTACTACAACCAGTTACGGACAATCAGGAGGACTCTGTACAAGAAGTAGTTCTAGAGGCCATCAAAAGAATCTCCAGTTTCTTTCTTTCTTTTACACAAGCAAAAAACATATGCTCCAAAGTCCAGCCAAAGCAAGTTGAAAAAACCTCTAATTCAGCAGCAGCATATCATACAAAACCCCAGAAAGCGGTACCTGTAGGAGAAAGAAATCATCTACGTTCAACAGTATGCTTTTTTTCAAAAGAAGACTTTCTCTTTCTTTTTATTGACCATTTCTATCCCTTTTCTGCTCTCCTGGTGGTAATCTAACAAGTAGCGATTTCTTTTTTCTTTAAAAAAAAAGAAGAAGCTTATCACAACATCAGGAAGCAACAATTATCATAAAAGACCACAAGTTTCAAAATTAAGGGGGAAAAGCAGTGAATCTGAAAGCATCACATCTAACGCAACAGATTTAGAAAGTAAAAGCAGAGATTTCTAGGGTTTTAACAGTAAAAAGTAGTGAAAAATCTGACCTGATTTAGTTAAACCAGAAAAGAAGGACGACTTGAGATTTTTCTCTCTCAAGATCGACCTTAATTTTTGCGATTATGGGAGCTCTGGTTTGGTGATTTGATTGATAGGAGAGGAAAAATAATACCAGGAACGACGAGAAAGAAATAAAATAAAAAAGCTGCTAGTTGTATATATATTTTTTTATTTTTGACTCTTGGTAGAGAGAAGGGCAGCTGCAAATGTTAAGGGTGGTGAGTGGGGGCCGCCAATGCCCAAGAGATTTTATTGAGTTTTCTTTCTGACCTGTACGTGAATATATCGCTTAGATTTTCCATCGCTAATTTCTCGGGGCACATGGAGAGGAAAGCTAATTGCATTGAGCATCTCCCTGTGACTCTGGCCTGTATTTTTCTACAGGCAAGCGTGATTGGCTTGTATTTTTCTCTACTCGTTTCAGCCCGCAAACCTCTCTTTAATGAGTTATTAGTCATTTGCACGCAAGCTGTAGAGGAAAGGTGGCCCGCTTTGCGCCGCCTGCCGAGTTTATTTTTTAATATAAAAAACTATGCTAGTGTATTTTATAAAAACAAAAAAATAATAATCTATAATTGGATCTTGTAAGATAATTTTATTCAATTGCATGAAAAGGAAAAAGCAACGGTAGTAAATAGATAAAGTTTTAAGAGAAGATGTAATAATGATAATTAAATAAAACACTTGTTTAAATGAAAAAAATTAATAAAATGAATTCCAAGATAATTTAATGTTAAAAAATAAAATAAAAATAAAAAAACAACTTAAAAAATTAATAAGGTTATCTGATCAAATATATTGCTCGAGTCATAAGATTGTAATGACTGGATTAAAAAGAAAACGATAAAAATCATCAACCCTTTTTTCAAAATGAAAAACGTCAAAAGATGAAAAAGAAATAAATATAAAAAAAATATCAACTCGTGTTAATTTTTCAAACCAATGACTCGAGTCACTAAATAGAGAGCACCCCTTCTAAAAAAACTATAAATCTCAATTCCTAATAAATCAAATATCGAATGATGAAATTGAAAAAAATTAAATTATACAAAATGATCAAAAACAAAAAAGAAATAACAATTGAGAGAATGAGGATCTAATCTAAAATAAAAGGTAAATGAGAGAATTGCCTAGAATTTTGAGTTGGAAGGGGAAATTAAAAAGAAAAATTAAATTAATAAAAAACTCCAAAACTAAAACTAAATATCAAAAGAATGAGGACCAGATTTAAAAAGAAAAATAACAAATTATAATTATGTATTCCATTATGAAATTGAAATTTGACAAGAGATCCAAAACAAAAAATAAGGACCAAAGTTGAAACATCAGTGAATGAGAGGACAATTATACAAAAATCAATTGTATAAAAGGATCAAAAACAAAATTAAAAACTAAGAGAATGGGGACCTAATTTAAAATAAAAGGTAAATGAGAGGACTACTTAGAACTTTTAATTAAAAAGGGAAATTAAAAAGAAAAACTAAATTCACAAAAGAATTTTAAAAAAAATCAAAATCAAAAGAATGAGAATTATATATGAAAAAATAACAAATTATAATCATAGATCTAATCATGAAATTGAAAACAAATTGAATTTGACAAAGGACCAAGGAAAAAAATTATAAATAAAAAAATAAAGATCAAAGTTGAAATATCATATATAAAAATCAATTGTACAAAAAGATGAAAAACAAAAAAAAATAACAATTAATAGAATGAGGACTTAAATTGAAACATGAAGTAAATGAGAGGATTGTATAGAATTTTGAATTGAAAGGTAAGATTGAAAAGAAAAATCAAATTCATAAAAGAATCTAAAATCAAAAAACAAAATAAAAAAAATGAGGATCGAACTTGAAAAAAATAACAAATTATAATTATGGATTCAAAGATAAAATTAAAAACAAATTGAAATCTGACAACATGACCAAAAACAAAAATAAATAATAATAATAATAATAAGAGGACAATTATGAAAGTTTAAATAGTAAGAGCGTATTTCCATGAAATAAGAGAAAATAAAGGAGAAAAGGAAAGAAATTGTCAGTGAAACACTGTCACATAAAACACCACACGCGCGGCTCCATATGGAAGAAGGCGATGCAACTCCAAAAAAAGCGGAGGTAGAGACCTAATAGCGTGTGCATATGAGCCAAACATTTTTTTTAATACTCTTATATATTTATCAAAATCCTAAACTACCCATGAGCCAACTTGATTACAACAAAAAAAAACATGATGAAAATTACTAAAAAGCCCTTACAAGCAAATTTAGTAATTTTTACTTTACAGTGAAAGACCTTAGATGCCATTTATTTTTTCTTTTGCTTTTAAAGCTAATTAAATCATTTTTTTCTTCTAAAAAGATATGAATATTGTCTAATGAACCTCGTGAAAAGACCATTTTACTATCAATTTCGCTTCAGTGATTTTTACTATGAAGGGAAAAATATTATTACACTATAGTGATTCACAATGCAAAATGAGTTTTAATCCATAGTAAAATACCAATCCCTTTTATTTTTTTTTATCAATGTTATTAAACTCAATCTAGCCTGGCAAGTCAATATGATAACCCATCAACTCAATTGTTGGACCAGTCATAATTTCAAATTAAATCATGTGGGAGTTGATCTAGAATTGTCTAGTCGACCCAGCAGATGCACTTGTGAATTGATCAACCCATTAAAAACTTGGCTTTATTTCAAAATGTTTTAGAACAACATTAATTTAATATTTTTATATAAGAAAATCTTGAAACAATGATGTTTTTGAATTGATAATAATTAAATCAAGTTAACTATTAAATTCATGACCAAGATCATGGCTACAACGGGTTTAATAATTTTGCTTTCTAGAATCCATATTTTATTTATTTAAATGATTATAAAAAATAGAAATTTATAGTAAAAAAGGAATAAGTTATTGAAGAGAAATGTATATTTTTTGTTTATTGAAATTGTCTTTTCCTTTTACAACATACTTAATTGAATAACAATGACAATAAAAAAACATTTTGGAGAAACGATATCATTTTAGAGTATTTTTTTTTGAAGAAAAAACTCTTTATGATTAAGCAAGCTTCAATTAAAAAAATATTTAATTCTCATTTAATATTAATGAGAAAATTATTATAAAAATTCCAGGGCAATACATATTTATTAATAAAGCAATCAATAATATCATCATAAAACATTTCTAATCTTCTAAAAAATAATGGCATAATATTTTTATCACGAGCATTTTTTTAATAAAAGATTATGATAATTAAATAAAGGTTTGTTAAAGATTTTAATGCATCTCTTGCTTCAATGAAAACATGTCTTTAAAATTCCAATCACTTTTTTGTAAGAAAAATCCTATAATGATCTTAAAAGCAAGGTTTCAAAAATAATTAAAATAATAACTCAATATTTTGAATGTGATTGATTGAAAAATAAATAAAAAATATAATAAAATTATGTAAAAAATATATCAAATAATTTAAAATAAACTTTATTTTAATTAAATATTCAAGAACTATTTCTTTTATATATTAGGAACACAATAATTGAGAAATAATTGATAACATTCTCAATAAAACCTATAATATTATTTAATAATCATGGAAAGAATGAATAGTAATTGAAATACCATGTTAAGCTTTTTTTTTAAGTGCATTTAAATGAAAATTAAAAAATAATAATTAGTTTTTGAAATAATAAAGAGTAATTAATTCGGTTCTCATCAAAACTAGAGGAGCTAATTTATAATTAATTCTTACCTTAACTATCCAAACTAAACTAATTCAAGTAACAAGTATTTACAGGAAAATATAAGGCAAAAATATCCAGATTACTCAAATTATAAAATTTTTATATAAATTTTTAAAACTAATAGGATTGTAATTTTACTTGCCTAATTTTTGGCGAGTAAAAAACTTTCATCCATTGGATCTAATTTAAATATATTTTTTAGTATTTTAAATTAAAAAAATTGATGGGATAAAAAAATTAAATAATTATTCTAAATATTAATTTTTCATTCATAATGTAGCATTTGATTACTATCTCAACTGAGATAAAATATATATATATATATATATATATATATATGTCTTATTGTACCTCATATTTTGAAACAATATAGTTTCACTCCAAAATTATTTCAAAAATATATTTAAATCATACCATTTATTTTATAAATTTATTTTTATCATTTTAACAAAAACATGTTTTTATCCCTTTTATATACACCCCTTTTATCCTAAGACACTAACCATATGTAACCTAATAATTTGTATACGAGTGCCTGGTTTGATATAGCTTAAATGTTTTTAAGTTTAGTTGGCTAATGGCTAATTAGTATTTTTATTTTTATCCAATCACCGAAAAATTTGCAAATCAAAGCTAAATACAAAAGCAAAGTGAAACAAATTAGGGGTGATTATTTTTTGTTCGATTTGGTTTTTATCAAAAAAAGTATCCAATTGAAATTTTTTTAAAAAAAATTAAAACCAGTTTCATTTATGTTCGGTTCGGTTTTTTAGAAAAAAAACAGGTTCAAACCAGTTTGGCTCGGTTTTTTCTAGTTTGACTCGGTTTTTTCAGTTTGGCTCGGTTTTGGCTCGGTTTTTTTCCCAGTTTTTTTCAGTTTGGGTTTGGTTTTTTTTGGTTTCAAGCTTGTAAAATCGAAATCGAATCGAATCGGTCGGTTTTTTCAAAATTTTAATCGGTTTTTTTTCACTGTTCGGTTTTTTTTCTGGTTTTCTCAGTTTAATCAATTTTTCAGTTTTTTTTTATCACCTCTAAAACAAACATCACGTTTTAATGGAGTAAACTTGCATAAAAATCAAGCAAGACACGAAGAAGCTATGGATTCATTCATTATTAAAGAAAGAGAACTAAAGTTAGATGACCAGAGGCTTAGAACTATAAGCCATGATGGTCATATAAGAATGCAAAGACCTTAAACTAATAGCTTGTTAAAATCACTTAGCTCCAACAATATATTTGAAACTATGATATGATTAATTGATTTGTGCAAGCTTTCAGGCCTGTTTGCCATTGCCTTTTCATTTTCTTCCTTTCTAGCTAGGTTGCCATCGTCTTGAGCTCTTGAGTAACATCTTTATGTGTCATTGATTTTTTATATATTAGTTGGGCAAAGACTTGGTAATTAATATTCTTCTCTCATTTTGTTATTATATTATGTTTGTCTAATGTATGTATATATGCTCTTAACACATGTATCAATGATTATTATACCTAATATACACCTATTATTTCATTATTGGCTCAAACTTTTTTTTTATTAACGTGGGTGTTCGGGCCAGTTTACGCGCACTTCGACTAATCCCACGGGCCCTGAAATTAACGACCATGTAAGCTTCCAGTGGCCATTATATTAGCAACCACATGGCTCGAACCTGAGACCACAGGAGGAGAAAACCCCTTAGTCCCAAGTTACTAGCTCAAACTTGCTTTTTATGTTTGTTTGCTCTACTTTCCCCTTGACTTTTTGGCTGACACAAATTTTTCCCTAACATGCCTTCTATTTGGCTCTTATTTTGCATCCTTTAGGTTATGCTTTTGTTGTGGTTTCTACATTTAACTTCTTTTTGGTTTATTTATTCTGCTTTTATCCTTGCCTTTCTATATGGTAGAAGTACGTTTCTATGATTTTTCATGCATAGTTTTCATATTTTTTTGTTTGCATTTGTCTCTATCATTGTCTTTATAATCACATTTATGTTGCAATAAACTAAGAATTTTTATTTAGTAAATATACTCCTTAAAATATTATTATGTTCGAATAATTTATCTCTTATAATATCATAAACTATATATCTAACACTACTTCTCTTTATATTTATTTATTCTGTTTTTTTTCCTTTTATGGTAGAAGTACGTTCCTATGATTTTTTATGCATAGTTTTCTTCTTTTTTCTGGTTGACCTATAAAAGGATGATCATCGTAGTTTGATGGCCCCCCTCCATACACCTTTTACATCCTCTTTACAGTTCCTTTTTATACTACTTTTGTATTATTTGACTATTTCCATCGTTGCTTTAGCATTTGTTCTCTTCTGCCACAGCTCATGTTTGGCTTCTTTTTCCTGGTTTAGGCTATATTTGCTATATTTTTGTCTAAATTGATACTATAATTGGCTCGTCAATGTTAATTTCAACTCTAAGTTTTTTCAAGCGATTCCTACCACTGCCTTTCTTGGTTTCCCTCCTAATTTTACAAGGATCAAATTCTTGATTTCAATCTCATTGATGTTGTTGATGATGATGCTTGTTATTCTATTGTCAATATTTTTTCTATACTCTGTATTTTCAATTACTATATTTAATATGCCTCTTTTTCCTTACTGGGTTTTTAGCTATCCATCAATCCTTTTCTTTTATTCTCTTTTTAGTTTTCCTGCTTAAGAACCTAGCCACCACTTTTGACATATTTTTTCATTGTTCCATTGTTCTTCTCTTTCTATATATCTTTTCTTCGGTGCATTTTTTAGTTTAGTCTTACCTGGGGTTCTTCATTATTTACTTTGGTATGCTGCACTATTTTTTTAATTTTGATGTTGCTTTTTGTAGTGTTTTCAAAACCCAGTTTAGATCGAAGCAATGCCTAAACAACATGGTAAGAGGATAGGATGCTCAATCATACACTTTTGTTTAAGAAACAAGTATTAGAGATTGCATACACCAACAAATTGGTCAAGAAGAAACAACCTTGGCCACTAATTGTTGGGTTTCTTAGGAAATATAAATACAACAACAACAACAATATTTGTTTAACCTTTGATCAAACATTATTACTTGAAGAACAATTTTTTTATATAAATTTGATCAACTATTTAAAGGCTGAGTTATCACAAACCACAAGTTATTTAAATCTCAGGCATCCACATAAACCTTTAAGTCAAAAATATCCTAAAACGTTTTTAAGAGAAATTGATTGTTATGCCTTTAGTGCTAGTTTTCTTCTTTCTTTTTTTAATGTTTTCAGGAATATCTAATCACATCAGATCTTTCATTATCAAGTCATCATAAAAATATGAGACATAACATTCTATTTATAGGTAAAACATGATAACCCTATAATGAGTAAACTATCAATTCTCCTAAATAATATCACATTTATTTCAGGATAATTTTAGAAATTTATGCAATCAAGTCTCTAGAATTTTCTAGATCTAAAATTGTAATCTCCTATATAAAATATATTCTAGTCCTTAATTTATAAGACTTATTTATAATCAAGGCCCCTTGATTAGCCATCCCAATTTAATTTCTTACAAATGGTTCTTTATGTGCCATTAGGTTTTCTAATAAGCTATTCTAAATATAACTCACAATCCTAAATAAAAGAATTAAAGAAATTAAGTAATTTAATTTATTATGAATTCAACAATTGATTAGTTTATATTTAAAGATCAAGTATAACGTCTAGCATCATAATCCTCAAATATTAAAAAAAATGATAAATAGTTTGACTTAACCTTTTAATGACTTATTTTTCAGTGCAATTATCACTTCCTTCATCAATAATGTCCTGATTTGAACATTTGAGCATGAAGTGTGTATCCTCTATCAAATTATGTTTGTTCTCAACACCACAACCATTTATTTTTTAAATAAGATTTAAAAGTCTTTTGAAATACCATTTTACCTTGCATAATGATTTCATGATCAATACTATTAGAGAAAAGGTCAAATATTTTTTTCTAATTCACTTAAGATGATGAATCATTTCTTAATCATTCAAATAACTTTATATGGTTAATGTTATACCTATTAATCTGCTTGTGTTGTTACCTTTGATTAAGGTAACATATAGTTAAGATCAAAGCATAAATTTTCTATATAAGATAATTTAATGATCTCAAGTATAAGAATCACTTACACAATTATCATTTGAGCTTTTTCAATAGACACAAATAATCTCTTCATATGAAATTCTCATACAGATCAATTCAATGTACATATCATTTCACAATCACCTATATATTAGTTCTATGTATATCTTGCACCTCAACTTATAAGAACAACTACTTTCTTTTATATAGTAAATAACATAATATGTATATGTTTGGGGCACAACCAGTCACTGTTGACAACACATGTAACAACTCATGATTGTTGTCTTGCCAAGTAAAACTCTAAGTGCACTGCCAAACCAATACAGGGCTGTTACCATGTGCTAGGTTGCCTCATGCTGGAAGCGATGTAGTGATAGCCTTTGTTGATATTGTTGATGCCAAGGTTATCAAAAACATATTTTTAACACGGCACAGAAAATGCAAAATAAACTCTGATCATAAAAACGGATCGTGAAATCGTAAGGAAGTTTTTTTTCATACATAGTTCAAGCACCTTAAAATACATGGTTTAAATAAAAATCTATACATAGTTCAATCATCTTAAAATACATGGTTCAAATAAAAATTCATACATAATTTAAGTAACTTTTCATTAACTAATAATTAACAAACTTAAAACAAACAATCTGCTGGTGTGTCATGTAAACTAAAATTACCTTCATTACCTTTATCTTCCTCATTATTCATCAAACATTGATCAATATCATTATCATCAAATAGATTATTATCATCATGAATATAACTTATCTAACCAATAGATAATGACAAAGTACTCATTGTCTTTAGGTAAAGCCCAAAGGCACTCAAGTCCACACCAAACTTAATTTTGATAATGCCTGGCAAGGCCATTGTCTTTGGCTAAAATGTAGTCTACCTTCAATTTAAAACCAAGTAAACTTGTCGTTTATCCTCCTATCTCTTGCGAAACCATTTTTTTTTCTTTTCTCTTTGTTTTTGCTTTTGCTTTTTTTTTGTTTACCCTGCCTAGTGCCTATCCATTCTTAATTCTTAATATTGATAGGTTTTTTTACTATTACGACCATAGATTTTCTAGTTTCTATGATTCAATATATTTATTTTTGTATTTTTAAAATGTTTTTTAAAATTCTAGATTATTTTATTTTTTTCTTCAAATTATTTTTTTATAATTTTAGATCATTTTAATATCCTGATATAAAAAATAATTGTTTTATATAAAAACTATTATTTATATGTATAATTGAGCACGTAAACATCATTTAAATTGATTGATGGAAGAACTTGATTAATTAAAAATATAATAAAATAATTTTTTTATATTAATATATTATAATTATATAAAAATATTTTTTCATGTTAAAAACACTTTAAAAAATATAGAAACACAAACGAAAACTATGCCAAATACCTATTAATGTGAGATTGATTTTGACAACTTTAGTTCGTCATGTCATGCTATAAGTATAATCTTTACAACTTTACTTGGCCACGTCATGCTATAAGTATGGTCTTTAAGGTATAACCAAGGCCATGATGATATAGACTGGAGGGCTTAAGCTTGAAATATATGATTTTTGTTAAAATCATAAAAAAGGTTCTAAACTCGTGTTTTTATGCGATTTCACCTGATTTTAATTTAATTTTATCAATTTTCGAGCTTTAAAGCGATTTTACATGTTAAACATATATTGACGCGTAAAATTATATGATTTTACAAGTTAACTCATGATTTTAACAACTTTGGTTAGAGCTATCATCAGTAGCGGGCAATGAACCCAATATTGGCTGCAACTAATGAAGAAGAAGAGATGAGGGGCAAAATTATGATTTATTAGAAATATTTTATTAAAATTACATATAAAGCCAATAATTAGAGTTGAAGCATGAAATATATTGAATTATACATATTAATGTGTTTTTATGCATTTTGAATGATTATGGACACAAAAAGGCCAATGTGAATGTGTTTTTAATGGTTAAATAGTTGTAATATTAAATGAGGCATGAGGCCTACGTGTCCTGTCTTTTTTGTTGTTGTTGTAAAATTGTTTTTTCATCTAATTCCTTTTGAATGTAAGTTAAGCTTTATTATACAATTATGTAAATATTATGTAATTTAAAAATATAGAAATTTAGATAGAAAAATTACTTTATAATCTACGATGAAGAAAAAATGGCAGAAAAAGATATAATTGTGGTGCTTGTAAAGACTTGTGAAGATTTTTAGCAACTACTTAGGTTTTAACCACCTAATTCCCTTTAATGGCTCTCAAAAAATAGTTTAGATATGTCCATAGTCATCCATTAAAATGATATGCTATAAGTGCATATTTATATATAATTGTTATGTATGGTATATCAATTATGCCATGGAACGAGACCTGATTAAACTAACAAATCCCTTGTTAATTCTAATTAAAGACCTTATCTAGATTTAGTTATAAATATGTATGCATGAAACCAATAACTCACTATTTTTACATGAATAAGTTGATAGATCACCATGAGGTGTAATTATCCTTCTATGTAGCATATTTGATGCTAACAAAATAAATGGACCAAACTTCTTGGACTCATACTAAAATGTGAGAATTGTTCTTAAGTAAGAAATAAGATTATATGTTCTTGAAAATCCAATTCCTTTTATCAATATTATATTAATGATGATGAATATGCTACATATGTGATATAGGCCTTACTTGAACTTCAAACATAACATGAGATTATAAATGCCTATACTATAATTATATATCTCAAAAGTTGTTTAATGCAACTAGTAGGGTGAGAGTTATGAAACTTTTAGGAAATTATTCCACTATAAGATGATAGAAGGTTTATATATGAACACTGTTCTATTTATTAATTGAAAATTATCTTTCTACTTCACATAATAATTCTTAGATATTAGATACCAAATGTAGTTTTTACATTTACAATAATGAGAAAAAAAACTAACAAAAAATAGAAGATTGTGTAAAGGTGAAATGGACCTATATGTTGGCAATGGAACAAAATTTGTTACATTAACTGTAGAAACTTATTATTTAACTTTTCAATTTATGCTAATACTAAAACTTGATAATTGTTATTTTGTTTCAATATTTTCTAAAAATATTGTATCTGTTTCTTTCTTAGCTTTGAATGGATTAAAATTTATTATGAAGGGCAAATGTTGTTGCTTTTATAATGATAATGTTTATTATGAATATGGTATTTATATGAATAATTTGTATATACTTGATCTTGATATAAACGACAAGAAAAATAAATTAGATAATCAATATTTATCACATTTATGATATTGTAGACTAGGTCATATTAATGAAACAAGAATAACTAAGTTAAATAAAGAGAAGATTTTTATTATTTTAATTGTGAATTATATAAAACTTGTGAAGCTTGTTTATGAAGTAAGATGACCAAAACACCTTTTTATTGGAAAGAGTGAAAGATCTAATGAATTGTTAGATCTAATACATACAAATATTTATAGACTAATAACAATTCACGTCATAGGTAGATATACATATTTCATCACATTTATTGATGACCATTTTAGATATGGTTATGTATATTTAATAAAAAAAATTATAAATCAATCGAAAGGTTCAAAGAATTCATAAGTAAAGTTGAAAAATAAATTGGAAAGATTATTATGATATTTCAATTAGATTAAGATGACAAATACTTAAACCAAAAATTTTAAGATTATTTAAAATAAAATGAGATTCTCTTATAATAAACACATCTTAGAACACCACAATATAATATCACACTCTATTGGATATGGTGCGGTCCATGATGAGTTATGTAAACCTTCCTACTTATTTTTGGAGTTATACCTTATAGGCTGCCACTTACCTTTTAAATTAAATTCTATTAAAATCTTTTGATAAGACTAGATATGAGATATGGAATGGTAGAAGATCAATCCTATCATATTTAAAAATTCAAGGATGTGATGCTTGTGTGAAACATATTGTATCTGAAAAGTTAGGAGCTAAGTTAGATAAATATAAGATTATTGAATATCTAAAAGAAACTATTTAATATTATTTGTACCATTCTATTGAGAAAAAGGTGTTTATTTCAAAATATACTATCATTCTAGAGAAGGAAGTTGTTATTGAAAAGAGCAGTTTGAGAAAAATAGAACTTGAAAAGTTCAAGAAGCATAACTAATATCTAAATATATAGAACCCGACTTCGAGGCTATAACATTGGATGTTTAGATTAAAGCTCAAGAACCATAAGAACTTTGTAAGCATGGTAGGACACATCATGCACCAATGATCTACAAACTTCTCATAGAAGTTGAAAATGATGAGTTACTCATAATTGATAAGTATACTAACTACATGGAAGTAATATCTAATATTAATTATGAGAATTGGCTTGAGACCATGAAGTACAAAATGGATTCTATGTACACCAACCAAGTATATACATTTGTTAATCCATTTAAAGAGATAAAAACTCAATAGATATAAGTAGGTCATTAAAAGAAACAATGACATGGATGACAATGCATAAAAGTACAAAGTTAGACTAGTTGACAAAGGTTAAAGACAAGGATAAGGGGTTGAGTTTGATGAAACCTTTTTACATATAGCCATGTTAAAATCCACAAAGATTTTAACAAATGGATATCAAAACTACATTCTTGAATGAGAATCTTTCCAAAAATATGTATATGACATAACCTAAAGGTTTTGAATCTAAAGAATTTGCCAACAAAGTATGCAAGCTATAAAAATCTATTTATAGAATTAAGCAAGTTTCATGAAATTTAAATCATTTTTATGAGATAATCAAACAATTTGATTTCATCCAAAATATGAATACACCTTATATTTATAAAAAGATTAGTGACAATGGAGTCATTTTCCTAATATTATATATAGACGACATGTTATTGATATGAAATGATATTCCTTTACTCCAATCAGTAAAGATCTAGTTGTTTAAGAATTACTCTATGAAAAATATGGAAAAAATAGCTAATATGTTGGGAATTAAAATTTATAGAGATATATCTAAAAGTTTGTTTGGATTGTCCTAATCTACGTATGTAAACAAGATGTTAAAACAATTTAGCATGAAAAAAACCTAAGAGCTGACACTTACCTATTTTATATGGGATATGTTTCTTTAAGGATATATCTGCTAAGACATAAATTGAGAGAGATAAGATGAAAATGATTCTCTATATTTTAGTTATAAGATCCATAATATATGTGATGCTATGTACAATACTAGATGTATCTACTACTTTGAGTATAACAAGTATATACCAATCTATTTTAGGTGAAGATCACTGGAAGATAGTTAAAAATATTACTAAGAAAAACTAAAAATGTTTTTATGATTTATGAAGGAGATGAACTAGAAGTTTATGATTATTCATATGCTAGTTTTTAATTATATATGGATGATAAAAAAAAATCTTAGTCAAGATATGTTTTTTTTATTCTAAATGGTGGTGCAATGAATTAGAAGAGTTCTAGAAATGAATGATATAAAGACAAAACAAATACCCACTAAAAATAAATCTTGTAGATCCTCTCATTAAACCATTATCATAATAGAAACATTATTTCTATTTGGAGCGACATGTGTATAAGAGCAATTGGCTTTAGTGAAAGTGAGAGATTATTAGTGTATATGTCGTATAACTAGTTAGTTGGTAACACATAACATTGACTTTGTTCATGCAAAATATATTTATAATTAATAAAGGTATTTTTGTATCTTTAATATTTATTCATGTTTGATTAATAAGTCTATAGTAAAGATAAAGTTCTTAGGATAAAAATATTTTTCAATTTTTTTTAAGTTGTTATAAACATAAAATTCCTATTATATCAAAGCATTGTTCCTAAATACTTCTAATCAATGCTTTATTAAGACTATATATGAATTAAACTCATTAAGACTGATACATATTATGTTCTTTCCTTTATGAAAGGAAGCATTTGTTCTTATAAGCTTAGGTATGAGAGATACCTGGAACTAATATCTAAGTGCCTGTGAGATGTTAAATACACTAAAATGACCCTCATGAGAATTTTATATGGAGAGATCATTTATGTCTATGAAAAAGCTCACGTGATAGTTGTGTAAGTGATTGTTAGATTTGAGATACTAGGTTATCTTATATAAGAAATGTTATCATTTGATCTTGCTACATGTTGACCTAATCAAGGGTAACAAAAAAAAGTCTATATTGATTATAACATGAACTATATAAAGGTATTTGAGTGATCAATAGAGTATTCATCACCCTAAATGAATTAGGATAAATGTTATATATGTTCTCAAATAGTATTGATTGTGAAATCATTGCATAAAGTGGAATGAAATTTGAAAAGAGTTTCGAATCTTATTCAATGAATTAATGACTATGGTGTTATAATAAACACAATTTAACAGAGCAGACACACTCCATATTATAATGTCTAAATAAGAATATTCTTGATGAAAGGATAATATGTGTTTTGTATACAGTCTAACTTATTAGAAACTTAATGAGTCATGCATATTAAGAACTATTGGTCAGAAATTAAACTAGGATGATTAATCAAATGTAAGTTGATTATAAATAAGTTTTAGAAATTAAAGATTAAAATGTAATTAATATAAGGGATTACAATTTTAGATCTAGAAAAACCAAGTAGGGACTTGATTGAATAAATTTCTAAAATTATCCTGAAATAATATATGTGATATTATTCAATGGACAAATTGATATTTTGATATTTATAGGATTATAAGTTTTTCTCTATAAATAAATGTTATGTCTAATATTTTTAATGAAAATATATGATATGATCAAATAGATAAGTATGTTACAAAACATATGGAGAGAGTTATACATATATCACAAAACATAAGGTTTTGAGAAACATTTGGAAACAAAAAAAAAAAAAAATGAGCTAGCACTCCAAGACATAATAATCCCTATCTCCTTAAGGTTTTAAGAGATTCCTTACTAGTGGTTTATGTAGGATATTTTGAGGCCAAACACTTGGATAACTTGTCATTTGCGATAATCTATCCTTAAAAATATTGATCAAACCTCAGAATAAAATTATCTTCATGTAATCTTTGTTTAAACCTTAAACCATCATACTTTATCTAACAGAATCCTAGAGACTCTTGAAAAGATTTTAAATTATTATTTCCACTGCATTTAAGACTTTTGGTAAGCCTAATAGAGGGTTCATATCTTTACACAACCTTTGCCTGATGAAGTTGTAAGAGAGCAAGACTTGTTAAGGAGACAAATAATAGAAGATGTCTCTAAAAAAGTTTACGATGTCATCACTAAAATAAATAAAAAAAAGGCATTAAAAGAAAACCAACCTCAAGCTGAATTAATGACATATATTGTAAAAGTAAAAGTAGGGATCGATTAACAAACCTAACAATGGGGTAAAGTTTTATAAAGTATTATATGAACACTTTAAGAGCTTAAAACAAGAAACAAAACACCATAACGGTGACCTCAGTCATTGTGTGTTATATAAAAGGAGTAGAAGATGATGTAGCTCTCGAGCATAAGCAATAAAAATGCTACAAAAAGAAATTTTTTAAGAAAGAAAGAACAAGCACCTATTAAACAAGATACAACATTAGTAATGCTCAAATGTAATAAAAATATCTAAACACAAAATCAATCGATCGACTTTAATAAGGCTTCAACAAATGCTCTTATCTAGATAAAAGACCAAATAACATGATTGTCGATATTCATGGCAACCTAGATGATGACATGATGAAGGATGATTTAGAAACCCTTTTTGATGATTGTACATAATATAAAGAGAAGGAATAACTAGAGCTATTGTCTTAATATAATAGATAGGCATACAAAGTGCTTTAAAGGAAAAAGAAACTTTAAAAACCTTTTATGGTAAAAGTGAATGACCATAAAAAATTAAATCAAAAAATATGGTCTTTACCTAACCATATTCATTTGAAGCCAAACATAGCTAGTTACTTTATTTAGACAATGACTACGAAGACAATGTAGAAGAAAAGACAAAAATCATTAAAGTTAATCAAACTGAACTAGTAGTTGAACAACAACAAAGATTCACATTTTTTAAGCCAGCATTGGTTATGATTTTCCATTTAAAACCTCTATACATTATAACTACCTTCAATAGGGTACCAATATAAAGAGTTTTGGTTAATAATAACGTATCACTAAATATTATGCTTTAATTATTAATCGTAAAGGTTGGCCTTTACAAGGCTGGCATGATCCTATTAGAAGTGGTTGTGTCAAATTTTACAATGGGTATCAAGTAAACCTAGGTCCAGAACCTCTTGTATAACTTTCTTTATAATATAAGCAATGACAAATTACAATACCTTACTTGGGTAAGATTGGATACATGTTAATATGTGTGTGTCATCATCTTTAAATTAGATCTTGATGTTTTGGTTACCAAACAAATAAACTAAAATAGTCCAAGCAAATAACAAATCATTTATGGTTAATACAAGAATGACAAAATCATGGTTGTATAGTAATGAAGTGGGTCCAGTCAAATTCATGAGAATGGATAATATGGGTCGCTTATTGACTTTTCTATTAGCAAGAGGATAACATGCATAAAACAATTTATAATAGATTTTGCTAGGTCAATTAACCTATAATGGGAAAAAAAATGGCCCAAAGTAAGAAACAATGGACTAAATGAGTCATTTAATTTAATTGCATGTTTTATGGCTTTTGATGAAGCTTGTTGGCATATTGGGTGGCAAAACAAAACTTTTATAGTAAAACCAAACTAAGAACACAAATTGATCCCTGCCTAATGACTTGTCTTCCTCTAGCTCCACCTAAGATGGATGATAGATATGATGAAATTTAAGACATGTTAATTGAGGTTAATTTAAGAATTGAAGACGAGCCTAAACCAACCTTTATAAGTGTAAGTATCTTAGATAAACTTTATAAAGAACTAATAGCACTAGTACATGCTTATAAGGGTTATTTTGCATTGCATTATCATGAAATACATGGTTTATAACAATCAAGCCTAGTTTCAAACAACATAGATAACCTTCATGAAGAATGGCTCTAAACATCTGAAAGAAGAATTAAAATAACTCCTATAAACTAAATTAATTAGGTTATACAAATATGCCACATGTATATCCAACATAGTGTAAATGTTAAAGAAGAATGACAAACTAAGAGTATGTAAAAAGTTTAGAAATCTTATTACTCTAAAAGATAAATATCCCATGCCAATTGCTAATATGTAAATTGATGCAACATGTGTCAATGAAATAATTAGTTTCATAGATAACCACTCTAGTTAAAATCAAATCTTTGTTATAAAATAAAATGTTTCTAAAGCTACATTTAGATGTTCTGGTTAACTAGGAATGTATGGATAGGTGATTGATTAGTACTTAAAATTCTATTTTTATCAAGGTTTTATATCATTATATTGCACTTAAAGTATCATTAAATTCCCTAAGTTGAGTATGTTTTATAATAACAAGTCTGATAATATAAGATATCTTTAATTTATGGTAAATACTCATTTTAAATGTAGGCATATCTCACAATTTAAAGGATTGATTGATGTGTTTAATTATTCAAATTGAGAAGACAAAGAGAGGGCTAAGCTTAAAGAAGAGATGCTGGTTCAATTCAAATTGGAACACTATTCGGTTATTGGATCATAACTGGAGTTATAGAGCTTGGAATTAGGTCTGGTTTATATGGATAGAAAGCTAAGACATAGGCCTAAAATTTTCATGCAGAATCCAAGTTCAAAACAGCCGTTTTCAAGTTCAAATTGTAGCAACAAAAGAGAAGTTGGAATCTGTCCTGCAACCCATATAATGTTCAGTGTTCAACCCATATCTCGAGTTCTAAAAGTTCAAATGAGCTCATTCTTATTTTGTTGGAAATCTGAGATAAATTACCAGAACTTTCATGAAGACTATTTGTTCAAATTCTGACTTTAACAACAACGTTTTGTTCAGACAAGAAGATAATGGTTGTCACCAAGTCAAGAGGTGGCCATTTACTCAATAATTAGTTATCAAATTAATAGTTCTTAGTTTTAGCCTATAAAAAAAGACATTTTCCATACATTTAGACATGGTTTTCATATCAAGATCATATTCTTGCTTTCTTTCTTTGTATTTTTGTAATGTTTAAGTTTTGCTTTCATTAATCTCTTATTTATGCTTTTTATCATAACTATATTATTATATAGTTTATTTATGTTTCTCTTCTTCACAATGTTTAGCTAAGTTTATTATGTCAAGATGAAAATGTTTCACTAATGGTGTTAGAATAGGTATAATATAAACTCAATATGGACTTCAATGTTTATATCCGAGAAAGTTTGTTATTAACATGTCTTATCTTTTTATCTTACTAATTCTTAATACATTGCTTGTTAAATGATTAATCTAGATTTGTGTTGTATAACCCTTGGTACAACAAATACTCGACACTTTTATAGCTTATTGTATGGTATAACTGACACTTATACTATGAAAGGAACTTGATTTATTGTTAACATAAGTTAACATCATGAATTCCTGACAATATTTAAAAGTATGGTGTTATTAGAATGAGATAATTAATATGATCATGTTAAAAATTTATAATGAACTATTAAGGATAAATCATCCAATTGGAACCTCTTTTGTGTGTGGTTTCCAGTTGATTAATAAAAAGAGTTTATATTATACTTATTTCTAGTACTATTAGTGAATCCTTTAACCTTGACAATTGCTTTTATCTTTGATTAATACTCACATCAATATCACATCTCAAAAGTTCTCTTCAACTCCTTTTCATTTGTTGTTTATAATTTTATACAGTTCACCTCCCTGTGGTTCGACCCCGGTCTTGTCGGGTTATTTATTACTTCGACACTCCTGCACTTGAGATAAGACATCAATCTTTTGATTGTGTCAAGTTTTTGGCGCTGTTGCCGGGTAGGTAGGTTATTGTATAAATTATATATTTTATTTTATTTTATTTTATTTTTCTTTTCACTTTTATTGTTGTTCTAATTTTTGTTTCTTCCTTTTCCTTTTCTTCTACACTTGCATGAGAGTTTGGAAACGCACATTAAGTGGTAGACTTTCTAGGAAATCCTCATCATTTTTAGAAAACATAGTCGAAGAGAATAATCAATCGCTTCATAATGAGAATAATCGAGTTAGAACACTTCAAGACCATATGAATCCAACAAGAACAAATGCACCATCATGTATAGTTTTCCCTCCTGATGCATCTCACTTCAATTTTAAGCCATACATTATTCAACTTTTACCTTCTTTTCATGGCTTAGATCTAGAAAATACATACTTGTATTTGAGAGAATTTGAAGAAGTCTATAACACCTATAATGACTTAAATTGTAGCATGAACACCATCAGATTAAAGCTTTTTTGCTTTTTCATTAAAAGATAAAGCTAAAACATGGCTACAAAATTTGAGGTCAAGACCTATTCGTGCTTGGGATGAAATGCAACAACAGTTTTTAAAGAAGTTTTTTCCATCTCATAGAACAAACTTTTTCAAAAGACAAATCACTACATTCACTCAAAAGCTAAGAGAAACATTGTACCAATGTTGGGATAGGTATAAAGATTTGTTTAATACATGTCGTCATCACGGTTTTGAAACATGGAGATTGGTTTCACATTTTTATGAAGGACCTAAAGATAGGTAAATGGTGGAATTGATGTGCAATGGAACTTTTGAAAATAAAGACCTTGATGAAGTAATGGAGTATCTAGACTTGTTAGCTGAAAATGCTTAAAATTAGGACACTACAGGTACTTATGAGGCACCGGGTAAAACTCAACCTCATACATCTAGTGAAGGTATGCACAACCTTAGGGAAGATCATGACCTCCAAGCCAAATTTGCATCTTTAGCTAGAAAAGTCAAGACACTAGAATTAAAAAAGAATGGTCAATTAAAATCTGTTCAAGAAATTGTGTGTTAAATTTATGAAACTATTGAACACTCAACCAATGATTGGCCAACTTTGCCTTCTTTAAAGAAAGTCTCAATGAACATGTCAATGCTTTAAACAGTTTTCAAAGGCCAAATCATAACCCACACTCGTAAACATACAACCCTGGTTGGAAATATCATCCAAATTTCAGTTGGAAAAGTAGTAACAATAATGCACAAACTTCACAGCCACCATTTTAAGCACACTATAATTTTTAAAATTCTCATGGATATGCACCTCCTTATGTTCCCCCTTCTAGAAGAAATCTTGAGGAAACATTGCAAACATTCATTGAAAAGCAAGAGACAATCAACACTCAACTTGCTCAAACCATGATAGGTTTTAAAGATACTTTTGCAAAATTCACATCAGCTCTTAGATTTTAGGAGAAAGGTAAGTTCTCATCTCAACCATAACAAAATCCCAAAGGGCAATTCAATCTATGTGCAAGCAGTTCTAGAAGACAACACATAGATCAAGTCCAATCAGTCATTACTCTCCACAGTGGTAAGGTTATTGAAAAACCCATTATTGAACCTTGTGAGAAAGATGACGAGTCAATATATGAGGGTAAGGAAGGGGTTAAACCTGAACATTGCAAATAAAATATTGATTCCCCACCAATACTTCCATTTCCTCATGTCATGACCAAACAAAGGGAAGTCAATCACGATTCTGAAATCTTTGAAACTTTCAAACAGAAAGAAATCGAGGATGAAAAAGGCACTGAAAATATTGTTGCGAATTATTTGTCAAAATTGATAATAGATTCGACATCTGACATCACACCAATTGATGATTACTTTCCTGATGAATCTTCATTTTCTCTTCCTTCAATACCTTGGTCTGCTAATATTGATAATTTTGTTGCTTCAGGATTTTTGCCAACTCATTTGGATACCCAAGACAAAAGAAAGTTTTTGAGCGATGTGCAGAACTTTTATTAGGATGACCCTTACTTATTCAAATATTGTCCTAATCAAATATATCAAAGATGCATTCTTAACAATGAGGTGACTAGTGTCATTAATTTTTTTCATTTCGAGGCATATGGGGGTCATTTCTCGTCAATAAATACGATTTCAAAAATCTTACAATGTGGATTTTATTAGCCCACCATGTTCAAGGACAGACATGCGTTCTGCGAAACCTGTGAAAATTATCAAAAGTTAGGATTTATTTCAAAACATAAAGAGTTCTTAGATAATCTTCTATTGACTCTTGGGACGTACCTTAATAGAGATGTGGATCGTGCAATTCATGATTTATGGCCTCATTTTCATAAAGAACATGCTCGACATAGTCTTGGGAATCTGATTAAAAAAGACATTGTTTGCCAGTTTTTAAGAAAACTGGATGAGAAGCTTATCCCCGACCCATAAAGGGCGTTTAAACCGTTCTTGGACATAAAACCAAGGAAAGATGTGAGCCACAATTAGAACTACCTGTACATATATATGCTTTTCCAAAAAAAAAAAAGGAAGAAAGAGAGAGAGTCTAGCTGGCCTACACAAATATGATATGATTGTATTTTTAATTTCTCATTTATAAATCTTTTTTTCCTTCCCTTTTTTCTACTCAACATACAACCACCAAGAATAGAGTAGTGTAACAAATAAAGGTATCCTCGGCTTTTATAATAAAAAAATGTTTGTGTTTTTGGTGGATCTTGTCCAGGGAAAGACAAAGAGGTTATAGAATCAACAAATCATTTTGGTCGGGTACTAGCTGAGAGAAAAATTCATTTATTATATAAGGGAGACAACCATGGGTTAATGGGAAGTGTGTCAATAGCTGCATTTTTAGGAGGTAGTCAAGTTTTGAGGGTTGTCCCTAAAGTTTTAGCTAAAGGGAACATCATTGGAAAAATAATTAGAGAGGAACTATAGGTTTCCACAATGTCTAAACGACTAACTGTAATGTTTGAACATGTTGACGCCTTCATTGCCTTACCAGGTGATCTTGGCACATCAGAAGAGATATTTCATATTTCCTCATGGGCCATGCTAAACATTCACCAGAAACCTATAGGTTTACTAAATGTTAATGGTTTTTATAATAATTTATTGTCTTTTCTTGATCATGCTATGGAACAACAATTTCTAACATTTTCAACATGATAAATCCTCATCTCTGCTGCTACTGCTGAGCAATTGATTGATGAACTACAATCTTTCAACCCTGCAGTGGATTCCTCTATGAGTCGAATCAATTGGTCAATCACGGAACACCGTAAAAAGCTTACATTGGATTTGAGCCTTAGTTTGTAAAAACTTGTGTCTTTTGGTTTTATTAATAGCATATTATTTATGTTTTGTTCTTTCTTATATTTCTTTCAGTGTGTTTCAGGTTTGTCAGTAGTCCTTATTTCAAGTGATGTCTTCTATACTCTATCTTTCTACCTTAGGACATTGAGCACAATGTCTCGTTTTGGTTGGGGTTATAAGAAACAAAAACTAACTATTTTGCTATTATTAAAACCATTTGATAGAACTATTGTTATTAGGATGACAGAATAAGGAGGAATTCCATTGACTCTTGTGACGCATCTTAGTAATAATTTTCCAATGGTTATTTGTAACAAGGTTTATCATAACATTTCTTGAAATATTCAGGTTTATAAACTCTCTCGCATTGTTATCACTTGATTCTGCTCATATACTCATTTAACAAGTATTCTTAAACCTTAATTTTCACACACACACTTTAACATATGATTGTGGTTTGCACATTGGATTATTACATTATTTATGTTCTTTTGTTAAAGGTAACAACTAAGGGAAATGGATAGTATATAATTTGTAAAAAACAAAAACAAAAACAAATTGATAATATTGATGAAAATAAAAATGTAGATAAGTTTGGTTTCGTAGCCTTTCTAACCTAAGCAATTAAGCCCGAAGGGATGTTTTAACACCTAATACCCTAAAGTCAATTGACTTGGGAACTATTAGCCCAGTGCTTGTTACATGGATTAAGGATAAAAGCTTAAAGGAATCAAACATTGCACTATTTATGTATCAATATCTGCAATCCGAGTAACTAATCTCGTAGGGGTGTCTCAACCCCTAATGTCTTAAGACCAACTGGTCTGGAGTCATTAGCCTAAAGCTCATTACATAGGTGAAAGATGCATTATGCTTTAAGTTATATATATATATATATATATATATATAAAGAAAAAAAAAAAGATAGATAATAATCCAAATCTAAGGAAGTTAACCTTAGAAAAACATTAGAATAAAATTGTCTTATCTTTTTATCTTACTAATTCTTAATACATTACTTGTTAAATGATTATTCTAGATTTGTGTTGTACAACCCTTGGTACAACAAATACTTGACACTTTCATAGCCTACTGTATGGTATAACTGACACCTATGCTATGAAAGGAACTTGATTTGTTGTTAACATAAGTTAACATCATGAATTTCTGACAATATTTAAAAGTATGGTGTTACTAAAATAAGATAATTAATATGATCATGTTAAAAATTTATAATGAACTATTAAAGATAAATCATCTGATTGGAACCTCTTTTGTGTGTGGTTTCCAGTTGATTAATAAAAAGAATTTATACTATACTTATTTCTAATACTATTAGTGGATCCTTTAACCTTGACAATTACTTTTATCTTTGATTAATACTCACATCAATATCATATCTCAAAAGTTCTCTTCAACTCCTTTTCATTTGTTGTTTATAATTTTATATAGTTCACCTTTTTATGGTTCGACTGCGGTTTTGCCGAGTTATTTATTACTTTGACACTCCTGCACTTGGGATAAGACATTAATTTTTTGATCATGTCAAAATAAATTGTTAATTTAGGGTTGTTTGTTCCTTGAATACCTTAAGAACCTTTTTTTTTTCCTAAAGACACTGATATTGCTTTGATGCTTAGGTTTCTTAACTATTGTCCCCCTCGCCTTTTTTTTTCTTTATATATTAAGAAACAACAGTGTGATTTCTCCTATATTCTTTCATCTTTTTTTTTTTTTTAAAAAATCAAAACTAGTTGTTCCTACTATTGGATTTCTTCCTCTATTTATAGAGGGATGTTCTTTAAAACCCTTCAAAATTCATACAATATTTAGCTTAGAAGATCCAGACAGTTGTCTTGAAACTGAGTTGGGTATTAGAATCTTTCAAGCTAGCGACTATTACCTTTTTAGATGATTTATGAGAGAAGATTAGAGCATAAAATGAGATTCATTTCCTCTGGATGGTAGCTGCCATGTTTAAGAGCAAAAACATATTTTTTTTTTCTCATGGGGAGAGTCAATCAAGGCTATAAGTGGAGCCAAATATCGCTCGAGGATAATCAAACATGTTTAAAGCCTAGAAAATTTGTAGAATCTGAAGGAAAAAATAGCGTTGTTTTGCTTTAACCTTAATTTTATTCTTCTTATTTAACAAAACACATTGTTTCACTTAATGTGAAATAGTTTCATTTTTTAGTTTAATTATGTTTTATGGTTTTTAATTTAAGCATAAAATGGTATTGTTTTCAAATGTTGATTTTCATACCATCCCTTCTATTCTCATGCTTTTTCCACTTTCATTATCAGTTTTCTAATTATTTCATTTTCAGCCAATTTTGATAGTTTATTTTAATTTCTTTCAATTTTGCCCTCTCATCGAATTTGAAAGAACCCTTAAATTTCTTTACTTTTTACATATCAGTCTTTGGCTTCTCAATTCTTTTAATTTAGGCCAATTTCAATCATTTTCTTAATTCTTCTCTTTAATTATTTTTCCTTAAATGAATTGAAATGGCTCTTCTAATTTTTCTCTTTCTACATTTCAGTCTTTGGCTTCCTAAATCTTTGATTTTAGGCTAGTTTAACCATTTTCTTATTTTTTCTCTTTAGTTTTATCCCTTATTAGATTCAAGATTATTTATGAATTTTTTAAATTTAACATTTAACCTAAAATCCTGTTATTTATCCAATTTTCTCCTTCACTGATTTTGTTTGTCCTTTATATATATATATAATCCTGTTATTTATCCAATTTTCTCCTCCACTGATTTTGTTTGTCCTTTATATATATATATATATATATATCATTTTCATGTATTTTTTTATACATATTGTTTCACTTAATGTGAAAAGATATTTTCTAAGATTTTTATTTTCTAATGTTTTTTTAAATAGATGATGGTTAAAATTCTAGTTATAAAATTTTATCGGATACGTTTACAAACTATGTCAAAATCTTCAAAACATGCAACTAAGTCATAATAACTCACATATTCCTATGTTTCAAATTCCTGGTCATCATCTTTTACAAAATCTGACATCAGCATTTTAGATGGGATCATGTCAACCTTGTTACAACCAATTTTATTGATCAAGGTTAATGACATAATATTAAGTGTTACAACATTATTAACAAGGAACCTATATACCAGTACATCATTGAGATTTATTGCGATGTATAGAGGTTTCAAATAGTGATTCATAACCAATATTAGTATGGAAATGTATGACATGGTTATTAGTTGATCATAAGTTTATTTTAGCGATTTAATGATCTCTGTTTTTTTTTCTATCATCACAATTACTGTCCAAATAAGATAGTTGGTCGAGTTTAGTTTCAAAGGAGTAGGAAAGAGTGAATACCATATTTGTGGATATGATTTCCTCTTGGTCGCTCATCTTTGTGTTTAAAGGAATTTCCAATCTATTTTCTTTGAATAAGTTTTATTCATTCATTTGTTATATCAAGATTGAAAATTCAACTTCTTCCTCTTCTTATTATATATTACCATAAATAAGGGTATTAATGTCTTTTCTAACATATCATCATCCAAGAAGCTATTAGCATCGATAATTATGATGTTCTTTTCTTCGAGTTGTTCTTTTATTTGGATTAGAGCAATTGTTAAAGCCATTTCAATCCTAAATGAGCAAATTATTTTAAAATTTTGATGTTACCATCATCCTTATTTTTTGCCAATATTGTTTTATTTATAATAGATAGCGATCCATCCTTTATTATGGTGGTTGTTGAAGTAGCAACCTATTTTTAGTTTTGTTGATCAGATGATGCCACATTTCTTTCTTATTGTAGGGCTGACAAAGATTTAGGCCAAAAACATGTTAGCTTATTTTTGTTTGAGCTCTTTACTACTAGTAGTAGTATATTCAATTTCTAAAACTTGTTTATTTGGTAGGTATATGGTTTTGCATCATATTTTCTTACCAATATATTTAGGTATTGTATTCTTCTAAATTGATCTCCGAACAATTGTTTTTGTTTTCATCTCTTTTTCAAGTCTAAGAGATATTGATGATTGTTGATAAAATCTGTACCCTCTTCATCACTAAATTTGTATGATTTTTGTTATGGCTTAAGGCTAGTCTTTGCCATTATTATTTTATTTAATAGGTAGTGATCCATCCTTTATTATAGTGGTTGTTGGAGTAGCATCCTTTTTTTGCTTTTATTAATCAGATGATGCCATATTTATTTCTTGTTGTAAGGCTGACAAAGATTTAGTCCAATAATGTGCCGCCTGTTTTTTTTTTTTTTTTTTGAGCTCCTTAGTTGTTAGCCTTGCATGTTGGATAATGTTATCCTACCATTATTGTTGGTCGATCTCTGGTCTTACCTTGGCATTAGGTTTACCTTTAACTTTTTTAGCTCTTCAATGGTTTTTCTACACATACTTCTTAACTAACTTTATAATAGCTTTGTCTACCTATTTAGAGGTTTTTTTAGTAATATATCCCTTTATTAGATTATGGTTTAGTGTAAGCTCTGAAGTAGACAGAGGTGGAATAAGAACTTTATCCCCTTTATGTGCAAAGGTTTTTTTTTGTTGCATGATTTTATCTTCAGTAGAAATCGATCATCAATCACTACTACTAATTTATACAAGATTAGATATAATTATGTTTACTACTCCTCAAGACTTGATGTTATTTGTTCTTGACCATTTTATTAGTCTGTTCAATATCTAAAGCTTGTTTATTTGATAGGTATATGGTTTTGCATCATATTTTCTTACCAATTTATTTAGGCATTGTATCTTATAAACTGATCTTTAGACATTTTTTTTTGTTTTCATCTTTTTATAAAGTCTAGGAAATATTGTTGAATGTTGAAAAAATATGCATCCTCCTCATCACTAAGTTTGAATGATTTTTGTTATGGTTACTATTTATATCACTTATTATCAATTGATATATTAAGCTTAAAATGTTTTGGCATGTTATTGAGTCACAACTTGCTTAGCTTTATCCCTCAAGTTTTCACCTTTTGAAAGGTTGGTCTAGTAGGTAGGGCACTTATATATTATACAATAGGGTACATACTAAACTTTTATCTACTAAACTTTTATCACCATTATTTTGACATTGCTATGATCGATTACCTATTTCCAATAATATCATTTATGACCAGTTTTAACCGATGTCATGGTCGATCAAGCTTTACCCTTTGTCATTCTCATTTAACAATAAGTCTTTCTAGCTTGAGGTAGCCACTAATATTAATACTTTGAGAAATAGATCATTATCCACTTTTTTTTTCTAAAAAAGAATTATGACTAGTTTCTAATACCTTTATAATATGGTTTTTGAAGATAATATGGCTCTTAGTGTCATGACTGATGCAACCATATTATTCAATAGTTTCATCCATATTTAACTAGTGTTTTGCCTATGTTTTATATATAAAATGTCTTGATATTATTTGTTTTATGTTTTGAAGGCACTTTTGGATGAAAGATGCAAAAAGGAGTAAATTGGAGATAATTGACAGATTTGACCTTCAGTCGATGTTTTGTGCAAAGCGTGAGCTCTAGAGGTTGAAATGAAGTGATTCCAGTGGAACTAAAAAGCTAACATCCATACATTTCTGGATATCTAAGACACGAAAATAAAACAAGGAAGAGCATGGAAATCGCAGCCTTCAAAGTCAAATCTCGCGATCTGCCAGCGTTGACCTTCGGCCATTCCAACTTGAATATCTAGAGTTACAGAAGTCCAATTGATGCAAACTCAATTGTTTTAGATTTATGACTCAAAGTTCTATAAACGCTCCAAATTTCATCCACAAATGATGTCATATGAGGGAGATATGATTTTTCAAAGATGACATCTAAATTCTACCAGCAAACAGGTTTCGTGAAGAAACGAGTCCAAATTACGTTTCGAAGCATCTAAATCGATATCCAAGTATTTATTTCAGCAATTTAGCTCCTCTAAGTCAAAGCTTGAAGATTTTATGAAAGGCTATTTCTCCTTTTTTAGAAAAATAGTTTTTGAAGTACTTAATGTAAACAGTCTACTTAATGGAGGACTATTTTGTAAAATAGAGACCTAGGGTTTCCTAAGATATAAAAAGAATGAGAGAAGAGAAGGGGGGCAGCTAGCCAAGAAGAGAAAAACACCCCCTTCCTTTAAGAAACTCTAAATTATGCATTCTTCCTTCTTTTTTATTAGTTGTTCAACAAACATGCATGGCTAAACACTTTTTCTTGGTTGCAAGGACACGGAAACCTTCGGATTTCAAGGACTGTGAGATTTGTTTTACCTTTTCTTTTCAGTTTATATGATGAATATGTTTGTTCTCCTATGCTTATTTTTCCTATGATTGTTTATTTTAATTGCTAGAGCGGACTCTAAGTTATTATTGTAGTCAATCTATTGTTGAGTTTGATATCAAAACCGGAGTTGTGGTATATGAACTTGTGAAGCAACTGAGTTTAATAATTGTGGCGGATCTATGTTATTAATCTTAGAGAGAACATTCAATCAAATCAAACATAGACTTCGGACAATTATGTTTTCTTGATTAATCAACTTATCTAGTTTTTAAGGCTGCCATTGAATTAAATTACTAGTGCGGACACTGTGGTTGTTTAATGGTTAGGGTTAGTTATACGGCGGATCCGTTAACTAACTAATGTTAAGAAGAGATAAATATTCAGAATATAAATTGATGTTTTGTTTCCATGATCAGTTCTGATTTCTGTAAGTGGATGTGTGTTTGTGACCAAGGTTTGTTCTCTTGATAATTTTCTAATTTTATTAAATTTTGTTTGATAGTTTTCTGTTTTCTTTTGCTTTAGCCTAGATAACGTCCAAACTTCCCAAATTGCATATCATCTAGCATAAAAATCTGACTTGAATCTTTCTCGTGGGATCGACCCCTTGCTTGCTCTATACTATCTTGTGTTTTGTACTTGAAGCTAGGGTAATTAATTTGTGTGACCGCGACATCGCAACAATGACTCCTTGAGTCACACCACTTGTAGTACTTATTTCATTTATTTGATCAACAATAAGATTTGTTCAACTCTTTTGATCTTAAAAAAATATCATTTACTATCATCGACTATCTTGGTAGTTATTGCATCTTTGCTACGAGGGTTTCTTAGCCTATTTAGGTTTTTTCAATATAGTGATGTCAAATAGTCTTTTTTTTTTATTATTATTATTATTTTAAGGATCGAAATTAGTTATTGTAAGACTTCTTCATCAGAACTTGAGTTAGTCATTAAATGGGCATTTCAAATATAATTCAGATAAAAAATTAGGTAAGTTTCCTTTAATGACTTATTTTCTGCTTGTTTCACTAGCATATTCTTGTATCGAGAGCATCCTCTAAGGATATTGATGTTTAGGTATTTGGTTCCTACGAACTATTTCCTTATATCATCTACATCCCTTTTAGTATGAGTTTAATGAACTCTTTCTCTAATATTTTTGTAGTGCACTTGGCTTTTAGAGTTTTTAATCGAAGAGCATAATTTTTTTATAAATTCTCTAGATCCCGAAATCTTTTGCTAAGTTGACCAATGTTACCTCTAGTTTTTTATGTATAAATGCTTATGGAAATGAGTCTCTTTCTCTTTCCAACTATTGATGGAGTTAGGTGGTAGCATAAAAAAAAGTAATTTTTTTTTTAATGATAAACTGAACAACCTTAGTTTTATAAAAGGGCATGCTGCACTGTTATCACACTAATTGATGAACTTGACGACGTATTCCTTCATTGAGTGGTTATCTTCCCCAAAAACTATTTGAAATCAATGATCTTTATTTTTCTAAGAATTAGGTGCAACCTATCATCCCACTATGGATATGGATGATCATAGACATACCTAATTGTTCATCTCATTTCCTTTAAGTACAAGGTTAGTTTAGTCCTAATTGATATGAAAAGCTAGTTGCATAAGAGTACTAGGGATTTCTTGTTGTAAGATAGCTTATGGGATATTAAACTAGCCTATAATAGGTTGTTGTGGTTGGTTTATGGATGTTGGGTCACGTAATTGGCTTATAATTACATGTATATTTATAGGGCAACTAGTGTATTAGCGTTGACCATACATAGGCTTTGTTATGGTTATTATAAAGTCGAATACATTGGCACATATACCTTAATTGAGGCATTATAGTTCCAAACACCACCACTGGAGTGGTCATGACTATACTAGGAATTGTCCCTAGGTGCACTGGAGTGGTCATGACTATACTAGGAATTGTCCCTAGGTGTAAAGGCATATGAAATTTCAAATCTAATTCATTGTAACTCAATCTGAATCTAATTCAATTGATCAGATTTGCCTTGTATTATTCTATTGATAACCACAATATTATTGTGGTACATCATGTTCGATATGTTTTCTATCTCTGTCTAGATAACTCATGTATTAGCATTAGAAAGATTTAATAACTGATAAAAAGATGCCCCTTTAAGAGTAACCATAGCTACCAGGCTAGTACTTATCATATTTGGTTATGCCATCTAATAATGTCATCTAATACTGGTTGTTCCATATAAATCTATGGTGATGATGGTTTTTTTGTTTTTGGCATAATTGTTAGTTAATGGAATCAACAGTTAATCTAGTCTCACTCGGCATCCCAATCTATTTATCCAACAAATAAACATGTGATCTATCATTGACTAATCATGTT
The DNA here is from genome assembly GCF_951802175.1 of Populus nigra. Lineage (NCBI taxonomy): Eukaryota > Viridiplantae > Streptophyta > Magnoliopsida > Malpighiales > Salicaceae > Populus > Populus nigra. Next base: position 14,321,275 of record NC_084852.1, read on the forward strand.
ACTTATTATTTGTTTCTTCCTTCTAATGAGGAGAAACTACAACTAAGAACTGAAACTTGAGAAAAGACAAGCAATGGCCTTACAAAATCAAATGAAATATGAATGCTCTAAGTTTTCAAGCTTTAAGTAAAGCATTTCTATCTCAAACATGACTACTCGAGAAGAAGAAAAGGTAAAGAGGAAAAGGCATTGAAAGTAAGAAAGATAAATAAAGTTGTAAATAATGGAAAATCTTTATATATATAAAAAAGATAAACTGAATCTAATAAATTGTAGAAAGAAATTTGCATGTATGAGGTTGATATTCTTTTCTAATAGCTCTTTATATTGGTATATTTTTTTGAATTTTATCCAAACATATAATTCTAATTCTATATATGTAATCTATATCAATTAAAGATGTATAATGAATCTTAATACAAACTAAACTTCTTTTTTGCTTATAATTATATAAATTTCTAACTAAGCTAAACGACTTGGTCAACTTAACTTGTCAAAAACTCTCTAAGTAGGATTGAAACTTTTGGTATATCATTTGAATTCAAACTCCTATGATTGATTACTTTTCTTTAATCAATCATGACTTTTGGTGATTTGTTAAACTACTTTCTAGTTTTCTTAGTTGATTAGAACTCTTCAAGCTTTATTGATTTTATTATTCATGATTGATTTTAGCCTATCTTTCCATGTTTAAACTTGAATAATTGTTATTCACATCTAGTTGACATGTTGATATTTATTATTTTTATAAATGAATTATATAGTAGCACTTTTCTATATATGAAATCCTTGAAAATTAAATTACATTGTAATCTAAAATACCTAATTTATAGCAGCATGCGCTTGAGTAGTGGTGATAAATAATAAATTGTTTTTTAATATGTTCAAGTAAATTTATATATTAATTAATATTGAATTATTTTCACTTGAATGCTAATTAATATTAATTTCATTTCCAAACCATTTAAAAAATGCATTTGTATTTGGTTAATACATAATTAAATTAATAGTTGTTACTAGTTTATTTACCCACCTCTGTCACGGGCCAAACCATATTTTTAAAAACATAAGAAAAAATATCAAGAGCGCGAAGATTTTTTTTTGCAATGCTATAAACCCATGCAAGAAGATATTATTATAATTATTATCACCACCACCACAATTAATATTAATATTATTTTTATTATAATTATAATTATTATTATCACAACCACAACAATTAATATTAGTATTATTTTTATTTTTATTATTATTATAATTACTACTACTGTTACCACAATTATAATTATAATTATTGTTATTACTATTACAACTACCACCAGTACTACGATCACAATCACCACCACCACCACTATTACTACCACCATTACTACAACCATCACCGCTGTTGATGCTACCATTACTACTACTATTGTTGTTGCTATCACTATGCTACAACCATAATGACCATGACCACGACTATTACTGTTATTTCTGTTGTTGTTGTTGGTGCTGCTGCTATGATGAATATCACAACTACAACTACGATGAATATCACTACCACAACTACTATGACTATTGTCACTACTAAAACGACAACTACTACTAGCGCAATTACCACCACCACCACCACCACTATTACTATCATCATCATCATCATCATTACTATTATAAAATACTACTATCATAATCATCACCACTATTACTATCATAATAAACTATTATTATTACCAATATTACTAATATTATTTTCATCATTAGTAGTATCATTAGTAATATTGTCAATATCATTATCATTATTACTCTTATTATTATTATTATTATTATTATTATTATAACTATTACAATTACTATTATTAGTATTATTACCATCACTATTATTATTATTATTATTATTATTATTATTATTATTATTATTATTATTATTGAAATAAAAAAAATCATAAACTCATTTTGAATGATAAAATTAAAAACCATAAAAACTCTTATAAAAAGGCAAAGAAAACAAATAAGAAATCAAAAGAAAAAAAAACCAAATTGAAATAAATATTATTGCTACTAAAAATAATCATAAATTTGATTTGAAGGATAAAATTAAAAACTACTACTACTACTACTACTACTACTACTACTATATTATTATTGAAATAAAAATAATTATAAATTTGATTTGAAAGATAAAATTAAAACTATAAAATTTTTGATAAAAGGACAAAGGAAACAAATAAAAAATCAAAATAAAAAGGACCAAACTAAAATAAATATTATTATTATTGAAAAAAGATTCATAAATTTAATTTGAAGGATAGAATTAAAAACTATAAAAACTTTGACAAAAGAGTCGAGGAAAAAAAATAAAAAATCAAAAGTAGAAGGACCAAATCAAAAAACATCATATAAACAAATTAGAATTGAAGGACTATATTAGAAAAAAACATCTATAAAAGAAAGAAGAATGAAATAAGAAATTAAAAGAATGAGGATCGAAATGAAAAACAAAACATATGAAAAATTATAATTGAATGACTATATTGAAAAAAAAAACTTTTATAAAAGGAACAAAAATGAAATAAGAAATCAAAATAATGAGAACTAAAATTGAAAATAAAAAATAAAGAGGACAATGATATACTTTAATTGTCAGGAGAGAGAGAACAAGAGAAAAATAAAAATAAAAAACAAATGACCACTAATGACAGCCTAACCACTACACGTTTACACGCACCGCACCATGTAAAAGAGGAGATGGTTGCGCATCCAGTGAAATGATGAATGACCATATTTGGTCACTGTGTGATGTCACACGCGCTATCTAAATGAGGTTACTCGTTAGTGCGTTTTGAACATGCACCAATATATTTTTGAATAAAAAATTAAAAAGAATACATGAAAATACCAAGATATCCCCCCATGAAATTGTTAATTATACAAAATACATGTGTGAACATACTAAAGTACTCCTAAAAGCAAAACTTCTTTTTTTTTTTCCTTTTTCAAGGTTAAAAATGTGCTCTAGATCATGAAAACCCATAAATATCCCTACCCTAGCTCAACAAATTTTTAATCTCAGAAGCAAAAAAAAAAAAAAGATTTTATTGTTAAAAAACTTATGAAAAATCAAGAAATCTCAATTTTCTTTAGTTATAAATTTTATAGCATTAGAGAGTAAATTTTACTATATAAAAAATGGAAAACACGATTATATCCCAAACAATCTGTTAAATTTAAGGTCACATCACCTGTTGTTCAAGTATTTTCTTTTCTACAGGGTGGGCCAACGACCATCGCATCATCATATTCGTGCACGTGTCAGTGTGTTAGTCTTTCTAAAGTTCTAAACCATATTCTCCAGAAAAAGATTAAGGCCTCTCTATTGGACTACTATCTGTTTCTGTCCCCCCCTATAAATGACCAGGGTTGACTTTAGTCAATGGGGGCATATGTTTCCACTTTTCTGCGCGTGCAAATTTCGCCATGTCCAAGGTTTTTGGAGCGGCAAAAAATTTTATACTAAATTCAAGAAGATTAACAATATTTTTTTTTAAGAGTATATTAATTCAGATATAGTTGATTTGTCTTAAGTGTTATTAAGAAAGGGGTTTAATTTCGATCGGGAGTGAGATCATTCTCAACCAAATTAATAATAATAATAATAATAATGTGCTAATTTTTATAAATTTTGCTAGTTTTATCACCCGCCATGTAACATGGGTAAAATTTTATGTTAATTTTGAATATTATAAAAAATTAATATTGTGAATGTATTTTAAAATATTATAATTTTTTTAATTTATAATTATTTGAAAACACCTCCAAAACATCTTATATACCTAAAAAAGCCAAACAACATCACAACGCGTTAAAACTACTTTAATAAAAATAATAAATCAAATTAAAATAAACTAAATTAAACAAAATATACCTTTCCTACCATGTTTAGAGGGAAAAATATTTTCATTGAATTCCTCTCGAGAAGAAGAATTCATTGACTTAAAAATATATTTTTTTTAAGATTGAACTATGACCAACCAACAACTTCAATGTTTTGTGTAATTTTCTCTTTTCCTCTCAAATATAAGAACATGAAAAATGAGTAAAATGAACCTTGGAACCAAAATCAAAATTCTAAAATTTTTGAGATGGGCCACACTTTGTATTTGTGTTTTACATTATGGTCTTGTCATTTAATTTTATCTTTCTACTATAATTTTCAATATTATCTCATAGAATTAGGTCACAAAAGAATTAAATAAAAAAATAAATATTTAGGAGTGAAATTAAAAAGAAAGATAAAAAAAATGAAGAGTTGCTTCACATAGTAAAGTAGCTAGGTTAAAACCCCATTCTTTAATTAGTAGTTTGTATAATCTTCTAATTATTTTTATGGGCATTTGACAAAACCCAATTGATAAAGGTGGATATAAAGTTTCTTGATAAATAAATGGAGATAAGTACAAGTAACATGTATATTTCTTGAATAATTTATATTTTTAAATAAATATGTTATTAAATTGATACTTTAATTATTTACATTTAACCATGTATGAGAGTTAATGATAAATCTCAACATTTATATAGATTTAAAATTAATTTTTTTTCTTGAATATTAAAAATTAAATATTAATTGTGAATAAAAAAAATTATGATCTCATATTAATAAGAAACTCCCTAATTCACCCCAAATCTGATGGAACAATTTTTTTTTCTCACTCTACTAATATGAAACATGAAAAAAAAATCATCCTAAACTTGCACACCTAGTCTATTTATTTTTTAATAAGATAACTCTATTTTGGATAAAAATTCAAAAACAATAATTAAAGTTGACCTACTTAATTCATGTCTCATCTAGATTATGTAAAATTAACTTGAAATGAAATCTAATTTGAACTATTAGAGTTTGAAAAAATTATAAGTTATTTTATTTATTAAGTTTTTAAAAGTATGATAACTTTTATTTTTAAATGTATTTAAAAATATATTTCACTTGAAAATATATCAAAATTAATGATTTTTTAGTTTTTTTATAATTTTAATATACTAATATGTAAAAAACATATGAAATAATTATTATAATATATTTTTAAATAAAAATATATTTTAAAAAACACTCTACGTAAAAAAACAAAACACATAAACCCGGCCGGGTGTAATAGCTATGGGTTTAGCATGCCTATCTTGTCTCGATTTGACTGAAATAATGGAAACTTTCATTAATTAAAATCAAATACACAACAGTGTTATGTTATGGAACTTGCAGTTACATTTGATTTGAGAAGCATGCAGGGCAAATAAATCCTCCACGTGTCAGACAAAACATGCTGTGAAATCTACTAGCAGCCAAAAACACCTGTCTACGCTCTAATTTTCCTCTTTCGAGCCCACTTTGCTTATTAAAGCGGCAAAGCTAACTACTACTAACAAATTTCACATCTCTCTGTTGTCTCAATGTGCAAGTAAGAGATCTCTCTCACCTCTATCGAAAGTAAGGAATTTTCCGTAGAAGCACGTAAGGAATTTTCTACTTTCCGTGCATGTAAGAATTACAAGCATATTGAGCTTGTTTGCGTGTCAATCGTTTGCTTGCTAGTTCCTTTTTCTCGCTCGAAGATTCATCAAAAAGAGTGGAATAACGGGTGTCTATATCTTGTGTTTTGGTTGTTTATAATAGTTATGACATTAATGTGGATATATACTTAGGGGGCGTTGATTTGTTCTCATTTTCTTTCTGGAAAAATTAAAGGGGCACAATTGAAGATTAGGCCACAAAATGACTAAGGGAGAGAGCTTGCGTTTTAGCGAGTTATTACCATTCTCGTGCTTTAAATCTCAGTCTAGTGAAAATCATGCTCGAATTGGGCAAAAGGGATACTCTAGGGTGGTTTATTGCAATGACCCTGATAATCCAGAGGCTATTAAGCTTAATTATAGGGGAAATTATGTATCAAATACCAAGTATACTGCGCTTAATTTTATTCCAAAGTCTTTGTTTGAGCAGTTTAGGAGGGTTGCAAATTTTTACTTTCTTGTTGTAGCTTGTGTTTCATTTAGTCCTTTAGCCCCCTATACGGCACCTAGTGTTGCTGTACCTCTGCTTGTGGTGATTGGAGCCACCATGGCCAAAGAAGGTATCGAAGATTGGAGGCGAAGAAAGCAGGTAACTTTGCATTTTCTCTCTCTCTCCTTTTTTTCATTTCCTTGCACCATGTGGTTGTTGGTGTGCTGTGCATTTCTTTGTGCGGGCTTTAATGATGAAGTGAACTCAAAGTTTTGGTTCCCCTGTTGAGAAATTGCTGTCTGCATAGTCTTAGACTATCTAAGATTTATTCAGACACATGAGTATAATTTGTATAGGATATGAGGATCAATGACTGTAGAGGCCCTTTTCAATTATGGATTAGGATTGAGAAATTAAATGTTATATTTATCTGTTTAAATTCTAGAAAGCAAACATATACATTTAGTTATAACTGTTAACTAGCTTCATTTGCTTATTTATTATTATTGTTTCTGAAGACTATGTAACTGAGTTTTTTCTTGTTTATCTAGTAATGATATCCTTCTTCTTCTTCTTCTTCTTCTTTTCATGGATGACTTTTAAACTTAGAATCTTGCTTGAGCTCCTTCTTCACCCCTTGACTAACTAAGCAGTGGCCCCAGCACCATTGATCTTTCATAGAAATTGAAAGAAGAGTTGGATATTTATATACTTTGAAAGTGCAACAAGCAGCCTTGTTGAAAAGAAACACATTGCATTTTGTGATGGAGAAAATGAAATAGGGAGAGACTATTTCAGTGGCATTCTAGCTTACTTAATTCCACCCACAAACTTTGGTCCCAAATTCACAGGGGTCAGCTCTTTGGATTCTTTTCCATTGTAACTGGTATCACTAGACAAAAGTTATATGCATAGTTGCAGAATATTTATGAGGTAAATTTTCGGTATATTCTTCCATTGCCTATTATTCTCCTTAAATCAAGATATCAAGAGTTGTATTTGATCTACTTTTGGATCTGTCAGAGAAGTTATGATTATGGCATTGCTGGTTGCTCTGGTGCTAGTTAGTTCCTCGACAGTCATACATGGTTCAAGATTTATATGCATCACAATGTAATAGCTTCTTAGTTACATAGCATACATACATTTCTAAACTAACAGTCCTTTTATAAATACCCTTTCAGATAACAAATTCCTTGCATCTTTTTAGCATTGGTGCTCTGTCAACAAATTTATTATTTAAGACTTCAGTTTCTTGTCATCAGTTGTGCATATTTATATATATAATCCACCATCCTACCCTGCCAGTTTCCACACATAATTTGGGGTGGCATCTGGGTGTGGGGGATTAAATACATGCCTTCAAATGCCTTCATTCAATATGTGCATATTTATATATTTAAACCACCAGTTTATGTAATAATGGGTTGGTTTTTTTTTTTTTTTGCTATTATTCAAACGCTGATTATAAACTTGCATGCTGGCTAAATCCATTTTTTTCTTGTAATTTTCACTTGGTTCATATTTGTTCTCATTCAATTTACCAGGCTCCATCAAATTGTTGTACTGTTATTGCATGTGTTCATCCCTTCCAAAAAACAATTCCTCAGTGATTCATTCATACTAGACTGATCTTTGAATGGTTTCAGGATATAGAGGCTAACAATAGAAGGGTCAAAGTGTATCATAAAAATTCTACCTTCCATGAGACCAGATGGAAGAAACTCCGAGTTGGAGACATTGTTAAGGTGTCCAAGGATGAGTATTTTCCTGCTGATCTGCTTCTGCTTTCATCAAGCTATGAGGATGGAATTTGTTATGTTGAGACCATGAATCTTGATGGAGAGACTGATTTAAAATTGAAGCATGCCTTAGAGGTGACATCCTCCCTACGTGAAGAAGAATCCTTGAAGAAATTTATGGCCATGATTAAGTGTGAGGACCCGAATGAACAGCTTTATTCCTTTGTTGGAACATTGTACTATAACGGATATGATTACCCACTTTTACCTCGGCAGATTCTTTTAAGAGATTCCAAACTCAGGAACACTGAATTCATCTATGGTGTGGTTATTTTCACGGGACATGACACTAAAGTGATGCAGAATGTAGGAGACCCCCCCCCTTCTAAGAGGAGTAAAATTGAGAGGAGAATGGACAAGATAGTTTATCTCCTTTTCAGCATGTTGGTTTTGATATCATTTATTGGATCAATATTTTTTGGAATTGAGACTACGAAGGATTTTAGAGGTGGGAGATTTAGAAGGTGGTATCTTCGACCGGATGACACAACTGTGTTTTTTGACCCCCAAAGAGCACCAATTTCTGCATTTTTTCATTTCTTGACAGGACTTATGCTGTATGGATATCTGATACCAATATCATTGTATGTGTCAATTGAAATTGTAAAGGTTTACAAACCATTTTCATTAACCAAGATCAGGATATGTACTATAAGGAAACCAACAAGCCTGCACAAGCACGCACATCTAATTTGAATGAGGAGCTTGGGCAGGTTGAATACATAATGTCTGACAAAACTGGTACATTGACATGCAACTCAATGGAATTTGTCAAATGTTCTATAGCAGGAGTTGCTTATGGCTGTGGTATGACAGAAGTAGAAAGGACCTTGGCGAGGATAGCAGGTGATGGGCCACTGGAAGCTGATGATACTAGAAACTCAGGAATTCAATCAAGGGATTCAACTTCAGAGATATGAACGTATAATGAATGGACAGTGGGTTAATGAACCCCATTCATATGTCATAAAGAAGTTCTTTCGAATTTTAGCAGTCTGCAACACAGCAGTTCCTGAGAGAAACAAAGAAACAGGTGAAATTTTTTATGAAGCCGAATCCCCAGATGAAACAGCCTTTGTCATAGCTGCAAGGGAGATTGGATTTGAGTTGTTTGAAAGGACACAATCAAGCATATCATTGCATGAGTTGGACCCTGTTACTGGTGAAAAACTTACCAGGTGAGCTTTTCAGGTACAATGTGTTTCTTCATTTCCATCCATGGTAATTAGGATAAAAAATTGTTAAGTTAGCTTGTTCCATCCAAACATAGTCGCCTCTGAACAAATTCTATTGATTTCTGCAATTTGCTTCAAATTAGAGATACTGAAGTTTATTGATTATGTTATCTTTAATTATGCTGAAAACTCATTCATTGGAAGGAAAATTACATCCTTTTTGAGCTGTGTGACATTTGATTCCTTGGTCACCTCC